>NC_134597.1:16570000-17778750 GCF_037038515.1 Microtus pennsylvanicus | reverse complement strand
ATAAGAAACTGACAGGGACCAAATATCTCATTGCCTTTCATTCTCATTTGGTCACAGTCCTAATTTATGATTCTTTGTATATTTCAAACCATTTTGTCAGATTAGGAAATGTGACAGTTGTACAGCATTCTTATATATGTTTTGAGTTTTTAAGAAGAGTCAGTTGCAGAGATTTTTTGAAAAAAAAATTTAATGTGCTACCTATTACCATTTTAAATGGCTCAGTGATTGAAATCGTCTTATAAGCATTCCCAAACTACCTATAGCCACAGTGGAAACATCTAAGCCAATGCATTTACAGTGTGCTCTGAGCTCTTCCCTAATTGGCTGCTTGGTCTTTTATGTCACAATCACCTCATGCAACAACAGTAAGCAGTTTCCAAAGTTACAGTGGTGAGGCAGGGATTTCTTTACTATCTAAAGTTTTTCTCTCCAATCAAACATCTGAAACTGAAGACATCTTTGGAAATCTCTTGCTGAACCATGTTGGGAGACAGCGGATCGTGTTCTCACCCAGAAGCTCCTTTTTCCTTCCTCGTTTGGAATTGATTGTCAGCAGATGTGGAAGCCACACCCTCTGTTTGGGTGGGCTCTTAAAGTCCTTCGCGAAAGGCAGGGATGACTCTCCTTTACACTGGCACTTGGCCAAACAGCGCTGCGTCCTTCTGGCTTCTGAAATTCGGTTTCGTTTGGCTCCTTGGTCAGAACTGTTGCGCAGCAAGTGCAGTTTGGACGGCTTACATGAACATCTCATTTCATGTGGGGAACCGTATGCTGTCAGAGCTGGGGGAAACTGGGGTCTTCGGGAGAAGTTCCAGCCTGAAGAGAGTAGCAGGGGTGGTTGTCCCGCCACAGGGGAAAACTCAAAACGCTTGTGATCCCAACACCATTTTCAACCGGCCACGGAACAATGAGCAGTGGATCGCGCTCATTGAACGAGGAGGCTGCACTTTCACACAGAAAATTAAGGTGGCATCTGAGAACGGAGCCAGAGGAGTGATCATCTATAACTTTCCAGGTACCGGCAACCAGGTTTTCCCTATGTCTCACCAGGCGTTTGATGACACCGTTGTAGTTATGATTGGTAACCTGAAAGGCATGGAAATTTTGAATTTGCTCCGGAAGGGAGTTCACATTACAGTCATGGTTGAGGTGGGGAGGAAACATATCATCTGGCTCAACCACTATTTTGTCTCTTTTATGATCGTCACAACTGTTACTTTGGCATATTTCACCTTTTATCATATTCGGAGACTTTGGGTTGCAAGGATTGAGGACAGGAGATGGAAGCGGTTAACAAGAGAACTCAAGAAAGCTTTTGGCCAGCTGCAAATTCGAGTGTTAAAAGAGGGCGACGAGGAAGTCCATCCTAATGCGGACAGCTGCGTCATCTGCTTTGAGTCCTATAAACCTAACGATACAGTGCGTATTCTCACCTGTAACCATTTCTTCCACAAGAACTGCATCGACCCCTGGATTCTAGCCCATGGCACATGCCCCATGTGCAAATGTGATATCCTGAAAGCTCTGGGGATTCAAATGGACATTGAGGATGGAACAGAGTCTCTGCAAGTTCTGATGGCCAATGAACTGCCTGGAACCTTCTTACCTGTGGAAGAAGAGACAAATAATGAACTTCCGCCTGCAAGAACTTCAGGAAAAGTGACCCATGTACAGGAGCACCCTACTCCTCCAAACACTGGCAGCCAGCCTCCTGCAGCAGAGGAAACTGGTCATCCTTCACTTGGACAGCTTGACCTTTGAGCAAGTGGATTAAACCTGTTTGTCAAATCAGGTCCTCACACTGACAAGCAGTTTGTCTGAAGTGCTTTTTTTGTGTGCGTTGTGTGTCATTTGCTGTCTGCTCATTTCCCAAATTCACTGTCAAGCTTCAAATACAGGGGAAAGAAAACCTGACAGGATTTTATGGCTTTTTACCACTGCCAATTTTAACTTTTTGTGAATGTGTTATTCTTGTGAGTGTGCCTGTGTTTATTTCTAATTAGCCTGTGTTAAAACCAGGGTCAAACTTCCCCCCTAAATTATATTTATGTGTTTATACATGGCTTTATTTTGGTAAGAAAATCGTTAAATATATTTTTGCATTTTTCTTATAAGAAATCATCGGTTAACTTTCGTCTTTTAGCAAGAGTAAAAATTATACTATACGATAGTAATTTGAAATCATTATGTTGCAGTGTTTTTTCATTCTTTGAAATGAAAATTTGTGATATAGAATTTTTTACTTATCCTTCATCAAGAGTTCTCTTCTATCAGTAAGTTTCATATAGCAGGTGTCTGCATAACAACTTTAGAAATAAAGTAGTAAAACTCTATGAAAAGTAAATATTCCAGTGCCCAATATTACTTATAGGCATTATATGATCACAATTTGTTGAATAAAGTTATATAATTTCTGTGTTCTTTTGTCCTGTCACATTTAATTTCCAGGAGATTCAATCCAAATCCAGATTTTTTTTTTCGTTTTTGTCCTTAAAGAAAATGTTTACACCATGCCAGCTTATTTTGGAGAAAGTAGCACCATGTGGGGTGACCGTTCTGACATAGCGGGTTCTTGTTAGTTGTGCTCACTGGATGTAGTCTTGCACAGTGTAGGCCACTCAAGGGCTTTTTGATGAGTGAGTTTAGGGATAATAAAGTATAGATATTTTTCATAATATGTTACATTTTAATCTGATAAACTAAGCTATTTATTCCTATTGTAAGAAATAATGGAAAACTGATTCTGAAATTTTACTTCCAAAATCACATTGACAAAAATAGCAAATTTTGATTTTAGTGTTGAATTCAATATAATTCATATTGACTCTCGTAGTAGTTTACCATAATTTCAATGAGCCTTTGAACTGTCTGCGACCAGTACTGGAGTTTGAATTATTCGGCAGTGCTAGAGGGGACTGGTGAGTGTGAATTTTGTGAATTGTTCCTGCAGAAGGGAAGTGCTCAGCTGCAGTCACAATCCAGTGGAAATTATTAAGGGAGGAAGGGCATTCCTGCCGGGCCAGGAGAGCCAAGATACAGCAGAGCTTGGACAGATGCCAGGAGGCCACAGCTTCCTGTTCCATACAGGCCTTTGTGTTCCTGACCCTGGGAAAGTTTGACAACTGATCACACACAATACCAGGTTTACTGGCGGATTTAGCAAGAACTGAATTTTCAGTGTCTCCAGGATTTTCTTAGGACAGTAAAGTTGTTTCTTGGAGTACCTGTTGTCATATGAGAGAGAAGGACCCAGAGAACTCTACAAGAACTCTTCTTGGGTCAAAGAATGCGGAATAGATGAGCCGCCATCCTTAGACTATAAGTTGGCCACTGGGAGCTGGGGCTGATGGTTTGGCTCCAGTGGTTTTCAGCAAAGCTGTGGAAATGTTGGGTTGGTACATTGCAAAATATTTGTACAAGGCCTTGAAGAACTTGGGTTCCATTTCCATCACCACAAAGACTACCATAAAAAAGCAAAGAAAATACCTGAAATGTGTATGTCTCTTACTGTGGCATTTTCTCCACTCAAAGTTCTAGATCATTATAGCGCCTCAGAAATTTACTTGAGGTTCTTAATAGGCATAGCTCATGAGGGTTTTTCTTATCCTTTCTGCTCAAAATGCCACCGTGTTCTCCTTTTCCTCCTCTGTATCCTCTTGGCTTCAGTTTTCCTCTTTTTACCCCCCCCCCTCCTTTGTCCATCACCGCCAAGCTTAGACTTAACTCCCAGGTTTAACGAATTACCATTTGTTCGCTTATGTAACAGGTGTCTTTTGCTAGGATGCACAGTGAACATTTAACATAGGAGATAGGAAAGGAGGGTCGGGTCTGTGAACTTGGGAACTGGAGGCACTGAGTGCCTCTATGTCTCTGACAATGCAGCCAAGTGCTCTGCAGAGCCGCTCTCTAAGTGAAAACGAAACAGCAGCTTCAGCCCTGCCCTTCTAGTGAGTAGCTATAAATAAATCAATAAAGCACTTTTATTCCAGGTTTATTTTATTTATTTGTGGGCTAAGTAACCTGGACCTAGAATTATCACCATGCTATTAGATAGTTATATGATATTAAGTATTTGTTGTAGTATGTGTACCTGCACTATAGGCGATGGCATTTTGTATTGGATCCAGTAATGCTAATATATTTTGCTTGATGATATGGAACTGGAAAGTATAGTACTTTAGCACAATGCCAATATAATGAGTTTCCTTTTGATAATCTTTTTTTTATAGGTTTTAGTGTTCTTCGGTGGTCAGTGTGTGGTTTCCTGCCCCCATGCCCCACAATGAGCAGGGTGTTGATTTTTTTTTTTAATGAAAATAAAATCTCTTTTCTCGTCATTAGTGGGGCAAGTTTTCCCTGTGATCGCATGACTGAATAGTGTAGTAATATGGAGCGGCGGCGGGGCTGCGTCCCCAAACACCCCAGCCGCCTGCCCTGCCCGGCTAGCTTATGCCCCAAATAATTACACGGACACTGTATTCTTTTAAACACTGCTCTGGCCCATTTCTAATCATCTGTGTAGCGCCCCTAGGTGCGCTTACCGGGAAGATTCTAGCCTAAGTCCATCCTGGGTCGGAGCTTCATAGCGTGTGTCTTCCCTGGAGCAGGTAGCATGGCGTCTCTCCTGCGTCTGCTCCGGAGAGCAGAGCTGCGGAGTCTGACCTCACTTCCTCTTCCTCCCAGCGTTCTGTTCTGTTTACTCCACCCACCTAAGGGTGGGCCTATCAAATGGGCCTAGCAGTTTCTTTATTGCTTAGCCAAAGAAATCAACAGATTGATATGACACTCCCACATCAGAATAGCACACATTAAACATAAGCTGCAATGGTAACATCTTCGTGTCTTGCTGTAGAATGGTTGTAATGATCCTAGAAAGAAATGTTGGTCAATAACTTTGAAGTACTGTGAGCATTTCATAAGGTCTAGTGAGCCAGGGACCCGCCTGGCCTGATGAGCACACTGTGTACTTACAGTGGTCTCTTTCCAGACATCTGGATATTGAAACAACAGACAGGAACCAAGAAGAGGACTATCAAAGTCTTGGGGAACTCTGAGTGGCAAAGGGGACATCGTCCCCTGTTGTGTCTGAGTTACAATCATTATAACAGAGACTTCCGTCTTCTAATTCATTGCTCACCAATAAGCGCCACCTGAAGTTTTAAGAGTGCTTTGGTTTCTTTTGTAATTACTGTGATTTCAGTCTTTAACAGGTTTTAACTGTTTAGAAATTATTGCATGAGCTATCATAGGAATATCTTAAAACATACCTGGCTTTCAGCAAAAGACGGGTTTATTTGGGGGTGGGTGGGTGTTATATAGAGAGAAGGAGACGAACTTGTAACCCAGAATTGTTGAAACTGTTGTTCCAATATGTCATCACAGACATCCCATTTACACAGTTCTACCCAACTTGTTACACTTCTCTCCCCAGGTCGCTGTCTGCCCGATCAGCTTAGGTGTGTCATGTCAATCACTGATTTAATAACTTACCTGCTTTTTTTTTTATTTCATCTCTATTTCAGCAATTATCTCCTCGGTGTGAGGTGGGGGGAGGGGTGATTGGATATAGGTGGCTACATATATGTGTACCTGCATGGAGAAGCAAGAGGTTAATGTTAGGTGCCTTTTCAATCACTTTCCCCTTACTTTGTGAGACAAGGTCTCTCACTGAACCTAGAGGTCATTGATTTGGCTTGACTGGCCATCCATCAAGCCCCAAAGATTCTGCTGTCTCTGCCTCCCCAGCTGGAAATAGAAGGGTAGACTATGGTTCAGGATTTTTTTGTTTTTTGGTTTTTTTTTCCCCAGGTGCTAGGATCGAATGTAGGTCCTCGAGTAGGTAAGACAATTACTTTACTGTCTGGCTCATCTCACCAGCTCCCCATTAACATTGTTTTTGCCACATATCAAGTTCTGTTGTCTTTGAAAGCTTGCCAAGTTAGAGCACCGGTCACAGAATTTCCGCTTGAAATCTGGTTGGCCCCATCCCCACCTTTCCGTCAGCCTTGCTTCTGACTCTCATTGTCACGAAGATCTCCCTCAGCCGCCAGTGCTTCCCTCCCCTCCAGTTCTTTTCCAGCATGACACAGACTCAAATTTCAAGTTGTTTTACCATCCAGGTACCATATTTTGCTTCCTCTTAACCGTTTTCTTAGTATCATTTACTCTTAATCAAAGTACCTGCTTTTAATACCTCTGTTCCACAGAAGGCGCTCATTATTTGGGTTGTAGTGGATCTTCATTATCTATTTTTCACAAGACCTTTGCTCCTATTAAAAATGTATAACCTCTCCATTTTCTGCAGGGCAGTATTTCTAAGCCTAGGCTGCATATCCGAATAGCCTGGTGAAGAGTTAAAAGGCTCAATGCGCCTACTTACATCTCTAGACTTAGACGCAGCTCCAATCTCTATGAAGTTGATCAGGGCAATTCAGCTGTACTCTAGATTGGGAACTAGGCATAGGGCTATGACAAAGAGCTTCGGCTATTTAATTTCCTTCGAGATTACTTGATTTCAATTTATGAAATATATTTATGTAGAAATCAAAGTATCAATTTTGAAAGACTTAAGTTTCACTGAAAAGAGTTAAAATAGGCTTCTGGAAATTAGAGATCGGTTTCACCTGGAGAAATGAAAAATATCTTCTGAAAATATTTGAAGTGGAAATACCTCTGGGTTTAGAAAAGCTGTTCTCAGCACCAGCAAGATGGTTCAGTGGGTAAAGGCTCATACCATCAAGTTTGACAATCTGAGTTCCTACTTACACATTCTCTCTCTCTCTCTCTCTCTCTCTCTCTCTCTCTCTCTCTCTCTCTCTCTCTCTGTCTCTCTCTGTCTCTCTCTCTCTCTCTGTGTGTGTGTGTCTCTCTGTCTCTCTCTCTCTGTCTCTTTTTTCTCTCTCTCTTTCTCCCTCCCTTCCTCCCTCCCTCCTTCTCCTGTCATACATACATATACACACTGTGGTGGTTTCTACACATACACACACACACTGTAGTGGTTTGTGCACCATACATACTGTGGTGGTTTATGCGCGCACACACACACACACACACACACACACTGAAAATGTGATAACATCGTTCTACTGGAGGCAGCAGTGGGAACAAATGTTTCATAAAGAATTTCAAATGGCCAATATAGTTTTGCTTGAGGACTTGATAAGACAGGACATTCAAAATGCTGTTGGTTTTTAGCATAAGCATTGGTATTCAAGTATGTGCCAACTCAATAATAGGCAAATGGGTGAGTTATCTTCAAGATACCATGTTCTTATTTACTGGTACAAATTTTTCCATATTCCTTTTTTTATGACCAAGGCAACACTGATTTGAAAGCTTTCTGTCATTTTCATTTTTTTATGTATCACCAATGTAGCAATACACCAATCAAATAGAAGAGGTGGAGATAGGTCAGGAGTCGTTTGAGGAACGGTGAAGAGTCAGGGATAATGTCCCTCTTCTGGTGTGTGCCTCTAGGTTATAACAGTAACATTCACCAAAATGGAAACTAACAGATGGCATAATGTGTGGTTAAAAAAATATGTATTGAAACTCAGAGAATGCCAAATCGAGAAACAATAGAACTTCTAAGTGATAATAAAGAGCTGGAAATGTTGCTCTAGCCCAATTAAATTCATTTAAATTAAAATTAAACAGCCAAAGAATGATACATGGTAAGTAGTAAGTTGTAATTAACTCACAAATTTTCGCTCAAATTCTACTTATATTGTGATGATTTTCCTGTTTTATATTATTTTGGCTGCCTTTCTACATAGTATTCCTGTTTTTTATGGTCCATGACTTCCAATGCTTCAAACCTAGATGGCAATGGCAAGTAATCTAGGAATGGTAGAGGATTAACTATAGCTACAGTGTTGCAGGATACAGTTAATTCAATTGTGCCTTTCTTAGGTAGGAACTCATGCAGTCATCGCAGAAACGGCAAGATTGGCATCAACACTAAGTACCCTATTCTTTTTTTTTCTTTAATTTACATATTTTTAGGGATTGAACCTAGACCTTGATGCACGTTAGGCAGGTGTTCTATCCATGTAACCTTGGAAGGTCTTGAAGTTGATCCACCCTGAGCAGCTGCACTGCAGTCCCGTGTGACAGTCTGCTCGTGTCTCTGCTCTCATGGTCAGGATGTCAAGAGCACTCAAATGATGCTGCCAGTTTCATGTTAACTCTATATTTGTATTTAGAATAATTCCATAGCTGATTGTTTTAACCTGTACACGACAAGCAGCTAGATACTTAAGCGTTTAAGCGAAGGAGAAACTCTTAGCATGAGTGCAGTTTTGAAAACTGAAAGGATAGAACCACGTAAGAGAAATCCCAGCTAAAGACATTGGCGGTGCTGTGCTGACTGAGGAGCAGGTAGCTCTTCTGTGCAGAGCACTTATTTACTCAGAGACTTTTGATGTGAGGTGCCTTTCTCAAAGAAGTTCGAAAGACTAGCAATTTTCATAATTCCCTTGCTGTTTGATATTGGCTGTTTTAAGTTCAGTCGTACAACCCAGATCTTCTTTTCTAAAAGAATATGTGTCATCTCTATAAAGTCACCTGAATTTATTTTCTGTCCCCAGTGAATACCTCAGAGCCATGGTGAGTCCCACTGTGGCAACAGCAATCAGCATCACCTGCACCCCCCCTCCATCTTAGGTTTCACTTAGGTATATGCAGTCAGAAATCTTAGGGGATCCATTGGCTGTTTTCAGGGAGTCCTCCACTGGCTCTGCTGCACATTCGAGTTTAAGAATCTCATTTAATCAGAGGATCTGTTCCTTTTAGCTAGAATTCATCATACACTTGTAATCAGAACTAATATTAAGTGAAAGCAATTATGAATATTACAGCAGTTGCTATCAGTTCTGAGATAACTTTAAGCACATTTCAAGTGTGCGATTGGTCTGATTTATGCATATAAATGCTTCTTCCAGCTCACATTGCTGCTTCTTTATTCACCACCACTATCACATCTGCTGAGGAAGTTGTGACGAAAATTAATAGATTTTAGACAGATTGAAATTTCCAAATCAGAATGATAGAAAATAACACAAAAACAAAATGGAGCATTACACTCAATTCTGCAGCCACCAATAGAAGAGGATGCTTTCCAATTCCTTTGTACTGGGTTCTTAAGATGTTATGGTTTGGAGCCAGGTGCAATGTGCATGCCTCTAATCACAGCACTTGGGGAGGAGAGCCAGGCAGATCTCTTAAGTTTGAGGTCAGCTTGGACTACAGAGCAGGTTCTAGGACAACTAAGGCTACACAAAGAAACCCTGTCTCGAAAAACAAACAAAATCAAAAGATATCGTACTTTGGATTCTAAATGTCCCCCTAAAGACTCATGTGTAGGTGTTGTCCCCAGTTGATGGCATTGGTGGAGGGTGCTGTCCTGAAACAGGAAGGAGAGGCCAGATGGGCCAGGTAGGTATGCCCATGGAGGGGATCCTGGGACACTAGCCTTTTCCTCCCTCTCTCTTTCACCCTCCCCCTTTCCCTCCCCCGCCACTCCTCTCTCTCTCTCTCTCTCTCTCTCTCTCTCTCTCTCTCTCTCTCTCTCTCTCTCTCGCTCGCTCTGCCACAGGCTCAAAACAACACAGTCAAGAGAACCAAGACCGAGACTTAGGAAACTGTGAGCCAAAATAAACCTTTCCGCTATTGCATGAATATTAAAGCAGCAGGACCCTCTCTTGTACAGATACTTGAATACTTAAACAGTGGCCGAAGGTGACATTCAGAAGGGAATCATGCAAACTTTCTTTGGTCATAGTTTCATACATACTGGCTGGTGTTCAGTTCAAATAAGTGCAAAATGCACCATTGGGAGTGTGAATCACCGATGAAGGTATGTGGTGTCTTCTCCTACATGAGTAACAGCACTGTTTCTCCGGTAGGAATTAATCACTACTCTTCCCTTGATTGTGAGATTTTCCCTCTGTTGTGGGTGGCTCATGGGTCCATTCAGCAAATACTGGTTCCTTGAAGGGTTCTCTGCTGCCAGTCCAGCAGTCATTTCTCTCTTGGGACTCACTTTTTAGTAGGAAGAAAATATCATTGCTATCTTAGATAAATTATATGATCTATGGAAAGAAAAATGGTCACAGGAAACTGAAGATAGAGTTGTGGTTTTATAGAAAGTTATTACCAAGAGATGAATAGTTGAACAGATTTCCCACTTAGCTTCAAGTGTCAATATGACACAGACAAGTGTTATCTGGAAGGAGTCTTAATTGGAGAATTGCCGTTATCAGATGGCCTGTGGGTATATCTGTAGGGTGTTTTCTTGACATTTTTAAAAATTACATTTATGTGTGTTTTCTCTGCATGTATGTCAGTGAAGCAAGTGTGTCTTGTGCCCATGGGGTCCAGAAGAGGGCATCACATCAACTGTGACTTGAGTTATAAAAGGTTGTAAGCTGCCATGTAGGTGCCAGAAATTAAACTTCAGGTCCTCTATAAGAACACCCAGTGCTCTTAATTGCTGAGCCATCTCTTCAGCCCCATTTTCTTAATTTTTTATTGGTATAGGACCTACCTAGCCCAGGGTGGGTGACACCATAGACTGATGGTCCTGCATTGTTTAAGAATGCTAGTGGCAGAATCCATACCCATAGCATTCTGAATACACATGATCTCATCTGATCTTGGTAGCTGAGCAGGTTTCGTCTGCTTAGCCCTTGCATGGGAGGGACAAAGCTGGCTGAGCCTGAGCCATGGGAACAAGCCAATCAACAGTATTGATCCATGATTCATATTGTCTGTTCCTCCTTGAGTCCCTGCCATAACTTTCTTCAATGATGGGTTGTGACCTAGAAATCTAAGCCAAATAAACCCGTTCCTCCCTAAATTGCTTTCAGTCGTGGCGTTTACCACAGCAACAGAAAGCATAATAGAACAGACCTGAAAGAAATGATCCCATTCACACAAAACCAGCTATGTGCTGTGAAGAGTCAGAAGGGCGAGGAGATATTCTGGTCCCCTCAGAAACACCTGAGGTCTGTTTAGCCTGGAAACCAGAGGCGTGTGTTAATTGCCATTAAACACTTGTAGCATGGCCTTGGGACAAATGTACCGTTTCTTTGTTACTCTGGAGGTTAGAACTAGTTGGGAAAATATCGGCTAAGGGGAGAATGATGCCATCTGGAAACAGAGGTTTGAGAAGTTAGTCCTGACCAATGGTTATTCACCACACACAGTCTGACTTTCTCTAAGGAGCCTGATAAATGTTTGACTATTATCTCCATGGTGGTGGTGGTTTTGGTGATTGGGTGGGAGGGTATTGGTGGAGTGGGTCGGTTGGGGGTGGTGTGATGTATGTGGGTGTGGGGCGGGGTAGTGGTGGGGGAGGGTGGTTGTGTGGTGATGGTGGTGGAGGTGTTGGGGGGCACGGAGAAGGAATTCAAATTTTATAAAGATGATTGAATTTACAACTTCTGGGTTCCTCACAGTTTCGAGAATCAGATTCTAGGATTAAAAAACAAAAATATTGTTTTTCATGCATAGTTGCCATCTGGTGGAAAAACAAATAACTACAAGATTTAAGCCTGAAAAGCCATTCAACAAATATTGACTGAAAGGCACAACATACTAGGGAACTCTATTCAGTGAGTCTAGAGTTCATTTCTCTTGAACTTAATAGACTGTTTACCTTTCAGATCAAGGTAAATCAGCTTGTGTGCCTGTTTTTCTCACTATGTATAGGATACAGGATATAATATATAGGATAAGCAAATACATGTGCTTGTCATGGCAGTGATGATCAAACCCAGAACATGATTCCCTTTGATATATATTTATTGGGGAAGGAATATACAGAGCATATTGAGGACCAAACAAGTGTTTCCCTTTCTTAGAACAGAAAATACCTTCTTCAGGGCCATGAAGAGAGATCTGGGAAGAGGAGGTCAGGATAACTTGGTAAATGGAAAAAAATTAAGTCAAATAGTGCTAGCAGAGAAACCTCTGGCTGGCTTTGGTTATTCATAGTGACCCAATGCAAATATAATTTGTATTTTGCAAAAATAGATATTGTTTAATTTTTAGCGATACTCAATTCACCATTGTTACAGCATTCACAAATTGATGACATTTGAAAAAATAGTCTTTTAAGAAAAAACATTCTAAATTGAATTCTTCAAGGACGTTGCAAATTATAACACTCATGAGACAATGTTTTCTTTGGCATTATTGAGGAGAAGAGGCATCTCTTATAAGTGGGACTCTTGTACTTTCTCAACATCCTCCTGCCTGAAGACATGCTGGCAGTCTTCCCAGGAAGCATCTCATAGATAGCCACAATGATTTGGCAAGAAGATAATGTTTTTCTAGTCATTATGAAATCCTTTTGCATAAAAGAAGCAGTGTGCAGTTCAGATCAGCAGCACTGTGCATCTTAAGCACTTCTATAGAAAAGTGTATTTGAAGTCTTATTTGGACAGCTAGGCAGACTTGGCCTTTGAAGATATTGTTTCTTATAGTCATCACATTTAATTTTGTTATTGGTTCCCTGTAACTTTGTCAAGATTTCAATTATCTCTTTGGTATATGAGCCAGACAAATGAATAGGAAGAATGGCATTCCAAGAGGACCAGGTAAAATTAAATTTCCACCAAAATGTGGAGAAAAATAGCACACAAAGTATATGGAAAAGCTCTCTGGTGGTAGATTGAAAACACCCATGCTGAATTGATTATGTGGAATTTTCACATGAAGATCACTGATTGGTAATTCCACAGGTGTTAGTCAGTACCCAGTAGAGTATCTTTGGGTACACAATGGAGGTGTGTAAGAAAAATAAGTAAAACAGAATTATCATTGAATCCATAGGCTAAGTTTCCCACTCTTTTCACAGAGGAACTATGTCCTTAGTCTAGCCACTTCTTGGTTTACACCACTAAATCTAAAAGAGAAAATTATAATTCAGAAAACTGATGTGGGAGTCCCCTCTGTGTAATCTGATTACCATTAATGAAAGAAATTGCCTTCGCCTAATAGGGTAGTACTTAGGTAGGCGGAGAAGACTAAGCTGAATGCTGGGAGGAAGAAGGCCAAGTCAGAGAGATGCCATGGAGCCACTAGAGACAGACACTAGTAGGAACTTTAGCGGGTAAGCCACAGTCCCATGGCGATACACAGATTAATAGAAATGGGCTAATTTAATATGTAAGAGTTAGCCAATAAGAAGCTAGAACTAATGGGCCAGGCAGTGATTTAATTAATACAGTTTCTGTGTGATTATTTCATGGCTGGGCGGTCAGGTCCAACAAGCAGTCCCCTTCCACAACAGGAAACAAAGAGTAATCGTGCCAATTAGATGAAATCACATCAGAGATCTCTAGAGAGACAATACCTGTTCACCGGTGCATTTTTTAAAATATGCTTAGTTCCCATGCAAGCTACATCTGGGTACCTTTGACCTTTCTCAGACAGAATTTTGCAAATGATCTTCTGTTGCAGATGAGAGAATTATTTTCTGAAAACCCCAAGATTAGAGATCAGCCTTGACTGTAGCCATGGTTTGCCTGCCTATAATAGCTCTTGTTGTGAAAGGACATTGGATTAAAATGTGTGATATTTAATGAGACTTGACATATCAATGTCACATAGATTCTTAGCTGTGTGGCATGAAAAGCTGATTATAAAAACTACATGTGCTTCTTTCTATAAAACACTACAAACAATGGGAATTACTAGAGAATCTGAATCTCCTCCTCCCTTTGAACAATACTATAATGATATTTTGTTTGTGCTGTAACAAATAAAGTTTGCATGAGGATCGGAGTTGGAGCGAGCCACTAACTAGCCATAGAGGCCAGGCACTTCCTTCTGTGTACAGAACCACGAGAACTCTTCTCCATGAAGCTCTTGTATTCTGGAGCTTGTGCCTTTTGAGCATAGCTTTCCCTCTGCTTACTGTTACGGATTTTTGCCACCTTTGGTGTCTCCTGCAGCCTTCTGTATCTTAGGATGCCTGTAGCTAGATTTGTATCTGGTCTTCTTCATCACTGAAGCGTCGATCATCTTCAGGCCTTCATTACTTTTTTAACAAATCCTTCTTTGACTCCTAATAAGTGACAGTCTCTTTTTAGACTTTAGACTCATCAGCAACCAAAGTGGAATCCACCCCACTGGCAGCTACTTTTTACTTTGGGGAGACATATAGTCAATAGATGTCAAATAGTATTTTGTGCAAAAGAGACAAAGAGGATAAGAAGGTAAAGTATGATGAATGAGAGATAGAGGGAGGACAGGGATTGCTCTTTTATTCTTTTTTCTTTATTCTTCCCTCATCTATTACATCCCAACTACAGTTTCCCCTACCTCCTTTCCTCCCAGTCCCTCTTCTATGTCCCTCCTCTCTCCCACATCCACTCCTCTCTTTCCCTTCAGAAAATATCATGCCTGCCAGTGATATCAACCAAACATGGCATAATAAGTTATAGTAATACTAAGGCTTCTTATCATCATCTTAAGAGATGATGATAGCGAGACCCAAGTGAAGTAGGAGGATACACCTTGTGGATGGTATCTTCCTTTATAACAAGTCATTTCAAAAATACCAGCATAAAAACTAGGACTGACTATCTTGTCTTTTCTCAATTAAGGATCTTTGAGGCAGCCTAGCTGGGCGTTCTTAAGGTTTCTGAAAAGGATGATATCAAGTTGTCAGCTTTACTGCATGCACCTTGAGGATTAACAGGGACTGAAGAATTTGCTTCCCGGTTCACTGATGTGGTTCTGAACAGACTTCTGTTCATTAAGGATTGTTAGACTGGGGACCTCGGGTCCTTGTTTCGCAGCAACTTCCTTCCCGCAGGGCACATGTTAAGGACCAAGAGCAAGAAAGAGTGCCACAGCCTGTGACGGTCTCATCTCAGAAGTGGCCCAGTCTTGGTTTTGCTGGGTCTTCTGTGCTACTGAGTTGCCGTTCCTACTGCTTGAGTGTGACTTCCCAGCCTTGCTTCTCTTGGCTTCCCTCCATCTTCCTCTTCCATTCATCCTTTCTAAAAGCACAATCTAAGGTTGCCATCTTAACTTTATTGTGCCTTGTCTCCTTTGCTCCCTCTTGTAGCTGGCTCTTCATCTTCAGTTGGATAAATGTCCTCTGCCCAAGGTGACATGGGAACAGGAAACAGTAATCCGATCTGCTTTCATTTGATCTGTTAGTTCTAGAGGCCTCTGGTTCTTGTTGTTTTCTTTGGAAGCATCTCCTGCTTTTGTTGCTAGTGTGTGTGTGTATTTTGCTTTTTGTTTCCCTGATTCTCCTGACCACTACTGGACACAATTTTTGTTGGTTTCACTTAATTTAATTTAGAATCATTTAAATGTAGGTTTTTTAGGCTTTTGTTCTTCACTGTACTTTTATCATTTTACCATCACTGTGCTCTTTCTACTGACCACTATCCAAACTAAATTAGTTATCTCTTAACACTCACAACATCATCTCTTTGTTCAAAAAATGTGTAAGACCCCTGATTGCTCTTTGGGCTGATGAGGGAGGAGGTCCTGATTGGAGGGAAGGGGAGGGAAATGGGAGGCGGTGGCGGGGAAGAGACAGAAATCTTTAATAAATAAATTAATTAATTAATTAAAAATGTGTAAATATATACACTTACCCACCTTTATTATTAATTACAGTTACAAAGAGAACGAAAATCTTATTTTCAGAATTAGTTTCCATATCTTGCAGCTCATCAAAAAACTAAGCAGCTTTTTCAAATGACCCAAAAGAAAACTAAAAGCAATTGGGAAATTTTGGAGTCAAGAGTCCACACATGCCAGATAGTAGACAAGTGATGTAGATGGAGGTTTTTTCTTACCCAGCCCTGCACCCACTTTGAAAATAGCCATCAGAAGCTTTATATTAATTATAAAATGTTTGGAAGATGACTCAGACTTACTACTGGCTACCCCTTACATTTAAATTAACTCATTTCTATTAATCTAAGTATTGTACATGGCTTTGGTGTTTACCAGTCCCACTGGCATGTTGTTCCTTGGGTGGCTGGATGGCATCTGCCAAACTCCACACTGCTTCTCCTGTATCTTTGCTTGGATTTCCCATATGGCTCTATCCTGCCTTTCCATTAGACAAAGCAGCTTCATTTATCAGTGAATGAGAACAACACATATTCACAGTACACAGAAAGACATCCCCCAGAAAGTGAGTCACCTGATATTTGGGGTACATGTTTGTCACTGATTTACACATATACAGCTGTGGTGGGGTAATCAAATGGTGTAGTCCTAACTTAAGAGTATTTATTTAATCATTCTGAGTCAGTTCTTAGGAACAAATTTGCCCTTTGGGGAGCTGGAGACAGAGCTCAGAAGTCAAGAATGTGTACAGCACAGTCAAAAGGACCCCGCACCCATGTAGTAAGTCAGGTATTCCCTACATGCCTTTAACTCCAGTGCTCAGATGCAGTAGAGACTGGATGACTGAGGCTGTCCAGCTTCCAGGCCAGCTAATGAAGGTAAAGGCACAGGGTCATGGAGAGACCAGGCCTCAGAGGATGACTGGAATGACAGGTTACCAACCTAACTAAGAAAACAAACCAAACCACCAGTACAGAAAGACCTGGCTACAGAGGACCAGGTGAAGAGTGATAAAGATATGTGATATGCTCTTATCTCTAGATATACATAGATGCTCACAACTCACACATTAAATCTATGCATCCACACATGTGCACGCACACACACACACACACACACACACAACAATAACTATTAATTGACATTTTTTTGTCCCATCAGTAGCAGCATGTAATAATACATGTTAGTTGCATTAGTTTTTCAGTCTCTTCTGGAAAAATCTATGTCATAGAAGAAAAATAAACAATAGCAGTATCATATGGTAAGTCTTGGTGACAAAATAGTTGTTGGGTTCATAGGCATATCATTGACAAAATAGTTGTTTAATGAATCTGTTGTATCTCTTCAAAACATTATGGCTACCCATCGCCCCCTACGTATTTCATTAGTCTATCTCTCTGTAATTATTATTGTTTTTCTTTTTAGTTGTGTCACCTTTTATAAAGAAATATTATATTACTATATTCTTACCTATGTTTAGTAGAGATTCACAACGATCTTACCGATACTTCCCTCTCATCACATGCATTTCTTCTAGTTATGAGACATTAAGAACATGGGTAGCTGTTGAAATGAGAGAAAGGACCAAATGTCGTGAGCCCCACGTTGAGGGCCATCTATCGGGGTCAGGCATTGATAGGTTCGCTCATTCCAGGGTAGGGGCATGTGGATTAGAAATATTAGCCAGAAAAAAAAAAAACAGACACAAAAGAAAAAGACAGAAACACATAGAAGAGTTGGGAGGGCAACCTAGTGAATAATGAATTCACCCATGTTTATTTTCCATATGCTTTATATACCCCAATCCAAAACAAAAGGAGAAGACTTCTTTACCATGGTACAAACAATGAACAGACAAAGTAATTACACAGAACATTAAGTAACTATATTCTGAGTTAAGTAGTCTGTTATTTAGACAGGACTTGCAGCAACCACACCCTAGAACAAGCCGTCCTGTAGGTAGCCATACTCTGGTTCAAATCTCCTATCATAAACTTGAAAGAGCAAAAATAGGCCCTGAACTCTCTGACCTTTGGTCAAGGTGGAACAAATCCACATCCACAGAACCCAAGATATTCCCCCCCTTTTAATTTACTTATTAAAGGCTGTGCTTTTACTGCAGGACAGATGACTATGTCTAACTTAGGTTTTATCCTTCCACCTTCCAGACTTAAACCTGTTATCAATACATACATTCCATCATGCACATCCTGTCTTAGATTGCCTGGAGGGAAAAAGATCTTACCCTTCATTGACTACCAGCATCTGTGTATAAAGAGTTAAGGGAGAACATATAACTAGATGCCATGCCCTTTTGAGCCAACTTTACGTCAAGAGAGTTCAAAAATAACTAGATAATAATAGGCAAGTACATAATGCTTTACGATGTACATGCTACAATAGCCATAAAAATCTTTTAATAAAGGAGTAGAGAATGACCAAGTTGGGATGTCTTTTTTAAGTTGGTCTAGGATGTCATTAGCAGTTTTAGCTGCGTCAAAACCCAAATTTGTCTTATCAAACATAACAAATCTAAAGACTCACTGGCATCATGTCAAGTTTTCTTCAGATAAGATCTAACCTTTTGCTAATCAATACCTTCATAGTGAACTACAGTAGTTACAGACATTAACTTGTCAATACTTGTATGAAAATTAAGAATAAATACATAATTTATCAAATTATAATTCTCTTAACTTAATTCTGATCAAAAAAAAACAAGAAAAGATTTCTGTGATGGATGAGTTGTGAGTCTTTTTCCTCTCCTATAATCCGATTGCATTGCTGCTTCTAACTTCCAAAGATAAGTTTGAACTGCCCCTGTCTCTCAGTAGCAGCCAAACTTTTATGCCACTCCTCATCATTTGCTGAAGAGGGTTTCAGTCACATATCGCCTCCATAATAGTGTTCCATTGCTTTAACAAGTCTCTTTACTCCAGAGGGGAAATTCCTGAGCTCCCAGTTCTCAAGTCCTATTTCAATAACAGATTGGACACCACACTGGTGTTGTAATAGGAGCGGCGGGCTGCTTCCCGCCACCCGGCTAGCTTTACCCGAAATAATTACACGGAAACTGTATTCTTTTAAACACTGCTTGGCCCATTAGTTTCAGCCTCTTAACCCATTTCTAATAATCTATGTAGCACCACAAGGTGCGCTTACCAGGAAAGATTCAGCATGTCTGACCTGGTGGCTGGCTGCATCGCGTCTGCCCGAGAGAGAGCTGCATGGCATCTGTCTAAGGCGTCTTACCTCACTTCCTCTTCCTCCCAGCATTCTGTTCTGTTTACTCCACCCACCTATGTTCTAAGCTATCAGGGCCAAGCAGTTTCTTTATTTTTTTGACCAATGACCTTCCTCCATCACACTGGCAAAGTTAACTTCTTGTACCAAGATATTTTGTAAACAGTCAAACATTCAGCCAGCGTTTTTGGGCTGGCTTCAGAGTGAATAGGGCTCACTAAGGTCTGGAAATCTGTGTAGCAGGTTTGTCAGAAAGGTGGGAACCACTAACCATCACCACGGTCTCCTTTCCTTCTCAGACTTCAGCATGATGACATCAGCAGGTCAGGAACGAGGCTCAGCAATCTCTCAATCCAACTCCTCTGGGAAGGCCTCAGCAGCTACTCTGCCATCAGGGCTTCTGCTCCTTTGTTCTGGACACCACACCAAGTGCTCAGGAAGCCACCAAGCTTCATTCTCCTCCTGTGAAAAACCAAGCATGCCCTTGACCCCATATTAAAACAGGTTCAGGTCCTTTCCATAATTCAGTGCAAGGGTCTTTCCATTTTGCTTTAGTGAAGGTCACTCTGGTGCCATCAAACCAAAATCTGCCTGCAGCAGATTGCTCACAGGCATCCACATTCAAGAAATTTAGAACAAAAAGAACATGGCTGAGAGTATAATTCCCTCTTTCATTTGAAGTTGTTTTCAAGGAGCCGTGGGCACGCTCCACAATTCCTTGTCCTTGGGGATTATAAGGAATGCCTGGTTTATAACCACCATTCCAGTGGGAACAAGACTGATGAAATGATTTACCAATGTATCCAGATCCATTATACATCTTTATAATTTTAGAAATTCCCATATATGAAAAACCACACTAAGCAATATGTTATCACATGCTTAGTGGCATGCCCAGTTTGTGCAGTAGCCATTAAGAATCCTGAGTATGTATTGATTGTCTCATGCATATGTCTTAATTTGCCACATTGTGCAATATGAGTAGCATCTATTTGCCATAAATGATTAGGAAGCAGGACTTGAGAATTTACTCCCATATAAAATTCAGGTAAATATTGTGGGCATATATCACATTGCTTCACAATCTGAAGAGCAGTTTCTCTTGTTAATCCAAATTGTTTTCTTAAACTTTTATTTTGATGATGTAAAGATTGCTGGGCGAGTTGGAGTTGAGATAAAGAGTAAATTTATCAGCTAAAGCATTGCACTCAGCCAGTGGACCAGGAAGATTTGAATGTGCTCCAATATGATCCACAAAGCATGGCGATTTTCTTTGATGAATGGCATCTTGAATTTGCTGAAACAGTATTTTAACTTGACTATTGATAGTTCCAATGCAGGGTCCAGTTTCTGTTACCTGGAGGGCTTTAAATATGTAATGACTCTCAGTATATAAATTAAATGTATCATTTGCAACAAGATGGAATATCACAGCAACAGCTCGCAGCTCAACTATTTGAGCTGAGGCCTTACCTGTTTGCACTATGTATCCTTTACCCTCAACAACATATGCTGCTCTTTCATTAGAAGACCCATGTGTAAAAGTTAACATGGCATCCTATAAATGGTCTTTAATTATAATTTTCGGAAAAATAAAGGAATGCAGTTGTGCAAGTCATAGCACTCAATCAGCTGGAAATTAATTATCAATTTGGCCTAAAAAATAAGCAAATGCAATTACCCAAGAATTATTACCTTAAAATAACCAATCAGCCTGTTGTTTAGTATAAGGAAGATTGATCACATTAGGTTACCTCCCCAAATATCACCTAGATTTCATCTGACTTTTCTGAACTAAAAAGCTACTGCTACATAATAGGGATTTAATATCTTGACTGGTGAAACAGGAAGGGGCAGCCATAAAAGAGGACCATTTTGTCATTATACTGCTGTGGAAGTAAGTTTTGTAGGTAAAATATATGCTTGCCAAGATTGGTCATAATTAATATAATGTACCTGCTGATTCTGTATTTCATAGTCTCCTTTTACCAGTACTTGTCTAGTAGTGTCTGTAATATGTCTGCTGGATTACTCATCCCCTTAGAATCACATTGAGGGGCTTAAAGACAACTTTAAGTAGGATTGTAGCCATTGGATATCTCCTAATAACTATGAAAGCCATTCAAAGTTTGTAAGCTATCATCCAAGCTGCAAGAGTCTCACTGGGTGACTCATTTGCAGTTTTACAGATTCCTGGATGGGTGGACCTAGAGCTGTGCTCTCTGCGGTTCTGCCATTCTGCTGGGAACTCCAGGTCTGGGTGGGTCCCACTGGAGGCCAGCAGTGGCTGGCAAACTTAACTGCAGCCCAGGCTTGGCTGGCTGGACGCTTAGGCAGGTGGAACCACACTGTTTTCACTATTCCTGTTTTCCTTTCTTAAATCTTGTATCAGTCTCCATTTTCCAGATTTCTTTTTAATCAAAATATTAGAATTCCTACATCTTCTGCTAAAGGCTATTGACCCACCCACACAATCTCCTTGGCTCATGGGCCATGTAGCTTCTAGCCATTCCCCACCATCCAACCAGCTCCAGGTGCCAGACACAGGAGGCACAGCCCTCCAAAATTTCCTGTCTCCTGCATTTTCCTGCCTACACACAGCATGGTGCAGATTGGATTCAGCTGGGGCAGTGGGACCGGCAACCCCCAAGGGGCCAGGATGGCACAGTCACTCCCTCCCTCACCTGCTGAGCAGCAGTGGCAGCTACAGCAGCTGCTTGTAAGCTTAGGAGAATGTGCTGGATGCAAGAAATGTGGACAGTCCCACCCCATTATGGTGGCCACAGGTTTGGTCTGCCCGGAGGGACTGCAAGCTTTCTTTTCTCCAAGCTCTAAAGCAGACATGCAAGGCCTTAATGCTTTTCCTTGCCTAAGCCCAGGAGCAGACCAAAATCTGTGGTGCCACTAGTGTTGGGAGGGAGGGAGAAGTTTAAACTATTTGCAAACTCTTAAAATTGTCTGTACTTTTCACTGCTGCACCCCAGTTCTCCTGGCTTTAAAAAATATACCCCAAGTAAATGTACACACGACTGAATACTATTTCCTTATCCCATATGTACAATTATACCCAATTTTTACTCTTGATATCACTGCCTTTCCACATTTATTATTTATTTGAGTGCTCACCTTTTACTTCTACACCTGTGGTATGCACCACATTCTCTACCTGTACTGGTCACACATCTGGGCAACATCTGTCAGGGTCCCACATTGGGGCAACATCTATTGTTAGCCCTACATTGAGGGTCATCTATCAGGATCCGGCACTGATGGATTCATGTGTTCCAGGGTAGGAGCATGTGGATTAGAAATGTTATACAGAAAAAAAGGCACAAAAGAAAAGGAGACAGATATAAAATAGAGTCAGGAGGGCAATTCAGTGAGTACTGAATTTACCCATTTATTTTTCATATGCTTTTTATACTCCAATCAAAAACAGGGAGAAGGCAAGACTTCTTTACCATGATACAAACAAGGAACAAACAAAGTAATTACCACTTCAATACCTGAAACATCAAGTAACTGCATCCTGAGTTAAGTAGTCTATCGTTTAGCCAGGACATATAGTGACCACACCCCAGGCCCAGCATCCTGTAGATAGCCACACCCTGGGTCAAATCTCCTGTTATAACTTTGAAGGAGCAAGAATACGCCTGAACTCTCTCACCTTTAGTCAAGGTGAAAGGGATCCCCATCCATGCTCATTGACAGCCAAATACCTCTGACCTCTGTATCTTGAAGTAATTTGAGTTAACAGCTACATACGTTGTTTATTGACTTCAATTGTATTTCTATTGGAGACAAAACTATTGGTCTCCAAACCTTCTTTTACTTAGTAGTTACCTGGCTATTTCTTTTTTTTTAACCATTTGAATGAGAATGAGGTAGGTGGGGAGTCAAATGAGAGAATTATAAACAACGTAAATTTAGTTCTAATTTCCGAGTCTGGGAAGTTCAAAGTCAGAAGTTCTCAACCTGTGTGTCATAGCCTCTTTGGAGGTGGAATGACCCTTTCACAGGGGTCATCCAAGACCACCAGAAAACACAGATATTTATATTATAATTCATAACAGTAGCAAAACTACAGTTTTGAAGTAGCAATGAAAATAAATTTTCTGGTTGGGGGTCACCACAGCATGAGGAACTGTATGAAAGGGTCACAGCCTTAGGAAGGTGGAGAACAAACCACTGCTCTAAGTCAAAGTGCCAGAGGATGTTGTGTTCACTGAATGACACTTGCTTCTTAGGCCTTTGTTTTTTATCACTGTGTTCTCAGGCAGCAGAGGAATGAGACGGAACTATAGAGTCTCCTTTCCAGGCCCCTGGTAACAAACGCTGGGACTCCACTTTTGTGTGTGCATCCTTGACCTTCAGGATGTAGGTTATCTCAGCTTCCTCAGGACTACATACTGCCTCTCTCGAGTTTTCAACAGTTTCCAGAGATTTGCGACTCCTTTCATATGTTATCATGTATTGTGTTATACTTGTGTTATGCATTTTGAGCCATGGCAGAACATTTTGTGCCCAGGCTAGATTGCTGAACGCATAGATATTAGTGACCCTGCCCAATTACAGATGTGTTTGATTTTGTTTTTCAGGTTTTTCTAAAGAGTGACCGAGTGGCCAGAATGGTTCAGAGTGGAGGGTGTTCTGCTAATGACTTCAGAGAGGTGTTTAAGAAGAACATCGAGAAACGTGTACGCAGCTTGCCGGAAATAGATGGCCTGAGCAAAGAGACGGTGCTGAGCTCCTGGATAGCCAAGTATGATGCCATATACAGGGGAGAAGAAGACTTGTGTAAGCAGCCAAACAGGATGACCCTGAGTGCCGTGTCTGAGCTTATTTTGAGCAAGGAGCAGCTCTATGAAATGTTCCAGCAGATCCTGGGCATTAAGAAACTGGAACACCAGCTCCTTTATAACGCCTGCCAGGTAAGTGCTATGATGCCTGTCCTTGCCATGTCGGATGCATGGAAGGAGCATTTCTTCTATCACCTTATGAATAAGTGTTTTTCATTCTACAATCAATTCTCTTGAATAGCTGAGTGAGACTGAATTTTAATAAATCAAAGAGTGATATTTGAAAGAGGTTTTGGAAGAAGTTGGGTGGAGGGAGAATGTCAGTATCATTAACCAGTCAGGTTAATGTGCCATGTGCCCTATTTAAGGACATCACATTTGTGGCTACTAGGCATATTCAGGGTGGGACCTGAATAGAAAAATGACAGTCATATTCAGCCACAACAATGTCTTTAATGTATAATGAGCCAGTGTTCCTCAGTGCAAAATAATTTGTCATTAAAGTATGATGCTAGTTTTCAGAGTGTTATCAAAGTAATTGAAATTTCAAATTTTTTTTCTTAACCTCAGCCGGGAAGAAATGAATTGAGCATGATTGTTAAACTGGCTAATTTAAAGCAATGACAGCTAATAATATGTTTTCTCTTAAGTTGTTATTCAGGTCATGCATATGAAAATTGAATAAAATCTCATATGGTTTTCATTTTTAGACTGATTTGTCTAATAATATATTCCTTAGGTATTTGCATTTTTTGCTTTTTTGGGTGTATGTATTATTTAACTCAGCCCTAATATACAATTCAAATTACCAAAATTCTATCATTTTAAAATTCATTAAGAATTATACTTCTATATTGTACACATATTTATTTTAATCTTTTTGCAAGTTTGTTTCTCTTAATTTCTGTATTCTTTCATGTTCCTTACTCTTCATCACTAATTTGTGAATAATTTAGATTAATAAATTAAAAATTCATTAATAATTAGTATGTCACCTCAACCCTACAAACAGTTTGTGTGCTCACCGTCATTGTTTTCACCGTGCCATTAAGCCAGGTGGTGTTTGGATAGTGGAGGATGACAGCAAATCACGAGCTTATGTATTAACAAAAGTATACAGCTAAGACATTGCCTCCCATACTGTCCATAGTGGTCCTTTTGTAAAGTTCATGTTGATGAGCAACACTAAGTAATAAAATTGAGATTCAGTCATTCGGTAGCTATTTAGTGAGAATTTATCAAAAGACTCACAAAGTTAAAAAAAAAAAACAAGCTGAACCAACTGCTTCCCTGTTCCAGATGCAGTGGGGTGGTAGAACCTCCCAAATAGTTAGCTACACATTCCAATTTATATTGCCTTTAAAATGCCTTCCCACATATTATAGGTTTATGGTTATTAACGCAGAATCTTTTGTCTTCTTTTTAAAACTGTTCTTGCATATGAGGTTTGGACCTTGTAATTTCTCTCTCCTGTGACTTGCAGCACAACATACTTCCCATTCAAGTCAATGATATAATGGTGGGTTTATATTTGCATTCACTTCTATCAGAACTTGCCTCATGTAGGACCTGTTCTGTCTTCTTGTAGAATTACATTCTTTATCGTGATGTCCTTGTTGTTTCTCTAAAGCCTACTTTGTCTTACCCTAATGGAGCTAGCTGGAGCTTCCCTATGATTAGAGGTAGCATGGTGGATATTTTCCTTTGTGTTGACTTTTAACATGATTTTTATTTTTAAACATGTAATTGGGTCTTGGGGGTTTCTTTGTTTTGTTTACACCCACTCAGATAGTTTTGACTTTCAATGCCTGTGTTTAGACCACATAATCATAATTAAAGGGATTACTATAGTTGACTTAAATAGTACAATCGGCTACTTTTTTCTTGCTGCTTTCCTTTGTCCCTATATCATTTTGTCTTTAATACGTTCTATGCTTTCATTTTATATCTTCTTTTGATATAGCACACATTCCATTTTTAAGTATATTTTCTAGGTTTCATAAGTTATATATTGTAGATCATAAAATCGCCTAATTCCTTTTAAGTCCAGTTCAACTTCCCTACAATTCAGTGTTCTTCCTCCTTTCTTATGCTGTATTGGTATAATCCATCTTGACTTTGATATGCCATAGTCAATCAACATGTTATGACAATCATTTTAAACAGTTAACTTTTCTGATATGAAGATGGCATTATTCATTACTGTTAAAGTGCTTTTTTTTTTATTACCACTAGCACTCTCTGTTGAGTCTTAAACATTTTTCTTTGAGAGACTAGAGGCATATTAATAGTCGTAATTACATCTCCTTGTTTGACAGTTGTTTCTGGTTGAGATATTTGATTTGTTCTTTCTGAGTCTTTTATACATCTCTTTATATACATCTTGAATTATTCTAGAAAGTGACGTATATTGTATCAGATGATAGGATCTGAGCTAATAAGGTAGTTGTGTGAGAATTGTGCTAATCTGACCGGAGGCTGAGTGATGCCTGTTTCTTAGGGCCATCCATACAAGAAACTTCAAAATCCCAATATGCTTGTGTTTTTGTTTTGTTTTGTTTTTCTTTTCTATCGACTAATTGTATTGAATGATTTCATTTGTAATGTATTCAGTCTCTTTCTCCACACTCTTTCACTTCCCTCCATCTCTAGCAACCCTCGCAATCTCTACTAGTCAACAAAATATGAAAAGTAAAGAGAGTCAGAAGTCACAGAAAACACTGTGTTTTATTGGAAGGGAATACTCTGGAGAGAGAAATTGCAAATCGGGTTTTGAAGTACATAGACTTGACTGCTTTGCTTCTCTGGTCTTCAGGATGAACACCAATATCTGTCTCTGGTTTTTATTATTTGTGCTACATTTGGCGCCCAATGCTTGGGGTGTGAATCATGGAAAAGCTGTTTTCCTATTGCTTTTTAGCCACCAGCACAGGCCAGAGATGCACTTGGGGAGCCCAACAGAGCTGCATGTGGGGCTCCAGCCCACCTAGCTAGACTTTCTATTCTTTTGTTCACCAAGCCTCTGAGCAATTTTAGGATTTTCCTGTTTTAGCCTCTCTGAAACAGTCTTCAGCTGCCACCTAAACTCCAGAGGAGATAAGAAACTAGAGGGACATATTGTAAAGAACTCATCTAGAGTGTTCATCATAGCTCTACAGATCATTAGCTATGATTTAGCCCAGAATATTAAAAGTACTGTAACTAAGGACAAAGAATAAACAGTCAGCCGAAATTCTAATTTCAGGAGACTATCCAAAATGCAGTGACAGGGATAATACTGGCTATAAAAGATGGGCACTTATAGTCTAAATTACTAAATAATTTTATTTTGTATAACTTAAAATGGCAATAAGTTGGATCAGTAAGCTTATTTTCTTTAATCAGAAATTAAATGTTTATTAAAGATTTTTTAAAATATGACATAAGGTAAATACAGCATGCTCACATCAGTTAGTAACCATGCATGGAAATAGATAATATGCTCCATGAATTGTGTGAAATGAGCAGAATACAGTGACAGATAAGATCTAGGTATTTGCTAGCCTTAATTTTTCAAAGTGTGCCTTTGTAAATGCCACAGAGATGTAATACCTCACTGCATGGGTCCATCCTGCCGAGTCTGAGGAAGGCAGGATAACATATTATCATAAACAAATTTACCAAAATTTAAATTGCCAAAATTCTCTGGGGCAGAGAGACCCACATGCACAGACTGTAGAACAGGAGTTGGGGTTGTGGCTCACAATTTCATTCACATAACAAGGTAAGGGTCTTCCAGAGTGTAAAGACGTCAACAGAAGTACATAACCAGAGCCTGAAAAGTATATGCATAGTACCGTATATACTCATGGGAATGCTCAGCCTTCTGCCTCTATATTTAGGTTTTAAGAGGATTAAGTAACTCAATTTTTATCACTATCTAGATCCTGATCTTTTCTGCCTGAAGCAACCTTTATCAATGTTTTATAATCACATTCCATTAACTGAAATAAAATGACTCACCTAGATTTACTCAAAAGTCAAAGCAATGTTAATTAAGAACTTGATCTCTAAATATCCCTCACCCAGATTCCTTGTACTCTGAGAACTTGAAGGGCAGTTAAGAATATCGCAGAACTACCATAGTGATTTTAAAGTGGTAATCGGAAATATTTGTGAACTGTTAAAATTTAATGTTTATGATTCCATTTCTCTAGAAGCTTTCCAAGTATTGAACATTAAGGTTTGGAGATGAATTTGGAGTTTAGATTTAGGCTTACTTAAGTAATAAAGTAACTGCTTTTCTTCCTTGGCTCTTTCCCTATGGAAGGGATGCCCTCCAAAACCCAGAAACCATGAGGCATTAAATGTTCTGAACACTTCAATTCAAAGCCTGCAAAAGAACATGAACATAGAAGAAAAATGTTCCCAAAACTAGAACTGACTTTCACTGCCACCACCTTCCTTTTCACTTATTTGCATCCAGTAGCTTAGGCTAGAAAGTTATTGTGTTTTCAGAGAAAATAAATGCATGTTTTATGTGGAGTTACATTTGATAACCTTCAAAATAAAGCAATAAATGAGGAAATTATAATTACTTAGGGATACTTGTGTGTATATGTAATTTGAAATGTCAAAAATACTTAAAACATTCAAGTATGATTAAGACCTTGAGAATAAATAAATCTTATTATTTCCCATTTTTAAGATATTATAATTGATGATTGAAATATCTATAAGTACTTATAAATATGTTTAATTCTTTTCTACAGAATTTCCTGATACTGTAAATTAGATGAGTTTGATTTAAGTGAATTTGAAATACTAAAATTGATGATTGAAATAACTATAAATACTTATAAATATGTTTATTTCTTTTTCATGCAATTGCCTGGTACTATAAATTAGATGAGTTCAAGTTAAGTGAATTTGAGTCTCTGGTTAGTAATATTCAGTAAATTTCCTCTCTAAAAATTAGATTTTTTTAGCATTGTAAATAAATCAAATTATAGATTTTTATTAGTGTGCATCACTTCACTATACATTTTATTTCTTAATTTGGGCTTATGTATGGCCACACAAAAGGTTATTGCTGTTTGGCTTAGTGGTGTACTCTTATAACACCTACACCAGAGAACCTGAGATATGATCTTGAAATGGAGGTCAGCCTAGGCTGTATAACAAGACTCTGTGCTTGTCTTGTTCTGGTGGTTTGCTTTTTGTTTGCATGCTTGCTTTGTCTTTTTGGCTAAGTGTGGTGACTCACACCTACAATCCCAGATAAAGCAGGGTGGTTGCAAGCTACTAAGTGATAATTCTCTCACAAAAATGTAAAATAGAGACTATTCATTAATAAAACTCCTCCAAAATGTTGTGTTAACTGTGCTTTTCATTTTAAAATTTTCAGGCCCTCCGGCTTCTGCTTTTGTTTGTTTTGTTTTTCTAGATCAAGCCTGTTGGTGTTAGAAAATGTTTCCAACTTTTCCACTTTTAAAACTGAGAACACATTTACAGACCAATGAGAATTTCTCATAATAGTAGAACACATTTACAGACCAATGAGAATTTCTCATAATTGATGTAGTTTTGCTAATCTACTTGTTACTTTTCTCAACTGTTAATGAGCGTGCTGTTTCAAACATAGTTAGGAATGATGTCTTTATCCTTCATGGTTGATTGTTAATGAAAACATTCAAGTTCCCATTGTAGTTCTGTAGTATGACTTGAGGTATTGTATTTTCATACCTCCAATTGTGTTTTTTTGTGGTTGTATATGATTGTCTTTTCTAAGTGTGTGAAGTATGACATCAGAATTTTGATGGTTATTGTATTCACTCTCTATATAAATTTTAGTAGTATAACCTTTTTCATGATATTTTTTCTAGCAATCCAGAGCAAAAAAGATCTTTCCATCATCTAGTGATTTCTTACCCTAGGGGTCTTTCAGTTTTTTTTTTTAGGCTTAATACTAGGTACTTTTTTGAGCTATTAAAAAGATCATATTTTTAATAATGTCTTCTCTGAGAGTACATTTTTGGTATATATGAAGAGTACTGGGATTTTTTAAATATGTATTTTTATTTTATGTATATAAATTTATACATATATGCTGAGTACATGTATGTATACCACATGTATGCTGCTGCCATAGATACTAGAGGAAGGGATCGTATGTCCTGGAACTTGAATTATAGGTATTTGTAAGCCACCATATGTTTTCTTGGAACCAAACCCTGGTTCTCTTCAAGAGCAGTACGTGCTTTTAGCTGCTGAGCCACCTCTGCAGCCCGTAGGCTATTGTTATTTTTTAATGGAGAATTTGTATCTTGCAAAACCAAGATGATACATTTGTATGATACATGACCCAGAATTGGTTATTTCCCTCGAGGTATTTTCATGAGATCAGAAGACAGATATTAGTACAGTTCATCAGTACACTTCTGAGGGTATGTGCCTGTGGACCTAACATGAACACATTAATAACAAGGTCTTAATTTGGTGTCATATTTACATTCGTGATTTCTTTATGATTCTTCAACTCTACATGCACAATAGCAAAATAAAAGATCTTTTAGAACTAGGAGGTACCCTAAGACCTTTAAGTCTAACAGATTGTACAAGAGAATTTAATGTCTGCTGTTCCTTGGTGATGCTCGTGGAAATTGAGTATTGAGGAACTTGCCCTAAGGTCTCATTATAGGACTCTTCCCTATGGCTAGATCTGTCAGGGGATAAGGGAAGTGTGTCCATGATGGGGAGATGATGAGAGAATGTGAATAAGTCAGCTTCTATATTGGAGTCTTACTCAGTGTAACAGGATTTTTTAAAGATTGTTTTTTTTTATTTTTATTTTTTTTAATTTATTTATTAAGGATTTCTGCCTCCTCCCCGCAACCGCCTCCCATTCCCCCCCTCCCCCGATCAAGCCACCCTCCCTCATCTGCTCGAAGAGCAATCAGGGTTCCCTGACCTGTGGGAAGCCCAAGGACCGCCCACCTAAAGATTGTTTTAAATCTCACATTTATGTGTATGTGTGTCTACATGAGTGTAGGGGTGCCCCATAAGGTTCATAAGAGGGTGAACTTCCAGGAGCTAGAGTTACAGGTAGATGTGAGTCTCTCAACTTGGTGCTGGGATGCACACTGAGAACAGTGCGTGTTCTGTATTCCAGAATCACCTCTGTAAAGACTGCTCTTAAAAGATGGCAGTTCCCGTGTTTTAGAAGATGCACATAAACTTAACTCCTGGAAGAAATACCATTGACAAATGCATAAGGGACTAGATGGCTCATATTATGGTTTGAATATCAAATGCCCTCTACTGGCTCGTGTGTTGAGTGATTCTACCCAGCTAGTCACACTATTTAAGGAGATTCTAGCAGCTCCAGCACCTCACTGGAGGAATTAGGTCACTGGGGGTATATCCCTAAGAGATGTAGCTCTTCTTAGAAACCTCTGCCTCGCTCTGCTTCCCATCCACCATGAGGAAAAGAATCTCTTCTTCTACAAGGACTAAAAAAGCCGCTATAACTATGAAGCAAATAAATTCTGTTTCTAAATTATTTTCTCTTAGCTATTTGGTCACAGTGATGAAAACCTAATTATACACAGATTGCCGTAAACTAGAAGGCATGTTGTATGAATTTCTAGATAAATGAGAGATGGGTTTAAAGAGTCAAACAATTTGATGAAAGAGCTTAGGAATTACCTTGTGATAGGAAGCACTGCTGAGGAATATTTTAGTTGGGAAAGGGGTAAATAGAGGGATCAAAAGTAAGGATCAGATCAGAACAAGACCAAGCTCGTTAGGGTACCCACTGAATGTTGTAGTTCCCTTCAATTCTATGCAGGTGGTCTCCAGCCTGCCAGCCTGTGTTCTCTTTCAGGATCACTCTATGTGTGGTCTGTTATGTTCCACATCATGGCATCTCTAGCCCACTATAGTCTCCACTATGGCGTAGCCTTCACCTTCACAGTTGTTGGAATATGTGTGGCAGGGCTACGTTCCTGGCACCCAGCTGCCTGCACGGCTAGCTTTACCCGAAATAATTACATGGAAACTGTATTCTTTTAAGCACTGCCTGGCCCATTAGTTCCAGCCTCTTATTGGCTAGCTCTTACATATTGATCTAACCCATTTCTAATAATCTGTGTAGTCCACAAGGTGGCTTACCAGGGAAGATCTTAACCTGCGTCTGTCTGGAGTGAGAGAATCATGGTGACTCCCTGACTCAGCTTCTTTCTCCCAGCATTCTGTTCTGTCTACTCCGCCTACCTAAAGGTAGGCCTATCAAATGGGCCTAGGCAGTTTCTTTATTAATTAACCAATGAAAGCAACAGATTAGAAAGAAATCACTCCCACGTCACACAGTTTTACATATCATCCTCTCTCTCACCTAAGGGTCTTTGTAGGAAATCTAATTCTGCTAGACATTGTCTAACTTCCAGAGCCTTCCTTTGAAATATCAGTAGATGTCCCCGTGGTCTTGTCATGCATTTTAGATGCCTGGAAATGCAGTGTCAAGTGGATGATACTGAGGTCTGCTGACACCTGAGTTGCTACTAAGCCTCTTTGGGTAGTTACTGGTGTGGCTTTTGAAGGCTTGAGTGGCTGGACTCAAGAATACAATTTCTTAGACTTCCCTGTGTAAACAAGATGTACCAGGGATTTGTCTTCTCAAATGAAAGTTTAAAATGAACAATTTTATGTAATTTTGTATCCTGGGAATTTGTGATGGATAGGGCCTAGACTTAAAGAAACATTTTTCTAAGTGTCCCACTAGAAAGTAACTCAAAATTTTAAAGGTAACACCAATATCTGTAACGTTGTAGCAGGCTTTCTCTTGGGTCTCCAAGAAGCTCCCAAATCATGACAAGAGACTTCTTATTAGTTATGAATGCTTGGACATAGCTTTGCTGTTATAACTTTACCTATTTCTGTTCATTTTTGTTTTCGCCTTGGGACGTTTTACCTTTCTTTCTTTCTGTATATCCTACGTTTCCTGCTTCTTTTGTGTCTGTCTGTCTGGCCCCATGTGTCTCCCTAATTCTCTTCTTTCCTCAGCCTAGATTATTCTTATTCTCTCTGCCCACCAGCCCCACCTATTCCTCTTCTGACTAGCTTTTGGCCAGTCAGTTTTTTTTTATTACATCAGGTGTCTTGGGCAGGCAAGGTGGAACAAATGCAATACCTCCTTATATAATTATACAAATGCAGTACAAACAAAAGTAACACACCTCCGCTTAGTTAAAGTAATATTCCACAGCATAAACAAATGTAACCCATCTTTGCCTAGTTAAAAAAATGTTCCACAATGTAACACTATACTTTCATTGCTCAAAACCTTTTACTCATGCCTTTTCTAGCCATACTGTATATATTTAAATCTACTGCGATACTTTTCTCCCCTTATTGTCTCAGGCCTCTTTTTAACTCTCAGAAATTTTAGTATTCAAAAATCAGCTATCCATAACCATGCCATAGTCCAGATGCTACAAGTAAAATTTCCTCCACCATGTAATTCATTTTTTACCTTTAAACTCAGCTTCCCATCAAGTTCCAGGACTGCGACAAATGAAGACAGATTCTTTGCCAGCATGTAAAAGAAGTAACTTTTAGTCCAGTCTCCAAGAGAGCCCTATTCCTACGAGAAACTCATGGTCGCTTCTGTTTCCAGGAGATTTCTGAGTTCCCTCCAAAGCTATCTGTACAGCTCTGCTTACAGCATTTTGAGCTTCTCTAGCCCAGGACTGTGATTCTTCCAAATTCCTCCTATACCCCTTGTGCAAAGACCACACTTCTGGTACAACTTTACTGTAGTGATTGCTTGAGCATCATTACAAAATTCCAAAGCCAAATTCCTGTGAGGAACAATGCAAACCTATGGCCACTTAGCCCTATATACTTTGTTTGATGGAACATCATGGTTGGTTCAGTAGAGTTGCTCATTCCATGGCAGTTTGGAAGCAGAGAGTGTGGAGAGGGCCCTAGACAAGGCACCGTCAAGGGCTCCATGGCTTCCAGCTAAGTCCCACCTCCAAAAGATTGTGTATCCTCCCAAAGCAGTGTCTCCAACTGGGAGCCAAGTGTTTATAAGATGAGGCTGTGGGTGACATTGCAACTTGAAACCAAAACAGAGATCTGTATTTACTTCTCTATTGCATAGAAAACTCTTGAACAGCTGGGCCTCCCTAAAGTCTATCCATACATTCTTCTGTTTCTGTGTTCTGGATTCTATTTCAGAATAACTGCATATCTGCCTAGATGAAAACAATGAATCACCAACTTTCCTTGGAAGAAAGAAAATATAAATGTAAATCCCAATAGTGGTAGGAATTGGTTATGTTTGTCTGTTAGAGCTTTTCTATAAAACGTGGTCTCTGGCTTTTGTTCCAACGCAGTGCTTCCTCTGCTTGAGCATTGTTCCAGCCTTCCATGTGTGGTCGCAATTATCCAGAAGCAGGGCTTCTCACTGGTGGTTCCTGGAATCAGTTTGGCACTACATGTATTAAAATCCAAATATTATTTATCTATTTGAAAATAATACATGAAATTTGATATGCAAATTTATAATTATAATTAAGCATAAGTTTTGGAATAGAGATTTAGCAGTTATTGAGAGAATTTTAATATTTTAAGCTTTATCTTAAATATTCCTTGCTTTAAACTAGAAAAAAATTATAAATTCTTTTTTTTGTCCCAATCACCTTAGTATAGTACAGTCTGGTTATCACTTTAGTAAGAAAGATCTTATACAATGAATAAATGATTAATTCCTAAATCTTAGTACAAAGTAATTGAAATACTTCTGTTGTTGTTAAAGACTTAAAATGACATCATTTCTTACGTTAAGGTAATGTTATAACTCTTCTATAAGCAATTTCCGGTGAATAAGACTTCTCTCTCCATCTCTGAATCATTTGTACGGTTGCTGTGGAGGCATGATTCCAGAACCCCCTTTAGACATCAGAATATGTGGATGTTCCTTCTATTTCTAAAATAAAATAGTACAGAGTTTGCATGAAACGTACACAGCCTTACATCTGTAGAACATCTAATTGTCATGTAACACTTAGCTGTGTAATACCACATTAATAGTTGTCATGCTTCATCTTTTTACATTTTGGTTTTACCTTGCATGATCCCCACCACTTGGCTATCTTACCTCTCTATTCTTCAACACCAAAGGAAATACCACTTCCTCTACAAAGGCCTCCCTCCTACTCCCTCCATTTTTTTTTTGCTAAATGTTGAGAGAAGATAAAAAATATGAGGAATTACAATTTTCTGTCATACTCTGTAAACCTGTCATTTTCTATTGATCTGTGTGTGTGTGTGTGTGAGAGAGAGAGAGAGAGATGCCTCCTTTACTCTATTTTAACAACCTAAACAGGGTAAATGTTATTTTTTCTATTAACTGTATAGTAATATATAATGTGTTTCCTGTTGTATGCATTTACTCATATATAATGAAAATGAAAAACAAAGAACAGAAGGTATATGTTACACTGAACATAGGACTGTGAAACAGTTGTGCTAAGACCCATAGCTCAACAGTAAGATCAACACCCTTGTCCAACCCTTTATCAGTTATGTGACCATAGGAAAGTGGCTTAAACCACCTGTGATTAAGATTTTCTTGACTTTAGGACAGTAATGAGACCCATTGTATAAGAATGCTCTAAGGCTAGCCGAGGCAAATGTTTATAAAAGTTAGAACAGTTAATGATATCAAATAAGTGATGCTTGCATGTAGTTTTTATTAGTCATGATGAAGTGACAGTTCCTATCCGGAAAAGTGAGTTTATGTACATTATTTTATTTAGTGGTAAACTTTCAACCCCACGATGGTTAATGTGAATATAGATTAAACCATTTTATCAAGAAAATATTATTAGCAAATTGTTGCTTGAAAATGTTAGTTAATTAATTCTTTACAAAGATGAATTTTTAAAACTTATTAACTTGTACTTTTCATGCATGTGTGAGTGCTTCCTTGTATATATGGGTACCATGTATCTACCTGGTACCTATGGAGACCAAAAGGCATTGGATCTTTTAGAACTGGAGTTACAGGCATTTGTGAGCAGCCTGGTATGGGTGCTGAGAACTGAGCCCAAATTGTCTGGAAGAGAAGCAATTACATTTAACCCCTGATCCTTCTATCTAGTCCTAAAATATTAAATATTAATATAGATTCTAAAGAAAAACTTTGTGATGTATAAGATTTTACAAAGTTGCATCTCACATTTTAAGGTTATATGTGCATGGCTACGTGCATGTGTACCTATAGAACAGTGTGTATATCCTCCAGGCTACAGAAATCGCATGACTTTAACATTTGAGGTTAAATTTCTTACGCTCCTGCCTTTGAACATTTTGATCCATTATTTAATATAGTTTAATTCGGTTCACATAGGGTAATTATCTATCTAATTAACTCATTCATCTTTTCCCTGTTTTACGTATTCAAAGGAAACTGTGATTTGGGAAATGAATTTTTAAGACTCTTAGAACTGTTCTACAAGAATCTGTGGCAGAACTTCTATTTCTGAGTCAGATTTTTATGCATAATTTAAGAGGTAGATATAAGGGAGTTCTTTTAAAGGTTTGTATCGAGCAGACAGGATGTTATCTGATTCTATCATAGATAACATCATACAGGGAACACATTGCTCTCAAGAGTCAGGGAATAACTTCATTTCCTTATGTTCTTTTGTTGTATGAAATTACAAAAAAATAGTTATTTTGTAGTTGTTAGCTCATTTTTAATCATCAAAAGGCAAGGAGCAGATTTTTAGTTTTGTTCTCATGGGGTTGCTTCATAGGAAATGAATCAATACGAAGAATAAATTAGGATTCAAGAAACTTCCAAATACAAGTGGAATTATTCTCTGTCTTTGCTTTAAGATAGAGTTGCTTGAATCCCACTATTAAAGATGGATGTGTTTCATTCCTGTCAGCAGGATGAGATAAAGTGGAAAAAAAAGTATGTGCACCACATCTGGCACAAGAGATCATAAACACCTGAGAAATTCAAGACAGTTGTGAAGAGTAGATCTTTGGATAGTGTATTTGCTAAATATTTGGTTCAAATACTTTTCTCAGATGTTTGGAAATTGATAGGGAAAATAAAATAAAGTTGGAAGAAAAGGATTCCCCTAGGAGAAGTGAGCCCTGTGCACATAGTTTGGAAAATGTTTGAATGTTCATGATTGATAAAATTATAGATAAATTTGTGTAGATAACACAACAGTACAATAGGTTAGGGTGGTGGCTTGTTACAAAGAGTTTGAGAGTCTAAATACTGGGCTAAGGTGTTAGGGCATCATTCTCTCTTACTTAGTTTTTATTTCATCTGTTTCCTTCCTCTTCTAATCCCCTGGGACTTTCCCTTCTGCTTCTGAGATTTCAGCATGATCCACTATAGTAAGATTCATATACCATTATGGAGAACCTTTAAGGAGTTGGTTCTAAAGATCACTCTAGTTTTAATTTGAATTCATGTTAGGGTGACTATAAAGAAAGAACTTTTCTTTGTGTGGACTCCTAGATCTGAAACGTGAGAGATGTGCCTGACTTATGACTCCTCATTGAGAAATAGCTGCAATAGGCCATCTGAACTACAGCAGCTAATAACGAAGACAGAAATACACGCCTGAGACAATGGGGAACTGGGACACTTAGGAACATGATTTACTAAAGTCATCTGGGTAGAAAAATGCTCTGTTTCCATTTGTGATTTAAGTCATGACAGAGAATTAACAGGTGAGGTAAAATAATCTGATAATAATAAATACTTTGATCACTATTTTGAGACCATGTTAGAGAATTTATTTGTATAGTGGATATCATCAAGTAGGCAATGGGTATTGTAAAACTATATGATAAATCCCAAAGCACTCTGTAAACTGATTTTAGAGAAGCATTTTGTTTGCAACAGTTATTTCTGATGGATATATGTAAATAAACAGATTTATAGATAAAATTTATGCAGTATACCATTATGCATTAACTTCAAGGGAAATACAAAGCTATGTAACAGTATAAATCATAGCCAATTTGTATTTTTTCATACTGGTAAGAAAATTAACAAGATACTTAATTGCAAAAATATGACATAATTAGAGTGGAAATTCAGAGAAAAATGTAATTGACTTTTTTTCCAGTGGGAGGAAGAGAGGTACACTTTGTTCAAGTTAGCATATACAAAGATGCCATTATGGAAAAACAGAACTATTAATCTTTTCTTTGTGGTCAACAAGATTAATATAAGAGCAGTCAGCCTGGTTGGCTGTAGCAGTTTAATCACATAAGACTTTCATACTGAACCATGCCATGAAGGACAGTTTTAGAACAATCTATTAATATGTGATTAGATTTAATGAATTTAAGAATTTATTGGAGCCGGGCGGTGGTGGCGCACACCTTTAATCCCAGCACTCGGGAGGCAGAGGCAGGCGCATCTCTGTGAGTTCGAGGCCAGCCTGGTCTACAAGAGCTAGTTCCAGGAACCAAAAAGCTATGGAAAAACCCTGTCTCGAAAATCAAAAAAAAAAAAAAAGAATTTGTTGGTAGTTTTTGGAGCATTAGAAGGCAAAGTCACAGTCTATGTAAAGAATCTATTGGGTGAAACTTCGTAAAGTTATCTTTACATTGAATGCCCTAGTTTTCTTAGGCTGAAGAGATGGCTCATTGTTTAAGAGTGTTTGCTGCTCTTGCAGAGAACCTGAGTTCATTTCTCAGCACCCACCCATATTAAGTGGTTTTCAGCTGCTACAACTCCAGAGGATCCAGTGTCCTCTGTGGGCAGAAGCACTCACATATGCAGATGTCCACACAAAGACACACATGCACATAATTAAAAATAAATTTGAAACAATTTTCTTCTCGGCTCTCCCTGGGAAGGGTAAATAGAAGAGATTAAGTGAGTGTACTGGGGGTAGGTGAGGATGGGAACGTGAGCCATCAGGTGGGGTGGGGTTGGGGGGAGAATACTGAAAAAGAGGAAAAGAGGTCATTTCAGGATCAAGTAGAAACCTAGTGCAAGGGAACCTCTCAGGAATCTACAAGGATGACCCCAGCTAAGATGCCTAGAAATAAGGAATTACATAGCCCAAACCAGCCATCTCCTATGAAAATGCAAGACTGCCAGTGGAGGGATTGGGACACCAACCCAGCCACAAAACCTTTGACCTACAGTCATCTTGCCTATGGGAGGTGTTTGGGGTAAGGGTGGCATAGAGATTGGAGGAGATGCCAAACAACAACCGGTCCAGCCTGAGACCCATGTCATGAGAGTAAGCCCACTCCTGACACAGCCTGAAGCACCAGAACCCAGAGGTTGGATGGCCTGGAAACCTAGGATAGAACCAAACACAACTGGAGGGGGAAAATGTCAATGGAATGATGCCCAATCATATTCTGCTATACTCATTGATTGGTACCTACTTCAGTAGTCATCAGAGAGGCTTCGTCTAGCAACTGGTAGAAACACAGATGTAGAGACTCACAGTCAAACATTAGACAGAGCTTGGGGAATCCTGCTGAAGAGAGGGAGGAAGAATTGTAGGAGCCAGAGGAGTCAAGGACACCACAAGAAAACTCACACAATCAACTAACCTGGGCTCATAGGGGCTCACAGAGACTGGACCAACAACCCAGGAGGCTGCATGGGACTGACCTAGGCCCTCTGCACATATGATACTGGTGTATAGCCTTTTCTTTTTGTGGGACTTCTGTTTTTTGTTTTTGGTTTTTGGTTTTTTCGAGACAGGGTTTCTCTGTGGCTTTTTGGAGCCTGTCCTGGAACTAGCTCTGTAGACCAGGCTGACCTCGAACTCACAGAGATCCGCCTGCCTCTGCCTCCTGAGTGCTGGGATTAAAGGCATGCGCCACCAATGCCCGGCCTCTGTGGGACTTCTAACAGTGGGAGCAGGTGCTGTCTAGGACACTGGCTGGCTTTTGGGACCCTATTTCTCATACTGGATTGCCTTGCCCAGACTTAATACGTGGAGAGGTATTTAGTCTTACTGCAACTTGATATGTCATGTTTTGTTGATAAGCATGGGACACCTGCCATTTACTGAATAGAAACAGAGAAGAAGTGGATGAGAGGGGGCCGAAGAGAGGTGGGTGGAGAAGAGGGATGGGAAACTGAGGTCAAGATTTAAAATAAATAAATTCTTTAAAAATTTTTTAAGATACTATTCAACATGCATAGGCCTACCCAGTACTTCTCAAAAGTATTTCTGTTCTCTGGTGCTTATTTTTCTCTGCAGATCGAGAGGAAAAAAAAAAGGCAATGATAGTTTAGGATTTGAGATCAGCCTGCCAAAGTTCTCCGTTTTAAGTATTTCCACATTCACAAATTCTTACTGATCCCAGTAAGTTTTTCATTGAAGAAATTTCTCCAATACTTGACCTGTTTCTTGTTGTAATTGTACTGCAGCTATCAAACCCAAGCAGTTCTGGGAAGGAAAACATATTTCTCTATAAAATCCTGCTCACAACTTTAAACAGTCTCAACTCCCCTAAGGGTCAAGATAAGAGTTCTCAGCTAGAGAATTGTGAATGGGGAAATAGTAAATGCCTGTAGCAGCGAAGGTGAGGAAAAAATCAAAGTACGTTTCTTAATACCGTCTGACAAGCTAGTGAAATACTTTGAAACTTGAAGTTAAAATGTCTGTGTGATATAAACTAGAGGCCTTGCTGAGAAGAGAGGGGCTTTTGTGCATCTGTCATGGTCAGGGTTGAGTGACACTCTTTAAAAAGTCCTGTCCCCAGTGCTATGAAAGACATCTGTGTGGTAAGTAATCTTTTGTCACATAAAATATTGAAATCACGTACTTGGAGGAGATGAAATTGCAATAGAGGGTGCACTGCTCAAGTGGAGGCTTGCCTGCTATCCTCTGCTGCAGCCTCTGAGGCCACATAGCTGTATGCTCAGCAATGGCTTCTGCTGTGTCACCAGTATCTCCAAAAGCTCACTCTCTAATTTCTCGGGCTTTACTTTCTCTTGAACACCATACTCCCTTGCGTGTGTGCAAAATCACTTATTTAGGTTGCACCGAGGGTTTAAAGAACAAAGAAATTGTTTTCTCCTTTACTCCCTTTTTGAGAATATATTTATGTGTACAGGTGTGTATATGTGTTCCCTTATATGTGTAATATGTGTGTTGTGTGTGTGTGTGTGTGTGTGTGCATGTGGAGGTCAGAGGTTGGTGTCAGTTCTCAGTTCTCTTCAGTCAACCTCTGCCTATTTTTGAAATGTGGTCTCTTACTGAACCAGGTGCGTTTTGATTGGCTAAGGTGGTGGTTCTCCAGCCAAGGTGAGGAATTCTCATTTTGCTGCCTGCCCAATTCTGAGCTTACAGATGTGTATCGCTACATCCCACACCTGGCTTTTTATATATGTGCTGAGTACCTGGACTTAGGTATTCACGCAGCACTTCACTCCCTGGGCTATCTCCCCCATCCCATCACTTTTATTCTTAATTATTTCGTAAAAGTATTTGTAGCTGTTTGCAAAATGGGATATACTTGATGGAGCTTGAAGGTCATATGTGTACACATACACATACGCAGGTATACATACTATTCATGTACAAAAAGAGATCGGGTGAAGTGTTGCAGGTACACATGTCTTCAACTATGTAGCTCTAGGCTTGCTCTGTATGACTGTAGGTACATTGGGCCTGAGCTGTTTAGGAAGGAGAGGGCAAAGACAACCCCTGTATTTAGGACTTAAGGAATGGGGTAGATAACATATCACTTAGAACATGGCATTGTGTGCTCAGCAGAATGAGTCAAAGTATAAGATTTATTTCTTCTGGGACCATTAAATTCAATATGCCTTTTCTTTGAGTAAGTTGAACTTTTAAGTAGATAGTTAAAGGTAAGTCTGGGTCTCCCATGGTGTGTTGTAGCCAGAGACACACACACTTCAGAGTTTTTAGTCAGTGACGCTAGTTTTGAACGTGAGTATTCAGAAGGACACTCTGACCTTTGAGACTGCAAGGAGGTCACAGGCTTCAGACTCAAAGCTCCCCATTGTTTATCAACGTTGCCTTCTCTGGGGAGTATCTCTTATTTTGTTATGTAAATTATAATCCTCTTTTCTGTAGCAGAATGTATTTTTAAGCATTGTGTAACATGAAGTTCATCATTATCAAAACTAACTAGTTGGGGGCTGGGCAAAAGGAGAGAGCTGTGATTATAATAAGATACCAGGAGGGATCAGCATTGCTCAGTGAAGTTAGGACTCCTGATCGCTGAAGAATACTTTCCTTTGCCTACATCCTCAGACAGATGCAGTGAAGACACGGGCATTTTTAACGTCGTTCAGTGTCTCTTGCAAAACGAACCCCATTAAAATTCAGAAACGAGTGGAACAACCCTTCTTTAAAATTAAGTAAAACAGCTAGATTATGGGGGCGCATGCCATTAATCCCAGCACGTGAGAAGCAGAGGCACGCATATCTGAGTGTGAGGCCAACCTGGTCTAAAGAACAGACAGCTCAGGCTACACAGAGAAACCCTGTCTTGAAAAATACATAAGTAAAACTGTTGATCTAAAGAGTATATCTTTAATGAGGTAAACATTGCTCTGGTGAAATTTGAAGGGTTTTGTGACTTCTTCAAATACTAATGTTCTGAGAGGAAAATCTATGACTCCTTTAGATAAAAATCACCTTTTTATTGTATTTTTCCCCCAGTGGAAAAAATAAATAACAGCACTCAGAACCACCTGTTTCTCTAGATCTGTGAGATCAACACCCTCTTTTGTCCTCCAAGAACATCTACACATATGTGGGATGCAGTCATACTCACACACATACACATAAATATTTAAATTATCTTTAATAAAATATGGTTACATCCTTTGGTCTAGCTTCTGATAATTAGGATAGAAAAAAGAAAATGGATTGAAGTGGGAAGGAATTTACCAGTGAATACCACAAATTTAACGTCTTACGATGAATTAATAAAAGAAGATTGAGTAATTGGGAAGGGGGATAAGCATGAGGAGATTATAGTAAAACTTGATAATTTCAATTAACAAGTGGGAATAATTTTCCATATATGTGGGGGATTTCTGAAAGATAATGATTACATTTTTATTTACCGGCTGTCGAATTTCAAACCCGAAAGTAGAGCTCTAAGGCAATGCTTGTCTGTAGAAATGTGCGAACATGTCTTGGCCGCGTGTGAGCCATCACTAGGATGCAGCCTTCAATGGCAGAAAGTTGTCAATCAAGCCGTGCTTTCACTGACTAGCATTCATGGAGACCAAAAAATTGAAGAGATGCTTTTAAAAAGTAGGAAATAAGAAATGAAATGTTAATCGATGTCTTGTCATCCAAAAGAGAACCAAGTAAGAAATTCATCAATATAAGTGCTCAGGACTGACCTGGAAGAGAGGAGAATGGGATAATGAAATTTGATAATGAGTTGTGTCAACCTCAAGGAAACAAGGACTTCTTGTTTTAGGTTTGTTGCAAACACATTTGGCACAGGGTTATTGCAGTGATTAAGATTACTTAATAAATGGAGCTATTGAATCTTTCAAATTTAAAATTTTGTAACTAAAGCCCAATGAAAAGTAATATTATTAGGCTACAGTGGAACCAAGCAGACTTCTGACTAGGTAGCGGAGGGGATTTACTGAGAATTTCTTAGTCATTTTGACTTTGTTTTTATGCCAGTGAGGTCCCATTTTATACCCACGTGCATTTCTTTTCATTTTAAGCTGGATAACGCTGACGAGCAAGCAGCCCAGATCAGAAGGGAGCTCGATGGCCGCCTGCAGTTGGCAGAGAAAATGGCAAAGGTATGTTTGTTATGCTGGGTAACATGCGGTACCGCATATCTTTTCTTGTCTGAATGTCTGTCTGCCAAATCATGCTTGACCCAGACAAACATGCCCAACATGACTTATGGTTTGCTCTTCTATATGAATAACTTCTTCATCCCAAATATTTGAATTCATATTTTCTAAATGGAATAGACTATCTACTTGGAGTTTCTATGCTTACTATGTGAGTTGTCCAAATTCAGTGATAATTTAAAAGTAGTAATTTAAAAGAATCTGAATTTTTTGTTTAACTGCTAACAAGACCTGAAAAGGTTTTAATATTGCACTAGAATATATATATATATATATATATATATATATATATATTTTTTTTTTTTTTTCAGGGAGAAAGGTTTCCTTATAAGATCGTATTCCAAAATTTCAAGCACAATCCTTGGCAAATAGTGGTGCCAACTTGATAGAATGATTGACTGTCTAAAGTATAATTTGAAATTTATAGTACAGAATATGACAGATGAAATGTGTTTTCTTTAATAATCCTAGAGATTTTTACTTGCATAATCACGATTTCTGAGAACAAAAATATACTTAAAACAAAAGCTTAGTTCCTTTTTAATAATTTGAATATTTAGAGAGATGCATCTTAACCACCAAAACTATTCTTTCGTATGAATTGGCAGGTTATTAAAACTATTCTTTGGTGTGAATTGGTAGATTGATTTAGTTCAATGACTTAAGACTTCCTTTTCTTTCTGCTGAACAAAAACTGAGTAGTGGGTGGATAGAATGCCCTTCTCCTCCTCCTCCTTTATCCTCTCTCTCTCTCTCTCTCTCTCTCTCTCTCTCTCTCTCTCTCTCTCTCTCTCTCTCTCATTCTCTCTTTTTTCCCTCCTTCCCTCTCTCCTGTGTGGCTTTTCCTGCCTCCTTCTCTCTCTGTCTCTCTCTGTCTCTCTCTGTGTCTCTCTCTCTGTCTCTCCTCTCTCTGTTCCTTCCCCTCTCTCTATCTTTTCCTTTCTATATCTTTCTCCTCTCTCCCATGTTCTCTCTCTTTTCTCTCACCTCTCTCTTATCTAACATGTATATCAGCATTCATAAGCATTTACTACTGAATGAGTATATGTCTATCCACCTAAGCCAAGACAGTGAATTTTTCCAGCACTGGAAATTCGTTTCATATTCTGACTCCAACATTACATTGTATGCTTCTGCCAAGAAAAAAAATATATTTGTGATTATATGATATTTTCAGAGTGTTAATACTCTGCCTGTCTAAATTTAATGCTAGAGAACAGATTGAGATATTGCACAGAAAAAGAGAAAGACAAACAGAAATTGGGAAATTGAGTTGGTGGTAGGTTGTGTGAAACAAGGCAGATTTCTAGAGGGAGACTCTCCAGATGACCTACCATGTGGGATGCTGTGACTGAGAGGCGGAAGAGTGATGTGCATACAGAGAGCAGGGTTGAAGAGAATTGCCTTCCTGCTGGCCTCCGGAAATTGATAGACGCACTGAACCATTCCAGAATGTACACTGTGCAATCCACAGCGCAGAAATCCAGCAGTTGAAAGCTCCTGGAAATTGTAGAGATGAAGCAGTCTTACAGGAAATGCCAGCCTCTTTGATCCTGCCTAGTGGGCTAGTTGCCTTTCTTATAGGTCAAAGGCTAGGAAAGAATCCAGAGATATGTCTAGATGCACCTTACAGTTGCCTCGTTATAAACTGGACTTGTTACTACAGAGGCCTAATTTGTCACCACAGTGACCGTGTGGATTGATGCCTCTTTCACTGCACCGTGAGCCACAAGGGCAGGTGGTAGCATGGGTTCTATAGATGATGCTGAGGTTTTGGAAGGCTACTCATTTTTCCCATGTCACAGAGCTACTGCATAAATAGACTAGGTCACTGGCCTTGTCCTGGCCTCCAGGGGCTGGTTACTGTCTACATTTGCAAATTTCTTAGTCTAACAGATATTGCGTCAAATAATAGGGGATATCCATTTTTATTATCTTAGCCAAGGAAGAAGTTAGGGGATGCTAACAAGGCTAGGAAAAGCTGGAGCTAAGTCCTTGTGTTCTTTTTAGATGTGCAGCAATATGCAGATTATTTAGATTTTGCACAATATTTGCTGGGCATCCACTACTATGAGCAAGCACTATCCTGAGTGCTTAAGATAGAGCCAGACGAATATAATTGCCTTGGACTAAGACAAGACAGAAATATTCCTACATGCCAAATACAGCTCCTATTTTATTTGGGAAGGCTCATGAGAAGTGATAAGATGCTGTGTTGCTAAACTATGGAAGATTATTGTTACTACCAAGAAAACAGATCCATGAGGTTGGCTGTGCAGGAAGAAGGATGAGTGGTCAGGTAGCTCTGAGCAGCACCATTTTTTTTTCTGTCACTCAAGCCAAAAAAATAAAAAAGACAACAACAAAAAAAACAGCATCATATTTGACTTCTTTCTTTTTCTCATGCTTCATGAAAAACTTGTTAGGAAACCCTTTTGCTTCTACTTATGTTTTCAGACACGATCTCACTGTAGCCAAGGGTAAGTAACCTCGGAGAGTAGCCTGACCACTCTGCCTCAGCTTCTTGAGTGCTGAGATTATAGACAGGAGCCACCGCACTTTCTGCTTGCTTCTACTTGTGAAATAGTTCCACCTGACAGTTGTTGCCATTTTTCCTCTTCTGTTTGGCTTCATCCACCTCTGCTTCACATCAAAGCATTTGTTCTGTCCCTTTAGCTGGTCTTCCAGCCTCCACCCCTCACCAGCAACACAACAGCCAGCGAGTCTCTGCAAAAGCCTTTGAAGGTACTATGCCCGTGAGTGTGAGCTGTTGTTCCGTGCTCTGTGATTGGTCTCTTGCTCTACTGACCTTAAATACCTGAGTTCTGAACCTGGCTCAGTTCATTTCATCTATCATGACCCTTTCTTCCTTGCTTCAAGGTCAAGGAAGGTCAAGGTCAAGGACAAGACCCCATGTCCTTCTCACAACCATCTTTTTTGGACACTCAGGCTTCTCTTCCCCATATTAGGTAGGCTTCCTACAGAGACAGAACCCACAGGAAGTCAGATAGATGGAGAAGAAGAAAGGATATTCTCTACCTATGGCTGTCTATATATCTATCTATGTGGCAGCTTGGAAACTCAGTTAGGAGGCAGTGGGGCCTTATGTCTGCAGCTGCAGAGCAGGCCTGTAGCAGGGAGATTCAAGTAGGGCTTCTGGGTTTGTTGTCTTGAGGCAGAATTGCTGCTCTTCAGTACAAATTAGTCTCTTTGCTTAATGGTCTTTCAAAGCTTTCTGAATGAGGCATACCCATACAGTCATTGCATCCCTATTACTGGGAAGTTGTGAACAAACATTTAGTCAGCTCACACAGGGAATTGGTGTCACACTAAAAGAAATACTTCACTCGAGTCCAGCTTAGTGAACCAGTGAGTGTTTTTTTGTTTGTTTGTTTTGTTTTGTTTTTTCTCTCATAGGAGCATGGGTAAAAGGTTACTGACAGGAATATGATTGCCTACACGTATGTATGTATAGTATGTATGTATACTGTGTGCATGCCTGGGTGCCCGTGGAGACCAGAAGAGGGCACTAGATCCAGCATAACTGGCGTTTAGGACAGTTGTAAGATGCCACACGGGTGCTGGGACTCGAAACTCTGTCCTCAGCAGAGTGGAACGTGCCATTACTCTCTCAGGCATCTCTGCAGCCCATGTGAATGTCTTCTGAATGGTGGAATCTTTACTACACATTATCATCAGAAAGCCAGGGCAGGACTGAATTCCTGACATATTTGTGAGACTCTTGACTTCTCCCATGCAGGAGCATTCTTAAATAGGAAGAAAGAGAGACTTTCAGTATGGTTGAGATAACTGAAATTTTTTCACATTTGCAAATACTTCCATTGCCTTTGTACTGAGTCTACTACATTCATTAGTTCAAATGATACTGTAATCCTAAAATTAATACAGATTAACTGGAAACAGAGGTATTCCAGATTTGAAATTCTTCAGCTTTTAGCATATTTTTGTATGCTTGAGTAGTTTCAGCAGTAGGACCTTGTCTCAATAGAAAGTCTATTACCCTGATATTTCATCCCTTAATTGAGTAGGCTGAAGGTGACTTTGTACAGCTGTTTACTTGGTACACCTAAGTTTTGACTATATTTATCACACATTAGGTATGTGGCATCAAAGTGCTCAAAAAGTTTCAAATTTTGGAGCATTTCATATTTTTGGATTAAAGGAACCCCACCTGAGCAGTCATGAAGGACAAAAGAAAGATGTATCATCTTAGGGAGACTCACCAATGGGCTCGGCAAGAAAGGGAGGAGAAAAGTACAGAGAACATGAAGCAATGAGCAACAATAATAGAGACCTTTGCAGAAGACAAACTTTCATGTTATAACATGTATCACCATGTCAGATGGGGCCAAATGTTATAACATGTATCACCATATCAGATGGGCCAAATGTAATAACATGTATCACCATATCAGATGGGGACAAATTAGAATTTCATTGATGGTGAAAACTCATAGTTAAACAACTTGAAAATAATGTCTAATCCCATTCACATAAATGATATTTAACTTGTGTCCTGATCTATGATCGACACTTTCTTTACAAGGGTCAACAAAAGCAGGGTTAAATGAAGTTGGTGGAATATTTCCTATAAATACCGAATCTTTAAAAGAAGGTTTATGAGGATTTTTTTCACAAAATAAATAAAAATGTAATATAGTCAGTTTCCCACAAAACTGAAATAATAAATTGATTTTAATGATGCCAATCAGTTTCCTGTTTGACAGATGATGGTGAAGTATGTTTAGCAATACCTAAATACAAACAGGTTTCTGCTATGTACTAATGCTAGGTTTCATAAAAGCAACACCTTAGAAATTTGGGGAAAAAAATGATGTATTTGAGCTTTCAAATATGTCTCAAGTTTTTTCTTTTTCTTTTTGCTCCTCTGTGAACATAGAATTTTAATAGGCAAAACTATGAAGTCCATACAATTAGAAAATGAAAACGTAGTGTTTTATTCAGTGCATTATCAGTGGGCAAGGCAGTGGAAGAGTAAAAAATTATTCCAAGAGAATCTGAGAAAAAAGTTTTTGGGTGTCCTTTAACTTTCTTGAATTTGTTATAAAGTGGTTAATTTAAAATGCAGACTTATATTGTAGCCATGGGCTATTTTAAATAGGAGACAAACATTTACATCTTTTTCAGACAAAATCACAAAAGCTAACTCGTAGCTTCTCTGGAAGGATTAATCGCTAGTATAAGGGAAGTGTAACGCAGTACCTGGCCCCCTGGTGGTTAAAGATGAGCATTACCCTTTTATTTCCAAACAGGTCCCTCATCCTTCTGCTCATTTCTGACCTTCACATAATTCTTCCCCGCCCCTTACAAAGCTTTTAAAACTTGTCCAAAAATATATAACTAGGGCTGGAGAGATGGCTTAGTGTTCAAGAGCACATGTTATTCTCAAGAGAAGACAAAATTATCCCTAACTCCAGTGCTAGGCGGAACCTAGCGCCCTCTATTGACATCTGCAGGTATCAGATAGACTCAAATACATAAAATTAATTAAATCATAAAAATATACATAGCTGTGGTTTAGCGCCCTCTATTGACATCTGCAGGTATCAGATAGACTCAAATACATAAAATTAATTAAATCATAAAAATATACATAGCTGTGGTTTAATGACTTCTTTTTCCTTTTTTGTCTTCGTTGAAACAACATTGAGTCACCTTTATTATTTTGTAAGGAACCTGAAAAATTTTCCTGCTGGATATGCAAAATTTCGATTAAGTGATGAGGCATCCAACATAAGGGTCTTGAGGAAAATTAATTATTAATGCAGAAAGGTGATGTTTGTAAAAATATGTATTTTAATATTGATTGTGTGTAAATGATTTTAAGAGAAGTATCTGAAGGTTAAAGTGGAGGAGAGGAGAGCAAGCAGGCAGCTGGACTCCTAAGTTGATTCCTGACCTGATGCCCTAGTCCTTGCAGTTAACAGCCCAGTGCTGGTGAGTCTGATGCATCCGTTAGGAGCAAGCTGAATGTATCCAGCTGCTGTGAGGGGATTATTAAAGATGAGGTTCTCAGTGACACAAATGGAAACAACAATGAGGCTGAGATTTTCTGGAACATTCAAAAATCATTTGAAATGGGACCTTATAAAGCCTTCATCCTCAAGCCTTTAGTTTCCGCCTTAGAGTGGCGGAACTCTGGACTTCACATAATAGATACATCCTCTTGACATTGCAGAGAAGAGCCAAGTGCCAAGTTAGCAAGGAGTAAAGACAGAAAATATGTTCTGTTTTGCTGTTTTATGGAGTATAAATTAGCATAACCTACCTTCTCGGAGGACAATTTAGCTCTAAATATTAACGTTTTGGATGTTATGTTTTAGATTTCAATTTATTTATATTGTGAGTGTGAGTGCTTGGCCTGCAGGTATGTCTGTGTACCATACGCATGCCTGTGGGGGTCAACAAGGGCAGTTGGAGCCCCGGGAACTGAACTTACAGATGGGTGCTGGGAACAATTTCAGCTCTGCTGAAATAACAAGTACTCTCTACTGTTTGAGCCATGTCTCCAGCCCCCAGGATGTCACTTTTAATTGAGTATAATAAGTGAGAAAATGATTGCAGAGGTAAAAAAAAATAAGCGGTCAATATACTCCTGAAATAAAATAGAATGTCCCAGATTAATATTGTTATCTCTTTTTCATTTAACAGATTTCTGTCATAAATTGGCCTTTTGCTTTAAACTCAGTTTTATTCTAAACCTTAGTGAAAGACTGAATTGCAGCCATAAAGAATCTTTGCGTGTTTGTGCAACGTGAACATTTCCAGTTCTAGAAATATATCCATAATATTTGCAGTGAAGGGGGTTTTAGTGTGAGTACTCATGTACAGAGGGTATAACTTCCCAATGGTGTTGTACATGTACGGTGAGATTGGTGCCAGGAAAATGTTCCTCTGATTGGCAGAGCAGCGTGTCCTGAGTGTTTTCTTGCACACCACTTACTTACTCCAAGTCCTTCAAAGATGGAGCTCACTGAGATGTATTTATACACTAAGCTGTTCCACTATATCTGTTTTTACCTGTGCTCATCTTATTATAATGAAAATATGAAAGAATATATGCAATGTTATTCATTCCATACTGTAGTAAGGAGTGGCAGGCTGTGTCCCGCCACCCGGCTAGCTTTACCCTGGAATAATTTCAAGGAAACTGTATTCTTTTAAACACTGCTTGGCCCATTAGTTCTAGCCTCTTATTGGCTCATTCTCACATCTTTGCTTAACCCATTTCTAATAATCTGTTTAGCACCACGAGCTGTGGCTTACCAGGGAGGATCTTAACCTGCGTCTGTGTCTGGCGGGAGAATCATGGCGACTGACTGACTCGGCTTCTTTCTCCCAGCATTCTGTTCTGTTTACTCCGCCTACCTAATTTTCTGTCCTATGAGGACAAGCAGTTTTCTTTATTAATTAACCAATGAAAGCAACAGATAGATACAAGACCCACCTCCATCCTTATACTACATAGAATATCCAATGTACTTTTAGATATTGTCAAGACTATTTTTTTTATTTTTATTTTTTAAATTTATTTATTTATTAAGGATTTCTGCCTCCTCCCCGCAACTGCCTCCCATTTCCCTCCCCCTCCCCCGATCAAGTCACCCTCCCTCATCTGCTCGAAGAGCAATCAGGGTTCCCTGACCTGTGGGAAGCCCCAGGACCGCCCACCTCTATCCAGGTCTCCTAAGGTGAGCATCCAAACTGCCTAGGCTCCCCCAAAGCCAGTACGTGCAGTAGGATCAAAAACCCACTGTGATTGTTCTTGAGTTCTCAGTATTCCTCATTGTCCTCTATGTTCAGCTAGTCCGGATTTATCCCATGCTTTTTCAGACCCAGGCCAGCTGGCCTTGGTGAGTTCCCGATAGAACATCCCCATTGTTTCAGTGTGTGGGTGCACCCCTCGCGGTCCTGAGTTCCTTGCTCGTGCTCCGTCTCCTTCTGCTCCTGATTTGGACCTTGAGATTTCTGTCCTGTGCTCCTCTGTTTCTGTCTCCTTTCATCGCCTGATGAAGGTTAATATTCATGAGGATGCCTATGTGTTTGTCTTTGGGTTCACCTTCTTATTTAGCTTCTCTAGGAACATGCATTATAAGCTCAATGTCCTTTATTTATGGCTAGAAACCAAATATGAGTGAGTACATCCCATGTTCCTCTTTTTGGGTCTGGCTTATCTCACTTAGGATAGTGTTTTCTATTTCCATCCATTTGTATGCAAAATTCAAGACTACCAAAACCTGGGGCTTTTAAACCCCCAGATATGGAAAGTGTCATAGAACCGTACAGGTGAGCCATGGTATCATGTAGTCACTTCTGGTATAGCTGTAATGGGGCTGCCCTAACATCATTTTCTTTTTAACTGTTTTTAAGGAAAGAAGATTCCCCAGATTTATCTCAAAAGAAATGGAGAACATGTACATAGAAGAGTTGCGGGCCTCCGTGAATTTGCTAATGGCCAATTTAGAAAGTCTTCCTGTTTCAAAAGGTGGCCCAGAATTTAAATTACAAAAGTTAAAGCGTTCCCAGAATTCTGCATTTTTGGACCTGGGAGACGAGAATGAGATCCAGCTGTCCAAGTCTGATGTGGTGCTGTCTTTCACCTTAGAGGTAAGTGACTTTCCCTCTCACTCCCCACAGACATGAGCTGTGCTGGAATGCCTTTGACTTTCCTGGTAAGGTTTGGAATTTAAAGCCGGAGAGTGTGTTTAGGAAATGTTGAAGCAGCCCTCGTTGTCTGAACCAATAGGTTCCATATCCAGATGAATACAAGTTGTTTTCAATGTAGCACCCATGTTAAGAATGAATGAAACAGCCATGAGTCGTGGGTATGTGTCCTTTAAGCCAGTGTAAGTACATTGACAAAGCCTCAAATACACAGGGGTGCAGATAGAATTTAAACGTATAAGTGACTCTGTCTAATCTGGCTTTTGATTAACTTGGGTTTTAGTTTACTTCTCCTGTGGGGTTAGCATTCTGGAGCTTAATCAATCACAATGCTGTAAAGCACAGTGTTAGGAGCTGTAATGATGAAGAGATTCTTTTTGAGGAATTCTACTTGGATTATAGAGATAGGAAATAAGAACAGGACAGGAACAAATAGCACAGGATTAGAAATGTGTCCTCAAAGCCTCAGAACTGTGTCCATTTTCTACTAACCCAGAGAAACTACTGATGTCGAGGCTGCTCACTCCTGTCTCTCAGGAGAGTGTGTTAATCTGTGTCAGTGTCCACTCTAGACTTGTGGACTGCGTCTGTGGGCTTACACACTTATTCCCACGAAAGTCTTTGGGAAAAAAAAAACTTATGTAAAGTAAATGATGATAAAAGGCTGTATTATTATTACAGAGTCAGGTCAGCATTTAGCTTTCATTCCAGTTTTTTTAACTCAAGATACTGTTCTGTATACAAATGACAGCAGTGTCAAGGCTAAATTTATAGTTTCTGAAATGATGTATGTATGTGTGTTTGCATATTTGTGCTGACACTCGTGGGGGCCCATGCAAAAGCCAGAGGTTCACATTAGAGTGTCTTTACCTTCTTACCTTTTGAGACTGGGTCTCTCACTGGAAGCCCTGGGTTCTCCATTTCTGCTTCCCTGGCTAGCCAATGAGCCCTCATGATCTGCTGTCTCTAATGCAGTCCCATCCCAGTACACAGTGCTAAGGTTATAGGCATTGCTGCCACACCTGCGTGCTGGGGATCTGAACTCAGGGCCTCATGATTGTAGAGCACGCTCTTTACTCACTGAGCCATCTGCAGCCCTTCTCCCAAAGCTTCCACTGGAGTGTTATAGTTTTTCCTTGGACTGTGATTCTTGCTTTGTGTTATTCCCGATGCCACTGTTGGTATTTGCTGACTGGCCACGACGAGGACATCCCATCTTGGGAGCTAGATTTTACATTCTTCCATGATGTTCATCTTGCTAAGTGGTAGCAGAAAAATAACAAACGTCTGTCCTTGTTTATTTTTCCTTTACCTAACGGACTTAAAGATGTGACAGCTGCCTGTCTTTCTTTACTTCCAGGATGCTTTGTAGGTAAATGTGTTAAGTCTGGTGTCAGAGTGAAAATATGTGGCTGTCTTGTAACTCAGTTCATCCTGGGTTTACCTGATGGGTTTGCCTCCAGGGTTTTTTCTGCATCTACAGCTTGAGTGTTTAATTTGGAACTACATAGTGGATTATACTTTGAATTTTCTCATCATCTCCTACCATAGATATTTAACTGACAGAAAAAGAAATGCTAACGTTTTTTTTTAATTTTTTTTCTCCTAAATCATGTAATTACAGTGTAATTTTATTCTCATAAGATTTTGCATTTTAAATTTATGGGAAGATAATATAGAAAAAATAATTTTAATGATATTTAATTTTCCATCTTAATAAATATTCAGAAGTAAAAATACAGTTCTGAGCATTTCCCTTTTTAATGTTTAGAAGGCTTCAAAGATTATAAGTAACTTAGAGTAACTTAGGAGTTCTTTTTCCCTTTCAAAGTCAAGATTGGGCTTATATGGTGATGCCAAGTGACTGAATTGTTATTCTCTGTTTTATTACCAATATATTAGATTGAGCTATTGAGGTAGCAATGTAATCTCTAAAGAAAAGAATGCAAGCTGAAACTTCCTTTTGTGTGGTCTGAGAAACTTGCATATTTATAAAATTGTTTTGACAGCCTTTATTGCCGTATCTGTCTAAGGCAGATATTTTGTGCCCACAGATGAATACAAATCTGTCTTCTGTGCCCACAGCGTTTCAGGAATGAGTTATGTGCCCAGCATCCCAAGAAAATCATGCTAAGCAAGGACGGTTAGAATACCTGAGGGATGAGTGGCTAACCTTCCAACAGCCAGGCCCTTTAGGCAAAACACTCACATATCAGTTTTTAGGCTTGGAACTGGTCCAGTGTAGAATGTATCTTTTTTTATTGTTGTTGTTGTTTGTTTGTTGCTTTTTTGAGACTGGATTTTTCTATGTAACTTTGGTGCCTGTTCTGGGACTAGTAGACCAGGCTGGCCTCGAACTCACTCACTCACTCAGACTACCTACAAAGTGCTGGGAGTAGAATGCATCTAAACTAAGATGTGAGTTCAGGGTTCAGGAAGTAAAATACAGACTTGAAAAGCTTTGCTCATACGCCCTTCCCTTGAGTGAATGGCTCCTGGCCCCTTTTCCTATCCGTTCCTGTTGCTTACTGAGCTCCCTTTTGGCACAGCCGCACGGCCAGGTTGTGGCTCAGTGGCTTATTATCTCCATTAGAATCTGACTTCTGCTATGGGCCTGTTGGCTGCAGCAAAGACAGCCAACCCACTTTTTGTTTACTGGTGGGTGGGAAACACCTAACCAGTGCCTGCGCTCAGGTCATGCAGTATATAGTGAACACGTTAAGGAAGTTTATGGTATCCAAAGCAGTTAGACATACGGAATCACATCTGCATAATTTCCATGTATAAAGCATTTAGAAGGAAGGATAAAGCAGAACACAAGAACAAGCCATGTAAAGGTACATTAAAATCAAGCAAAATAAGAAGAGCACATGGTTGACAATCTAGGAGTCCGTTAACTCCACGAGGGATCTGTGGGTTGATCTGGTTAAGTTCACGTTGAACTTTTACACTAACATTAGGCTAGCAGCCCTTGGGCCTGCCTGTGGGTCTCCTGATACATGATCACATCCCACCATTCTGCTCAGCTGCCTGCTTGTCATGGAGCCTTATTGCTCCCACACCTGCTGTACACACGCCTCCTTTCCTTTTATTTCTTCTCATTTCATTAGCCACAGAGAGACCGAGGAGAGACGACGCAGCATACAGTACAGCTCAGTTTTATTTTCTGTACTATCATGATTCGATTTTGTCGAGAATCAACTGAAACAGCTACAATTCCGTTAGCTGATGGTCTGTGACTATTGGCTCTTTCTCACTAATGCTTGGGGCTGGTTTTGTTCCCCTCCTTGGGAATTAGACCTATAGGATTGTATTTTTTTTTAATTTATATGTACCAGACATACTAGTGATAACACTAGATTAAAGATTGGATTACTTCTGACTGTAAATCCTTTTAAATGTGTTATTTAATGTGTCTTTTAAATGTGTTATTTATTCTTTGAAAGCTTCATACACGTGTATAAAGTATTTTGATCATATCAGCACCTTAACTCCCCTTCTTCAACTGTTTCAAGATACATGTATATGTGTATGTCAATATATATATATATATATATATATATATATATATATATATATATATTCATTCCACACAATCTAAAATTAGTGTGACTTGAATGGGCATGAGTTGAAGCCACCCTCTGTACCACAGTCGATATGCCACGTTACACCTCTAAAGGAAACTGGCTTTCCTCTTCCCAGAAGCCATCAACTGCCATAGATCCTCAGCTAAGAGTGGGAATGAGGCCTTATGAGATCCTTACCCAACTATCTATGCTGATACTTCTCTGTGTTACTTACCAGTATCCACTTGTATATTAATTTCAAATTGTTTTATCTTTAGATTGTCATAATGGAAGTGCAAGGTTTGAAGTCAGTTGCTCCTAATCGAATCGTCTACTGTACAATGGAAGTGGAAGGAGGAGAAAAACTCCAGACAGACCAGGCTGAAGCTTCAAGGCCACAGTAAGCTCACTAGAAAAAAATACACTTTATTTCATCCGATTAAAAGTATCTTATATGATATTATGCCTAGGAACTGAAACCATTTGGCTAGCTTTGTATCAACTGTATTAGAATCACATTTCTCTTTTTATGATACATATTTTTAATTAAAACATAATCACATCATTTTCTTTTTTCTTTTCCCCCCTCCAAATCCTCCCTGTCTCCTCTCTTCCACTATTTCCATGTCCCCACCACCACTACCTCTCAAATTGATACAGATATGAAGCTGATCACTATGCAACAAAACATTTGTTTTTGGTACAGGGGTTATTTTGAACCTGTGTAAATTACTGAAATTGTGTCATGGTAGCTTCCCCTTTTCTATGATTCTATAGTATAGACATCCTGCACAGTAAGCCGTTAAAGAATAATACCACACAAAAATCAGTAATGATGCAACTGTCTTGTGCTGACTTACCATGTTTCAAACTTTGAAAATGACTAATGAAGCTGAAAAGATACTGTCTTTACCTGATTTACCTTTGGGAAGCTTCACTATCTCTAATAGAAATTTCTTCTCTGGGTTAGGTAATGCATGGGGAATGCATGGATCTCCCTGGGAAGGGGAAATAGTAAAGATTCTCTGAGTGGAATGGGGGCCAATGGGGATGGGAACTTGAGGAATTGGGATGGGTGTGAATGGAAAATACTAAACGAGATGACTGGAAAGGGGAAGGCATTTCAGGGTCAGGTAGAAACCCGATGCAAGGGAAACTCCCATGAATCTACAAAGACTAAGCTAAGACTCCTAGCAATAGTGGGTATGTAGCTTGAACTGGCCATCTCCTGTAATCAGATTGGTAGCTACCCCAACTGTGATCAGAGAACCTTCATTCAGTAACTGATGGAAACAGTTGCAAAGACCCACAGCCAACATTAGGCTGAACTCTGGGAATCCTGCTGAAAAGAGGAAGAAAGAGTAGTAGCAGTCAGAGGGGTCAAGGACATCACAGGAAAACCCACAGAAACAGCTAAGCTGGCTCGTAGAACTCAGAGTTTGAACCAACAACCAGGGAGCCTGTATGGGACCAACCTAGGCATATGTACATATATGTGACAGTTATGTAGCTTGGTCTATTTGGGGGACACAGTGGAAGCAGGGGCTGTCTCTAATTCTCTGGCTGACTCTTGGGAACCAATTCCTCATACTAGATTGCCTTTCCCTGCCTAAACACAAGGGGAGATGCTTATTCATACAGCAACTTGATATGCCATGCTTTGTTGGTACCCTTGGGAGGCCTGCCCCTTTCTGAACAGAAACAGAGAGAAAGTGGGTTGGGGGTAGAGCAAGTGGCAAATGGGAAGAGAGGAGGGAAGGGAATGTCATATTGTGAAATAAATAAATAAACTTTTTAAAGAAAAGAAAGAAAAACATAAAAAAGCCTCTCTGGCCTGAGGGAGTCGAATGTTCATTGGAACCTTGTTTTTAGAACATATCTGTTTTCTTTCTTGCATTATGACAGTGTACACTTTGATCATTCAGGGAATTTCTGTAGCAATCCTAGCCCGCATTGGCTAGACACTGAAGATGACATCAGTGGAAATCACATTGGTTTCAAGGAGGAACTTGGGCAAGATCCAGAGGGTTATGTGTTACAATCAGAGGTTGCAAACAGTGTCTTGTGGTGTCCCAAAGCAGCATTTCATTTTTCCTGGGACCCAATCCACTGCTCCTCCATTTCATATATGTATACAATTAAATGCAGTTCTAGGTCCTAGCATGTTCTATTCCCAACTCTTTTTTTTTCTTTTCTTACCAACTCATTATTGTTACTGCTTGGCATGTTGGGTGTGGAGTATGGAAACCGTACAGAAAGTGGTTGGCAAAATTTATGCCACTATTGTTCTGATGGGTATACATTGCCAGTCTGGTCATCATTGTGGCACTCAGGATTCACAATTAAGTGATGACTCGTCTCTCACAGCAACCTACATAGCACATACATACCTCTCGGCACAATGAAGCTGACCAATAGGAAGGAAGTATCCAGGTATCAACCTCATTGCTCTATGGCAGTGGTTGTCAACCTTCCTAATGCTGCAACCCTTTAATACAGTTCCTCGTGTTGTGGTGACCCCAACCTTAAAATTATTTTTTGATACTACTTTATACCTGTAATCTTGTTGCTTTTATGAATTGTAGTGTAAATATCTGATATGCAGGATATCTGGTTTGTGACCCCGAAATGGGTTGTGATCTACAGATTAGGAACTGCTGCTCTATGACCTGTGGTCACAGTACGTGATATCTACAGCAATAATGTTCTAGAATAAACCAAGAGAAATGCCACTAGTCTGTATTGTTTTGGAAGTCTCTGGGACCAAGGCTGACATCCTAAGCCTGGCAGTAAGTAGTCTTTATCTGATGACCTGGTGGCCAGGGCAATCATCATCCCTGCCCCTCTCCCACCTCCCATGGAGGGTAACTCCAATTAAACTTTTTTTTTACATAATTTTAGAAATCTTATAAATTAACTTTCATCTTACAGGATTTTATTCTTTTTTAAGTTTAGTATACTTTCCTGTTTTCCTTCAGACTACCTTCACGTGCCAATTTTGGATTTGGCTTACATTCTTATTAATTCATGCAGTTAAGACTGTCAATTTATGCGTGATTTTAGCACTGTTTGTGTTTATCTCTATAGTGTGCCTTCATTTTCATTCACTATGGTGCTTTTGGTCAGTAAAAATGGGAGAAGCTTCTTAGGAACAGAAAATGAAAGCCCCAGGTTTCCCCATCCACCCCAATGGCTGATCTACCTGAAGTCTAGTCAACACAGAAGAATCAAAACCACGCTAGTACAGTTGAATCCTTGAGCTCTTTTCTGGCACTTAACATTTGTTTATTTAAACTTCCCTACTAGTCTGTGAGGGTCAACTGGCCTAAGGGTTCTCATGGCCGTGCCTTTTTTATGTAATCTTTTTAAGCACTTTTTATTTGGTTGTAATATGTATATTATAAGTATATTGTTTCACAAGTTAAATGACAGGTACTAAAATTTTCAATTGCATCAATACTGTATCCTAAAAGATAGTTTGAAAAGATTTGTCACACCCACTTTTAATCTGTTCTTGCCTCTACTCATTGTTCCAGGAAAGAAAAACATCAAGGTGGAAGATAAAAGAACGGAATCATGAAATGTTTATTCTGTATAGTTGGCTTTTATTTATTTAGCATAGCTTCTACAAAATCTTATATTCAGCTTATTTATGTATTTCTTTAACACTAAAATCTTTCACAAAATAAAAGGTTTTATTATTTGTTGCCCATTAAATCTCTAAGATAATATGGTTATAAAATATTTTGATAGGGAACTTATTCATGAATATTTTAGTCAACTCTTTACTGTTGCAGAGAAAGTATTACAGTAGTAGTAACCTAGTACTCCTTTAGACTGTTCTTTACAAAGAAACCTGACCTTTCTGGTTTGCTGCAAATACTGAGTGACTTTTAAAATGAATAAAAAAAATTGAATGTATGGCCGTTTCCTGGGGGCAGATAGTCTTGAACACACCGCCTGAGTGCTAACCAACTGCAACTTTCTGGTGCGGTCGCTTTAATCCCAAACTCGTCTTGCACAACAGGAAAGAGATTCATCTCTTCCATCATCATTCTGAATTACACCTCAGACACGTTTTCTAAATTTTTTATGGCTTCAACAGTTTGTGCTTTGTTGGAGATAAATTCATCCTTCTGTCTGATACTAATTAAGGTGCCTTATTTAGTCCATATTTCCAATAAACATAATCAAGAGTTTTAGCCATTGCCTATTTCATTCCTGTAGTTCAGAATTCTTGCCAGTAATTAGACAGAAATAGCAAGGAAGTTTGGTTATTACTCAGAATATAAAACTTGAAGTCCAATGAAAATAATATTGACAGATAAGTTTAAAGGATTTACTAACTTGGTAAAGTGTTTCCTTTATGTCAGTGTTTTGATATACAGAAGGGAAGAAGAGAATGGGGAGAAACTATTTTTGCCAAGGCAAGTTTTACCCAGGGATAAGACATTAGAATGTTTTTGATACAGTGTTGTAACATTTTACCATTTTCCCCTATCTTCTTCATCTGAGGTTTGCCCCAGACCATGAAAGCACCTGAAGGAAATAGAAGGATAGTAAATAATGACAAGTGAGCACAGGATTTGTTATGCTCATATAATGGACACAGATTTTCTGAGGTGTCTGTACCTTCTAGGACCTATTCTTTCCAGTGCCAATCATCCCTTAAGGGCATGCACACCCTCAGGAGTTTATGATCTCACAGGCAGAATCTAGATAAGTGTTGGTTCTCTGTAAATAAAGGCAATGAAATTATTTCAATTAACACAAAAGATCTAACCTCATAAATTTTAAATGTATAAGTTAGTATAATAATAAAGAATATACTATTAATCAGAACAATGAATTAAATATTGGTTACATTCATTTGTTAAGACAAAACAACCAAATAGAGGATAAACACTTGAAAATTCAGTATTAGGAAAGTTGAGGCAGAAGGATAGCAATTTTGAAGCCAGACTGGGATATCTCAAGACTTTCAGAACCCAACCTCTAGTAAACAACAGCACATTGATACCACAGCCTCTGTATCTTCTTCGTCCTCTGGAGCTATGTGATTAGACTACTGATTCTCTGCTTCCCATCTCCCGAGAGGAGTGAGATAAATTGATGTGACATCGTTAGAGAAATCTATTTATGTTTGCTGGGCAGAATTATGAGAAGTATAGTTTACTTCTGATAGGCATTTATGTAAACTTAATACTTTAAATTGAATTGTTTTTATCTGTGCACCATTATGATTGTCAAAACAATAAGAATATTGCAGCTACAAATATGGAGCTTCTCAGAATGACTCAAGTAGTAGGGCAATATTTTAGAGATTAAATATACAGATTGCATAAAGCTAAACTAGAATATGTTTCTTAAAGAAATATTTCTTTTAAATGAGAAATTAATATTTATTTTTTCTTACTTGTTAATATTAGAATTTTGAGGCATAATTTAGTACAGAATATTTATAGATTAGAAATAGAATATGCTATATTTTGTACATCAAACGTTAGAAAGGAAAACATTTGAATTATATGTAGTTTTTTTCTTCTCATTTCCATCATTAAAATTATGACAGATTGCTTTCTCCTATTAAAGTCTCTAAAAGTGACATTTTGCTAGGAATAATGCTGGTGATACAGAGCAAAGTGGACCTGAAGGAGACAGACATTGGCCTAAAACAGGCATGAAATTCATTGAGAATATATTTGTGAGTAAAGAAAGTTAATCTGGGGTATGTCATAATTGAAGACATGATCTAATGTGAATTTTGAATAGTGTTCCAGACTGTAGTCAAAGAGTACACCTAAGTTACAGTGGAGGGCAACAGTGACGTTTGGAGACCCCCCCATCCCTTTAGGGTTACTTACTCTTCTGCAGTAGGTTTACAGCTTGCTGATAGCTTGCCTCTTTTACAGCAATCTCTGGAAGTTGTTACTGTTTCATTTCATTTGGGCAACCCTTCATTGTATCAGCTACTATGTGTGACAAGGCTTGAGTGGGTAGGTCAAGGCTTGTCAGCAGTTGTTACCCAGCTGTCCTCACTGCCCTTGGTAATAACAGGAGTCATGGACATGGCTGCTGCAGGGTAGAACAGGTCTTTGATGCTCTTCTCTCCCTTCACCAGTTCCTAGGTCTTCTGCTGTTGTTCCATCTCTCAGAGAATGATGCAGCCCAGGGCTGTCCTCATCACTGTCCCACTGGGCTAGTGAACTAAATATGTAACCCATGTATTCTGTTTATGTTTAAACTTCCTTTACATGGCAGAGGGACAAGAAATGGGAGGCTCCTTGAAGACAAGGTTTGTATATGGTACCACTGAGTTCTGCCCTGGCACTAGAACAGTAAGAGATCTCGCAGGTACTCCAATAATCTGCATACAAGCATTTATAGAGCCAGAGGAGCAGGGAACTTCCTGTGAGACTGTGCCTCCTAGGACTGACAGAAGCTACACCCATAAAGTCTCACCAGTATGACTGCCTAAATATGAAATGAATAACTGCAACACCAATAGAAGGAATGAAGTGGCCAGGAGAATGTTCAGCTCATAAACCCTACCCAGTCACCGCAAAGAACACAGCAAACTAAGGGAAGCTGGGAGTTGGAGAAACAGTTTTTTCCAAAGAAGAGCACACCCATTGGGTTGTCCAGTGCCAAGTGGTCAGCCCCGAAACGGTGCAAACACGTCTACCAGTTGGTCCCTGTCTTCTTTCCTACCCCGAATTCCTATATTTCTAGATATTCCATAGAAAACATTCTCTCCAAGAGCTCAGTTCTTTTCTTGTGTGTGTTCAATTAGGCTGGAGTTACATAATCGCTTTTGTACATGCGCCTCTCTGGCTGAGCCAGTATTTTCTAAACTGAGCTGTGAGGCCTCCTGGATAAACAAGACAGTTTGCTTCCCAGGAATAATTCAGCCCAAGGCTGCTGGTGTTAGCAGAACTGACAAATGACTTTCCTGGCTCCACGAGAAATCCTTCCTACCTACCTTTTCTGTCTAGGAAAGAGCCCGTTACCTGCAAAGCTCGTCTTCATCCCCCTTTCACAATTATTCTTTGCCTGTTTTCCAAGAGAAAGCGATCCCTCTCAGGCAACTCCTTCCTTCTGTGTCGATTCTTCCCCAGAATTGAAAGCCCTCCAGAGCAGTACTCAAAAGGGAAATATTACTGTTGATTTTGAGAAAGCGATTGGGTTATGATTCAATCAATCCTTTTGCAAATTAGATGTCTTCCACTACTTTGTTTTCAACCGAGCTGATGGATTTATTCGAGCCTTTACCTGCTAAATAATTGAAAGCTAGATTTTGTCTGTTAATCACTGTATGCCTTGGAGACATTTACATAGAAAGTAAGCAAATTGATGGGAATCATTATCATAATAGTCCCATACACTCATTCTCTTAGCTCTTAAAAAATGAAAAATGAAAACCTGGAATAAGATCCAGGCTGAACCCTGACTCACTCTAGCATTAAACACTGGGGACCCGTGGACACAGCTGTTCAGGAAACAAAGCATAGGCTGCTTCTTTGAGATGCACGTTTATGAAATTAATTTACACTTTATCATTTGCACTGAAGTCCTCAAGTACTAGTAATCCTAAGAATAACTAAATTCAGGTGTTTTACTAAAGGGACATTCTAGTGAGAGCAAATAATCATTTTCTTAGACAAAAATTGGATATAGATAGATCCCTATCAGACTATCAAAGCTTGCTCACTCATTAATATACATTATGGTCAAATTCTAAGTCTCTTGAGAAGTAAAATCAAAGAAGCAGTTCCAGGAAAGGGGGACTGCTGTGTGTCCTGTTAATCACCGTACTGCTCCGCTTTAAGTGGAAAGTGCTGCAGACAGTGCTGTGAGCATTAGATAGCATAGATTCTACCTAAAGGGAACATCATGGTTTTTATGTTAAATGCCAGTATTTAAAATACACCACAAATCACCACCCTTTGCAACTGTTCAGATTTACAGCAAAATTTCTAAATGTCTACCTACAAATGTGTGAAGGGGTTATGTCGCTTTGCAGAAGATTTGAAGGCGGCTTGTCTAAGAGCTGCCAGATCCTGGAGTCAGAACCAAGCCTTCAGGTCAGGAGGCTTGTAGCTGTGATACACACGAAAATCACACAGAGTCAGAGAGTTGCCTTTACTCTCAGCACAATCCCACAGCCCCAGGAAGCTGCCTGGACCCCTCTAGTGCAGGGGTACAGATCAGAACGATCTGCGGGCCATGGAAAACATACCTAGTGTTACACAAAAAAGTAATGCTTAGAGCACCCCAGGCAACATAGTACAGTTCTTCCTACCTTTGCCGGCGTCCTCTGAAGAATCCAGGAATGCAAAGAGTGAAGAGGAAGCATAAAGCCATTTGAAGAAATCTTGTTGAATACCATTTTGTGGTTTGTCAAATAAGTATATAATTTGAAGAAATGCCAACAGCTATAATTATTAAAGTATAAATATATGGGGTAGCAGTTAAGAAAGTAAATAATCTTTAAAATAATTCCCACACAAGAAAAGTCAGGCAGGGATGGTACATTTCTTTAGTTCCAGCACTTAGTGGACAGAGGCAAGTCAATCTTTTTGAGTTCAAGGCCAGCCTGGTCTGCAGTGAGTTCCAAGGCAAGAAACCTTGGTTGTAAAAAAACCAAAGAGGGAGAAAGAAGAATTCAGTTCTCAATGGCAGTAATTTGTAGTGTGCGTTTCCAGCATGTCCTCAGATTATGTAATGAATCTCACAGCTGGTTTAGTTTGGTCCCTTGTCGTCAGTGCTACTGCATCTCCAGAACTTGATCATCTTTGACCTGAGATGATTTTGCATCTTTTAATGTCCTTTAGTTAGTCCTGCCCCCTGTCCTCCGTGCCCCACCCCCAAACTGCTTTTGGCAACCAGTGTTGACTCTTGGTTTCATTTACTCTTTTTTACTTTTCCATGTACAGGAAACCATACAGCAAGAGAATTGTCTCGTGATCTTGAGACATTGATCTCAGGGTTATTGTAGTGGATGTTTATCAGAATAACAAGGGCCTCGGATGAATCATGAACTATACCAGGGTATACATCCTAACATTGACTCCGATTAGCTGTGGTATCATAGATACTTAAGGCTCTTTGAGTCTGCTTCGAAACAGTGGTACCTGTTGGAAGGAATGTTTTGTAGATTAAAGTACCACTCCTCTGCCTATATTCTTGCTTTTTTTTTCCTGTTAACCTGTGTTTTCCTCCACTCAGGCCTTCACATTTCTGCTGTCTTTAAACTTTCCTTCTGGCATCCTGGCTTTAAGTCCAGGAATTTCTAGATGCTGGGGGAGGAGGATGAACTAACCTTAAGGAACTACTGAGTGCTCTTGAGGGCATCAAGAATTATTATGGGAAGTAAAATGGGCTTTTGTTGTTGTTGTTGTTGTGTTTTTTTTTTTGAGGCCTGTCTGGGATTTTTGGCTTGGATATTTGTATTGTTATCTGATATTTATTCGGCAAGCACCCCCTTTTTTTTTTAAAGATCTGAGAGTTAATTTCCATCAAATGGATGTGGTTTTCAGCATGAATAATGCCCCTGTGTCAGTCATGATGGGAAAACATCCTTTGGCTGTCATGTATTCGCTATCAACACTGGCTCTGTTTCTCAGTTGATGTCATAGAAGATTTATATCTGTTCTGGTAAAACTCAGCTGTCAAAAGGCCTCAAGTGCTCTGCTGTAAATATTGGCAGAAATCTTGCAGGCGTGTCTCCCATCGTGGCATTGTGTTAATATATTATGTCCAGGGTACTCAACGGTTGCACATTTTGGAGTTGTGGACTTGAAATGCAGCTGGGGACTGGCACTGGGAACATAGATCAGCAGAAGAAAGACTGGGCTGATAACAAATGCAACTTTGTATTATTGGGATCCTGTGAGACTAAAGAAAATTTGAAGGAGTTTGTAGAACCCCTTGGAATCTTCCTACTCCTTTTCCTATTACCAGATAGGAAATGCACCAGAGATGCAATAATATTAAAGGAAAGAGATCCATTGAGCTCAGTTTTTGGAGGCTCAACATTTAAACCGCATGATTCTTAAACATTTAGGTTGTTGAAGCCCCTTTCCCATCACTGCGTCATACATTGGTGTATATCATGGCAGAATCACTTATGAGATGGAGAGGTCACGTGGTGAAGCAGGAAGTCAGAGAAGGACCGAGGAAGGACAAAGCTTGCTTCTTTGTAACAAACCATTAGTGACGTTACCCAGGATGTCTTTAGAGTGGCATCATTGCCTTCCTCTCCATGGCTTCCCCTCCCCAAGGCTGCTACACAGAGGACCCTTCTCTTAACACTAATCCATGAAGCAGCTGGAGACAGTGTCCATTTTCACATCAAAGCAAGCTGCTCCCAGTCTACTCATGGTGAGGAGGAGACATAGGACGTTGTTTAAATAAATCATGGCATTCAAATAGCACTGATGAGCTGAGGAGTCAAGGGAGGTAGGAGCCTAAAATGCCTTGCTTTCTCATTCAACTGTACTTGAACTGGAGTGTACAACCTTTCGCTAGACCCACTCCAGCCTCAAGCTCTGATCAATGCTTTAAGACCAGTTTGACTTCGAAGAGGCTGTTCTAAGAACACACTCTTCTGTTTTGGATTTTTTTACTTTGCATATGTTTATGCATGTGTATTTGCATTCACGTATGTGTATGGGTGTACTTATGTAGACATGCTTGTTGGCTTGTTGTGTGTCTGTGGAAGTCAGATGTCGTTCTTCAGAAACCATGTTTTTTGTTTTGTTTTTGTTTGTTTGTTGTTGGTTTTTTTTTTTTTTGAGACAGGATCTCTCACTGGGCTGGAGCTCACCAAGTAGGTTACCAGTAAGTTCTGAAGATCAGCCAGTCTCTGCCTCCTCAGAACTGAGATTCTACCTGCACCACCGTGCCCAGCTTTGTGTGTCTATGTGTGTGTGTGTGTGTGTGTGTGTGTGTGTTTGTGTGTGTGTGCGTGTGTGTTGATTCTCAGGATCAGGCACAGGTATTCATGATTACAAAACAAGTACCTTATCAATTGAGACCTATCCCCATTCCTAGAATACTCTTTTTTATTAAGAATTGTCTTTAATATTTAACATTAATATACCATTTTATCTTTCAGTTTTTATATTCAGTCTAGCAACATGTGTGACTTTATAGAAAATTTGTCTTTTAATGCCCATATATGTATACATATACACTTTATATAGTGTTTTACAGTTAGTTGATTATATGGCATATAATTATAGTGCTTGTGATAAGGTTAAAAAGCTGAAGAAATGGCCGATTGTGGTGGCGCACACCGGTAGGATTTGCTGAAGGAGGCAGAGGCAGGAGGATCACGGGTTCGAGGCCAGCCTGGGCTACACATTTGTGGGGCTGGAGAGATTTCTCAGTGGTTAAGAGCACTGCCTGCTCTTCCAAAGGTCCTGAGTTCAATTCCCAGCAACCACATGGTGGCTCACAACCATCTGCAATGAGATCTGGTGCCCTCTTCTGGTCTGAAGGCATACCTTCAGACAGAATACTAAGAATACTGTATACATAATAAATAATAAAATCTTTAAAAACATTTTTAAAAAAGCTGGAGAAATGACCAGCACTTAAGAGAGCATACCGTTCTCGCAGAAGACCCCAGCTTGTTTCCTAACTTGCTCATCAGGCCGCCCCATAGCCTTGGAACTCCATCTTCAGGCCTCTGCAGGTACTGCAGTCACGTGTACATACACCCCCCCACAGCACACACACACACACACACATAATTTAAAACAAACACAAATCTTTGCAAATGAAGTTTATTTTTATATGTTTGCTCTATACTGTTTATCTCATTCATTCAAATGGGTAATTGACATTTGAAAAAACTAGACTTTCTTTTCTTGCCTTTACTTTGATCATGATTCTCATCTGTGCATTGTCTAATTATATGCAGAAACATTCAGCTCAAACCACCTTAATGACACCTTTGCCTTGCTGAAGAATTTTTGAAAATATATGTTACTTCAATTTTTCCTTCTATCTTCTATGTTATCTTTGACATTCTGTCACTGAATAAAGTTAATTGAAAGTTGATTTTTTTAAAATCACTGTGTTAAAAATAACCATACAGGTTATTTGTAATTTTGATGTCTAATTTCTTGAGTCTGTTACATATTTTGGAGATCAGTCCTCTGTCTGATGTGGGTTTGGTGAAGGTCTTTTCCTGTTCAGTAGGCTGCCTTTTTGTCTTATTGACTGTGTCCTTTGCTTTACAGAAGCTTCTCAGTTTCAGGAGGTTCCATTTATTTATTGTTACTTTCAGTGTCTGTGCTACTGGGGTTATATTTAGGAAATGGTATACTGTGCCCATGCATTGAAGGCTACTTTCCACTTTCTCTTCTATCAGGTTTAGTGTGGTTGGATTTATACTGAGGTCTTTAATCCGTTTGGACTTGAGTTTTGTGCATGGTGATAGATACGGATCTATTTTTATTCTTCTACATGTTAACATCCAGTTATGCCAGCACCATTTGTTGAAGATACTTTCTTTCTTCCATTATATATTTTTAGCTTCTTTGTCAAAAATCCACACTTAAGATTAAGTGTGTATTACGATCGGGGTCTTTGATTTGATTCTATTAGTCCTCCGGTCTGTTTTTATGCCAGTACCAAGCTGTTTTCATTACTGTAGCTTTATAATAAAGCTTGATGTCAGGGATGGTGATGCCTCCCAAAGTTCCTTTATTGTACAGGATTATTTTGGCTATCTCAGGTGTTGGTTTATCCATATGAAGTTGAGTATTGTTCTGTGAAGAATTGTGTTGGAATTTTATTGGGGTTTGCATTGAACCTTAGATTGCTTTTTGTAAGATTGCCATTTTTTATTAGGTTGATCCTACCTCTTCAAGCATGGGAGATATTTCCATTTTCTGTATTCATAAGCAGATACTAGCTGTAAAGCAAAGGATATTGAACTCTCATAGTTCGTGATCCTAGAGAAGCGAAACAAGGTAAACCCTAAGAAAAACATACATAGATCCACCTGGAAAGGGGAAACGGCCAAAATTGCATGACAAAATTGGGAACATGGGGTTAGGAGAAGTAGGGAGAGCAGAAGGGGAAAAAAAGAAGAGAATGGGAGAGGAGGAGAACTTGAGGGAACTGGATAGTCGAGATATGGAGGAAGGACAGAGATGAGAGCAGGGAACGAGATATCTTGATTGAGGGAGCCATTATGGGGCTAGCAAGAATCCTGGCACTAGAGAGTCCACCAGGAGTCCACAAGGATGACATCAGCTAAGACCATAAGCAGTAGAGGAGAGGGGGCCTGAACTGGCCTTGCCCTGTAATCAGACTGATGAATATCTTAAATATCAACATAGACCTTCAGCCAGCAACCTAATAGAAAGAGGCAGAGACCCACATCAGAGCACTGGACTGAGCTCTGAAAGTCCAGGTTAAGAGTGGGAGGAGTGAAAATATGAGCAAAGAGGTCAAGACCATGATGGGGACACCCACTGAAACAGTCTACCTGAGCTAATGGGAGCTCACCAACTCCAGCCGGACAGGGAAGGAAACAGCATAGATACAAACTAGTCCCTCTAAATGTGGTTATATGGCTGGGGCAGACTGCAGGGCCACTGGCAGTGGCACCAGGATTTATCCCTACTGCTTGTACTGACTTTTTTAGAACCTACTCTTTGGATGGATACCTTGCTCAGCCTAGATATAGTAGGGAGGGCCTTGGACCTTCCCCAAAACATTGTGCCTTACACTCTCTGAGAAGTGGGTGGGTTGGGGGGCTAGGTGGAGGGAAGGGGAGTAAGGAAGGGAATGGGAACTGGGATTGGTATTTAAAATGAAAAAGATTTTGTTTTTAAAAAATAAATTTAAAAAAATTACCATAACTTATAAGCATTCATGTCTGGGAGTTTTCAGATGCACCATCCGAGGCAGGCCACCTTTTCAGGTAACTTTTTAAATGTAATATACATATACCTTTTCCTTTTTTTTGAAATTTGATGAAGAAAATATTAAATGCAAGAACCCTATTGTCTGGATTACGGAATTTTCTATTGGCATAAGGAAAGACTGTTTACGTAGGTGCTAAGGAACTGTTTTTGCACAAACACATCCTCTTCTCTCTTGCATGTGTGTTCTGGAGAATGCTCACTCAAGAGACAAACTGCAGAACTCTGGGCATAACTACCATAATTGAACAGTTTGGGAAGACACACTTCTTCATTTATCTTGATTTCTAAAAAAACTTACATTGGCCGCAAACCACCAAAGAAACTGCCCTGATACTAAGTGTGGCAAAAGAAATAGAAATGAAGAGTTGGTCGATACTTAGTTTCACATTTCTGGCTCAGACTTCCTTGTTACATAAAGTGCAAGATGGCTTTGGTTGGCAACAACTTTAAATCTTTTGGCTTATAAACTAGCACAGTTTTACCTGGAGCAAGTCTGTGAGATTCTCACTGTGTTCTGATGTTTAGTATTCCTTGTTTTTTTTTTTTTTGCCATAATATAGCTTTGGTGGCAGATGGCAACATTTTGATTTTATTGAATTTGGCAAATTCTTATAAGAATACACAATTTTTTAAATATTTGCATGTAAAAATATTACAGATTTTTCTATCTGTCTGCCAAAGTGGCAGAGATGAAATCTTCTAGATTTTAATAATCTCACTCCGCTTATTGTTTCAGTTTCAAATGAGGTATCTAGGAGAAAAAGAGGAAATAAAATTTACAAAGCACAAGTGTAATTTTAAGGTCCTAAAAGCTTAGCCTGTCATTTAACAGCCAAGAAGTACATCCTGAAAGGGAGCACTCAGTGTTTTTGTGCTTAGTCCCCAAGGGTCTACCCCACCATCCACATTAAACAGCTGTATGTAAGGTTCCTTCTGAGCACTCAAAAGGAGGTCCCTCGTTGGCCAGTGTTTTGAGTCTTGTGACTCTCCAGTTCTCTCTGTACAAATACTGGTTCTAAGAAAGCTCAGTAAACTAGCATCTAGACAATGTGTTAGAACCAAAACAGGCAGACCAGATATTTTTCCAAATTCAGCTTTCAGCAACCTGGTATCATGTGGCTGTTTTACACTCTATTGTTAATGAGTGTCAGGCTAATCACCTGCACTACTAACCCTGAGACTGGAATTAATACATAATCAGGTTTAGAGTTGGGGGCCCTGATTTCTGCTGCCACAAACTCATTAAAATTGCACAAGCAACATTATTTTTGGAAAGCCTCGAACAAGTGTGTGGACCTCATGCGATTAGTCACTTTTGTGATGAGGCGTACTAACAGATGGACTTGTTCCTCCATCATCAGATTGGTGATTACATTAAAATTTCATTATTGGTGTTTTCTTAGGCATCTCTGCGAACGTTTCATGGCTCCCCTTTTTCAGAGAAGGTCCCCAACCTAGCTAGTGACCTTTGCTGTGTTCCTGCAGGTGGTGAGATCTTTAGAAAGAAAAAGCTTGTTTACACCAAGCTGAGCTTGGCTCTGCTACTTTAACACCGTGGGGCTGCTCTTTCTGTTCACAAAGGCTACTGCATGTGTTGTTGTGGTTTGGTGCCCTCCTGTTCTATCATGTAGCTTCCTGCTAGCCTGAGCAAACAGTATCTGTATATGTATTAGTGATCATTTTCTTAAAATTGGTCAACATAATAACCATCTTTAAACAGCATATTTTTTACTCTAATCAAACAGCCCAGAGTTTTTTTTTAAATCACATGTAAATTAAGATGTATTACAAGGACGATGATTAATATCGTCTAGGAATACTTATCCATATGGCATAGATGAGCAATAATTTCATCGTAAAATTTAATTATTCCCTTCTATTTAATAGGAAATGGGTTATTGCTTGTTCTGCATTACTTTAACATGTATTTTGTATTGTATGCAGCATGTCTATTATGAAAGAAATTTTTGCAAAGAACCAATTCCCATAAAAGAATACAAAGGAATAAATAGCCTTTGGGTGTAGAAGGAAACTCTGTGATCAACAAAATCTACTTCTTAAAAACCTAGACTAGTAATAGAGAGTGTGCCTTCTCTCTTAATACCTTCAGACCCTTTCCTTCATAACTTTCAAAGTCGTTACGCTTAAAAACCCTAAGGACAACCCTCCTTTTGTCTCTACTGTATGGACATGTTACTACCTGTACAAGTATCCCAGCTAGAAACTTGGGGGATTCTAATTTCTTCTCCCTGGTCCCATGTTTGAAGCATGGGGATTCATGTAGCTAGCAAGCAAGTCTGTCTCTTGCTGTGTTTACTGTGGCTGGCCCCTTGCACCTTGCTTTGGGCCTTGCTAGATTTATTCTGCGAAGCTCTGTTTGACACCAGCCTCCATCCTTGCTTGCCTTTTCAGTCCAGGTTCTAAAGCACACAGGTGCTCATATAACACACTTCCCTCCTCAGCACTGATGCGACTCTGCTTTCTGGTTGAAGTCTTGTGGAAAGTCTCACCCTCCCCAGCACTGACGTGGCTCTATCTCCTAAGTGAAGTCTCACCAAAGCCTTACCCCCCACTCCCCGGCCTGACTTCTGCTCCCCTCCAACCCACCTGTTTTTTTCCCATCTTAGTTTCTTACCCACTGGCTTGTCAGCAGGAGTATGGTTTCTTTTTGATGGTAATAATTCTTGTCAGTCACAGTGGCCCCTGCATGGTGGCCTGTTAGCTCTCCTGGCCTCTGGTCCACCCTCACTTTTAAATGCCCACAATTGGGGATTGAAAAGAGGATTCCTTGTCCTCACCCAGGGCTGTCTGCTTGTCATGTCTTATCCACTCTCAAAGGTGCAGTGTGAGGTGTTCTTCCTATAAAGTTTTATTTAAGCCTGTAGCAGAGTTATGGTCTCAGTGCCTGAAATTCTCACTGTCTGTGACTGGCATCCCCCTTTCCTTTTCCTCAAAGCCTGTGAGCTCTTGGCTAGAGTTACACTCAGTATCTGGGTCACTGAGCGGTCTCATGTTGATGCATCACTTGACCCCTCCATGGCCGTCAGTAGTACTATCTTGAGTCTATTAATGAAATACCCATTAGAGCACTCTGTTATAAGGAGAATACTGATAAATAAAAATAGATATGCACATAAAGCCACTCATTGTCTTACACTTGTGACCTTCCATCATTCGTGCATGAAAGAGGTAAGCTGGAGTATTCTAAATGTGCTTAATAACAGCCAGTAGCTCTTTCTTACCGTCTCAACCCACTACCTAGCTAAACATAGTCTAAGTTACATCATACCATCTACTTTCTATGGCATAAATTTTCTTCCACCAATTCTAAATAATGCAACATTATATCCTATCATACCCATGTGGAACATTATTACAGCAGCAGAAGCAGTGTAGGTTATACAAACTCCTCTGAATTCGCACGGAGATTTTTGGTGTGCGTGGGAAACACTTCCTAAATGTAAGATGGAATTTTAACATTGCTAAAGGTATTATAGTACCGTTTTAATAGGGTACATTGTCCCAAACAGACATCTTTGAAACATACGTAGGATTTTTTTTTATTTAACCCAAGATACAACTGTGTGTGTCTACACTTAAAATATTTCCACCTACATGGCTTGCTTTTCAGTGTGGTTTATGGAAATAAGTACTAACAAGCAATAGCTTAAACTCTCTGCAAACATATGCAGTTGTCATGGTCAAAGGGCACAAATGGAGTTTTCTTTAAAAAGAATGTGTTATTTATACAATATACCTGTTCTGGCTTTTAAGTTTAACTTTAAGTTTAGTTTTGTTGCTTTGTTTTCTCACCTTGACACAAGCTAGATCATTTGAGAAGAAGGAAAGTCAATTAAGGAAACGGTAGAGACCACCAGGTTGGCCTATAGGCAGGCTTGTGGGACATCATCTTGGGATTGATATGATGGGGCCTGCCCCTGTGAGTGGTTGCCGCTCTCGCGTGGTGGTCCTGAGTGAAATAAGAAAGCAGGCTGAGCAAGCCATAGTAGAGAGCTGTGCTCCTCCATAGCATCTGTACCAGTTCCTCCAGGTTCTTGCCTCGAGATCCTACCCCGAGTTCCCTGAACGATGGACTACAAGCTGTAAGATCAAATCAAGCCTTTCTTCCCTAAGTTGCTTTTAGTCATGGTGTGTTCTACAACAGTAGAAACCCTAACTAAAACTTTGTCTTTTTTCTCCCTCCCCTCCCCACAGTCCCGTCTCATCCCTCTCCCCTGTATCAACTCCTCCTCTGTTTCCAATCAGGAAAAAAAAAAAAGCAGGTCTCCCAGGAATATCCACCAAACATGGCCTAACAAGATGCAGTAAGACTCGGCACAGACTGTTGTATCATAGCTGTATATGACAACCCAGTCAGAGGAAAAGTATCCCAAGGGCAGGCAAAAGAGTCAGAGATACCTCCCACACCCACTCTTGGGAGTCCCGCGAGAACACGCAGCTATGCAACTACAACATACAGGCGACGGACCTAGCTCATATCCATACAAGGGCTGTGTTGTTGCTTCAGTTTCTGTGAGCCCCTATGAGCGCTGCTTAGTTGATTCAGTGGTCTATGTTCTTGTGATGTTCTTAATTCCTCTGGTACCTACAATCCTTCCTTACCCTCTCCTGTGGAGTTCTCCTGGCTCTCCCTAGTGTTTGACTCTGGGTCTCTGCAACTGCCTTCATTGGTTGCTGGATGATGCCCCTCTGATGACAATTGGGCTAGGAACTGATATATATGTATAGCAGAGTATCAACAGGATGTGGGGTTGGTGAAAATCTTTTACCATTCAGTAGGCTGCGTTTTGTCTTATTGATTGCGTCCTTTGCCTTACAAAGCTTCTCAGTTTCAGGAGGTCCTATGTATTTATTGTTGCTTTCAGTGTCTCTGCTACTGGTGTTATATTTATAAAGTAGTCTCCTGTGCCAGTGCATTTAAGGGTACTTCCCACTTTCTCTTCTCTTCTATGAGGTTAAGTTTGGATTGATTTATGTTGAGGTCTTTAATCCACTTGGACTTGAGTTTTGATTTTGATAGTGATTACATTGAATCTGTAGATTGCTTTGGGTAAGATTGCCATTTTTATTATATTGATCCTACCTATCCAAAAGCATAAGAGATCTTTTCATTTTCTGATATCTTCTTCAATTTCTTTCTTCAAAGGCTTAAAGTCCTTGTCATACAGGTCTTTCAATTTTTAGTTAGTGTTATACCAAGATGTGATTTGGTGCTATTGTTAAAGGGTGATGTTTCTCTGATTTCTTTCTCAGGTCTGTTATCATTTATATATAGGAGGGCTACTGATTTTTTTTTTTAGTTTATCTTGTATCCTATTACTTTACTGAAAGTGTTTATCAATTTTAGGAGTTCCCTGGTAGAATTTTTTGGGTCACTTATGTAAACTATCATATCTAGTGCAAATAGTGAAAGCTTGATTTCTTCCTTTCCAATTTTTATTACCTTGATCTCCTTTTGTTGACTTACTGTTCTAGCTAGAACTTCAAGTACTATATTGAATAGATGATCTGGAGAAAGAGGGATGCATTGTCATGTTCCTGATTTTAATGGAGAAATCTCCTTGAGTTTCTCTCCATTGAATTTGATGTTGGCTCTCGGTTTGCTGTATATTGCTTTTTATTATGTTTAAACACATTCCTTGCATCCCTGATTTCTCCAAGACCTTTATCAAGAATGGGTATTGAATTTTGATATATGCTTTTTCAGTATCTAATGATATGATCATATTTTTTTCTTTTAGTTTTTTATATGGTGGTTTACATGGACAGATTTTTGTATGTTGAACCATCCCTGTGTCTCTGGGATGAAACCAACTTGATCGTGTTGTATGATATTTTTTTTCTGTGTTCTTGGATTCAATTTGCTGGTATTTTATTGAGTATTTTTGCATCAATGTTCATGAGGGAGACTAGTCTGTAATTTTTTTTTTAGTTGAATCTTTGTGTGGTTTGGGTATCAGAGTAATTGTAGCCTCATCAAAAGAGTTTGGCATGTTTCTTCTGTTTTTATTGTACGGAACAATTTGAGGAGTATTGGTATTAGTTATTCTTTGAAGTTCTGGTAGAATTATCTGCTGAAACCATCACAAAAGTCCTGGGATTTTTCTGGTTGGGATACTTTTGATGACTGCTCCTTTTTCCTTAGGAATTATAAATCTATTTAAGTTGTTCCTCTGGTCTTGTTTTAATTTTGGTATGTGGTACCTATCCAGAAAATTATACATTTCTTTTAGATTTTCCAACTTTGTGGAGTACAGGTTTTCAAAGTATATATAACCTAGTGATTTTCTGGATTTCTTTAGTGTCTATTGTTAGGTTTTGATTTTGTTAATTTTGATATTCTCTCTCGCCTTTTGGTTAGTTTGGAGAAGGGTTTGTCTATTTTGTTGATTTTCTCAATGAACCTTCTTTTTGTTTCATTGATTCTTTGTATTATTTTCTTTGTTTCCATTTTATTGATTTCAGTTTTCAGTTTGAAATTTTCCTGTCACCTACTCATTCTGGTTGGGTCTGATTCTTTTTGTTCTAGAGCTTTCAGGTGTGCTATTAAGTCTCTAGTGCGAAATTTCTCTACTTTCTTTTTGTAGGCACTTAGTGCTATGAATTTTCCTCTTAGCACTGCTTTCATTGTGCCCCATAGGTTTGGGTATGTTGTGCGTTCATTTTTCATTGACTTCTAGAAAGTCTTTATTTCTTTTCTTATTTTTTCCTTTACCCAGGGGTGATTCAATCGACCATTATTCAGTTTCTATGAGTTTGTAGACTTTCTGCAGTTAGTGTAATTGTTGGTGATCCGATAAGATTCAGGAGGTTATTCTATTTTTTTTTTTATCTGTTGAGGTTTGCTTTGTCAACTAGTATGTGGTTGATTTTAAAGAAGCATCCATGAGGTACTGAGAAGGTTTATTCTTTTGTGTTTGGATGAAATGTTCTAAAGATATCTGTTAAGTCTACTTGAGTCATGACAAATATTAGTTCTCTTATTTCTCTGTTAAGTTTCTTTCGGGCAGACCTGTCCATTGTTGAGAGTGGGGTGTCGAAGTCTCATACTATTAGTGTGTCGAGTTTGATGTACGATTTCAGCCTCAGTAATGTTTCTTTCACATATGTGGGTACTCTTGTATTTAGGGCATAGATGTTCAGAATTGAGACTTCATTTTGAAGGATTTTTCCTGTGATGAGTGTCAGGTGTCCTTCTTCATTCCTTTTGATTGATTATAGTTTGAAGTCTATTTTGTTAGATATTAGGATAGCTACACCCTTTTGTTTCTTAGATCCATTTGATGGGAAAACCTTTTGCCAACCCCTTTTCTAAGGTAATGTCTGACTTTGAGGTTGAGGTGTATTTCTTGTATGCAGCAGAAAGATAGATCCTGTTTTTGTATCCATTCTGTTAGCCTGTGTGTTTTTATAAGTGGATTGAATCCATTGATATTAAGAGATATTAATGACCAGTGGTTGTTAATTCCTGTTATTTTTCAGTGTAGTGTTTGTGTGTTTCCTTTCTTTTGTGTGTGTGTTTCCTTTCTTTGAGGTTTGTCTGTGTGAGGTTATCTGTCATTTGTGTTTTTGTGGGTTAAACTAACTTCCTTGGCTTGGCGTTTTCCTTCTAGTACTTTCTATAAGGCTAGATTTGTGGATAGGTATTGTTTAAACGTGATTTTGTCATAGAATATCTTGTTTTCTCTGTCCGTGTTGATTAAAAGCTTTGCTAGATATAGTAGCTTGGGCTTGTATCTGTGGTCTCTTAGTATCAGAGTTTCCATTGAGAAGTCAGGTATAATTCTGATAGGTCTGCCTTTATATGTTTCTTGGCCTTTTTCCTTTGCAGCTCTTAATATTCTTTCTTTATTCTGTATGTTTAGTGTTTTGATTATTATGTGGTAAAAGGACTTATTTTTGTTTCAGTTTATTTGGTGTTCTGTAAGCTTCTTGTACCTTCATAGGCATGTCTTCTTTAGCCTGGGAAAGTTTGCTTCTATGATTTTATTGAATATATTTTCTATGATTTTGAGCTGGAGTTCTTCTTTTTCTATCCCTATTATTCTAAGGTTTGATTTTTTCATGGTCTCAGATTTCCTGGATGTTTTGTGTTAAGAACTTTTTTTTTATTTTTCATTTTCTGTGACTGATGAATCTATTTCTTCTATTTATTGTATCTTCAATTCCTGAAATTCTTTCTTTCATCTCTGTATTCTGATCATTATGCGTGTATCTGTAGTTCCTGTTCATTTATCCAGCTTTTCCTTTTCCAGAATTCCCTCAGTTTGTGTTTTCTTTATTGCCTCTACTTAGATTTTTAAGTCTTGAACTGTTTACTCCACTGTTTAATTTTTGAATTTTATTTTTGGCTTTCTTTAAGAGATTTATTGACTTCTTCCAATTTTTTGTTTGTGTTTTCCTCCATTTCTTTAAGGGTCTTTTATTTCCTCTTTAAGAGTCTCTATCATCTTCATAAAGTTGTATGTAAGGTTGTTTTCTTCTGCTCTGCTTCTTCTGTGATTGATGTCCCGGTCTTCCTGTTGGAGGACTACTAGTTCTTGTGCTGCCATATTGCTCTTTATGTTGTTGATTGTATTCTTGCCTACCTGTCTCTTCCTCCTATTGTGCAGGCTGTGTCTTTGTCTCTTAGTCTGATCCTTGCAGTCAGTGTCTCTGTCTCAGGGAATCCTCTCTTGGACTAATCATTGGGGCTGCTGTCTCTGTCTCAGAGAGCTGCGGAGATCTTCAGGGATGGGTGGGTTTGGGGTCTGAGTGGGACTTGTAGATTACAGGGTTCTACGGGAGGGTGTTGGGGCACCCTGCCTAAGGAAGGCCTGCCTGCTGGCGGGCTAGTACAGCTGAGGCAGGCGGGGGAGGGGTCTGGGCTTTTGCCCTGAGGTCTAGGGCCTCAAGATTGAGCTGTCCAGCTGTGGGGCTAATCACTCACCTCTTGGTCTGCTATGTGCTGTTTCTGTCTGTGTCTCCCAATTTGGGTATTCTTATTTGTTTTTGAGTTTGAGTAGAATTTCTTAGTGAATAAATCAGTAAACTGGAAGAAATTCATCTCTAGAAAAAACCATGGCTGATGCTTAAGCTGACAGACATTTAATTCATATGATGTGTTCGATAATAATTCCTGAAAAATGAAATGGATGCTAAAATGTGAACCCAGAAAGACTAGTGAAAAAAATCAAACTGATTTCTAAAGCACTCCCAGAAAAACCTCAAAAAATAAGTTTAAGCATTCCAAGCATTTTTTTAAAAAATTGCTAGTTTATTTTAAAAACATATTGCCCACTGAAAAAAGTACCTAGAAAAAAATTGCTTCGAGGAAATTAGCCTTCTTTTTAGTTGACCTTGGACAGAGAGACTGGGCCAGAAGCAAATGGTCTTGGGTAAATGCTTTTTAAACTTTTAAAATCCTTTTCTATTTGTCAACTGTGATAGTTCTGATGTGTAGATATTCACTTAAGTCATGAAATCTTTATAAACCGCTGTATACATACTAATATCATATTGGATTTCATTTACATCTAAGTACATGTTTTAAAATGTAGACTAATTTGGAACAAACTGTTTTCTCATATTAAGAGCCTTCCCTCCCTTGAGCTGTTTACATTCTCCATAAGGAAATGTGAATCTGAAGTATTTCACATGCTTTTTTGTTTATTGGTGTTTATCAGTGACGGTCTCATTTGAAGAGCCTGTGCGGTTTTCCAGTATGGTAGTTTTTTAATGAGAACAGTTCCTGACACTACACAATTCCTATTCTGTGTTTAGCACAGTTGAGTAAACTGTCAAGAAAACTCAGGCTTCCCTGAGTTACAGCCCTCATTACACTGTCTTCTTCTACCCTCTGTGATGATGCACACTTACGATTATGGTACTTTTTTCTAATAGCTACACAATAATACCTTTTGCCATTGACTACGATAATTCCCCTTGATAAAGTTCTTATATGCACTCGGCTTAGTAATGAATCAGCCAGACTCCATTTTAAGATCAGTAGCTATCTTGTTGCGTGGTCAAAGTAAGTTTGTTTCTGCTTACTGTAAAAAGTAAGTGTCTGAAATTTTACAAGTTCCACACCGTATACTCCAACCATATCCTGACCTCCATCCTCATAAGATAAGATGTTCTGCCAAGTTCCTGTGGAACCAAAATTTACCCTGGAAGTCCTCAACCCTTAGAAACCCCCTACGTTTGCAGTTTGGGGGTGTATAAAACCCCACTTCTCCTATGTTTGGGGCTGGCCTCTCAAATCCCCTCTAACTTTTAAAGAGAGGCAGTCACTGGACTGGCGATATTGAAAGCTTGCTATAAATTTGGCCAATTTGGGTTCTGTTCTTTAGCATTCTTTGTAATGCTAGGTTATACTCTTCCATTTTTCTGTATATTGATTCATAGTCTCTTTATGAATTGATTAGAAATAAGGTATATGTTGTCATTTGGTATATTTTCATTCATCAAATAGTTGAGATCTGTTCTGTATCAGGTACCCTACTGGGTTTGAAATGTTCACTAATGTTAGCTTTTAAAAAATAGCTTCTTACATACAGTATGAAATAGCCAGTAAAACTAAATACCAATAACATATAATCACAAACTGGGTAACTGCTTTGGAAAGAAAATATTCTTATACAGATATCTAAGAAAATAATGCATTCAGAGTTTTATCCTGTGGAGCAGGTAGAATGGTTAAACTCTTTCTAAAAGAGAAAGTAACCTTGGAGTTCTGAGCAGAAGGACAAGGATTTAGCCAGCAGTTGATGGGGTAGGGAGTAAGCACTGTCAGTGAAGAAGAGGCAAGAGTAGATGTTCAGTGTCTAGAGCCTTGTGAGTGAGGTGTTTGTGGGCAGCTGAGCATGGTGGTAGAAATATATCATGCCAAGAAAGATATTTGCATCTGACTGCCTTGCTTCTCTTTCCCCTTTTTCCCACAGACTCCAGTAAGTATATAGGGGAGGGGAGTTGATGTTTGTTTGTTTGTAATAAATACAGATTTCCTTAGGATTTCTCAGTACTGTAAACTCTGAGGGAAAGAAAAGAGCTGCTGGGGTTTGATAACAAAGAACCACCCATGAAGGTCGTTCATGCCCAAAGCAGCAGGTCCTCTGCTCCCTTACTACAGGGTGGAAGCTGATTGTTAGAGACTGGTTATCCCAGTTTAAGTTAAATAAAGGCCATCACAGAGTTGTCTACTCTGCTTCTCCCATTAGCTTGGCTCTGTATTGCTGTGTGACTATGCCCTGGTTTATCTCTGTGTAGAATTAATTCCTTAGATGCCTTTCTTCGGTCTCCCCTTTCTGATTGCTTGCTCACTGCAGTCTGCGCTGTGTTCTGGGCTTAGTGACACATTTTACCTGTGTGAATTTGCCTTTTTTTTTGGCTGCGGTTATGCCACTTGTCTTGGCCCTGCACTCATTCTGTGGATTTTAATGTCATCTCCACCTTACTAAAACTAAGCCCTTTTATTTTTATTGTTGAAGTAGCACAGCCCAAAGAGAGATGAATAAAGACATAAAAATCTCACCTCTGAGTATACCAGCCAAAAGAAGGAGAATGGCCTGAATTGGGAATCTGAAAAAACCAAAATGTAACTCTTGATTTCCCACTAGAATGATCCACATGCATAGACAGATAAATGACATGTTCTCTGAAGTCAAAAAGGTACCACCTTGTAAATTTTTCAAAGTGATTTGGGACTGTAAGAGCATGCAGAGATAGTAAAGCCTTATCAGTAAGTACTTGTCAGATATACCAGATGAAGCAAAGCATTTGACTCCCTTATCTGGAATTCATAAAGAGGTGAATCCCTAGTACCACTATGGTAATAGCAGCCCTGACCTATCTACTGCCTTCTGACTCTCCCTCTATTTGTACCAGGAGACTCATAAACAAGGAACCCACAGTTGTCCTAAACGATTCCTTATCTCAAATTGGTTCCCGCTATTGACACAGGCCACCCAAATTGCTATCTGCCTGTCTGTTGTCCGCAGTCCATCCATCCACCTATTCTGTCTGGACCTGGCCCCGTCCCTTTGCCTCTGCGTTAGCAACCGCCGCTGCAGCATCTGCAGCACACTAAGCAGCTGTATAACAGCAGCTGTGGAAGTAGCCCTCTCAGCTGACCCTCAGTGGCTTTGTTATCTCGCCTGGCAGATTGCTTGACATTTCTATCTGTCTTCCCCCGTTGAATCCTTTACAAATAATACTAGGCAATTTGGCTCTTTCTGGAAGCCAGGATGTTCGTGGAACTCAGGGACTTCTGTTGCTCTCAGCTCCCGCTGTACAGTTGGACCTTCTCATCATTGCATCCAAAGATACTGTCACTTAAAAAAAGAAAACAAAGGTAAAAGTTGTGTTATCTCTGGGGAGACACTCAGCGGACAATTGGAAAGGAAATGTGGAGATGATTCATCCAAGTGTGCCCCCTTTAAACCTTCAATGTTGTTACTCCAGAGCTGGATGGAGCAGATGGTTATATCTGGAGCAACTAGAGAGCTCGGGGGTGTCTGCTTTTAACTGTCAGCCTTTGACAAGAAAATATGACTTTAAGTCCTTGAAGTTAAGGAACTACTAAGCAAGGTATTTGATATTCTCCTATGACTTGTCCCAAACAATATTAGTCCGTTTTACCCCTGTCAGTTCAGATCTGAATTGTTGGAGAGCATCTGATAAAAGGAATTAGTAGCTTGTGGGTACTCCAACCTGTTAGTGGCATGGGCTATAGTGATTACTTAGAGATAGTTATAGCCTAAGAATATAGAGTCTATTTTGTTTTGTAGAATTTTATATCTTTCAAAATATATTTAGGAATATATATGTATATACATATGTAGATACAATAACAATTAGTGAAAAAAGGCCGTGGATTTGAAGGAACTTGGGTAGGGGTGTATGGGAGGGTTTGGAAAGAGGAAATGGAAGGCAACAATATTATAATCATATTATAATATCAAAAATAAATATTAAAGGGATAAAGATACTATATACATTAAATTGCATTTTAATTTGTAGGGATTTAAGTAAATTGTAGGGATTTTTCTCTCCAATTCCTATATTATAGCTAGCTTTTACAAACACTCAAAATTAGAAGTAACCAAGATGATTCTTTCAAATAAACCTGTAAGTTCAAGGTTTTGTAATAATATAAATATACTGTTAAAGTTTTGTAGGTGGCTCACTCACTCTCACTATATATTATATCTTGTTTGCTTCTGTGATTATTTTTTTTTGTTTGTCTCATTCTGGATATATATATATATATACATGTTTGAAATGAACATTTTAATTGATTCCTCTTAGATATCAAATCTTTAAACTGTTTTTCTATATGTAAACTCTTAAAAGCCCTAGTTTTCATCTTACAAGAAGTTATACTTTTCTGGTATTGTCTTGGCCAAGGAAAACTGTAATACAGGATGTGACAAATTGTCTCTTTAAAATTAGATGCTTCAAGCTAATGTTTTGAACTACCCTGCTCTGAGAAAGAGAACAGAAATACTTGTAAGAGATTGCGTCTTCTATCTTCCCCAGTGTTATGCTAACACACTTGCTAGTCTTTCCCAGAAGAAAATGATACAAGTGTAAATGATGTCTCCATGCTGGATGTGGGGGTTTAATGGCATGAATACTTCTGAAGAGAAATACAGACATTAGAGGACAATTTTATCCTATTATTCTGAGGCTTTTACAATCTTGAGAGCAACAGAATAGGAGCTATCTCCTTTAAGGGGAAGGAAAATATCTAAGAGACAATAAGGAAAGAAAGAAGCCTGTAGGGCCTTTCTTTCCTCCTGAAAGTAATTGTTACCCGCCCTGACCATCCCCCCAAAAGTTTGCTGCTTCCCAAATAGGAGATAGAATTCAACTTTTTTTTTCACTCTGTCCTGTTTGAAGAAATAACTTTGTATTGTCTGTCTACCCTTATATAAAGTTTTCATCTGTTTTTCAAGACATGTCAAAAGCCTAGAGTGATGATTAATTCATTACTTAAACATTATTTCCTAGTTCTATTAAACACTTTTATCAACATTTTGAATGATAATTGTTTTTAAAGGAAAGCTTTTTTATTTTTGTAGACTTTTTGCCTTATATTTCTTTTTTAGATTATTATAACATAATTTTTTATTAATTATCTCAAAACTCCACATTGTGCACCCCAATCCTACTCACCTGCCAGTTCCTCCACATCCTCCCCTCAACCTTACAGCATCCCCCAAAGAGCCTTCCCAAATCAATCAAAACCAAAAAGCAAACAAACAACAACAACAATAACAAAAAATGTCTTTCTCCTCCATCCCTCAGGTACCTCTTTACTTATACCGGTGACATTGGGTGTTGCAGTGTACCACACAGTCTTAATTAGGGTTTTGGCTATGAAGATACACCATGACCACAGCAACCCTTATCAAGAAAACAATTGTGGTGGCTTGCTTACAGTTTCAGGTCATTCTATTATCACGTGGGGAGCATGGTGGCATGCAGGCAGACATGGCACTGAAGAAATAGCTGAGAGTCCTCCATCTTGTAGGTAACAGGAAGTCACACTTGTGAGAAGCGTGAACAAAAGAGAACTCAAAGCTCACCCCCACAATGACACACTTTTTCCAACAAGACCACACCTCCTAATAGTGCCAACTCCCTTTGGGTGCCATTTTCTTACAAACCACCACATTTCAGTCACTGGCCCCCAAGGGCTTATAGCCCTATTATAATGCAAAAATTCATTCAGCCCAACTTCTTTCTTAGTTAGGGGTTTCTATTACTTGAAAAGACACCATGACCATGGCAACTCTTAAAAAGGGAAACCATTGAATTGGGTGGCTTGCTTACAGTTTCATCATAATGGGGAGCAGGATGGCATTCGGGCAGTTGAGGTGCTAGAGCTGAGAGTACCACACATCACAGGCCACAGGAAGTCAACCGACTGACACACTGAGGGAAGTCTGAGCAAAGGAGACCTCAAAGCCTACCTCTGCAGTGACACACTTCCTCCAGCAAAGCCATACCTCCTAAGAGTGCCACTCCATTTGGGGGCCATTTTTTTTTTCAAACCTCCACAACCCCTTTGTCCATCTCCAAATGTTCATTCCAAAGAGTCATTGGTCTGGTTCAAGGCCTCTGGCACACTATCTTCACGGAATCTGTACCAAAACTTTCCTCAGACATGCTGCTGTTCTCAAAGTCATGGAGATCCTAAAGTTATCTCTACAGGACCCCTCCCTTTCCAGACACACACACACACAAAAAAGGGGGAAGGTTTTTAATTGGATGCAAATGTACATTAAAATATACATTATTTATAATTCTCTTTACTGTTTCCAGATTATGCTTTTATTGGTCTTCTCTCATTTCTGTTCTTCCTCTTTCTGTCTCTTCTGATTCTCTCTCCTTCTCATGCCCTCCGTCCCTTCCTTCCTCTTCCTGTCTTTTTGTTATACTTTGCTGGCAGCCAATCTCTCTCATTGTTGTGTTTACTTTTGGTCTAGATTTTAATATCAACATTTAGTGAGACTTATTAAAATTACAATGTTTTAAACTACTTTTTTTTTAGTAGATACCATTTTGTACAGGCAGTAGAGATAAAAATCATAGCACTACCGTAAACATACTAATAGCTATGGTCCACATTCCATATTTTCTTTGTGAAAAGTGCTGTGCCCTTGTATTAATTAAAGAAGTGTTAACGTGTTAAATGAGTATTAAAATGAGTTCCTTACATGACTGCCTCACTGAAATTCTATGGAACATTATTGAATTAGGATAGAGTGGTTGTCCTTTTGCAAGTAAGACAGTAAATTCTGTCTCTAAATTCTTCCCTGTTTAGCCCTCAAACTACTATGCTCTTGTGTGGGTAGAGATTAAATAACAGCTATTATTTTTATTAATTAATTTAACTTTTCCCACACACATGGTTATGTAAAACTGTCCAGAACAATATTGTGATGTTTGTGTCCTTAATTTCATTAATGTTGTTATTTTGATATATGTACATCAATAATATTTTTTATTTTCTTGAAAATATAGGGTAGTATATTGTTTAGTGATTCACCTGACAATGTGATATGAAGAATAAATGTCTTGTAGCCTACAAAATTCTGCTATGATTTCATTCATTGCCAAAGCTGTTTGGCTTTGTGTATTTATTGACCCTCATATCACTAAAGGGAATTTTCAAATTTGCTTATAGTATTTAATAATAGATATTGAGATAAGACATTTTTGTAAACTCGGTCAATCATTGTTTCAGAATTTTCATTGCTGTAACAAATTCCTGAAAAAAAAAAAAACAGCTCAGAGGAAAAAGGTTTTATTTGTATTCATGGTTCAGGGTGGTCAGTCCAGTAGCTCCTTCCTCTGGCTTCAGGCCTGTGGCAAGGGAGAACACCACAGCATGGTAGCCTGGTAGAGGAAAGAGCCATTAGGCTCATAGCAGGAAGCAGAGAGCATAAAGGGCCTGGACAAGGTATATCTTTGTAGGTAGCCTTCTATGAACTGTTTACTCTAACCTCCAAAAGAAATACACGTCCATATTTATAGAATCTCTATTAAGGGAAGGCTATCAAAATGATAAAGTTCATAATCGAAATGACTGGACTGGTAGTCTAGTGTTTCTATACTAGTTTTTATTTCAAAGGCATAAACAGGAAGTACATTGAAATCATTCATGAGATTCTGTAGTGCTGTTAGTAGACCTAGGTGTTCGCTGCGCATACATTTAAATACTGTTTTTTTCTCCTCCCTTTCTTTTTTTAAACATTGTAAATTCGTTTTATTTTTTACAGTTTCAGACATGCACAATGCACTGTGAACATATCTATGCCCATTATCCTCTCTTCCACTACTCCTGCAGACATTCTGCCTTTTTCTTCCCAGCTCATATGCATTTATACTTTGATTTTTATCATTTTGTCTGTAGCCACCGCAGCAGAGTGTTTCTGATGACATTGTTCATGCCATATCTGAGAAACAGCATTGAAAGACACTCCTCTGCATTTCCCAGCCCTTACAAGATCCCCACTCTTTTTTTTTTTTTAAGTGACATTCGTGAGCTTGGAGGGAGTGAGATAGAAGTCCTGTTTAGGGCTTTCAACAGTCACTCTTAGCACTTTGAGCAGTTCTGAGTCTCTGCATTAACTACTGTCCACTGCTAAAGGAAGCTTCTCTAATCAATGATGGGAGCAGCACTCGTTTAAGGTTATCAACATAAATATCTAGAAGACCATTTGATTGCTACTTAGTTTTATAATCACACATTTGTTATATATTTATAACATGAATTCTAATTAAGAAATTTGAATGACTCTGATACAACCATTTTATTGCTCATGATTTTTGAACATACTTCAAACGCAGAGGTTAGTGGTATTGGAGGACCTTTCAGATCCCAGGTGTAAATTAGTTCTGCAGCTATTTGGAGGTCCCGGGAAATAGCCAGATCTTAAGAGTGAAGGACAGGGATGGTGAGAAATAGATGTTACAAAATGTAGTCAACAAGCTATTTATCATGTGCAGTCTACTAGCCTCTAAGTGCCAACAGGATAGCTTTGGTGCTTTGTATTATTTTGCATGAATTAAGAGAAACACATTTGCTTTTACAACCTATTTCTTAAATTTTTCATCTTTTCCATGGTTTTACATCCTCGGTACAACTATCATTATTTGGTAACAAATTGTTCCATAATATACCCATATTTTACATAACCTCTCTATAATAGAAGGCATTCAGTGTGCTCAAATCTTTGCTGTTATGTGGGGTGGTATAGTAGATTTAATGTGTAGCATTATTTGATTGAATAAATACTGAATGAAAAAGTAGCAATATGCATCTTGGCCCCAGATAAAAATTGCAGTATACTTTAATATCCAATGCATAATTAATGTTAGTTATTTCAGCTGGTGTGTGAACTAAACTGTGTTTTCAGAGTCAGGAAGTCCTGCTGTCTTTGTAAAGGTGCTTTGTACATGTTTAATTCATTTGAAGATTTACGCTCAAGTCTGAATCCTCATAAGTAGGGTTGTAGCCATACAAATACAGAAGGGCAGTGTATTTTAAGTCAAGTAAATTGATAGCAAGTGCAATGTATTCTTTTATCACTTAATACTAAAAAAGTAATAGAAATTTTGGTATTAATTGCTGAAAGTGTTGGAAAGTGCCAGTTGAGTAGGAAATAGGGAAATGGATCAGTAAACATGAAAGATAGACTTACTGTCTTCTTGGCTCTTCCTAATCATTTTTCAAGGGGATGTGGGACACATGGGATTTTTATTCATTCATTATTCTAGAATCATAAGTATATTCTTATTGCACATTCTTAACTTTTTTTTAAAGTTTTATATTGCATTTTAAGTTTATGACTGTTTGCTTGCATGTGTATCTGTGCACTACAGGAGTTCCTGGTACTTACAGAGACAGAAGAAAGCCTAAGATCCTCTGGAACTGTAATTATACATAGTTGTGACCTTGAATGTGGGTGCTGGGAATCAAATTTCGGTCCTCTGGAAAGGCAAATCCTGTCTTTAGCTATGGAGCCATCTCTCTAGGCCCTTGTTCTTATTTTTCATAGAAGAAGTTATCAAGATGTTATCAATCTTTACTTATATAGTGAGTTGCTAGCATAAAGAAGTACCGTAGAATTCTATTTGCTCCCCTCTTTATATTTGCACATTGTTAGTACTTCTTATTTTTATTTTCTTTGATGTGAGAGAGGATGAGGCTTACCATGGCACATATATTGAGCTCAGAGGACAGCTTTCAGAAACTGGTTCTCTCCTTACACCATTATGTCGGTTTCAAGGGTTAAACTTGGGTCCTCAGGCTCCTGTGGCGACACTTTGACTTCGTGAGCCATATCACTGACCTTAAAACTGTACGTTTTCAGTGGAATTAAAGCATCAGTCTTCTGGTCTGTTATAATCAGAATTCCTGATATTCTTGCTTCTCTGCTCCTCCCAGCCTGAAAAAACATTATATTTGCTTTTCTCATTTCAAAAAATGGTCTTTAGTATTCTCTTTTCTTTTTCTTAGAAATCAGTTGTGGGGATTCTTCTTCTACATTACTACAGAGACCTATAATATAATGTTTATTGCCTACCAGGCTCTAACCTAATTATCAGACTGGTTTGAGATCACTCATATCAGGTTCTATGATCTTGATTAATAATTACTTCTTATATGTTGAATCACTTTGTGTTTATATGAATCATTGCTTATTCTGAAATATATTAAATTTATGGGTACCTTTTCTGACTCCCCAAAGATCCTCCCCCTCATCACTGTTACTAGCCTAGTATTATTTCTGTATTTTAATATTTGAAAGGTAACCATGGTATTGGGATAAGGTCAACATATACCTGTGTGTGTATGTGACTTAATATGGTAGAAACATTTTGAAAATAATGACAAGTTCTGTTGTGCAAACATCATATAGTAATACTAAAATAAACTCTGTACAGCTGATGCATTTCTGGATTATGTGGCAACATCATCTTGCATTCAGCTTCTTGTTGACCAAACACCATGCATCCTGTGATTGTATGTGTGTACATATATTTTTATATATCTCCTTTGTATGTCATGTATTTGATTTTATATTATATATTTATAATGTACATATCCTTTATGTAACATATATGTAATATCAGTGTTATGTATATTAATTATAGGTGCATGCATCTATTGACTCTGATTTATTTGTATGCATATGATAAAAAAGGGATATCTGTTAAAGACAATCTACCAAAAAGTGCCGAACAACCATCACTCGGGGCACTATAAAGCTAGCAGGCAGGGAGAATCTTCCAGATGAGTTTTAGCTTGGTTTATCTATATCTGTCAAGTAAGGTGTATGGTGTCTTTGGCAATAGGGTCTTGTCCATCTAGTTCCAGTGGGCAACTGAGAGAAAAGGCAATAAGACAATAACCTGTATTATTCTGGGAACTTCTAGGCTTCCCTGACCAAAAATTTATAGAGAGGTATCCATGCCTGATACAAGGAGCAGCATTATTTAGCTATGAAGTATAACTCCCTTCTAGTTATAATCTTTAACTTACATACTTAATCAGCTTACAAAGTAATAGGTTTCAGTATGGTACCCATAGGTCCTTCACTTTGGTTAATCTTCTCATTGCTCTCTGATCTCCTCTATTCCACTACCCCATCCCTGTTGAACCTTTCGACTCCAAGAACTCCCTTCTCTACTTCCATATTGCCTGTGTTCTTCTAGCTCAACTTCCTTAAGACATCCATCCCCCCCTAGCTCTTATCTAGTTTGGCATCTATCGGTTCCCAAAGCAAAACACAAATCTAAAGAAATGTTGTTAAATGGAAATTGTTTAAAGGATGAATAAATTCTTATGGAAGAATATTAGGTGCCTCCAAGACTGTTATAAATTTTTAATCCTAGCCATAGCAAAATTATCCAAGGATAGCCTTGAAATTGTAGCCATCTGATAAAGAATTAAGGAAGATATGTTATAAGAATCCAAATTTTCTAACCAGACTTCAAGCTAAACTCAAGACTTGTACTTCCACACAATATAGTGAGAATCCATTTCTATTCTAATTTTATTTTTTTTTGCCTTTGTTCTACCACAGACCAACTTTATTCAGTAAAATGGCAAAAAAAAATACAAACAAAATAAGAACTTGATGTCTTTTTTATAGAAGTCTGAAATAGAGCGTAGGCATCTTTTCCACCCTGATTGAACCCTTCTCTCTGGCCTGTGACTTTAGTCTCAATGGAACAGCTTTCATATAAATGCTGATTTCTCCGGTCATTGCAATAGCTTTTACTGTTGAATGCATTTTTGCAGTGTTTTCAATGCTATGATAGAAGACAAACACATAACATTTATTCAGTTTTTAACATACTTGTTTTTAAGAGTTAACTAACTTTCTGAATGAGAGTTATAATATAAACATATTAAGCTTTATAAAAATGATAAATTGGTTGTTTTTGACACATACAAGAAAATTGGCATGGTTTAGTGTTTTATTTTTAACCAGAATCTGTATTTTGTTAAACCCTTAATTTTTTTTTCCTCTCTTTTGCGGCATTTTATTCAATGGTGTTTTGTTCATGCTGTGTCTCCATACCTGGGATCTCTCAGAATTTCAAGAAATCTGATAAGATTTTTTTTTTTAATTTCAGCTGTGTGCCAGTTGAGTTTGTCAATAAGCTCAGATGAATTGGTGCGTGATAAAGATAAGATGACATTAATTAAAAGATAAGCCAAGAAAACATGTTATTTTGTTATGATGAGTTGAAAAGCCAGATGTCAGCAGACTTATTTCCATCCTTTAGAGAATGTATTGGGAAATTAGCCACAGACTGTTCAAATTTTTATGGAACATATTTCATTCTTTTTGAAAGATGCTATAAAATGTCCTGTAAAGAAATAGTCTAAGATAATTGTCCTCACTTTTCAAACAATAAAGATAAACAGTATTTAGTAAAGACTTCCTAGAGGTGGGGGGAGTAAAGTTCCATGGTATGTAAGAGCAGGTTTCTGTAAAGCCATTTCCCACATAGACACCCCTAGCAGTTTTCCTATTCATAAAAATTCTATTGCATTGTTCATTGTAATTGATAAAATAATAGATTTCACTAGAAACTTCCATAGTGCCTTTCCTTAACCTAAATTCATACAGCATCCCATATTTTGGAGATCAGTATGCTAATTTTTGAGCAGCTGAATAACTATTACAAGCTATAAAGCTTGCTGTTATTTTCCTTTGGATGGTGCCATCTGTCAGAAACAAAAACAAAGATGAAAATCTCATTGAGTCATAAAAGAGTCTCCGTTGCTTAATGTGCCTTCAATAGAGACATGTCTATCTAGGTGGGAAATTAATGCTGCATAGTAAAGACATTTTTTTTTTTTTTTTACTTCACTGCAGATGGGGAACTCAAGGCGATTTCAGTACTACCCATCCTCGGCCTGTGGTCAAAGTGAAACTCTTCACAGAAAGCACTGGGGTCCTGGCCCTGGAAGACAAGGAACTGGGAAGGGTGAGTTTTTCTCGTTCCTGCTTGTCCAGGGTATCATGGCATTAGCATGATTCACAGGAACATCGACAAGTATTTCTCAGGTAAAATTTGTGTTTATAAAGTATTTAAAAATCTGACCAACAAGATGACTCAATGGGTGAAAGTACCTAAACCAACCCTCATGGCCTGAGTTCAATCCCTGTAACCCATATGGTGAATCTCCACATGAAACATGGCTGGTCCTAAAACCTCCAAAGCCTCATCATTGCATGTGTTTGCCCTCATGCACATACATGCATACACATACCCAGGCACACACAAAATAATTTAACAAATGCAAAGTATATCAGACTACTTATTTATAATTTTCCATAAATCCATGTTACAGCTATAATCTACTAATCATGACTGTGTATACATTAGAAAATATTGTGACAGGCTTTGGATGCCTAAGAGGTACACATGAGCCCAGAATCACCAACTCCATCTTTGGTTGCTGAATATCATCCATCCCAGCCCCCTTGTCCCTCCAGATGAAATGTCAGTCTCATTTAATGACTCTGTTCAAGGGTTGAAAGACCGTTTTTAACGAACAAGGCTACCTGCTGTTTAAATCTGGAGCACTTAACCAAATTGGAATCCCTCTATAGGGCATTCCTATAGGGCATCTCTCTTTCCTCTCTGCTGCTCTCCCATGGATGTGGTCTTCCTCGCATTGCTTTTAGCACGGCATCAATGTGTTTCCCTACACTCACTGCCTTTTATTTGGAATTATATTTATAACCCCTGTGTTCTTCACATTGGCATTAAAGGGCTAAGTAGTCTAGTACTTACCACAGCCCAGTATGGAAGGTGATTTGCAGTCTGATGAGGTGGATATGTTCTGAGGTGTGACAGTTTTCTGCTATATGAACCCAGATCTGAAAACAGCTGTCGCAGGTGTTTTCAGGAACATACACCTTTAGTGGTACTATGGATGACTTTTGCAGGTATAGATATAGACAAACAGCAGCAGCCATCTCTGTTTGGGGATTTCCCCTCTCAGCATCATGTTTTATTAATTCCTTTTCTACCTCTCACTTGGAATTCTTGCAGTTCCAGGTTGCTTCTTTTTTCCATGCTTTGGACAGCTAAGCTGAACGTTTTCTTCTTGCAATCATAGAGTCACACATTTATCCTCTCAGTAAAGGTGCCTGTAGCGTAATGTACCAGGAGATCCGCAGAGAGTAATCTCATCTTAGGGATTTATGAATCAGAGTTTTTCACTTAAACTACTATTATATCCATTTACTTTATCTCCTTACTGTAACTATTTCTCAGTATTAAAGAGCAGGTCTTTGAAACTTAACTTTGTATGTCATTCTTTGGTTATTTTGATTCATTTTGAGATAATTAATAACATATTTAATCAATTTTTAAGGTGAAGACATATGTAGTATATTTTCCTATATAATTGTAAATTTGAGATCACACTTGCATAACTTTCAGAAATCAGATAATTTTTCTGAGTTACTCAACTTTAGTATTCTAATCTTTTAAGCAAAGTACTTATTATTGGGTGCTGCCCCTTTCATTTTGTGATATTAATGTCCTCCTTTTCCCCTAGTCAATAAATACCAGGATACAATAATCAGAAATGTCTTAAGACATTGTAGATGGCCCCAGAGGCCCTTATCAAGTCATACGTCCATGTTGGAAACCTCTGGTCTTTCCTAATGATCTACGTCAGTTTGAAGACTGCAGATATTGTTTGTGTGTCTGACTGCCAGAGTTACTTTCCTTCCTTGGAGCTTCAGATTTACATGCTGAAACTGCCTGCAAAGAGAACACACAATTCACACGATCATAAAGAAGTATTCCATACAGGCGTTGTCAGTCAGTGACCGAGAGGTCCCTCCGTCTCTCCTTCCCTCATCCTAACATCCCACCTCTTTGGAGGAAGAAGCCAACGCTTCATCTTAGCCTGATAAGCCTTCATAGTGGCCCTGGAGCAACCACATCAGCAGCCCCTGGATATTAGTTTAAAATGCTGGCTGTCGTGTCCCGCTTTAGATTCCCAACCTGGGAAGTGGTGACTGCAGTGCACTTTAAATGTCATTCTTGCTGGCTTGCACACACACCCAATCTAGAGAAACCATGCTCGGTGAGCTGACCTCTGGTTCCAGATCCTTCTTCTGTACATGATAACCCTCTTGCGATTGTCCTTCTGCCTTCACATCTGGCTTGCTGGCTTTCATTTCAAATATCTACGCCTCGTTTCCGTTTTGGACTCGAGGTCCTCAGATGTGTCACGTTATGAGCACATGTGAGATATGCCCATGGAAGGTAACCATTGTAAAGCAGGGCAATGCTGATATCATCTATACACTGATCTAGGTTTAGGAAACTCCTCTCAGACAAAGACCTTAACTTATATGATGTGAGATTTGTTGTTTACATTATTAAAAAATCTACATAAGAAAAGCTTGTTCTCTTGTTGTTGCGGTTTAGTTTGATTTGATTTGGCCTGGTCTGGTTTTTTTTTTTTTTTTTTTGTGTGTGTGTGTGTGTGTGTAGCCCTCTCTGTCCAGGAACTCAAATTCTGAGAGATCTGCCTGCCTCTTAAGTGCTGGGAGTAAAGATATGCGCCACCATGCCCAGCTAAGAAAAGCTTGTTTTTATACATAAAATTTACTTATACATGTGTATAATATTTAACCTCAAAAACAAAAAACAACGATGGAGAATACGTTTATATCACAAGATACAACTGTATATCTACTATAACTGTTAAAATATAGAAAAAGTGACTTTAGCAAATGCTGGTAAAAATCTAGAGCAGAAACTCATGTATCAGTGGAGGTAATACAAAATTGAGAAGCTACATTCGAAGATCTTCTTGTCTCTTATGTATTAAACATAAACATATCATATGGCTTCCACTTTTAGACATGTACACAAGGCTTATGTATTTTACATTCTCACAAAATCAGTAAACAGGTGGATTGGTAACTTGCATCTATGCATCTATATTATTTTGTGCTAAAAGACAAAGCAAGTTATTAAAGATTATATCCCAAAGGATGATGAAGTATATGGTCTAGTGACTCTAGGAAAATAAGACACAAATCTAAAAGAATGAAAGCCTAAGTGCTTGCTAGAGACTAATTGGGAAGTGGTTGCTATCAAGGGTATATAGGATACTTTCAGAATGGTGGATCAGTTCTGTGTGGTACGAAGGGCTGGATTAATAAATTACATATTTGATAAAATTCCAGAGAACTCTGTATTATGCAGAATGTAGTTTAATGTATACACAGTAGTCCGTGTACGCACACACACACATCACACACACACACATCACACACACACACAGACACACGTGTACACACATCAACCCATTGTATCAAAAGGATCTCGATGTGGTATAGAAATTGTGCTAAACAAAATTAATTGTAAAAATTGTAAAAATGTAAAAAAATAATTCATTTAAAAGATTTATGGGAAAAGACTCTAAGTCACTAAGACAAAACAGCAGGACTCTCACATGCCCAGAAGTCTGGTTACTGTGGTATCAATACTTTTCCTGAATCCCACTCACACAGTGATGAGCAAAGGCCATGTTCAATATCCGTGCCATTCTTTCCTCAAACCCCAACATAAGCCCAGCCAGCACGTGAGAAAGTTGTCAGGCAAAGCCACATTAGGGACAGTGTACAGAAAGATTGGCCAGGACTCTTCAGGATTCTCAAGGTTATAAAAAATGATAAAATAATCTAATAAAAGATTAGAGAAGAATAAAGATGCATGAACAGTAAATGCAATTTAAGTATGTTGGATTAGCTCTTAAAGTGGAAATGATACTAATTGAAGAACAGCTGATATCCAGTAGCATCTGTAGTTTACTTATAGTAGTGGGCTGTTTTAAACATCTTGCTTTTGATAAGTATTCCATGGTAATACAAAATCTTAGCTTTTTAGAAAACTGGCTCAGGTGTATACAAAACTTTTCTGTACTAACTTAGCAACTCATGATATTATTAAATTATTCTGTAATGTAAACATTAGCTATGGAAAGACATATGATAATATTATTCAGTATCTTTGGTAAGGGCTTTTGATATGTTATTCATGAACCTGTTTGGTGTGTTTCCCAGAAAGAACCCAAGAATGTAAAGGAATAGTGTAGGGATCCCATAAACTCATACTTTTGAGTATATATAAATACATTTATTAACTAGAAACCAGTACTGCATGTGAATTTGGTTTCTGAATTCTATTATCACTAAAGAGATTAGCAATGGCGGTGGACCTGGAGCAGGGGAGTGTGCATCAGTGCCTCTGCCGTCAGTGAATTTGGAAAGTAAAAGGCAGTGTTCTAGATCATATTTTTGTCTGTTGTGTTTTGGTGTCTGTCCCAGTAGTTTCATACTTAACAACTATGTTCACAAGTAACTGAAAGGTGAAAACCTTTGAGAAAATGTGTATTCTCTTATGCAGATTATTGTCAACAAGTCTATGATACAATTGTTCTTTGCTGAAAAACTGGATCATTTGAATCCATTGTATCCTTTCAGCAGACAGAGGAGGGTGTGCATAGCCTATTGATAGCTTTGAAACAGTGTTAGGATGTAAAGATCTTTAGTTTCCAGACTTATGATCCCTTGTCTAAAAACTGACGGAAGGAAAATAGAAATGCATCTTTTCTTGTTCCGGTGCTCTCTTATTTTATTATTAGCTATAATCGCTACTTATTTTACAAACATAATTCCACTTAATCCTCTTGGAGAGTAGTGGAAATATTCTCTTTTTAAATAAGAAAAGTAAGAATCTAGACTTGTTTGTTTTATGTATAACATATATAGGTACATACATGCATGGATGGATGGAGATGGATGGATGATTGGATGGTTGGTTGGATGGATGGATGATGTGAAACACAAGAAACACTATGAAGAAGAGGAAAGTCTCTAGAAAGAAAAGGTTTGTCAGGACAAGGGTCGTGAAGGAGGATAGATAATGCACAATTTTGTCACATGTAAGATACAGAATCACACATACACACATGGGATCGAAAGCAAAGCAGGAATGTTTGGGGGAAAAGGAAGAGTAGTGAGAGGGAGAGGAGGAATGTGGGAGGGCGGGGGTTGTGAGCTTATGAAGAAAGTATACTGATACACACATGAAAATATCCTAAGAAGTGGACAAAAGTATCAGAATGTGGATTCCTGACTGTGTAGTGTGTTCTTCATACCAAACATGAAGTAGCTATGACCGAGAGGGTGAGTATATTTGAGTATGTGTTTTATGAACCAAGGTGTAGGATGATTTAAAATCTCATGATTCATAAATCAGGAAACAAAAATTACTTAAGCTGAAATCATTTTGTATGTGATATACATTTTAGGTTTTGTTTGCTATATCTACATATGTAGAAATGTAGGTATATATTAAACTAAAATTAAACTGTTTAGTTTGTTGAATGCTATTCTTTGGTACTGATATATTTTGAAAGTTCTATCACAGTAACTTTTTAGTTTTAGAAATATTGATATATGAGACTAGAGCGTAGGTTCAACAGTTAGGAACATTGGTGGCTGTTCCATGGGACTCAGGTTCAAGACCCAGCACCCCATGGTTCCTTCTGTCCATAACTCCAGTTCTGGAAGATCCAGTACCCTTTTGTAGCCTCTGCAGGCACTGCCTGCATGTGGTGCACAAACAAACATACAATATACACACATACATGCATACATACATACATGCAGGCAAAACACCCATACACATATATTAACTTAAAAAAAAAGAAATGCTGATCCAAAGCAACTCTTGAAAAACTCCTGCTATAAACACCCCCAAAACAAAATAAAACAAAACAGCCATAACAAAAAATAAACACCTCCTTGAGTATTTAGAAGAATGTAAGTTCCAAGACCAGACCTCTATCTGAGGTGGTCTCAGGAAAGGCATTAAAGCACACCCAGGCTAGGCCTGTGCATAGATAGATATTGTTAATCAGCATACCTATTGCTGATTCTGAACTGCAGCCAGGGTTGAGCCTTAGTGACTGAGAGGGACAATGGAAAACATTCTCATACACCACATGTGAGTGGTGAAATGAAGGCTCAAAAATAAGGGGGGCACTCAGCAGTTGGAGGTTCCCTTAGTTGGCAGGGGCTCAGCGTGTGGATTTGTTTGTGGATGCCATATGCAAATATCTATTTATAGAAGTGGACATGGCATATGGACATTTTTCATCTGAACTGATGTCCAACTCTTTACCGAGTGTGAAGGGGATACCTGGAGGCAGAATTGTGATTTTTCTAAGGAAACAATTCTGAATGTGTATTCTAGCTGATAAATAGCCAACTGTATATATAGTTCATTCCAAAGTGGATTTGCCCTGAAATCTCTGAAAAGTGAGGCTTGCCTTACATTAATGTATTAAAAAATTAGACTAGTCCCATTCATTTCTGAACAATGTAGCTTCCATTGAGCCTTTCATAGTATGGATCACACTTACATAATGCATAAAGGCTAAGTGCATTTGCCAAGTGCTTTGCTTAAGTACAGAAAAAAATGGAAAATTTACCAATTTTTTTTAGTTTTTAGAAGTATTACCAAGACGTTTTTTGTTGTTGTTATTTTTATTAGCATTTCGCTATGTAGCTACATATCCAGGCTGGCCCCGAACTTGAGCTCCTCCTGCCTCCGTCTCCCAAGCACTGGGATTGTAGCAGAGGTCACCACAAGATGTTGGGCTGAGTTCCCAGCTCTGGTGTCATTTGTACACTGCGTATCACTTCCTCTATCCCAGGAGGATGGGGAAGCATTCAGATCAGTCTATTTTCCTTTTTAGTCAGCAGATTTAGAACGTTTTTAAAAATAAATCCCACCATTGTAAAATAAACTGAAATTTCACACATTTCTTGGATATATGCTTTGGATATATTCTTGGAATTAAGCCTTTATTTTATAAATTTCCTTGCCCCCATTATTTACATACTACTGAAATATTTCTTAAAGTAGAGGTACTCATATGCGGTGTATGAAAGTGCTATTAAGGGTGTTTGTTTTATCACTATAAATACAGTGTGGAATTAGTAGATGCTGATTCCAAACACTTTTATGTCTTAAGGTAAATTAGCCCCATAAATTGATTACTCTGTGGAAACAAACTGTTGTCTTTCAAAACCTGCACAACATCTTTACTTCTCAAGTTTAAGTTAGCTTTTATACTGTCTCTTTTTTCAAAGGCTTCTTTTGTTTGCATTTCTGGAATATCAAAATAAACTCTCTAGGAAGTTATCAGAGGCCGCGTAAGCTTTGTTTTTAGTCTTGATGAGAGAGAAACTGCATTATGGCGCAGCCAGGCAACTGACTGAAGGACACTGCATTACAAAGACTAATACGCTCTTCAGAGCTCTGCTCTGTTTTCCTTTTCCCCCATATATTATTTATAATTAGTTCCTCCTTTATTATTTAGGAGACTTAGTAACTCTTTAAGCCAAAGGTAGCGTGGCTAGCTTAAGTCCCATGCATATTCTTAGAACAAAGTGATTAGAATACCTCCCCAATTATCTAGTTATACAGAGTCACGTGGAACTTCTCCTTTCAACATACAAGGCCAGGGATAGATTTTAAATGCTGATTGTGTAATTAATCATTGTAATATTTTTAATAAATAATCACACAGTTAAATTGATAAAAATCACTTCAGGCCTTTTCTTACTTCAGACAAAAAATTTACGCTTGAGGATTTTTTTTTAAAGGGCTAGCACAGTGTATGAATTCAGAAAGCAGCAGAGAGCTGCTAGGGAAATCATAATCGTAGGTATTTTCTTCAATTTGAAAGCAAAGTTTAATATCCAATTTTATTGAAATAGCCAGTTCTCGGTGACTGCTGTCTGAGATATTGGATTTATATCATTTGCTGCAAAATGAAATGCGGATTCTGTTATATTTTATCTGTCTAACTCCACTCGCTATACACAGGAGACCTTTCATTTTTGTTATTTTCGAGTGTGCTACAATTTCCCTGAAACTGAAAAATAACACACACACAAAAAATACTTCTTCCTTCTTCAGTCTTTCTCGCAATATCTCTCAAGAGAATCATAGTCAAACCTTAACCTCTGTGCTAAAGACGACAAGCAGAGACAGGCAGGTAGAGGACCAGAGATGATAACGTATCTGTGATTCCTGTCCTTTTGGGATATTGTTTCTAGCACAATTTAGTTGTGTCTGGTTCAAAAGCCTGTGCTTTTTCTTCTGAAGGAAGGGTGACTTGGTAATTCACACCAGTTAGAATTTCCTCAGTGAGTTCATCTGTCACATTCTGAGGAGCTGGCCAAGATCATCATCACTACAGAAGTAGGAGAAAGCACAGCTTGCCTTCTTACCACTGAGAGGAGCTGAGCAATAGATTGGTGCCCTCCATGATGGCATTGGAAGGGATTATAGCCATAGAGGTTGAAATTTCTCTACAGCCCCAGAACAATAAAGACCTTCCTCTGTCCGTGACAAAACAAATAATGGGCTTAAACACTGCACCAATTCTTTCTAATAGTTGTGTTTTGTTGTCCCATTCTAATTATACTTTACACTTTCTTAACACAATAATGACTATGTGATTACTTGGCATCTATACTTCTTTGATGAAGAATGTGTTTAAACATTTTACCTGTCTTTATTACGATATATGCTATACAAAGTACTTAGACATGCCTGAAGTGTCTGTTGGTCATATTCACCCCCCTCATTTTTATCCTGTGTTGGCTCTGATGTCATATAGGTTTCCTCTTTTCAAATTGTCTCTTCTTTCTTGAAATTAATTTATTTCTCATTCTTGGAGTGTTATACAAGTATATAATGAAATTCTGTTCCCTTCACCACTGTTAGCCTGTCTAGTCCTCCCCTCCTCTGCTGAAACACTTCTTACAAGCAAGCTGACCTCCTGCTTTCATGTCTTGCTCATGTGTGTGACCCACTGAGTTTAAACATGGCTGCCTACATGAACATGAGACAGTTACTGAAGCATGGACAATGTTATCTGTGACAAGACATTGGGAAAAAGTGCCATGCCTTTGCCAGTAGCCATTAACTGTCAGTAGAGAGGACTGGGGCCCCATGACCCCTTCCCACCTTCACTGTACAATGTTAATGAACCTGTCTTGTGTAGCTTTTATGGAGTTTAAAGAGTGTTCATGAGGACATCAGTCAGATAATTTCCAGAAGACAGTGTTGCACAGTAGTGTTCCCCAAATGGCTCCTCAATAGTTTACTGTCCTCTCTTCTATGGGAGCCTTGGGATGGGGACAGTGATATAATTGGCCTGTTTAAAGTGTCAGTCTCTTATTCTCTGCAGTGTGAGCCATTGTGAATCTCTGTATATCCTCTATAAAACAAAAGCTCCTACCAAGACTAAGAAGTGCACTAACCTTTGGCTGTGAAGATAAGTACTTCAGAGTCAATTTGACACCAAAGCAATAGTAGTGGTAGGTTCCGCCCTACAGTGAACCCTCATGTTCTTGCTATGTACTAATTATGAATTCCTTCTTGTGTGGCAGGCCTCCAATCCAATCAGAAAGCAATCAGTTGCTCCCATAACATTCACCCTACCACCATTCGATGGGCACACCTTTACAGACCTGTCATTATTTTACTTCGGAGTTCACAACTCTGTAAGACTGACTTTTCCCTGCCAACAGCTTGAATACCACCTTCGAGCCTTAAGAAAGCTCACCAGCATGGGAGAAACTTCCAGCTTTATCTCTCCACATTCTGTGACCAAAGCCTGTGCTATCTTCAGCAACAAGGTCTTCCTGTTGAGCTCTCTTTGGGTGACCAAGGACAAGAGCAATGGTGTGCATTGCTTAGGGGCCACTTAGACGTCCATGATCAACCACTTGTAGGAGGTTTCCCATGCTTGACAGTGTGAGTTTTGTTTAATAACCTATGGTTTCTGGCGGAGTGTTAATCCTCCCCCCTTTTCTTCCCTCTCAGGCCCCATGTAGGGAACCTCTGTTGAAGCAATTTTTTGTTAGTTTTAAGTGAGCATATATTTCTACATGACTTTTTCATACATCTTCCATTTAACTCTTCCTCCACCCTTTCCTCTGCCCTGTATTCCCATCCCTCTCTTAATAATCTCCCTTCCAGCTCCATACCACCTGGGTTCTGCTATCTAGTCATTCCTAAGGCCTTTATCCCCTCCTACATATGTACACCCACCTAGTGGGCCCTTTCTAGTTTTCTGGCTTTTATTCCAAGTTGATGTTGTGTATTTATTTATTTTGAGCTTGAAAAGCTGGTATATTGTTCATATACAGATACTAATGGATTACAGGACATAAATATGTTCTTCTAGTTTTTGCTTGTGTCTTATTCTTTATACTATCTTAGAAAGACATTTTACCTTTTCTTAAGTCCAGTATCTAAATTTTCTTCTTCATGACTCAGATTTATAAGGCTTTATCAAAGGCATCTTGCCAAGCTCAACGTCAGAATTGATTTCTTCTAAGATTTTTGTTGTTTTCAGCCTTAACTTTTGTGGGTTTTGCTCCATTCATAATTAATATTTAGTTAAGAGCCACATAAACAGCCTTTAGTAAAGATCCATGTTCATTTCATAAAAATCACCAATTTTCTGCATTAATGTGAGGAAAAACATTCTTGATTGAATTTACTTAATACCTGTACAGAAAAATCAATTGTATGCATTTCTGGGCATCTTTTTCTGGATTTTGTGTTCTATTTTACTGTTTCTCTATATTGATACCAATAATATGCTACTATGATGACAGATAATTAACATCTTCATATTTTTAAATATGTCTTCTTCTCCCCTCCATTCTCCTGCCTGTGCTATGGTTATTTCAGGTAATTTGAATTTATGAATTTTAGAATCAGACCATATATTTCTGTCTAAGAAAACTACTTCATGTTTAAAAACCACCTATGAGTGAGTACATGTGATAATTGTCTTCTGTACTGTGTTACCTCAGTCAAAATGATGTTTTCTAGTTCCATCCATTTGCCCACAAAATTCAAGATGTCATTATTTTTTTATGCTGTGTAATATTCCATTGTGTAAATATACGACATTTTAGACATAAAGCAAAGAAAACCAGCCCACAAATCACAATCTCGGAGAATCTAGACAACAATGAGGACCCTAAGAGAGACATACATAGATCTAATCTACATGGGAAGTAGAAAAAGACAAGTACTCCTGAGTAAATTGGGAGCATGGAAACCTTGGGAAAGGAATGAGGGAAAGGAAGAGGCAGGGAGGGGAGCCGAGAAAAATGTAGAGCTCAATAAAAATCAATTTTAAAAAGACAAAATAATGAAGATAATAAAATGAGAAAAAAGAAAACTACTTCAATTCTATAAGAATGACTATTCTAACAACACTAATTGGAACTAAGGTATGCATGGTATATTCTTTCACTTGTTTGGGTTTTGTTAACATTTTCAAAATAGTATTGCATAGACTTGGACTAGATGACTTTTATGTCTTCTAGTAAGTTTATACAATAATTTTTAATATCCTTTTAATATCTTTGAATTCAAGACACTCTTAGAATATTGTAGTTTTGAAGTTTTTATTGTTTCTATGAACAAAATCAGGATTTTAAGAAGAAAAAGTATACTAAGTAAATGGACAGTTACATATTGTGTATATGAGTAAGACGGAAGTTAATTCTTTGTATCCCTTAGGAACACACACACAAAAAAACTGAGCAACCTAGCAAGGTCATATTGTAGCATTATGTCTTTCTAGAAATTTCTTCCTCACAGTATACATTCAACAAATGTTGAAAAATGAACATACTTCTGGTGGTTTGCCTTATTCAGTCTCGTTTCTCTTATGCAAAGTGATAGCAAGGAGCAAATGGATAACTTTTGCTTAAAGGCCTGAGATACTAGTGGTAAATTGGAGCATCTGTTGTAGAACAATGCAAGACTTGAACCTAACAGCGAAGTCATATAAACCCCGTGAGACTCTATTGGAGAAAACTAGATTCTCCTTTGTAAGTGGGTGTCAACCATGGATAGATTCTTGGCTAGGGGCTGGGAGCTCTTGTCCACTTCCCCCTCTCAATGCTTGGGCTGTCTGGCTTCATCTGTGAAAGTCTTGTGTGTGTTGCCAACATCTCTGTGAGTTTATGTTGCATCATTTCTGTCGTATCTAACAAACACTGTTTCCCTGGCATCTCTGTCGGTTATTTTCATTTCACCTCCCCTTCCACATGGCTCTCTGAGTCCTATGGTGAGGGGTTTTATGAAGACCTCCTACTTAGAAGTGAGTGTTCCAAAGTCTCTCGCTCTCCATATGTTGTCCAGTTATAGTCCTCTGTGTTAGTTTCCATTCACTGAAAGAGAAAATTTCTCTGATGATAGTTGAGCAAGGCACAGAACTCATCTTTTGATAAAAGCAATTATAGTAGATGTGAAATGATTGCTTATTGTGGTTTGCAGGTTTTGAGCTACTAGTGATATTTACTTGAAATGGAATATTATTCGGCCTGAAGAGAAGGAAATCTTATCATCCTCAGCAACAGGGGTGGCTCTAGAAAATATTTTGCTAAGTGAAATATGCCAAGCAAGAATCTGGCAACCCATTTTCATCCTGATGATTGTAGATGATAATAATAATAATATACTTGAAATGTTTCTTACATGATAAACCCTAAATTATCTCACCACAGGGACACAGAATAAATGTTAAGTTTATATGAAAATATTGTATCTTAGAAAAGAGATGTAATTTTTCTTCGACATCTCTACCTCTGTGACGTTGGGTGGGAAGAGCCTCCTGCTTGATGCTTTGAGTGTTAGTTAAGAGCTGTGTCCTTTGATTTACAGCTAGTTCGAATTACTATGTAAATTTCATGAATCAGGAACAAAGTCTTTAAAAATGTCTTCAAATCAGTTTTCCACAGTAGCTACAAGGATGTGGTGGTCTTCCCTTTTTCCCTGGGCCTTGTTCCCTTTCTCCCCTCTATCTTATTTCATGCCACACTGCATTCCTACGGTTTTCTTGACTGTGAAGTCCTCTCTCTTCCCTCCTCATTGCTTACATGATTTCTGACTTTTTTACCCCTTTAAAATGATGAACTGGGAAGGTTTTCATTAGTCTCATTTTAGCATATTTAAGCTGTGATTCTTACAGCCCCTGCATGGAGTTTGACTGAACAATAAACATCCTCTGACCCCTTCCAGAGTAACAGATAGTTTTTAATACAAATACTGACAGTGACATATGATGTATAAAGGAGTGAGTCAAACCCAGAACACTTTGGTACATTATATGCCCCACATTCTTGAGTTTAAGGATACTTGTGGTGGTATCCATGTTTGACACTACCTGTTCCTACATGTAGCATCATGTTACTGATACACAGGAATCAACTTGGCTCTAAGAATTCTCATCCTACTTGATATCCAAATGGTAAGAACAAAGCAAAGCACATTCATACAATGTTTGTGAGATAATTAAAGTGATAATGTGTTGGGCTGAGGAGGAGAAGTGAAGTTGGAAGAGTTTATTGTTATCTTGAAATAACCTTTCTTAGCTCTTCATTTAACTTCAGTGTCAAGTTATTTACATAACAGGGTGATGCCTGGCATTTTAGGGTAATGTGAAAATTAATTTAAATTTCATAAAGCTCTCTGTGGCACTCTGAAAGGGTCTTGTAAATGACAGACATTGTTATAACCAGGCTAGGCTTTAAAAAAAAAACTTAATAGAGCTGCTCATGTGGTGTCCATGATGGAAACTGTATCAGTAAGTAAATGAAAAGGTCATGGCCATTCATAATTTATGACTGAGGGGCATAGATCAAGAATAATCAGGATGCTTTCCTGTCTAGAATGCTTTTAAGACACAGATGAGTCTATGATGGGATATAATATTTCTTCCAAAAAGAAATATGAAATCAATAGTTTTGGGGGAATAAAAATGATGCATGAAAAAGAAAAAGGCCAAAAACCTTAATTGAACCATGGAAAACATGGCAGCTGGCAAGCTTGATTATGTCCTTCAGAATCTTTAAAAGGCTTTAAATAGAAGAAATAGTCCTTGATCATTTGGGTTATGGAACTTGAAATTTGTTTGAAGTAAACGTGATGGCCCTTGTTCTTTCCACTTCTATTGTTTCATGTTTACATTTATTACAGCAGAAGTTTAAATTTTGCTTTAATTACAAGTATAGCTAAAATACGAGATAAAACATTATATCTGAAACATTTATGACAGATACAGTTCTATAAAAATGTGACAGATGGGTCTAGAGAGATAGCCAGCAATTAAGAGCACTCGCGGCTATTGCAAAGGACCTAGGTTCGGCTCTCAGCAACCACGTGTTGGTTTGCAACTGCCTGTAACTCCAGTTCCAAGGAGTCCGATGCCCTTCCCTGGCCTCTGCATGCCCCTATGCACATGTGGTCCCATAAGCTCACCTGTAGTAGGAGCTGTGCCTGCGTTCCTGCCACCCAGCTCCCAGCCGCATGGCTATTTTATGCCCCGAAATAACAATACACAAATTGTGTTCTTTTAAGCACTGCTTGACCCATTAGTCCTAGCCTCTTAATGGCTAATTCTCACATCTTGCTTAACCCATATTTAGTAATCTGTGTAGCACCAGTCTTACTGGGAAAGATTCAGCATGTCTGACCTGGCGGCTTGATTCATCACGTCTGCCCTGGAGAGGAGAGGCATGGCATCTGCCTCACTTCCTCTTCCTCCCAGCATTCTGTTCGGTTTTCTCCACCCGCCTATGTTCTGACCTATCAGGCCAAGCAGTTTCTTTATTAATTTACCAATGACCTTCCCACATCACTCACTCGGGCCCACGTACATGCACATATTCTGTATTTAAATCTTTCTTGAAGTAAAATAATATGTCAAGTAAACATGTGTAACTGATCAGATAAAGCAGGTGGTAGAAATTTACATAAAAATATCTTTGAATTGGTGAGTGTTTCTTTTCCCAGTGAAATCTCACCTTTCATTATCTATGTTAGTTTCCTATTTTGCTGTAACAAATTATCAAAAACATAGTCTTTCTATAACATGCATTCTTTACCTAGTAAGCTTGAAGGTTGAGTTGGTTAGTTTTATCAACTTGATACAAACCAGTCCTCTGGGAAGTGGAAATGTCTAGGGAAATTTCCTCCACCGGATTGGCCTGTGGGCAAGACTGCTGGTCATTTTCTTGACTAATAATTGATGTGGGAGGGGCCAACACTTTGGCCACTGAGCCAGTGGAGAGGTCACCACTAAGCAGGTTGTGCTGGCTTGAAAGCAAGCCCAGGGAGCCATGGAGAGAAGCACCTGTCCTCTGTGGCCCCACATCTGCTCCTACTTGAACTAAATGATATTTGTGATGAGGATGAGTAAACCATGTAAATTCTTTTTCCCCCAGGTTGTTTTTGGTCATGGTGTTTATCACAGCAGCAAACAGGCAAGTTATAGCAAAGGTCATGAGTCCAAAATGCCCTTCTGTGGGCTGGAATCAGGGCATCTGGCTTGCATTCTTTTGATGAGAAATGTTAACCCTCTACTTCTCCAGTTTCTGGAAGCTGTCAGCATCTTCCTGCTCATGGCCTTCTCCCATTTCCAAAGCCATCAGTGGATGGCCAAGCCTCTACCATGTCCCATCTCTCACACCGACTCTTTCCCCTTTCACATGTCAAACTCTCTGTGAGATGCTGTGGAAATGCTTGGTTGGTATGGTGCTTTTTCTGCAAACATGAGGACCTGAGTTGGCCTTTCTTATTAACTAACTCTTATATCTTACAGTACCCCATAATTCTTGTTTGTATTAGCCACATGGCTTGGTACCTTTTATGAGTGAGACATTCTCATCTATTGTCTTCTGTGTCTGGGTGACAACTGCAGGCTGAGCTTTTCCTCTTCCCAGAATTCTCCTGTTCTCCTGACCCGCCTCTACTTCCTGTCTGGTTGTCCCACCAATACTTCCTGCCTGGCTACTGGCCAATCAGCAATTTATTAAAACAATGCAAGTGACAAATCTTTACAAGACCATTGTCCCACAGCACCTTCTACCCTCACCTATGTTACAAATGGCAACACTTTTTTTCTTTTTAAGTATATTTAGTATTTGACTTGGGAAGTCCACTAATACGCATATTTATCATTTGTTTTTAAAATAGTAGTGTGAAGAGATTGATAATTAGCCTCAACATATCAGAATATCACACTGCAACCTTAAATATAATTTCAGTTAAAATGAAAAAACAGAATGTCTTAAGGATGTTGTCTTAACCATCCTGTATACTACAGACCAGTTGCTGCATTTACCACACCGTAGATCCTGTGCTGCCCTCCCGTTAAATACCTGTTCCTACTGCAGAACATTATTTAGTACACGGATATAAGAAAAAAAAAGAAGGGATAGGCTTTCACACCTCATTTTACTTTTCTTGCTCAGTTCTCCATATCCTATTGTGGAAATAACAAAGCTCTTCCTTTCTATTATTTGACAAGTTCTAATGGCAAGAAAGAGTATATCATTAGAACAATACTACTTTCCTTTTTAACTTATTTTCCAGATTTCCTGTACTGGGCACTGTACCAGAAACCTTGTGCCTGCTCTGCCATTGAACCACACCTCCAGTCCCAGTACTGTTTAAAAGTACTCTTTTGTTCTTTTCAAAACAGATTTTTCTTGTAAAAAGATAATAAATGAACTACATCGGTGGAGGGGACTATGTAATTCCCTTTTAAGCAAAGTACACATTGGTAAGGGTTTGGGAGTTTGATCAGTTCATTATTCTAACCTCCAGGATTCTTTCTAGCCTTTAAAATGAAAGAAATTAGATTTAGCCCTTGAACAATAAGATTGACAGAGACTTTGGGCTAATCTTTCAGAATACAAATGAGCATTGTGTTAGCCAGAGAGAGCAAGTGATTTTGGTTGTTGCTGTTGTTTGCTTGTTTGGGTTTTTTGGTTTAATTTATGTATTTGTTTCAACTGAGCAGGTCAGAGAACAATGATATTAAATCAAATGAGAAATCATTTAGACTAAGCAACCTCAAGTTCATTAAAGACTTAAAAATGTTACCTATGCAGGATACTAATTTTTTTCAGAAAAACCATCAGCTTCATCTACTCCACATTGTAAAGAGCCCTGATAGAACAAAGATATGCTCAGAAGTAGTATCTGCTAAATGTTATTTATGAACTGAAGGAAATTCAGGTAGTTCTTCCACTGTGTGTGTGTATGTGTTTGTGTGTGTGTATGTGTGTGTGTCTCCAGGTCCTAAACTCGTAGCAAGGTACTTGAAAGGTTTACAAGCAACTGTGGCTATGAATCGTTCCTGCAGTATAAAGTGCCTGCTGCTGAACGTAAAATGTTGCAGATATGGACCCCACTTATCTGGAGGGAAGATCCATGAGACTTTTGCTCTGATTCTCCATTTTTCAAACAAAGCTGTTACAGGGGAAAAATATCAAGCAAAAGCTAAACAAGACCTCTGTTATATCTGTTGATGTCATGTTTAGTTACTTCTATATCTGCATGAAACATGCATTTGTAACACCCATCTATCTGTGGTTGCATATGAGATGACTTGAGTGCACCTGATTCCTCTCTAGGCTACAGGGAGCTGGGAAATGGGGCATTTTTCTTGACTCGTGAGTGTGAGAATCTGATTTCCTCATCCCCTTGCTTAAAAACATCGTTGGTTTGCCTCTTACGTACAGATTGTGGATAGACTAGAAACCTTAGCAGAACACTAGTCTTCCTTCTGGGTCTATCAGTAGAGACCAGCTTCCTCTTGTCTAGTCAACATTGCTAACTGGCTATGATCCGCCTTTGTAACAGCATCTTTTAGTGAAAGTAATCATGTCCAACTTACCTGATCTTGCTGACTTAAGACTTAAATGAAGGATTTATCTATACCTCAGATATAATCTTTCCCCACAGCCATGGCTGACAGCACCTGATCTTTCTCAGACTGAGCTTTCAAGTGACTGTGGCCACTCTGCTTCTTGAGCAAGCCGCATGCTTCTTGGGCCTACCACACTTGGCATCTTAATGTCCATTTGACACTAATTACTAATTACTATTTCTGGTAATATTCTCCCCCATAGAATATGGTATATCACGATCTTGATTTCTTTTTTTATTTTTATGTGTATATTTTCTTGCATGGATTTATGTTCAGTACATTATTGTTTGACACCCAGAAATTACAGAATAGGGTGAGGAATTCACTGGAACTGAGGTTACAACTGGTTATAAGTCTCCATGTGGGTGCTTGGAACCAAACTCATATCCTCTATAAGAGTAATAAGTGATCTTAAGCACTGAACCAACACTCCAGCCCCAGACTGTTGATTTTCTTTTAAGTGCTTGGCTTCAGACTTCAATTATTAAGTCCTACTTTTCTTTTTTATTATTATTTATTTATTAAAGATTTCTTTCTCTTTCCCACCACTGCCTCCCATATCCCTCCGCCTCCCCCAATCAACTCCCCCTCCCTCATCAGCCCTAAGAGCAGACCTGGTTCCCTGCCCTGTGGGGAATCCAAGGACCTCCCACTTCCTTCCAGGTCTAGTAAGGTGAACATCCAAACAGCCTAGGCTCCCACAAAGCCAGTGTGTGCAGTAGGATCAAAACCCAGTGCCATTGTTCTTGAGTTCTCCGTAGTCCTCATTGTCCGCTATGTTCAGCGAGTCCAGTTTTATCCCATGCGTTTTCAGACCCAGTCCAGCTGGCCTTGGTGAGTTCCCGAAAGAACATCATCCCCATTGTCTCAGTGTGTGGGTGCACCCCTCGCGGTCCTGAGTTCCTTGCTTGTGCTCTCTCTCCTTCTGCTCCTGATTTGGACCTTGGGGTTTCAGTCCAGTACTCCAATGTGGGTCTCTGTCTCCTTTCATCACCTGATGAAGGTTAATATCCAGGAGGATGACTATATGTTTTTCTTTGGGTTCACCTTCTTATTTAGTTTCTCTAGGATGACGAATTATAGGCTCAATGTCCTTTATTTATGGCTAGAAACCAAATATGAGTGAGTACATCCCATGTTCCTCTTTTTGGGTCTGGCTTACCTCACTCAGGGTAGAAGATTTATGATAAGTCCTACTTTTCATAAATCTTAAAAAATAATGATGCTTGGATTATAGTTCACCTGATACAGTGTTTTGTAACATGTAGAAGATCTCCGGTGTGACTTAAAGAGGGCATGCCTGTGAATAAAGCACTGGAGAGTGGAGGAGGGAAGAGAAGAATTTCAGTGTTGTAATTATTAGTTTGCGGCCAGTCTGGGATTCAGGAGACTCTGTCTCATAAATAGTCATGTTCCATATGGGGCTTCTCCTTGACCTTTGAGAATATAAGGTGATTTAGCATGGCTTAAGAAGCAATGAGTATCTACACACTGGTTGAAATTATCTTGACGACAATCTATGGAGGCTAACAAGGTAACAGGCAACAAGGGAACATCTGAACAATCATCTTTAATGTTGACTGAGGTTTCTGTCCTGCCCAGTCCTGCAGTCTTCAGTCCCAAAGAATCACACAGAGGTCTACATCAATTATAAACTGATTGGCCCAGTATCTCAGGCTCTTCTTATTAACTAATTCTTATATTAGCCCATAATTCTTGTCTATGTTGGCCATGTGGCTTGGTACATTTTTCAGTGAGGCAGTCACATCTTGCTTCCTCTGCAGCTGGATCACGACTGAAGACTGAGCTTCCCTCTTTCCAGAATTCTCCTGTTCTCATTGCCCCACCTCTACTTCCTGCCTGGCTGCCCTGTCTATACTTCCTGCCAGGCTACTGGCCAATCAGCATTTTATTAAAAATAATACAAGTGACAGGATAAATGAACATTGTCCCACAGCACTTTAGGAAGAACATAGACCCTGTGTCCTTGGTGAGAATGTCAGCATCAGAATTGTGAGCCTATGACAAGTCCTTACTGCTAAGATGTTGAATTCCAAGGTGTGTGTGTGTTCTAGTCACAAAGTTTAATTCTTGAGATAGACAGATGCACATGGCTTGACTCAGTTTTTCAACAAGGTATCTGAATTAAAGAGAAAGGTTCTGAAATACCGTGTTAGTAGATTCTAAGAGAAACATCCTTATGAGCCCTATATTACTGCAATGCATGTTTATGACATTTGGTTTATGTCTTATGTATTAAATTTGACAGTTTTTAAGCTTAAAAGTCTTGTATCCTTAATTATATTTTTAGCAAAATTGCAAGGCACTTTGCCTTTTTTGTGTGTGAAGAAGATATGTTGCCTTCAAAGTAAGACATCATAACATTTTTGTGTCGTGTTAAGTGACAAGACATTTAACGTGTTAGTAGCAAAAAGAAATACCCTGGAAGCAGGAAAATATATATAAAGAGAAGTTAAAAGAAATACATAGTAAATGTAAATGTAGTTACTTTTTTATAAAGAGCTACATGATGTAGGTGGGTCTTCTATCAATCTGGTGTTTCATTGGTTAATTAATAAAGAAAACTGCTTGTTCTGATAGGTAAGAAAATTAGGTAGGTGGAGTAGACAGAACAGAATGCTGGGAAGAAGGGAAGTAAGGTCAGACACCATGCCTCTCCTCTCCAGGGCAGACGCAATGAAGCCAGCAGCCGGGTCAGACATGCTAAATCTTTCCCAGTAAGCCACCATCTCATGGTGCTACACAGATTATTAGAAATGGGTTAAGCAAGATGTGAGAATTAGCCAAGAAGAGTCTAGAACTGATGGGCCAGGCAGTGTTTAAAAGAATACAGTTTCTGTGTAATTATTTTGGGGCATAAGTTAGCCAGGCGACAGGAACGCTGCCCGCAGCTCCTTCTACAGCTATAATTTAGTTTAGGTATGTATTTACAATTTTTATGTCAGAAAATTTGGTTATTATGATGACCTATATTAGGCGTGCCTCCTTGTGTATAAATGAAACACTATTGAATTTGATATAGCTTATCATAAACAGCAGTTCTTTAAGTACCTATTTACAGTGAAAGTTTTGTGAAGCAAACCATTATCTTAATATTCGAGATAAGACAACTGGGCAACTGTAACAAGCCAGTGAAACATTTCAGTATTCACACACCTCTGACATGGTCATTCAAAGCTCTAGTTTCTCCCATTTTAGTCTCTCTCACTCCGTATAGCCATCGGTGTTTCTCTGCATTTGGTGAGCAGAGTAAAGACAGTCTATCTCTACCTTACTCATCAGTGTGACATGTTGCACTCTTCGCCCGTGTCATTAGCTAGAACTTTTACACTCAGATGCAAAAGAAACCCAGAAACATGGCTCTCAGCTGACTCAACGCTCTTTAGCAGTAGTTCTTTGCTAGTGAGAGCATGAATTCCAATGGAGTTATGAGATCAGCAGCAACAGCAGCAGCAGCAACTGCAGCAGCAACTGCAGCCACAATGACGGCTTAACCATTTCCCTCAAGAACTTTAGGAAACCAGGAAAGAAGACTTCACCCAATTAAGCTGTCTCTTTGTGGGCAATCTCCCCCTGACATCACTGAGGAGGAAATGAGGAAACGTTTTGAGAAGTATGGGATAGCAATTGAAGTTTTCATTGATTAGGAAAAAGGCTTTGGAGTTATTCCCTTGGAAACATGAACCCTAGTAGAAATTACTGAAGTGGAGTTGGATAATGTGCTTTGCCTGTCACAGTGCATCCCTTACATTCCACAGCCGTCCTCAGTATGTGGCCTACAAACAATTATAAGGAGCCTTTTCTGTGTTTGTCCGGGTAGAGAGGGCTGTGGCCATCGTGGATGACCGAGGAAGGCCCTCAGGGAAAGGCATTGTTGAGTTCTCAGAGAAGGCAACCACTGGGAAAGTTCTGGACAGATGCGGTAAAAGGCTCCTTCTTCCTAACCGCATTTCCTCAGCCTGTGACTGTGGAGCCTATGGACCAGTTAGATGACTAGGAGGGACTTCCGGAGAAGCTGGTTATAAAAAATAAGCAATTTCACAAGGAGCAGAACAGCCACCCAGATTTGCACAGGCTGGGTCCTTTGAGTATGAGTATGTCACGCGCTGGAAGGCACTAATTGAGATGGAGAAGCAACAGCCGATCAAGTGGACTGCAACATCAAGGAGGCTCGTGAGAAATGAGATGCAGTTGGAGGCAGCACACCATGAACATCGGGTTATGCTAATGAGGCAGGAGTTGATGAAGTGTCAAAAAAGCTTAGAAGAAAAACAAAAGCAGCTAGCGCTCAGGCAGGAAGAGGAGCACAGGCGCCCTGAGGAAGAAATGCAGCGGCACCAGAAGAAATGATGGGCGACAGTAAGAAGGATTCAGAGAAACTTCCCTGATGTGAGAGAACAAGGGATACCAACGGGCCAAGTAACTGTGGGGTGTGCTATGGGCATAAACAGTAGGGGCGTCGTGCCCCCTGCTGCTGTGGTAACTGGTACCCCAGTTCCTCCAGGACATGCCACTCTGATGCCACAAGAGAGAGAGAGAGAGAGAGAGAGAGAGAGAGAGAGAGAGAGAGAGAGAGAGAGAGGAAGATAAGAAAAGAAAGTATTTCCATGCCTGATCATGTTTATGAGTCCTTAGTTCATGTCTGGATAGCAGGTTCATATGCTCTTCCTGATGTCTTAGGGTACAGATGACTTTCATAGCGTGCTGTTCCTTGTGTCTGCTTTGTCGTTCAGACTGTAGTCCTTCTATTGTATCATGCCTCCATAAGGGTGGATATGGTTGTGTTTCAAAGGAGTCAAGATTGTGTGAAGGGGAAAGGATGGGAAAAGGGTGGTTTCACTGATAAGGCAGGTAGCGTCAGAAGCGCAGACTTCTCGTTCCTAAGCTGGCTTGGCAAAGTGAGGTGCTCTCAGATAGTCACCTATGAATTTAATATTTTGATTAAAATATGATTTTGTTTCAGTTATAATGTCACCTTGATCATTCTGACAATAGACACTTGCCAGAAGATAGTCGTTGGTATTGATCTAAAACTGGAAACATGTTATGAGCATATTCTTTGCCACCTGTAATTGAGTTGCTTTCCTTTAATGCCATTTTACAGGGAAGATACTAAAATACAAGGTGTATTTGTACGGCTTCAAAAATTGGTTTTGCTTTATGGTGTTTGCTTCTGCAATTTCATGTTTTTCCCCCTGAACTTCTATGCCCTGAGTTGTTTGGAATCGTGTTGAAATTATAAGTGTCCATTAAGTATTTTCCAAGTGGCATCTCAAATGCCACATATTGAGCCATTAACTCAGTATGAAGAGAAAGAAAACTCATTGTGTGATAATAGGGAAAATATATACTTGTGAAAAACAAATGAATCAGTATGGAAAATCCATCCGCTGTGAGGGGTGAGTCCAGTGGTCTATCAGACACACATAGGAAAACGTTTGCAGAAGGTTTTAGTTCCAATTCTGTATCATGCACTCAGAGCTGTTCTCTTTTGTTGCTTACAGGTGATACTCTACCCAACTTCTAATAGCTCCAAGTCAGCAGAACTACACCGAATGATAGTTCCCAAGAATAGTCAGGACTCTGACTTAAAGATCAAATTGGCAGTGCGCATGGATAAACCACCACACATGAAGCACAGTGGGTGAGTGTTTGAATGCTCTTCTCTGCCTGCGAATCATTGGACTTGCTTTCATTGTATCATGTGTGGCTAGGGAAGAAACCATTGATTCAGATATTTGTGTTCAATTTTCTCAACAAATTGACATAAGTAAGTTGTTTATATAGCAAATCTAGTCATATCTCCATAAATAAATAGGTATTCTGATAATGTCTTAGCACCAAAGACTGTTGCTTATAGATTGTATGGATATCACTTTGTTATGATTGATCTAAAACTGATCAATCACCACAGATGATCACTCAGACACAGTTTATAGCCATTTGAAAGCCTTTATTCCAGCTATTTGGGACTGCACTCTAGTGCTCAGGACCCGAGTGTAGCCATGAGGATGCTTTTATGTGGTGTGGCTCCCCTGCAGGCTTTACAGCAGACAGGGGGAAATGATCCACGAAGAGACAAGAATGAAACTCGGTTTAGCCTATTTTACTTAAAGCAGCACTGGACCAAGACTTCTAGACTTTAGTCATATTGAAGCACAGCACAATTTGGGGATAAAGTATTCAGATAACAATTAACTCAGTCCCAAGTGCACAACAGTTTAAGACATGTTTTCACTGAGATTCTTCACCAAGTGTATCTGGCTTCTTTCACAAGAATGGGTACTGTTGACTCAGAGATAGTGCCCAAGGTTTAGGGTCTAGGGATCTTGACTGAGATAACAATGCCTCTGGTTGTGGTGTCAGGATTGGCCTGGCCCTAAAATAGCATAGAAGTAACCTGGATTGTTATCAAACACAGTAACCTCATTCATAAGAGTGGGTTTTAGGGAAGAGGGTCTTGGAGAAGTAAAAACCATAAATTCTGGGAGATGCGGGCAGAGTCTGTCTCATCAGACAGCAAAGGACCACCAAGTTGTAAAACTACATCATTCCTAACTTTCCAAAAAGAACAACTGTACACCTCATTTCATTGAAGAGAGGTAAGCTGTGTGTTTATCTTCCCTGGCTTCTCCAATGCTTATCTGTTGTCCTCCACTCTTTTCCAGGGAAAAACCACATCCTGGTCTCTCACTCTGCTGCGGCAGGGGGAGGGCGGCCCAAGCAGGCACTGTAGCAGAAGCTAAAATCAATTAACTGAAGCATCTTGGCCTCGGGTCCCAGAATAGAGTTGGATAATTTGGGGTTCTCCATCAAGGAGGTCAAATTCTGGTTACACCTGAAATGGCCTTAACAAGAATAAAAGATGAAGCAACCCCTGAATTATCTTGCCCTGGCACAACATATGAGTTATACATACTTTTTAGGAAATAGTCTTCACATTCCAGGTACAGTGGTGTTTAGGGTAATGGTGAACTCATGCCTGGTGCAGGGTAACAGTGGAAGGGTAATAGTGGACTCACACCTGGTGCTCAGGGCTCTAGAAATGGTTAAACTGTCATAGAATATATGAAAGCTAAACAGTAGGTCAGATATGACCCAAAAGGCCATGCGCATTTTGGTAGGAGGGATGTGAGTGTTCACCCTCTATATGAGTGAAAACTAAGTCAGTCCCAATGGAGACTGTTGATGGAAACCCAGGAGGCAAGAGCTTTTCATCTGGGGATTGCCAGGATCTAACACAGCTGTCGTCATTGCTAATGTTCTTTTTCTCCAGTAACTGGAGAGGAACCAGTTCAGAACTAAGTCGGAACTCATTCAGCTATTGTTGGGTTTTGTTGTTGTTATTGTTGGTGGTGGTGGTGGTGGTGTTTTTCAAGACGGAATCTCACTAAGTAGTAGCTCTGGCTGTCCTAGAACTCACTACATACACCAGGCTGGCCTTAAACCCACAGAAATCTACCTGTGTCTGCCTGCCAAGGGCTGGGATTAAGGGCATGTGCCACTATGCACGGTTCTCTCTTACAGAAAATGAATTTTCAAAGGTTTATAGTTTTTTCCCCTTAACATGTTAAGACAAATTTTGGGCTTCAAATACTATTTGTTTAGAAAGACTGTGACCATTTTTTGTTATTTTTTATGTTTCAACTGAAGTTTGACCTCCCTCCTCTCCTCTCAGTCCCTCCCCACAGTTCCCCTCTGTCCCACCCCATCTACTCATCCTCCATTTTTTTCTAGAAAAGGGCAGGCCTCCCGTGGATATCAACCATATGTGAGCTTCTCTGAGCCCAGGTTAGTTAATTCTGTGGGTTTTCTTAGGGTGCCCATGACCCCTCTGGCTCCTATAAACCATCCTCCACCCTCTTTTGCAGGATTCCCTTGCAGGATTCCTCAAGTTCCACCTAATAATTGGCTGTGGTTGCCTGCATTTGTTTTCTTCCGTTGCTGGATAAGGGCTTTCCGATAACAACTGGGCTGGGCACCAATCTATGAGTACACAGAATATCATTAGGAATCTTTTCATTCTATCCCCCCTATTCATTCTCTCTCTCTCTCTCTCTCTCTCTCTCTCTCTCTCTCTCTCTCTCTCTCTCTCTCTCCCTCTCCCTCTCCCTCTCCCTCTCCCTCTCCCTCTCCTTCTCCCCCTCCCTCCCTCCCTCCCTTCCTCCCTCACTCCCTCCAGTCAAGTTTGGTTCTATTCTAGTTCTCTGGGCTATTCTGTCTCTGGGTCCTGCCCCCCCCCCCAGGCAGTATCAGCAGTCAACTTTCTCTCAGTGGCATGGGTCTCAAGCTGACCAGTCATTGATTGGCCACTCCCACAATTTCTGTGCCAGCTTTACCCCCCGGCATGTCTTGTAGACAGAACAAATTATAGGTGGAAGATTTTGTGGCTGGATTGGTGTCGCAGTTCCTCCACTGGAAAACTTCCTGGTTACAGGAGTTACAGGAGATGACCAGTTCAGGATCTGTATCCACCACTGCTAGGAGTCTTAGCTAGGGTCACTCTCATATTTCTGAGAGTTTTTCTTAAACTAGGTTTCTAGCTTGTCTCCAAGATGCCTCCCTCCAATTCCAGTTGTCTTTCAAAATACTCTGTCCCTCCATCCCTCCCCAACCTGATCTGTTTTGCTCCCAAGCGTGACCATTTTTATTACTGTGAGGATAAAGAATTGCTGAAGTGGTTCACTTAAGCTTAGCAACAAACTTAGCACTGTAAAAAGTGCATTCCTGTAAGTGGGTCTGGGACTTTTATGCCTAATCTCCAAAAGCAAGGTAGGACTTGTTGGTTACGTCAAGGAAAACAAATTTGGGTGTTGGGTAGGGATTTATCCACTTATGTATGTTTCTTAGAGAACTGGAATTCAGGAGGTGTAGTGGCATTTTAATTGTATTTTAATAAATACAGACTTCCTGAAGATCTGAGAGTAAAACAGTCCCACTGGTCAGCCTTACAGACCAGATAATGGCAACACACACCTTTAATCCCAGTAGCAACAATGACACACACCTTTAATCCCAGCAATCACCCTAGTTGCCATAAAAATTGAATGGTGCATGCCTTTAATCCCAGCCCTAGAGAACAATGTATGATGTGGGGAAGACAGTTCTTAGTCTCATTCTGAGATTTCAGGAGGCAGGATCATCATTTCAAACTGAGGTCGAAGTGAGAGTCAGTGGCTGGCTATTATGCTTTTTGGATCTTCAGATTGAACCCCAATTTTGATCCTGAACTTTTATTAATCATGCTTCAAGGAGGCTACAGTGTATATCTTTAATGTGTTAATGTAAAGGAAAATCTAGCTATGATTCAACTCAATACAGATAAAGATCCTGGAACTGACTACTTAGAGGTATTTTTTGTTTTGTTTTGTTTTGTTTTGTTCACCTACCTGTTCCTTGTCAGTTTGTGCCACAGATGTAGTTTGGAACTCCTTCTCTTCCATCCAGAAGATACAACCACAAGCCTCTCTGAAAGTCGAGTGAGGGACTTTGGCTTGTATATAAACAATTGTAGAAACAAGTGATAAATGCATTAAGGTAGGAATGGGAACCTGTTGGAAATAACACCCAATCTTATCTGGGGCTGGTTAAAGTCACACACTACTTCTGACATTTGAAGTCAAGGAAACACTCAGCCAGTGGCCAGTGGGAAGGAAGGGTATCTCTATCATATGGCAAGCGTTTACAAAGGGCAGGAGTTCTGAGTGGGCTTTAGCTAGTGATGACAAGTTGACCGGTTTGCCTGAAGAGCTTAGAGGCCGCTGGTTATGTAAAGTGCTTAGACACGAGCAGAGCTTCTAATTAGACATAAAGGTATACTTCATGTTCCAGGAACTAGGACATTTCTCTGTTGTCTGCTCTGTGCCTCTTTTCTCTTTATGGATGCAATAATAAGAAATAAGAGTGGCCAAGAGCAAATTGAATAGTCCTGGAGCCCCCAGACAGTGCCAGGAACAAAGATTGAACATGAAGTAAGACAAGAGCAGTTTTTACAGCCCAAGCTCCTGTGGGAAGAAATCCGCACTCTGACCTATCAACTTCTAGTCAAGAATTAGTCAGAGCAGGTGGATCAGCCTAACCACCTTACAAGGAAGCTGTGGATTAGGGCTGTCTTTCCTTTGTATCAAATGAGAATTTGCTTTTTATTACATTTATTTGACCAAATCAAGATTTTCATAATGGTTCTGTACTTTACTTTTCCCCCAAATTGGATGAGAAAATAAATAGGATAATATCATAGTCCAGCAGATTAATTCATAAAGCCCAAGGAATCGCCCAAAGAACCAAGAATGTTCCATGTCCTGGTCATGTAAATCAGTGCCTCTCACTGTGAGGAGGTACTAGGAGTCATTTCTGGGCACTTGGATAACTCTAGTTCATAGCAATCAAAACTGCTGAATTCTAGAAATGAAAATATTTATGCCGTTCATCTACCACACTCAAGAGTTATGTAGCTAAAGCATTAGCAATATTATATTCCATAATAGTGAGTCGTTAAAAAATGGTTAATATGAATATATTGGAAGTAACAGTTAGCAGCCTTTAAGGTTTCAGCACTGTTGTGAAACTGATTGATCCCTGTGAGCAGGGACAGGTGGAGACATTTTACCAGGCATCCATTACAGCAGCTCTTCAGTGACTGTTTGGTAAAAGATTTAAATATCTCAAATGTCTGCTGTCCACCTAGCTTTATACAATAAAACCTGATTTCACCCAAAGCTTAACTATAGTGATTATCTTCTGAGGTACTTCCTAAATAGACTTTAGCCCACTCAACTACATTTGAAAAAGAAATTGGGAAACCTTTGCCTTCCAGCTTTTATCGTACACAACAGCAATAATGCATAAGGAGGAGTGGGGTTCACAGCATTTCTTTGGAACTGGATTATGTTCTGTCAATAATTTATTCAAAAATGAATAATTAACAGATGAGTAATGAATAATACAACTAAAAGATAAGCCAACCTTAAAAGAGACATTAATTCATCTTCAAAATATGGCACAGTTGTTGGTGGTAGTTCAGTGAATTAAACAATAAGTGGAGAGTTTTAGGCATTCGCCTTCAGAGCAAGTCAGATTTGACATTGATTCTCTAATGTGTTGATCCTATGAACCTAGTCTCTTTTTCAGTCATATAGGAAACAAGTAATCCTTTTTGTGAGAACTCCTAGCATGCATTCTGTTTTACTTATCCTCTTGAGATGCCCCCATGGATTGACCCTAATTAGAGTGGGTTTGTGCTCCTTTCCATAAGTGCCCATGACTGGGTAGGTACCTGTGGAGGCTGGAAGTCAGGTCAGAGTATTTTCTCTGCTTTCAACCTTATATTTTTTAAGATATGGTCTTTCACTGGACCTAGAACTCTCTGTTTCAGCTAGACTATCTGGCCATATTGAGCTCTGGCGGTCTAGCTGTCTACACCCGACCCTGGCACCGGGGTTACAAGTACACTATCACATGCAGTTTGCTCGCTGAGCCATCTCTCAAGCCCCCACCTTAGATTTTTGTCAGCAGTGTTCACTCCATATCGTAAGTGGATTCCCAAGTATATTGTACATTTTTTAGTCTTGCTTGAATCTCCCTACTACTATGTCCAGTCAAGGGCATATATGAATATAAATACTGGTTATGAATATGAGATTTCAATACTCCATGGAGTTTTATGGAAAAAGTTAAAAATAGTAAGTGGTGTTTGGTTTTCAAATTTTGTATTTTAAAACTATGTAGGATTTTTATATGGAAAATAAAATATATCTTATCCAAAGCTCCTGCTACGGATCGCTAATCACTCTGTAACTATCCTTTTTTGTTATTGTTGTTGTTGTTTTTTAGAGCAGGTGTAACTATGTGAAAGTGAAAAAAAATGTTTTGATTTGGAGAAAATAAGCCTAATCATGATGCCATTCTTTTAAAACCACTCTGGATGTTACCATAGAAATTATTAGAAAAAAAAAACACTGGATTCATCGATTCTTTTGGACTATTTTCTTCACTGTAGAAAGGGTAAATCATCAGCGAAATTTTCTTTTTCTTTTTTCTTTTTTACCCCCCACTCTATGGCATTCACTCCGGCCTCTTCGCTTCTGTGCGTAGCTGGAGAATGTAAGTGTTCTGGAACAAATAGATGATACTTTAGCATAGCCTAGTGGCTAAGCAGCGGCATTAACCAGAAACTCAAAATTGCTAACCTTGTTTATGTACAGTGCTTTCCTAGTTCGCAGGATCTTTTTTCCTTCAGGAAAAGACAGGTTCAAGATAAGATGAGACTAATGAACTACATGACCGACTATTACAGAAGCTGAAGCTATGACCCCAAAAGGAGACAGAAGGACAGTAAAGTGCCTGTCACATCTACGTAAAATCATTTTTAACAATGATCTGTCAGATGTTGGAAGTCTGTATAAAGCTGATTGCTTCTCTAATAAAAATGAATAGAAGTCTCTTGTTCCTATAACTGTAGAAGATTTTAATCCCCAGATAACGAGCCAGATAAAAATCTCAGCCATATGTTTTGGAGTTTCTCGTTGTGTAGAGTCTTAATTTATTTCATATGTATTTGTTGAATGCATAGACAATTTGTAATATTTTGAAGTCACAAATAACATTGCCCACTTTAGTTTACACCATAAATCTATACCTGACGCGAGGCTTATTTCTAGCCAGAGGAGGCCCTAGCTCAGCTTCTGACAGAAAAACAGGGTAAAAGCCTTCCCTCCTCTGACCTCGTGTCTACCCGGACTCCAGTCTGTTCAGCATCCCATGCTTGTCCAGAGGAAGAGCAGTTAGGCCCTCAGACCAGGACATCACAGCGTGCAACTCAAAGTGAGCATTTAACATTTGCTCCAAGTGAAATGCATCCCTTCTGGGAAAGTCATGTTACCTGTTTCTATCTTAGGTGTTTGACTGTTACATGTTTCTGTCTTAGATATTCGCCCCTGAGCTGGTTAGAAGGAGAGCAGCACCATGTCCAGGTTTGCTTGTGGGCCCAACCTTTCAGACATTATTAGTCTTCTGTCTTTTATTTGCCAGAGGAAGTTGATTTCTCACTGTAAACCACTTTTAGAATGAATTTTCTATAAGCCCCTTTAGAGCATAGCCATATGTGCCTTCTAGCCTTCACCTACATTTCTGTATAGTTCTGTTTGCCTTCCCAGATCAAACGCCTTAGTCTGCATTTATTCTGACTCCATGCATATCTTACTGCTTGCCATATTGATGGAACTTCTGGCCAAGTGTTTGCTAGGCTTTCAAGCATAGACTGACTTCCTTGTCCATATACAGTCTCGTAAGAGACGTGTGTGGCCCTCTATAAATAGCAGGGTCATCACATTTAAGATGATAAAGGGGACACGCCAAAAGGCCAGCTTCTTTTTCCAAATCCCTTCAATATTTATAGCATCTTCTACATTCTAGATCATTAAGAACAGTATTTTCACATTTTAGGATTTGGTAACAAATATTTGGTCATGGTAGAAACCTCCCTGTTGTCACTCATTAAGCCCATTGGTTAAGTGTGTTATGCTCTCCTGGTTTCTCCTTATAAGATGTTTACTCTTAGACTCAAAGTTGATCTTTTCATTATTCTATTTAAGGTTCTTTCTCAGGAGAAGGAACACCTTGACACGCATTATATACTGCTTTATGTGTTAAATAAATTTCCCAACATCTTCAGACACCCTTTTTATAGATATAGGGACATATTAACTGTTAAGTTAGAACATAATCTCGTATTTTTTCTTTAATTTCTTTTAAAAGGCACTTATATATAGCTATGAAGAGACAAGACTAAAACCATTTTATAGGCCCCATTTTGTGTTAACCTAGCAGGAACCCCACCTCAGGCACCCCACCCCATGTACCTGAAAACTCTGAGAAAAGCCACAAACGGCGTAAAAAACTACCTGACTGCTTAGACATCTTAGGACAGCCAATCAGAAGCTAGACTAACAACTTTTTATAGTTACCTGGTGTTTTGTATAAAGTTACAAAAATCCCCTCTTGACTTAGAGCCAATTGCAACATAAGCATACCCCCCTACCCAATCTGGTAGCAGCGAGGCATATAACTCCCTGCTTGTGGTGTATTCCTTTAAAGACCCCTTGCACTGTGAGCTAGGGGCCTTCCTCCCTCATCCTCAGTGGATAGGACGAAGCTCCTGCTAGCGAGCTTGTAAAAGAATAAAGAAGCCTTGTTTGATTGCATCAGAAAGTCGACTCTGTGGTGCACTCACTGGTCAACTTGTGTCTCAGGCATACAGTTATAAGTCATTTTAATTAATGTGAGATGTTTTTAAGTGAATTTACTTAGAAATACTGTGTATTAAATTTTATAAAAAGCTAACGAACAGAATTATAGTAAAATTGCTTTCTTTTTTGTTTTTTTTTTGTTGTTGTTGTTTGTTTGTTTGTTTGAATGATTTCTTGTTTTTGGAGAGAGGGTTTCTCTGTGTAACCCTGGCTATCCTGAAACTCACTTTGTAGACCAGGCTGGTCTCAGACTCACAGAGATCCACCTGCCTCTGCCTCCAGAGTGCTAGGATTAAAGGATTAAAGGTATGTGGCACTACACCCTGCTGGTTTCATTTTCTAAATTTAAGTATTACTGTAAAAAAAAAAGTTTGTGGCGAGCCAGGAGGTGGTGACACACTCCTTTAATCCCAACACTCAGGAGGCAGAGACAGGTGGATTTCCGTAAGTTAGAGGCTGGCCTGATATACAGAACAAGTTCCAGGACAGTCTCTAAAGCTACACAGAGAAACCCTGTCTCGAAAAACAAAACAAGAAACGGAGAAAAAGAAAAAGAAGTTTGTGGCGTACAATGGCATGGCAACTGGAAGTTTGCAAGTGTGAATAATCATTAATAAAATAAAAATGTCTTGTGTTTCTTTAATGCCAAAGCATTGTGGGAGAGATTTAAAGCCTTTAGACTTTCTAAGCATTTGTATTTTGGCTGGTATCTGGTCTATGTAAGAGCAGAAGGATGACTATTTATATAGAATCCAAGCTAGGTCCAGGTCCAAGACACTTGGGGTTCATATCTCAATGATGTCACTAATGTGGGTAAGCTTGGACATCAGGTTTTTTTTGTTTTTGTTTTTTGCTTTAGTTTCATTGTTTTCAAATGGTGACAGTGGACTAGAAAAGCTGAAAGGCTTCTTGGGCCCAGAGATTTATGATGTAGTAAGTCCTTTCTTAGTCCCTTGTAAGCACATGATCCACTCATTCCTTGCCCTGGTGTGTACAGTGATACAGAAAACTCTGGTGGAGTGAGTTGAATGTGGTACATTGGAAAAAGAGGAACAGTTTGGGAATTTGAGTCCTTGGAAGGCAAAGACGGGAAACATGAAGATTAACTTCCATAAGGCTAAGAAAGGTGTAGTAGGAGGCCATTTTTTTGTTCCCGGCTACTCAGTCCCAAAATAATCACACAGAAACTGTATTAACTAAATCACTGTTTAGCCCATTAGCTCTAGCTTCTTATTGGCTAACTCTTATATCTTAATTTAACACATCTCTACTAATCTGTATATCGCTACCAAGCTGTGGCTTATTGGGTAAAGTTCCAGCCTCTGTCTCCAGCCTGGTTACATAGCTTCTCACTAACTCTGCCTTCTTTCTCCCAGCATTCAGTTTAGTTTTCCCCACCTACCTAAATTCTGCCTTGCTCAGGCCTAAGACAGATTATTAACCAATGCTATCCACAGCGTACAGAGGGGAACGGATGTTTTTCTTTGTTCAGAGTGTTGGTTGCAAGTTGTTATGGAGAAGAAAGCTAAACAAAGGTGATTAGATCCAGAGTTCTTGTTTTGAAAAAAATGAGGGGGAGAGGAAGTGCTATGGGACAATGATCTTGTGCCCTGTAAAGATTTATCAGTTGTATTTTAATAAAATGCTGATTAGCAGTAGCCAGGCAGGAAGTATAGGTGGAGCAATGAGAACAGGAGAATTCTGGGAAGAGGAAAAGTCAGTTGGCAGTCATCATCCATACACAGAGGAATCAAGATAAGAATGCATTGCTGATAAAAGGTACCAAGCCACATAGCTAACACAGAGAATTATGGGCTAATATAAGTTATAAGAGTTAATAAAGAGCCTGAGCTAATATGCCAACCAGTTTATAATTAATGTGGATCTCTGTGCATTTCTTTGGGACTGAAAGACTGCAGAACAGGGTGGAATATAAACCTCTGTCAACATAAAGGTTTTTATTATTTTATTATATCATGTATGAAAGCACATGATATGCAATTAACTGTACTCTTGGGATTAAGAATAGATACCTGTGAACTTTAGAAATATAATAAACTAAACACAACAGAACAACACAAAAAACTGCTGGTGAAATTTTCTTTTCTTGCTTTTGTAGATTTTCTGTGATATACTTGTAAAAGAATATAGTGTCAAACTAAAAAAAATCTATTAATTAAAATTTATTAAATCACTTTATTAAAAATCTGAGAAATCTGTTTGAGAGTATTCTTGGATGTAAGCCTGGAGTACCTAGACATTTAATGTTTAAGAGGGTTTCTGGGTCCAGGAACATGAATCTTAGAATTAACCTAAGGATTCTGGGAAATGTATAAACCTCTCTCTACCTCAGTTTTCTCAGAAGCAAGATGTAAATTATGGATGAGCGACCTCACTAAAGGACAAGCAGTAGCTAATATGTGAAATGTGTTCAGGGGGTGCTGGGCAAGTTCACATATCACAGCTCATGCTAGAACCCAAAAACAGAAGTTTTGGTAGATATACAAGTATAAGAAAGGGAGAAATTAAAATATAATGTTATAAAAGCTATTTTATAACCTCCTCCAGCCTCGGACCCCTTTCTCCCTTAATTCCTCTTGAGCATAATGACTGTACTTGGGGAGTCCTGTGCCTCCAGCTACTGGGCCTCTATTCATATGCTCCTTCTTTTTCTGTCTTGTAAGCAATGCCCTAGGCTTGCTAACTCATCTTTAAGCTTTTTCAATCTAGGAAATTTATTTCTCCCCTTCTGCCCCTGCAGCCCGCCCCATTTCTTTTTTTTTTTAATTCTACCTACATTCACTCACTCATCCATTTAAATCTACAAAATTTATGTGTTGATTAAATACAATTTTAAAATGTATATACACTATTAAATGGCTGTCATGGTACTTCACATGTGTTTTAATATCTGTAACATTTTTATGATAGGAACATTTAAATTCTCAGCCATTTTCATAAAAACTTTATTATTGACTCTAAATACTAACTTTAAAAGTTTAAAACTTTTCCAGTCACATGATCCTCACCTCTTCATGCTAGTTTTAACTTCATCTCCATTGTATTTTTTTATTTTACCCTATAGTTTTGTGAAGTTCTTCATTTAAGAAGGCATCCATAAGCCTGAACAGCTTACTCAACACTTAATGGCAAAATGACTTTTATTTTGTTTTTACCATGGTACTCAAGGCATTCATGTAATTGAATATTCTAATTTTATAATGTAAATATTTTATGAAAATAATCACTGGGAGAGATTAGTGCTGTTGTGATTAGATCTCCAAAACCCTTTGCCATTGCTGGTGCTGTAGTGCTGACCCCCATTGTCTTTTATGAGGTCCCTAGAAAGAGCCATGTCCAGAGAGTACTGCCCCAACTCCACTACAGTGTATCCCTTTTCTCACAGCTTGCTCTCATTGAACTGGCTTTGTTGGGTTTTTTTTTTAAAGCTGTCTGACGTGGTACTAAATGTACATATAGGAAATTTAAAAAGTAAAAATTACATATACATATAATTAAATAAATAATATTTTAGATTCCTAGAAGCAGGGAAGATGGCTCAATGCTGTGGAAGTATGAGGACTTGAGTTCAGATCCCCAACATTAGCATTAAAAAAGCAGGCGGGGTAGTATGTTTCCTTTATAGGTAGGGCGATTAGAACAGGAGAATTTTGGGAAGAGGAAAGGCTCAGTCAGCAGACAACAGAGCAAGCCAGACATAGAGGAAGCAAGATGAGAACACCTCACTGATAAACGGTACCAAGCCACATGGCTAACATAGACAAGAATTATGGGTTAATTTAAGATGTAAGAGTTAATAAGAAGTCTGAGCTAATAGGCCAACCAGTTGATAAGTAATGGAAGCCTCTGTGTTTTTCTTTGGGATGAACAGCTGCGTGACTGGGCAGAACAGAAACCTCTGTCAATAATACTACATTTGCCCCACCCAGTTCTGCCAGTTCTGGGTAGAAGATGGCTCTGCCCCCCCCCATCACATTTCCATCAAATGATCTATGCAAGGAAGCAATGGTTACCTTCCAAACCAAAATGTTGATACCATATCACTATGGTATCAGCAGCCAAGGAGTCGTCTACCTAGTCATTCTTAAAGACAGCTGGAGTTTTGCTTCGATTATTTCAAGGATTTTGATGTCTGTTCATGTTTAACAAAGACTATAACCCTGAGAAACCTCTGAGGGGAAGCATAGCTGTTTAGTGTCTATTTTGCAGCATGCAAATCACCGTGCTGCAGATTTTTCCAGCCTGGAAAGTCAGGACTTCTGCATATGCTACCCTCTGTTCTCATCCTTTAAAGGATGATAGATCCCTCCCAAAAAAACAAATAGTGCCAAGAGTGAACTTGGTAACTCTAGATTAGTTATATTTAAAGACAAATGGAACTAGCTTGCCTACTTGCAGGCCCTGCCTCTTTGAGATATCATGCTATATTGTGTGAAATACTAAGGATACTAACCTTAAAGTCTACCAAATAATAGTCTATCATCTATAATAAATACATTATAAAAATGATGAGAGAATGCCATGTGTATTAAGCTCAGTTCTATTTGCTGGTATGTGGTACCTATTGTTATGAACTTTCAAATGTTCTTTCTGCCTTTTACTTTTCTGTTTGTAGTGAAAAGATTTTCCTTTAGCCAAAACTTTAACATCAGCCAAAATGATCATCTTCTATATCCAATAAAGAGCTCCCTAGATAAAGAAAATAAAGAATAAGAGATGAACAAAACACTGAAATCCACCAGCCAACCACAGTAAAACAGAGGGCATACTGATGTTGAGAAAACTTCAAAGAATATGGATAAAGTTATCACAACAATGGTTATCACAGCCATCGGTTTACTAATACATCTGAAAGAAGCAGAGGGTTCCGTGTGTTTGTATTGTACACATGAATAATAAATTGTGTTGAGACAAAATGAAAACTTCCTGAAGGGTTGTGTGCTATCAGAGCAGTGCATGCTCATTGGTGTCCCTGGATGGGAGACCATTGTGCCTCCTAGGATGCCCATCTCTAGATGATCTCAACAAAAGTTACTTGACCTTCTTGAATTCACTTGTTCACATTCAAAATTACATCCACAATCACTCTTTCCAAAGGTCGCTATGTGATAAATGAGTTATTATCACTTAAATGTTTATTGTTTTGTCTGGCACATAATAATTCATTTTTGTTATTGATACCTGAAACAGTCATCTAAATAGCTATTATTATTATTATTATTATTATTTTATTATTATCTGTGTGAAGGTAGTGAGGAAATGTGATGCAGTAGTGGGGCACACACGGCGTGTCACATGGGAGGTCATTCTCCTCTTTCACATTTGATTGAATTTCCAGATGCTGATTCAGGTTTTTATGCTTGCATAACGAATACTTTACCTGCAAATATATCCAGCTGGGCCCGTGTTTAACTATCTTAATGTGCTTTTTTAAAATTCTTCTCTCATACAGTACATCCTTACCACAATTTCCCTTCCCTCCACTCTTGCCAGACTCCCCAGTCTTCTGCTCTCCCCTAGATCTGTTTCTCCCCCATTTTCCTTCAGAAAAGGGCAGGCCTTCCAGGGATATCAGCTGACTTCGGCTTAACAAGATACAGTAAGACTAGGCACAAACCATATCAAGACTGGAAGAGGCAAACCAGTAGGAGAACAGGCAAAAGAGTCACAGACACCCCCACTCCCAGTCTCAGGGCTCCCACAACACCAAGCTAAGCAATCATAACATATGCAGAGAACCTAGCATAGAACCATGCAGGCTCCATGATTGCCACCTCGGTCTCTGTGAGCTCCTCTGAGCCCTGTTTAGTTGAATCTATGGCCACATTCTCCTGGTGTCCTTGACCTCTCTGGCTCTTACCCTTCTTCCTCTCTCTCTTCAGCAGGGTTTCCTGAGCTCCAGAGGGAGGGACACAATGGAGATTTCATTTGGACTCTCTCTCTACCCAATATTGGGCTGTGGGTCCTGTTACTTTGTGATATTTCCTTATTACAGTAGTAATATATATAGCTGAAGCGTGCATGGGCAGTCCATATATGCCAGGACATAAATTATATGTGTGTGTGTATATATATAAAATAAAAATAATATATTATATATATATATATCATTTGTATTATAACTTTCTTACACATAATTCTAAAATTATCAGAGAAACATGAAAAGATAATTCAAATCACATTAACATATTACTTCAAAAATACACTTAGGTATAGAAGAATTAAATATATATATATCTTTTTTCTTCTATCTTTGCATGTGTCTGTTATTTTACCTTTTTTTTCTTGCAGTAATTTTACACTTTTTTTTTCAAGAAGTGATATTTCTGCAGCATTAAGCACTCTCTATGTATTTATTGTTCTATTACGGTCATGTGAGTAAATGGTTAAAAAATTATTTCCTAATTAAAACTATTCCTACATCTTACATTTCTACTAAATCAATAGGTTGTAATAAATCATATAATATGAAAATTGAACTTCGTGAAACAGAGCACAGATTGCGTTAATGATTGATAGGTAATAAGTGTCAAATGAAAAAAATTACTAGACAAGGAGTAGAAAGTGTTTATCCTGCGACCAAATACCCAGCGAATGGTTTAGAGCTGTGATCATGCCTTTAATGTTTCCCGTGGTAATTGTCAGGAAGAGGTAGGAAGAATCATGGGACCTCAATAATATGCCTTGCCATTTTAATTGCTAAGAGAAGCAAAGGAATCTTAATTGCTTAGAGATGCATTACTAATTAAAGTGTCACTCAATATTCAGGCTGAAATAATTAGTTTGAATATTTGCAGGAGCTGAGATATAAATTTAGTTCCAAATTCAGGAACATACCCACAACAGACTTTGTTAAAATGATTTATGGTTAAGAGAGGTTAACAATCATGAATTTTTAAATGTTTCTTTAATTTTGTACAATTTAAATTTCATTGGATTATTGAACTTGAAAGAATGGAGTTCACAGTATTTTAAAACTTGGTATGTTCTTATTCAAATGCTATAACTAAGTTAAATTCCTGAAATGCCTTAAGATTTCTGGGATGCAGGTAATTTTTTTCTTACTTGTTTCAACATTTATTACAACTTGGAAATATGCTCCCCTAGAAATAAGTACATCAACATAGTTATAACATGTTATATGGATTCCAAGTTGTGTCAGAAATACACAGAAACTTTTAGAAATGTCTTGATGTTCAGTGAACTTTAAACAATATAGCTAAAATTCCCAATTTTTCTAAAGCTAATTAAACCCTACATACTCAAAAAAGGTTTAAAACAGTAAAATTGGGAAAAAATAAAGAAATCAGGTGTTGAGTGTTACTTGACACATTTGGACATGTCGTTACTTAACACCATCAGCTGAAGTTTCATAAAGAAATGGGAAGATGGAGCCACAGTTAAGATCACTGGCTATTCTTCCCGAAGACCCAGGTTCCATTCTGAACATCCACATGGCAGTTCATAGCTGTAAGTAGCTCCAGTTCCAATGGATTCAATGCCCTCTTCTAGATTCTGTATGCATCAAGCATACCTGTGGTACACAGACATGCATGTTGACTAAACACCAACCCACATACATCAAACAAAAATAAATACATTTTTTTTAAAAAATTAAAGATATACTATGAAAAGTAAAAACATAAAAATGAACAAAACTTTTTTTCACATGGTTATTATATAAAAATGTGGTCGTGTCTCACGGATAAGGTTTACATTTAAAAGCTACAAAATTGTGAATACTCAACTGTTTCTACTACTTTCTCCACAACTGTATTTATTATAGGGGAGACTGATAGCTTTGTCCTGGTTGCCTTAACCTGTTTTCTTAAGAAGAGTGGTGTAGTGATATTTTATTTGTATCTTAATAAATAACATTTGCCTGAAGACCAGTGTGCAAAGCTAAGTCACTAGAGGCCAGGCAGTGGTGGTATGCACCTTTGATCCTAGGACTCGGAAGACAGATGCAGATGGAGCTCTGTGAATTCAGAGCTACCCTGAGCTGCATAACATCAATCCAGAAACAGATCCAGGTGGAGGTGGCTCACACTTTTAATCCCCGTGTTTGGGAATCATACACCTTTAATCCCAGCTCTAGGGAAGTGGAGGCAGGAGCGATGTGCCTGGGCAGAGAGAGGAATATAAAGGGAAAAGAACAGTAACTCGCTGGAGTGTGGAGTCTGAGGTTTGGTGGAGACAGTACAGTCTAGACCATGGGAGGATCACCCATTTGGTCTGAGCATTGATGGAGGTAAATGGCTTTCTGTTCTGATCCTCTGATCTTCAGCTTTAACCCCTTCATCTGTCTCTAGGTTTTTAGTATTCATGCTTCAGAGGAGAAAAGAAATCACATCCCTCATTTCATAGTGTATGGTTACTAGGCTTCCCTTTATTTGACTTAGATATTGCATGCTTCCTCTCAGGGTCTACTCTGTTCAGTCTTCCAGGCTGTAGTGGACAGGGTATCTTTAATGTCATATATCTGTATAAAACATGCAACCCCTCCTTTTTTTGCTACACTGTATGCTTCAAATTGAGATATATTATGCTATAGATATTCAACTTTTTTTTTCCCGACACATTGATTATTTGGATCCTGTCCTTCTTTTCTCTTAAACATCTGGGCAGGTGCGTGTGTACTGAAGCATGGTGCTAATAGTCTAGGATTTCCTCCGTCTTGTTACCTGTTTTGCTCTCAAGAGTGCTCGGGAAAATGGAAGTACAGCTTGCTGTACGATTTTTACAAACATTCCGATAGGACTTGGGAACCCAGAGTTGTTTTCACTAGCATGAAAGAGCCTTTAAAATGAGATTTTTAAATTGCCATGAAACCTTTGCTAAGTTTCAAATGCATTTAAGTGTTGACTTCAGTCACAAGAAGGTATTTCCTTTGAATATAAGAATATGTAGTAGACAGTAACAAAATATTTGGAACAACTTTGCTTTCTTCCCCATTAAAATCATGTGAACACACTAGAAAACGACTTTAATACAACTCTTTATAAAAAATAAAGCATTTATTTATCACCTGGTAGACAACCACAAGTTTAGAGTAATCTTACATTACATTACATTATTATTTACTAGCAAAACGTTGCAGTATGTGACTCTATATCTAGGACGTCAAAACAAAGCAGAGCCATTATATAAAAACATGCTGAAGTATGAAGAACTTTATATTCTTGTTCAGATTATTCATCTCTGTGAGATAAGTGTTAGCATAGCAGCTTACAAGTGAGATTTCGGAAGCAGAGAGGGATTGCGTCATATCTAGCTAGTAAGTGGCCACGATTTGATCTGAGTGTCTGATTCCAGAGTTCGTGGTCTGAACCAGCATGCTGCACTCCTAGTCCTAAGCAGAGCTTTTCTTCTGCGCTGATTTCCAGTGCTCACATACTGCCCAAGGCCTGGCCAGCCAAATACACACGTGAAGCAACCTGGTGACATTTTGTGAGAGGTGGAACTGCGAGAATCCCAGGAAACAAGAGAATATGCCCTGCAAAAAGAATTCCACAAAATATGTTTTCTAAATGGTCTGATTTCAAAGCACATCTGTGGCTGAATCTGGCCCATGTGGTCCTCGGTCTGCAGCACTTAGTTTACAGAAATAGAACCTCTACATCAGCTGAGAATCCCTGGGAAGCTCGACTGGTTCCTACAGACTGACAAACAGCATTTATTTTTAATGAATAAGGATGCTTAGCTAGTCATGCATTTTGAAATTGCTTTCGTTGAAATAAGAGAATGAGAGGAATTAAAAGTAAGGTGCTCTTGAAAAAAATCCCTTTTTATTAAAATAATGAAGCCCCTCCCCCCATGATGTTCTCAGCTAAGCAATCAGATCATCTTTCTGTTATCTCTTCTGTCATTTTCTGACATTAAGGTTTCTGAGACATGACAGTGTTAAATATTCAGTAACAGACTACAAGTTCTAAATGGTAATGTCTCGATGTAAGATAAAATAATTTTTGCATGAGTCTAGCATTTATTCTTTATCTCAGGGTTGTGTCATTTTTTTCAACATGTTGAATATCTTAATTTTTATTTGCATGTTAAGATTGTGACTTGGTGAGCAGTGTATAAAAGAAAATTGACACAATGTCTTCTAGGCAAATGTATCTGCTTGGTGGTTTGGGCTGTAGTTACTTTGTCAAAACATCAGTGTACGCTGTGTCAGGAGGTATTGTTGAGTTTGGTTTGGCGTGTTGAGAACTAGGAGGAATATTTGCCTTGCTACAAAAGCAAATGCTTTTGATTGTCTAAATGTATGATTAGGAAACAAAACCCTTCTGTTCAAGTGCTCTGGAGTTTAGATAAAAATCAAAAAAAAATCCACTGAAGCGAATGCGAGGACAGTAAATAAAATTTAGATCAGTGAATGTTCAAACTCGTAAATCAGTGGCAAATTAGGTAACACCCAAGGGCTGGAGATGTGGATATTACATAATGAGGATAATAAAGGAGCTGAATGCCATGCGCCTCCGCCGCATGCTAGTAGCTAATTCAAGTGAGAATGCTTTGCCGTCGTTTGTCGGCCGAGATGCATGTGTTCGGCTAAATGGAAATCTTGGGCGTTCTCTCATACACCCCATTATTTGTAATTGAACACCTGATTTCTATCATGCAACAAATTAACATCTGCACCGGATCTGTCTTTTATGCATATGGGTGTAGTGATTAGAATTTTGCAGATAGACAGATACTTGAAAACAAAAAGACAACATTGTGAAACACTTCCAGCCATAATTTTTGATTACATATTGAGAATCGTTTAATTATCTAACTCCATTTAATTAGCCCCTCTACTTAGGTCAATTGCTTTTTTTATTAACATGACATGTTAGCAATTTGTTAATTGGCATAAAATAACATGAGACTTGCTTGTGCTTCACATGAGAAGTGCATGTGTATAAGCAAGCTCGTGAAAACACAAGAAGGTAAATGTGTCATTTAGCCACCTCCTAGGATTTGCAGGGACCACTGCCTGGTGCCCTTTGCATTTCTATCATTGTATTATCCAGGATGGGTTTGTTGGTGTGAAGGACTAGAAATTTCTAGACCATGGTTACACATTTAATATACAAGAGCTTTTCTAATCAGTGGAGCCTGGTGAAAAGTGAAGAAACGGATAAGTCATTGCTTGCTGAAGGCAGATAGACACAAGAATATAAATATTCAGCCAAGCAATTATGTTTTAGAGGGTCTAGTCAATAGCAGACCTATAACTGCCCTGTGTCTCTTGCTGGTGCTCTGCATTGCTCATACAGTTTTGGCTGTTTGAAATGTTGTTTGTTTATTTGTTTGATTGATTGATTGATTGATTGATTGATTGATTGTATCTTGAGACAGGGTCTTGGTTTGTAGCTCAGTCTGGTCTCAGATTCACTGTCTAGCTCTTTGTGTTTCAGGTTGGCCTTTAACTCCTTTTCCTCCCGCCCTCACCTCCATAAAACTGAGATTATGTGCCTGCCACCACATAACACTAATCAAAGTCTCTATCGGTGTTTTATGTTAAAAATTACTTTTTATGTATCAGTGACAATATTGATTATACCTAGGAATAAATTGTGTTTTTGTCTCAAAGAATTCTTCTAGAATTTGGCACGAATGGACAGCTATGAGTTTCCTGCATTGGAAGTAGGTGCTTAGCCACAATATATCCAACTTCCTCGCAATCTATCCATTATTTAAATGGGCATAATTTTTTTGAACCCCCACTTAGTTTTACTATGAAAGCATCATAATTGCTAGAACTGCTTGATGGAGAAAACAGAGGAATGTAGAATAATGTTGGTTTTTCTTTTTATTTCCTTATAATTCTACTGTATTGTACATAGTCTGTGGTTACCGCACACCTCACAAAATTTAAAAGTTAAATGAGATTTGTGGACCAATTGACCTTGTGTTCATGTTTTATAAATAAAATAATGAGGGCAAAGGTGGTGAAATTTTTAAAATATTTGTGGAGAACTAAAATCAATTATTTAGTTTTTACTGGGCAAATATATCCTGGGCAAAGCCCCAAGTCAAGCATTGTGGCACATGGAATTCACAATATGCCTAAGTCTTCAAGCGCTGTTTTCTTTCTTGTTGGAAATGTTTACATCCACTTGGGGGCACTGTGATCAAATTTAAGGGAGGGGAAAAAAAAGAAAAAAAATTGTTTGATTTATTTCAGTTAGAAAAATTACCCATTGTTCTATCTGTAAATCTAATTATGTACTTTTAGATAAAATGCCTTTTAAATATATCGAAGTAGCTGAGGTTTTTTTAAATGTCTTGATTAGGTATAAATTAAAAGAGTGTTTTTCACATGGCACTCTGCAGAGCCGTAGCACCAGCCTCCCGTGAAGCCTTGGCAGGGCACATTCTCAGGCCCCTTCTCTGGCCTGTTGGAATCCGAGGCTCCTGATTCCTGGCAGGCCGGCTCTCCAGAAGCCCTCCTTGAAAGATGGCTTGCTTACTGACATTTGGCAACCAGCACATTGGAACAAATTCTGAAAAACTTTTTAGTATTTAGCTTATAATCTATGTTTTATTTTTTTTAATTTATTTATTTATTAAGGATTTCTGCCTCCTCCCCGCAACCGCCTCCCATTCCCCCCCCCCCCCCCCCCCCCCCCCCCCCCCCCCGATCAAGTCACCCTCCCTCATCTGCTCAAAGAGCAATCAGGGTTCCCTGACCTGTGGGAAGCCCAAGGACCGCCCACCTCTATCCAGGTCTCCTAAGGTGAGCATCCAAACTGCCTAGGCTCCCCCAAAGCCAGTACGTGCAGTAGGATCAAAAATATATGTTTTAAATAGTGTGGAAAAATCACTGTTCTTAGAGACAAGTCCTGTTAGTGTTAATGTGTAGACTCTGAAGCCATTTCTCTCTTCATAGATACGCGACTGGATCTACTTGAGGTACCATCATCCTGGTAGTCATTGCCCTTCCCCACATCCCCCTCAAAAAATATAATCAGGCAAATTTTAACACAAATCTTTTGTTTTCTGTTATGTAGATAAGTTAGCCAGTTATTTATAAAACTTTTCTCCTTGTGATAATGTCAGAAACATTATCTAGAGTCCATGATAATGCTTCTAACAATGTTTTCTAACATCTCCGGACTAAATTTGCACTCATTGAAACACCTACTATGTGTGTTGGTAAATTGATAAAGGTTCAGGCAGTTGGGAAACCATTCGGAACTTCTATTTACTTTTAGAAAAACACTAGCGAAGTGGTGAGCTAGCCGAATCTGACGTTTCTTGTCTGTGACGACTATACTAAAGCAGAACCATGGCACTTGGTCTCTTTTTTAAAAAAAAAAATATTTATTTATTATGTATACAATATTCTGTCTGTCTGTATGCCAGCAGAGGGCACCAGACCTCATTACTGATGGTTGTGAGCCACCACGTGGTTGCTGGGAATTGAACTCAGGACCTTTGGAAGAGCAGGCAATGCTCTTAACCTCTGAGCCATCTCTCCAACCCCAAGCACTTGGTCTCTTTAACAGTGATTCTGTTGCTCTGTTCAAAAGAGACCTTCTAGACTGTTGGAGGAGAATCCCGTTGCTCTTAGAGAAAAACTCCATGCTTCTAGTTGGAGGAGAGAGAACCATCCAGAAGCGAGACCACAGAGGAGCTGTAACCTGAATTCTGCACTCCTTCCTCCCATTGTTATTATTTCACAGTCTTCTTCACATTTTCTGGGACATTGGATGAGCCTCTTTGTTATCTCCTATCTTCCATTGTGGATTCTCTTTGAGGAAGTTAAAGTACAAAAGTTCTGTTGAGTCTTCATGGGGAGAAGATACAATTGAGGAAGTGATCCTGCAGCTGACTTAACAAAGTATTATGTAAGCGTGCTGTATTTGCAGAAGATTCTGAGCTGTTCTGTGTCTTGTGGTGCTTTGTGCTTCACTGGAGATGACTTTAGAAGCATCTTGGGAGGTTTTTCCCTTTTGTATTGCTTTGTCTGAGTATAGTTCCCTGCCTTGACAGCCACCTGTCTTCCTATGCAAGCACTTTTAACAAAGGACCAATCCACCCAGCACAGGCTGCATATCACTCCAGAGTACAAAGGATGGGGTTGTTCCTGTGCAGACATCAGAACATTCTGATCAAACATTGTCAGATTCTGCGTGTGTAAAAGGTAAAAGCTTACATGGAGATAAATACTGAGTTATATCCAGGAACCCTTTAACTATGACCCTAAAGTGATTATTAAGCAAAACAACAAGTTGTATTATTATGTGCTAATTAATACTTAAGGACAGTCCTCAGCACAGGTTTCATAAAATTAAAAGTAGAACTTGATTGCAAAATATAGATGTATCATCTGGAGGAATAAAGTGTACCCACCTTATGAAATTAATGTAGTAACTAAAAGAAGGCATGTAGCGTGTAAAAGCACAGACCCTGGAGTTAGATAGTCAGTAAATCAGTTTGTCAAAAGTTGAGTGAATTATAAGAAAAGCGATGATGAAATGCATTGAGAATAGTCCCTTGACATATCAGGACAGCCTGCAGACTGCAGAATACACTCCACTATAATATACTTGTTTTACTTAACTTCCCTTATCAGATTTTGACTTTCAGGGAGAGTAAAGTCTGGTTTCATTGTGTTCACATGGAATAAAGTTAACTTGGGTACAACCAAAAACTTTAAAATTTCATTTTTTTTATCTGTATGTGTTTGTGTGCCTAGATGCATCATAAAATGAAGGGTTCAAAGGAGTCCAGAGGGCATCAGGTCCCCTGTAACTAAACTTATAAACCTCTTGATAGTGATGGCTGGGAACCAAACTCAGGGACCTCTGCAAGAACAGTAAGAACCCTAACAGACGAACCACCTCTCTAGAGGTAAAAAATTGTCTATAACCTTTTCAGTTTTCATTTTACTATAATTCCATATTGCTTTATTAAAGAGTTCATGGATTTTTTTATTTGATTATTAAGCATTGTCTGGAAACCTCCATGCTAATTTATCATGGTCTTTCATATTATCTTCTGCTTTATGTTGGTGTTAATGATTGCTATATCTTTTAACACAGTACAAATGTTCAAATTTTTATATCTCATTTTCTTTCAGTTCTACGAGAGAGAGAGAGAGAGAGAGAGAGAGAGAGAGAGAGAGAGAGAGAGAGAGAATCAATTAATTGAGGATTACTTGGCTTTTGGTAAATATCAAATATCAACAACAAAACAATGTCAACATTGTTATCTCCCGACATCCCACTAAAAAGCAGAAAAAGCAGATGACACAAATCTTTAAGGAGACTTGCTGTTCTGTTTCCTAAGGCAAGAGTAATATATGTTCTTTAATGGAAACTGAAGTAACTAACTAATGAAAGATAATGAAACTATTTAGACTGTGATTCCATGAAGAGAAGATGGAGTCATCATCTGCCAAAAACTGACACTCTCTCTCTCACACACACACTATCTTTAATGGATATTAATTAAGACAAATCTGTAGTTACCATCAGATTAGCTTAAGTTCTTTTCTGTGAAATCATCTCGATCCTCTACAAATTCATGTGCTATAGCTCCAATATTTATCCCTGGCTTCATATAAAAGAGAAAGTAGTTTGCTCAGGTTCAGTTTTTAAGTTAGCGCCCAGCATATCTTTTAGTAAATAATGAAATACATTTTTACTTAACTTTGTACTGGCACCTACGTTTGTTGTGTGGTAGTTAGAGGCTCACTCAAGCCAATGGATAGGAGAAACACATAGTTCTTAGTCACAGAACTATGTGTTTCTCCTATCCATTTTAACGTAGGAATATATGGTTCCATTGAGATGAAAATGCTGGACTACTTGATCTACTGCATGTTAGCATTCTTAGAAGAGAACGCTGCTTCCTTATTTACATGTTCCTCAAAATAAAGGGAGGAGAGGGCAGATTTTGTGCCCCATTTGGGTTTTGAGAGGAAGGACGTCAAGGGCATCTTTGAAAGCATCCCTGTAGACGTTTGATAAAAAGAGGGAGATGTTCCCAGTAGATGGCGCAAGCACTCCCCACAAATAAAAAACTTCTAATGACTGCAGGCTGAGGGGGGGAGCTCTGTTTACAGATTAGAGACATCAGTACATTTTCTTTTCTAAAATGTAAAAATAAGATGCTAGAAGAAGGAGAAGTGGCAGTTCATTTTGGATATATGAAGCTTGACAGGACACTTTACTGAATTAATATAAGACAGCTCAAATATATGGTGGTATGGGGTCATCACAACTACCACAAGGTCGCTTTCAACCACAACTGTCGGACATTGAAATGCCAGTGGTCAGAGGTTGTTTTTCTTCTTCTCTGTTGACTACCTGGATTTCGTTTTGCATTTTATTTCATATCCACAGGCAGAATATGAGTACAGGTCTGTAGGTCAAAAATCATAAACCTGGCATTATTGAGCTTTAAGCTAAAGTTGAAAAGAAAAAAAAAACTTTGCACAAACTCAGTGCAGTGAATTCGAACCCATTGGACCTACACTTACTGTTACTATTGCTTTTGCTAGTCATTATCCTCCACATGTCCACATGAAGAGAGAGAAAACTTGAACCTCAAAGTAAACTTTCCTGTAGTAGTCTGTGGAATTCTTTGGGTGCTGGTGTTGGGGACGTTAATAAATAATTAATAAGTAGAACATAAGAAATTTAGCAGCTTGGAAATTCAAAGCTGGTCTTCTGCAGTAATTTCTTTTGCTGGCATTGGAGAGATGGCTTGGTGGGTCAAAGAGTATTGGTTACCCTTCTAAAGGACCCTGGTTCCGTTCCTAGCACCCACATAGCACTTTGCAACTGTCTATAACTCCAGTTCCTAGAAATCTGGCACCATCTTCTGACCTCTGCAGGTACTAGGAACGTGTGTGGCACACAGACATACGTATAAGAAAATCGTGCATATTTATAAAGGATTTAAAAGACACTTAGCATAGCTTTTGGTAGACTTGGTAAAATAGAGCTGAGGAGCAAGAACTTTTCAACTTTGTTCTTTATTTAAGAAAGGATTTTGGTCTCCTGTGCCAATGCGTTCAAATGTACTTCCCACTCTATTTTGGCATTGTGTGTACGAGTGAGTGTATCCAGCTCACATGTGGAGAGCAGAGAACAGCATAGGATGCTGGTTCTCTCCTACCATGTGGTGCTAGCCTTGAACTCAGTCTGCAAGGCTGGCAGGAGGCGCCTTTATTTGTTGTCTTGCCAACACAAGCAAATACCTTTGAGATATTGAGTGGAAATGGGAGCTTGAGTCTATCTACTTCTGAGATGTACCTACGATAGCACATAAAGCACAGCATTAAAACAATCTAGCTATTCTTTTCTTTGTCCCCTTTATAAGACAGGTTCTCATTATGTAGCCCTGGCTGGCCTGGAACTAGGATGGTCTCCAAGTGCTAGGGTTAAAAGATTTTACCACTACACCCATTTTATTCTGTTTGTTTGTTTGTTGTTTGTTTGTTTGTTTGTTTTGGGGATGAGTCTATCTCAGGTATGCCTGGAAGTCAGTTAGCTCAAGTTAACTTTGAACCTTGACCTTTCTGCTTCAGCCATCTAAGTGCTGAGTAAGTACTACTATCCCAGGTTATCTCCTCTTATTCACCAGACAAGAGTCATTTTTAGAAGGTCACGTGTATACATGTTTTATGTGCTTATATGTGTGCCTGATGCCCATGGAAGCCAGGAGAGGGCATTGGATTCCTGAGAACTGGAGTTACAAACGTGGGTGCTTCCTTATCGATTCTTGGAACTACACCTGTGTCTTCCTCAAGAGCAGCAAGTGGGCTTAACCCGTGAGCCATCTTTATTGGCCTCCAGTCTAAATATCTTTGTGTTCTCTTATTAGTCTAATATCAATAGCAGTCCTTCGGTTTATTCTCTAGCTTGGAAGGCCTGTCTGCTACAGTAAAGACAAATATTTCTGATCCCTTTCTGGCATTGAAAAGAATAAAATTCATACCAGGAATGTTCCCACTTCTGGGGTATAAGACCTAAGAAAAGCATTCATGTTTTCTGTTTACCTCTCCCTTCCTTCCCGCTCATGCACACCCTCCCCACCTCTTTTCACACATTCATCTCTATTTTCCAAAAATAAAGATAAATGCAAATCAACAAGCCAAATCAAATTGCATCTGCTTGTTTCCAGGCCCAATTTTCTGCACTCCTATAATACGCCTGCTGGCTCCCTGCTCTCGGATCACATGGGCCCACTTCTCTCCCCAGACTTTTTCATTTACTTACCTAACATCTCAGCTACAGAGCAAAGGTGAGCTTTAATACAGGTGCCCTTAATACTCTGCCTGTCCCTGAGTACGTCTCATGGGTCAAATCTTCTTATGCATAGTTCCGTAAATTATTGTCCATGGCAATCCATCTAACAACACTGAAGTTCTTAAGCCCATTTCTAGTAGAAACAAGGCACATTTCCCAGCTTCATCTTTATCAACATAAGCAGTTACTTTATCATACCTCTGCCAGCTGACTCATTTGTTCAATACTTGGAAAAAGAAGTCTTGTACTGCTACCGAACAGATCCCAAAGTTTGTGTATAAAACGTTCTTTAAAAAGCTTTATTGTAGAGGTTACATTTCTGATGTCACTTTGAGGTCTACAGACATGGACCAACACTGATTCTGATGGAGAAGGTATCTGTGATACTTTGGATTAAAGGCTGTATCGGCGCAAATAAATGCAATGCAGATATTAAAGAATATTTGCCACTTTAATGATAAACTTACAGAACCAAAGTTCCCGCTTAGCACAGGAGGTAGGAAGGAAAAAGGGGCGGAGCCTCCTCCCAAGCACACGCCCATTTATCGGTTCGCATTCGCCCAAGGCAAACCCCGCCCCCTAAAGGGGCTGTCTTAACCCTACAAAAGGCAGTCTTTATCCGGGTTTAGAAGCACTAGGAGTCTCCTTGGAGTGTATAAGGCTCAGTGCATCCCTGAAGGTCTCTGTCCCTATGTCTACAGCAGCTTTCACTTGTGTTCTTTTTTTGCTTAGCTCTCCTGTGTTAACTCAGTTTTAGGGTCACTTTATGCTGCTAAAGTCACGTGGTTATTCTCAGTCCAAAGAAATACCAATTTGTGGGAAATGCAAAGGTGTTTTAGTTTATCTTGATGTGGTTTGTGAATACCTTTTACCCAGAATTCTCTTCTACATCATTTCTACACTAGTTCTACATTCAAGTTATTCCTAATGACCAAGGTAGGAATAGCTCCTCAGTAACTCATAACTAGTTACAGCACATGTACCACATAAAGACCCAGCCCTGGTGCTGAGGACGGTGGTGAGAAGTTGGTCATTTAGTACAGGTAATGGACATTAGATCACATATAGGCTGGCTATCAGAAAAACCTCTTCATGTCACCTAATATAGGAAATCTGAAACATGCTGAAAAGGAGGGGTTCAGATCAATGACTTTGTAAACTAAATCATGAAAATATGAGTGAACAGAGTCAGCCTATGAAAATTTCTGAGTTCTCAACCCGTGTCATTGTTAACTGAGCCAACAAAACAACGTTTAAAGGGTGAAAGACCTTCCAGGAATCATGTAAATGGATGGATGCCATCAAAGAGCATACAACCAAACTTTAAAGCAAACTTTCTTCTTTTTCAGATACAAATCAATAGATTCCTAGCCACGTTACAAGTGAAAGGGGGTCTTCTTCTGACCCATTAGTTCATTCTAAACAAAATGTAAAATCTCAGTTGCCTACTTGTATGAGTGAGGATTTATTCGTGGTTACTGTCCAGCTTATTCATACAAGACTACATTAGAGAGCAGGGCTTCGACAGAATCTTTTTCTAGAATCTTTTGACCCTGAGGTTCAGAGACACAGTGTGTACTGTTGTCTCCCAACCCCTTTCTCCATGTCTCACTGAAAGTGTTCAGTTTTCTAAAACTCGGTATCATTTTTATTTGCCCACCAAACCTCTCCCTTTTCATAATGCTTCCCAGAATGCAGAGATCCAGTGTGCACTCTGTGGGACACACTGAATCTTGGGCTGTATTCTTGTTGATTTTATTGCTAAAGGATGATTGTGAAAATGAGCATTTCATGTATCTATTTCACTTAAACTTCTAAGTATGAAGAAGGCAAATCAGCATCTCCATTTATAAAAATGGAAACCTAAAAGTTTGATTACCTGTATCGTATATAATGTTCAGCCATGTCTGATCATTTTTCTTTAAGGAGATAGTGTGCCCTAAAGAGAAGTTACCATTAGTAGGGCATAATAGTAAATAATTTTCTCTGAAATCTTGGGTGTCTGGGATTCTTTTTGCTATGAGCTACAGAATGTTGTTCTTCTGGAAGATGTCAAGCTGGGTCCCAGGGACATTCCAACTTTTAAGATCCATGATGCTTCCTGGTGCTGTGGGCATGTTTGCTTGGCTTAGGCAGGGAAGGCTAGATTGTCCATACCCTCAACCCTTTACATTATATCTGGGACATTGCAAAATGAGTTTAAATATCAGTAACTTTTTCTTAGCATTTAACAGCAACAAAGTTGCTGGAGATGAAGGGAGAGGGAAGAACAATTAAATTAGGGAAAACCAAGGAATTGTGCATTTATGAAGTATTCATTCTATGACTGAATATATTAAGACAATACAATATTAATTAACTTCATCTAGACATTCTATAATATATGCTTATTTAAATGCATGCTGTGTATCATAATGCATACCAGTTTGTTAATGAAAATTTTGTTTTAAAAAAATAAATTAATATAATTTTGAAAATATTCACCTTTGAGAGGATATGTACTCTATTTTGGACATATTTTTCTGCTAATTGAGTTCTAAAAGAATATCATCAAATAATTATCAAAGATAAATATTAGCATATCCTCCTCATTTTAGGTTTTCTTATATGAGAAGGGATATTGTTAAATAGCCCAGACTGGTCTTGAACTCCGTGGACAGAAGAAGCCGGCCTCTATTCTCAGCCTCCTTGCCTCTGTATCCTAACTGTTGTGATTACAGGGAAGAGCCACCACATTTGGCTGAGGAACTATCATCTTAAAAGAAGATTTCTCTAAACAATTTGACTTAGATTGTTTGCCTCGTGTTTGGATTCATAAAGGTCCTTTTCCACATTCAGCTCTTAAAATGCTAGTGCCTGCTGAGGTTTATATTTAAGAAGGTAAAAGTCTTAAAAAGAGATGCAGTAGCTTTGAACTCTTGATTCTATATGGACTATTACCTAAGTAAAATGGGGAACTGTCCTTCAAGCCTGTCGCTGTGTCTCCTGTTCCCACATCATGGAAGCCTAACATTTTATTCAACGTTAAGAGTTACTGGCTTTACTTGGCCTTAACTTCTCTCCAACTGTCAGGTACTTTGTTTGGTGAAGACCCATTCTTTTGTACTTTTTCCTGTCCAAGTACAGGGTGTATAAAAACCAACTGGAAAGTATTTATTTCTGGGTTTCCTAATGCTCAGGTCACAGTGTTGTCTTGATTCCGTTTCTTTTCTCATCCTTAGCTGAAAACAAAACCAAAAAAAAAAAAAAAGAAAAAAGGAAAAAAAAGAAAAGGAAAAGGCTTAATCTTGTGGAGTTAAATAAAAGCAAGAATGTAGTGAAAGGAAGATTCCTTTTATGCAAGCAGCGGAGACTGTGCTGCTGGGTGACTGGAAGTGCCTGAGGGCATTTGGTCCCTATTGGTTTTCACATCAAATGCAATGGTGCCCACAGATAGCCTGTATTGTTGTCAGTTAAATGGGATCATGAGTGTCTGAAAGGTGTTTGAGAATGAACCGAAAATCATTTTCACAAGTGGATGATTACTTCTGCCACATGTTAACCGAACTCTATCAGAATGGCCCAGCTTTTTGAGCCTGCATTAATTGCTCTTTCAACCTTGACTGAGGTTTCCCTTTAAGAAAGCCCTTTCCAGGACTAAACTACTCTATATATTGATTTTTTTTTTCTTTCTGTATTTTCCCTTGAAAAATGAAGCCTTGGAGAAGAAAAGCCTTTATTATTCAACATGTAGATTGATTGTTCAATTTCTTTGAATAGAAACCGGGACTCATAAGTGATCCACCCAAAGTAATAGTCCCTTTTTTTCCCCCAAGCGCTGAATAATTCCCATCTTCTGTATACAATTATGTTTTTCAAATATTCATTAGTGATGATTTTTCCTTGTAAAGTAAACCATGAACTCTCACAGCATGGATTCTATGCAAATAAATTGTCGTATTCTCTTTTCTATTAGAATTGTATGCCACCATTCTAATTGAAAGAAAACTGCAATATTTAGTGAAATCTTTGGAGAATTTTTGTGTTGGAAACATTCTTTGAATAATCTTCAAGTTAGAGAGATTGTATAGAATGTTTCTGAAGTGTTTGGTTAAATGGGACCTTTTCTTTCTTATAACCATTTCCTGTCCCAAACATGGCATGTTCAATATTAGCTGCTTCTTCACTATGACTAGGGAAATACATGCTACAGTTCATATTGGGTGTGAGGATGGGTTTAATCTCAATTTTTCAGACTGACTAGAAAGAGAGTTCTTCAAACTTCCTTAACTCTTTTTGATTATGTATATATGTGTGTATGTATGAATGTGTGCGTATCAGCATGGAGTATATTTTATTTAAAGGAAGTATTTAATGTATTAGTAAAATGTACCGCTGAGGGTACTGGCTTAAAAAAAGATAATTCCCAGAACGTTGTATTTTAATTTATCTTTCAAGTATGTGTTCAAAGGGATATTGGCCATAACAGCATTTTAAATACTTTTGTAAGTGATAATGATGACAGAAAAAAAAAAAGCAGTCTTAGCAGTTACGCCAGGGCTTGTCTAGTTTAAAGTTTACTTTCTACTAAGCTTCATGTTGTTATGTACATCTGTTATTGTATCATTTTCATCCTAGAATACCTATAGTTAATGATCACCATAAGTCTAAAGAAGTGTTTATTCCTGTTGCCCTAGAACCTTCTGAGAGACTTTGGAAAGACTAGGTTGATTCCTAAAGGAAAACCTTGACAAGTAGCCATGGTACATCTTTCATCTTGATATGTTAACAAATTTTTTTTTTAAAAACAGTGTTGCTTCCAAAGAGGTTGTACATTTTTAAATGAGATACCCTAATGACCAGGTGAAACTGTTGACTAAAAATGGCTGAAAATATACTGTATACCTTATGGGGAGAAGCTTTTGTATCTTTAGGTTTGACCATTAGAGAGATGGGGAGAAAGAGCGAGAGAATGGAGAGAGAGCAAGAGAAAGATCAAGTAGGCAAATACCATTGTCATTTTATTTTCTTTTTAAACTTTCCCCTAGCAGCATATTTTAAATATAGACTGAAAAGTCTTGGAGTCTGGCTTCATATGTCTCTGATACTTGAAGATACCATATGATGTCATAGGGTTGTTGTATACACAGAAGTAAACGTTATAGGCCAGGAAACAGGAATAATTTAGATGTTTTTTTGCATTGCCTTTTGACAGTGATTCATGTTTCTTTGGGGGGAAAAATCATACTTTCCAACAAAACTCTCCATGGCTGAAGCAGTAGGACTTTAAGACCTTCGCAGTGTTTGGACTGACTTCTGAAACCCAGTATCCAAGGACTTACCCCGTCACCTCCTTTTAAACCCCAGCATTGTGTCAGAACTGCTAATTTCTTTGTTACCTAATCCAGTGTAAGAAGAGAAGATTTTAAAGTTAAGCAGATAATTTTTTATTCAAAGAGAGCAACCTCTTAACACTTAAGTTGGGTGTATTGATGAAAGCAAATACTTTTAAATAGTATCCGAGCAGTTAGTGTCAGATAATTCAGAATACTCTGGTTACACGAGCCCTGTGGTTCTCTGGAAACATTTCAGTGGGGGGAAGCTGCGTATTTCCTATCAGTACTGGCAGTGTGTAAGAAGATGTACAGTACAGTATTTCCCTTGAACTCCCTTCAATCATTCTTGGACCAAATGTGACTCTAGCTAAAGAACCTGTTTCCTAAGACCATATTCTGATGGAAGTAGAGAATGGAGCATGGAAACTACTTTTATTTGTCTTTCACTGAAAATTTTTTAAAAGATTTTTAAAATGTTTTGTATATAGGCAAATTCTATAGGTGTTGAAAATAAGTAATGTGAGCCCCCCAACAATATAAATAAATGCATCTACACTCATTTTAAAAACAAAGTAGAAAAACATCTACAGTGCTCATCAGATAATGCTTGTGCCATGCTTGGTGATATTTGTTTATTGAGCAACATTATAAATTGCCACCAAGATAAAAACATGCATTTATTTAGCAGGTCTGATTTTCATACTCTTTAAAAACAACTTTATTATTGAGTTGACCATGCATTCAAGAGAAAGCCAGCAATGACTTGGCAAGTTTCAAAATGCTAAGAAAGAGGCCAGCATCAGAGACAACCTAGCAGCAGATCCTTAGGGCTTTAAGCAAGTTCTGTCCCATCTAAGATGAGGTACAATTCTACTGATAACCCTACCATGCCCCACCTTTGTTTGATAGAACCCTGTTCAGAAATCAATGAGTTGAGAATTTAAATGACAAGAGGAAATATAAGCTTGACTTTTAAAATATAATACTGTTTTAAAACACAAATAACAAGTAAATAGGTTTTAAGGGTATGCCTAATGATATTTCTATTTTATACCAAATAGTTAAATAGCTAAACTTTTTGTTGAACATTAGGTAGTTATAATTGGTGTTTATATTAGTGGCCCTAAGATGTCCTGAGGCCCTTTCTAAATTTTTAAAGAGATGTAGAATTGTCTTTTACCACTATTCAAAGTCATTTATTGTATACAACTTCTCTAAAAATTAGTTTAGATATTGTATAATATCTCTAGAGAGAATAATTTTTTAGTAATTAATGAGTATCCCAACATTAATATGTATGGAATAACACATGTTAACCAGTGAAACATCATTTCAGGGTAAATTTTCATATTTTTCTAAAATTAAAAAAAATCTTCTGGGATGTAGATATCATAAAAGAAGTGATGTGCAAACTCGCATTGAACATTTCAAAAAATAAATAAGTGTCAGGTTGGTGATTCAGTAGCCACACTGGGTCTTCAGATAGGTTGAGAGAGAATATGTTTTCATTTTTGTAAGATGTGTTCTGATCAATGGACTGCCTGGTATTTATATAATAATAAGTTGTGCTCCTTTTCCTCGCTCCTCTATACTCCAACCCTTCTTAATAATCCTAGCACCCATCTGTAATGAATTTAAACTCTTCTGAATTTTAAACATTACAAGGGTCTTATAAACTGAAGAACTCATTTTAGAGGGAAAGTGTTCGAGGAGTTCTCCACTATACTCAAGGCGGAGGTAAAGGCCCTTGCCTTTGTTCAAAGTATTCAATTTAATCATATGAGGAATAGCTGTGGAGTCAGAATGACCACATAGCCAGAGTACTTCTTAACAGTGATTTTTTTCGTTACAAAAGCAAGATGCACTCTCACGCACTTCCAGTGGTAATGCAGCAAACCAGCATCGCTTTGGAAAAACAGCCTGGCAATTTCTGACACAGTTAAACACACACATTTAGTATGGTACAGCAATCTAGTTTCTGGACACTAGAATGAGAGAAAAGCATGAAAACGCTAAAGGCTTACACGTAAATGTCCGTGGGAACTCAGTTTTTCATAAGCAAAGGTGTGGCAACAACTCACACACGTGCCAACATGGGAATGCATTCATACAGTGGAATATGCTGCTTAGTAATTAATGGGATAGACTCCTGGAACACATAAAGGATGACTCCCAGAAGTATTGTTATCAAAAACAAAATTGTGTCTCAAACTCAGACACAAAATGTGCTGTGCTGTATAATCCCAACGGCATTGTAGAAATGAACAGTGAGGTCGGATGCAGAATCATACACAGAACTGCGGCTGTAAGGGAAGAACTAAGCATGATGGAGACGATAAACCCGGCATTCCACAGGTTGATTGTAGTGGTGACTACAGGTGATTATTTATAATTATTATTTTTAGCATCTCTTTTAATGGTAGCCTAAATCATTTCTTACTATGTGAGCTTAAAGTTTCCATTTTAAAACAGTGTTGGCAAACCATTTTTCTTCATGCACTCATTAATTTTCAATACTTTCCTTATGAAAAGAATCTGTTCTTATAGAGGAAGGCAGCTAGGCCTTGGGACTCAATCACAAAGCTCATACTTACGGTGAGAACAAAGTACATGTAAACTTTAACGTTTCTTTTTCAGCGTGTATATGTTTTCTTATAGATCCCACTTCTGTTTTTAGGTAAAAATTGTATATGACTAATATGAATATTTTTCCACACATGGTTCCCCTGTGTACCCTTTGCCGTCCTGGGACTCACTATGTAGACCAGGCTGGCCTTGAACTCACAGAGATCCAGCTGCCTTCACCTTTCAAGTGCTGGGCTTAAAGGTGTGCACCAACACCACCCTGCTAAAATTTTTACAAGGAATAAATAGTGTGTGCTTTTCACATAGTGTTTACAATGCTTCCTTTTCGTTGACTGTCATTCCTTTTTTATGTGTAGAGCCCATAAAATTCTTACGACCAGTTCATTTCTGGATGTATTTAGACAATTGTCACTCATGTGTGTTTTCAAACAAATTCTTTCTCATAGTGCAATAGCTCATACATCTCAAGATCCGACTTCCAAATATCCTGCTTCCAGTACCAAATTTGCTTTCATTCTTCTTCCTCATAAAACCATCCACTATTATCCAAATGTATTTATTCCCACACACCGTACACATATCCCCCTACTGTCTGTAGAGAAACTAGACGTTGTTATTCTAAATTCATCGGCCCATCCTTTTGAATGATGTTCATCTGGCTAGTACTCCTTACAGAGAACCTGCATGCTTAGAACACTCATAACTAATTTGCATGTGGTAATGATGGTTCGTGGATCACTCTCACTTATGTGTGACCCATCTGCCCAGCACTCTGCAAAGTGAGATGCTCTGAGAGAGCTGAGAGGCAGGCTGTGGTCACGGGCAGAGGTTATTCCAGTGCCCTTTTATAGAGAGCATCCATCACGTCCACAGTAGCAAGCTCCTTAGGTCACTGTTGTTAACCCTGTAATAGGAACATGGGTATGTGCATTTCAGGAGAGGGAAATTATAGAGAAAAGACAGAAAGAGAGCAGCTAAACACCTATCACCACAACCACAAGAGAAATTAGAGGCGAAAAGAAAGGGCGTTTAGGGGACCTTGGAAAGAAACAGTGAACAGGTGAGAACAAGAAGAGCCAACATTTTCACCAATGTCTAAGCGAGTTCAATGTTACATCCACAAAAACAGACAGTAGCTTTAGGTACATTATGATTGCCAGAGAGGAACTTTCCACACTTAGCTGATGTGTTTAAAAGCAAATGAATAATTGATTGGGCCATTTGAGTGATACTTCCAATGCAAGAGCCCAATTGTTTTGAACTTTAGTAGCTCCTTAGTTCTTTATCCTAATTCTGCTATTATTTAGAATACTTACTTTGTGTTTGTTCTTATAAATTCCAAATCATTAAATATGGAAATAATATGAACCCTGACCCTTTCATATGATATTATGTAAATTTTTCCTGCATCTTATTAATTTTATGAAAGTTATCATTTCAGCGACAAGGCATTATTTCTTTCTATGAATATACCATGTTAGCATTTAGTTAATACGTCCCTTACTCTTGAACATTTGTTGTCCATTTTCAGAAATGCAAATTGTAGTACCCCATGTGCTCATACAACGTCAGGTAGGACCTGAGTAACTCCATAATAGAAAGTTAGGCGTTTCTACATCTTGCCCCGCTATTTCTCAGAAGAAAGGTTTCCTGTTAATGCTCCCACTGTTATTAAAGACAATGTCCATATATCCACTGTATATTCCCAAGCATCTCAAATTAGTAATTTTTAAGAAAGAAAGGATAAGTTTGCTGTGTTTCATAAAAGTGAGTTGTAAGACAGAAGCTAAAATTTCTAGTGTGGAATTGTGAGGGGTCAGTCCTCTGAGCCCTCAAACTCTTAGAGGTGGCATTATTACTCAGCACTGTACATAGATAAAGTTCATTTGAATAACCTTTATATCGGTAAGAACAAAAGTTCTGTTCTCAGGGCTGAGGAAATAGCTCAGTAGGTAAAGTGGCTAGAACCCATGTAATAAAGCTAAGCATAATTTCACATGATTTTAATCCCAGAATTGAGAAGGCAGAGACAGGTAGATTACCTTGAGCTTGTTGACCAGCCTGCCTAGCTTACTTAGCTAGCTCCAGGCCAGCGAGAGACCCTGACTCAAAAAATAAGAAGGAATAGCTCCTGGGAACAGCCTCTAGACTTTACATGAAGATGCACACACAAGAGCTTGGACATTCACTTACATACACATATGAACAATACCACGAAGGGTTTCTATCCAAATCACTTGCATACACATATGAACACATACATCGTGTGTTCTTTCCACATGCATGTCCAGGTTAATCATTTCAGTTCAGATTACAGACGCCATGCAAAGTTAAAAGCCATAGCTGAAATGGTGCTAAACTAAATTATGTCACCTTTTTCATTAGCTGAGTTTCGTAGTGAAAAGTAATGTTCAGTGAAGAACTTACATGAGCCACATAAATCTCAAAATGACAGAGCCGCCAAAGCACTTGGAAATCAGGATACCCAGCGTTGTCCTCTAACAGGCAAAGAAATGGGAGTGGATATTGGTGCAGGCCTATCGCGAGGTCACCCAGCAGGACAATGACCTTTCACCCTGGATGCTTGGTTCTGTGTCTACCTCCTTCTCAGGCCACGCTCATCATCAGCACCAGTCAGCTGAGCGCTGAAGAACTCGGTGCAAGTTCCTTCGCTCATAGCCTCTGTATCGCCTAAGAAACGTGTGCGAAAATAAAATTCCAACTGGTTCTTTGATTATCCTTTCTAACTCCTACTTCGTTCAATTTGCTGTAAGGACTCACAAATTGTAAGCCACATAAATCAATTTCCTTTCAGGCATGGAGAATCAGCGCAGTCACCTAGTAACACAGAAGCTGCATGTTGTCTCCGATTTCAGAGAAACGAAACTTTGCCTGTAGCGGGCTGGTCTCATAAGTACCTAGGGAAGACGTGCGGCTATGCGGGGCGGCACCACGATTCATGCATTCTGTCGCTTTTCTTCCCAGGTACCTGTATGCCCTTGGACAGAAGGTCTGGAAAAGATGGAAAAAGCGTTACTTTGTTCTTGTTCAGGTCAGTCATTTATTTTCCTGCTTTCTGACAAGACTCTCACACTGTTACCTGTTTGCGTCATATCTCTTATATCACAATAATTCCTGCATTAGAAATTAAACTGAGAATTATTTTTAAAGCAGTTCATTTGAAAATAGACAAGTAGTGGCTTCGTTGTATGCCAATATTTTTATATTTTTATTTCAAACATGTCAAGCAACTTACAGTGAAATGAATGATGTCCTGTCCTTCTGTGCATATTTTGTGTTGTCTGGTATACAACTGTTTTCCTTTGTCAGCTTCTGTGCTCAACTAGTTATGGTATCAAATTCAATAGCCATTGCAAAGGGCCACTGTGAAGTCTGTGTGGAAAAGGCAAAAAGAGAATAATATTATTACAGAAATTGTGTTGGCAATCAAGGCTTCCTAAAAGGACCTAAAGGATGCTAAGACAATCCTTGAAAAAAAAAAACTGCATCGTCCAGGTAGTAGTGTGCATATAAATTGTGGTCCATCCACTCTCTCGCTTTCTTCGAATATGTCTGTGTGTATTCGTATAAATGTGCTTATAAATCAAATAGTCCACCGCTAGTAATTGCATTCTGAATATACATTATTGGTATATGTGTTCGTCTGACCTTTCAAAATCATAAGTAGCCTTTGTTCATAATCATTAAATTCTAGTTACATTAAAGAATAGATTTCAAAATAGTCATTTCATTCCAGAATAAATTCAAACTATTCCATTCTCAGTGGAAATACCTGAAAAGAGAATCACCCTTGGAATCCTAACACAGAAGAGCCTGTAAAAATCCCATTGATTGCTACCACATTAGCCAAGCTTAACTGGGCTAGATCAGAATGATATGGGGAAATGCCATTGGAGGAAAATTATCATTTGTTGTTTTCTAGAGATATAGTCATCCATCAGTTGCTGGGGAAAAAATTAGTTTATTGATATTCCGTGGTAGCATGGTGTCTTCAAGAAAAGTGTTAAAATTCAGTCAAAAGGAGTTGTGTCTACAAGGTAGATCACTAGTCCATTTTATTCTTTGCTAAAGTGTAAACTTTTCTTGTATGGCTTATAGTGTGTGTGCACATGATTATACAGCGCACGTGCACACACACACACACACACACAAACACACAATCTTTTGATCCAAAGAGCAGACAATTGCTTTGTGGAAGGGATTTCCACTCAGAGTTCTCAGTAGTCTACCCCCCCAAAACTGTTCCAATTAAACATCTTCTGCAGTTTTCAAGTTTACAGTGGCACAGAATTCTAAATATGCTTATGAATAAATTTGAATATAAATCTTTCTGGATATTTTATTCCTATTATAGATGTCTCATCTGCACCTAATTGGACATGCTTATCATTGTGATTTGTTTTTGCCCTGTCTTTTGGAAGCATTTTACTGACTTTTCGTGGGAACAAAGCTGCTTTTTCAGTTTTGTTTCATGAATCTGTAGAGAATCTCCGATAATTCCTTAATCCCAATAGATGATTTGGGGGATAAACTACTTTTGAACCAACTAAGCTGGCTCTTGTTTCCCTGATGGAAATGTGAGTGAGAAATAAGAAAGTGTGTTTTAGAGGATGAGCGGGTTACATTTGTTAAGGGAGTACATAAAAGTCTCCAGTGTATCTATTGGTTCAGTATGAAAATTAGGCAACTAGAGACTGGCTTTGAAAAGTTAATGCTGACCTAATGCTTTGAATCCTGGGAAGGCTTAAGATCATCATTTGCTTCCTCTCTTATTTTCTAGGAAATAGTCCCACGAGACAAAAATTTTAACACAAATGTATACATTTTGAATATCATTTATTGGATAATTTAGAAATATAAGAAGGAATAGAAACATTTCAGAATTATAAAGTAGTGTGTTTTGTGAAACACTAAATGTGGAACTAACTTTTCCAGATAACTAAAATATGTATTTTCTTTGAAAAGGTAAAAGTCAACTTGCATCAAAATCGTTGTTAAATTCACATGCTCCTTAATTTAAATTTAAGAAAAATTGTACCAAACTTGAATTAGAATTTATTATACTTGTGATATATCAGATAGAAGATAGATAGATAGATAGATAGATAGATAGATAGATAGATAGATAGATAGATAGATAGAAACACACACTGAGAGAATCCTATGCCTAAATGTGTTGAAATATATATGCCAGTTCTCCAATAACTTTTTGAAGTTTGAAACACAATTGAATCTTCCTTCCAATTCCAAATGTAATGGGAAGCCAAATTGAATGCTCTCACTTCAAAATCAAGATGGATATGTATGGAGATTCGATGAGAATGACCCATTGGGAGGAACTGGGTAGTTTTTATTAGTGTTTTTAAAGACATTTCTCATTCTGTCTGCACACAGCTTGTAGGTCCATACCTGCAGACTGCGTTATTGAAAGGTGAAGGAGTCGCTTTTCATAGGGAGGACAGTATACCCTGCTGTTTCTGCTGCCGCCATCGGCACAATGGTGCTCTAGTGATAATGTGAATCTCATCACCGCGTGCGAGTGTGGATTATGTGAGTGATAGAGCTGGAGACCCGGCCATCAGCCCACGAATTTGTCCTCATAAAAATTGATTGAGAGTCAGGTTGGGCCAGCTGAAAAGTCATCATTCCAAGTGAACACTTGAGGAGCCACTGAGGGGAAAAGACTTTTCAAAGACCCATACGAACATGAAAATTGGAGGCAAAAATGTCAATTTAAATTAGAGTTAGAAAACCAGGAAGCAAATTATCGGTTAATGTTGGGTATTTGTTTAGCTTACTACTTAGGTTGCAATCCCATTTATATTCTAACCCTGGTATATTTTCAGTAATAAATCTATTTTAATAACTAAGAGACTGAATTTTAAAAATGAAGGTAAATTTTTGTTCATGTTAAATTAAAAGAACAATTACAAAGAAAATATTTGAAATCTTACCAAAATTAATTTTTCTTACATATTTTTATGTTTCCCCAATGTCTTACTTAACATTTATGATGATTTATACTTTTGGGATTATATTGTAATTCATATTATAATAAGAAATGAATTTCTTTGAAACAATTTTTCTTCAGGTAATCTGCTTCAGGATGTAAATCATCATTGATTTGAAAGTTTTTTTATTTAACTAAGTGTAATTATTTCTCTTACAATTTTCTAACATCTATTCAAATAGCTGTATAGACAAGATATTGTATATTTCTATGAAAATTCAAATTCTCCTTAGGCACTTACACATTAACATATCTTTTATGTGTTTAATCTAATTGTTACTAAGTGATTAACGAATGGCTCACATTTGCCTAATGCCCTTTTAATATATGATCTATCTTCTTTTCTCTTTAGAATAAGCCTGCCCAGAGGATGTGTTACTATTTCCCTCGCAGGGCAGATAAGACAAAGTGTATGTGGGAGCATTATGCAATGTTCTAAGGATTAGTCTAGGCATGAGATGACGTCAACCAAATCATGTTCCATTTGACAGGAGAGGCAAAACTCATATTTCCTGTTCCATATGGCTATGATTAAATTAATGCACACAACCACAGTTCATCTGAAGATAAACAGATATCTTAAAAAAAAATCACTGGGGACTATTAGTGCCATAAGGTACAAAACAGTGATGCTGCATCCAAGAAGTAACCGTAAGAGTGGTAGCCTGAAGAGACCCGGGGTCAGGAAAAGGACTGACTATGTGACATCGCTGGAAACTGAAGCAGGCATCTATGTTGTGTTGGCCCTGTGTCAAGTGTTCACTGCTTGTTGTTGATGTGTCAGAATCATGACTTGAAGTTGCTGCAAACAACAGCAGGCTATCAAGGCATAATGTTAATTACATATCAGCTGACTTGGCACGGGATGTTAACAGGCAATGATCAGAACACGCTGCAAGCACATGAGAAATACCGTTTCTCGGGAACATGTTGGTATTCTGTTTAAACCTAAATAAGTGGCTCTCTTTGCCTAATGATTTTTGAAGGACTCAGCATAGTTGGAGGACCTACTGAAATTAACTCCTCACAGGCATTTGAGATGACACGGGTGCATATAGAACATGAAGGTGGTTGCAGTTTGAGTTTAGAGTAGCATTTGATTGCTTGTACAACAAGACCGTTTGAAGTAATAAAGGGATGGCTGTCACATCAACAATGATCAGAATGGTGGCTCTGTGGCTGACTATATAAGTTGGGCATACTTAATATATGAACACATGGTTTTGTGGTAGAAAATGAAAGACCCTGTAGGCAGAGTTTTTCTCTGAACCACCTGTCAGTTCCCAAATAACCAACGTGGAGTCTTATAATAATTATAAATGCTCAACCGATAGTTGAGGCTTATTACTAGCTAGCTCTTATAACTTAAATTAACCCATTTCTCTGAATCTATATTCTGCCATGTGGCATGACCTCTCTTTCATCTTGCACATCCTGTTTCCTCTCTGTGTCTCACTGGTGACTCTTCTTACTCTGCCCTCTTTCTTCTCGGCCTCCTCTTTGTCTGACTGTTCTACCTATACTTCCTGTCTTGCTACCAGCGAGTCAAGTTTTTATTAAGCCAATCCAAGTGACAAATCTTTACAGTGTATAAAAGGATTATTTCATAACATTTCCCTCCTTATGTCTAATTAAAAAGTTTTAACTTTAACATAGTAAAATTATATAAAACAAAACAGTTACTAAAATAAGTTATTAATTAAGAATTATAGTTACAATATCCAGTCCATTTATATTTGGCAAACTAAGAGAAAATATTCTGTTATCTATCTAACTTTGTGAGTCTAAAGTTTTAGACCTTTTATTATAACTAAGGAAAACTTTAAGTCTAATTATTTAGTCATTAACTCCTTCAAAGACCCCAGAAGTGTAAATGTTACCTAGACTATGTATCCTAGATGTATTTAATAGTCATGGTCCTTTAATCTCCCCAAGATTTACAACCTATGACATTAAATATGTTTAAGCTATCCACAGAATACAATAAACTACTAACAGCAACCTGTATAGTCACCAAAAGGATGGTGGGACCCTACAACAATGATTCCACCTGGATTGTCCTAATGCTACTAAACTAATAAACACCACCCAAAGATTGGATTTGGACTATAAACTGCTCAAGACAATTCCCAAGTAGCTAGCTGAGATGGTGCACCCTCATACACTACTCCAGCCAGAACTTCAGATAAGCCCTACATTTTTTTCAGAAACTGGGAACAAATGATATAGGTAACCCTTCTGCAAATTGACCATTGCTTCGGTTTCCTGAGGGACCCCTAGATTTGCCATTGCCCCCAGACGTTAGGAAGTAATTTTAATAACACAATACTTCGAAAAACCAAAAAAAAAATTAAATAACACAATACCCACATTTGCAAAAGGTTGGGTGGGTGTTTTTTGGTCTTTTACTTTGTTATAGATGGTTGTCATCATATACGGGGATTGGTTACAAGCTGTTATTGGATATAGTCAGAAAAAAGACTGAACAAAAGAGATTAGATTCAGAGTTCTCATTTTGAAAAAAGGGGGATAGAAATGATAGGATAAAAGGGTAAATTGTTGAATCTACTTTTAAACAAATAAGCAAATACTAATCCTAAATATTTTACATTTATATGGATTTTTGTATATTAATGCAAATTTAAGGTTATATTTGTTATAACACACTGTGCATGTGTTTCTAATTTTGTTTAAGTTCTTGTACCTATGCAGTTCATTTAACAATATAATGTAAATTTCTAATCCTTGAAAATTACCTTTACAAAGTATTTAGCATAATTAAGAAATATAGGTTAATAGTCACCCATAACTATCAGACTTATAATCATGTTTGTTATGTTTTCAAGCTGATACAGAGATATATTTTAGATAGATAGGTAATCTTCAGACACTTCAAAACATACAGAAGATGCACTTAAAATGCTTTAATAACTTGAATTTTTCTCGATGTGAGACACACTTGCTCCTGGCAGCACCAGTCTCCTTCAAAAATGAGATGGTGGGCACTGAAGAACCTCCATATGGAGTTTGCTTCCTTTGTGGCAAAAGCCAGCCGTGTGGGCAAGAAACTGCCCTTGCCTCAATTGCTGACAGTATGCTGTTCAAACTGGACAAGAAGGACACAAAGGAAAATGACTATCAAAATGCCAAGATAGGGTAGGAAGTCCTTTAAAATTTCCTGCTTCTGAAAAATGTCTGTCAGATATTCTAGACCTATATGGCAAAGATGAATGCCCCAATGTTGGGAACTTTGGGTAACTGTTCAGACAGCCAGCTGTTTCTGTCATTTCTCATATTTTTTAAAGTAACTTGCTATGCACTTCCTGCTTACTCAGGTAATATTATTTTCTTCTCATGTTTTTGATGGAGTTGAAGACTAGACAGTTACAGTTATAGTTCTCCTAAACCTGGGTAAAAAGTGTACTAGTTTCAAACTCTGGACTCTTCAGAAAAGGACAGCTAATGGAGTAGTCTCTATAAATTTGTCAGTTACTATTGAACTTGACCTTGAAACTGTATTTCTTACTTGAAAATTGTTCTTGTTATATGTAGTTTCAGTTTTGTTTAGGTTATTACTTTTCCTTTCTATTTGGACAATATTTGATAATAATTCTTATTGTATAGTTTTACTATGTTAGAGTTAAAATTTCTCCTTCTTAGAGAAAAAGGGGGAAATTTTATGGGAATTCTTTCATGGGTTCGCTATCTGATTGAAAAGAGCGTTTTAGTCAGAGAGATGGGTTTTTTATTAGGGTTGGATGGGACAAAACCAGGGAGAAGAAGTGGAGCAAGAAGGAGCTTGTTTTTTTTTTGAGACAGGAAGCAAGTGGAGGCAGGTATTTTTGCAGTAGCTTGCAATTCACTGAACTTTGTTTGTTCTTTAATATTTGTGTATGGGTATTGTTTAATAAATAGCAAAACAAATCTTTATCAAGACCCCCATCAACATTTCTAGATAGCACCTACTCCAGGCTCCTGCACAAGTATAGTCAAGTAACGATTGCTGGAAGTTTTCCCTAAATGTACATAGACAAACACATATCCATTTCTAACAGAATCAGTCATTGACTTTTTTTTTTCTGTGTGTATGTGTGAGTTACTTTGGTCTCTTTTTAAAATGTAACACTCACATGTCAACAGGTAGAAATCTATCTACTTTATTATTTTAAATAAAAAAATCATATCCATAAACTGTACCTTTTTACTTGCTTAGAAATTTGTTTTTGTATACAAACAATGATAAAGTAAAAATATAATCCTCATATATTAACTTTTATGTATATGTGAAAATATATAACTAGAACTTTCCAAAGAATATCTAAAAAAAGTTACAGTGGCCATAACATTTGTATGATATACCCTGAAATGTTATTAGGACTGTCTTTGATCCCTCTCTTTTTCTTACTTCCATGTCAATCATAAAGTATTGCTTCTTTTATTATGAAAACTAGTGTTCCACTTATGACCATTTACGCCCATCTACTCTGCCCCCTAAACTAGCTGAGACCACCATCATCTGCACATGGGCCCCAACAGTAGCATTCTGCTCTTTCTCTCCCACTTCCCCATTTTCTTTATAACCTTTTCTTCATGGTACCTAAATAACCATTTGACACATAACTCACATTAAGATACACGGTGTGTCTCTTCCTTTTGGGAAAAACCTACCTAGTATAAACCACCCACATACACAGACTGTTCATTGAGTGGGTTGGTTCTCCACAGCCCTTGAGTAGCACAGAGTCCAGCCAGTACCATTCTCCTATGTTACTTTGACCTGGGAATTTTTTGTACATTATGGCTGCAATGTGGGTGGTAGAATATACTTTGATAGATCATCTCCACTTTTGTGTTTATGTATTTATTACTAGACCTAAACCACTGTCTTCTCCCCCTCCACACTCTGTCTCAGGGATTTACTCTATGTAGTGATGTACTTTGTATTAATATTTTAGAAATCTGCAGATCTGTTTTTTACTTTTTATACTATTGAATGGTTATGATCAAGACTTTTACTCTAGGGCATCGAATAAATTGAGCCTTATTAGAAAAATTTTAAAAAAGATACCCTTCTGCCTAAATCCTTCTAGTGACTCCCATGGCTCTTAGAATAATAAATAACCATGACATAACAAACATTCTACGGGTTTCTGGTCCTTAGCTTCCTATCACAAATCAGCGCCTACCGTTCTAAAATCCAGCATCACTGCTGCGGAGCCAAAAGCTTGGCATCTTCCAGGTCTCTGGACCCCTTTCCAGTGCTGCCTAAAAATATGAGTTTTCTGTGATTTCAGTGCCTATGCAACTTTAGAGGAAGTCCCCTGCTTTCCCTCAGATAGTTTGAGCACTCCTATACCTCCCTGCAAACATAATGCACTTGCTTTCTCTTCCCCATGGCTTTGTTCTTTCTACTGACTAAGTTAGATTTCATTTCAAATGTGTCTTATCCACTCACGGAATTTAAAATCCCAACAACTCTCTGTCGCAGCTCTCTGTTTTAATTTTTCTGGAACATTTATCTCCAGTTAAAATATTTTATGGATACATTTAAGTTTTTAATCTGTGTACCCTTTCTAGAGTATCTGCTTAGCACTCTATCAAACATAGAAAGAGACTACATATTTGTTAAATAAATGAGTATATGCAGATCACTAAGCATTTGGGTAACAAGGCTACCCTTCTTTTTTTTTTTTTTTGAAGGAATTTACACATGATTGTTAGATCTCTCTATGCCATTTGGCCAAGACAGATAATTATATTATATATTTAACTCAAATCTGTCAGTATCTTGAAGATGTGTTCATTTTCCTTGATTAAATTAAGCTCTGGGTTTTTTTTTTATTTTTTTAAATAACTCCTGGAGCACCTTTGCCCTCTGCCAAGAATATCTCCAGCTAAGGATTTTAAAAGCCTTAATCTTACTGAAATGAGATGGTGGCAGTTGCTAAGCTGCCAGCCGTTAATATGATCCCTACAGTAGTAATACACATACAAACCCGGATGCTGTGGTCTCTCAAATCTCTTCGTTAGCACCTACATGTGTGCATATGGGCAGGTGGCAAGCAGGTTGGCAATTAAGAACGAAATAGGAGGTTTCCTATCCCAGACATGGATCCCATGTGGGGCCACCACCATCAGGTAAAAGTGCCCTGACAAAAGCAATGATGCCAAAGCCAGACTTAATGCTGTCCTCAGATTAAAGTCTGTCTGTCTCCCCCAATTCCCAACAAATCTATTCCTTTTGGAGTCATTACAAGTGGACTGAGAAAAGAATATTAAATGTTTATGATTGCTGCAGGGATTTTTTTTCTATTTTAATCTAGTAAATTAGGTGAGCTTTGTTCAGTAATACACCAGGAAGCTTATGAGAAAAACAAATACTTGACCAGTGTGGGTCAGACTTCCATGTTTCAAGAATGGAGCAGGGTGACCTCTGGCTCCTGCAGATGACCTTGCAGCAGAGTCCCACGTGTTCTGGGCCCTCCTTGGCAAACAGTAGCTCCATAGTGTTACCATCTGAATGCAAACTATAGATGGCTTGTTGAATCAGCCTTATGTATGTGACATAGCATGGCCTAGTAAAATAAACAGGTAAAGTCGGAGCTCTTGGAATTCTAGAGTAAGCAAATGGATTTTGAAGTGTGCATCACATAATTGAACCAAAAAAGTAAGTTGTGACTCAGCGTCTACTATTAGTAGGTTCGTTACTGCTGGAGCCAGGATCTTCCCAAAGCCTAATTGCAGGGTCCCAGTTGTTCCGTGGGTCAGGTTTCCACACTGTTAGTGACAACTCTGTTCACCGTTGGTATTCTGTTACTCTCCCATCTGTACTCTTCCTTGTACCTGTGGGCCCAGTTACTAGAAGGGATTTTGAATCTATTGGGTAGTTTTTGAGATGTTTTGGTAAAACATAAATTAAGCAAGCCTTTTAAGATTTCATCATTTTGTGACCATGTTCTAGAAAAGGACTCATTCCTCTAAAGCTGGAATTTGTGTTTTTCGCCTTCAGTTTCTTTAAAGATCCTTTGATTGGTACTTGAGACTTTGTATGACCTGCTGTTAAAGAGTGATTTATTATTTGAATCCAGCTAGAAATAAAATTTTAAAATAAATGTTAACAGGACCTGGGCCTATTTTCCAATTTACATAAAGAATAAACATCACTATTTTTTTCCCTTTGGATACCTACTGATCGTTTTTAATATCTAGTTTTTAAATGACAAAATTTTCACTCTTTTGGTGGTTTATGTATATCAAGTCTGTATACTTTAACAGATAACAATGTAAACATATCAACAATATTCGTAAAAATCCTTTGGAAGAACAATGTTTTGAATTGTAGTAAGACAATATCTTTTAATTTATAGCACAATTACCCAGAATAATTTTACTAGAAATAGAGCAGCATAGTATTTAAAACTGCAATTAGGTGCATGGCCACTTTTTCATGTCTCTGTCAATTTATTATTCATTTGTAAGGGCTTTCAATTAACATCCTCAACACCAAAGTCATATGCTCTTGTTTTACCCATAATGATATGGTCAGAATCAGGCCACAAAATGGGGGAAAGACCAAAAGAGAGAAGAGAAGTAATGAGTAAAGAGGCAGAAGCAGAGGAGAGTCAACAATCCCTGGTGTGTTCATAGCATCGAATACCTTTGTGTTCACAACATCCAATCCCTGTGTGTTCACAGCATCCAATATCTGTGTCTTCATAGCACCCAATCCCTGTGTGTTCATAGCACTCAATCCTCTACCTTTTATTACTATTTTTTTGTTTTCTGCTGAAGAATTCACTACCCAAAGTTACTTCGTTGTCCTTTCCATGGGGTGAAGGACTTATTTGTTGGTGATGGAAGTAGCAGTGTTTGGCTTTATTTGATTTTTAAGACTAGATCTTAATCTGTAACTCAGGCAGTCCTGTACTTTAGCCCTCTGGATATTGGAATTACATACATATTTGAGAAGAAATGAATAATAAAGAGATCAGTAACCTTGACTTATTACTTAATTCACTTTTTTCTTCAGTGCTCTTGTTCGTCTTTGATAGTAGTCCGGGATTATCTTACATAATGACTTCATCATACATTTCTTAGAACTACTATGTTACAGCAGATTCCAATTTTGTTTTTGCTTTGTCATGTTTTGTTGAGCAAATGTCTTACTGTTTTGTTCAAGTTGGCTTAGAACTCATAATTCTCCTACCGCACCCTCACAAGGGTACGAATCATAATTTTACAGCTTGTTTTAGAAAATAATTATATATTTTTTTTCAATAAATTCTAGCTCTCAGATCAACTCTTACTTATTTAGTGAGTTACAAATCCTCAGAATATCCTAATGTCTGAGTTGCAAAAGTATTCTCTTCAAATCCTTACTACATCATCAAAATGCATTAAGTCTTCAATGCTAAAATAACTTTTTATTCATTGGGTCAATATTTGCTGATAGTGGCTCAGTAGAATGTAACACTACCATAAAAATAAATGCGTAATTCTAATAGCTCCAGTCATACTACAAGAGAAAATGTATATGTCAAACTCAATAGAGTTTATTTTTCTATACATTGCAATCTTTATAATTAAAAATACTATCTTTTTCTACTTTATTTTTAGTTCACACTGCCTTCCAATGTTTTAACGTTTTCTTTTTCTCTAAATGGTGAATTCCATAGAAATGGTTTATTTCTCATGGATTACATATGTTTTTAAGAAGTTAAAATAGCTTTTTCAGGGCTGAAGAGAAAGCTTGGCAGTTAAGAGCAGTTGCTGCTCTTGGAGAGGAGTTGGGTTCTGTTTCTGGCATCCGCATGTTCTGGCTCACAGCCACCTGTAATTCCAGTTCAGAGAATCCAGTGCCCTCTTCTGGCTTCTTCAGATACTGCATATATGTTGTGTATATAACAAACAATCAAGCACACATACACATATAGATATAAAATGAATAATACAAACACACATTTGTTGTGTTAGTAATCACACCTTAACTAGCTGTTTTCCAAGTCTGGATTTTATTCTGTCTCTACGTTTGTTTCCTAAATCTTCATAGTTCTAGCTTTTGAAAGTGGTATAGCTTAGCTGAGAAACTTACTTATCCAAGACCTAAAAAATGACAACACCAATTGACATGCCAGTGTGGGTAGGGGAATTCTCAGAAGGTTCTCCCTATAGATGAAGAGCATAAGCAATTAATGGTTACTGATAGGGAGAGTTTGTCATCTCCAGGATCAAGCCCTGATTGGTCAGATAGCCAATCACAAAGGGTTAGCCCTAAACATGTATGTATAATACTAAGTAAACTTAACATTGTAAGGGGATGTGAAACAATAATAATAAATAATAAGAGGCTATGGATTTTAGAAGGACTAAGGGGGGCATGGAAGATGTTGGATGGAGTACAGGGAGGGAAGAAGTTTATGTCATATGGCCGGAAGAACTATTTGTGCTACTTGTTTTTAAAACAAGATAAAAATTATAGTTTATACTCTCCGAAGTATCGCACTTTCAAATATGGTAGAATAGAACATTTTTTAATTTAAATTAAATAACTTCCGTGTAGACGTGGGCAGAGATTTCAGCTGCACACTTCCAAAGTTGGATTATGCACAGTCTGGAGAAGTTGTGTCATTGAGAAGGAGACAGAAGGCAAGGTCATACAGTTAGAAAAGCAATGGAGACCAGTATTAAAGATCTTAGGGGAAAAATGTAAGGGGTTTAGATTGAGAAATAGAAAGAATTTTTTAAGATAAAGTTAATGTTCTCCTACATGGGAGTTCGGGTGAAGAAATGATTGAAGTGGGCAAGATGAATAGTGTGTCTGGAGTACTTCACCCAGTGATATTCTGTTCGTAACTGCTGGAGGTATTTGCCAGCTGTGTAGAGAAGTCAGACCCTCCTGTGTTCTTCATCTTTCTCTCAGCAGGTTTCGGATTATTACGGCAGTGATGTGCCAGGGAACTCCTCTTATTATGGTTTTAAAGTCTCTCAAGTAAGAGATAGAGATGTGAGGTTTATTAATTATATGTTGAAAATAGTCTTTTGTTTTGTTACTAATTTATTGTGAAAGTATAAATTGCCAAAGCCCTTAACATCTAATTACAATAACTTACCCCTACAACTTGTCTTATTTTGCTCTATTTTATATACTAGACCCCGCACTGTAATTGTTTTTATGTCTGGAATGTCAGGTTGGCATTTGATGTCTCTTAGGTTCATATCTCAAAGACAGAAATTAGATCTATTAATCAGCAAGTCCCTCGGGTGGGGGTAATTACAGTCCTGGCTAAGGTATTTCATTTGGTAATGTGGTCTAGTTGTAATACTAACAGTTCTTTTTTGAGATGACCATGATGGCACATCCTATTATTCAATAACTGAGGAGGCTGAAGCAGGAGGATTATAAAATTCACTACCAGGCTATGCTATGATCTTTTGTCATAGAAACAAGGGTTAGGAATGGAACCTGGTGGTAGAATGTGTGCTTAACATATTCAAGACCCTGGGTTCAGTCTCCAGTTCTAGGAGATAAATATTTTCTTGTCCAACACCTAGAAGTACTGGATTGTATATATTATTCATCTTCTTATATGCTAAACTGAATTCTAAGAAAAAGGGCCAGAGATCAAAAACAAGATATGTAAGCTTCCATATGAATTAGGTCTGTGGCTGCAGTGGCAGCTGGAGTGTGGGATTAAGTTGGTGTGCTTGATATTTATTGTCTAATCAGAGGAAGTCATAGTTGAGACAGAATTTAAAATATAGATCATAAGTAAATTAGAAAAAAATATCCAAGAGATGATGCACCAAGACAATAATCTACCCCCAGCCTTATAAACTTGAGTTTGTACTTAGGGTCTAAATGTGTACAAAAATTAGCTTTCAAAATTTCAATTAACTTGTACTCAATATCTTTGTTTTATTAAATATAAATGAAATATCAAAGGTAAAAAATACCCAGGCTGTCAAGAGCTGGCTCGGGTTTGAAAAGCTCATATTGCACTGCAGAGGGCCCAGGTTCTCATCTCCCAGCGCCTGAGTCAGGTGGCTCACAGTCACCTACAACTCCAGCTCCATGGAAGGTTCCTTACCTGCGTTCATGTCATGTACATGTAACTCTCATACACACAGAGAGAGGGAGGGGAGGGCAGCATATAAGTAAAAATAAAATAAATGAAAAGTTATATAAAATACTCTGGCCTGGACTTAACCCTGGAACATCTAGAATAAAGAACATGGAGATATCAATTATTTACTCAGGCTTCATAGAATATCCATAGAGAAAGTTATATTGAAATAGCTAATGATCTAAGATTATGAAACTAAACTGTTTTGATCCTTAAGGACTTCAGCCATTAAACTATCACATACATAAACTATAGAACAGTTTTATTTAAGCTGTTTTTATTTCTAAACCGTCTCACAAACTTAATAAAAGAACCCACAACGTAAGAACAGAACATCACACTGTGGAAACCAAAAAAGGGATTTAAATCAGGCCCTTTCCAAAGGTGGAACTTAAATACCTTAAAAATACAGACCCTGAGATGCGAATCTTACAGAAGGGGAGGTTAAACAGTAAATTGAAGGAATCTATAATAAAAATTAAAATAAACTACAATAAGGATCACAAATGCAACTATTTATAGGACTCTAAAGAAATTAACTACAACCCAAAATGGACAGATGGAGAAAAAAGAAATACATAATTGGTTAAAGACTATATAGGAAAGACTGTAAGCTCCAGGATACTTTTTTATAAAATTGAAAGGAAGAAAAGTAAAAATGGGACAAAAATCAATGTTTAGAAGTGATAAGATCTAAAACTGATATTGCCTGAAATTATCCAAGAGAAGAGACACAGGATCCTAACTAGGATATGCTTGTCACTCCCAAAGAGTTCCCAGGGAAACTAGAGTGAGTGGAGGGGAAAGCAACCTTTTTGTTACATTGTCTGTTTATTTGCATATGTGTGTGTGTGGGTATCACTGAGTCTGCATAGAAATAAAGGACAGCCTACTGGAGTCTGCTCTCTACCACTGTGTGAGTCTTAGGGGTCAAACTCAAGTCATGTTAGGCTTGATGCCAAACACATTTACCAGCTGACCATCATGACAGCACCAAAGATGGAGAGAACATTTAAGAACAGCCACAAAGGGGGAGGATTGAGTATAAAGAGAATACAATTGAAGTTTCACCAAAGTTTTCAGCATGGACACATAACCCTTTAAAAATGGAATATTATCTTCAAAATGCTGATAGGATTGCCGGAGTAGAAAGCAGACGGTCATTTATGAATAAGAACACAAAAGCTTCTAATAAAGGAAGGGACTAAATTCAAAATGATGACATGAGATTCAAGAAGCAGTGACCAGCAAGAAAACAAATAAACAGAAACTACTTAATATTAGAGAAATGTAATATTAATAAAATATAAATTGATATTTAATATATACGATTATATATTTTAACAGTGAAGTATCCTGTTACTAAACGCTAACATACTAATAGCACCAGAATGAGGTGGAAATACATGAGGATGAACGCTGGAGTTGGTAGTGGATTAGGAGTAATCCGTTTGCTGTATTCAAGACCAGATTAGGATAAAACAAAGACAATGATTGAGAGTTCTCTTACTAAGACAGATGTGACTGATATACCGTGCCCATGTAACTGTGGAAAACTGGAGATCTGTTCGCTGTTCATGCTTAGTTAGAGATTAAAAGGAGCTGCGTACAGATCTGTGAATATATGGCAAGAGTGAATGTGAAGTAGTATCACATCTGGCTGGTTGGTTTTCCATTTCCTATGTAAGTATATCTGGCAGGGATACACTACACCATACTCATCATGGGAGTTCTAACTGCCAGCTGACCTACGAAAGGTGTTTCAGATGAGCTGGGTTTCGAGGAATGCTAATATAGAATAATTTACATGCAGATTACATGTTTCTGCTTGGAGAGAAGTCTGGGTAAAGAAAAACTAAAAGTTAAATTTGATTATTATTCTTTAACTGAAAACAATTTATTTTCTCTATCTCCACCTTTCTGTTTCCACTGGGCAGGTTAGCCAGTACACCTTCGCTATGTGCAGTTACAGAGAAAAGAAGTCTGAACCACAGGAATTAATGCAACTTGAAGGATACACTGTGGATTACACAGACCCCCACCCAGGTAATGCTACATGAACCACTTTTCCAGTCGTGTGTGGATATCCACAGCTTCGTAATATTCTGTATTTGTTCTCCACTTAAAATGCCCCTTGATGAATAGAAGGCTTATCTGAAGCTCATGCAAATGGACAAGACTTTGAGGTTCAAATTATGTCTTTTACCATCATCTGCATCTCTATAATTTTTTGGTTTATTTTTTTAATTAATAATTTTTTAATATAGTCTTTTCTCATTTTACATGGTTATCCCCATTCCCACTTCCTCCCCTCCTTCTGCTTCTTTCACCTTCCCTCCACCCCGCCTCCCTATCCACTCCTCAGAAAGGGTGAGGCTTCCCTGGGGAGTCAACAAAGTCTGACACTTCACTTTAAGGCAAGACCATGGCTCTCCCCGCATATCTTGGCTGAGCAAGGTATCCCTTAAAAAGAATGTGCTCCTAGATGCTAGTTCGAGCACTAGGGTTAAATCCTTGTCCCATTGCCAGTCACCTCACAAACTGTCAAAACCTCACAATTGTCCCCTATATTCAGTAGACCTAATTTAGTCCTATGCAGGTTCCACAGCTATCAGTCCAGAGTCAGTGAGCTCTCACTATCTCAGGTCAGCTGTGTCTGTGGGTATCACCATTATGGTTTTGACCCCTTTGTTCATATTATTGCTCCTCCTTCTCTTGGGCTGGTCTCAGGTAGCTCGGCCCAGTGCTTCGCTGTAGATCTCTGTATCTGCTTCTATCAGTTGCTGGATGAAGGTTCTATGATGACAATTAAGGTAGTCATCAATCTGATTACAGGGGAAGGCCAATTTAGGCATCCTCTTCACTGTTGCTTAGAGTCTTAGCTGGGCTCATCCTTGTGGGTTCCTGGAAAGTTCCCTAGTGCCATGTTGCTCCCTAGCCCTTTAATGAACACTCTATCAAGTTATCTCTTTTCTTTCTCTCCCTCACTGTCCTTCCCCCTTCCTGAACATCCCATTCCCTCATGTTCTCCTCCTCCCTCCCCTTCTCCCTTTCACCTCCCCTTCCACCCTCTCTTCTCCCCACTCCTAATTTTCTCAGGAGATCTTGTCTGTTTCTCCTTCCCAGGGGGAATCCATGAATGTCTCTCTTAGGGTTCTCCTTGTTACTTAGCTTTTCTGGGGTCATTGACTATAAACGCATTATCCTTTGCTTTACAGCGAGTATCCACTATGAGTGAGTACATACCATACTCATCTTTCTGGGTCTCATTTACCTAACTCAGGATGTTTTTTTTTTCTTTTCTAGTTCCATCTGTTTGCATGCAAATTTCAAGATGTCTTTGGTTTTTTTTTTTTTTTTTTTGCCCACTCAGTAGTACTCCATTGTGTAATTGTACCACATTTTCTTTATCCGTTCTTCAGTTGGGGGCACCTAGGTTCTTTCCAGGGTCTAGCTATTATGAATAATGCTTCTATGAACATAGTTGAACAATGCCTTTGTAGTATGATTGAGCATCTTTTGGATATATGCCCAAGAGTGGTATTTCTGGGTCATGAGGTAGATTGATTCCCAGTTTTCTGAGAAACCACCATACTGATTTCCAAAGTGGCTGTACAAGTTTGCATTCCCACCAGCAGTGGATGAGTGTTCTCCTTACTCCACATCATCTCCAGCATAAGCTATCATTGGTGTTTTTGATCCATTCTGACAGGTGTAAGATGGTACCTCAAAGTTGTTTTGATTTGCATTTCCCTGATGGCTAAGGATGTTGAGCAATTCCTTAAGGGTCATTTGGCCATTCTCAATTCTTCTTTTGTAAATTTTCTCTTTAGATCTGTACCCCATTTTTGATTGGATTATTTGGTAATTTGATGTCTATTTTCTTGAGTTCTTTATATATTTTGGAGATTAGTCCTCTGTTCAATGTGGGGTTGGTGAAGATCTCTTCCCATTCAGTCAGCTGCCATTTTGTCTTAGTGACTATGTTCTTTGCCTTGTAAAAGATTCTCAATTTCAGGAGGTCCCATTTATCAACTGTTGCTCTCAGAGTCTGTGCTACTGGTATTTTATTTCAGAAGTGGTCTCCTGTGTCCATGCATTCAAGGCTACTTCCCACTTTCTCTTCAGTGAGGTTCAGTGTGGCTGGATTTATGTTGAGGTCTTTGATCCATTTGAACTTAAGTTTTGTGCATGGAGATAGATATGGATCTATTCTCATCTCTATAATTTTTGTACAATAATAAAATACTTAAATTTTGGTGATAGAAAAATTAGATGAGATACATGCAGAAACATCACTTGGAAGCAAAATTACAGAGAAGATACTAAAATGCCAATAAATGATAGCTGTAAATGTATAGACAGACAGACAGACAGACAGACAAATTTTGAGACAGAGTCTATATATCCCTGGCTAACCTGAAACTCACTATGTAGACCAGACTGACCTCAGGTTCACGAAGGTCTTCATCCCTCTGCCTCCCAGTTAAGGTTAATACCACTCCTCCAACATATATATTATATTCTAATTTCCTACACAAAACACTTCCTTATATTTCTGTCCCTCCATGTATGTTAAAGTAGTTTGAACGTGACCTAATAGAAAATTTAAAATCAAAGTCTGAAACATTTTTTGAAGATTTATATGATACCACAGCTAGAAAATTTTACATCTGGCCTTAATTGACAAGTTGGAGTTAAAATCCATGGACAATAAGAATACTGTATAAAAATTGCTTTCATGTTCTGGGTATAAGTATTTGTGAGATTGGTGTTAAGACTGGGATCTCATCCTTCACGTAACTCATTACTTGCAATGAGCTCAAGTCCAAACTCCAAATACTCTGAGATCAAGATTCCAGGTGCGTGCGCTCCTCCATCTGTGGTGGCTGTAGGACTGAAGACACGGTGCTCGAAAATGAGCGAATAATTGGATATATGGAAGGCAGTTAAATTAATCAGCAATGTTAAAAAACCCCGGTAGTTAAGACTTAGATACATTTTTATATAACATACCGAGATGAAGTACAAATTGGTGGCCATATTCTCTAATTGTTCACTTACAAATAGAAATACTAAAGACTAAACTGCAATCCAAACTGAAGTATCACTTCTGCCTTACCAGTATTTTTATTTCCCCTAAGTTCATATTTCACTTCATGGTAAATATGCCAACACAAAGTGTTTACTCCTCTGGCAAGGAATACCAGACTTCACTCTGCGTTTCTATGGGGTATGTGTGTTGTACTGCCTAATGCTGTCTTGTCGAGAGCTAGAGTCTCCCTGATCTATATGTACAAGTGTTTTGGCTGTGCCCCTTTAAATTGTGGACTAGGGATATGATTCTCAACTAAGATCATTTAAAACACTGAGCTCATACGGATGAGGCTGGGTAAATAAAATCTGCCAATCATTTAAATGTTAATGGTGTCTCTCTTCTTCCACAGGCCTTCAGGGTGGTCAGGTGTTTTTTAACGCTGTTAAAGAGGGGGATACTGTAATATTCGCCAGTGACGATGAACAAGACAGAATATTATGGGTACAAGCCATGTACAGGGCCACGGGCCAGTCTTATAAACCAGTTCCTGTGGTTCAAAGCCAGAAGCTAAATCCTAAAGGAGGAACTCTCCATGCAGATGCTCAGCTTTGTAAGTTTTGTGAAAATTAATTTGATTATCAATTAATAACCTTAATAAAATATAAAACTGAGGGAAATTTGTTCAGTCTTATAGTTTGTATTATTAATTAACTAATTAAATAAAAGTCGTTTCTATTAGACATAGAATTAGTTATCTAATTTTTCACATAAATCTGGAGTGATACCTGTGTGTTGATAGACTGAGCAGCTTATATTTGGGAATATATATGTATACATAGTTACATGTAATAGCAATTAGTAATAATATGAATAAAGAGTCCACGAATCTGAAGAAGACCTGGGAGATTTTGAAGCAAAAAAAAGGGAAGGGAGAAATGTTGCAATTATATTATAATCTCAAAACATTTTTAAAAATTCTACAGACATTCCAAAAGCAAATTTTATTTTGTTTATTGTATCTTTAGCCTAGGTTTCTTGTTAGGAGAAAAATATTGTGAAGTGAAATTTGATGAAATTCTATGGAATGTAGAAGAATCACACTGTGCATTTGTTTTTGGTAACTGCAAGAATAATTGGGCTGGTTCCTTCTGTATTGTAGAATGATAAGAGGAACATATAGTAAAAAAACAACAACAACAAAAAACAGCTTTTCTTATCTCCAGACGCTTTAGTGTTCCCTCAATTTCTGTATGCTGATTTGAAACATTCAGATCCAGTGCATCTTTCCTGTTGAATCAGTAGTGGCTGATTGTGTAATGTGTAGCTGCATTAGGAGCAGTTCCAAACACACTGGCAGTGATCACTTTATCTTTTTACACTCCTTTAGAAAACTTCCCTTACTTCTACATAAAGCATTCTGTCTCTATGTTTAATCTCAAGTTGTGGCTTTTTATTGTCAAGATTCTCCTGCGGGATAGTAACATCTTGACATGCATTATTTTCTTCTTTTCCTTTTCATGCATCAAATAATTACCCTCTCCTTCTTAGACACTCTTCAGTAGATTACATCTGAGCATCTTTAAAGGCTCTAAAGAGGACAAACAATTAAAGGTGGGATTTGTGCCTTCATCTCAACTCCTTTGCCACCTTTGGATGCCTTGCTTCACATTTCCAGCAGGCTGTTGCTACAGTAGTGCATAGTCACTTGGTAACTATGCTACACTCCACGTGGAGTGTGGAGAGCTCATTCTGGGGGTCGTTTAGACATTTCCGTCAGCCTGGCCACATCAATGGCATCTTTTCTGCTGAAAATGTCAGGTGAGAAATGATGCCATGGGCTATCATATTGAGCCATCAGATGTAAGGCTTTGTCAGCTCACAAACATACACACACACACACACACACACACACACACACACACACACACACCCCAGAATGCTTTCCTTCCTCCTCTGTGTATTTTTTTATTGTTCTAATCAGACATTATTCCTGAATTATTTTTCCCCTTCTGGATGATCTATACTCTTGTTTCTCCTGACTTGGATTCTCCATAGACAAACAGACATATTTAGAACTGGATTCTTTCCACATTCATAGACAAAGTATTTTGTCCACATTCATAGACCATACTCTGTCCTTTATCTCGTGGGATACTGTTCCACGGTATTTAATGTGAACCTCTTTGTCTTCTTGAAAATCTGAGTTTAATATGTGAGCAGTCAGTGCTTCACGAGTAATATTGGAGTATTAGTTTCTTGTTCCTCTCTTTTGGAAATACTCGTTCCTGTTTCTGTGTGTGAACCTAATCCCATTCTCCTTGCTATTTACTTTGTGATAATGAAGTACATGTGCCTACTGTTACGATCACTTGTAGCACAAATAATAAACACTCAGAGATAGATATTGGGGTTCAGACTGAAGACCAGAAAAGCAAAGCAGTCAACCACTAGAGAGTTCTTACCTCTACCAAGACGCAGACAAAGGGGTGATCCTGTCCTCAGAGTGACTGTAGACAGCAGTGTTCTCTACCAAACCACAGGTTTCACTGTTTCTCTCTCCTCCTGCCTTATCTTCCTCTCTAGTGCCGGGATTAAAGGCAGGCACCACCACTGCCCGGCCTCTATGGCTGTCTAGTGTGGCTAGCTTTGCACTCTGATATTCAGGCAAACTTTACTTATTAAAACACAAATAAAATATCACGATATTCACTTTATATTTTCCCTGTTTACTCTTATAGAGAAAAAAAATACTTAGAATGTATCCAAAATCTTACCTGATTAATACTAACTTGTTTCAGCTGCACCTATGAAATAAATCTTCATTTACTCAAAAGTCCTACACTGTTTTTTAACACTAATCTCTTATCTGTAGAGCACTCCTTTATTCTTAGCCTGGCTAATTTCTACACATGTCATGCTTAGATTGTTATTGTATCTATATTTCCTGTTTTTCTACTGTATTGTTGCCCATATATGAACATATTTTTTACTTTCAAGTAGCATAACTTTTAATTATACAAACTAATGGGTTTTATTAGAGCATTTTCACACATGTACGTGATGTATTTCTACTGTTTTCACCTTTCATTGTCCTCTCTTGCTCCCCTCCCACTTCTATAGGCGTCTTTCCTATTCCCAACCAGTCTCCTTTCTACATTCATGATTTTTTTTAATTTTCCTGTTTATTTTTGTGTTATTTTTGCATTGAGGTTTTTGGAGTTTCTTGAAGGGTCCTGAGTGAGGCATTGTTTACAAGTATGAGTTTCTTACGGGTGATTACGCACTGAAGAAAATACATCTTCATCATCCCATAAAATTAACTGTCTGTACTCAGGACGATTGGGGCCTTGGGTGTCTCTGCACAGGGCATTCCATCTCACTCTCTTCCTCATTCTCTTCTCTTTCACTCTTAGATGCTTTTTAGTCCCTCTGTCTAGTGTTCTCTGAACTTTAGAGGGAGTAAAGTGGTTTTTCTATTTAAGGAAAAATATTTAGCAGTCCTTTAGGCTCTGCATTTTCTCATTTCCGACTCTCTACCGTTATTCTGTTGCCCACTGTAAAAGGAAACCTCTTTGACCAAAGCTAATGCATATGAACATAGTTATTGGGAAGTATGCTGTGTCCATTTTAACAAAAATGAGAACAGCTTCTTCACTATGGCCTATGACCTCCTAAGCCATGGGTTTTGGCCAGGCTCGCAGCATCAGAGGGGATTTCTTTCCTGTGGAGTGGGCTTCTCATCCAGTCAAAAAGATGTTGATTGCTCCCATTACTGGCTTGCCACTATTGCAGCATAGGGAATCTTTCTGTCTGGCTAGTCAGTAGCAGAGCACACAAGGTCTACAACTGAGTGAGACTCTTATTGAAAATACTGTTCCGGCCCTTCCCCCAAACATCTTGGATAGTATCTTTGGGCATTATGGCAGCTTGGTAGCAGGAAGAAAGCTTTCATCTTGGTTCTAGCTAGATTTCTATATGTGCTACAACCAAAACATGTGGTGTCTTCAGTAGCAGAGTCTGCCCATCTAGTTCTGGTAAGCGACCTTCAGACACAGTAAATGTCTGTATTGTTTTAGGGGCCTCAGAGGATTCTAATCAAAATCTTGTGGTTAACCCACCCCTGGTTTTCATTAAAAACCTATGGTTTCAGGAGATGCTATTCTTTTTGTTTGTCTTTTTTGTTAGTTGACCTCTACAATATTTAGTTTGAATTACTTTCTTATTATTGAGTTTTGAGAGATGTTTCTATATTCTGCAAGATATTTGTCAAACTTCTTACTTGACAAATATTTTCTCATCTGTGGCTTGATTTACCATAAATTATAACAGTTCTTTTCAAAAGAAATGTATATCAATTTTTGATGAAGTCTGTTTTCTTTCTTGCTGTTAGTTGGCTTTTGCTTTTAAGGCAATGCTTCATGATGGAACTCGTGGTCTGTAATCTTCCTGCATCAGCATCTAAAATGCTGGAATTAGGCGCTTGGTTTCTCATTTCTTTAAATAGTTATACCTGTCTTAGTTACCTTTCTGTTATTATGCTAAGATACCCAGACAAATATAGCTTAAGGAAGAAAGAATTTTTTGGCTCACAGTTCAAAATACACTCGATCCATGCTGGGGAAGCTAAGAGACCAGAAGTTGGAAGCAGCCAGCCATGTGCCACACAGAGTCAGGAAGAAGAAATCAATGAGCATCTGAGCTCAGCTCACGTTCTTCTCCTTCTGTCATCCAGGATTGCACCCTAGGGAATAGCACCACCCATGGTGGGCAGATCCTCTCACCTCAGTTAACTTAATTAGGATAACTCCCACGGGAATTCTCAGAGGCCCATCTCCCAGGTGATTATCCAGCTCAAGTTGACAATTGAGATCAATCATTGCAGCATCATTAATGTCATGAATAAGAAATTGCCACTGGTTGGGGAGAACTTTGGATGGAATGTAAAATGAAATTAAGAAATAAAAAAAGGAAAAAGACATTACAGTTGAAATGTCAAAAAAAAAACTTCATCCAAAACAATATTTTAAGTGCTTATTCTGTATCTAAAATTTATATAATCTGCCTTATAAATTTTGCATCTATATTGACTCACTTTTTATACTGGTTGATAGTGCGCATCAATGTTCATGGAATCATGGAGGCGTTTGGCACATTAAAAAGACTGCCCTAGGACATTTCCTGACATCATTTTTTTTTCTGTCTGGTGTAGCTTTATGGTTAAGACAGTGCCAGTCAGGCTGGGTGGCACTGGCTGTACTTGTTCTGACTTAAAACAAACTGTTATCACTGCTAATGTTGCCTCCCTCTGTCGGCAAGCTTCTAGCTGTATTCTTCATCAGAGCAGACCTCTTGTTTTTAATCTGTTTTCAACAAATAAACAAAATACAAATTTTGAGGGAACAAGGGGGAGGAAGATGGGTACATTCCCATCTCAATTCTGACCTTCTTGAGTTTGCTCTCAATCCCTTAATGCCTTCCATGGTTCCACATTGTTCCTTTCTCTTTCTTCCTGGTCATTTCTTGGAACACTTTATTAATCATCAATAAAAGTAGATAACATAAAGTTAAAGTGACTCATTGTATAACTGTACTTCCTTCTCTCATTCCTCTTCTAATTTCTTTGCTGATCTGTGGTTGGTAAAGATAAGCTTCCTTTCTCTTTTCTTTCTTTCTGCTTATATTTTGTGTTGATAAGAACTTGGAAGACTGTCATCTCTTTTACAATATCAACCTCCAACTTCCTAGCTAAACTCAGAAAATTTTCATTAGCTCTCACATTTATTATTTAACCACAACAAAGGTAGAAACAATCTAATACCTATTATTCATGTAGATGTAAAGATAATGTTTTAATAACATCCAAAAATATCCAGAATATATGAAGCAGAAACATTATAGATTATGTATGGTATCATTTCCTCTATGTTAGGAACCTACTTGTAATAAGAAAAGGTAGGAGGCATACTTATACCCAAAACATTCATAATTAATGAATTGAATTGAAGGACCAGTTATTTTCTTCTTCTAATATTCTCTTTTTTATCTAACCTGTATATTCCTTTACTCAGCATAATGAGTACTTAAGGATAGTCAAAATAATGTTTATAAAATTTAACTTAGTAGAATATCACCTTATCTTTTAGGACATCAACAACAGTACATATTTATAGATCTCTCCAACAAGCAGATCTTGTCTTTATATCTGAGCCTGTGTAGAAACCCTTTAGACAGAGTGAGCCGAACAGGAGACACGTGCTGCTAATAAATTTTCCATTTCAAATGTAGCAAGCTGCCTTGGACAGGGAGCAGGATTTTACCTACCCTTTGTTTGCTGTCTCGATCCAAAACCACCTTGCTTTTCATTTTTTGTTAATTACATATATAGCACAATCTATTTTTGATCTTAGTGCCACATGACAAAACAGTTATCCTCTAATAATAAACGTCAAATGTGAGCCAGGGGGATGGGGAGATGGCTCAGGAGGTGAGAGCACTTACTCTTCAGCAGAAGATCCGAATCTGGTTCCCAGCACCCATGTCAGACAGCTCACAACCACCTGTAACCCTAGCTCTAGGGGACCCGAATCCACTCTTCTGGACTCATAGTAACACAATTACATAATCACACTTGCATATATATTACATAATTAAATATTACACAATTACAAATAAGATAATATTTTGTAACCATGATCCAGAAACACTACCATCTATTTTATTTTTGCCTAGTATGTTTTTAGGGAGCAGAGCTTGTGCTTTATTTTGGGAACTTGCTTTCCACATTGCTAGTATGTTGCTGTGTTAAACAACACCTTACTTTCCTCATTTCCATGTTAAATTTTACACTTCATAGGTAAAGCATTAGTTTATTTCACCTTGAACATATTAGTTCTGGTGAATGTTCAGTACTCTTTTACTTTGCTAATTTATAATCCTCAGTCTCCATTGTTAATTAAGACTTTTATTGTGTGAAAATAATTTTGTATTATTTACTACAAAAAACAAGGCACATACCATGTCAACTTTAACTAACATAACAAAAAGAAGCTAATAAATTATTTGATCAATAATTGAAATATGAATTAACTCCTAAATGTTTGTATTAACTGTTCCTCTAGTCTTAAGCAAAAACCTACATATATAAGACCATACTTACCAGACTTAACTGCACAGAAACTTAAAACATTATAATACTGTTGTATAAGCATATGTTTAGTTATATACACATATTGTTACATACATAACTCATTGAAGGTCATATATGTGATAACAAAAACATGGCAGTTTTGCTAACTCATGCAAGTTTACAGGTAACTTCCCGTAAATTTTTAACTACAAGAAATTTACAGACAGGTTTGTGTAAGGTATATGGATCTGTGGGCAAGCCCCTTAAGCATATGTTAGTTTTAAGCATAGCAAAGTGAATTTTATTTCAGCAGTTTCATCTAAGGTGGTTCTGTGTTTTAGAGAGGAGAAATGGTCTCAGCTAGGGATCCCTGTCATCAGAGCCCTTTGCTACTGAGTCCTGATCCCAGACTCCTCAGTAACTTCCAGCTGCTGTTCAAAGTTTCCGAATTCAGTTGCCCTCTCCTGTCTTCATGCCCTTCCTGTTGTATGTACACAACAGCTCACCACACTAAGAGAAGCAAAAGCCACAGAGTCATTACTGTGTAGAAAAGTAATTTCTCCATTGCATAGTCTGAGCTCTGACTTCAATGCCCTTCTGGAGATGTGGATCCTTTGGCACATAAAGCTAGTTGGGGTCAGTGCCCACACAATATAATATCCTCCGTCACAGCAGAGAGGTTAGCCAGGTCTTTGGTGGTCCTTCTGTGTTTGCTCTGTTGGTTAATTTCAAGTCAGTATTATCTGTATAAATTGAAACTGTTGACCTCCTATTCTCTTCTAATGAGTCCACACAGCTATTATCCCAATGAAACATTCGAATTTTCACATACCACTTGATTGAGACCTCTATCACTTCTTGAATTTCTAGCAAACAGCAGTATTGCCCAATTTAGATTTGATTCCATCTACCGTTAGCACTCTTGGTGACAATACCACCTAAAGATGTTAGAGCATAGATATCCAGCTGTTACCATAGAAACTCCACCAGCACTCTCAATTACCATGCCCCACATCTGTAGTTAGTCCATAGGTTAATCATCACAATTTATAGCACTATCACAGGCATCATTTAATAATATCATAGCTTGCCGGCTTATTGTGATAATCTTCTTACACTGTTTCACTGAAATGTGCTAGCATCGTAGCAGTGAACATTTGAATAGTACTATAGAGGTTCTTTATTTTTAAAAAATATTGAATAATTTTTTCTTACAATAAACATTAATTGAAGGTAATCTGATAAAAACCCAATTTTATACAACAGATACCGGCTATACAGGTGGTTGGAAACACATTTCCTAACTGATTCAGATGTCGCAACTGTGTCTTTTAAAAAAATATGTAGATAAGTTATGCCAAAGGAAAACTATATGAAAATATGTTCTGAAAATGAAACATGAGACAATATTATAGCTAATTTTTGTTCTAGTTTATGAGAAAAAAATGTGGATGAAGAAATGTAGACATACACAAAAGTTATAAAGTAACAGCTTTGTAGGGTGTAGGTTTCCTGAAAAGTATAATTGAGACTTCAGCGCATTAACTGGTTTTGTTAAATAAGTAGGTTGTAGCTGCTTTTATCACAGCCATTAACTGTGCCGTATGACCTATCGATCTGCTTCACTTTACTCTCTCTTCTACTCTTTGTATATTCTATGACACTATATCCTAATATATAACATGAAATTTCTGTTGACAATAACAAGCATTCAGTAGCACGCATCTCTGTCATACTCCCTCTTTTTTATGCTGGTACTATCTTTGTACTTCATAGCGTGCCATAAGCACTCATAAACATATACATGGCCATTCTTTGTTTAAAATAAAGGCCAGACAACTAAACCAACTTTAGTTTTGAAAAACATAAAGATTGATTGGAAAAGAAAAAGCTAAAAACAAAAACATTTGTCACAGAGGGAGGTCTAAATTTCATTAGAGTTCGTTTTAATTTTTCTGTGTTGATAGAAGCTAATGGTGACATAATCTTTTCGTACAGTGTTTTGCATTCTGCTTCTCTGACATAGAAGCAGAGACGCTGGTTCTTTACAGAATGTGTTTTACAAAGCTGTAGCCCTTCTATAGGTTGTTGTTGGTTTTATCATCATCATCATCATCATCATCATCATCATCATTATATTGTTTAATTCTTATTTGTTCGGTAGCAAGCATGTACCTTAGCAAATTTATGATATTCAGAGAACAACTTGAGGCAGGCAATTCTCTCCTTGTGTTATTCAGATTCTAGATATCCAACTCAAGTCAACAAGCTTGTTAGCAAGTTGAATTGGCTTACCAGCCCTTTTTTTTTCTCTTTCTTTTTTTTTCTTTGAGACAGAGTTTCTCTAGGTAGACCTGGATATCCTGTAATTCACTCTGTGGGTCTGTCTGGCCTTAACTCAGAGATTCACCTGCCTCTGCCTCTGAGGTGCTGTGATTAAAGGTGTGTGCCACCATTTCCTGGCTCTCATTTTGTTTTTTACCTTAAAATTTTTGTGAGTTGGTTTGCCTGTATTTTCTAAGTTGAAGGAGAATATTCATTTGTGACTTAATATTTGTGAGTATAATGTTAGCATTTATCTAATTGTCAAAAATAATCTTTCATTTATTTGTGCTTTGTCACATTAGTAAAAGTTATTTGAAACTGTATCTCATAAAATATTATTTTATTAGTTTAAAAATGTGTACTTGTAAAGATTAACTATAGACTTGTTTTCAGAAATATACATTTTAAGACTATTTTCCTGTAGCTTTTAAAAATGATACTTTAAACCTTTATAATAACATCATAATTATGAGAGTTTTTCCTCTGAAATTTATTACATATCCCGTTCTCCACAGATAAACCATTAATGGTCGTTATTTTTAACTGCTTCTTATGACCTCCGCTGAAAGAAATAATGAATAAAAATCATCAGTTATTTCATAGAAATAATCATCTCATAAAGGTGACACCAAGCAAATTTTGTACTTAGAGAAATGAAGATGCTAAAATAGATCAGCTCCTTCAACTGGAAGATGCATGTGTTTTGCCTTCCTTGGTGTTCTGCCTCCTACTCATTTGATGCTGTTTCATATTGTAACATATTCAACTTTTACAAGACTGTAGACAGGATATAAGAGAAGCTGGACTGTCTTACTTCTCAACCTAAGGAAAAAAGTTTAGTGTTCATCCATTTAATACCACTTAGCATATGAAATAGTTCATCATTTGGGTGGTCATTAAATGTAACAGAACAAAACTGGTGTTTTATTTAGAAAGAACCGTGGCGTACCTTGCGTAGCCAGTGCTTTGTTTTCCATTGCTTTGCTGCTGTATTCGGGTTTCTCATGTTACGTGGACGTGAGCTATACATCCATCTTAGTGTCTTTTATTTTTAATGTGATTCTCAAGACCCTTCAGCTTGAATTATACAGTTCTTCCATCCACAAATATGGCTGAAAGTTGAACTTGACATGGATCAATATGATCTGGACTAAATATCTAAATGTGACTGATTATGTTAGCATCATGTCCACAGATCAATATTGAGTTTTATTATGAGCCTGACTCTATAATTGGGTTTGATCAATAAACTTTTGTCTCTTTTCCTTTGCAGATTTAGGGTTGTTCCACATAGGTTTTAGAAACTACACTTAGCTTGCATTTAGGACTCTTTTCTTGTGATGACCAGAAAGGGATTTATGTGTAAATTTGAAGGAACAATGGGCATCATGTTTATAGTTGTGAAAGGGTCCACTCCAGTCACTGACTGCTTAGCGCAGAGCTAATGTAGTAACACCCCAGCACTCCTTTTGGGATGTGTAGGGCTTTCTCTGTCTATATTTAGTCAATCGCATTGAAGACTTTGACAAAACATACCATTAACGAAAGCAATCATAAAAGCGTGCCTTTTGATAAACCCGCAGGGTCCACAGGCATTGAAAGATGCAATCTGTAAAGAACAATAAGTTTGAACCTTTGATTGAAGTGCCATTTGGGACGGGGGGCATTGTCTGCATATCTGCACAGACACGATGCTCGCTTTTTCGTGTCTCTTAAACTTGAAGCCTGAGAGCGTTCAATGCCATTTCTGCATTGAAGTTGGTCCCATTAAAAGCTCCATACAAAAAGCAGACTGGAAGTGATCCAGCTGAAGCTGTGTGCTTATCTCTGCCCTAGTTTGCCATTTGGAAAGCAGGCTTCTGGCCATCATTGCCATTTCCTTTATGAATAGACCTGGGTTGTTTTCCGGTTACTTCTCTTTGCAAGGATATTCATAAAATACAACAACTCTTCAATCCTTGACCCCTATTTTTGGACATCATCTTACTATATAGCCAAGACTGGCCTGGGCTTGTCTATGTAGATCAGGCTGTCCTCAAACTCACAGAGACCCACCAGCCTCTGACTCCCAAGTACTATGATGGTCTGCACCACCATGTCTAGCCCAACTTTCTTTAAAATTGGGAAATAACAGTTGTTCTTCCAGTAAGTATAAGAATCCACTTTGAATAAAAGTTGGATTCTGAGTCCAGGTAATGGCTCAACAGATAAAGTCATGCCAGGCGGATGGTGGCACACGCCTTTAATCCCAGCACTCGGGAGGCAGAGGCAGGCGGATCTCTGTGAGTTCGATATCAGCTTGGTCTACAGAGCTAGTTCCAGGACAACCCTTTCTCAAAAAACCAAAAAAAAAAAAAATCAAACAGATAAAGTCATTTGCAACCAAGCCTGATGACCTGGATTTGACTCTTGATACCCACATCGTAGCAGAACCAAAAGAACCAAGTCCTGCATGTTGTTCTCTGACATCCATGTGTGCGCCATGACTTACACTTGCACACGTAATAAATGCATGCAGTTAAAAGTTTTTCTTTGAATGTACTCATTTTAAATGGTTTGCCGATTGTCCTCATGTCATTTGGGGGCTTCAGACTTTGCAATTCATATTAATATGATGTATTTTTTGCGAGTTGAAGGACAAAAGTGTGGTCCTCAATTATCATGAGGCCTAAATTTCGTGTTCCTCATAAACTATATTGTTAATTATTAAATCAGAAACATGAATGTACTGTAAGTGATCTTTTGAATTTACAGATGCAGACCGTTTTCAGAAACATGGGATGGATGAGTTTATTTCTGCTAGTCCTTGCAAACTTGACCATGCCTTCCTCTTCAGAATTCTCCAGAGACAGACTTTGGATCACAGACTGAATGATTCCTATTCCTGCTTGGTGGGTACAAATCTGTCTATCTGGTCACCTATAGGTTAGAATAAAAGATTTTCAGAAGTGAGAAATAGTTGCTGTAAAACAACATTTTATTCCTGACTCATTTAATCACTGTAGTTGGGGTTAGGGAATAAAGAATTCCAATCGATTGCTTCTCAATTTGAAAATTATACACTTGAAGACCACTGCTGTGCCACTCAATAGACGGGAGAATAGCCTGGAATAGATGCTGAACTCTAGTGGCCCCAGACAATGCCGACTGGAAAGGAGAATACTTTAAATAAAGACAGACAGAAAGCCTTTGTCATAGGAGTCACCAATACCTGCACAGACACTTTAAAGCTTATGTCCTATTCAGCAGATATTGCTATCTTGCTCTTGTCTCTTTGATTCCTAGGATAACGTAAGTGACAGGGAAAGAAATGGAAAAAGTAACAACATGATGGGATATACAAAACAGGACAGCTTGCATTTCATCCAGAGATAATTTGAATTGTGAGAGAGGCAGAGGCATTGAGGGGCAAGGGACAGAGGACTAGAGACAGAGAGATGATTTAAATAGCTAACTGCTACCTGGTTTGTGATGAACATAAAATGTTATAATTTATAGTTTCCCTGATACCACAGAGTCAGGGGATTAAAGTTATAGCTTAACTACAATTTATTATTGGAAATGGTATTTTCTGTCACTAATTGACTCTCGTGGATACCGAGCCTAATAACTTTGTAGAATAAATTATACTCTTTTTGAAGTCCTAACTCAGACAGTTTGTTCTCAAGTCTTTGGAGATATCCAGTAGACATGAGGAAACGAACCAACAGCTATACCTACATTGGCAATTCATTAATTTGTCTATGAGTCTAAGAATAGAGCTGGGATTAGTGACAAACATCTTTAATTGCAGCAGTTGAAAAGCAAAGGCAGACAGATTTGTCAGGTCTCTATGAGTTCAAGACCATCCTTGTCTATACAAAGAGTTTCAGGCCAGCCAGGGCTAAATAATGAGGCTTGGTCTTAAAAAATAAGGGAGGGAAGTAAATTCGAGAGGGAGGGAGGGACAGAGGATTGGAGGAAGGGAGCAAAGGATGAAGGGAGGAAAAATGTTACCCTCTGTCTTGTATACACTGAAAACGAAATGTGGTGTGATTAGAAACATTGCTTGGGATAGAGTGGACCTAGTTGTCAATCAAGACTCACTAAGTGATTTTCTGTGTGGTCTTGGACAATTCTATTCCCATTTCTGATGTAAGTTTCTTATGTCAGACAGTTTTAAATACTAGAAACCAGTGACTGTGTGGGACTGGTCCACTGTGATTTTCCTGCCTCCACGTGGGGTTGAGTTGATATCTCTTATTTATCTTTGTTAATACATTTTCCTGTAATACCCTAACCCCTCTTCCTTAATAGTTACTCTGTTTCCTTCAAAAGCTCCCTTCTTCTCTATATCTTTTAATCTGATTTCTATAAATGAGTTTGTTATGGTGTTGTATGAAGCTGCGCCACCCAGTCCTACCCTTGCAGCATTAACCAAACTGGCTGCTTGCTTTCTGCCCTACTCTTACAATGAGCATCTTACTTCAGAAGAACAAGAAACCACTACTGGAAAACCTTAACTCTTATGATCACAGAAGGACAGACTGAGAAAAATATTCCAGGCATAAGCATGCAAATGTGTGTCACTGGTGGACTTACTGAAATTTTCTTTCTAGTTCATATTATAAAATGTTTTCAGTGAGTGGTCAGTTTTGGTGCTAGTGTCTACCTGGTTATTCTTTTTATATATACATGTGTGCATTATTGTTTTTAATTGAGCTATACATTTTCCCCACTTCCCTCCCTTTCCTCCCCCCCACCATGCCACCTTATTCTCTTTTTAACTGACTCCTAAATAAATCAGAGTTTAGGGAACATCACTTGTTGTGACTGACGAATGGAAACAAGTCCTCTGAATAGAATTTGACTACTTTTGAGTAGCAGCAGAGAAGAGCAGTGTGCCGCACATTGTCTCAGAGATATTAGATTGTCAGTGTCACTTCCAAAACTGATGATCAACAAAGCAAACGCTCTTAGCTGCTTCTGCTGCTGCTGCTTGCAATGCCTTAAATGTGCATACAGAAAAACAAATCTTAGCCGGGGGAAAAAAAACGTGTCTTTTTCTTTTCTCTTGCAGGGGTGGTTTAGCCCTGGCCAAGTGTTTGTGTTAGATGAATACTGTGCCCGCTATGGTGTGCGAGGCTGTCACAGGCATCTCTGCTACCTTACAGAACTGATGGAACATTCAGAAAACGGTGCTGTCATTGACCCCACCCTGCTCCATTACAGCTTTGCATTCTGTGCCTCTCACGTGCACGGCAACAGGTATTTTGACTTGCAAATACTCGGTGAAATGTATAGGGTTGCCCGGAAGATGGAGAGAACGTGCTTGGCCATTATCACCTAGTAACAGGCTGTAAATAGTAGGTACTTCTTAGGGGAAAAAAAACCCACACAAAGGAAAAATGTACATCAACATGCTGTTGATTTAGGTGAGCTGCACTTTATGTTTCTTTTTGCTGGCGAAACCACTTGAAAGAGAGAGAGACAGAGAACGTATCCACAAGAGTGCAAGTTGCCTTTTCTTCTCCAGGGCCACCTGGTTCTGTATAGCTCAAGTGTCCGGATGATTCCTATTGTCGTGCATGTGCGTGCCTGGGGAGGATTTCCTGCAGGATGATGCAGACCTAAAGACCTTTTCTTAGCCATTATGGAATAAACTTTCAATGCTAAAGCAGGATCAGATACCATACTCAGGCTAAGATTCTGCCCAACCCCTTTCCTAGCTTCCATTTCTGGAGCTAGTGTTTTGCATTAGGATTCTAAGCTACTGAACTCACCTCTTCTTTTACTAAGACAGAAGAATCACCTAGTGTAACCCTCTATAGTTCAGTACCTCTGGGCTTGAAAACTCACCTATGACTCTGTCCTCCGAAAATTATCTACAGATTACCTTTGTTAAGGCTCCCCCTATAACTGAGGTCCATATAGTCTAACCCTTCTGATTTTAATTATTTTCTATCTTGTGTATCTGTAGTTTCCTTTCCTTTCTTTGCAAAAACCTGGCTAAGTTTCAGGTTATTTACAGCATGACCTATTGGCCAAGGAATTCAAAAGTCAGAACATCCTTGTTCAAATAGATAATTAATAACCAAGAAACTTGGATGAATTTCATCATGTTTTCCAGAGGTCCCACCTTCAGAGAAGCAAAGTCATGAATCATAGCTGGAAATGAAGCATATTAGTAAATGTAGAGCACTTAAAAACTGTTACATTAGTATTTTTAAAAAATTGACTCATATTGTCTGAAGTATTGTTATGTCAGCTACAAGGTTCTTTGTTACTAACAGTTGACACCTGGAATGTTCTCCTGATGCCTTCAACCTCCTATGTGGAAAGTAAGCTCTAGGATTTCATCAAACCTCTCTCACCATTGCCCTGGTTAGTTTCTTCTTCTTCTGGCCTCACCGTTTTTGGTTCTCCAGTTATTTGTGTTTTCAGGCATCCACTCATTCATTCATTCATTCATTCATGCCTTCATTTGTTCATTTCAACTATCCTTTTGCTAATACTTCATGGTCCTCCAGATTCCTAAGTGTGCTTCCCAAGCCTGGTTTCTTCTTTTGAAGATTCCTGTTGTTTTTAGCCCGTTTATATGTCCCTGCATAGTTTACATCATTTCCCCATTAAATCCACTTTTTAAAAAGTTAAAATATACACAGTAAGTTGGTCTCTGATTCAACATGTGGGTGGATGCAACTTAAAAAAGAGAAAAGAAGAAGTGGAGTTTGAAGGAGATTCATACTTCAGCTTAGGACAGACGTCATCGAAAATACGCCAAGAGTTGTGGCATTTCCTGTGATGTTTGCAGTCCAAGAACTGCCATTCAGGAACGTTCTTCCCCCATGATCAAAGAATAAAAGTGCCCAAACATGTCTACTGGAATCCTGACTCTGAAATTTGCAGACTCAACTAGGTTGGGAAAACTACTTAACCTCCTGGAATTCTGGAGTTCTTAGGTATGAAAGGAGGGAACGGTACTATCAAGACACTGGATGAATATAGAGACTCTTTATCAGTATCAGCTGCTATTTGTCTGGTGTGCGGTCCTAACAGCCACCTCCCAGTCCAGGAAGATGTAAGCCATGAGGAAGGAGAAAATGCAGAAAGCCTGTAGTCCAGCCGCTCTACCTTCTACTAAACAGAAATATTGCAGTGCGCGTGTGCTTATACTGCTAATATCTTTGCTAATAGAGTACTTTAGTGTAACCACTCCCTTCTTCAGAATGTGCCCTGGTGCTTCATGTCTCCCGTGTTTATCTACATCGACGTTTTGTGCAGAGCGATGCAGTGTCAAATCCCTACTTTTCTGCAATCTACCACCATTCATTTGGCTGATTCTTTTTACATCTGTCAAGATCCGCAGAGAGTCGTTTTGTTCATTGCCTGAAAACCACCTCTGACAAAAAAAATTTGAAAGGGAAGAAGGCTCGCCTTTTGTTGTTAGCTGGAGTGAAGGACAACAGCGGCCGCCGCTGCCGCGTCTGGAGTGAGTTTTTTCAGGGAGCACATCCCATCAAGCAGCGCTGAGCTGCTGGGTGTGCGCATTCTGTGGGCTGCATCTTCTCTGAATAGCTCTCTGAAATCTGAAAGAATAGAGGTAAACAGAAAAGGCTTGGCTGGTACCGACACAGAGGAAAACAGAAAGAAGAAAAGAAGAAAGAAAAAGTGAGTCAAGGACAGAAAGGGACCCACTCCGGCAGGAAGATAACCACACACGCCCATGAATAACACAGCCCCTCACAATGACGGTTCCACGGAGGGCTGGCGGCTAGGTGAAAAGAGATGCGAGAAACAATGCATCCGAAGGGCAAAGTTCGAGGCTGATATGTGTGCTTATAAGGCTTGATTTTGTAAGGCACATCAGGGGTGGAAAAATGAAAGCCGCAACGTAAAATGGCTTTTATGTCCCAGTTTAATGTAAGACCTACAATATAGTAGTCCCCCATTCTTCTTTCTTTGGTAAAGCCACCTGGGATCTGTTACGTGATTATCAAAGGAGAGTTCTGATGTACTGGCTTGCAAGTAGGCGGTAGAAGTGTGCAATGTGACTGTAGCATGTATAAAAATCACCCTCTTTTTCCTGTGGCTTCCAGATCATAGCACAGGATGGGAGAAAACCTTACTGGGCACCTGTCAGATCATCATATTTTGGCACTTCTATCTGTATGGATGCTAACATTCCCCTTGTTTATACCTCTCCATTCTTATTTTAGAGATAGGAATACATATTTTAGTAAAACAGATCATGAATCAAGGAGGGTCTTAAGGGTTTTCACTACTGCCTCTTACTCTAGGCTTAGGTATACAGCTTAAAGAAATGATATTTTAATACTGTAATCCCAGCATGTTAGAGGAGGAGACAGGAGGACCAGAAATTCAAGATCATTTTATATTATATGACTAGCTTGATGCCAGCCAAGTCTACAGGAGACCTTGTCAAAAGAAATTCAGATGTAAATATCACCAAAATTTTAAGTGCAGAGGCTCATTTCCAGGGAGTATGAAGCCAAATAAAGTACCATCAGTGGCTGATTTCAGCCAGTGTGTTAAATGCACAGGAGCTGAAGAGTAAGATGAATGAGTACCTTTCAGATATGAATCATGTGATGTCTTTAAATTTTCGGTAAAATATAGAACATCCCTAAATCTGTCCAACTTAGCTCAACATGATACAGGGTAAATATGCACTCTTAACACAAGAGAAAAATAACACGGGGAGAGGAGAGACTTGATATGACCTAATAGCACTGGCATGGGAAACAAAACATTTGTGTTCTTGTTTCCAACTCTTCTACTTACTAGCTGTTTGACTTTGAACAACTAGTCCTAATCTTTGTGAGCCACAACTCTCTACCTGTTCCTTTACCTATGACTAAGAACATTAATGCTGCCTACCTCCTTTGGTTCCTAAATAGAGCAAATAAAGCTATGTGAACAAAGGAGAACCCAAAGAAAAACATATAGGCATCCTCCTGAATATAAACCTTCATCAGGCGATGAAAGGAGACAGAGACAGAGACCCACATTGGAGCACCGGACAGAAATCTCAAGGTCCAAATCAGGAGCAGAAGGAGAGAGAGCACGAGCAAGGAACTCAGGACCGCGAAGTGTGCACCCACACACTGAGACAATGGGGATGTTCTATCGGGAACTCACCAAGGCCAGCTGGCCTGGGTCTGAAAAAGCCTGGGATAAAACCAGACTCGCTGAACATAGCGGACAATGAGGGCTACTGAGAACTTAAGAACAATGGCAATGGGTTTTGATCCTACTGCTCGTACTGGCTTTGTGGGAGCCTAGGCAGTTTAGATGCTCACCTTACTAGACTTGGATGGAGGTGGGTGATCCTTGGACTTCCCACAGGTCAGGGAACCCTGATTGCTCTTTGGGCTGATGAGGGAGGGGGACTTGACTGGGGGAGGGGGAGGGAAATGGGAGGCGGTGGCGGGGAAGAGACAGAAATCTTTAATAAATAAATAAATTTAAAAAAAACAAAAAAATGTTCATAATCAGACATCGTCGAAGTATCATGTTTTGACCTTTTTTTATATACTGTGTAAGTTTTTACCCCTTATAAAAAACAATTGGGACAACAAGTGTTTCTGGTTTCAAATGTTTTTGAATTAGGAGGTGTTTGTATAAATTTTACTGCTCAGACACCCCAGCTGTGACTGAGCAATGCTGATGGAAAAGTTTTGGATTTCAGACTTTTTTTTCATTAAGGAGGCTCAACCTGAATCAGGTGCATGGGCTTCTGCTGCTCTTGCTTTAGAAGCACTGAGTGCTCTAGTGAATGTTGAGCTCCGTAGTGGGTGGAGTATTCCATAAACAAGCTTCTAGCCTGAATCATTTTCTGGAATCTTGTAGTGCCCTTTCACCATGTTGCTTGGAACCATTGTAGGCCTAATGGAAGACTAACAGAATCATAGTCTAAAGCTGGAGGAAGGAATTCTATTGTCAACTAGGCAGGGAGACAGACTGCATCTTGAAAAACAGTTACTGAGGTCACATGATCAGTTTCCTCTGTTTTCTGGTCATGTTAAGCAACTTTGGGATTTTTCTAAAGCACCAAATAAGGAGCCACCGAGGAAGAGAGGCAAGAAAAGGGTGTTTTAGTATTTATGGGATACATCAGGTCAGCCTCAGACAGAAACAAGATGTATATTGCTAACCCAGAACTACAATATTGGCTTTAACTTTTCCTTCATCCTTATCTGCCATGGAAGCTGCTGACCCCCACCACTCACTATCCATCTCCTACGGAGTACAACCCAACATAGGTAGCAGCCTACTCAGAGCTTGCCAACTGGAGTCCAGCACTGTGCACCGTCTCTTTAATCTATTACCTCTGGTTCTAGTGAAGAGCTCTCCAGTATCCAATAGGTCAGCAGCTTATCTCCCATCATCTTTGGTGAGGTGACATCATGCATTTGTGACAATATACAGTTCGTCTATAAATCCCTGGGCGTCCTGTTTCTGTGTTGTTGCTTATTAAGTTGTTGGTTTGCATTTGCAAATTTGCATGGGGTAAAGCCCACTCTGCAATCTAGTTCTTACAGTTGTTGGTAAGGTGGTCCTCTTCCCACCACCCTGAAAGCTCTGTTCCTTGTCATGGATTGGTTTCTTTCCCTTCATTTCTTTTCTTCCTTGATTTTGAGGAATTTTTCTCCATAATTTCTTCCTGATTCATAGTGGATCATCTAGTCTGCCTTAATGAGGGGTTTGAGACAATATACCCTCCTAAATGTTGTTTTTACAACATATTATAAATCTTCTATGTAGGAAATATTAAGAATTCTTTCAAGAAATTTTATTCACTGAAATTCTTGAGACTTGATCTAAACCTCATTTTATTATGTGATCTGTGAGATGCCAATTCTTTTTAAGTTATGGGTATTTTCTTTATGATTACATATGTATCAAATATCAAAATTCTAAAAATGATTCAAAAGTTGCTTTTTTACCTTGTCGTAGTTAGGGCAAGCAGTGGTTCATGTCTTCTAGCCCTTACCAAATTCTGCCTGTTAGATCTTTGGAGTTATGACCTGCTATTGCTACTACACTTTCTTTCATTTCTGTTCATTCTGCTTTGCATAGTCTGAAGCCATTTTATTAGACACAGTCAAGCTTGAAATTCTTCAGTCTTCCTGTGAACATTATTACTTGGTGACCCATACCATAAGGAGTATTGATTTGTGAAATGTATTTAGATTATTATTGTTACTTTCTTTTTGTATTTGTCTCATATGTGTTTGTTCATACCTTTTGAATTTTCTTTAGTCTTGAATTTTAGTGTGTGATACAACACTAAAATAATTTCTAATTTAGGTTTTTAGTGTGGTTAATATTTTAGTCAGTTCAGTCCCTTTACTATTAACATGCATACTAATGAAAATAAATTAACTTTTACTGTTTTGATCTAGGTTTTCTTTTTTGTGTCACACTTTGGAACACCTTCTTCCTTTGGCTCACTGAGGTTATCATCTCTATTGTGTATTTTTCTCCTACAGTTTATATTTTATGACAGTCGTATTTGAATATTTACCAGGTACACGGCTGAACATTTGAAGCTGCATACAAAACCAGCTCAATTCCCCTTAGGTCTTCACTCCCTTCCTTGATTGTGATTTGACATCATCTGGTTGAGTGTGGTGTGACATTCATATTGGCTGTGTGAATCTGGCAGAGAGGGTCCTAAAAATGAGGCAGACTAAAATCTCATGCAATAGCCAACTTTATTCCGAGCATCAGACAGTTTATATTCTTGGGATTAAAGAAGATCACATGAGCAAGGTTCACACGAGTTTAGGCTGCATGCAGTCATGAGGACAAACCATGCATAGGAGCAGATGATGTGTAACCTGAAACAACCCCATTCCTGCTCACTACTCCTGGGAGGAGCACGAAAGCACAGTCTAGGAACAACCCATGTTATGGATAAACATGGTTACCAGGCTCTTCTTTACTTGGACTTTTCTCACAAGCTCTCAGAAATCTCACACAGCTTCTTTCATGGACCATGTTTGGACAGTTTGGCATGTCCCAAACCATTTTTCTTTTTAACAACACTGAGTCAAATAATAGCTAAATACTTTAATTGATTCAATTGAGTGACTTTATGGTACGTGAAAATGGCCCAAACTACATAGCAAGGTGGCTGTCATTTTAAGTGTAGAATTTTATGTTATAAAGAATGTGGCTGTTACATATAAAATTAAAAATAATCATAACAAATTATAAAGACCACTGTTAATGCTATTACATTAAAATTGATGATTTCAAACACTACAGGTCAGACTGCAAGACACGTCTTTTCTTTTTAAAAAGCAACTTTACACTGAGTGGTGATGGTGCATGCCTTTAATCCCAGTCATTGGGAAGCAGAGGCAAGTGGAATCTTGGTGAGTCTGAGGCCAGCCTGGTCTACAGAGCAAGTCCCAGGACAGTCAGGAATAGACACACACACACACAAAAAAAAAACCTGTCTCAAAAACTAAAAAAGAAAGAGACAAAGAGAGGAGAGAGAGAGGGAGGAAGAAGGAAGGGAAGAACGGAGCGAGGAGAGAGAAGAAAGAAAAAGAAAGAAAGAAATTTTACCATGTACCAAATACTCAAGTATGTCATATGTTTAACTTAGCAGTATACATACACCAGAGACTTTTCCCAAGGAAAAAAAAATACATGATTTAAGAACACACGGTACAAAACTAGTTATTAAAGTGTGATTTATGATAGCTAAATTAGAGGGAAAACTTCCAAATTAATGCTAGAAGAAAATTACGTGGATATGCCATCTGATGAAATAGTCTTCCAATAGAAAGATATATTAGAATATTTAAGTTATCTACTAAGCTCATTAAAATAATAAAATTGAATCATATATCTATTGATTTATAGAAAGAAAACTAGAATGGTACTTCCAGTTGTTTCTGGTTGGCATTTTATAAGAAATTTTTATTCTGTATTATTTTTCTGAATTCCTTGTCTCTAATGTCTATAAAGTTCTTTGTTTAAAACATATATTTTTAAATACAATATTAAATATGAGGGAATCAGTGATATATAGCTATATAGATAGGTGATAGATTATAAATAAATATTGAAGAACTCTATGTGGAGATCTCAATTCTACTTTTAATTTAAATTTCTTTTGACATTTTGTTTTCTTGCAAGCTAGAGTTGCTTACAACAGTCATCTTAGTTTGAATTGCTCTAAAAAATTTCGTTTCTTTGTGTGTTCCCAAGAGAAACTAGACATCAAATACCTCTTTGTATTTGGCACAGCCTAGAAACAACACCATCCAGTTTTGTGACCTTATAAACTGAAATTTCTGCTTACACTGCAGAAGTGTCTACTCATATGCAAAATCTCCAAGACATCAAAATGCAAAGAAAGGATCCTAAGAGAGGGTATCATAAACCATAAAAGAGTTGGGTGGGGTACTAAGAAGGGTTGGAGAGAGGAAAGAGAAGGTGCAAATAATGTGATTATATTTTAATTTCAAAAATAAAAAAAATGTTTTTGAAAAGCGTAAGAGTGAACATCATTTCAAAATCTCATCTTTTCAGAATTTTTTCATATTGACAACTAGAGAAGAGGGAACAGCACTGTTTCTGTAGCATGTCCTCACCCAGATGTTAGCTCATTCTGACTGAAAGAGAGGACGTGACACTGACTGGGAAACAAAGAAGAGGGGCTATTGTTTTCCCGTCATCATCTCCCGCCATTTCTCTTCTCGCACCGTGACTTCCTCTCCTTTCCATTCTGTTCACAAATGGATATTGGTGGGAAATACACGAAGTGCAAAGTGGCTTTACCTGCTGTGCTGCAGGCAGAATTGACAATCAGAAATACCACCCTCCAGGTGTCTCTCCCCTTGTCACGCTCTCTAGGGGAAACTGGGATGTCAGACATTCCTCAGAGGAGAAGAAAGGAGACAAGAAGCCCAGAAGACACTCAGAGCTCCCTACCCTGTAGCATTTGCCTCCTCATTACTTGCAAATAAGCTCTTTTTACATTTGTTTTTAAATAAATAAAAAATATATTATATATTTTACGTCCCAGCCACGGTTTCACTCCCTTCTCTGCTCCCAGTCCTTTGCCTCCAGTTCGGTAAAAACCAAGACAAAAAAACTTACCCAAAGAGTAGAATGACTTTGAAAGAAGTCTGTAACATCGATAAAATCTGTCTTTTTATTCAGTGTCACTTTTGGCTCATTCATCCATACTTCCAGAGCATTCTGTCCCCGTACATGCCTAAAGATTTGGGGCTCAGTTAGCCCCCAAGTGTCTAGAGACTGTCCAGCTGATAAAAGCGGGAAAGTCACTATAACAGCTACAGTAGTTTTCAGTAAGAGCATGAGCTCCTAGACTCTAGGTGGTAACTTTTAAGGAAAAAGTAGGGGAAACCTGTTGTTTACTCTTCTGGCTCTTTGAGGGCCCACAACCTAACTCTCCCAATAATCACAAGGAGGCTTATTCTTTCTTATGAATGCCCAGGCTTAGTCTGACTTATTTCTAGGCAGCTTTTCTTATATTGTCCCTTCTATCTTTTGCCTTTTGGCTTTTACCTTTCCCTATTTCCCCATATCTTTTATTTCCCTCTTTTTCCATCTGGCTAGGTGACTGATCACTGGCCTCTTCCTCTCTCCTTTTCCCAGTTCTCAATCTCCTCCTAGATTTCTTCTCCTATTTATTCTCTCTGTCTGACAGTCCTACCTATTCTTTCTCCTGCCTAGTTATTGGCCAATTAGCTCCTTATTAGCCCAATCAGGTGTTTTAGACAGGCAAAATAACATAGCTTCACAGAGTTAAACAAATGCAACATAAAGGATACAACATATCTTTGCATCTTTTTTTTTATTGAGAAAAGGAAAAAAAACAAGTTTCCGCCTCCTCCCAGCCTCCCATTTCCCTCCCCCTCCTCCCACCCGTCTCCCCCTCCCCCTACTCCTCTTCCCCTCCCTCTCCAGTCCAAAGAGCAGTCAGGGTTCCCTGCCCTGTGGAAAGTCCAAGGTCCTCCCCCCCTCCGTCCATATCTAGGAAGGTGAACATCCAAACTGGCTAGGCTCCATATCTTTGCATCTTTAAACAAATATTCCACAGCATAAACATATGTAACCCATCTTAACTAATATTCTACAACCGATACCCTTAGTTAAGTAATCTTTAGAAGTGCCACTTAAAGTTCAATGGATTCTGTTGCTAGCAGACATCTCAGATTCTTAATACAGTTTTACTGTGAATTTCAGGGAAGGCAGCATAATCTGTGTTGTTGAGAGGATGCTTGGGGTTGTTCATCCTGTGATCCTAGAGCATCTCCAGAGATCATTGTTCTTTGTCCTTTACAGCATGTTTTGGAAAATACAAACAGCAAACCATCTGTGCTCAATTTTATACACAAAAAAATGGTTCTTAGACATGCTAAGATTATTTTTCATTGGTATCATGGACTTCTGAAAATTCTTAGACTATTAAAAAGAAATCTCAAATATATAAACCATAAATTCTTCAAGCACAGAAAGTGTCGCTATGCCTTTTATCCATATCCTAGCATTTAAGTAGACTCTTTAACTTTCTTTTCTACTCAAACACTGAATGCTAAAACCCATTTTTGTACCATTACCTCTAATTTTTTTAAGTAGAGGTTATTTAACATTTTCCTTTATAGGGACTTATTTCTTACTTGTTTTCTATTAGACAATAGAAAGTTGGATAAATAATATTGTTTAACTTTCTTTCCTGCATTATGTTTTTCTAGCCAACTTTATCACATTTTATACTTACTGCTGGTAAAACTATTCATCAAAACGAGAAGTCCATCGTATCTAACTTCTTTCCACTTTTAATAACTGTGGTGAGACAGTTTTCTTGGTGATAAACCTCCATTTTGGAGGGAAAGCTTGTTGGGACTGAGAAGGTAAAAAGGGAGGTCAAAACATTCCATCCTGCAGAGAAGCTCATTAACCTCAGGGAATTAACAACACAAAAGCTTCAGGGAGTCCCTGAACCTGGCCAGAAACACTGGGTCTCTCAGTCCTCAAGCTTATATAAGCCAAATGGATTGATGAGAGATACTCTCAGACAAGCTCAGCTGTTTAGAAGAGGCTTAGAACAGCTGAGCCACCAGAAAGAAACAGACCAGCCAAGCAGCCTGGAAGCAACACATTGGCTGAGGTGCTTGGAAGAGGCTCAGATCATCTGAGCTGACTGAAAGAGTTTCCAGCATTGTTGAGCCGCATGTTAAGTTGTGCCGTGTAGTCTATATTTCCAGCTTGTATGAGCTGTCACCCATGCTGATGTGGCTTTTTGGTGCATTTGACTATCTTTGGGTTATGTCTGCTACTGTAAGTAACCCCTTCCCAACATTCCTGGAAGTGACCACATAAAATTCGTTGGTTCACCAAGATGGACTTCAGTGGTATCCTTACTTTGGTCTGTTGTTAGCTCTATGTCTCGGGTGACTAGACGTTTGTTTATGACTCGTCAAGGAAAGGGTCACACAACACCTCAATCTGCCATGTTGACTAATACTACAAGTTAAAAATACCTTAATCCATAGAAGAATTAAAATTGCTATATAGCTCTTTTCTTGGTTATGGTTTCTCTTGCTGCTACAAAACACCATGACCAAAAAGCAAGTTGGGGAGGAAAGGGTGTATTGGACTTACCCTTCAGCATTGCTGTTCATCACTAGAGGAGGTCAGGACAGGAGCTAAAACAGGGCAAGGTTCCGGAGGCAGGAGCTGATGCCAACGACATGGAGGGGAGCTGCTAACTGGCTTCCCATGGCTTGCTCAGCCCACCTTCTTGTAAAAGCCAGGACCAATAGCCTAAGGGTGGCACCACCTACCATGGATTGGGTCCTCCCCCACTGACCATTAAGTGAGAAAATGCCTTACAGTTGGGTCTCATGGAGGCCTTTCCTCACCTGAGTCTCCTTCCTCTGATGACTCTAGTTTATGTCAAGTTCACACACACACACACACACACACACACACACACACACACACACACACACACTCAAAACCAACTACTCGATACAGCCCTCAGGAGTAATTTTAATGGATCTTCATCTCAAATAAAATGCACTTTTCCTGCATGTGTGCAGATACCATATGCAAATAAGCATGTGTATATGTAGATGCATATGTATATATGATCGTCTCTCTAAAATTAAAACATGATGTATAATCACTTGGGCATCAGTGACAGAAGGTTTTAGTATATAAGTTATGTCCTTAAATAATCTTTGAAATATGAACATATACCACTGTATTCATTATTTAGCTGCTTAATAATACAAGAAGGGCCTCCCTATTATAGTTTGACTTCATCTGTACGTAAAAAGATTTCCACTTCCAATCAGTGTTTAGACTTCGCGACTTAAGCTTCTTTCACAGAGCACCCTGTTTTTATGGAAATCTCATTCCTTCAATTGCTACAAGTCCAAAATAGCAAAAATGAGGATATTCAATCTCAATCCACGAGGGCACATTTTCTTCTCAGTAGAACTGCTTCACTATTTGTCAGTCATAGAGTTAAACCCCAGGTAACATCCAGGTGGAGGAAATTGTTCATTTATGTTAGAATTTTAAATAACTACATTTTGCCAATTTTTTTATCAATGTAAAAGGGATGTTAATATTTTTTTCTTTTATACCTCAGGAGAAGAATTATCTTCTTGAGATTTTAAAGTAAATCAGTTTGAGGCTAACGAAATGACAACTAAACACTAGGGATTTTCTGCTACGTCTAAACAGATGTTTCCTCTGTTAGAGTGCTTTTTTCTACCCAAGTACTTCAGCTACAACCCGTGCACCTGGTTGCCTTTTACCAAACTCCCGATCCTTTATACTGCTCGGTGATACATATATGCCAGGTAACTTTAACGCCGCTAATACTACTGAGGAATGGTAAGCGTTTACCTGTCTTTAGATGGGAAACACGGTTTCTGTGCTGTCTTAACCTCGGACAGTAGCTGTTCTCACTTCCTGAGTGGTATTCCTTTGTTTCATTACTCTGTTTGCTTGGAACCTACACACTGTCTCAACCAGCATGTCAGATACCAGAGGTAGAGCAAGAAAGAGGCAAAGAATAAATAATTTGTAATTACTTCACCATACCAACTGGCCTTACGCACAATGGATAGTGATAAAGAATGGAAAGAGGATGGAGTGGGCGGACTGGCAAGTAAGGGAGGGGAGCAGTGAACGTGTTGCAGATGAATAGAAAGGCCCTGGCTTATGAACTGTGTCATCATTTACATCGTATTAAGCCAAGAGAGACGTGATCAGACCCGCTTTTGAAGGCACGTACAGTAACATGCTGCTTATACTTGACAAAGATGGGGTTGGATGAGGAAAACCAGAAGGACTAGTGCAGTGGTCGAGGAGAACTGGTCATGGGTAGCCCTACAAGAGAAGTGGGAAAAGAAGCAAAGGGATGGTTGAGTTCTAATAGATCTATTCTTTTGGTCTACAAAACTATCTATTAGGGTGACTTGAGAGTTAGCTCAGTGGATAAAAACACTGACTGTTCTTATCCACTGACCAAAAGACACAGGTTTGATTCCAAGTACCCACAAGGGACCTCACAACTGTCTCTAACTCCAGTTCCAGGGCATCTGATGCCCTCTTCTGGCCTCTGTGAGCACTGGGCATGCATGTAGAGAACAGACATACATGTAGGCAAAACATTCATATGCATAAAAGAAGTAAGAAATTAAATGAATAAAATTCATATTATTCTAATGCTACTAAAACCTATTTAGAAATTGCAGTAACTACTTTAAGATTTCTCTCAGGGCTTCAGTGAACATATTTATGGTATGTAAAAGAGCGAGGTTTTACAGCTTCCGTTGTTAACATCCTCAGCTAAGTAGATAAGAGGCATTGTTGTTAAACTTCTAGATTTTAAGTTTTGTACCTTACATAAGTAATATAGAAAATGTGTGACATTGATAAGAATTTTAAAAATGTTTCCTCTGTTATTGCTTCTCATATACAACTCCAATCATCCAGGATAAATAGGATTATCTGTTCTTCACTATTTTTTATTGATTTTTATTGAGCTCTACATTTTTCTCTGCTCCCTTCCCTTCCTTTCCCCTCCACTTCAACCCTCTCTTAAGGTCCCCATGCTCCCAATTTACTCAGGAGGTCTTGTCTTTTTCTACTTCCCATGTAGATTAGATCCATGTATGTTTCTCTTAGGGTCCTTGTTGTTGTCTAATATGCTTTAAGAGAAATAAAGTAAGGTATGGACATTAAGAACACTAGCTTCGGGCTGGAGAGATGGCTCAGTGGTTAAGAGCACTGACTGCTCTTCCAGAGGTCCTGAGTTCAATTCCCAGCAACCACATGGTGGCTCACAACCATCTGTAATGAGATCTGTCACCCTCTTCTGATATGTGGGCATACATGGAGGCAGAATGTTGTATACTTAATAAATAAATCTTTAAAAAAAAAAGAACACTAGCTTCAGACTGTAGGAGACTCAACTTCAATTCCAGTCTTCTGCCTCCTCTGTTTTTGGAGACGAAACCTCACCTTTGTGAACCCCATAATCCTTCTCTCTTAGAAACTACCGACAAGACTATTAGGAACATCATGTTACTCTGCAAGCAAAAACAAACAAACAAAAACCTCACCTATCCAATGCTGGGTGCATAGTTTGAATTCTGTAATTAATAATTACAATGTTTCTTTTGACAGTGATAGTGAACAGAAAACTGTTGATAACATAAGAATTACTTGTCTTTATTACTAAACCCTCTTAAGCTACTCCTCTGAAGCTTGATCACAGCCAAGTTGTCATTCATCCCTGATACTCTAGAGTAGAAGGCTACTACATATTCCTAATATCCAGTAGTTTTTCTTATACAGTGCACTTATTTTAAAGGGGGGGGTGGATAAAGGCAAATTCAAATCATCCAGTGTATTTTATGTCTTTGAGTTATACTTGTTATAATAAACTCGGTGAACTAACAGTGTTTTTATGCGCGTGGTGGTATTTATCACCTTGATAAATAGTTGATAGAACCCCTCCCCTCAGACTCATCTTTTTCACTATTCATTGCCCGAAACTGTATTCTGTCCTGCCAGGCAAGCAGTGCTCCGTGATTGCAGAGCATAATCTCATCAGTCAGTTGAAACAAGACCTCACGTTGCAGCAACTGTCAGATCAGCATACTCATCATCAGTATGGGAAATGCCTTGATCTTTTACCAAATTTTCATGGCTCACTCTGAAACAGTCTACTGTCACTAACTGTATGGAATGGATTCTTATTGCTGTCTGTGTAACAACATAATTTAAGACTAGTTTGTACCTGAATGCCCAAAGTCTGAGGCTAATGCTTTACATGAGACCTTCAGATGTAGCACGACTAGTAAAAATCCAGAGACAGAAATTGGAGCTCAACCTGAAGGTCAGAAAAGCAAAGCAGCCAGCCACTGGCTCTTACCTCTACCTCAGTCCAAGATGGTGACCCTACGTCCAGAAATATTAGAATGAGACTGTGTGAGAGTTGTCTCCTCACATCTTATATTTCTCTCTAGTGCTGGGATCAAAGGCATTCACCACTGCTGCCTAGTTTCTATGGCAAGCTAGTATGACTACTGGGATTAAAGGTGTGTGTCACCACTGCCTGGTCTGTAAGGCTGACTGTTTTACTCTCTGATCTTCAGGCAAGCTTTTATCTATTAAAATATAAATTAAATACCACTATAATCAGATAGTACTGGGGGTGTAGCTCAGTTTATAGTGTTTGCCTAACATACACAAAGCTCTTGGTTCAGTTCAGAGAGCCACATCACCAGCACAGTGGTGCCTGCCTGTGATCCAGCACTTGGGAGATGGATCAGGAATTCAAAGTCATTTTTGGCTGTATAGACCACTTGAGGCTAGCCTGGGATATATGAAACATTGTCTTAAAAAAATAAAAAAGCAACAAAATAGATGATATTTTGTGATCATTGCCACAAATGATTAGTAATAACTAATACAATTGTCTGGACTTTGTATTAAGCTTTGCTTAGTGAAAGATGGTTTTGAAACAGTATGTGAAAAATTAAGTGTATTTGTATGCGGGTAACTCACGCATTGGCATTTTCTCCTTCCTAAAAGTACTTGAAAAATCAGTACCACTAATTTCTCGTTGGTCTTCCCTTAGATAACACTGAAAATGCATTCTTATATGACAAATGTAACTGGTGTGTTATTACAAATATAAAATTAAATATTTCTTTGTTTAGAAACTAATTATAATTGCAAGAAATGTTTTCAAAGGCTAAATCCCAACAGCATGCAAATTTCTGAAGTCACAAATTATTTATTGTCTATAAGGACAAAGTCCTCATACTTAAGTGATGCTTAGATGTGACTGGAAGATCGTTATGTCAGCAAGGTTAAGGTACAACTTTCAAGTTAATTGCTTTTGTCCTAATTGACTAGTTAACAAGCATGAAATATATATTCATGAGCACACACACACACACAAATGGGAAACATCAAATTAAAACCTTGTTTGCAAAGTAATTCTAACCACTTCTCTTTGCATTTAATAATCTTTTTTTTCTACCTATTTTATACACAAGCAGTAATATTAAGACTCTAGAATAATGAGTGCACATCTTTGAGAAAATATAATCAGTTAAAAATAAACTAATGAGAAAAATGCCTGTTGCCCATTACCAAATGCCAAAGATGTTCTTGATGTACATAAGGTTTAAAGTAAATAGAAGATTAATGTGTTTTCCACGCTGTATTAGCATGGATAGTTTATGTTCTCAAATTTCCCAAGACTGCTATACAAGCAGAGATTTAAATTGATATAGAATTTTTTGAGAATTTTCTAAGTATTACTTATTAAATATTTCTTATCTACTAGTTACATATTCACATATTAATCCAAATTTTCTCTTTCTTAAAAAAATTGAGTATCTCCAGGCTCATGTTTTGTTTATTTTTATTTGGAAGAGAAGTAGTTAAGACATTTCCATTTGCATTCGGTCTATTTTTATAATCGTTCCATTCAGGGGATAGTCATTTAATTGGTCAGATGTTTAATTCCACTAGAGAACATTTTCCCTGCCATTTTCAAGGACTAGTTGTTGTTCTCTGTGTGTCTGGAAACGATTCATTGTTATCATTCACCTTGAAGGCTGCCTAAAAGAATAAACTCATTCCGTTCATTCTGGGTCAGAACTATGAAGCAAATGGCTGCAAATGCTGCTATTACATTCCCAGTATAAACACAGCTAAGGCTAATATGCCTTTTACTTTATTATTTGAATGATTTAGGGACACATTTGAATGTATAAAAATCTTTCAAGGTAAATAATCTATTAATACAAATTGCTCTGATTCTCATTTTTTTTTTCAGACCTGATGGAATTGGAACTGTTTCAGTGGAAGAAAAAGAACGGTTTGAGGAGATAAAGGAGAGACTATCTGCCCTTTTAGAAAACCAGATAAGCCACTTCAGGTATACATTGTGTTTGATCCAAGTATCTGCTTCTCCAATCATGCTTTATCCTGCATCCCTGACCCTGTATACTTTTCCTTATTAAATCTCCTTACCACCAGTCAAGAATTGCCGGTAGGTCCCAATTGTTCGCAGTGTATGATCCAGGATTCATTCTGCGGTCTCTTTCCCAGATGGCTGTTTGTTTCCACTGTTTTTATACATGAGGCATTACTGCTCTAAAGTCTATCTGCTCTTCCTGTACTTCTCCTCTGCATTTTCGTCTTCATGTAGTTTTTTGGTTTTTTTTTTTTTGTTTTGTTTTGTCCATCCCAGCTCTAGTGGGCAAGGAGATTCTCACCTCCATGATGGAGGCATTCTCAATTTCTCTATCAAAGAATAGTCTCAAGTCTTGTAACAATTTTTGTGCTTCTCACTTGTTCCTGTATAACATAGTCAATAAATTCATTGCTTAAGCCATTAATTATCTTTGTATTCACAACATAAGCTAGAACACCTAGTGCTCCTTGTTTTGAAAGATTAGATGGCAATACTAAGAATCATTTGCAAAATAATATTATTCTTGTCCTGGTTTTAATTAGTCTCAAAGAACCCAATAGTTAGAAACATAAATATAAATATGCAAATGTATTTTCTTCTACTACTACTCTTATTAGACTCTATGAGGTATTTTATATCAATTAATTTTGTTTTGTAGAATGCCTATCATGTTATGTTTATATGGTTTAAATCATTTAAAAAAATCAACAAACTCTATGAATATACATTTCTACCAAATTGTTATTTGCATTTGAACATGTCCAATCTGTGTCTTATCCCTTGTCTGCAATATGAAGAGCACAGAGGTTGCGATTCTAAGAATGGTACTGAGCAGTAAATCCTCAAGGAGAAAATGTGGCATCTGTTGATTTACACTAGAGGCTTACGGCTGACACCTTCACCTCCACACGTACAGACAAAGGACTCAGTCCTACACGGTCACGAGTGCTAGACCCACAGTAGAAAGTCACGGTGTCCCAATAGCACGATGGAATTCAACTTACAAACTTTAGACTTCGTTCTCTACATCCATTTTCAGTTTACAAATCCAACCCAGACCTAAAGAAGGTTTTTGTATTTTGTGCTTGTGAAGATCTGCTTCTGCATTGACTGTTGTTAAAAATGCTGCCTCTGGTATAGAGAGTCCGTTAAATGTATTTTGTGAGTCTGTAGGTTTTTGTTTGTTTGTTCTTTGATTCCCCCTCCCCTTTGGTGGCCCACCACCCAGCTCCCAAATAAATACAGAGACACTTATTCTTACTTATGAATGCCCGGCCTTAGCTTGACTTGTTTCTAGCCAGCTTTTCTAACTTAAATCATTCTGTCTCTCTTTAACTACACGAGTTATAAACCTGCTGAGAAGTACTTAAATCCCCAGCTGTTATTCCCTACACAGCTCTCCTATACCAGTATTATCAGTCTACACAACAGAGAAAATGAAGGTACCTGTACGGAGTTGGAGGGCACAGGAAACATCACCTGTGGTCAAAAGTTCCAATAGGAAGGTAGTATAAACCTTTATTATGAAACTGAGAACTACATACTTCTTCCAGTTCATGTATGTGACTCCCCCAAAGCTAGCGGCCAGTTAGGCATGCATGTTATCTTCTCCTGACTATTTCACCAACCTAAGAAACAAACAAACAAAAACAACCAAAACTCCACAGCTGTACATAGTATAGACTTCCCTAAGATTTTAGCAAGAGGTACCTTCCACAAAGATTGTCATCCTTAAGAACTGCCTACATCCATACAGCTTCTTTAGACTTCCAATTAATATACTTTTGAAAAATGGTCATACATGTAGATCATCAGATATGTGAGAAAAAAAGTATTTAATGTGGAGGAAAGAAAATAATACAGGTGGATGACAAGGGAGGCGGTGATTTGGGAAGAGGGAAGAGTGTATGGAGAAAGGGAAAGTGCTGGAATTTTTTTATTAAAGTCTTTAGAGAAGTTTAAAGAGACAGCTTCTATCAATGAAAAATGAGATTGAACGGTTAAAATAAAACTTCAGAGGATGAATAGGAACTCTAGAGACCGTGTGAAAACATGACACATACAACCTAAAAATACACCATTGCGAGACAGAGTTCATGAAAACTTCCAGAAGGTGCAGCTGTTCTCATGGTTTAAGGACCTCCCATCAGGTAAAACTGATCTTTGACTTCACCACAGAAAAGAATTTAAAGATGGGACAGTGTAAAGCAGAGTTAGGCTTTATTGAAAATAGAATAAAAGGCACTCCTGAGAGTGTGGGTATGAACTTCTCAAAGCAGAGTCACCTGGAATGTCCTAACTCTAGCCATATGTATACGGCTGGTGGTTAAGTGACCTCTGAAAGGTTGGTAAGAACAATGCTCTTTTTTAGTCTCATTTTTCAATGGAGGAGATTCCAGAATGCCTGCACATGAGCCATGGGTGGGATTCTAGGGTGACCTCGCAGGTGCCATGGGTGGGATTACAACTGATGAATTCAAACCACAATATTGGAATTTCAGAAGAGAATTAAAACACATCTTTTATTCTTGTTTGAAAATATCTCTAAAAAGAAGAAATATTCTCCCAGCAGCAAATGTTAATTATGTTGGAATTTTTTATTTCAACAAATTCAATTCCAATTGTGTTGGAATTGTTGACTTGGCCAGAGGCTTCAACTGGATTCTGAAGCTGATGGCTCTTTTCTTTTCCCATGTCCCCATAATTCTTTCTGTTTTTATTCTACCTCAATTAAAGTAGTGTGACAACTAAATGGTGACCCCAAATGGTGAACTTCATTAAGTAGAAGGAATAAAAATTACGTGTGCTGGAAAAAATGTCAAGGAAGCATCATTATTCATGAGAGAAATTCAACTTAACCCTGAAGTTAGGTCCAGGGTGGCAGCCAGAGTCTGGAATTCTAATGCTAGAGAGACTGAAGCAGGAGAATGGCCAGCCAGAAACAAGCAAACAAAACCCTATAGACCTCTTAATATACTTACAATTCAGAACAGCAAATCTGAACTTTCAAATACTGTTGGGTTAGTGGACTCTGAGAATTGTCAACACCTGCTGCAGATAGGACCTATTTCATGCCTAGGAATTTTCTCAAATGAAAGTAAAGTCCATGTAGACCAAAGATTGAATGGATGTGCATACCAAAATTGTTAATAATAAAATGAAAATTAGCCATCTAAGTGGCCATTAAGGACTAGATAAACAGTATCCTTATAGAATTGTGTGGCTGCCTCCCAATGCAAAGGGATGAAATACCAACTGAGCACTCAGACACAAAAATCTACAAACTATCTATGTCCTCTTATGTAAGATCCTAGACATGTAATCTCATTCCAAAGATAGAAAGTTAATCACTGGTTGCCTGCAGTAAGAGGAAGGACATAAATTTCCTTGTCACAACTTAAATTTTTAAAATCTTACAGTTGAAATACATGCAATTTATTCTGTACCATCCCACTAGATAACACTGAGGTTGAGAATAGCTGCAGATGGCACTTCTCTGTCATAGGCAATGTCCCCAGCACCCAAAATATAAATGTCTAGGAATTCTCTTTCATAGCAGGAAGTTGGTAGGAAAGTCGGGAAGCAAAATCACACACAGTGTGAGGATATAAAGTTCAAATGTCAAAAGAAGCAGCTAAGACTTGATCTTTTTATTTTATACTTTCTAAAACAGAAATTATTTGGGGCAAGGCAGAACAAACACGAAGGATGCAAGGTCTCTTTTTCAAAACAGCTTGTCGAAGGAAGGGTGCGCCATGCACGTAGAATTTTAATAAACATTAATACTGCATTTAAATAAGGAAGGGGGTGGTGACTAATCGTAAGGTGGGTGTAACCTGGCTCATTTATCTTTGAAACTCATTTAGCATAGTGGGAAGGAGGATGCCTTTAGTTTTCTCAGACTAGGTATTAAATGTGGTTGAATTTTATTCAATAATTGAATGTTTTCCACTTTGCTTTGCTGGTGCATAGCTGTCAAGAGAGGCAAAACCCCCAAATATTTATCCTGAAAGGTGGCAGAGCAAAATGATTCCTTTCTTTTAAAGCTCTTGCATTATAAAGATTAGTTAAGCTTCTGTGTAGTTATTTTCTGTATGTTATTGATTCAGGATTACTCTAAATGTGCTGCATTATTGTCAATGCTAATTCAGAACATACCCATTGGGACCTCAGAGCCCTGAAATGCTAAATGTAATCTGAGGATCAGTAACGTTCCATTCATAAAATGCTTCCCCCATAGGTTAATGGAAATAAACAATAGGAAAGACAACGGGCGGATTATGCAAATACACTGAAAAGATTAAGCAGGGGAGGGAACTACAAGAACCCAAGTGGTGCTTTATTTAAATGTGGATTAAGCTTTAGAGTACACAGAGTGATTAAAGCTACTTTGCTAATTTGCGAAAGCATAAGAAGCACCAAGGCACAGAAAAGTCTATTAAAATAAATTGTCTCAATGTGGGGGAACGAGGCACAGAGAGGCAAAACTAAGCAAATACATGGTCTAACAGTTAATAAACGATTAATACTTTGAAGGAAACACTATGTGGCTAGATCTGGAAAATGTTCATTTACATTTATCTATGCTGGAGAAAGTTTTATAAAACTAACAAATAAACCCCCAAACAAATGCAAATACATTCTTTAAAGGAAGAAGTACATCTTTTATTCTTTCTTTTAAAATTTAGTTTTGTAAACAAATTTTTACTTGAAACTTATATGCTTTCTAGATAAATCCATTCGAATTACAGTGCAGAAAGAGATAATTTCCTGAGGCCACTAGATAATTGAGTAGGACATGGAGATAAGCAAACTCCGTTCCAACTCATTAATTTGCAGATTTCTAAGTCAAAGTGGGGTAGCAGCATAAGGACAGCCAGCTAGCTGCCTGCAGTCTGCATCCTGGGGAGGGCGCTACAGCCTCAGAGGGAGAGGGATCTTGGCTGAATCTGGTTCAAGAAAGCCAGTGGCTGCAGCAGGCTATGTACCAGCTCAGTTCTCAGTGCTATGTGGAGATGGATATGAAATAAAAATACACCTGTTAGCACCCTGTGGCCACTAACTTTAGTAGGGGTCCACTTTCTCCTTGAACAGATGTGTCTGGTCTTAGTTTCAGAATAGTCCCATTAGTTCCAGTTGTTGCTCTGCAGTTAGAATACATCAGACAAGAAACACTGGAACATTGGCTCTTCTGAGAAAGGTCTGCACAGGGTTTGCATGTGTCCTAGGGAGGTGAAAGAATTAAACACCAGTAACTGTAGTGTCCCCAAATAAGGGTCTTGAAACATTGTTGACCTTAGAAGTTTGGTATACAGTGGAAGTATATATATTATTCTTCCATACATGAATATAGAAAGGCATGAGAAAACTATTTCCTTTTTTTTCTGGAGCTAATATATCAAATTTTAAATAAGAAAGTTTTAGATATTATACAATAATTTCTCTACAATAACTCTTCTTTAATGTATGTTCTTTTAGTGAATGTATTATGAAAACTTAATAATCCTTTTCATCATAATTGATGCCTACCTAGTTCAAGACCTTGGATTCATAGACTTGGTAAAATTTTACAGTTAAAGTAACTTCCAAACCAGCTCGCTCTTCCATTTCTCTTCAAGGTTCTCCACTAATGTCAAGTTATCAAAGTTGTAGTCATTTAGCTCTTGGGTTAATATTAGATGTTTGATGTTTTTTTGTTCCTCCTTTTGTTTTTAAAGATACTGTTTTCCTTTTGGACGACCTGAGGGTGCTCTAAAAGCTACGCTTTCGTTACTTGAAAGGGTATGTATAAGGGTTGATAAATGCTGTTTATGTTCTTGAGGGCTGTGTTTCAGCTGTTGAACTGAGCAGCCCCCATGATTTGGCGCTTTTTGCTGTACCCACAGCACTGCATGAACGGTGTACCTGTTGTTACTACTGTCTGTCTCCCCCCTCCTTCTTCCTTTGACATCTTCCTGCCACCATACTACCGTGATATTATGTTATCATTTTATTTTGATGATATCTATCTTTCCATCTTTTCCCTCACTTATCATCTCATGAAATGCTTTGTTTTGTTGTCATTGTTGTTTGTTTACTTGCTGATAGTTCTTTCTCCATCCCAAACCACTTCACACTCGCTTTTATTATCCTCTCAGATCCACTGTTTTTTCCCAGTTATAGCCTTCGTGCATGTCAGCATTCCCTGTGTAAAATGATGGACATATCATTCCTTTCAGTTCCTTTTAGGCTCTACATTTGGTGTGTTATCATCAAATAATTCACAAATCATAGAAATACATTTCTCCTACAAAAATACATAGCAACTAAGCTTGTTAAAGCCATCCTTACAAACAATTTTAAGGCATAATGTGCGCTCTTTCTGTGGGTGTTGAGGAAAGTATTTTTTTCATGTGTATTGATCTCCAAATGTTGGTGTAATGCTGCCAACTAAATAATATGGTCTTAGCAACGTTTCAGTATCAGAATTCTAAACAATTTTGTTTATTCTCTGTAGCTTGTTTTTATTATGCTGGTCCTAATTTATTGACTTCATCTTGTCTATTTTTTGCTAAACTAACTTTAGAATCGATGCTACCTCCTAGCATATCTATTAGAAAGAGGTAGCAGGAACATTGCTCATAAGAGAGTTAAGGGCTAGACTGGGGGATTAAAATGAAATCTTCAGATTACAGGTTGAGTTTGTGTTATACTTTGTCTCCTGTTTTATGTGCATTGAATGAAACAGTATGGAGTTAATTATATTCAAATTTTTATGATGTTAAAAGCTGCATGTAGCCTTAGCTTTTTAAGATATGTATTCTGTTCTGTTTCTTAAGACCATTACAAGTAACTCAATTCTTAAAGTTGCTCTACTTTTTGTAACAGAATACCTTCTTGGGTGCCTCACACAACCTCTCTGTGTCCTGGTTTCCATGGCAGAGTCTTGCTTTTCCTCCCAGCAGGGAAGAGGTAGTAATCCAGAGATGCCCTGGGCCTTGCTTTGACAGTGGCAGTGTGACCCTTTCTAGTTACAGTCCCTAATCACATCTCTTACTGAATTGAAAGAGAAATGCTAAGGACCATTTCTTCATTTTATCTTGAAATCTCTCTTATTAGCAACTTACAAAAACACAATAAAATCTGCAAGTGAATTTTTAACACCTAAGAGCCCCACATGAAGTGCTCAGGCTCCTAGAGAAAATAAAATACTATTCAAACCTTAGCCTTACCTCTGAGGTAAACATATACATTCTAATTTCTAGTTACTCTTTCTACTATTTGATGTTTATCTGCATGGGAAACCTAGGTAAAAATCATAAGTCTATGTATGGAACAGCATCATTTTGAGATAAATACAGATCTCATTAAAAATAATAGTTCACATTTGATGCCTATATTTATTTTACTATGCACAGAAGGTATTTTTTAGGCTACAAAGACCTATTATGCATTTCTGAAGTACCAAATATATATGTCCTAATCGAATGGGATAATAAAAGACATGTTAAATAATCAAGTTAGTTGTTTTCAAGAAAGAAAATCTTGCCTAGATACACTTGAAAATACTGTCAGTGGTTATTGATGCTTGCATGCTAGAAGATATTCAAGAGTGTGCAAACATTGGTGCAAAGAGAATAAAATAATAAAGTTTTAATGGATATTCTCAGTCTCTGTTAGTATTTATTTCAATGTAAGAGATTAATAGAATGCTTACCACACTTAAAAAGCACTTTATATTATCATATGTATCATTGTTTGGATATAAACAAAGCATGACAATTACTTTCAATGCATGAAAAAAATAGTCTAAATGAAAGGCTTGATTGCCTCATTAGAAAGTATTTTAAATTACCTTCTGAACTTTTTATATAACTGTATTTGCTTCTTGCCAATAATGAAACATGTTATGGGAAAAGATCCAAGAACACATTTTAGGACCCCAGCAAAGAATGGCCTGCATCTTCTTTTTGTCCAAAACTGAAGGAAGTTTCCATGTGCCTCAGCACTTGATCTCCCATAAAGCGTCCATTCCTCTAAGGCAAAGAAGTTTCTTTCATCTTTGTGTAGTTCACCACTTCGTGTTCAGCAGATCACAATTATTGAAGTTTAATTAGCAATTTTTACAGACCTCCAAAATGATGCCTGTTCATGGCGGAGTTTTTCTTACGATTTTTTTTCACATGTATTCAGAAGACTTAGTTAGGGCTTTTACCTTAGGACTACACAAGACAAACTGTGTTTATCACTTGTGCCAAAGACTGAAATCCTGATCTGAAACAGCTGCAGTAATGGTGTCGTGGATCCCTGGAGGAAAAGTGACAGTCACACTGAATCCTGGTGACCTGGCCTGTGGGAGGTTTTGGTGTGTACAAATGAGGCTTAGCCAGGAGGAACCAATGCTGAAGGATTAGGTCCCAGTTGTGAAGTGCCGACTCATTACTTCCCACAAGTTACTGGAGACCCCTCCCCCTTCCCAGGAACACTTAAGTCTGGGGGCAATTTGTGTAATTTAGTTTTAGACCTTATTTGATGCAGCGTCTCTCCTCTCTCCTTTTTCGCCCACCCCACTCTTCTTCTCTTCTCTCTATAGGTTTTAATGAAAGACATCGCCACTCCTATCCCCGCAGAGGAGGTGAAGAAAGTGGTCAGAAAATGTCTGGAGAAAGCTGCCTTGATCAATTACACCAGGCTCACGGAGTATGCCAAAATTGAAGGTCAGTGCCCTGAGCAATTGCCGAAGTGGCTGTGAGAGCCAACAATGCCTATTAACTGAATTTTCTCTGAAAAGTCCTTTCCCTCCCCGAACAACCCTGTGCCGTGGCAAAGGGAAATGTCTCATTAAAATCTCAGCTGGCGAACTGAAGCGCTTTTCCTATTCATTGCTTTAATATGCCTCCTGGGAGTCGGCCTGAATGGAAGACCTAGGATCCGTGCTCAAGTTTTCCTTTGTTCTTATTTTGAGTTTTCAAGAAACCAAAAGGTGTTTTCATGGGTTATATTTTTTTGACATCACTGTAAGTATGCCTAACATTTAAACTATGGGCTATGGATTCTTTCCTGAGCGGGGTCAGTGTAGCATTACGGAATTTTATTTTCTGATCTGCAGTGTCGTTCAGAAGAGGAAGAAGAAACTTGTGGATTGTTGGGGAGGGCTGACATAAGCCGAAAGAACTTCCTGCCGCTTCTAATTGATTGCTCTATATTGATGCGTTTCGAAGATGAGACCTCTTGAGAGGACTGTGCACTTTTTTTTCCTCCTGTTTGAGTTTTATTCATTAAGAACACTGATATTTTAAATGTTTAGAGGTAAATAAATGGGAAGTTGTAGCAGAGTCACAAGATCATATTTTAATTCTCCAGTCTTTTGACAGACGATTTTAAAGTACTGAAGATTTTAAATTGTTTGTTCAAATAATCATAAAATTTACATCGTACATGTGTCATTACCAAAGAGAAAGGAAAAGTTTGTGTCTTGCTAAATGTTTATTAAATGTTTATATCTTAAAATAAGAACGTAGTCATCCTGTAGATAAAGTTTGGTAACTTTTAATCTTTTAAAATTCTGCTTAGTGAATGGTTAATTTGTGAACTAATTGGTAGTAGAATACTTCTCATCAGTTTTCGGCCAGTGAGAAAGATAAATGTTGTTCTGCCTTTCCTTTATTCTCCAAATGTAGACAAGCTCACTAACAAGCATGTGATAACCAACCTCCTGAGTGATTAACAAAAGAGCCATCTCATCACCATAGCAACCAATATTATATCACGAGAGTAACAACATGAAACCTCCTTAGTTACCAGCTTAACATCATTAATTACGATATCATGTTGTGTTAAAGCAAACGCAGTGAACACTCGTTCATTCGAAGGAAATGGAAGATAAACACTTGGGGTTTCACTCTTGAATACTTGTTCATGTAGTTTTCATGTTTAGGGTTTTTTTTGAGTGTTCCAAACGTGATTAAAAGAGCTGATATACAAACTGACATTAAAACCTTTCAACTATCTCAGAGGGAAAGTTGGGGGGACCTTCAACCATCATTTCGTACAAATATGTTTCCGATCTAAAAATCACTGAAGGCAACTTTTCTTTCTGAGCTCCTTTGGCGATATGTTTTACTGCTGTGCAAGAATGCAGCGAGAAGAATAGACTACATTTCTCTGAGTTGCTCAGGAGTTTATAGTTGTAGAGCCCATTGTAAAAGAAATGGAAGATCTTCTTTTATTTGTACAGAGAGAAGTCTGTCCTAAGACCAAATGGAAAAAAAGCAGGGATCCTCCAATAGTTCCCTTTCCTGGAGTCATTTTGAGTTTAATATGACAGTATTCTAGAAAATGGATCCCAACAATCTACTCAAGAAGTACTGCTAAGCTGTCTTACTTCAAAAATATAAAATGTTTGCTCATACACTGAGGAAAACTTGTATGCTTTTTTAGTTTCTACTTCCAACTTTTCTATTTTTATTTTATTTTTAATGTTTAGGCCAGAGCAAGATCATATAAAATGATTTAGAAGTAGAAAGACAGGCTAGTTTTCTTTGCTTGCGTAGCCTTAAATTCTCTTTTCTTATGTTTTAGGGCCCGCAGAAAAGGACCCAGGTAATGTGTTTCTGCATGCACGTGCTATTATGTCTAATGTGGTGGCATATGACTTTTTAGACACATCTTTGAAGTACCACTGTTGTAAAACTTAGCATATATTTAATGTATATAAAAATGCAGCCATGGAACCGTTCACAGAGACTATTATAAACCTGTCTACCGCTTCCAGAAGTTTCCTCCTACCCTCTTCCTTATTATTATAACCAGGTTGGGAAGAGGGGGGAAAAAGGAACTAACTGTGTGTGTTCATAGCACTTTTTAAGTATGCAAAACAGCATTGCTGGCCAGAGCTCACTCTGATGCATGGTATGTCTGTACAGTTTACTGATCTTGTGACCAGGAACTTCACAAAACAGAGGTGATGCTTTCCTGCTTTACCTACCTTGAAACCAGTATACTCTCTGTCTTTCCCGATGTTAAAAAGCACTCTGTGCTGTCACGTAGTATTTCTTACCATAGCCGGTTTGCTTTGTTACCACGATGCTCTTCACGTACGTGTAGATCACAAAGGGTAAAGATGGGATTTCCTTTTGTCTGCATATACCAAATTTGCCACAGCCTTTGTCTGCCAGTAGATACTTCTTCTGTGATTTGGTTATTGTGCACAAAGTTGCAGTGAGATGGAAGTACAGATACTTGAAGATTTTCATTTCTGTTCTTTTGAATTTTTTTGTTTTTGAGACAGGGTTTCTCCGTGGTTTTTTGGAGCCTGTCCTGGAACTAGCTCTTGTAGACCAGGCTGGTCTCGAACTCACAGAGATCCGCCTGCCTCTGCCTCCCGAGTGCTGGGATTAAAGGCGTGCGCCACCACCACCCGGCTGTTCTTTTGAATTTACAGCAGACCCTATGATAGTTCTATATTTTTTTCATGCTCCTCCATAGCATGCTTTCCACAGCATATGTATCCATTTCCACTGGTACCCATGGTATCTAAGCTCTTCCCTTCATGTCCGTGCCCATCGCTTGTTATATCAGGCAATGGGGTTTGTGTGACCATCGTTGTTCAAGGGCAGGTAATATTTCATTTTGATTTTACTTGCATTCCCAAGAAGATTAGTGGCATTGAACATTTTTCTTATAAGCAAGAGACCCATTGGCCATTTGTAGGTCCTCGTTTGGTAAATGTCTAATTCTGTTCTTTTGCCCATTTTGATTAGGTTACTTTAGGGTTTCTGCTATTATTTGGATTGTGTGTTGTATATTTCAAATGTTAGCCCACTCTCGGATGTATTTTCTCTCATTCACAGGCTGCCCTTTCATTTTGTTGTCTTCTTTCCTCTTGGCTATATGTGCTGTCTTCCTTTCTGCTGGCTGTATCTGTTGTCTTCCTTCCTCTTGGCTATATGCTTTGACATTTATAAGTAACTCCCCTGTCAGAGTAATTGTCTGATCCCTTTCACAAGGATATTAAAAACACTTTTTTTATTTTTTGCAATTATTGCTAAAATACTTGAATTTTTTTACAGCTATTGCTAATGTTTTGTAGGGGAAATATATGCTATTTGTCTCTGGAAGATGATCAGTAGTTTTATATGAATTTAAGATAAGAAACTAGATGCCATACATGTTATACATTATGTATTAAGTATGGATACTCATCTTATTTGGAAGTGGTTACCAATATCTGAAGGGTTCTCACAAACAGAAGTGAGAACTATCTTCCCTTTCTCAAGTTTGAAAGCAGGCATGAGAATAAAAAGCAAAACTGCTATCAAGCAAAAGGAAGATGGCCTTAACTCTGAACAAATGAACAGAGGCTGTAATCCCTGTCTTAGGAAAGTGTGTGTGTGTGGGGGGGTGTGGGTGGGTATAGGTGTTTCTGAATCTCTGAAATGTTTACGGTCCTCTTCCTTTTTTTTTAACTCCTTACCACAACTGTAATCAGTTTAACTGTGTATATCATTTTCTGTACTTTCTCCCTGCCCCCCCCTTCAGACTCTTTCAAGCAGAATGCTTATTGCCTTCTTCCTCTTATGTCTGGGCACCTAACCTGGTGATAGAGTCAGTGTTCTGAACTTTTGTTAATTAGTTTTCATCTGGAAACAATGGTGCATGAGACAAGTGGGTAAACCATACTCACATCACATCCACTTGCAGTGTTATAGACAAATTCTCCTTTCATTTTAAAGCGCACATCTTCTACTAAGGGCTCTATTTCTTGGTGAGAAGCGGGAAGCTTTTTCTATTACTTTCTAGACTCTGAGTCCTGAAATGTGACAGGTACAAAACACTGAGACGCAAAGGGGGGTAAGAAAGACACCCTACAACAGTTACTGATTGCACTTGAGAAAAAATAATTAGAATAAAATGAGATTTTTTTATCATCTCCACACATGACAGTCCACACAATATCAGCAGCTCTGTGTTTGTTTGTTTGTTTTTTAACAAACTCTTTCAAAATATTTCATGAAGCCACCAAAAAAAATGGCTCAGCAGATAAAAACACTTTACTCCCGGCCTGACAATTTGAGCCCATTCCCCAGAACACATATGGTTAAAGAAAAGAACAGACTTCCTCGGGTTGTTCATAGGCTTTCTCACATGTGTAGTGTGCACACTCAGAAAATAAGTAAGTAAATAAATTATTAAGAATATATTAAAATGTACCTGTTAAGAAAAGCCTCTCCACCAGTGCAAAGAACTCCAATCAAACCAGATTAAGCGAAATCAAATGCCCATGTTTAATAAACAGCACACTCCCGGGTGGCCGGGAACAAGGCAAGGGAAAGACAGAGGGAGCGCAAAAGCAAACCCAAAACCACATGTTCCTTGCTCAGGCGTGACCCTAAATACCCTGTGTGAGTGGTCCTGACCCTCCCAAAGGGAGAGGGGGGCCAGCGCTTGTCAGGCTGGGAGTTGGAGTCCAAGTGCTTGGCAGGCTGAAAATTGGAGTCCAGACCAACATTCCAGACTCTTTGGATATAGGGGTGTGACAAGGAGCTTAGGTGATATTTATGACCAACATTTTAGGCTCTCTGGATAAATGGGTGTTGGCTCAAGTCTGGCTACTTCCTGCGGGCATGGGGCCATATGGGAGAGGGGAGAGATGAGAGTTGGCACACTCACGCTCAGCGAGAGGAGTGGCTGGGGTGGCATCCAATTTGCTGTCATCCTGGAGTCCTCAGGAAGCTGCTTTTTGAGGAAGAAGAGAAGGCAGGTAGCTAGGAGAAAAGAAAATGTTATTACTGGTCTGTGCATTAACTGCCATAAAGAATGGAATAGGGAAGCCCCTGTTTGGACAGATGAGGCTTGGGTGTATCAGATACAACCAGATTTTAGTTGGTAGGTGCCCTTCATCCGGGAGAGTTGGTACCAACGGTAAAGTCCCAGGAGGTGGTGCAGGTGTTTGGTGTTATCTGGAGAACACTTTGTGAGTTGGTCTTGGCCCAGACAGTAGGAGTGACTTGTAAAATATACTTGAAACTGTCTGGGGTTAGCAAAAGGCTCTGGAGACCGTTATTTCTTTTTTTTTACCAGACCTGATTTTGATACAGCAGTAGAACTTTCCCAGGAACCTGTAAGAGAACTGGAACAGATTTACATCATAGCAAAAGGCTATTGCTTTAGGTTAAAAGGTATGTACATTTTAGAATACAATTAAAGTAAACTGGGAACTCTGAACCTCTGAAGATACACTTGAAATCGGTTAATACTGGACTATGAAACCTGTTAAAGAACAGCACCTTAAGTTGTCAAATGCCCTTCGACAGATCTGGGAGGGATAAATGAGCAAAACTGAGAAAGCTTTTTAGCTATGCAGGCAATCCCAAATCCAGTTTTCTGAGAAACCACCATACTGATTTCCAAAGTGGTTGCACAAGTTTATATTCCCACCAGCAATGAAGGAGTGTTCCCCTTACTGCACATCCTCTCTAGCATAAGTTATCATTGGTGGTTTTGAACTTAGCCATTCTGACAAGTATAAGACGGTATCTCAGAGTCGTTTTTATTTGCATTTTTGTGATGGCTAAGGATGTTGAATATTTCTCTCTTTTTAAGATTTATTTATTTATTATGTATAAAACATTCTGCCTCCACATATGCCCACACGCCAGAGGAGGGAACCAGATTTCATTACAGATGGTTGTGAGCCACAGTATGGTTGCTGGGAATTGAACTCAGGACCTCTGGAAGAGCAGTCAGTGCTCTTAACCAGTGAGCCATCTCTCCAGCCCCTGATGAATATTTCTTTAAGTGTCTTTTGGCCATTTGAGATTCTTCTGTTGAGAATTTTCTGCTTAGTTCTAGAAGGACCTCATTTTTAATTAGATTATTTGGTATTTTGATGTCTAATTTCTTGAGTTCTTTATATATTTTTGCAACCAGTCCTCTGTCTGATGTGGAGCTGGTGAAGATCTTTTTCCATTCAGTAAGCTGCCTTTTTGTCTTATTGACGGTGTCCTTTGCTTTTTTTTTTACCTATTGATTTTTCTTTTTCTTTTTAATTTATTTATTTATTTATTAAGGATTTCTGCCTTCTCCCCGCCACTGCCTCCCATTTCCCTCCCCCTCCCCCAATCAAGTCACCCTCCCTCATCTGCTCAAAGAGCAATCTGGGATGGATGACATCCATCTACAGAAGTGGATGTTCTATCGGGAACTCACCAAGGCCAGCTGGCCTGGGTCTGAAAAGCATGGGATAAATTTGGACTCGCTGAACATAGCGGACAATGAGGAAGAATGGGAACTCAAGAACAATCGCAGTGGGTTTTTGATCCTACTGCACGTACTGGCTTTGGGGGAGCCTAGGCAGTTTGGGTGCTCACCTTACTAGACCTGGATAGAGGTGGGCGGTCCTTGGGCTTCCTACAGGTCAGGGAACCCTGATTGCTTGTACATAAAAATAAAAATAAATATATTCTTTGATGTGGGTGGATTGACAGAAATCTGAGGAAGTGTTCTAAATCAATGAAAGATTTTTAAGAAATGTATATTTTCCTTTAGTTGCATTCAGTAGTAGGCCAGCCCAAGGAGGTTTTCTGATACATGACCCAGGGTGATTTTAAACGTGAATAAAAATCTTTCTATTTATGTATCCTTCAGAAAAAAAAATCTCTTGAACTACCTAGGAAAGAAGAAAGGTCTGCCCAAGATTTCTTATGATTTTGTGATCTGTCAGTCTGCATGTTTTAGAAGTTTACAAAAATTGGGTATTTTATAGAAGTCACTGAGACTTTCAGAACAAGAAGTTGTGCTACCATTATCAAAATTCTGTGTCTTTGGAATACTGCCTGGTCTCTGAGACCCAGAAATGCATCCTGTTCGTTCTCCACTGGCTGCTGGGCCTCTAAGACTTTCAGACTAAAAATGATAACATTTTATGACACCCTCCTCCGCCATCTTACAAAAGCTATGGTTAATACTCTTTCATTGCTACTTACAAAATAAAGTTACTTACCTCATATGAGACAAACTTTCTGTGCTAGGACCTTTCTAACGGCTTATAGACGTCACCTCATTTACCACTTACAGTGAAACTTTGTGTGGCTCAACAACTTATTTAGAGTCACACACCTTGTAAGTAGGCCATTAAAGCTCGTTGTGTCTGGGCTTCCATCCATGTACGTTCCTCCTTCACTGTCTCCCTCTTGAACAGTTGGTATCATTACATTTTCACTTAGTTAAATATTTCCACATTCATCTCAGTTGTCATGTTAAAAATTCTTGCTGTCTGTAAAATCAGAGGAGACAATGTCCCTCCTTTCTCCTGTTTACCATCTTGTAGTGGTAGCGCCATGAGGAGAGGGGTATGTATTTCAGGAACGGATTCATCCCCAGTTTAGAGCGAAGTGCCAGGCGCACAGCACATGCATGGAACCCAGTAAATATTTATTGAATGAACAAATGAGCTCCCAACACAGACAGTTGTCTGGCTACCTGCAGCAGAAAGAACATCCATGAGCTGGCAAGCTGCCTTGTGAAAGGTCATTCAAACCAATCACTGAATAATTAAAATACAGGGCGAAAGCTAGCCACTTCAAAATGACAGGATTGGAAAATAAAGCAGAGTCGCATGCTCTGATTACAGGAGAGAGAGGCAGCATGACATCAATGCGGGATCGGAGGAGGCACAGGTTCCAGCTGCATAGACGGTATGGAGCAATCCATGGTCTCCCCTGTTCCATGATCCGCCATGCTGCTCGGTTGTGATTCACAGTTTCATCTCTCCTCTGGGATTTCTTGTTGTCCATTGGAAGCACGTGTGTGTAGAATAAAGGGATTTTAAAATCGGGAGATAATTTGATGAAAACAAATGGCCTCATTTGATGTTTCTCCTTCTTGGGCATTGTATGTTTCCTTTGAGCTGTTAGTTCACTTGGAACATTTGAAATTTTGGAAATGTAATTCTTATTTAACTTGGGGACCATGAAATACTAGTTAATTAGGTTTATATTTATATATTTTTTCTATATATTTTTATACCTCATGAATAACATTTGATTTACATTGTACCAAAACCAATGTTTTTTTAAAAAAATCTGTTTACTTTTATTGCTAGTTTTGTAACAGTGAGATTAACTTATTACAATCTAGAATTCATCATGACACTTAAACCTTATCTTCCTAATTGCTTATTCTTCTTAAATTGAATGGCTTGATAACACAAACTAGGTGTTGTTTGTGATGAAAAAAATCCCTTTGGATTATCTAGTTCAATGTGTTTCTTATAGACAAGAACAGCAGTAATACGTATGACATCAGTCCCTGTGATGCTCTAGGAACTGTGCTTTGTATTGTGACTTACAATGTACGCATGCTTCTCAGAGCTAGCTTTCACATGGTTCTCCGGTATAGACTTTTATTAAATAGGTGCTTTTTGAATCTGGGGCTTTGGAGGTGCTTGGCACGGATGGAACGGGAGAGGACGTTGTGCTGTGAAGACCCATTTGGGTCCTCGCGTTGCTAGGCTCCCAGATCCAATCCCCAGTGGACTCATTTCCAGAGTACCAGTTGAATGGCACAGAAATGCTTTCCCAGGAGACTCTGTGCTGACTCTCTTTGAGAAAAGAAGTCGCACTGTGGCGGTCCTTACGTCATGAGGATGTGTGTGCCATCTGGGTGGCATTTTAATTTAGCACTACACTACATTGTCAGGCGAGGGTGATAAATACTAAATAAGTAGAGTTTGCTTAAGATCTGTGTGCCAAGAGAAAGAGGTATATTCAAAACAGCGCCGTTGTTCAAAGTGTCTTGTCAGCCGTGAGTAGCTTCTTGCCAATATTTCTAACATAGTGATCATTTCCTCTCATAGAACTTGGATGTGCTGGCTTAAAAACTTAAGTCTGTTTAGTGTTAGATGGCTGTCACTACACATATGCACAAACACAGGCATATACACGAGATTTTAAAAATTAATTTAAAATTTAAAAATAGATGTCAGCATGAACTGATGTTTCTGCAACCTAAATGATAGACACAAAATACATTTTCCAAAGCATGACAACACTTTGCAGAAAATAATCTATAAACTGAAGACTACTGAATCTTGACCCAGTAGAAATCAACAGGTAATTGAAGAATTCCCATCTGACTTTTTGAACTCTGTATTAGAAATAATGGGATCTTTTACACAGTAAAATCTCTGTTTCTAAACCACCTGCTAATTAGTGGTACACCAATAGATAACAATCTCTGATAATAGAACAAAAGGAAGAAATGGTATTTATAACATTTTTGAGGAAGCCATTCAAATCTGACTTCTTAGTGCCCCAAAGCTTTTAGCAAAAGAAATTCATGAACACACTGTAAAGATCTGGTGGATACGCTGGTCTACCTGTTGTGACCACTGGCTGAAGGATCACATCAAGCTTCATTTCTGTACTGTATTTTTAAAGATTTGGGTATTTTTCACATGGTAATCACATGCTTAAATTACCTAAGAAGATACATTTTTTCCTAATAGCCTTATATTGCTTTGATTCCATCGGGTAATATAAACCAATAAAAGTATTATTATTAATATGCTTTTATCCTTATACTGGATTGAACATCATTGATCCTGCCAGATTGATTATATTCTATTAAGTTTACACTTAAACATAATACGAATTCACTTTGCCTTTCCTAGCTCTGGTTTAGAAAGAACAAGGATTCTGTCTGTTTGTTTGCTTCAACTTTTCTCCACCTATTCATTAACTACAGAAGAAAATACCACATGCTATGTAATTTATATTCCCACTAATTAGCTTATTACAGCATAGGCAGATTAATTCCTGTGGATGAAAAGATGTTGGGAGGCATTATAAGCAGGGGCTGCAAGTATTACTAACCAGAAGTGGCAAATGAATGTATTACTTGCTCATTCCTAACAAGGTTTTGGAGTCTGTGTGTAGCTTCAGTTTTTCCAATACAAAGGAAAGTCTTTGGTGTGCAGTGGACCAGTTGCTTCTAGCACATTCAGGTAACTGCGCGAGAAGTCAAATGAGGAAAAGGGATGTGCGCTTGTCCATTGCAGAAACATGAAATAAGGCTTGCAACACTCTTAGAAGGCATCCACAGTGTCAGGGAGAATGAGGCTTCTGTACTCTTAAATCCATTCCATTGGTCCCAAGTGTGCGTTCACTCAGCATCCCTCCTGCTTTCCCGAGTGTAGGTTCAAAACAGTGGTGGGATATGTTTCTCCATTTAAGACTACTGTGTAGTAATAAGGGCAGCGGCGGGGCTGCGTCCCCAACACCCCAGCTGCCTGCCCAGCTAGCTTATGCCCGAAATAATTACACAGACACTGTATTCTTTTAAACACTGCTTGGCTCATTTCTACCTAGCCTCTTCTAGGCTAACTCTCGCACCTGGACTAGCCCATTTCTTATCATCTGTGTAGCACCGGTCTTACCGGGAAGATTCTAGCCTAAGTCCATCCTGGGCCGGAGCTTCATAGCGTGCATCTTCCCTGGAGCGGGGAGCATGGCGTCTATCTTGAGGCGTCTGCTCCGGAGAGGAGAGCTGTCAAGTCTGACCTCACTTCCTCTTCCTCCCAGCGTTTTGTTCTGTCTACTCCTCCCACCTATCTTCTAACCAATGAAATGGGCCAAGGCAGTTCCTTTATTAGCCAATGACCTTCCTCCATCACTACTGTAAACTCCTCATGTCCTCTTTGGTTTTAGGGACCCACCCACAAATTGGAATGAATCTCACCATCACTCTCCTCTACTGCTAAAGAACTAAAGTGGCAAGGGTGTGGATATTTGTAAGGAATCAGAAAGCTGAAGCCCGCCATGCTGACAAGGATGAGAGGAGGCGGGTGTTCTCAATCATCCTAAGGCACATAACATTTAAATATCAAATAGAGTTCCTGTGTCAGTCTAGCCTGGAAGGGAAAAATTGTCCCTGATGGGAACCCAAGTAATCATCCACTTCAGAGCCAGTTCTTTGTCCTGTAATGCTGATCCCAACTCCACCCATATCTTTTTGGATAATTGTTGCGTCATTGTGTATCTCTTCTTCCTCCTGTGAATGGTACCTGTATCTTCTTTCTAGATCTTTCCCTTCTATTTTTAGACATGGTATCACTGTTCAAAATGTGCACCCTGAACTCTACACCTCTTCAGCTGCTGTCAGAGAATAAATAGTCTTCCCCTGATTTCCCTTGCCTTTACTTCTTCCCTCTCAGAGGTGTGGCTTTCAAGCATGCATTGTACCTGGTGGTAAGACATTTCTACCTCTGTTAAAGTGTGAAGATAATAAAAAAAAAAAAAAACAAGAACGGACTGGGTGAGCTACCCCTGCACTTCTGTGCTATCCAAATTCCCAAGTTTACATGGTTACAAGCCAAGGAGATTATTGTGCAAGTACTTCTGTTTTTAAACATAACAGATTAAAGGTGATTCCTGGTCCACAGGGATCACAGTAGATTCGTAAATAATCTACTGCAGTATCTGGTGATATAGTGCCTGGTAGATCTGCCCGAAAGCTCAAATTCCTTCCTCCTTAGACTTCCAAAAGAGATTTTGCCATGGTCTTTCCCATATTCCATTCTCAATGCCTTCCAAAGAGCTGGGCTCTTATGCCATAATAAGTAGACTCCTGAGGAATACATAAGAGATAACAAATGAAATAATGTGTGCCATTAGAACTGATGATGTCAGTATTCACTTCACATAATGATTCTAGGGAAAAACATATTCAGTGAATTATCTTTCTAATATTGGCAAGTACTGTAATGCTTCATGACTTGTTCCTCATGAACATCATACAAGACGTTTTGACCATATTCACCCCTCCCCCAACTCCTCTCAGATACACCCCCTCTTTCCTACCCACCCAACTCTAATGTCCTCTTTTTTTTTTATTTACCGCCATCAATTTCAGTTTTTGCTGCCCCTATGTTCTCAGGTGGCCTTTGGGGCTGTTAATGAAAACTGACACTCTCTCTTACTGGCTCTCAGTAGCCAGTCGCTTCCTTGACTCAGAGTAGGACTTCATGCCCACCTCCCCTCCCCATGTTGGGATTTCTCTGACTAGAACTTGCACAGGTCTTACGCATGCGGTCACAGACCCTCTGAGTTCGTGCATACAGCTGCCCTGTTGTATCTGGAAGAAACTGTTCCCTTTTTCTTAAGTTTTTGGTGGTGAAGAATTAAATCTAGCAGCATGGTTCATGAATCATACTAAGGTGATAGCAGGTTTTTCTCCTGTTACTTCTGTATGATTAGTATAAATGTCAGCAGAGTTTCAGAAGCAAAAATCAAAATTTATAAGCTCTGAAAGGTCTTGTGCACCACCAGTAGTCCATGAATATACTCCAAGAGCCTCTGCTCTTTAGCCACAATCAAAGTCTAAATTAGCTCCATAAATTCAATTTTTGTTCATCAAAATTATATTTTTATGAACTCTACGTCTACCATAAATCTAAATCTAGAAAGAAGGGTACTGATGAACTAATTGAACCTTTTTTTGTGGTGCACTCCTTTAATCCCAGCACTCGGGAGTCAGAGGCAAGCAGATCTCTGTGAGTTCGAGGCCAGCCTGAGCTGTAAGAGCTAGTTCCAGGACAGGCTCAAAAACTACAGTAAAACCCTGTCTCGAAAAAAAAAAGTGCCTTTAGGACTTGTCTTATCAGATACAGGTTACGAAACCATCGTGAGAGCCCACTGTCAATGAGCAGAAATTTCAGTCTGTGTGCGAGCCTGGGATGCTTCATCTGAAAGAAATTTGGAATACACATCCCTAGGGAAAGATGGGATGCTTGCAATGCAATGACTGAAAAATGGGTTTCCTGAATGAAACCTTAGTCTCCAGAGAGATTAGGATGCCTGTGTAATAAGGGAAATGCCCTACCTTAGGAGTGTAGTTCCTTTTAACTATCCCAGGATATGATTTTTACCTTTTTAGTCAATCCTCTCCATTTATTTTATACCTAAGCTCGAAACAAACTGTTTTAACATTCTTTAAAAAAAATGGCATATTCCATTTTAGTTCCTTCATTTTTTTTACATAGAAATGGATGAAGCTGCTAGATAATAAATCAGGATACTGAGCATTTTCAGAGTCTCTTATAACCAGAAAATTTTTCATTCTTCTAACAATTAACCTGTGATAAAAGAGAGCCTATTGAAAAAGTTCTGACCGAGAACACGAGTACCACACAGACAAGAAACATTTCTGTAGAGCCTCTTCCGTGTACTCCCCAGCAGGAACTGTCCCTCAGCCGGGGCTGGGCGGGATGAGGGGGATACACAATGCATGACACTCTCAATGCTCTCGCTAGAATTTTCCCTCATTCCTCTCAAGATGCATGAAAATCTCATTACAGGCATTCAACACCTGCTTCCTAAAAGGTCTCAAAAAATATGCCAGTTTGCTCAGCTCACTTGACAGTATGTCACGGATTTGTTGTTGGTTCTTTCTGGCTTTTTTTAACTTCCATATGGAATGCGATTCACAGATAAATGCTGCCTTGCAGTAACAAGCTTCTCCACTTTCACAAGCAGTTCCGTAGCCTGTCATTCTCTGAGGTCACAACTTGAAAGCACCTGATTGGTAACCCCCTGTTTATTTACTAGCGGCGTGTCAACAGGTAAACCAAGTGACATGTAGCACTCTGCTCCGGCATCACCTTGTTAATATGAGCAGCTGAGATGCATTAGGAAGGCTCTTTCCAAATCAGAGTAATGCAAACTGACAGGTTTATCCTTTTCTCTGAGCAGAGTTGGTAAGTGCTCAAAGCCCGCGCAACTATCATGGTATGGGAAATTAAGAAGGATTCCTTACTTACAGAGGATGGCCAGGTAACCAGAAAGCCAACACTAAACAAAACGGACTAATTGGTGATGGGATGTGATATAGATGCACATCTGTATTATATGGATAGAGGAAACCTCTGAACTACAGGAAACTTTCATAGCCCAGCAGCTCTGCTGGAGATGTGTGCTTCTTAAAAAGCCTTTGACCGTTTCACTCTGGAAACCTAGAGACACACACGTTCTCAATGAAAAAACTTTAGTAATGTTCTGATAAGCCATATACTATAACATCTTCTAACATGATAAAACGTTAGTTTCTGTTTGTCATAGTCCATCATCATGACCCCTTGCTTTTGTATTTATTTCTTTTACTTTATGTGTATGAATGTATTGCCTGCATGTATGTATGTGTGCCGACTATATGCCTTGCTGAATCCCCTGGAACTGGGTTCGGGAAATGACTATGAGCCATAATGTGAATACTAGGAGTTGAACCCCTGAGCCATCTCTTCACCCCTATTTGAAGGATTTTAAGCAAAGGGGAGGGTGTAGATATGTCTCAAAAATTTCCCCTAAAGGAAGTATCACATCAAATCAGTGACTTTTCCTCATCTGTTGTGGCCTGTCACTCATGAACCGCCACATCCTGTTGGCTTATGGCAGTCCCTCTTTGTAAATCTTCTGTGGCTGCCCAAGACTTATACCCCAGTTGCCTTCTTCACTATGGTCTGCTGTTGACCTAAAAAAGGAATTTATTCATGTTAAAGCCAATTCAGATGAAGTCTTTAATGTGACAGTAACTGTAGAAGAATTCGTCCAAAGCACTGTATTATTAGTATAACTAATTCTAAAGCAATCTTCCTTGTAACTGTGCTATAATGACAGTCATTAAATGAGTTGGTCCCAAAGGGAGTCATGGAAGTGGGAGGCCACAGGCTTACTGTTTTCAAACAATTAAAGCATCACACACTTGCAGATTCTAAGCAACTGTAGGGAAGTCATACCACTACAGATTATTTTCATTCATAGACAGAATTGCCCAGGTATGAATGTCATTTTATGATAAACATGTAAAAATGCAAACCTTATTCAGAATTTGCAAGAAAAAAAATCACCTTTGAACTAAAGGATGTGTATGTAAAGATGGAGCCTGAGGTCTTGGGAAGGTGGCTCAGTGGGGTAAAATGCTTTCTGTGAAAGCATAAGTGATTGAGTTCAGGTCCCCAGAACCCAGAGAATGACAATGGTAGTGTACACCTGTAATCCCAGTGTTCCTATAGCAACATGGGAAGTAGAAACTAGAGAATCTCCAGGCCTTCCCAGGCTGGTTAGCCAGGTGTATGTAGCAGAGAACAAGAGACCCATCTCAAACAAGGTCAGAAGCGAGGTTCTTCTCTGACTTTTGCTCACGTACATATCACACTCCTGTCCATACTCACACACACTTGCAAGGATGAAAAGGATACAGCTTAATTTCAAACAAGGGAGGAAATGGATTTATACAGAGCACCTTTGAGTCTAACTCCATCTTTTGTGAGTGCGGATAGTTCTGACAGTGTGCTCCTGAGACCGACATCAGGAGCATCACCTGGCAACCATTTCAAAATGCAAAGTCTCAGGCCTCACCCAAAACAGTGGAATCAGACACTCTGGAGGTGATGCCAAGAAATTGCGTTTCAGAAAGTCCTTCAGGTAGTTCTGGTGCATAGCACATCTACTGAAGACGCTCCATCTGTGGATGTAGGCAATCCTGGAACCGTAGCATCATTTCGACTGATGTCATTGGTGCTGCGTTCTCTCTGCTTAGTTACCTGGGAAGCACTATTTTAACAAAAATCTGTGACATTGAGTTTTCGGAACTCTCCCACGCTTTTGTGAGGTTGCCTTCCAATCTGTCTGCTCTAGAGCACCCATTTCTGTAGGAGAGACCCAGTCAATCACCTTGCTAGCAGGGGGCGGGGTCCCCCGAGGATATTTTTTACTTATAAAGATTGTGGGCGTGCTCCCAACTGCCCCTTCTGCTTTCCTGTTCTCCGAGGGAACCTGTGGTTCTGTAAGTCTATTTCCCCAGTAAAGCTGCATATATTATTACAATCTGTCTGCATTCATTTACGCCGGTACACATTTCAGAGGCTACCCCAGAACCATCCAACCTACGCACAAGTTCTACAGTGTCAGGCAGGTGGGGGAAGGGGGAGTCTTTGTATTAATGGGAAAGAAGGTATCTAATTTCCCATCTTCTTTCCCTCTGGAGGTTAGAAGACCCATGAGTATTGGCCCATTTTAAGAGTCCCTGGAGTCCGATTGCCCTAGGTCTGACACCAGGCCACTCATCAGAGGTCGGGATGTCAAGAGGAAGTGCCAGAAAATGAATAACAAATTTGACTTTCCAACTGCTTCATTGCCCCAAAGAAATGTCCTGAGCCAACAAAGAAGACCTAAGGAGTTAATGGTGTGGAACAAATGGCTCATAGGTACATGTGTGTTCCAGATACTTACAAATCTCACCAAGTTGTGATGAGGTCAAATCATAAAGTTTACCTGGATATTTATGATTTTTATCAAGTAAATATTTTAAAATGAAGTTTACATCATAAGCATGAAAAATCAACATATCAAATATGGGAAAAGGAAGTGATGTGCGTAGTCATTTTCCCACACGCCCTTGCAACCTTCCCCATGAACATCATTTCTCGTCCACCACTTGGGACTCTGACAAGAAATGGCAGCAAGGAAACAGTCAGGGAGCACATCCTAGGAGTCCACATGCTCCTTGAAGTCCTGACTCCTAATTAAAGCATACCATAGCAAAGCAGTCAGTCTGTCTGCTCACAGCTTCCCATCTCCCTGCCTTTTCCCCAGTGGGAGCTCTTCTTAAATATACAGAGGAATAATTAAAAGAATAAGCTTTAGGGAGCCAAGGAGTGTTATCATAGAAAATGAAAAATGTTCCAGAATGAAGAATAATCCCAGCCAAGAGGAGTGCATTGAAATTCATGAAGGAACCTCTCTGCTTTGGGCATGCCTGTTTAAAATGTCACTCTCTGAAATGTATTACAACAACTGACAACTTACCGTGAAGCTTGAGGAATATCAACATTTGTAATGTGGGAGAAACATTACAAAGAGAGTGGAAGAAAGCTTCTTAAAGAGGGATTCTAGCTTCAGATATTCAGTGTAGACATTAATGGAGCTGTTGATAACCTTGTTATCTAACAGTTCCAACTGTGGAGTGCATTAAACTTCTGTACTGCAGTAAAAAATGGGTGAAAACCAAGGGTGTGTACTTATTGTGCTTGATAAAAAATGCTATTTATTTAAAGTATTAAGAGTGGCCATTATGTTCAAGGACTAAGTTTCCTTCCTCTCAGTAAACTTTATCTTGGAAGAATAAAATGTTTAAACAGTTTTCGAGTTTCACCGAGGACACAGGATGCTTTCAATGGTTTTTTTTTTTGTTTTTTGTTTTTGTTTGTTTGTTTGTTTGTTTAGGACAGTATCAAATGTAAAAGCTGATTTAACACATTCACACTTAAATAAAAATAAGTTGTCTCTCATTTCTTTTCCATTATTGCATACTGGTAGCTAAAGCTGTATATTGGTATGTGATTTCTACTCAGAGGATTTATAATAAAAGTAATCAAATTGTTTTTCAGTAGATTTTCTTTGTTGTTATTCATTAGTTGGTTTGTTGGTAGTTTATACACAGTCTTAATGTTGAGTTCTGGCTTCCCTGAAATTCAAAAAAGCATACTGCCTCTCCCAAACAATGGAACTAAGGGCAGGAACCTCCAAAACTGCACAGAAGGTGAGATACATTTATATTCTCTGTCTCTCTGTGTCTGTCTCTACTTCTTTGTCTGCCTGTCTGTCTGTCTGTCTGTCTCCAGTTTCTTTCATGAGCACTGCATCCACATCGCTTCTGCTCTCTCCCACATTCCTTCCATATTCTCCCCAACTCCCATATCCGTGATATCATCTCCTTTGACTCATCATTATATAAACATACGTGTGTATACACACATGTATATACAACCTATTGAGTCCATTCAATGTTGCTTGTGTGTCTAGGACTGATCACTTGGTAAGACTTAATTCTGTCTTATTTAGTAGCTATATGACCTTGAAAAGTGGCTTCAACCTCTCTGGATCTAACAACAGAAGTCCTGATTCTCTAGCTTATAGGGTAGCTTTGAGGATTCAGTAAACAAAATCCTAAAGTATGTAAGGAAATATAAGTTCTTTGTCTGTGGTTGAATTTTATATTTTTTAATCCTTTAAAAACTGTATTTTGTGTGTGTGCATAGCACACGTACGTACATTAAAGTTGTACATCTCAAAACAAAACCCAAAAGTTTCCTGTAACTTGGTCTGTAGACCAGGCTGGTCTCAAATTCAGAGATTCACCTGCCTCTGCCTTCCCAAGAAGTTTTGGGCTTAAAGGCGTGTTCTACCACCAGCCAGTTTAAAACCCAAACGTTTTCGTCAATAGAGATTCTCTAAATTACAAGGAAGCTTAAAGAATGTCTGATTCAGTGATTCTCGGCACCTGTGGGCATAGTCAGGGCTTGGATTACTGTTTGGAAGGGTTCCTTGTATCTTCCCCTTTCATCCTCCTGTCGTCTTCCCAGAGGCCATCGTCCTACTACACAGACTTCACAGAATCTCTTACACACAACCACTGAACACATTTTCCTAAAGCTCAGTCTTTTCTGAGGTGCTACAACAATACTTGCACTGTAGCATCTGTCAATAGTCGCCCATCTTACCTAAAGCCCACGGTGATGAAGCAAATTCTGGCACATTCTCAAGCCAGGTAAGAGCACGCAAAGTCCAAGTCTTTCCTTCATCTTTTTGTTTGTTGTTTGTTTGACTGGTTGGTTTGTTGGTTTTAGTTGTTTTTGTTGCATTTTATCTCTCTCACCATGAGAGTTACATACATTAAAAAACTAACAAACAAACAATATAAACATGACTTAAAAGTGTTAGGAAAATTGACATGATGAAACTTGGGAAACGCTTGATGGTGCCTGGCTTGTCAGAGAACCATCCTCATTTGTACACATCACTGCCAACCCTCCCCTCACACAGTGTCTTGCCCTCAGTTCTCCTATCTGGAAACTTCTCTTCTTACACATGCTATTCCTCTATGACCATGCTTCCTCAACTCTCTTACCATCTCCTATAACACATATGTGTTTGTCTTCAAACTTTTTAAGGTTCTTTTTTCTTAATTAAATAGCTTGAAGTGCCTCCATATGGAACAGGCTGCCATGTTAAGTCATGAGTTAGCTTGACTTCACTTTGGTTGAAGAATGTTAAAATGATCTTGAAACAGGTGGATGAATTGATAGGTGTTGTCTAGACATTCTTTTTTTAAAAAAAAATATGCCTGTGTGTTTGGGTTTTTTATTGTTTTATTGAGCTATATATTTGTCTCCACTCCCCTCCCCTTCTACCTTCTCCCGTGATCCCCATGCTCCCAATTTACACAGGAGATTTTGCCTTTTTCAATATCTCATGTAGTTTAGATCCATGTCTGTCTCTCTTGGGGGTCCTCATTGTTGTCTATGTTCCCTGGGATTGTGAATTGTAAGGTGGTTTTTCTTTGCTTTATATCTAAAAGCCACTTATAAGTGAGTACATATGATATTTGCCTTTCTGGATCTGGGTTACCTCACTCAATATGTTGTTTTCTAGATCCATCCATTTGCCCGCAAATTTCAAGATGTCATTTTTTTTTATCTGCTGTGTAGTACTACCATTGTGTAAATGTACCATATTTTCCTTATCCATTCTTTGTTGAGGGGCATATAGGTTGCTTCCAGGTTCTGGCTATGACAAACAGTGCTGCTATGAACATAGTTGAGCACATGTCCTTGTAGGACGATTGAGCATCCTTTGGATATATACCCAAAAGTGGTATTACTGGGTCTTGAGGAAGATTATTTTCTAATTTTCTGAGAAATCTCCATACTGATAACCAAAGGGGCTTTACCAGCTTGCACTTCCACCAGCGATGCAGAAGTATTCCCTTTATCCCACATCCTCTCCAGCATAAGTTATCATCAGTGTTTTTGATCTTGGCCATTCTCATATGTGTAAGATGGAATCTCAGAGTTGTTTTGTCTAGACATTCTTTATAATGTGATTTGGGATGTTGAATTGTTTGAAATCAGGACATGTTATCTTAAAAGAAAAAGAGAGAGACAAAGCAAAACATACCAGAAAGTCAATGAAAGGAACATTTCTTTGGGAAACAAAGCATGGTGGCTTATGTCTATAATCCCAGCATATGAGACAGGAAAACAAGAAGATTCTGAGTTTGAGGCCAGCCTATGCTACACAGGCCATCCTATGCCATTCTGAGCTTTCTAACAAGAGCCCATCTCAAAATGTAAGCTAAAACCTTCATTGTAATTACCATTCTGATAAGCTTGCTTCGTTCCCTTTACTTTCCATAGATGAAAACATCTCTGTGTTGACAGGCAGATGTTCCTACAGAATCACTGTGCTCTTGGTTACTGTCAAAGTGTAAGAAATGCCTCTCCTCTATAGGGGAATGTACGGTATGGACCCTGTACACTTCATGCCATGTCTGACTGACTTAAAGCACATTAAAAGTTTAATGAGCAAGCACCAACCAGAAGGCATTGTTCCCTGCCCTTTGAGAATGAACTAAGACAAGAAAACGTTAAGAATCTCTTCCAAATTTAAAACTGAGATTTGGGGAGAAGTTGAAAGAAAAGATTTGTTTCTAGAAAACATAGTAGATACTGAAGTAGGAGGAAAGGAGGAACTTCATTTTTCTAAAAACCTTGACTTCCCTTCCTTACAGCCTCCCTTTCAACAGACATGTTGCCTTTGCTTCTCAATGCAACAGATCCATGAATGTAAGGCAGAGTTGCTGTGATTTACTTTGGGTTAGCTCGAGTATTTTCACCAGAAACTCAAATACAGGAACCTTGATCTCCAGAGTCATGGGGGAACTTTTAAGGTGTGATACCTAGAAGGAAGTGACTGGACCGTGGGACTACCACTCTTAGAGGGGTGAATGCTGGCCTCTCAGATGAAGTTTGCAAGAGTTTTCTCTTGAAAGAATGGGTTGTTGCACAGTACAATGACCTCACATACATGGTCCTTTGTGCTTATGGCCATTTTCCTGCCCAGTTCCTTGCCATATTGTAACATGCTAAGAGTCCAAGAAGATGGAGCCACCCAAACTCGGGCTAAAGCTGCCCCAACTGAATAAAATGTACCTCTTTTCTTTGTAAAGCACTCAGTGTCATGTATTCTGTATATAGCAACACAAAGTGAACCGAGGCAGGGTGTCCTTAATGTTCCCAGTGAAAACTGTGCTTCATCTGGTTTTGAGACAGTTGTGTCATGTAGGGCACCTCTAGTTTCTGCCAGTTCGTTGTGTCTTTGAAAAAAAAGGCTACTTTGTGTTCTCTTTTGCTGAATTTCTGGTAGCTGCACTTAATGTGTTCTGTCCCTTTGCACCAATTTGCAAAGGAGCCTTCAAATTCAAAGAAGGGTTCTGCCCTTCCCTAACCTGCTACCCCCACAGTTGGAAGTGGACTGAGATGACAGCAGACACACAGGGGAGAAAATCAGTTAATTGCAGCTGTCAGAGTTGTTTTAGGTTACTCTGTACTCGGGTTTAAGATCACCATGAACTGAGAATTCACATAGCAACAAAAAACCTGCGGTCTGCTAATGCCAGGAATGACTCATCTGGTGAGAACTGTATTGTATTGATAATACAATGCAGACAGAAGGAAAAGACTGTGCTATCTGCTCTCTTTGTGCTTCTGACCTTGAGCAGAATTATAACTTGTTTGTTGCAGAAGTTGAGCATCTAATGTGCTGTTGCACCTGTTAGTTCTTGTATACGAAATGGCAAAGCACTTGCAGATCTGTGATTGCTTTGTGGGTGAAATATTTTCTGCAATCTGGTGAACCGGCTTTTTAAAGACAATGCATTCAATTGTGTCCCTCGCATCCCTTATCTCTCAAAAGTGTGCTTCCTTGTGCTGTCTCAGTACTCCAGTCATCCCTACATCGTAGAACATGTCTGGCTTTGTATTTTCAAGGTAACATTATGATTGTTTTTTTTTTTTTAATACAGAGACCATGAACCAGGCAAGTCCTGCCAGGAAGCTGGAAGAGGTTCTTCATCTCGCAGAGCTCTGCATAGAAGTCCTACAGCAGAATGAGGAGCATCATGCTGAGGTGATGACATAAAGTTCCCCCAAGGGCTTTGCCATAGTGAGGCAGCGCTGAAAAGGCAGCATGACTGGAGTCTCAGTGTGTATCTGTTCCTGGAAATGTGACTCCTGTATGTTACACAGCGTGTGTGTGTGTGTGTGTGTGTGTGTGTGTGTGTGTGTGTGATTTCATATAGATAATAAGGACATGGGAAAGCCGAGAAGATCAGTCCCTAAGATACATAAACAATAGTTGGCAGAGCTGGAACACACCCATTTTGGAATGACAAACCAGTTGCTTTCTCATCCCCATGATACGATCGCTCTGTGTGAAAATGTGTTCTGGTAAGCATTAAAATGGGAGATTTGTGATGAACTTTACAGTCGAAAACATTCACAGTTGTGTGACTGCTGACTGTGATCTTCCCCCTTCTATCAAACTTTCTGTGTGTTTTCCCTACCTCTTTGGTTGTTTTGCTGTGGCTGCTATTGTTGTTCGCCATGCTTGGGAGGAACCTGGACCCTTCTATGTGTTCCCCAACGCTCTGGCCCTGAGCCCATTGCCAGCCAATGTCCTAACTGAACATTACCATTTACTACAAATCTGGAGTATTCTCACACCAACCTGCTTATTCTGAGACTTAACCTTCTCTTTCCTATAGTTGTGAGTTTATCTACAAAAACAATTTCCTGGTTTTTGAATTAAATGGAAGAAATATGCAGAATTAAATAAATACAATAAACTTTAGTGTCCTGACAGTGCTATTATTTTTGAGGAAGCAGATGTAACGAACCAAAAGAAAATAGAGCATATATATATGAATTTATAGAATATTTATTTTTAATGGAATCTAGTTTTCAAAAAATATGAGAAACTACAGGGCCTATATTTTGAGCAAATTCTTAGAAAAGAGTATTCATGGAGCCTTACTACAGGCAACTAAGATTTATTGTATCTACTTATAAATATGATCATTCAAAACATCTGCTTTTAGCTCACACTGTGGAATCTAGTTTTTAGCTTGCATCTGTCATGTGTGAACTTGTTATGGATATTTTATTTTAAACTGAAGAAACAGCTGCTCCAATAATTTAAAATGAATTCCCAGGGGGATATTTTCTGGGCTAGCATCACTGCCATGCTACAAAGAAAATGATCATATGATAAAATATAGGTATGTTTCGTCGTCTTTGTCTTGTTCTGAAAGAGATTATCATCGGAGTCCAAGGCAATTCTATATAGTTTTAATCTGAAAAGATATTCTGTTTCAGTATGTGTTTCAGCTAAGGCAGCTAATATTCACATGTATTTAATAGAAATTAAATCATAATGTTTTTAACAGAGTCGATGTGGTCACTAAACGTGCTTGTTAAAAGTATAATGAGTCAAACACAATTGAAGTATAGATACTATTTGTTTTAATCCATAACATGCAATTGACTTCATTGAAACACTCACAGCACAGTGGCGTCACCTTCCTCTGTGCTGCAATGACGTAGGAACTATACTGATGACTTCTTTATAAATATTGTGTAACATAGTGGCATTTTTCTGTTCTGCTTATGCTCCAAATTCTTGGAATCCCCCAGGGAAGAGAGGTGAGTAGAACTGTTTCTCTCTTTTTCTATCATAAGACAGCCTTTCAATGTGACTGTGAAGCAGGACCCGTTTTGATGGTTGTCACGTTAAAGTCAACTTAGGCCTTTACTTGGAATGCAAGACTTTCCTCTGAGTGGGCTCGCCTTTGCTAGACTGTTAGGTGATGGTGTTTAGTTAATAATCACATACATAATTAATGCCTTGCAGCCCAAGCAAAACACAATGCAGGGAATTTGGAAACAGTGGCTTTTTGCTTTGCCTTTCATTGATTTTTTTTTTTTAGATCTTTCTTTCCATCTTTATAGCAGATATTCCCTCTGAGCAGTACTAGAGAAAAACATTGGTCTGATTTCAAAGTCATCTCCAGACTGAGTGCGTTGGTGGATGGCACTCTCCACTGAGGTTCATTTTGCTGACTTCCAGGGCCAGTTTCTTTACTCTCAGCTGTGCCTAGTTCCTCTGTACTTCACCTCCTCTGGGGAGGTTAATGCGTTTGCCTCAAGACAACCTTCAGGTGGCTCTGGTTCCCACTCTTCTTTCCACTCTGCCTCCCTCTGCAGTGCAGTCCACTCAACAGGACTAAGTGGCCATTTCTGTCCTCCCACAATCCCTCAGTGAGACATTCATCTCCTTGACAGGAACTTGCTTTTAAGGCAGTCCCTCCTCCTCTGGAGACCTCTTGACCTCTCAGGTTTTTCTTTAAGATACTGCATTTCCTCCCCAGAAAGAAGATTTTAGCTCTTTTCCAGCAAAATCTTTAAGATTTTCTCCACATTTCATGGAGAAGATGTCAGATCAGAGATTTCAGACAAATGGATCTAGCAGTTCTTCATCCAAAAAGCATTCCCTTTCATAGAGCTAGAAAGTCCAGGTGCTTACTAGAAAAGTCATTAGCTCTAATCAACTACACATGCATATGTGCACATATATGTACAGACCAAAGGCTGACATCGGGTGTCTGTCTTCCTCTGTCATCCCCCACGTTATTCTTTGATACAAGGTCTCTCATTGAACCTAGAGCTCACATATTCATGCTAGGCTAGCTGGACAGCAAGGTCCAGTGAGCTACATGTCTCTGCCTCCTCATCTGCCCTTGATTCTCTATGTGGATGCTAACAATCCAGAATTAGGTTTGCATGTTTGTGAAACAAGCACAGACTTAGTAACAGAGCTTCCAACCTAGCCTTTGTTATTATTTTTGGTTTGGGTTAGTTATTGTTTTTATGGTTATAAATTTTGTTTTGTGGAGACAGGGTCTTGCTATATAGTCCAGACTGACCTCCTATTCATATCCACTTTACCCAGTTTCCAGATTCCAAATATATGGTACCATGTCTGTACAATTAGTTTTTGGGTTTATGTGTATGTGTTTCACTTTGAAATGAGGTTGTTGTGGGAGGTCCTTCTGTATATGTGTTGCTTTTATTGGCTAATGAATAAAGAAACTGGCTTGGCCTGATAGGGCTGAGTAGAGCTAGGAGGGGAAAACTAAATTGAATGCTGGGAGAAAGAAGTAGAGTCAGAGAGAAGCCATGTAGCCCCACCAAAGACAGATGCCAGAACTACCTGGTAAGCCACGGCCTCATAGTGATACACAGATTAATGGAGATGGGTTAATTTAAGATATGAGTTAGCCAGAAATATGCTTAAGCTATTGGCCAAACAGTATTGCAAATAATATGGTTTCTGTGTGATTATTTTGGGGCTGAGCAGCCAGGAACAAACAAGCGGCCTCCTACAATATGAGGTACCTAATTTGCTATGTAACAAAGAATGACCTTGAACTTCTAATCCCCCTACTTCAAGAATTGCAGGCAGACCCCAGCATGCCAACTTTATATGGTGATGGTAACAGAACCAACCGAGGTCTTCATACATACATACATACTATTGGTCAATATTGCTTTGGCTATTGGTTCCAAATATTGTTGGAGTTTTATGGTTTGTTTTGCTGTTATTTGTTGGTGTTTTTGTTGTTCCATATGAATTTTAGGGTTGTTTTCCTTGGATATTCTGGCATTAACCCTTGGCCGATACATAATAGTCAAACAACTTATTTTCTCATACTCTTAGGTTATCTCTTTACTCTGTTAAACTGGTATTTTACTGTACCTATGATCTTTTTGACACAATTCCATTAGTCCATTTTTGCTTTTGCTTTCTGTGAATTTCAAGTCTTACCTAAACGCTTGCCCCTTCCAACATCCGAATCTGCTTCCCTAGTTTTCTTCTAGTGTTTGCATAGTTTCACTCCATAGTTTCACAGTGGCTCTGTGTGTGTGTGTGTGTTTAATCCATTTTGAGTTGGTTTTTGGAGTTGAGGACAGCACAGGAATCTAGCTTCTTCACATGGGTATTTGACTTTTTTCGGTGCCATTTATTTTCTGTTTTTTGTCTTGTTTTGTTTTTGTTTAAAATTTTCTCCAATATAGTTTTTAGTACCTTTGTTGGTGGACTTTTCTTTCCCACCCACCAGTTCCCAAATGATTGACAAGGAGAGGCTTAATATTAATTACAAATGCTTGGTCAATAGCTCAGGCTTGTTACTAAATAACTGTTGTATTTAAATTAATGCATATTTCTTATCTATGCTTTGCCATCTGGCTTGGTACCTTTTCTTAGTACAGCATGCCCATCTTGCTTCACTCTGTGTCCGTTCAGGACTTCCCCAACTATGCCCTTCTTCATCCTAGCATCCTTAGTTTGGTTGTCCCACCTACACTTCCTACCCAGCTACCAGTCAGCCAACTTCTTATTAAACCAATTCAAGTGACAAATCTTTACAGTGTACTACAGACAGATTATTCCACAGCATACCTTTGCTGAAGATCAGTTGACTGTGAGTGCAAGTTTTCTTCCAAGTCGTCTGTTCTATTCTATTGATGCCTGACTCTTTACTGCCTACTTGTTGATTGATTGATTCTATGTGTGCACACACAAGTGGAGACAATGTCTGTCTCCACCATGTCTGTCCCAGGATCACAGGTCATCTGAGTTGGTGACACTTTTGCCTGCTGAGTCCTCTCACCTGCCCCTTTGTCTCTTTACAGTTAATTAATAACTTGGTATATTTTGAATTCAAGCAGTGTGTGATGCCTTATGCTTTGTCCTTTTTGTTTGCAGTTTCTTTGGATACTTGGAATTTTTTGTGGTTCCATATGAATTTTAGAAGCTTTTTCATAGTTTAATGAAGAAAGTCATAGACATTCTGAGAGTGATGGCATTAAATATGTAGCTAGCTTTCCGTGATGTGAGCATTTTAATGTTGTTTCTCCCAATATATGATATCTTTCTGCTTATGTCCTCTTCTTTTTCTGCCATTTGTATTTCAACTTTCTTTTCTTCTTTCTTTCTTCCTTCCTTTCTTTCTTCCTTCCTTCCTTTCTTTCTTTCTTTCTTTCTTTCTTTCTTTCTTTCTTTCTTCCTAGTTTTTCAAGGCAGGGGTTCTCTGTGTATTAGTCCTGGCTGTCTTGGCACTCACTCCTTTGACCAGGCTCGCCTTGAACTCACAGAGATTCACCTGCTTCTACCTCCCAAGTACTGGGATTAAAGGTGTGCACCACAACCACCTGGCTCAATTTGTACTAAAGAGATTTTTTTACTTCTTTAAGTTTATTTTTTATATATTTGATTTTTAAACTTATAAGAACAAAGGTAACATTTTTAAATGATGTATTCTAAAGTGTCTTCACCTTATTTCTTTTTATTATTTCAATATTTGTCTATATTGAATAATGATTATCAAAATTATAAATCAGAACTGCGAGAAGCCTCTAATCAGAGGCTTTAGTCAGATGTCATCTTTTTATATTATGGTCCATTCTACTGGCCCCTTCTAGAAGATGGCATTTCATATTGATCTGTGTGTACTTGTGTATGTATATTGTAGGGCCAAGAGATATGCTAGTTATTGAATTGTCTCTAAAGCTATTATAGTCATTCACATATTATCGCACTGTAGACTAATGTTGTCTTGTGAAATAAAATAAGCATGCCAACACCTAGTTTTCTGTTTTAGAGCAATCTTCCATTTTTATATTAAATTATATATTATGTATTACAATGTTAAAAGGAATTAAAGGCTTCAGACCTCAGGTAAATTAGAAAATATATAAATAAACCATGTGTTTATGGTAAGAAAAATCAAGGAACAGTAGCAGTGTTCTAATATGCAAAGTAGACAATGGATGGATGGATGGATAATGGATGGATGGATGATGGATGGATGGATGGATGATGGATGGATGATGGATGGATGGATGATGGATGGATGGATGGATGGATGGATGGATGATGGATGGATGATGGATGATGGATGGATGGATGGATGGATGGATGGATGGATGGATGATGGATGGATGGATGGATGATGGATGATCTAGTGTACCTTGTATAGTTACTTAAGAAAACTACATAATTATTCTCCCAGTTACTAGCTCTTCATATAAAACAAGAATACTTATGCTATCTTCTCAAAAGAGCAATTTGGGGGATTAACTAAGATAACACTTATAAAACTTTAGAACAGTACTTGACACACAAAGCTTTTTAAATCCATATTAAACATTTCTTCTCATTTTAACTTGTTTGTTTTTAAGGCAGGATCTCACTGTGTAGCCCACCCTGTCCCTAAACGCGAATTCTCCTCCTTCAGCCTCCCCAGTGATGGGTTACAGACATGTTCCACCATGTATAACTTGAACATTTTAAAGCACGTTACCTCATTATCTGTATGTTAATTTCAATGTATTTTTGTAATTACAATAACATTCACTAACATTTGTACAGAAAGAAATTTCCATGTTGATTTATTTTCACTATAACCTAGAGGTTAAAGATATTATTATTGTTATAAACAAGGAAATGGAAATCCAGGCAGAGAGGGGATGGGCTTCTGATAACTCAAGTTTTGTCTATAAGTTCAGAAACTCAATGCTTTACAGCATTCATGCTTATCTGCCTCCATCTTCATCTACATTGGAGCAAAACTGACGAGGCTTTCAAAGTATTATCAACCTGTCACACATAGTAATCATTCAAGATTTATTTATATTTCCTCTTTATATTATATATTATATTCATTTATATTTATATTGTTTATATAGATGTATATTTATTTATAAATCATTCAAGATTTATTTTAATAAACTATTGCCATCTGCCTCTGTCAAATCGCTTACACTAAGTTGTGGATTAACACTGAGCCAAGACAGATTTAGAGAAGTCCTGTCATGACATTCCATAGGTGCCCCTCGATAGGTGATTTTCTGAGAAGGGTTTCCTCCACCCCCATGGAGAGTCTGTTGCTCTTTAACCTGTGCCACCTCAATAAATGGAACCCCACGGAGGAAACGATACAGTGCCCCTCTTCCCTCCAGTCCAGGTTAGAACAGCTACCTCCAGTGGGATGGCAAGAAAAAGGAAGGGGCAGGCAATGAGGCTGATTTTATGTTCTAAAATAACTCTGACTTTTGCTTAGATTGTCAGACAGTAGTTGGCAGCCTGGAGAAATGGCTCAGTGTTTATAGCACTTCCTGCTCCTCCGAAGAATCAAAGTTCAATTCCCAGCATCCATGTTAGGTAACTCACAACAGCCTAATAAGTCCAGTCACAGGGGATCTGATGCCCTCTTCTGATTTTCATGGGCACCATATATACCACACACATGATGTACGTTCACCCAGAACCACACATACACTTTAAATTAACTAATAATTAATTAAAAGAATGACTGCTTAAAACTTTCTCAAGTTATCATTAAGGTATTCGCCGTGTGTTGACGTACAGTCACAGCACTAACTTTATCAAAAGTACAATTTGAGACCTAAATAATACTTCTGCAAAACATAATGAAGTGTGTGGTTGATAGATAGCAAAATCATAAGCTTTTTTAAAAACTTGTATTCTATTACTTTTCATTTCTAGCCTGGCTCTTTCTTCCAAGTTCACTTTAAAATGAGCTTTTGGAATTTGATAGTCCCTGAAACAAAACTGCACTAACACACCTGGTAGGGTCTTAATTATAGCCTTCTGTGACGGTATTGGCTGTGAACAGCAAGTGAGATTGCATCTCTCCTCCCAGGACTGAACTCTGACTAGCATTTCTATCCTGCTCTTCTCAGTGAGGACTCTCAGATTCTACTTTACTTTGTCCCCATTGTAACTCAAAGGTCAGGGGCAAGACGTGTAAAATACAACACATACTATTATTGTACATGATTTATTTAATGCTATTTTATTAAAATTAGTTATCATATTATTAGATTTTTATATATTATTATAGATCCCTGTTCTGGTATGAATTTCAGCAAAACATATTCAGAAACAACCACTGCTTATTACATTATGCTCAGTTTATGAAGGCTAACATCCCTGAACAAATTTCTCATTTGTACATTTATCAGAGTATTGAGGAAAACATTAAGATGCCTGTAACTAAGAAGTCTATTTGTGCTGCATTTTCTGGTTTAAATTAGCTTTTGTTTCTACTTATTTTATGGCAATTATTTTTGTTTAACATTTAACATATAATTATTCTAACATGTATTATTTTAAGTCCATATTTATTATAAAAGATTTTAAAATCTAGTTTCAGAATTTTGCAATTCTCTTGAAGAAGTGCTCAACATCCTTAGTCATCAGAGAAATGCAAATCAAAACAATTCTGAGATTCTATCTTACACCTGTTAGAATGGCCCAAATCAAAAACATTGATGATGGCTTATGCTGGAGAGGATGTGGGGTAAAGGTAACACTTCTTCACTGCTGGGGGGCAGGGTGTAAACTGGTACAGCTACTTTGGAAATCAGTATGACAATCTCTCTGAAAATTAGGAAACAATGTACCTCAAGACCCAGCAATATCATTTTTGGGTATATACCCAAAGGATGCTCCACCATACCACAAGAACAGGTGCTCAACTATGTATATAGCTGCTTATTTGTCTTATTGCTGGAAACAACCAGTTGCCCCTCAACAAAAGAATGGATAAAGAACATATGGTACAACTACACTGTGGGAAAAAATAAAGACATCTTGAAATTTGTGGACAAATGGATGAATCTAGAAAACATTATATTGAGTGAAGTAACCCAGATCCAGAAAGAAAAATATAATATAGCCTCATTCATAAGTATCTTTTAGACATAAAGTAAAGAAAAACCAGCCTACAATTCACAATCCCAGAGAACCTATACAACACATAGAACCCTAATTGAGACATATGTTGATTTAATCTACATGGGAAGTAGAAAAAGACAAGGTCTCCTGAGTAAATTGGGAGCACGCAGACCATGGGATAGGGTTGAAGGGGAAGGGGAGGAAGGGACAGGAGCAGAAAAAAAAAATACATAGCTCAATAAAAACACTGAAAAAAGAAATAAGACCAATAAAAAAGAAGAAACCTCAAAAAATACTTCTATCCATATATTTAGGTGAAACCAACATCTTGATGTGGGATGGTTGAAAAAAAAAAGAAAATTGTCCATTATTTTTTTTTAGATTTTCCAATTTTGTAGAGTATACGTTTTTAATAATATGACCTACTTCTATTAATTTCCTTGTTGAGTGCTGTTATGACCCCTTTTTCCTTTCTGATTTTGTTAAATTTTTGTTTTTTTAATTTATTAGATTTTTAAAAAATACCAATCCAAGTTCCCACTCTCTCCCCTTCTCCCATTTTCTCCACATACCCTCCCACCTCACCCCTACCCAGTCCTCAGAGGGGGTAAGGCAGTTTGCTTTGTGTAAGGTCCAAAGACCTCCCTACTGTATCTAGGCTGAGCAAGGTGTACATCCAAAGAGAATAGGATTCCAAAAAGCCAGTATATGCAGTAGGGATAAATCCTGGTGCCACTGCCAGTGGCCCCGCAGTCTGCCCCAGTCATGCAACTGTCAACCACATTCAGAGGGACTAGTTTGGTCCTATGCTTGTTTTTTTTTTTTCTCTGTCCGGCTGGAGTTGATGAGCTCCCATTAGCGCAGGTACACTATTTCAACGGGTGTAACCATCATGGTCTTCACCTCTTTGCTCATCTGCTCATTCTTCCCACTCTTCAACTGAACTTTGGGAGCTCAATCCAGTGCTCCTACACAGGTCTCTGCCTCTGTTTCCATCAGTTGCTGGATGAAGATTCTATGGTGATATTTAAGATATTCATCAGTCTGATTATAAAGCAAGTCAAGATCAGGCCCCCTCTTCTCTATTGCTTAGGGTCTTAGCTGGGGTCATCCTTGTGAATTCCTGGAAATTTTTCTAGATCCAGGTTTCTTGCTAACCCTATAATGGCTCCCTCAATCAAGATATCTCTTTCCTTGCTCTTATCTCTGTATATATACATACCATATTCATCTTTTGGGGTCTGGGTTACCTCACTCAGAACAGTGTTTTCTAATTTCATTCATTTGCATGCAAAATTCATGTTTTTTACTGCTGAGTAATACTCTAATGTGAAAATGTCCTACATTTTCTTTATTCATTCTTCGGTTGAGGGGCATCTAGGTTGTTTCCAGGTTCTGGCTATTGCAAATAATGCAGCTATGAACATAGTTGAACAAATGCTTTGTAGTAAGATTGAGCATCTTTTGTGTATATGCCCAAAAGTGGTATTGCTGGGTCCTGAGGTAGATTGATTTCAAGTTTTCTGAGAAACTACCATACTCATTTCCAAAGTGGTTGTAAAGTTTGGATTCCCACCAGCAATGGAATAGTGTTCCCCTTACTTCACTTCCTCTCCAGCATAAGCCATCATTGGTGTTTTTGATCTTAGCCATTCCGACAGGTGTAAGATGGTATCTAAGAGTTGTTTTGATTTGCATTTCCCTGATTGCTAAGAATGTTGAACATTTCCATAAATGTCTTTTGTCCATTTGAGATTCTTCTGTTGAGAATTCTCTGTTTACTTCTCTACTCCATTTTTAATTAAGGTATTTATAATTTTAATGTCTAATTTCTTGAGTTCTTTATAGGTTTTGGAGATAAGTCCTTTCTCTGATGTGGGGTTGTTGAAGATCTTTCCCCATTCAGTAGGCTGCCATTTTGTCTTATTGACTTATGTGTCCTTTGCTTTACAGAAGCTTCTCAGTTTCAGGAGGTCTTATTTATTTATTGTTGCTCTCAGTATCTGTGCTACTGGGGTTATATTTTGGAAGTGGGGTCCTATGCCCATGCATTGAGGACTGCTTCTCACTTTCTGTTCTATGAGGTTCAGTGTGGTCAGATTTATATTGAGGTCTTTAATCCATTTTTACTTTAGCTTTGTTCATGGCTATAAATATGGATCTATTTTCATTCTTCTTTGTCTTGAGATTCAGTTATGCCAGCACCATTTGTTGAATATACTTCCTTTTTTCCATTGTATAACTTTAGCTTCTTTATCAAAATCAGGTGTTCATAGGTGTGTGGATTAATACCCAGGTCTTCGATTCTATTCCATTGGTCAACCTCTCTGTTTTTATGCCAATGCCAAGCTGTTTTCATTACTGCAGCTCTGTAATAGAGTTGATATCAAGAATGGTGATGCCTCTGGAAGTTCCTTTATTGTACAAGATTAATTTGGCTGTCCTTGTTTTTTGTTTTTCTATAAGAAGTTGATTATTGTTCTTTCAAGCTCTGTGAATAATTGTGTTGGAATTTTGATGGTGATTGCATTGAATCTATAGATTGCATTTGGTAGGATTGCCATTTTTACTATGTTGATCCTACCTATCCAAGAGCATGGGAGATCTCTCCATTTTCTGGTGTCTTTTTTAATTTCTTTCTTCAAAGATTTAAACTTCTTTTCCAATAGATCTTTCACTTCTTTGGTTAGTGTTACCCCAAGATACTTTGTTATTTTTGACTATTGTGAAAGGTGATGTTTCTCTGATTTCCCTCTCAGCTTCTGTATCATTTGTGTATAGAAGGGCTACTGATTTTTTTATTTGATCTTGTATCCTGCCACATCACTAAAGGTATTTACCAGCTTTAGGAGTTCTCTGGTAGTTTTGGGGTGATTTATATATACTATCATATCATCTGCAAATAACAGAAGTTTGACTTCTTCCTTTCCAATTTGAATCCCTTTATCTCCTTCTATTGTCTTATTGCTGTTGCTAAAACTTCAAGAACTATGTTGAAGAGATATGGAGAGAATGGATAGCCTTGTTTTGTTCCTGATTTTAGTGGAATAACTTTGGATTTCTCTCCATTTAATTTGATGTTGGCCATCTGCTTGCTGTACATTGCTTTTTATTATATTTAGATATGTTCTTTCTATCCCTGCTCTCTCCAAGACCTTTATCATGAAGAGGTGCTCGATTTTGTTGAATGCTTTTTCAGCATCTAATGAAGTGATCATATGATGTTTTTCTTTCAATTTATTTAGATGATGGATTACATTGATAGATTTTTGTATGTTGAACCAGCCCTACATTTCTGGGATGAAGCTGACTTGATCATGTGGATTTTTTTTGATGTGTTCTTGGATTCAGTTTGCCAATATTTTATTGATTTTTGCATCCATGTTCATGAGTTGGATTGGTCTGTAATTCTCTTTCTTGCTTGAGTCTTTGTGTAGTTTTGGTATCAGGGTAACTGTAGCCTCATAAAAAGAGTTTATTCCTTCTGTTTCTATTATGTGGAACACTTTGAGGCGTATAGCTATTAGCTCTTCTTAGAAGTTCTGGTAGAATTCTGCTTTAAAATCTTCTGGCCCTGGGATTTTTTGATTGTTTGTTTGTTTGTTTGGGAGTTTTTTGATGATAGCTTCTATTTCCTTGTAGTTTATAGGTCTATTTAAATTGTTAACCTGGTCTTGATTTAATTTTGGTATATGGTATCTATCTAAAAAAATTGTTCATTTCTTTTATATTTTCCAATTTTGTGGAGTACAGGTTTTTGTAATAATGACCTAATGATTCTCTGATTTCCTCAGTGTCTGTTGTTGTTTCCCTTTTCATTTCTGATTTTGTTAATTTGAATGTTTCTCTTTCTGCCTTTTGATTTGTTTGGATAAGGGTTTGTCTATCTTGTTGATTTTCTCAAAGAACCAGCTCTTTGTTTCATTGATTCTTTGGATTGTTTTCTGTGTTTCTATTTTGTTGATTTCAGCCCTCAGTTTGATTATTTCCTGTCTTCTATTCTTCCTGAGTGAGTCTGCTTCTTTTCTTTTTCTAGAGCCTTCAGGTGTGCTGTTAAGGCACTAATGTGAGCTTTCTCCGTTTTCTTTATGTGGGCACTTAGTGCTATGAATTTTCCTCTTAGCACTGCTTTCATAGTTTCTCATAGGTTTGGATACACTATGTCTTCATTTTCATTGAATTCGAGGAAGTCTTTAATTTCTTTCTTTATTTCTTCCTTAACCTAGGGTGGTTTAGTAGCTCACTGTTCAATTTCCATGGGTTTGTAGGATTTCTGAGAGTAGTATTGTTGTTAAATTCTAACTTTAATCTATGGCAATCCGATAAGACACAGAGGGTTACTCCAATTTTTTTAAAATCTGTGGAGGTTTGCTTTGTTACCAAGTAAGTGATCAGTTTTAGATAAGGTTTCATGAGGTGCAGAGAAGAAAGTATATTCTTTTCTGTTTGGGTGGAATGTTCTATAGATGTCTGCTAAGTCCATTTGATTCATTACATCTGTTCGTTCTCTTATTTCTCTGTTAAATTTCTGTCTAGTTGACCTGTCCTTTGGCGAGAGTGGAGTGTTGAAGTCTCAAACTATTCATGTGTGGGATTTGATGTGCGATTTAAGTTTTAGTAATGTTTCTTTTACATATGTGGGTGCTCTTGTATTAGGGGTGTATATGTTCAGGATTGAGACTACATCTTGATGGATTATTCTTGTTATGAGTATAAAGTGTCATTCTCCATCTCTTCTGATTGATTTTAGTTTGAAATCTATTTTGTTAGATATTAGGGTAGCTACACCCACTTGCTTCTTAGGTCAATTTAATTGGAAAACCTTTTCCCAACCCTTTACTTGGAGGTAGTGTCTGTTGAGGTGTGTTTCTTGTATGCAGCATAAGATTGGATCCTGTTTTCATATCCATTCTCTTAGCCTGTGTCTTTTTATGAGTGAATTGAGCCAGTTGATATTGAACGATATTAATGGCCAGTGGTTGTTAATTCTGGTTATTTTTCAATGGTAGTGTTTGTGTGTTTCCCTTTTTTGGGTTATGCTGGTGGGAGGTTATCAGATACCTGTGTTTTTGTGGGTGTAGTTTAGCATCCTTGGGTTGGTTTTCCTTCTAGTACTTTCTGTTGGGCTGGGTTTGTGGATACGTGTTGTTTAAATCTGTTTTTGCCATGGAATATCTTGTTTTCTCCATTGATGGTGACTGATAGCTTTGCTGGGTATAGTAGTCTGGGCTTGCATCCATGGTCTCTTAGTGTCTGCATCACATCTATCTGGGACCTTCTGGCTTTCATGGTTTCCATTGAGAAGTAGGGTATAATTCTCATAGGTTTACCCTTTTATGTTACTTGACTTTTTCTTTGTAGCTCTTTGATGTAGGAGGGTCTTCTATCTATCTTTTGCTTTCATTGGTTAATTAATAAAAAAAAGTGCTTGGCCTGATAGGTCAGAACATAGGTAGGCAGGGAAGACAGAACAGAATTGTGGGAGGAAGAAAGCAGAGACAGGCAGACGCCATGCTTCTCCTACCCAAGACTCATGCTGGTAAGCCACAGTCAAGTGGCAATGCACATTAATAGAAATGGGTTAAACAAGATGTGAGAGTTAGCCAGTAAGAGGATAGAGCTAATGGGCCAGGCAGTGTTTAAATGAATACAGTTTCCGTGTTATTATTTCCAGGGCTAAGCTAGCCATGCAGAAGCCGGGAGGGACAAAAAGCAGGCCTGCTCACCTCATCACTACAGCTCTTAATATTCTTTTGTTTTGTTTTGTTTTGTTTTGTTTTTGTTTTTCAAGACAGGGTTTCTCTGTAGCCTTGGAGTGTGTCCTGCAACTAGCTCTTGTAGACCAGGCTCGAACTCACAAAAATCCACCTGCCTCTTCCTCCCAAGTACTGGGATTAAAGGCGTGTGCCACTACCACCCGGCTTAATATTCTTTCTTTATTCCATATATTTTATGTTTTGATTATTATATGGTGAGGGGATTTTTTTTTTGATCCAGTATACTTGGTGTTCTTGTGCCTTCATAGGGATATCCTTCTTTAGGTTTTCTTGGTCTGCTCTGTACTGTCAATGTCTGTCTTGGAAAGTCTTTGAGGTCTCTATAAGTCTTTTTTCCTTCTCTCCTGGTTTGTTCTCTTGGTGCTCTCTCTTGGTCCCCTCAGTATTATAGCCAGCTTTCAACTCTTAGGTGGGGTGTGGTTAGTAGCTTGGGGAGTCCAGTGGATATGTTTGGGCTTTGAGGGAGCCTACCCACAGGAAACTCCCTGCTGACAGACTAGGAAAGCCAAGGGAGTTGGGGAAGGGGCCTGGGGTTTTGTCCCACTCTGGAGGTCCTAGAGAGTAGGGTGTCCCTCCATGTGGCTGTTCACTCACCTCTTAAGTCCCCTCAGTATTGGAGCAAGCTGTCTTTCAGAGTTCCACTGAGGTTTCAGGAGGATAGGCAGGTTTTGGGGCGAAGTGGTTCCAGTAGTTTGGAGTGGCTGCTAGATGGGGTTGGATTGTGGGGTGGCCGAGGGGAAGCCTACCAACAGGAAACTCCCTACTGGCTGGCTAGGAAAAGCCCAGTGATTTTGGTAATTTTGATATTCTTTCTCTATCTTTTAGTTAGTTTGAATAGGAGTTTGTGTATTTGTTAGTTTTCTCAAAGAATCCAACTCTTTGTTTCATAGATTCTTTGTATTGTTCTCTTTGATTCTAATTTACTGGTTTTAGCACTGAGTTTGATTATTTCCTGCCATCTACTCTCCTTGGGTTTGCTTGCTTCTTTTGTTCTAGAGCTTTCAGGTGTGCTGTTAAGTTGTAGTATGAGATCTCTCCAATTTCTTTACGTAGACACTTAGTGCTGTGAACTTTCCTTTTAGCACCACTCCCATTGTGGCCTAAGTTTGCGTATGTCATGCATTCATTTTCACTGAATTCTAGGCTTTCTTTCATTTCTCTTATTTCTGCCTTGACCCAGTATTCATTCAGTAGAGAGTTTTTCAGCTTCTCTGAGTTTGTAGAACTGCTGCTGATGTTTCTTTTGTTGAAATCCAGCTTTAATCAGTGGTGGTCTCATATATATGCAAGAGGTCATTTCGGTTTTCTTGTATCTGTTGAGACTTGCTTTGTTACCAATTTTGGAGAAAGTTGTGTGAGGTGCTGAGAAGAAGGTATATTCTTTTGTGTTTGAGTGAAATGTTCTGTAGATATCTGTGAGGAACATTTGGTTCATGGCATTTGGTAACTCTAGTATTTCTCTGTTTAGCTGTTGTCTGTATAAACTGTCTGTTGCTGAGAGCGGGGTTTTGAAGTCTTCCATTGTCAATGTGTGAGGGTTGAAGTGTGATTTAACGCTTAGGAATCTTTCTTCTACACACATTGGTGCCCTTGTGTGGACTTTGGTCAAGCAGGGGATCTCCGCCCAAGTTGGAGGGGCTGAGATATGGTGACAAGGAGGAGGGGGGACATTAAGGATAGTAAGGGAGGGTACAGAGAGAATGGATATGATTCAAGGGCTAGCGGCCTATCTGGAGTTCTGGTAGCTAGTGTGCTCTCTAATCTGTTAGGGAGTCTCCTCTTGAGTTTACCTACCTGTTCATCTGGCTGGTGTGGCCTGCACTTGAACCGGATTTAAATATTATTAATGAATTATTTCAACAGGGACAATTATAAAAGTGTATCACAGAACTTTTCATGTTTTTTATCGGTTAAAAGATTATGAACGTGGGCTGGGAGATGGCTCTGTGGAAAAAGTACTTGCTATGCAATTGTGAGAACCAGGTCAGTTCAGATCCCCAAAGCCACACAAACATCTGGCAAATCCACAGTCTACCTGCAATTCTCATGCTTAGAAAGCAGAGGCAGGGATCCCAAGCTCACTGGTTATACTAGCAAGCCATATAAGGGAATTCTGGGTTCAAGTGGGAGACCCTGCCTCAATATGTGTGGCAGAGAGTGATTCAAAGAAAACCTCTAGCCTGCACATGCACATACATGTGCAACCACACACGTATGTACACCACACACAAGAAAATATTTAATATTTAATAGAAAAGAAACAAAGGCAAGATCTAAAAGACAGCACACAAAAAGATGATTTTAAAATTCTACAAGTGTATGAAAATGAAAACTTAAGTTTTTTTTAATTATAGCTAAGCAAAGTAAAATAAAACTGAGAATAGAGGCATCCCCATTATTTTCAAGAACTGTCTAAAAGTGAAGTATTACTTTCTCCTCCTAACGAAGCATACATTTTTAAAGTGATTGTTTTCCTTACCAGTTATGAACAGGCCTGGTCAAGTACCGAGTAAAAAATGAGCCAGACCTGAACTGTCTCTACCAGCGATTAAAGTCTGAGAAGCGGACTTGTAGTCACGTGGCACAATCGCTGTACCTGGTGAGCTGAAGCTGCTGGGTCTCAGAACTGCCGAGGGGGCCTAGTTCACATTGGTACACCAGACGTCCTTCCTCTCCAGGACAGGAAGATTCCCATCTGGTACAGGTCCCAGGGCTTTGCGAGCTTAGTTAATGCTTTTTGGGCTTCCCATGTGTGACCTATTTATGTTCTTAAACAGTAAAACTGTGACTTGTTGCAGTTGAGCGCATGGACCGGAGTAAAGACTGTTCGGAGAGCAATGTAGAGGCTTTGAGACACCCTTTAACCCCTTCATATTTAGAAGCGTATCCTAAGGAAACTTACTGTTCCTCACTGTGACCAGAATACCCGACAAGGAATGGTGTAAGAGAAGATGGATGTTTCTGGGGTTATGATTTCAGGTGGTTCTTTCTGTCATGGCGGGGAAGGCATGGTGAGCACAGCAGGTCAAATCAAGAAGTAGACAGATTCCAGCCAGTTCCGAAAGTTTCTAGAACCTTCTAAAACAGTGCCACCAGCTCGGCAGTAAGCCTCCAACTCACATCGTTTGGAGAGACACTTCATCTCCAAACCAAAATAAGAATAATCATATTTCAGTTGAGGATTTATTTGCAAAGATCTTACCACATTGTCCTTGGGAATCTCAAAAATTAGGAGACTATCATCTCATAGTAGAATACCATGCATTTGTTAAAGACAAAAATCAAAGGAAACTATGATTCAGTATGATGATAAATATGGTAATATTTCTGTTCATTACAAAGAAAATATTAGAAATTTTCATTTATGAGGAATTTTTCTCTTTGTTTTATAAGTTTTCCTATGGCTTAGTTTAATGTCTGTTTCTAGAGTAATAAATGTCTGTTTTAGGTTTCATTTATCAATGGTAGAATTGCTCATATATATGTGATATATATGTCATACCTATGAAATTTCTTATCTTAAAATTTTATTTTATTTATTATACTCCCTTTTTTATAACACTGAGACATGTGGTATATTTTTCAGGAGCATAGTATGTGTACATGTTTCTAAGAACTCATCAATTTCTCCTTTACTTCTCTATCTTCTTGCAGGCATTTGCCTGGTGGCCAGACTTATTGGCTGAGCACGCAGAGAAGTTTTGGGCTTTATTCACGGTAGATATGGATACTGCACTGGAGGCCCAACCTCAAGACTCCTGGGATAGCTTTCCTCTTTTCCAGCTACTTAACAACTTCCTCAGAAATGACAGTGAGTACTTGTGTTTCCCTTCCTATATGAAATGGCAAGGGGTGGATACATATTAGCTCTGAGTATGTATGTACATCATCCAAGTCGGATCTCAATTAGAGTCGCCATAGATAACCAGAGTGTTTATTGACTTTGCCTGAGTCTCTCAGGCCAGAGTCTGAGGGGAATGACACATCACATCCTTCCCTGAACTTCATAACAACTGCTGTTTGGAATAGACAGCTTTCTCATGGCACCTCGAGGATCAGAAAAACCCATATAGTCTGGCACTGATGCAGTACTTGAGACTGCGTGCATCTCTGAGAGACACTCCGTGTGTCAAGATTCCCTTTTAACATGCACCATGATTGAAATGTTTTCCCAAGAGTGGATTTATCTCCTCAGGTGATTGTAAAATATTGCTAAGTGTATTTCTTGTTCATTCATATTTAGAAATCAAAGAGAAAATAAGGGTCCTCCATTGAGACTGTTTCCCAGTATAATAATAACTTTCATAGTTATTCCAGTAGGTGGTCTAGCAAGAGTGTGAACTTGGCTTTTATTAAAATAGTAGTATATAGATTCCTGAACCATTTCTATGATGGGCTTTTCCATTTTCCCCAGACTCGGTTTAGTTACCAGTAGCTGCTCTTACCCTCTGTGTGGGGGTGAGGGCACTCATTCCCTACTTAGTACATTTCTTGCTGTTATATGCCTGCTGCATTCTGCCTCCTAGAATCTGGTCATGATTGTCCTTGATCCTACGGAAATCTTTTTGCTCGAGTTTTCTGTTATCCTAGATCATTTAAATCTCCTTCACACAACAGGCCTTTGACATTTCTGAACATACCTCACTCCATTTCTGTCTGTAGCTTTGAAGTTTGGTCCTCAGAACTCTGGTCATAATATCCCCTGAGTCACTCCTTGCTTCTCCATTGCCAAAGGCTGGTCTCGCTCCATCTATGCTTTCTGTACACATAGAACTTTCTGGATCTTCAAACTCCAAGTCAGTTTGTTCTCTCTTTGAAAAGCATTATTGCATTCTTTCCGTTTAAAAGTTGAATCTTTGTCTTACAGTTGCGGTTTAAATTTTTTTTTTAATTACTCTTTGGTTTGGTTCATTGTTAGGAGCTGATATCTATCTCTATATAGTCATTCATCCCTTTGGGTCTGCTCCTCTCAAACTGAGAAAGAAACTCATGTGGATATGAAAGCATGATGCTGTACACCCCGGGAGCATCCCAAATTTCAGCACCAGCCAGACCAAGAACCCTGCTAGAATGAGAAAGGCATCGTGTTATATGGTCCTTAACAGCTTCAGTTCCATAGACTCATATCTCTGCCACTTGACCTTTGACAGCCGTTAACCTTCTAGGCTAGCCAGTCTTTATTTACAGAAGGACCAGGGTAATTACACTCACAGGGTCATTGGTGGTGAGGGTGAATAGGATGATGACTCACATGCAATAGATGCTAAGGGGATATCATGGATACTGTAGGCTCTCCGTCTGTAATTTCAGTACTAAGTATTTCTGTCAACTTATCCATTCTATTCCGTTTCATTAAATTTCCAAAATAGTGTTTATTGTGAACACAAAGAACTAAGAGACAATTCCTACTTCAGATTTCGCCACAATGTCTGTGCTCAGGAGATCCTAATTCCACATTGAATCATTCATTTTGCATGTCAGCCTCAGCCAGCTCAGAAAAGCCAGATGTGTTCCTTCCTAGCAGACAGAGGCTCTGGAAGCCTCCCATTTCTTGTTGCCTGTCTTCATTCACAGTCTGCTGACAAAACGGAGGGCTGTTTAAAAAAAAAAAAACTTTATCTTTTACCTATAACAATAGGCACATGAATTATGTATTAGGTCAGGGGTAAATAAGTATAGACATCTTTTTGAGACTGCTTCCTCCATTTGAACAAAAACACAAGGATACGCGAGACTTGGGGTTATGAGGAACTGAGTTCAGGCCAAAAGTGGCATGAGAAGCCAGCAATGGTGGTATGCCCTGTAATCCCAGTGTTAGAGACATGGAAACGGGTATATCTGTGGACATCACTGGCTGACTGCCTAGCATAAGCTGCAAAATCCAGACCAGTAAGTAACACTGTCTCAAAAAGCAATTCCTGAGGAAGGACACTGGAGTGGTCCCTGGCCTCCACCTATTATGTGCACATGAACAAATGTGCACACACACACACAAAGAAGTAATCGTATTAATTATCTGTGTTGGTTAATGTTCACATTCAAATGGTAAAGATGATTAAGCATATAAGTTATATAAAATAACTTGGATTTTTCATATAGGAAAGTAAAATAGTATATAGATTCTTGAAAATTTTTCTTGAATACTTACAAGTATATCAATGATTTAATATTGTTTTTATTTATTTTCAAGTGTAAATGTCTGAAACATCAGAGTGAGAACCACAGCATTCTATAATCTTCATTTTATTGTGTATGTATATATGTGTGCCCAGGTATGTGTATGTACACCACAAATATGCATGAGGCCACATAGGTCAGAAGAGAGCATCAGATCACCTAGAATTGGAGTTACAGGCAGTTGTGGGACGTGAGAACCAAATATGAGTCCTTTGTAAGAACAATGAGGGCTTTTAACTGTTGAACTCTTCTCTCAAGACCCAAGTAAACCACAAGATTTTAATTTGGGGGTAGATTCATAAATATCGAGTTCATGGGGTTTTTTATTCTACTCCTATTTAATGTTTTCTTAAAATTAACGACAGTTTAGCATGTATGGTACTATTTTGGGTTATTTTGCTGTGCAGTCATAGATCCACAGAGAAGTATTTATTAGAGACCTCTTTGGGGCCCAGTCAAAATTGAGGGTGCCTGTATCTTGGCTTGGATTTTGCAGTGATTAACAGATTTTAGAAAACATCAATTATTTCTGAGAAAAACAGCTCCTTCATGTAGTGAGGTAAATAAAAAGTTCCCCAGTGCCATAATTGCCTTTTGGTACGGGGAGATTGGTGCAGCCTAGGGAATTGAAGGAAGATGAACAATTTTCATCCCAAACTCACAAGTTTTGCTTCAAAAGCAAAGTCACTAAATAATTCTCAGCAGTTGCTAAAACATTCTTTTTTTTTCCTGGTTGTTACTATCACTTTTGATGATAATTAAGACAATTGTAAATAATCATGTGTTTGTTTTATTACGTTCCTTTGATAACTATTTGGTGAAATCTGCTTAAATATTTAGTGTCAACTTAAAGTGCCCTCAAATCATCCATTTTGAAATCCATGGGAAAACATTGTCTTTCCTTTAGTCTCCCTGAAAGGGAGATTTACATAACGGACATGCTGTTGCAGTTTTTACCATATTGACCCAATTAGAGTTATTGTCCAAATCCCAATTAATTACAACTTAAACTAGCCAGGAACACGAGCAGCAGAGAGCTCTGAGTGTTCAGTGTTGGGACGGGAGGTAATTTGCTGAATAAATGATGCTTCCTTTACAGATGATTGTGTACGGGGGAGGTGTGTGCTGCAGAGAGTGACCTGCTGCTTACAGAGGATTTTAAATGATCATGGCGTATTACTAATAAATGATTCATCTTATATTTGCTTTTCCAAAATTTAAAATGACTAAGACCATTCAAGATGAGATACCAATTATTATTTGTACCTTATAGGTGAACCGCTTTTACTGTTCCCATAAGTTCCTTGCCATCATTTTGTATTGAAATCTTTTTTATTATTTTATTTTATTACTTTAAAAAACATACCAATCCAAATTCCCACTTCCTCCCTTCCTCTCACTCTCTCCACACAACCTCCACTCCACCCTCTTGTATTAAAATCTTTATGCTTGTTATTTAAAATGAACTGTCTTATCTTTTGGCCTGTGGAGGAGGGGATCCTAGGGAAGGACTCTTGGTTTTCCAGCTGAGGAAGCTGAGGCTGGTGAAGGCAGTGAGCCCAAGCAGGGCCCTAGCACATAGGGAGTTAGGGACAGAAGGGGGGCTGCGGCAAGATCACTCTGTCACCAGCTCAGCTTCATTCCAGAGTAACAAACCATGTTCTGGGGGCATTTATATAACAATATTATTTTTAAAGAATTCCTTGAGCTTTTAATTTTAACTTAGAAAATACTTTGGGGGCACCAGGTTATGCGGACAGAAGGGCGGTACCGGTTATCAAGGACAGAAAGGGTCTGGTAAAGGAGTGGATTATCTGAGCATACATGTTAGGAGCATCTGCGACAAGATTTCCAGGGGAAATTAGTGGAGAAAGGGGGCGAAGACCTCATGTTCAGCTTCTCTTTGCAAAAGGAGAAAGATGTTACGTCTGAGGTGTGTGACTTCCCTTGCAGCTAACAATGTCGAGAGCACCCTGGCGCTCTGAGAACACTTGGAGATGAAGTGTGCTTTCCCTCAGGGGGAAGGGTACCAGCTGCATCACGCTTTTAGCAACTGTCCCCAACCTCCCACCCTCATGGCCTCACCCGCTGATTCCCAGAGCAAGGCTGGTGAGGTAAACAAACTTGGGTTCCTTTCCTGGCCAAAAATGGCCGAGCTTCTGCTTGCCTTCCAGGCGGTCTCCGTGCACCCCATCTGCTCCCCGGACTAGAGATAATGAGATAGGCAGTCACTTTCAGAGGGAGCCAGGGAAGCACATTTGGAAGAGAAGTGTATGAAAAGTGGAAGGGAAAACAAATGTCTTCCTAATGAAGCAATTACCACGATAGTTAAAAGATAGCTAAGTGACTACAAGGCAACTACAGATAGAGTCTACCCTGGCATGGGCTTCTCCCCAATTGTCCCGTGGAGAATAGTCGCAGCAGTGACCGCTCCTGACGAATGAAAGGCATCCCCAAATGGCTCCGATCACTTCTTTCAGCTCTCCTGAAAGGCAGGCCCTTGCAGAGAGTCACCTTTTAATCTGTGGCTATGCTAGCAAGTGGCAAATGACCATTCTACTGGGAACCGATTCCCAAGCGAAAAATACCACGGTGCTTCTTCCTTAATTAACAGCCTTTTCACATTGCTAGCACATTAAAGCCAGCCCGAAGAACACCCGTGCTTATGTAATCAATGTCACAGCGTCTCTGCCTAAAGGAATAATAAATGTTCGGGCTCGGCGCTAAGTGAAAACCTGTTCCCCAAGACTTTCACCTCCATAAAGATGGGCTCATAAAAAAAAATCGAAAAAGGGAAAAATTGGAATTTGGTCTCGTGAGGATAAAAAGGCTAGTGTTAATAATTAACAGGGAGAGTGAAGAGGAGTCAAATTAGCCATAATAGAGCCCAGAGTGACTGGCAAAGTCACCTCTCATTATCAAAAAACTCATTAAGAAATGAAGAGGTGGAAATCCCGCTGGGCTATTCTCACACTCAGGCTGTATCAGAGATTATTTTTCAGATTTCTTTCAAATGAAGAACTGTTAGGTCACCATATTGTATATTAGGTTAATCTTCAAGCTTTGAAATATGAAGGACTGACACCTGCGTGTCATTCCACCCCCAGTGCTTAAATGAGCTGTGTGTCTGCAGTCCACGAAGCGGTGTTTATAGAGTTATCTGTATATACATACACAGGGAACAATGCAGAAAGGGTATAAATTCTACATTACACCTTGGTTGTGTGCCAGCAGTTTTAGGGATAGCGCCTCTCAAATGATGGGATGACCACCCAGTAGGAAAATGTATTGAACTCTAATCCCTAGAGATGATTGAATTTTAAATTATACAACAGAATTTATTCTCTTGAACAGAAAAAGGAAAGGGTTATGAAAGCAGCAGACAGTAGCATTTTCCATCCTTGGAATTCCACAGGACAACTCCAGTTTCTATGTCTCACGTAGACATTTCTGAAACCATTTCAATCCTCATTTGCTCTACTTAGGATTTGCTTGCTTAAAGATAACAATAACCTGCTCTAACAGGTGCCTGTGTCCGTCACAGAAGATGTACAGAAACATTTATGAATTCTGCTTCTCAACCTCAAAAAACCCAGGCTTGACTAACAATGAGCCTGCTGCAACCACACACACTTGCTTCCACTACGGGAGAAGAAGGTATTATGGGACCTGACTGCAAACATCAGAAAGCTGTGGCACATGGAATAAAATCAGACTTTCACCCCTGGCTCTGATGTTAAAGAATCTCATAAAGTCAGCCCGAGGACTGCTGGAGATGAAGGCATTGTGGTCCTGAGCTTTGGTTAAAAATTCCTACAGAGTTGTGCCTGAATAAAACTCGTATAAAACAAAATATGTGGATAAAGTAAGAAATTATTCCTGTCTCTAAGAAGCATGAAAATTAATGGTCAATAGGAACATTTCTATGTTACTAAATATAAAATAATAAATGGTTATAGCAGATAAACAACTCAGTCTCTGTTCTAGCCCCTGAAAGTTTTTATTTATAGTTAGAAAATTACATTTGTTATATTGATTGTATCCATTTAATAGGTATATTTACCTTTATTGCCCCCAAAGTAAGAAACACTGTAACATCTGAGCTTTCAGTTGACACCTCCCTTTAGATGTATTATATACATACATGTGTCTGTTTATAGTTAGCATATAAGTTAAATATTGGTAAACCATATAAAATTGCTTTTCAAAAATTTTAGCTGATTGAGGCTAGCAAAATTCAGTGAGTAAAAGCACTTTCAGCCAAGTCTAATGGCCTGAGTTCAAGTCTCAGGACCCACTTGGTGGAAGAGAATTGATTCCACCAAGTTATTCTCTTATTCACACACACACACACACACACACACAGAGAGAGAGAGAGAGAGAGAGAGAGAGAGAGAGAGAGAGAGAGAGAGAGAGCACTCTCTACACACAAAAGTAAGTAAATAAGTGTGTTAAAATGTAAGTGAATGGTTAAAGCAATCCACTGTGTTTCTACTTGAATTGAGTGGGAAGCTATCGTAACTTCTATTAGAAACTGCATGCAGGAATCACATTTATTGAGTGAGCATTTAATATGCCAGGCTCTCGGCTGGGTGCACGATGCTGCTGTCGGCCACAAGTCTCCTCACTTCCCTCCTGAAATGCCGACTCCGGTTTGCTGTGCTGCTTGTCTTTGTTCTGTGTATATATAAACCTGAAGAGTGACTATTAATTTTATACCTTAATCCATTGTCTAAGTCTTGCTGCATGTTGGTAGAATTTGTATTCCCTTGAATAACTATCTCATAGCAAAGTCTCTCGGGTTGTCCTGTGGTTGGTGGTGTTTACTTTGTTTTGTTATCCGTGAATTACACTTTTACTTATAAAATAACCAATTAGAATTTGAGGGAGAATAATCATTCTTACCAGTAATTCACTAATGCCAACTAATTGGAAGGCAGAGCAGCAACATAAAAGTAGATTATATAGTTCAAGAGAGAGCAGCATATGTTTACCCTGAAAACAATACATGAACACCTCATTTGCCTATTCATTTTACTCAGTAATCATTATCTCCGTAATTTTTATTAATTAGATCATAAAGTATGTTGAAATATTGCTATTAAAAGCCTCTGTCAAGTACTTTTTATTTATTAATTATTGGAGACATTCAAACTAATTAGGCCCTCTGCATCCTGAGTTTTGCTTTATTTAGGCCTTTTTCTTCCTTTACTGTTATTTTTACTAGTACTATAAGATATCCTATCAGGCATGTTGCTTCATTCTCTAATGAGGTGATATTTCAGTACATGGAATCTGGGAAGAAATGGTTATTTTGGTCAGTTAGGTGCTGAACCTCCATTTAAGTAGCTGTAGCCATCTTTTTAAGATTCCAGGACAATTCATGGCTCCTCCACACCTGGAGTACAATGTCAGATATAATCTTGACACTGGGGGAGGTGCCTGAGTTGGACCGCCTGTGAGTCTGAGACTAGTCTGGTCAACATCGCCAGTACTAGGCCAATACGCCAGGACCACACAGCGAGAAAAAATGAGGAAGAAAGAAACCTCCTTGGATGAAGCCAGGTTGAACACCTGCCCTTTCCAGTGCGTTGTTGCAATGGTGCCTTGTAAAGCCAAGGGTTAAACAGGTGACGGCAGCGAATCCTTACCACAGGAGAAGACTCCTGATGCCTCAGGCTACCTCGGAGAGGGGCTTCTGTCTGATGGAAGTTGGGTGAGAGCTGGCAGATGGGCAAGCAGGGACCAGCGCACGGTGACTGACAGGTGTGAATTTCTGTAGCTGTGCTGTCCCACACTAGTGTGCTCTCCCTGCTTCTCCCCTGCCTCGCCTTCCCTTCCCGTCTTCCCTCATCTGTTTCACTGTGCCCTTCTTTCCCTTTCCCCCATCTCTCTCTGCTTTTATTTCTCTGTAATTACAAACTAATATTGTCAGGTTTTCTTGATTTTTTTTTAAAAAATGGGGCTTTTAAAAAATCAAAAAAGAAGGCAAGAGATATATCGCATCGTTAGAACAAGTACCTAGAACCTGAGTTCAGTCCCAGCCCTACCAAAAATTAAAGGCAAGTGTCAGCTGAAATTGGAGCAAACTTCTAGCCAAAATTTATTATTTGTTATAGAAATTCATAAGAAGTATAGGTAATCTTCATTTTCTCCAAGTCATGCATGAAATAATCACATTGCTAGTAGTAATAACTGACCAAAAAATGCTATTTGTGCCATATCCATTAAAATAAGAAGGCCTCTTATCAAGTAGAAATTTTAGCAGCCCTATCTATGGATCATAATAGAATTTATCATGACGGTATTGTCTAATAACGTATTTTATATAAAATGTGAAGAATATACAGGCCTCAATTGGCTATATAGCTGTCATTTGATGCAGTATTCCAAAAAAAAAGGATATAGTAGCTGTTCTTGTATCCAAAATATTCATTCATACATCAAACACCTAAACACTACTGTAAGCCAGGCCTCAGCTCAATATTGAGAAAACGTATGATCCCTACCTCAAGGACTAGTGCTGGCATAAGGAGGAAGGAGAGAGGAATAACTGTAGAGGGAGAAAAAGACATCAGCTAACAGGGTTTAAACATGAAAACATGGAAAAGCCAATAACCAGTCAAGGAAGAGGGGGCAGAATAAAGTATTAGTCATGATATGAGAATTCGAGTGACTCAAGAAAATCAAGTTTATGCCACAGGAAATATGGGCCACAAGCACCAGAAATTGACTGGGGAGGCCATGGTAGGGTGTCATTGAGAGCCCCATGCCTTGCTGAAGCTTTCAGGTTTGTTGGAGGGCCACATGCAAGGACTGTACTGTGGGGGTGGGGGATAGTTGTACTTTTTTTTTTGTAAACCCTCCTGCTTGACGCTGTGAGCAGATGAGCTGACCAAGGGAAAAATAGGAACCCAAAGGCCAATTAGGAAACGACTGCATGAGTCATTGCAGACGAGAATAACAGACTGAGTAGCAGCCACAGAGATAAGCAGAGGACCAATCAGGTGCAAAGACTTGGGAGCCAGAAGACACACAGGTCTTGTTTACTGACTGGATGAAGGGAGTGAAGAAAAGACTGTGACACTCAACTCAGCAATGCTGGTGTAGAGATGAGATTGGAAATCTCCACTTTGACTCTGGGGTGGGAACACAAAGATTGGGAAATGTAATGCTTTTATTCATTATATTTAATTTATTAATTCTTTTTCACACAATGTTTTTGATCATATTCTTGTCCCTCCCCCATATCCTCCCAGATCTTCTTCATCTCCCTACCCACTCCATGCTATTTCTTTTACCTAAAAAACTAAATAAATAAAACAAAAATGACAAAACAACAACAAAAAAGAAAATCAAAACATACAAGACAACGAAGCCACTACTTTCCAAATATAAAGACAACACTTGCTGGAAGTACCTGTGAGTCAACTTTCACTTAATCTTAAAATTATGGCAACATTTAATAACGCCGTTGAAAAGAATTATTTTTGACTTCTGCCTTGTATTAAACTGTGAATTCACTGCCAAATCGCCTGATATCTCTGTAAAGTAGCTTTTGACTTGAAGAGTTGCAGGCTCATCTGTAATTGTCAGAATTGTTAACAGGTCTTGGAGTAGTAAAACGGTAACCGTGGTTAGCAGTATGCTCCAAAAGGAGAAGCTAGACAGAGTTCTTTCGTTGTTTCTTGTTTGTTTGTTTGTTTGTTTGTTTGTCGGTGCTGCGCCGTAAGAATAAAGTTTAGTCATACAGTCTCGGTGGACAGCAGTGTAAAACCATCTGGTTTTAATAAAGATGATATTATCAGCCTACACATTTTCTTATAAAAGCAATCCACTGTATTTATAGGTCTTAAAAATATTAATCCATTTAATATTAATTAATAAAATGATACTAGGTTGACAGATGGACAAGTAGACAGGCAATATTTTATAGTAACCTAAATAAAAGAATTGTGATTTTTTATGATATAGATTAACATGTGGCTTTGGTGTCAAATCCGGGTTCTATTGCCTAGTAACTGAATGACCTTAGGTATATTTTCTAATCGCTCTAAACTCTTTCTTTAAAAATCTTCCTTTCTTCTTAGAGATTTTGGGACAGTTAAGTGACAAGAATGTACAATACAACTCAACACAGTGTTTGACACTCCAAAAATACTTATATAGAGGAGGAGGAGAGATCTTAAGCAAAGATGCAGTCAGTAAGATTTCATTACATTTCTTAATTGAGCTGTCATAATGATTTTGATATTTCAGGTGAGAACATATTACCCTTAAAGCTTGGCATCTTTATTTAGGTGGCATTTGGTGAAAGGGTAACTGAATTACACCTTGGACTGTGTTGTCTAGTTCTGTGACTTGCATCTCTGGGAATAAATGAAACACCTTCCTTCTGTGTACCAATGAAAACATCATAAGATGATATTAGTTTCTCAATAGCACATTTATCACTAAATACAATTTCTCTACTTGAATAAGAGACCTTTGCATACCAATAAGCAAGAAAAGATTTCTTTAGTGGTATGCCTGTATACCCACGGAGATCAGAGGTCCAAGTCGTGTGTATTCCTTAATTGTATTGCTTATACCTTATATTTTGGAGACAGTGTCTCCCAGTGAAGCTGGAGCTCCTGGATTCAACTGGATGGACAATCCAGGCAAGGCATGAGATACCCCTTTTCCTGCTTTCCAGCACTGAGTTTACAGGTGTGCATAACTGTGCCTAGCTTTTCCAAACTCAGGTCCTCCTTTGTAGATTTATTTGTTTGTTCATTTGATTTGTTTTTTAACGACAAAGAAAAACTAAGCCACATGAGAGATAAAACAAAATCAGTATTGCACATTCTGGATCTATTCCACCCTCACAAGTCCATTTTTCTCCACCCTTTGGCAAAATTATAAGCCACAGAAATACACTGAGAGCATTCCCTAAACATGTTATATTAGTGAATGGCATGTGCTTTGTCAAGGTCGTAAGACCGTCTATTCATTTTTATATAAAGAAAATAACATGAGAAGATGTCATATTGGCCATAAGACCAGACTGCTGGAGTTTCTAGAGAGTAGACTTGTTATGGCTCAACATGTGCAGATGTTCAAATCCAATGAAGTGAAGGAAATTGATGAGAGATTATTTTTTTAACATCTTCCACTTCTGACACCTTCATCAAAGCTACCATCATCATCCCTTACCTAGAACTTGTCACTAGCCACCTCTTCTCTTTTTTTGATGACCTCCATGTGCCATACAGTGACCAGAAAGACCAGGTCATTCCTTTACTGACAAGTGCCATTGTGACCAGAAAACTCCCACAGTGTCCTAGAACCTAGCTTCCCCCCAAAACTAGTCTTCCCTTTCCTGACTGGTGTTCCTTATCTTTGTAGGACACCAGCTCAGTCCCCTTGAAGTTTTATGCTAGCTATTTCTTCCACCCAGTAAACCACTCCCCACTACAGAGTTCCCATGGGAAACTTCTGATATTTGGATGAAATTTAAATCCTAGCTCATCTCTTCACATATGCCTCTCCTGACCAAAGACTGCAAGTGTGTGTGTGAGTTTGTACATGTATGTGTATACATGCATATGTGCATGTGTGTATTTTGAGACAGGGTTTCTCTGTAGCTCTGGCTGTCCTGAAACTCACTCTGCAATTCAGACTGGCCTTGCACTCACAGAGATCAACCTGCCTCTGCTTCTCAAGTGCTGATGTGGTAACGATGTATTTTTAATGAGTATATTTTTAGCTTGAAGATATGAAGCATTCATAAATGTGCTTAGGATATATTCGAGAAAAAATTTACAATGTATACTAATACTAATCAAAATATTAAAATTCTTTCTATCTCAATTAGCATTGCTTAGTACTTTCCTGCATAGTCTGTCCTTTCCAGGTGCAGGTTAGCCTCATCCTGTGGCCTGTTTTAATGAAATTGTGACCTTTGCATGGAAAACATCAATCTCCAGGAAGAGATAGGTACACCCTGTCCAATAGTCTTAACCAAGTAGAAAAAAATGTAAGACTTCTACAGTCCCTGTACAAAGAGTGTTCCAAACCTTAATTCTTCAGACTAATGGGAAACTGAGAGATAAAACGTGATGTTCTTAAATACAGAGGTATTGGGAATGAACGTGTAGGTCAGTGGTAGAGCATTTACCTAATATACAAAAACCCTAGGTTCGACCCCCAAAACCACTAAAGACACAAAAAGTAATGAACTAATTTGAATACTCAGAAATAAATCTCCAAGTACCTAAAAAAACTCGTGAATCAGAAAGGATATTCCTGGGGCCACAGCCATCCTCCCAGGTGAATGCAAAAGTATAGTTCTTAGATGTAATCAAGCTTACCTCACATCACTGAACAGGTTTAGCTTTTGCATCCGCGATACACAACCTAGCAAGGGTATTCTGACTCTGCTTAATTGCTGCATTTACATGTGTCAGGACCTTCTGTGGAGGCAACAGCTCCCTTGAATTTACAGTAAGTGGTCATGTGCTTATGTGTTAAATCTCTTAGGAAGTACAAACATACCACCTGCTTAGAACCTTTTACAGAAATAGAATCTATTTTTGTTTTGACAAGCATCTATGTAAGACTAATTATAATTCTGAGATAATTTCCATGATATAATATTCAATATAATGAACAAAATCCATTATCATCTCTCTGTATTCTGTCAGTTTTCCCCTGTGAGACTCTTTAAGAAAATTGAAATTCCACTTATTTTTTTTTTCCTGAGTAGCTGATATTATCTCTCCGACAAATACTGTTTCTTCTTGCTTCTTTCAGCACTTTTGTGTAATGGAAAATTTCACAAACATTTGCAAGAGATCTTTGTGCCCTTGGTTGTCCGCTACGTGGACCTGATGGAGTCTGCCATCGCCCAGTCCATCCACAGAGGTTTTGAGCAGGAGACATGGCAGCCTGTCAAGTAGGTATTCCGGTGTCCATAGCGCACCGGTCCTGGTCTTGACCTTATGACTTTACCTACAGCCATCTGTGGTTATTGCTTATGGTGCCCCCTTCCCACGTTGTTTGTTTCTTTACAGGAATATCGCCAACAGTCTTCCCAATGTAGCTCTTCCAAAAGTTCCAAGTCTGCCTCTTAATCTTCCACAGATTCCTAGCTTTTCTACTCCTCCGTGGATGGCTTCTTTATATGAGTCCACGTGTGTATCCCTCACTTACTTCCTGGTGTTGTGTTAGCTAGTGCATGGCCTGGGCTGTCTTCCGTGCAGATGTGTTCAGAGTGCATGGCGTTGATCACTGTTGGTTGAGGAGTACTGTCTTTGGCTTTATGCGTTTGAGTGTTTTAAGCTATTAAGCTGACCTTAGCATATTGATGATAAGTGATAGAGGTTGAAAGAAAGAAAGCACACTGGTTTTATGTTGTTCGTGTCTATTCTGTGTGGCAGATTCATTTTTTTTTTTTAAATCCCAGGTTGTAGAATCTCTCCTAAGTAGTCCAACCCTGAATTTCCTATGTTGATAATTGTGGTAAATTCAAGGATGCTTGCGTTCAGCTTTCTTACTGCCCACATCCTTGACTTTGTACATGAAGAAAACCATCAAAAAAGGGTTTCAATGGCATCATATTGAGTGGTTTTTATCTTAGTGTTAACAACAAAGAAGCGGAATTAGACCTTACAGAGAAATAAGTGCTCCCAATACCAGGATGTTCTTCTGCCATTCCTCTCCTGATTAAATTGAAAAACTTGCAATTTTAAGGTATTTTTGATACCTTTAAAAGCCACATTTATTTACTTCACCCTGTGGCTAACCTACCTACTACAGACTAAGAGTTATTATGGGAAAGGGCTCTAAAATTGAATAGGTCTCACATTAAACCTTAACTTGTGAATCGTAAATCTTTCTTAGCCTCCCTTTCCTTGGTTTGAAAATGGTTGATTCCGAATTTATAGATAGTCTGATGGGGGAAAAGCAGGAACACTGTATAAAAGTGTCTGGCACATACTAAGCTTTTTATAAATAATTACTGCTATTGGAACATGCTAGGTGTCCAAGAAATGGTAATTACTTCTCTGTATTATTATCCCATCGTTATTATTTACAGTTTTCTCTTTTGGAAAGTCAGAGCCTTATAGCAATCTAATGAAGTTACATACTTAGTTTACAGTTGTAAAAAGTCAGTAAATCTTTTGCCCATGATCTCATACTTATTCAGTTAGCACAACTACAAGACAAGAATTACAGAGAATTTATCCATGTGTTCAGAATTTCCTGTGTTCTAGATACAGTGCCAAGTTCTTTATCTCATTTTTATCATTATTACAACTGTGTAAGGTAAGTGTCACTATCTCCATTCCACAATTTAAAAACTGTCATTCCCGAGTAAATTAACAAGAGAAAAACAGCTATCATTGATAGACAAATTGTAAATGATAGGCAAAAATTTGAACCCACACTCGTTGGCCCTCCAAACCCTTCACATGCTTCACTTTTTATTCTGCTTCAACAGAACAGACTGCTCAAAAACTTACTAACTTTCTCTGTACCCACTACCCACCATCAAATCTATTCGATCTTGTATATATCCAATCAGGAAAACAAAGAGAAAGAGACCAAGAAAGAGAGCAATAGCCTGTGAAAAAGCTTGGTAGCATTCTCCCAAGTTAAACACCATTATAGACAGAAAACACGACTAGGTTATAGTCCTACGTGTCAATTATTTTCTTAGACTTAGTTGCTTTATGCCCTTGGACTATATAGCGTGATTTCTGTGTATGCTCAGACATTACCTTTGCAGGATAAGAGCCTTTCTAAATTTATGATTTTGATCTCTCTACTGGTGTACAATTTTACTTTTCCTCCTCCTTCTCCATCTACATATTTACTAGCACAGCGTTGTGGACATTATCCTGTATCATTTAGTTTCTTATTACTATTCTGTTAGCTTGGAGGTGTATGGGAAACCTGAGCCCTTTCTTTTGTTGTTGTTCAAACCCTTAACAAAGTGACATACATCTTAAGCCAGGAATCATGGCAAGTGCCTAATGATGCCTTCATTGTCCTAGGCAAATACAAAATGTAAAAAGTTGACCTCCATGATATTTACCAAGATTATTAGGTTCTTTGTTGTCATAGTGACCGTGGTTATTCATAATGTTATGATGTTATTGCAATTCTCGTTTTACATTGGAGCATGTTTATTGTACAAAATAATGAGTTTCATTCTGAAAGTCTTACACATATGGATCATAATTTACTCTGATACATCGTGGCCTGCCCTTCCTGTCCCCTCCTCTTCCAGCGGTCCCCGTTCTGTTCCCAAATAGTTTTCTACTTCTACTTTCAGGTCTTTTTGTTCTTTTGAAGTCTAAGTCCAGAGTATTGGCAACACCATGTAACACTTGTCTTTCTGAGCCTGGCATTTTTATATTCATTTTCCTACTGTTTAAATCAGTTCTTCTTGATGTTTTGTTATAAAACATTGAGGAATAAGAAATATTTCCATTTTGGGTTAAAATTAAAGAATTTACTCCCAGTAGAATGAAAAAGTGCTTTGAGCAACTCAACTAAGGTGATAGATCACTAGGAGAACAAGCCCCTATGTAGGCCCTAGGTTTGATCCCAAGTTGACTAAGGTGATAGATCGGTAAGAGAGCAAGCCTCTAATGTAGGCCCTAGGTTTGACCCCCAACACCAAAAAATAAATAAATAAACAAACAAACAAATAAAAAGGTGGCTTTGACAAAGTTGCCCCGGGCTGGCATTACAGCCTCTGGCTGATGTATAGCAGCCATCAATACCTGCCATCATTGGTAGCTTCTTGGGCATAGAAGCAGAGATGATGCCAGTGCCTCTTGGGACAGGGATAGGGCATACAACACAGATCCACAGCAACCTCTGACCTTGCACAGAACAGTATATGGCTTGCCAATCTTTTCCCCCAAGTAGCCTCTCCACACAGGAATGATGGAAAGCTTGACCAAGGTGATGCCCCTCAGATGGCAGTGGCTACCTCATTGGAGTATTTAACTCTAAGACCAACATGTCCATTATAGTCCTCAATAGTGACAAAAGCCTTGAACCTGGTCCTCTGTGGCCCGAGTCTGCTTCTGCACTGGCATGATCCTTAGAACCTCATCCTTCGGGGATGTTCCTAGGAAAAATTCAATGTGGTGGTCCAGCTTGGTGATGGGATCCACTCCTTGTCTTCATCTTTACCTCCATGAGCCTCACAGCCTTGACCATGACCACAGCCTCTACAATGACAAGGAATCCTCCACAGAAGCTGCCATACCCTCCTAATCCTGGGTCCCGGGTCCACCTGCACCAGCATCATCTGCCATTTGATGCTTTCCCAGAGAAGAAGGCTCCCAACGTTTTTAAGAAAGAAAGATCCAGATGATCCCTGCCTATCTCTCTCTCTCTAGATAGAGTCATTATTTGGAAAGGGGTGGCAGTAATTATCATTAGCCCTGCAGATAAATGTCACTGAGCTAAATTTTGACTGACTTAGAGAATTTATCAGCATCCATTATTCACATTTGAGTTCTTTAATCTGTAAGTAATGTTTTTAGGACTAGGTCACTGATTAGAAATAACCTTAAATGCAAAGTCTCTGAATAAATTGCAGGTTATCTGGACCAAATCCAGAGAAAACCTATTTATATTTTTTCATCTATTCAATTATAACAGACACTTATTAGACCAATTAAATTTCCAGTTAAACACATTGATTGTCTCTAATTTTAACATAGCATTAAGCAGAAGAAAACCACGGTCATGTCTTTATCAAGTAGAATTCACATTTTGTGTAAAATAAATTAATAGATTTATCTTGGCTATGAGATCTTGTTTTGTTTTGATGATAATTTTTGTTGGTGGTGTATTGCGAAAGCATGCACATTTCCAAAGTTACAGTCCTCCAAAATTTATTAGCCGGCGTTGCCTCTTGCCAAGTACCTCCAATTAAAGCACAGCTCTTCTAACTATACCCACTGGATACATGAGGGGAGATTGCCTACCCCGTTGTTCTTCTCATGTCCTTCTTGTACATGGGATCCATGTGAAGAGGGCATTGTCTTACACATTCTTCACGGCAGTATCGGTGCAGCCTTGTCAGGTCTTTACTGAGGCTGCATGCGGCACACATTAAGGTGCAGAGACAATCCGTCAGGAAAATTCGGCGTGCGCTATTCAGTTTTGTCATGATTGGTCCCCTGAGAACTTCACTCCGAAGACGAGTTGGCTAGACCAGGAGATCCTGAGAAATTCCTGGCAGAACAGATAGAGATAGCAACTTAAATTGGAGCTAGAACTGAGACACTGAGGCCAGGGTGCAGGGCAGAAACCAAGCTTTTAATTAGCCAGGGCAAGGGTGACTTTTCTAAAGCTCGCTAATTGAGTTATATTTAGCTAAACATTGTGGTCGTTTAAAATAATTTGTCTTAAAGTCTCCAGTGTGACCTTGTAAGAAATGGGTTTTATTTCTTACATTTTGTTTTACAAAGTAAGAATATAAATTTAGTGTAATAAATGTGAAATAGTTATTAGGACACTGAGAACAAATAAATCAGACCTTTTTTTTTTTCTTTTTACTTCTGCTTTGCTCTGATTTCACGATTGAGTCTCAATATGTTCTAATGTAGGAGTATTTTACTTTCAAACATCTGTCATCCTATCAACTGGATACTTGGCTCATGGAAAGTAGTGATGGTATCACTTGCTCAAATAACATACAAACTCAGCTGCAGATTACCTTCATACATACCATTTCCTAGAGTAGTTTTCTCACTATAGTGAATGCTGGCTAAGTCATGCATAAAGACTGGAAATGCATGATTTTGCTCCAACTTCAGAGCACCTCAAATACCACTTCTGTGTTAGACCATTTCTGTAATGTTAGATTTGAGTCATAAGGTAGAAGCAGCATAAAGCAGTTCAAACTTAAAGCAAAGGTTTTCCTTCCTACCTTATTTTCTTATTTTCTGTGTGCTCCGTTCTTGTAGATAGAAACCACAGTGACGACAGAGGTGTAGGTACATGGATGGCAGTAAGGTATTAATAGGTGTGAGCATTCAAGTTTTCTTGCACAAAACACTTTTCCAAATCTAGAAGAGAGGATAATTTTATGTATTCATCATTATCTTAGAAATTGGTAAAAAATGCTTAAAATATCTGTCCTATGCACAGCTTGATTTTTATTTTGTTTTGTTTTGTTGAGACAGGGTTTCTCTGTGTAACAATCCTAGCTCTCCTGGAACAAGCTCTTGTAGACCAGGCTGGCCTCAAACTCATAGAGATTCATCTGCCTCTGCTTCTGCCTCTGCCTCTGTCTCCTAAAGGCTTGTGCCCCCACTGCCCGGCTACACAGCTTGATATCTTATCTTTTGTCTTTTTTGTACCCAGTTTTGTCCCCTTTGCAAAAACTCACTACTGCATCTATTTCTCTCATGTTCTTTTTGCCTTACCCCGTTAAGAAGTTGAAAGGAGGACTTAGAACGCCAACCCAAGAGAAGCCTGGCTCATGAGAGATTGTATGTGGTCAATCCTTCACTGATGGCAATAGCACAGAAAGGAAAATCATGGGTGGTCCATGTTGTTGTGAATGCTGCAAGTTCATAGTGCTCTTCGTTCTTCCTCTTTCTTCTAGCAATGGCTCAGCAACATCTGAAGACCTGTTCTGGAAACTTGATGCACTGCAAATGTTTGTCTATGACCTGCATTGGCCAGAACAAGAATTTGCCCACCACTTAGAGCAGAGACTTAAACTTATGGCCAGTGATATGATAGAGGCCTGTGTCAAAAGGTAGATGTGTGTTTCAAGTTGCTGCTTGGTCTGCTAGCACCCGTCATACCACAGTTTGCCAAATCCCCGTTATTAATTACCACAGGGAAGAAATGAGTATGAACCACTGTTTCAAAATGTCCTGGATATTGCATTCTCTGACGATAGGGTATTAATAGGTGTGAGCATACAAGTTTTCTTGCATAAAATACTTTTCCAAATCTGGAAGAGAAGATAATTTTATGATATTTTAAAGATAATTTTAAGATAGTTTTCTTAATTCTGAGAACCCATGTCATTGATGAACTCAGTCTGACGATACTGTTTCCAGGTCTCCCACCCATTTCTCTAATCAGTAGCACCTACATTATATTAATCACATCAACCATGCGTGACTCTCTAGGAGTACTGTGATTTATATTCCCAAAATAGCATCTCCTCAGACATCCAGAAATGGTCTACTGAGTTCTCATGCCTTATGTATTGTGTCTGTGTGCAGTGAAGTGGGCAGATAAGCTCAAAATACAGTTAGCACCATCCACGTTCCAAGGTTACTCACCGCTTTCTGGAATTTGCCAGTTACATCAGATGATGTAGTAGTGTGCATTCCTCGGCACTTAACCAGAAATAACTCAAAGACTTCAGAGTCTTGCAAATATCCTTTTATTTGTAAATAGTTCTTGCAATGTTAGCATAGCATGCTAATAAGTCAAATGTCTCCTGTGCCTCTACTTATGATGTGTTTACTTGTGTCTTTGATTTTGGGGGGAGTACACATGAGTCACACTCAAATATTAGTTGGAACAACTGAGTACCCCTACCAAGTATCTAAACACATTGAGCCAAGAAAGTCCAGTTCTTAGAGTAATGTGAATGCCCTCCTAAGACAAGACTGTGATTTGGATTATTTAATTTTTAAAACTCTCTCAGCTGTGAGTTACAAGTCTCAAATCTGTAGGTCAGATTATGGTGGTGGTGGTGGGGTCTTTAACAAAAGCCTATAAATTACCTGTTTCACAAGTTTTTACCTGGAACTTCAGGCATTTAAGAGGCAATTTAAATGACATAAAAGGATTGTCGTTTTCTGTGGTTTGTTAGTTTTCCAGCTTTCTAGACTGGTACCGTTTTATTTCATTCTGCATGAACACACAGAATGTCTTCTGCTTAAATACAGAAAGAACATGTAGTTTTTCTACTTGGATATTAACTTAGGCACTAAGTAAAATTCTCATCAAATATGGCACATGAGATATAACCAAAAGCTTCATTTGGATGTCTGTATTGTCTTGAATGGCTGCATAAACTAGCACTTAAAATACCACTTGGTAAAGAATACAAACTCTGTTCTTCTATAGAAACATCACAGTCTAAGCTTTATTTGAGAAACCTACATAGAACAGGCCAGCAGGTCCCAGTTCCCTACTCCCTAGCTCCAACATGCTACTTACTCTGTTTCTGCTTGTCTTACATTATCAGCTTGTAGAATTGATTTCACTTTTACAAATGGGAAGGATGTATGTCGAGATCTCTTACTCTAATTCATGTTTTAATAACTAGAACAAGAGCTGCGTTTGAACTCAAGCTGCAAAAGGCAAACAAAACCACCGACTTGCGCATCCCAGCTTCCGTGTGCACCATGTTTAATGTATTAGTGGATGCTAAAAAGCAAAGCACCAAGCTTTGTGCCCTGGATGGAGGACAGGAGGTAAGTCCTAGGGGTCAGTAGTGTGACAGGGAGGATCCTCTGCTCTGGACAGCCTCTCCTTTTGTTTATAAGCCTGCTAAAACTTCCCAAGTGGTGTTTAATTTCCCGTATACCATTTTGGTGTTGATGATTTACATAAACATTGCTTGTTGCAAGCAAATAAGAAAGCTAAAATTATGCCTACTTTGTTTATACAAATTTAGAAGACTCAAGAGTTTGCATCCATAAAAGCAAGGCACAAAAATGATTGCATATGGAAAACTTTATTTATACAGAAGTTTCCTTTTTTAAGGATCAAGTAGACACTAGTTCTTACTGGGCCAAGTGAGTTTGCTCTGTGGGTAAAGGTCTCCGAACTTGCCACCAAACCCAATGTCCTCAGTTTCATATTTGGGACCCACATAGTGGGACTGGAATTGCTACAAGTTGTACTTTGTCCTCTACACAATGCCAAGGACCCACCCCACGTCTACCTCCATAAACATGAACGCAGAATAAATTAAAATGCAGTTTAAATTTCAATAAACATACTAGTTCTCGCTAATAAAAATATCATTATTTCACTTTTAAATTTTGTTTGTTTGTTTATTTTAAACTCAAAACTCTGCAACATCATCTTACCTCATGATTTGTTTTTGTTGAAAGTGTTGATTGGGTAAAAATGGATCCGTATTTGTAGATTTGTGTGTTTACATTTTTACATTGACATTTTGTGTCCTTTCCTGTTGTCATTACTTTTTTCATCGTTTCTTTGTTCTTCCCCATGTTCTCCTTCATCATTACCTCATTTTTCCTCCATCACATGATCCAGTTTAGGAGCCAATGGGTAAGTCTCCTGTTTTGTTTCGGTTTGGTTTGGAGTTTTCTACATTCGTGGGTGGGGGAGAGTGTTGTTTGTGTTTGGAAAAGCCTATCTTCCATTTTAGAATTATGTACTCTTTGCTTTCATCTTTTTCAAATTAAAATAATATTCTATTTTCAAGTTTTCTTAAGACATCTAGTGTATCTACAAAATTAATAGCATGTAAATGCTTATACTTTAGAAGATGTCAGACAGAAACTTTTTCTCTCGGGCAACAGAATCTACAAACTATTCTTACATTTTGAAAACATAAAATTCCTTAAAGCCAAGTGAATTCAGCATCCTTTAAACCAAAGTCCAAATAAATATGCAGGGAGAGTGACTTATTATTTTCAAGTATGTAGTTTATACTTCCTGTAGAATATGGAGTTGGAGCTTTAGGTAATCATGAACCCTATGTCAGGGAAACTCCTAAGTACTGGTATCAGGGGGCTAGACCCATGCGCAAGGTCACTTCATACTGAAGAATACAAATATGGATTTCAATAATCCTCAAAAACCTAGGATGTAAGTATCAGCCTCCTCTGGTAGGGAGGAATCAGTCTGCACCATGAGACCCATACTAACCCCTAAAATAGTGCCCTAAAGTGGTAAAGTGGTACCTGACCTTTGGAGGTTAAGGCCCTCGAATTTTCATGCATACGTGATTGACCAGATTGCATTCTGTTATTGTCATTATTCAGTATTATTTTTCTTCTGTTACCATATTCATTCTTATAAACCACTCTGCTGAAACCTGAAAACCAAATATCGGGACCTTACTTACTTAGCTAGCAATTTTATAGACTTGGCTAAGTACAAAGGAAACTAAGAATACCTACTATGTGAACTTCTTTCTTATTTAACCTAGGTATAGATATTAGCTATTTGGGTTTCATTTATAGTCATGTATATATGCTCATAATTTTCTGTGTGCAATTTAAGGAGAAAATATATTTCTAATACCATATCATACAGTCATACAAATTTATAGTAACTGATCTGCCAGTGTTACAGAATGTTCAGTAGTTACTGTCTGATCACTCACAACGTGATTTATTGCTTCTTATTATCCAAACGAGTAAGCCGCTGGCATGGATGCTAATGGCCCCTAATCACCTCTTCATGTTTTTCAACACCCAGATGTAAGCCTGTGCTGTCAGTCTGAGAATATTATCTTAAGTGGCTTCATAAGCTCATTGCTCTCTCATCTAGATGATGGAATGAGCTTCCCACAAATACTGAGCGAATATATTAGTTCTAATATGTACACAGTACCTACAATGTACCAGGCTCTTGTTAAATATGTGTTGAACAATGAGCAGGCTGATGTATTATCACTGCTCTAAAATTCTTCCCCTGCAAGAAATGATTCATTCTAGTACTTAAAAGAGAAGTAGCCACTGCATACACAAACGACAAGCCAAGCGATTCTTTACATTAAGAAGTGAGTTGTTTTGAAGAGTAATCTGCTACTATTCATTATGTCTGCATCTGTACCTTCTCACCAGAGACAATTAGTTCCTTACAACTTTCACACAATTAATGCAGTTCAAAATGTGCAGGTGTAAAACCTATTAGCAACCCTGAAAAGTGGTAAACAAGTACAAAAGAAAAGGATTGTAATGTTGCTTTTAATCTCCAATAGATACACTTACAGAATTGTTCAGTTCCTCCCTTTGTCTGCCTCCCTGTCTCTCTGTTTCTCTCTGTGTGTCTGTCTTTCTGTCTCTCTCTCTTTGTCTCTCTGTCTATGTCTCCCTCTGCCTCTCTGTCTCTTTTCTTTCTCTGTCTCTCTCTGTCTCTGTCTGTCTCCTCTCTGCCAGGATTTGAAATTGTTCCAGAGAGTAACGGAGTTGTTAACAAAACTAGATTAATGGACAGTTCAGAAACATGTAAAACATGTACTATGAATGAAATTATGAATGAAACAGAAAGGAAGCTAATTCACTGAACTCTAATAATCTGTTATGAATATATTGTCATTGACGAAATTAAAAATCCCTCCACTCCTAACCACACCAAAGACCTGCCTGTGTCCCCAGATCGCAATTCTATTTTCTTTTGTGATACGTGATGAGGCAAAGATGCTCTCTGAGGCCCAGTATGGGGGTTAATGAAGTGATTAGTGACTGGATGGTCTACTCACATGACAGGTGTTTATCATGAGTCAACAGATTTAGGCCAGTCCCGCAGGACCGATGTTGAGATCATAAAACCACCACATTGTTTTAAATCCTCAGTATCCAGTACTATAGAAAAGCGGATGACTACCTATGCTGTAGACCTCCATCTGCCCTCTGAGCCACGTCACCCTGGTCCCATTGGCCGAGAATAAAGAAGTGAGAATGTGAACAAATCAGTGAGTAGCTCAGGTGAACCAGTGGTCCTACTTGGACAGGATTAGTTATTAGTTAAAGGGGAGTTTGCCCATTCCCAGAAGAAGCAGACCAATCCTACTAATGCAACCCAAAACAAGGACCAAAGTCTAGGCTGCACTGGCATTTGGTCAGTCTCAGTTTCCAACATATTTGCGTGTGAACAGTCGAGTGAAATGATGCTATCCAACGGAGTGGAGCAATGCCAGGATTTCAAATGTGCCTGAGCTGTGAAGCAAGGATTTCTAAATGATTGCCCAAATGTAAATTGAGATTCAGTCTCAGAAGAAGAAAGATATAACCTGTTTGCTTGTGAGGGCAGATGTGGAAAAAAATCAGCTTGCAACTGAGCTACACTCTGCCAACACTATGGTACATAGGACTAGCAGTTTGACTTGAAATAGCCCAATAAGAATATTTTTAGGGGGCAGGAGAGATGGCTCAGAGGTTAAGGGCATTGCCTGCTCTTCCAAAGTTCCTGAGTTCAGTCCCCAGCAACTACATGGTGGCTCACAACTGTCTGTAATGGGGTCTGGTGCCCTCTTCTGACCTGCAGGCATACACACAGACAGAATATTGTATACGTAATAAATAAATAAACATTAAAATTTAAAAAAGAATATTTTTAAATAAATGTAAATGTTTTTACAAGAATTTGCAAAGGTTTTGAAGCTGGGGAGATGGCTTAATCAACAAAGTGCTTGCTATATGAGCATAAGGACCTAAATTCAGTCCCTTGGAGCCACCTGCAAATGCTTGGGATGCAGGATTGCACTCTGAGATCATGGAGGAAGAAAGAGAAGGACCCCTGGGATGTGTTGGTTTGCATGTCTAGCCAAATTGGAAATCCCCCAGACCATTAAGATCCTGTATCAACAAACAAGATAAACAACTGCCAAAGAATAGCCCAAGGTTGACCTCTAACTTGCATGTATGTAGACACCCGTACACACATATGCACACACATATCACACACACACACACACACACACACACACACACATACATCATTTATAAAAGTTTTTGTAGTCAGGGACAAAAACTTTCTAAATTTTTATCAACGATGTTATCTGATCGTTGAAGTGGAAAACAATGTGTTGGTTTTAGCGTAGGCAATAAAGATAGCTTTACAGAAAAAATTCTGTTTGTTGCTATCTTGTGATTTAGAGTGTTACCTTTTATCTTGGGAAGCCATCAGGTCTACTGAATAATTTACTAGCTTTCTTATACCTGTATTGGCATACCCATATAACCCATACCTACGGTTTGCTGTCTTTGCAGAATGGATACCTTAAATATGGATGTTCATATACATTTTGGCTGGTGTTCCCAGATGATGGGATGAATCTATAGCAGCTGACTCCCATAGTATTTAAATCTAGTGACCCCATACTTATTGACCTCTGAAATAATAGATTAAAGGTTTTGATCCTTTTGTTTTTTGTTTTAACTTCACTCATTCTTATACGGTCATTTCTCTCTCTCGTCCTTTCTTTTCTTGTGCTCTATGTCTATATCAGGAATCAAAGAAAGTATATCAAGAGATTGTACATTATCAGAATTTCTTGACCCCCCAAGGTTCATTGACTTTCTAAGCCTTTCAGTAAAAGGAGTATAAATGGCTTCTTGAGTGGCTCATGACTGGTTTTAAGAATGGCCGGAATTAATCCAATGGAAAAATGTAATGTGTAACCTCTATTATCTTATATGTACTAGCATTCTGAGATATTTTGTTTCTTGAGAATTAAAATATGGAAGCTAGAGAGATGACTCAGTAGTTAAAAACAGTGGCTGTACGTCTAGAGGATCTGAGTTCAACTCTTAGCACCCACATGTTGGTTGACACTGTCTATAACTCCAGACCCAGAAAACCCATGCCTTCTACTGGCCTCCTGCGGCACCAAACAGGCAAGACAAATAGGCAAGATATCCATACACACATGAAGAATAAATACAATAAAATATTTTTTAAAATATTTAAAGAGTGAAAATATGAATCAATGGCAGGTAAAGGCTTGAGGCCCAGGCATGTTTAAGAACATGTTTGAGGTGCCGTGGGCCTCAGTAGCACTTCCCTGTTGTGGACTGTTTCCATTTTGGTGGAATGTAGGAAGCTCGTGCCTGTCTCCTGTATCTCTTTGCAGTTCCTCCCCACAGAGGGGCCATAACTGCTGTTTCATTCCTTTGTGCTGCACAGACATGGGTCTGGAGCAGGGACATGAAAGGGGAGAGGCAGAACTCATTTGCATAAGCTCTTTCAACACCCAGTTCCTTGTGCAGCTTTTGACTGGGGCTGGGAGGCCCTTCTGCAAGTTGTCTGTTGGGTTTCACCCTACAAATCACTTAGTCCGAGTACTGAAACCATTGCATTGGACCTGAGGCGTGTTTATGGTCCAGGGCATTAACTGTTTAAAGTAAATCTGGACTACCTACCAGTCAGCTTGTATGACTGAACATCACTCTTCTGCTTCAAATTTGGTTTTTTTTTAATTGTCTCATTTCCTATACCAATATTCCAACTCTCCTGCAGTGTAAATTCACCCATTATGTCCAAACGCCTGTTCTCTTTGTCCTCTGGGGACCAAAGCTTTGGGAGTCAGCAAGGTTTTAAGTGAACCAGACAATTACTACATACCAGAAATCTCAGTGATCAAGTGCATGTGGTTAATCTGAGACTAATGTCAACACACACACACAAACACACACACACACCGGGGGGGGGGGTGAGGGGGAGGAGAGAGAAAAAGAAAGAAAATAACTTAGAAGCTCCAACAGTATTCTTCATTACTTACACAAGGAGATGATGACCACTCTAGCTATTAGTAGAGCCCTTGAGGGTGTGGGGATCATTCCCTCGTATTCCAAAGCGAGCCTGAGTTGATGTTTTGTTCTGTGTGGAAACTTTGAGACATGTTTTCCGCAGGAAGAAAAATGGCTTTCAAATACATCGAACTTAGGGAAGCATTCAGCTGGCAGCTGTGAAGCTGGTCTAATGTTTATCCTGACATGAGTACTTTTAGTCTGTGCACTATGCGCTCTGTTCCTGGAAGCCTTGATCATCAGGATAGGGTTGGTCTTTACAAGTCGCATTTTCTGTCAAGTGGCCATTGGGGACAATCTGCTGTCAGATAAATGCTTCCAAAGAAAGAATTGCTGTTTAAATAGAGGTGCCTACATATGCCAGGAAGCCCAAGCTTCTGCTAATTTAATAAAGGAGCCTTCTAGTAATCTTTAGAGAAGAAAGCAAAAGCGGGAGTCTTTCAGGTTTATTTTAAATACATCTTTTTTGTATTTATATAAAGACATCTTGTTGGTGAGGAAGCAGTAATAAAGCTATGGGGAGCAGTGTCATTTAATTATAGCTTTTATGGCCTATTAATTTGTTACCATCTATTCCCTTTTGTTGATGAAATTTTAATTTTGCCCTTGCTTGAACATGTTGTAAGAATTGTATACGCTGCTGCTCCTGGGCTGACAAAAAGTCTCCTTTTAGGGAGAACAATTGGCAGCGCATTTTATTTCTAGAGCACATTTAAAATAACTTATGAATGAGAGTTGCCAGACATGAAATGCTGTATTAATTAAATCTCCTTTGAGTCCCCTTGTTTCTCTGGCTAAACCAACCCTTTAGAAAAATACAGGGCCACCTTCATTACAGAGGAGAAGACAAAAAGCACCCTTCACATTCCTCTGCCTGAATACGGATAAGGACTCAATTCAGCCGCCGTAATAACCCCATTAGCTGCTTAACTCAACAGCGCACATGGGAAAATTTTCCAACCGCAATGTAAAAAAGTGTTGACTGGATGGATCATTGTCACAGCTTTGTCCTTTTAATGTTCAAAACGATCATTTTAAGTAAATTTGATATGCCGTAACTAGTAGCTTTATAACCGTCATGACTTACAGCAAAGAATTCACGTCTGTATCCACTAATGCATTTTGTCTTTTCAAACCTAGCAACAGTACCATTCAAAAATAGATGATTTGATTGACAACACTGTGAAAGAAATCATTGCCCTGCTAGTTTCAAAGGTAATGTATCATTTTTTCTCCTTTGCAAATGAAATTAAGAAATAATCATCAAATGAGAATTTTTGATATCTCTTATGTTTATAAATATCTAAGTGTGAAATGGTAGTTTAAAAAATAAATGTGACTGGGGTATATAACTTAGTGCCAGAGTGCCTACCTGGCATGCACAAGGCCCAGGACTCAATCACTAGCAAAACAAAATAAGCAAATACATGCAAGAGTACACACACATAGACACAAACACCGAAGCAAAGTTGTTTCAGTTTTGAGAAAAACTCCAAACAAGAAAATGAACACTGTGTCAATCAACACTGTGGGGATTGATTTGTTGGATTGCTTGTGTGAAGAAATTTGTCATTTCTTGGACTGTTTTCCTTTGCAAAACAATTCTTCTTTCCAAGAATTCTTTATTATACCACATTCACGCTCGCCGTTTTCCTTTCAAAGCAAATCTGAGTATCTTCAGTCTATGAATTCAGCCTGTTTGTTGTAGATCTCCCTAGGGCTGGAGATCTAGCCTTAAGCACAGACAAAGCTGGCAGGATCGTATCAGAACTTAACCCCCCAAATTTTCTGCTTGGTGCTTGGAATGCCTTCAATAAATGCAATGGTATTTCATTGTATACACGAAAGTCAGCAATAAATGGCTTTGCCATTTGGCAATTATGTGACTTAGAGGCCGCTAAGACATAACAGATGGCCATGGATATAGTTTGCAAAGATTGGGCATGTTCAGAGAGGCATGGGCACAAACGTAGGTATCATTTGAAATCAAAGCTTACTAAGGAAGTGATGCTGACAGCACCAAGAACTTAAAGAGGTAGAGAATTCATTGGCTAATGGGTTCAAGGTCCTAGCCACATGAGATAGATAAGGACTTTACACTAAGAGCAATGATGTTTGTGATTATTGAATCATCTAATCCAAAACACCTAGAAGAGATGAGCGTATAATGATCTCATCTGGAAGAAGCCGCTTTTTTAAAGGGAGAGAGACCACGCCCCAATGGACTGGTATCTCAGCGGGTATTGGCTGGAGGAGCCGAAGGACCTCCCGCAACAGGTTGACACTGTGCCCATTTAACAAAATAATAGTAGATTCACACCCAGAGCCTATGAACTCCACAACCATGGATTCTTAGCTAGATTTACAGCACTAGGCATGTATTTTCTCCTGTGGAACTGGTCTTAAATCTTCTCTGAAAGAGTTGGGTATTCCCATAGCATTTCTGCCACTATAGAGCCCTTGGACATACCTTGCCACACTGGTTGCCATTGTAGTTCACAGGGTTCACAGCTGTGCCCCCTCCCTTTGGCCTGAATAGCACCTTCTAGTCTGAAAGCCAATCACCAGCAGGGAGGAATCTTCCTGGCCAGTATCACCTTGGTGTCTTCATTTCCTCTGATAAAAGTAAGTGGTGTCTTCAGCAATGGGGTCTCAGTAAGCTTTTTTTAGCGTGATTACTTTGAATTCTGTATCAGACACTTTGTGCATTCCACTTATTTAGGCTGGATAAAGGTTTATTTTATTTCTTTGGTTGTATCATCCTTCTCCGATTTGATCATCCATGTGTTGGTGCCCATTCCTCCAAACAACCAATTGCTTTGACCAATATTTACAAATTACCTTTAGACAGAAACACCTTTCATCAGTCACCATGGGAAGAAATTTAGCTTGAGCCAACTGACATGGTCTCCAAGTGGGCCAGCTGCCAGGGTTTGAGGAGTGGATAAATGGTGGGTTTATTCATTAAGGAAGGAAAATATTTTTATGAAACAGTTCTTAGATGTCAACACGCCAGAAAATTACGTGTGAGCTGTTAAAATGCATTGTACAATACCTTAGTCTTCGTTCTCTCTAAATGAGACATCTGGGAAGAGGAGAAGGGTCTATATTTAATATAAGCATCCTTCCCTTTCTATTCCAAGAAATATCTGGGGATGTACTAGGGTTTGTTCCACTTTAAATGTCTGATGGAATTAGGCTGTGAATTTGTCCAGCCCTGGGCTTGTCTTTGTTTAGCTTAGTTTTACTTCTATGACAGTTTCAACTCATTATTTATTGTTGATATGTCACACCTTTTTGCTTCAATTTGGAATTTGGTTATGTGTTACATATTTTTCAATTTACTGCAGTTTAAGTTTTCAAATATTCTTAAAAGATGAGCTGGAAAGATGGCTCAGCAGTAAGAATACTGGCTGCTCTTCCAGACAGCTCAGGTTTGATTCCCAGTACCCACCTGGCGGCTCACAACTGTCTGTAACTCCAGTCTCAGGGATATGATGCCCTCTTCCAGCCTCCTCAGGCACTAGGCACTCATGTGGGTAGTGATACAGATACACATGTAGGCAAAATTCCTGTACACATACAATACATAATAAAATTTTTAAAATATACTCCTTAATGAACCTATTTGTGTATAGTCTCTCCCCTCATCTGTCTGTCTGTCTGTCTGTCTCTGTGGTGTGTGTGTCTCCATCTCTCACTCACTTGTTCTTCTGTTTGTTTATTTATCGTGTCTTTTCTCTCTTTTAGTGAGTTTGGCTAAGGGTTCATCAATTTTATTTTTTTATAAGAATAATTCTCCATTTTACTCTTTTATGTCAGTATTATTTGCTTCTCTGGTTTTTAATTATATCTGCTAATTATGGATTTTGTTGAGACCTTGCACATTGTTAATTTATTATTTGTGTTTTTTTAACATAGTCACTCAATGTTTCCTGCATTGGTGTATCTCACAGTTTCTGGTAACTGGGTTTCCATTTTTGTGTTTTTCAGATTTTTTATTAGTGTTTTCAAATATGTATGTCTGTGTGTGGGTATGCACATACACATGTGTGTGGGTATGCACACACCACAGAGCCAGAAGCATCAGATGCCCCATGTTCCGGTGGTAGTAAACTACCTGACATGAGGGCTGGGAACTTGCTCTGTAGATCAGGATGATCTTGAACTCTGTAGAGGTCAGCCTGTCTTTACCTCCCGTGTGCTGGGATCAAGGCATGCATCGTCACGACCAGGCTAATGCAGATAATCTTAGGGCAGAAGTTTGTATGCTTTAAGTACTATTTAAATGATAAACCATGTTCTTATTGTTGCTCTTGTTTTTGACTACAAGCCCATATTTCCAGTGGCCTCCTGACTACCTCCACAAGTCAGTTTTTGTGAGAATGTGAGCATCAACTTCAAACTCAATGCTGTTCCTCGGCATTTCCTGAATCCATTGATTGATGTTAATTGTCTACACATTGTAAAAGCATCTTCATCCTAGGATCCTTGCCTTCTTAGAATCCTCTGAAGCTCCTCACAGGAGAGGGTACCAGAGCCTATTGAGTCAGACTCCTGAACATGCCCTTTTCTGCTCCACTCCATTCTCACTGCTACCCTCTTTTCGATCTTTGTTTAAACCCATACTTCAGAGATTGCCACCATGTTTCCCTTCCACTAGTCAGGCCTCTGCAATGCAGCTGGAGTGCCTTACAGAACACAAGGGAGGCCATGTCTTCAAGGTGTTCCCTGTGGTCAGCTGTGCCTTACGGCTTTGACATCGGTTTCTCAGTTGAACCTTTCACTTGAGTTTTGTTAACGTCCCATGAGGAGTGGTTGTTGTATTTGGTGACGCAGTGTTTGAGAGGACGTTTTCCATACCTTAACCTTCCCTAGTATCCTTTCCTACCTATCCTAATAATTAAGAGTAATGCCACACAGAAGAGTAAGAATCCTCAGAGTAGTTTGGAAGAGGCTCACGCATACACCAGATGTCACCTCCGTGTCTTTCTCAATCCCTCTTGTCCCTCAGACACTCTTTCTCACATCCCAGGCTCCAGTGTTTCCAGCATTCTATAGTGACTTCTCTATTGCCTGTTTAAGCTCTGTACCTTTTCACAACCTGACTCCCTGCTCAGAAGCTCTTTCTCCCTTTATTCTTGTAGTTCCACTGAAATAATCTCCGATTTCCTTCTTAGAAGCCGTATAACCCCCCTAGCCAACTTTGTTTACCCACACCTTTCTCCATCACTTACCGTGTGTCCACATGTGAGTCTCTCTGTCTCTTGCAGTCAAGAATCTCATTCTCTTTCTCCGTTAAACTATATACTATGTGGAGTGCTTCTCGTGCAACGGTGTTTGTTGAGTGACTAGGAGTAAAAGAATATGAAAGTTACATCTGGAAAATACTAAACAAATCTGCTTCACTGCCAGTGCTCTGGGTCAGTTCTATCTGTTACATGGAACATTGAATAAATTGCTTTTCATGAGAGTACTTATTGTTTTAAAAGATTTAAATGGAAAAGACAAGAAAAAAAGCATCGATTCTTATGATCATGAGGCATCCATGATTTTCAAGGTATAGCTGTGTGCCAGGCAGTGTGTTCAATACCAGGAATATACAGTGCTAGCAAAACAGTCATGGTCCTGCTCTTTGGGGAGCTGTCTGAACCCTTGGGAGAAACGAGCTAACAAACATTCCGTCCAGACGGGTGTGTGGTGCATCACAAACCATATGGCACAGTGACTCAATGTAGTTGGAGGACAGCGCAGGTTTTCTCAAGCAGAGGCTGTGTTCTAAACAATGAAAGAGTCAACCAGAAAAAAAAAAGAGGGACATAGCGGTTAGGTGGAAGACGCTGCAGGCACCAGGGCCTGGTGTAAAATGAAGCTGAAAGAGGTGAGGAGAAGCTGATAGGATGTGCTAAGGAGTTTTGAGCCTTGATCCCAAGAGCAGTAGGAAGTCACTGAAAAGATGGGAGAGGTGCAAGGTGGGGGTGAAGAATTAACCAGCTCTGTATTAGAAGATGCGTCAGATGGCCTATAGCAAACAGACTTCACAGACGGTTTCTACTTTGACCTCTAGGAAACTAATCCCAAGCATTTAAGATGTATCATGAGCAGGATTTACCACAGTGCCGAGGCGGCAAACATTGAGGGCTACCCTTAGGTTTATGACATGATTCACAGAAAAGAATCAAGTGTCATCCGGTGATTCGGGTGCGCTGCAAAGAGAAACAGATTTGGAGAGAAAGGTCCTGATGACATGATAGCTCACAGTATGATTAAGTTTGAGATATCCAAGGGAGATGCCAGTAGAGATCCTTAGATATGGAGGGGGGAGGGGAAGTGGATGGGCTGAAATTATCAATGTGATAATTTGAAATGATGCACCCTCAGTAGCTGTTACTCCCAGCCCTGAGGGGCTGTAACTGCAGCCCCCAGAGGAGAAGTAGAAAACAGAAGGGAACTGAGAACATTTTTACCAAGGGGAAAAAATGGAAGATAGAACACTAACTCGAAATCTAATGCTAAATGTTATAGCTATTGCCACCTTGTGTTAAAAACTAGTTAAGTCACTCAAAATCTGGGATAAGAAGAAAAACAACACGTGACACTCACTGAAGTTAAGCTGTTCTGACTGAGAGAAAGGATGGGAGACCCATCTGTGTGGTCCCATCTCCCCAGGGTGGAACTAGGGCTCACATTACAGTTCCCCCATTTATAAATGAGAAAAGAGACAATTGAGGTCATACTAGGAGAATCCTACTGGCCCCTAAACCTCTATCGTTTCTACGGCTCCCTACAGAACTCAAGAAGATCACAGAGGGAAAAAGTGGTAACACCACCCTCTAGTCTTCCTTGTGTATGGTTTGTACAAGCCAGCCCAAAGGCCTGCTCATTGGATGTTAGTTCCACACTGGCATGCACACCACAAGACTGGTTTGGACAGGAAGATGAAAATGGAAATCATTGCATATAGTGGTGCAGATACCAGAAAAAACAAAAACCCTGGGACATTGGTTCTTTGTCAAGAATTAAGAATACAAAAGTGAACACCGGTCAGAATGTATTCTCATCACTGAGGCACTGTTTGTCTGGGTATGAATTAAAAGAGCATTGCAAGAATGCTCAACTTCTTTGATCCTCAAATATTGTTGGAAAGGAAAAAAGGAGAAGAGAATATTGTAAGGGAAATACTTTCTCACTGAGTATATAGATATAGATATGTAAATTCATAAAGTAATGTGAGGGTACACATGCTCTTTCTAAGAACATAGAATGCTTTATCCCAAATTCCTCTGAGGAATAAGGTGGACAGAGAGGAAATTTCACTTAACTACCTTGATATGATAATAATATCTTGCCAGCTCAGCATGGTAAAATTATTTTGATTAAATTTGCTTCTTTGGATCAGCGCCATCTATGCAGAAGGTACCTGATTAAATCCAAGTATGTGCTTCAAAGGTATGGCAAATGCCGTTAAGGGTTCTTCCCAGGGAGGTGGGAACTAAGGCAGGCCACTGCACTGGGGATTACAAAGGAAGAAGAAACAATGAAGGAAAACAGGGATTTGGTAACATCTGGGCTAGGTGTGGTGTTTTGGACACCATCTTAGAGAGTCTTTGCAGGACAAGATACTTTACAAATAAACACAAGCACTACCCATCCTTCACATAGATGTCCATGATCTAGAAAGATGTTTCCAGGGTGACAACAAAGCATCAAGGAACTGGCTCATGCCTGAAGAAAGAACGGAGAAAGAGCCATCGTGTTAGTGATAGCTTGTTGAGGGAAGAAAACCTGTCTTATAGGCTCTGATTATCTGGTTGTGTGTGCTAGTTAGTCCTGATCTTAACAAAAGCATCTGCTGGTCAATAGCCTGAGTCTCCCTTGTTTTTACCCACAATAACATGCTTTTTTGTGATCAGTCTTACTATGAATGACTGACCTTTCTGTCAAAAAAAAAAAATTAAACTTCGCAGCGGAAATGAAATAAAGCAACTGGCCCTTGTTTACTCCATGACTAAAGAGGCAGTAGCCGTGTGAAGAGCCCAGCAACCTGTCGTCCCCACCACTTCTCAGAATTTGTGGTTTTTATACCCTGCTCTGAATATATGAATCACGCACAGCCTGTTGCAATGATTCTTCTATCCTCTTAAGATTCAGCAGGGGATTGAAAGCATCACGCCTTGTGGCACTCCTCATGTCTGCCCCACCAGTTGTTTCCGAGTGCCGTCATCTTGCGTTTCCTTGAGAGTATGTATCATGAGGCAAAGGCAGTAATTACCCAGACTCCGAGTGTTAAATGTTGCTCAAACAAACCCAGTGCATGACATCCACAATAAAGAGCAGGGAAACAAAGAAATTGCAGTGTTTCATTCCGCCCCAACGCCCTCAGGAGAGCAGAAAGCACAAGGCAAAGACGTAAGTATTTATCATCTCCCAGAGCTGTATGGAGAAAGTTCACAGGAAACAGTTAAAGATGCAGCGAGGAAGCTCAGCATTTAGCTGGATTTCATTGGATTCTTGCTGTTTTGTGCAATTAAAAACCAAGTGGGAAAATATGCCATCACTAATCTTGATTTTAATAAAGTCTGACTTGGAAGGTAGCTTTTCCATCGCGAGGCCCGCAACAACAATCCTACAAAGGAAACCTTCCTGTAGGAACTGGGGCTCACTTGGTTGATCCCAGGGGTGCAATCTCTATAAGCCTTTAGAGTCTCTCCTGTGTTTGTGCCTCCCTGGGGACCATTTGGGACAGGGAGGAACCCAAACAGAGGCTTCCTGCTATTGTTGAACTAAAAAGCAAGGAACACTGTGTGTGGCATGACTGTGGTCTACTCATAGGATTTACTCTGATATAGTCCAGCAGTGTTATATATCCAGAGACAACAAGACAGGCTACCAGGTGCCTCAATAGAGAAATTTCTTCCCTCCTTCCTATCCAGGAGGCTTCCCAAGTGTCATTTCATCGACTCCAAGTCTGCCATCTGACTGTCGAAACCTCCATGAGGTTATGTACATTTTGAAACAGTGTAAACCTTTCAGAATCATTCTTTCTCTCAAGTTTTGGTTTACCGTGTGTCCAAATAACAAAAGCCACATCCGCCTCATGCCACGCCCATTTGTGTTCATGTCTTCTCCTTCCACAACTTTGTAAGGAACTGAAAAAAGAGACCTAGATCTCTTCCATGCTGTCTTTTCGGTCTTCATTGTTTTTTTTTTTTTATTGAGAAAAGGAGGAAAAAAAAAACAAGTTTCCACCTCCTCCCAGCCTCCCATTTCCCTCCCCCTCCTCCCACCCTTCTCCCCCTCCCCCCACTCCTCTCCCCCTCCCTCTCCAGTCCAAAGAGCAGTCAGGGTTCCCTGCCCTGTGGTAAGTCCTAGTTTAATGATAATTATAACAAAATAACATTCACCAAGCACTTCTTAGGTGCTTGGGCACATTTTTTTTAACTGGATCATCTCAGTTTTCTCAGTTCGGTGGCATTATGGTGAAGAACTAGGGCAGTAGGGCAGACCGCCTGTCTTCAAAGCCTTTCTCCCAAGCTACCCACCCAGTGTGCTCAAAGAAAGCAGAGTTCAAGTGGTCTGACAGCCTCAACCCCACCCACCTCTAGACACCTCCGTAGATTGCTGTGACTCAGACCTACTGGCTGTGAGCCACGCTCATTAGCAACTCCTTGTCACCCACCTGTCCTACATGTGTCTTAACATATTTAGATATTCCGAAATATCCTGACCATAATTGAATCACAGCAGAGATGCTCCTTCTTTCTATGTCTTTAGTATTGGCTGTTTTCAATCTTTTCCTATTCATGACCTCACCGTTCTCAGTGCCATCATAGTCAGGTGATCTAGTAACTTCATCTTCCCCATGAGGCAAGAGAAGCAAAAAGACCCGATCTATCCAGACAGTAGCAGAGCTACAGCCTGTAGGATTTCTGCCTCTACTGTATTCACCCGTATTAGCAGAGTGACTGAACAGGGCATGTGTCTTTGATGCCTCAGGTTGTCAGGTAACCATAGTAGTTGTCTCTCCTCCAGGCAAATAAGATCACCTGGCACACACTTGCTCTCAAGATGTGAGCTATAAGAGATGAGGCATTTTCCACAGAGGGCCATTAAGTCTGGAATTCCCTTCCCCTGGTCTGACAGAGCTCTGGAGAGTTGGTCTCCTGGGTCTTGACAAACCACATTAAGTTGAGCTAGGCAGCCAGTCGTACTTGGTAAGAAAGCTTAGTGGGCAGGAAGAACGTCGTAAGTAGACTCTGAGTCCTGAGCAATTTGTAATTTTGCAGTTTTCACTGCTTAGAACCCTGAAGATGGTTACCCAATTGAATGTGATTCTCCTCGAGAAATACAACTTTGGTCTTGCAGTTTGCATGATTGTATTTCTATGTTCTTACATCATATCGCAAATGATGTGGTGAAGAAGCCTACAGGGAAGTTTTTGTTTCTTTTGCATAAACTATTTTGCAGTAATTGACCAGCCATAGAGAGCTGATCATCTCCTGTGCACTCAGAGTGAGTTCTGTGGCCACCGGAGACTAATAAGACACGTCCCTGGAACTATTATCACTTTGTTGAAGAAGCTGCTATGTGAACAAAAACGAGCCTTCGTTAATTTCCCTTTTCATATTTAAAAAACCTTGTCAGTATTTTCCCTTTGGGAGTATGTAATTTGTCAATAGTACCTATTATTTTAGATATACAGAAAAGAGAAGCAGGGTAAAACGTCCTTATTAATTTATTTTTTTTTCACTGATCTTCATGTCAGATATATGTTCCCACTCATTAAAATAAGATTTTTCCAAATTTATATTGCTGAATCCTTTTTTATATTGTAGAAATATAAAATTGTCCACTGAGATGGCTCAACAAATTAGGGTGCCCGCAGCTAAGTCTAATGACCTCAGTTGGATTCCTGGATGGGACCCATGTGGTAAATGGAGAGAACTATTTGTCCTCTGACCTCCATGTTCATACTGTGTCATACACACACATCAATAAATAATGCATCTATTAACACGAAAATGTATGTATTATTTTAGGGCTAAGTGTGGTGACACATGCCTTTAATCCCAGCACTTGGGAGGCAGAGACAGCTGAATCCCTGAACCTAAGGCTAGCCTGATCTACATAGTGAGTTCCAAGCCAGTGAGAGCTACATAGTGAGTCCCTGTTTCAAAAAAAAAAAAAGCAATCATATATATATATATGAGAGAGGGGGTGGCAGGCAGGCTAGGGATGCAGCCTATATTGATAGGATGCTTGCTTACCTAGCAGGCACAAAGCCTGAATTTTGATCCTCAGCATCAAATAAAGGAGGCATGGTGATGCATGCACTCAGAAGGTGAAAGCAGGTGCATCAGAAGTTCACAGTCACTCTTGAAGACATGGACGTCCAAGGCCAGAATGGAACACATAACACCCTGTCACAGAAACAGAAATGGGGAAGGAGGGAGTGGAGGGGTTTGGAAGAGGAAAAAGGAAAGGGGGAAGAGGAGATGGAAAAGAAACGTTTTCTGTATCTGAAACATTTCTGAAGTAATTTGAATTTCACTCCTTCTTCCTTCCCCCAACACGCGCATGTGTAGAACAAATGAAGTCTACATTGTACTGCTCCTCAGGAAGCAGGGATGATCCCCAAGTATCACAATTAGAACTGTCTGATAAATGCTTATTAAAGTGTGGCAAGCCGGGCGGTGGTGGCGCACGCCGTTAATCCCAGCACTCAGGAGGCAGAGGCAGGCGGATCTCTGTGAGTTCGAGACCAGCCTGGTCTACAGAGCTAGTTCCAGGACAGGCTCCAAAGCCACAGAGAAACCCTGTCTCGAAAAACCAAAAAAAAAAAAAATCTTAAAGTGTGGCAAGCTTTTCCCAATGTTGTAAAAACTTTGAATGTCTCAGCTCTCTTCTATTGCCTAGTCTGCACTGGCCAGTCCCCTCTTTATATGTCAAAAAAAGTGGATCTCTAGGCAAACTATACATAATAGATATTTAGTTATCATTGTTTGCAAGTGTCTGAAATGTTTTAAAATGATTCCTACTTACTAATGGTTTAAACCAGAGGTGTTCAGCCTTTTTGTTTCTCTGGACCACACTGGATGAAGGACTTTCTTGAGCTACGTGCAGAGGTGTTCAACACACAATCCATGGTTTACAGAAATGTGTATGTGTGTGTGTTCCTTGGCTGTCCCAATTAGAACTGTCTGGTAAATGATTGTTAAAGATATGAAGTGGGGATGGAGAGAGAAAGTGATGCTGTGACATGACATTGTCATCTATAAAACTGATGATCAGGGATGGCTCAATGAGAAAAAAAAACAATGTTTTAAGTAAGTTTATAATTTAAGGCTCCATTCATAGCTCTCCCAGGTCAAATATGCTATTTTATTTCACATTTTCTGTTTTTAGAAAGTAACGTATTGTTTCCAGCAGTGGAAAGGGATCTTGGAGCTTGTGTTCTGAGTAACAGAACAAGCATTACAAGTTTGCCCGAACTCAGCTGTCAGCGTATTTGCTGTGGGGCTTTCTTGTCTGAGAAAAGTTCTTTATGGGTTGTGTGCCCTGCTCTTGGACTGCATGCACAGAAGCGTTCTCACCCCTCGCCAATGCACTCTGTTGCAGTTTGTGTCGGTGCTGGAAGGGGTGCTGTCCAAGCTGTCCAGGTATGACGAGGGCACTTTCTTCTCATCCATACTGTCATTCACTGTAAGTATCTCACACCGTAAGTTCTCTTGTGTTGCCTTGTAACAGTGACCACAGTACTTGTGCATCCGCTAAGAATCCTCATGGGTATCCTTTTCTTTCCCATTTAAGGTGAAAGCGGCAGCAAAATATGTCGATGTCCCTGTAAGTATTTATAAACATGTGTTTATTCCCTTCCTCCCTCCCTCTCTCCTTCCATCCATCCACCCTGCCCTTCCTTCTCTCCCCAGCCCTTCATAATTATTCAGTACTGGCTGACTTCAGTTCTTTAAACCAGTATCATCCCTTGGGGAGTAGTTTCCTTCCCTTAAGCCAATCCTAACCCTCATAGTAAAAGCTCAGCAACACCTTTTTTTTTTTGCTGTTTAATTTTTTTTTCCTGTAACTTGTGAGCTGTCAAAAAGTTAGTCTGTCATGAAAACATGGCATTAGAGCTCCAGAAAGAACTTACAAACCTCCAGGGTAGGACAGAGAATACCTTACACATATAAAACAGTACTCTACATACTCATTATAGAAAGGCTCTCACAAGTTTCTAGTCAGAATTAAAATAGCAACAAAGGTTCACCAGGTAAGTCAATGACCCCAGATACAAAGGTGACAAATAATAATCACTCGTTTAAACGTTTTGCTTTTCAAAGACTTCTTTGGAACTGATACATGATCTATAAATTTGTTCAAAAATTAAGATACCAAGACTGGAAATCATGGAATAAGATAAATGCATAAACCGATTTAGTATACTATTTTGAAGCTGTACTGAATTATTTTGGGCTTTAAATTTTATTAGTATCACTTTCAAATATATGGTTTATAGATGATCCAAGTCTAAAGTGATCTAATTATGGACTCGAGCGTACGTTATCAATTTCCACACGATTAGATCATGGTGACTAACCTTAAACACAGCACATTGCTGGATTCTAACCCAACTCTTTGTTCCTGAGCATCAGCTCGGGAGCATTGCTGTGCACGTAAGCAGTGTGACTGCTGAGAATCTCTGAGCAACAGTTGGAGGTGGTTCTTGTTTTGCGAATGCTTACCTGTGTTTTGTCACCAGTGTGACCAATGTAGTCTTAAGTGGACATTATAAACTAGAAGGCCCTGGGTGTTCTTGTCATTCATTGGGATTTCTTTGGAACATTTTACTTAAAGGACGACCCCACAGAAGCCTCTGCACCCTGTCTGTCATGTACTTAGGATCAGAGCGGGGAGATACATGGGTTTAAATACATGCATGGAAGACAGGAGTGGAGAACTAAGGGTTTTTATAGTTTATGTATTCAGAAAGACAAGCTACCATGTACACATTACTTCCATGGACTACTTCTATATCATATAATAGGTTTCATCTTGAATTTTAATAGGATAGGGTATCCTAATTACTTATGTCTCTCGAGCTTTTGATGCTCTCAAGGTGACTATGAACTAGGTCCTATATGCCATAAAATGTTAGTTGGGAGAAGCAGAAAGTGCTTCATCCACTCCCCTCAATACAGAAAGAACGTCCCTTGACATACTTCTCAAAGATGCTCTCAGCTCTGTTTAGGTATTTCGGTGGTCGCAAACTGGCCTTTAGGCATCCTGCTCTTAAATATGCTAACCTGACCTTCTGCACATCTGTGAGTTCCACCTGCCAATCCTAGTTCTGTTCTTTCTTCAACAGTATAATCCTTCAACTATATGATGATCTTTGTCATGGTTCCTCTCCCCAGGAGCTGTGGTGCCTATTAAAATGCATGTGTTATCAGAGCAACTCTTATTCTTTGGGTTAGGTACCCTTAAGTCTTCACTGAACCGCCTGTGTTGGATGTGTTCCAGACCATGGGCATTCTTAATGGAACTGTGCACCCCATACCTCCAGTGGCTGAGAATCTGGGAATGGAGTAGTATATGGACATGCCAACATGAGCAATGCTGAGTTGGCCATTCCCAGGCTCTTCATCATATCTATCACTGCTTAGACGAATTGTAACTGCCATGGCCACTGCTCAACCAAGTTATCCCCTGCAGCAGAGCTATCTGTCCTACACACACACACACACACACCCCACACACACACACCCCTAAGGGCACATACACAGTTGATTAATATTAATTAATTCTTTTCACACAGAGGTTCACTGGCCTGGGACTTAGAAATGGCTGAGTTTTCATTCTTTTTATATGGCCTTGGACAAATGAATTAACGGTATAGCCTGGAGCTCTTCCTTAGGTGACCTCAGTTTAGTCTCCTATAAAATGAGCAAAGGCGTTATGCGACTTGCAGCAATCCTATGACAAGCTTCTAGGCTTTGAGTTCTAAATATCTGTTAAAGTCCGAGGGAAAGCTGGTCCCAAGATGTTTCCCATAAAATGATGAGAAGGAAAGTTCTAGGAAAGCAGTCTGGGACAGGAATAATACCTTCTCACAATACTGTCACTCGCTGGACATTGTTTTGACAAATAAGTAGAAATACTGACCCATTATAAAATTTAAAATTACCTATGAAATAATTAAATATCTATTTTCTAAAAGGGGGAAGGGAGATTCATGTTCCCAAGACCTGATCACGTGAAAGAAATTACCACACAATTGAGGTATGAGAGCTAGTTAGAAATTGATTGGCCAGGCATGGTGGTGCATGCCTTTAATCCCAGCACTCAGAGGTAGAGGTAGATGGATCAGATCTCTGTGAACCGAAAGCAAGCCTGGTCCAGGCGAGTTCCAGGCCAGCCAAACCTACGTAGTAAAACCCTGGATGAAAGATGTGGGTGAAAAGGAGGAGAGAGGTCGAGTGTTCAAATCGAGTGACCAAAGTGTATCATTTATGAGCACAAGCTTAGTAGATGTGCTCACCATCCCAGCAGAGAGCTTTACAGTATTCATGTTGATGAGGATTTCAGGTGGTTTAAAATTTGGAAGGGGTATTAGACTGGGTCTTATATAGACCAGGATGGTCTAGAATTCAGTATATTTGTACTTGTCCTTAAAATCTTGATCTTCATACCTCTACCTTCCAAGTTCTAGGATTACAGGCATGTAGCGTCATGCCCAGTTGGTTTAATTAAAAAAAAAAAAAGACCTACAGACCTGGATATGATGACTCTGTCAAGACAATACCTACAAGGGGCTGGAGAGATGGCTCAGAGGTTAAGAGCACTGGCTGCTCTCCCAGAGGTCCTGAGTTCAATTCCCAGCAATGACATGGTGGCTCACAACCACCTGTAATGAGATCTGGTGCCCTCTTCTGGTGTGCGGGCATACATGGAGACAGAATGTTGTATGCATAATAAATAAATAAATCTTTTTTTTTTTTTAAAAAAAAAAGACAATACCTACAAGAAAGGAATACAGATGTGAGAGTGGCAGCTAGCGTGCCCAATGCTGGAGCAAGAGGAGACAGTTCACCCTGGCCTTATAAAACGGGAGCACTAGGTCAAAACCATAAACTGGGTAACACTGAACTAAGTACTATATGTGATAAAAAAAAAATCAACCCATCTCTGTAGGAGAGATGCTGCAGCAATGGAGAGCGTGTATTACTTCTGTAGAGGATCCAAGATCACTTCCCAGCAGATTTGTCAGACCCCACTTCAGCTTCAGGGGGTCTGACGCTTCTATCCTCTAATGGCTTCTGCACTCATACACACACACACACACACATTAAAAAATAAAAATAAAATATTTAAAAATAAAAAGTGTGTCAATCCATGGCAAAGGGCAACAAGGTGACTAGGTGGGTAAAGGCAGCCGGTGCCAAGCCTGATGACCTGAGTTCAGTCCTGTCCGGGTTCAGCCTCGGCAGGGTTATCACGTCTCAGGGTAGTGGCATGAGGATTAGAAATATCAGGCAAGAGGAACAGAGATATGAAAGGAAAGGAACAGAGATGAAGAATAGAGCCGAACCGGGAGGGTAATCCAATGAATACTGAATTTGTCCATACCTATTTTTCATAGGCTTATGTACCCCAATCCAAAAGGGGGAAAGAAGGCAAAAGGCTGTTTTATCATGATACAAAGAACAAACAGAGCAGTTACCTCTTCAATACCTGAAACTCAAGTAACTATATTCTGAGTCAAGCATTCTGTTGTTTAGGAAGAACATGCAGTGACCACACCTTAGACCCAAGCATCCAGTAGGCAGCCATTTCCTAGGTCAAAGCCCCATCATAACTTGAAGGAGAAGGAATGGGCATGAATTCTCGGACCTTTGGTCAAGGTGAAACGGACCTACTTCTCTGGGGCTCCCACACAATCCTCAGAACCCAGAGGATAGGAGAGAATCAGTTCCCAAAAGTTGTCCTCTGATCTCTACCCATGCATGCCTACACTCCACACACAAAATAAATAAACTAAGATGTAATTAAAGAAAAAACTGAAAGGGCATGGGAGGCTGGGAGATGGCTCTGTAGATAAAAGCACTTATTTCTCAAGTGTGAGGACTTGGGTTCAGTTCAGATCTCCAGAACCCACGTAAATCTGGATACGATCACTCGTGTCTGAAATCTCAGAATTCCTTCAGTGAGATGGCAGACAGAGACATTAGAATCCCCAGGAGGATGTTGACTAGCCAGCCTGGTATAAGCAGCAGTGAGTACCAAAAGAGAGAGCCCGCCTCAAATAAGATAGAATATGAGAACCAGCGCCCCTCCTTGTTCTCCGACTCCCACACCAGCGCTGAAGGCTGGTCGCACACAGTAGCACACAGGCTCCACGAATACTTTGGAACATGCATACATATACACGAAGCTGAGATAAATGAACACAAAGGTTCGTAAAGTATCATTTGAGACAACATTGTGGAGTATTTTTTTTAAGCAGGTAGTACGGTCCCTTTGGGGAACCAGGACGCCTGTGCTTGAATTCTCCCTCCGTCACTTTGCTTATGATGTCAGTATGACCTTGGGCACCAATTTCCTTGTCTATTAAATGAAGATATAATTATACCTCTTACAGATTTATTGTGAGTAAGCACTTTCCAGGCCTCTTAGAGTGTAATTAGTACTCAGTTAAATGTTAGTTATTATCATACATGTCTATTGATTATAAAATAAAGTTTGACGACTATATTCTACAAAATCAGTATTTATTGATTGTATCTATAGTACTGTGGACAAGTAACATAAAACATTTAAAAACAACACATCCTTTCAACTTATCCTGTAGAAAGCTGCCAGACTAGTTAAGGGTGTAGAGAAGGGAGCTGCGGGCCTGCTTTTCGCCTCCCAGCTCCCAGCCGCCTGGCTAGCTTATGCCCCGAAATAACAACACACAAATTGTATTCTTTTAAACACTGCTTGGCCCATTATATCTAGCCTCTTCTTGACTAACTCTCACATCTTGCTTAAGCCATATTTAGTAATCTGTGTAGCACCATGAGGCAGTAGCTTTACCAGGAAGAATTCTAGTGTACGTCCATCTTGGGCTGGAGCTTCATTGCATCTGCCCTGGAGAGGAGAGGCATGGCGTCTGGCTCACTTCCCTTCTTCCCAGCATTCTGTTCTGTCTACTCAACTTACCTAATTTTCTGACCTATCAGGCCAAGCAGTTTTCTTTATTGATTAACCAGTGAAACAACAGATGGACAAATGACCTTCCCCACATCATAAGGGTCCTACCCAAGAAACTTGGAAATAGTAGCTTGTGAGGAGCTAAGCGGAGGAGGGAGAGGAATGGGTGTTTATTCTGAAAGGAACCTAACTTAAGAGACAAGATGGGTTTAAGGGGAGGGGAGAGGAAGGGGGGGAACAGAGGAAAATGTATAGCTCAATAAAGTCAATAAAAAAAAGACAAGATGGCCAGTTCATTATCAGTGTTCTCTTCAGTATCAATCCTTTCAAACATTCTATCTTTATGCTCATTACAAAAAAACATGTAGAATCCTAAAGCTCCACAAATGTGGCTTAAACTTAGCTCCATATTACACAAAGGACATAAAGTCCAATATCCAGGTTCAGGTCCCTTTCTAGTCCACTTCAGCTGCTCACCTGTGGCTTCCATCTTCCTTCCTTCCTTCCTTCCTTCCTTCCTTCCTTCCTTCCTTCCTTCCTTCCTTCCTTCCTTCGCATTGAGGATACTAGCATCACAGGGTCATCCTTTCACATATGTGCTTCTGATATTGTTTGCTGTTTAGATAAGGTCACTTTGACATTCAGAGCCATACATAAGAGGGAAAGCCAGGCAGGACTTGGGACCATGCTTCCCTGGAAGGATCTGTGTGATCACCAGGACGTGACACAGGTAGATGTGATGTGCCTCTCACAAAAAGCTTGGCTTCCCTCACCCGCACAACATTACTGTCATTTTTGCTTTGCTCTGTTTGATTTTGTTTTTCCCCACTTAGCTCTTCTTTCTTTTATATGCTCAATCAGTCAGTGGCCTGTCCCTGGCCAGGAGCAGCCTAGTGTTTTCAGACCTCCTTTACCTAAATTGAATCCCAGTCCCTCTAAATCTTAAAAACTAAACATGAAGTGGTACACAGAGAGTCTTAGCTTGACCCCCTCCAAGACTCATGTTATTTTAGTCAATGATACTGTAACATCTGTGGATAGAAGAGGGAAAGTTAGCAGACACCTTTGAGCAGAGACTTTGTATCAGTAGCATTCAATGTGACTGTAACTGTGTGGAACTTGCATCTGATTCACTTATTAGTGCTTGATTTTGGACAGTCAATGGCTGGTCCCTTCTTAGAGGAAGACGGTTTCTCCTGCCGTCAGCATTCTTTGGTTGTATGTGGTTCTTTGACTCATCAACATGACTGATAAGACCTGAACAAGGACCACACAAATAAACATGCTAACCTTGAAGGGGATGTGCTCATGAGGCTTCTGCCCCAATATTTAAATAACCTTGTCCTTGAAAAGGTATTTCTCCAACAAAAAATGTTGGAGCAAACACATGCTTATAGCAACCATTTCTAGACATGTTGGAATATAAAGTATGTCACTCCTTAAAAGAAATAATACAGAAAGCAGTGTGACTACTTACGTTACTGGGTTTTAGCCCATTCTGGTGTCAGGTGTTCCTGAACTTTGTGGGAGGAGTCTGACTCTTACTGACTCAGTATATAAACTCTGCAGTAAAAGAACACCACTTCAGGGCCTGGAGAGATGGCTCAGAGGTTAAGAGCACTGACTGCTCTGCCAGAGGTCCTGAGTTCGATTCCCAGCAACCACATGGTGGCTCACAACCACCTGTAATGAGATCTGGCACTGTCTCTTGGAAAGTGTGTATATATATATATATATATATATATATATATATATATATATATATTAAATAAACAACAACAACAAAAAACAAAGAACCCAGGTTCAATTCCCAGTACCCACATGGCAGCTCACTGTAACTCTTCTTCCAGGGGATCTGATACTCTCACACGGACATACATGCAGGCAAAACACTAATGTACATAAAATGCAAACAAATTAAAAAAAAAGAACAACACCTCGGAAATCTAAGACTGACAGATATACATACACTTAGAACATTTTACTTCAAACCTGAAAGATATTTTTTAAAGGTTTTGCCATCTGTAGTTCCAATTTTCCCATTCACCTCTTTGTGTTATGTGTGTGTGCGTGCGTGCGTGCGTGCATCTGCATTTGTATGTAGTTATGAGTAAGTGCAAGCATGTGTAAAGGCCAGAGGTTGGTGTCCCTCTGCTTTCACCTTAGAAAATCACTTCACCTTATTTTCTAAGACAAGGTCTCTCACTGAACCTTGCCATTTTGGCTAGAGTGGCTGAAAAACTGACTGTCTATGAAGCCACTGGGCTCCACCTGCCTCCACCCCTTCCCCCCAGTACTGAAAATGTAGGCATGTGCAGCTGAGGATGGGGGACAGGGCGGATCTGAACGCAGTTCCTCATGCATTCACAGCAACTACTTGATCTATTGTGACCTCTCCACACCCCTTCTTCCCTATTTCTCATTTGGGTCAGGAAAACCATAATAATATTTTGGTTTTCTTTGGTTTCTTTTGTTTGGATGGTTGGTTGGATTTTGGGGGGAGGGGGTAGGTTGTTTGTTTTGTTCTTGTTTTTTTGGTTTTTCAAGACAGGGTTTCTCTAAGTTACAACTCTGTCCTGGAACTTTATAGATACTTTATAGACTAGGCTGGCTTCAAACTCACAGAGATCCACCTGCCTCTGCCTCCCAAGTGCTAAAGGTGTGCACCGCCTGACTCACATTTAATAAAATCAATCTTTCCTCTCTCCCTCCCTCCCTCCCTCCCTCTCTCTGTCTTCCTCCCTCCCTCCCCCTTTTCTCTCTCTCTCTCTCTCTCTCTCTCTCTCTCTCTCTCTCTCTCTCTCTCTCTCTCTCTCTCTGTTGCTAGAGACCTAACCTAGGGCATCATATATCTTAATTAATAGATAACAATTGTTTCACTATTTTATAAAATAGAAAATCTACTTTAAAGTCTTTTTTTTTAAAGCATCTTTGTATATTTTGTCATTTAAATTTCTTCCCTCTACCCCTTTCCATAAACTAGTCCTCTCTCCACAGAGAGGGATACATAACATACTCACATTGGTATCAATCTAGTTTGAAGGTTTTGGCTCTATTTCCTTTTGGCTTTCTGCATAGGTGTAATATAATTTTGATACTTCATTAAAAAACTAATGAAGTAAATCAAGTGTATTTTTTTACAATATCACAGGAATTATTGTCTAATGTGTAAATGCCAATATAATGAACTATATACATTAGGAGGTGAAAAAGCATGCTGTTTTTTTTTTTAACAATCACCAAGACCAATTATGTGTTCCCTAGTAATCAGTTGTTAAGTTATTACTGAGCCTTGTGTGCTGGAGCTAGGCCACAAAGGGTTCCTGGGTTCCTGCCACACTTTCAGATTCCAAAGCCCTGCTCTTATCTCATGCCTTTCACTTTGTCAGCGATTGCTATACAGCCAGATGTGGCATTTCCTTTCCAGTGCATACAAAAAACATGCAGGAGGAGAGGACAGATAGCATAGTTTCACACTTGGCTGCTTCTCCAGTGCAAGTTTTCCTTCTTTCTTTCTTTTCTTTCTTTCTTCCTTCCTTCCTTCCTTCCATTTCCTTTCTTTCTTTTGAATCTAAGATGTGCACTTTTAAAATTAAGTCAGTTTCACTGTAGCTTCTAGTTAATCTTTGAGACAGGAACGGCATATTTTCAAATGTGTCTCCTTGTTAAACAGACACCATGACAGTGTTTGTGTAGTGTCGTGTTCACCTCCAGTGGAAGGTTAAGCTGCGTCTTCTGTATCTTAATCTGTCACTGTGGAAAATGACGGCCATGCCATACCCACCTACCCATGAATGGGGAAGCAAAAACTCACACCTGTGTGATTAGGTAGGGCAGCAGGAAGTAAGAACGTTTGCAGCATATAATTAGCAAGGATTTCTTTTCTCTCTCTTTTTAAGTGGTATGTTCATCTCGCTGGGTTAACTAGTAATTAATGCTTGGAAGGGTAGGGGGACTGTGCTGGAATCTGCGTCTTGCTCATTCACTCCCTGGTGGATTCGGTGGCATTTACGACCACCGTCAGAAGAACTCGCCTTAGAATAATTCATTTTCCTTCCATGGCTATGATTTCCTTATGCTCATTGGGAGAATGTTTTTATATATCTTTTTGTCCCTTTACTATAGCTTTGTTGGCCAAAATTTGCCTTTCCTGGTTAGAAGATTAAAAGTAATTTAGGAATTCTTTATGTTTGGAGACAACTAGCCTAACAAGCAAGTTGGAAAAGTTCATGTAGAGAACTGAGAGTTTCAGAGGCTTAAATTGAAAATAGGGGGAAAAAAAAGTGATTTTATGTTCCTAAATTATATTTAATAGAGTGCTCGCCATGTGGTTTTTTAATTGTTATTTTCTCATATTCATTAGGAGGCTGTAATTTAATTAACAATGGAGAAAAGATTTCTAAACATGACTCTGTAGGATACAGTCTTCTTGATAAAGAGGCATGGCAACGCATGGTTACTGAAGTTTCCCAGGGCGCTCTTCTGGAGGAACTGGACAGCATACCTGCTTTGTCCAGAGTCGGGAGCCTCCTCCACCTCCACAGTGCAGTCCCAAACATTTAGTTCATCTACACTCCAAAATGTGCACAGGAAGCTAGCATCCGAGTGCTCAGCGTGCAGGGTGGTTGAAGCATTAGCACATAAGGTAATGGTTAATATTGCAACCAGAAGCGGTGGCTTGTCAAGTGTGTCAGTTCCACCGCCACATCCCAGCAGCCCTGGCACAAAGGAGCACTGAGCCAGTGATAATGTCTTCGATCCAAACACGTTTGCGCTGAAGGTAGAAACTGTTTAAAAGGAAAATTGCATCTTTTCCAGCAATTTATCATAGATAATTACCCTCTCGTACGCCAAATGAAGGATAAAGTGTTTTTAAAGAACTATAACTCTAATTGGAACATGTCACCAGGTGTTGCAGCTACTCTTACTTGTGTATATCCTTTTAATGATTACAGTCTCATGCCACAAACTGCATGAAAATATATTCACTAGGTGTGAAATTCCCATATGTCACAGTTTCAAGAATAGGTAAACAGCACAAGATAAAGGAAGGAATAATGCTAATGAGGAATGTTAAGAAGTCTAGGCTTTAGTTTCCAAGCAAGAACATCATAATTTGCCGAAAGAGAAGAAAAGCAACTTTGAAACTGCAAACTCGGCTGAGCTTCAGCCCACACACTTACGAAGTTGCATACAAAGTTGCAGAACTCGGTTCAGCTTGCAGCTCGGACCTTTACTTCCCTGGAGTCTGTCAGTAGGGAACTGGATTTAGTTTTCTTTTATGTTTAAGCTGCAAAGTGTTTGTTGAGTTTAGATGGTGAAAGGTAACAATTCCTGGACAGGGTCTTTTGGAGTCTTCTGAAGTTCGTTGTTAGTTTGGGAGTCATCAAGAGCGCAGGAGTGTCTGTCAAAGAAACTGGCCTGGCCGCTGCTCTCCACTGGTCCTGGAAGTGACTGGTTTTCCACGGACTCTGTTGGGGGAAGTGATTGAGTGGATTAGACTTCTCAGCATAGTTTTCTTTTGAGGGGTGGAAATAAGAAAGGTTTGGGTAGGGAGAAACGATGGGAAGACAAACCTCCTTTTCAGCTTCCGTGTAGCCAGACTGGGCTCGCTACCTTGCTATTATGGGTGTCATGGCGTCTTATTCATTCGCTGGCACCTGCATGGAACTCAGATGCTGAGCTGCCTCAGGAGTGAGCAAAGAAAACTGGCCTCGTGTCATTTTCATTCCAGGACATCGTGCCTTCTGGGCGTTCTAATTTTCAGTGTTTTGACAAAGTTTGAGAGGCACAGAGAAAAATCCGTATCATATGGGTCCGTTCACCTGAGTAGAATCAGGACTGGTGATGTTTGTACAAATGACCCAACCTCTTCCCTTGAAAAATTGATGTACAAACTTCACTTCCCCAAAATAAAACCAACTTAAGTTTTAGTTTATTATCCTTGGGGTTACTTAAACTTTCAAGCACTGGTTATGAGGATCATGCAGAAAAGCAAGGAATGCATTTGTTCAGTTGCCTCCATCAGGTTAGCAATACATTGCCTATATTATGTATGGATGCTCTTAAAGGAGACACTTGTGAGAACATTTGTATAAACATTTGTTTTATATTTTTAATGTAATTTAGTTATATCATAGTTACGTTGTAAAAATTCCTGAGATTTTGATATCTATGCTTTAAGGTGAATTTAAATTATCAAGACTGGAGGTATAGCCCAGTTAATAGATATTTTCCTGACATGCTCAAAACTGTGTGTCTACTCTCAGCACCTCATAAACTGGCGTGGTTGTGCACATTGGTAATCCAAATACTTGGAAAATGGAGGCAAAGAGGATCAGAATCAAAAGTCATCCTCGTCAACATTACAAGTTCAAGGCCTCCTAGGTCACCAGATACCCTGTCTCAAAAAAAAAATGCAGTCATTTTTACTGAAGAGAAAAATAATTTTTTAACAAAAAGCCTGATGTTTATCACTGAAACAAAATATCCTGGTGCTTATAAATGCAATGGTTAGGAAATAGACACTCACTGTGGCAAATAAAATACCGATCCACCCGCTGCAAAAAGAGCCTAAAATGGCAAAGACTTTCGGTCCCTCACAAGAAGATTCTCCACCATGTTGCCATCAGCCAATCCACACCTTGTGCTGCTTTTACAGAAGTAGCGCTAGTTAAGTAGCTCATATGCTCTTTGATTGTCTTTCACTACTCACTTTTGCCACTCCGTCTATTGGTCAAGGCTGTAAGCACATCTTATAACCGTAGGATGGTAGAAGCTTGACTATCTTACTTGGCTATCAGTTCTACTGTTAAGTTCTTACTAATGTTATACTCTATAATCAAATAACTCAGTGCAGGTTATGAGTCAAGCCCAGATGTAAGTAATGTAAATAATTCTTTCCATCAGTCAGCCTAGCGTGCATATGAAACTTGAGAAAGAGCTCATGATAAGTTGAGAAGGAAATCTCTTTGGCAGCCACGAAGGCTTTTGACCCCCATTCTGTTTTTTCTTCTCCCTTTTCTTTTAAATTCTACAGCAGTAGTTCTCAACCTACTTATAGGTAGGTCATGAATCTTATAGGGTCACTTATCGGGTATTTACATCAAGATTCCCAACAGAAGCAAAATTACAGCTATGAAGTAACAGTGCAGTCATTTATGATTGAGGGTCACCACAACACGAGGAGCTGTAATAAAGGGTCACAACATTAAGAAGGTTAAGAACCGCTGGCCTATAGCAAGGAGGAATAATGCTAACTACCCTGCCTCCTCAAACAGGAAAATAATACCAAATGCAAAATGATAATTTAGTGAGTTCCCTAGTTCACCTCCTTGGCCCTACATTAGAAATGAGTTTATTGATGTTCTCAATGCACTTCTATAATATAACAAATCCCTAAGATAGTATCAGTAAGCGATGAATAAAAGCAATAGAAAATCAAAAAGTACCCTGTTTGACTTTGCATTAAATGGTTTCCCAGGTTTCCTAGTATTTTTCTAATCTGAATAAGAACACTGGTTTGTATTCCTTTAATACTGAATATTCTAAAGAGGCAAATCAGGACAGTTTATGGCTTCATACCATTGGCGAGCAAATGGGGGGGGGAGTAAAAAGTCAGTTGTATAACACTTGCAATTAGGACATAATCTTTCCATTGACAAATTTTCTTTTAACCTTCTCTCATACTTCTTGGCACACTGACTTTTCAAGATAGTCATTTTTTTAAAAGACACTTATGGGAGGTTGGAGAGATGGCTCTGCAGGTAAGTTGCATGCTACCCTTCAGAAGACCTGAGTGTGGTTGGACAGCTCACAATTGCCTGTCATCTCCAGCAACAGGATAGTTCAACACTTTGGATGCTGTGTATGTATGTGATAACATACACATACCCACATAAGACACAGCCATATCATTAATTAAAAATAAAAGAGATCTTTTTAAAGGATATGCATACATTATCCTTACAACCCTGTATTCCTAATCATCTCAACAATACTGGATGTGACCTTAAGTAGTAAAGATGAGTGTTAAACGTTTACACATGCTAATCATTGTTGATTTGGTATACACACAATTCACAGGGGTGAACAATTTCAACAGCCACTAAAATTGTTTCCCAAACTACTATTAAATAAAGCTTTAGAAATGAGAACTGACACTTTTTTATTCCCCATGTTTTTCCCATGCAACAGAAACCCGGAATGGACCTGGCAGACACCTACATTATGTTTGTTCGGCAAAACCAGGATATCCTTCGAGAAAAAGTCAATGAAGAGATGTATATAGAAAAGTTGTTTGATGTAAGTAGCTGCCATCGTCACGGGACATTGAACATTTTTATCTTGATTTAAAATGTAGATGTGTATGGAAAATATATTTTGTTGATACTAAGGTCTTCAATTAAGCATAACAGCTAGGCGTGGGGGTTAGTTTTAGATACTTGATCAAGTTTCTATAAAGCTAACTAAGAAAGTACTCAACTTAAATAAGAGCGTTATTCACTTATAACTGTGATCACTCAAATCCAAGAAAATGATATCGAGCTGGTGACATAACTGCCCAGCTTGCCCCGGTGCTGATTCTGAACCTAGGTTATTTTCTTTGAAGTGTATTTACGTGCATCTTCTCTGCATTTTAGAAATGCTTTTCTGGCAGTTTCGTTTAATTATGCAAGTTACCGCAAATGTTTTCATAACGGCAATTCACGGACTTGGCGGCGACACTTCAGCTGTGGCAGTTACAGAAGGTCCCGCTACGTCATCATCTTCGCCATGCTCTGTCGTGTCCGTGTGTGCTGTCTGTGCAACTGGGTGGTCACAGTGCACCTTATCTTTCTGGCTTTATGTTGCCAGGCCATTTTACAATAAAAGTATCATCTGTTTTAATAAGATATGTGTTAATATGCGTGAAAAGAAGGATTTCCTAAAAGCTTTGATGCCCTGCAGGGGTAGCAAAATTATCATCTATCCAGCTGGCTCTTTTACAAAATACTGAAACCGTATTAGCAACTTCTGCTTCCATTTGGAATTTCTGTGCGTGGACGGGCATATGTTTCATTTCCAACTTTTTTGCTTTTTTGCTTATGAGGTGATTTTCAGAAATGTTGAACGGAAAAAGAACGGTGAGTGAGTACTATGTCTGTTATGTTTCTTCCTCGCTAGAGCACGTACAACTTTGATGGAGGAAAGAAGGTGGAGTCATCTTGAAAACAGTCCCCTCTGGGTAGTCACTGTTAGAAGGGAAGACTGTTTTCTGGAGACCTTCAATGTTTATGTCTTGGTGACCTACTTGTGGCCGAGCTTAACCACTGTTAGGCCAGTTAGTAAGCAAAGGTAGAATTTTTTTTCACCTCAAAGATATTCTCCACTTTAACTCTTCCTCATTTGCTGAACTTTAGAAGACTTTGCAGTACTGTTAAGAACTAACTAAAGCAGATCTAAGGAGGCCAGCACTCACATAGTACGTTCATTTCATTGCGCTATTAGGCACTCTTTCCCTTCCGATACCTAAGCATCTGGCTTGGTTGTAGGTTTGCATTAAAAGCGCTAGGTTTTATCAAGAAGCTTTTCACATTTATTTTGTACACCCCCAGCAGAGCTCTGGACTTGTTATTTGTACAATAATTGTAATGTCCTCAAACATTCTATTTTTTAAAGTTGCACATATTTGTTGCTTTAATTAAAAATGAAAATGAACCCTGACTCTATTGGTATGTCATCAAGAATAGCAGAGATGAGGGGATACTAAGAGCCCCTAATTAGCCAAGGCTGAATTTGCCTCAATTACAGTTAGTAAATGAGAGGTTATCAAGTATGTGTTGAAAGGTAAAGTAGAATGTGGAGCTCAAGCAACAGATCATTACTGAGAGACATTATATAATTATTGGAAATCTACTTGGCTGGAGCTTAAAATAATATTGTTAGGTGTCAAGAAACAGTTGAAAATAATGACCCTAAGTGCACTGTTAGCAACCATAGCCTATTACAGATAAAAGATGGAAGAGAACAATAGTCCTGCGCATAGTGGCAAACTTTCCCTCGTCCAATTAGACTCCTTCCTACACAAGTAAGGAAATGGAGCCTCCGAAGTTGAGGTGCACACCAATGCACACACATTAGGAAGTGTTAGCTTGGAGTTGTTTGTATCCCATTTGGCAAAATGCCCAGGGCTCGATTTCTGATCATACAGTATAAGGGATTAACTCCTAAAGAATAATATGCCTTTTACCCAGATGGAATTCACCGGTTTAGAAAAAATGCCGACGCTATTTTACGTAAAAACGATTAGTCTGCAAGACACACATTAATTTTAAAGTGTCTCTGCCACGTTAAAAAGAAACCAGTGTGCTCTACCGCGTAGTCTTCTTTCCAGCTGATACCCTAACCGTGAGAAGGGCTGTCAAAGTATTTGTGAAAGTTGCCACACTTCTTAAGATACCCTTGGCCTCTGGTACTTTTTCATCAATTAAGCATCTTACTTGCTCCTAGTTTTATGGGGAAATACCCATGCACTCCATTTAAATAATGGTACTCCTGACTAAGGTATCTAAGGTATAAGGGTGATCATCGCCCTGGATGTATGCTTATTGTTTTAGGACATCTAGGGATGAGAACAGACGCATTCCCTACTATTCCCACATGGCCACATACCATGTTGAATGAAACTCGTGGTGGGTCCATCCTGCCCTGCTATTTTTGTTTCGACACCCACAGAGAAGTGATTTTGTTTCTTGACCTCAACATATGAAAAATGGAAATGAATAAATCTGTATCAATCCCTAAAGTTGTAAGTATTGTCGATTTAGATTTTTATGTTAAATCTGCGGGGGGGGGGGTATCAAAATCCTAAGTACCTGCTAAATGTCAAATTATTGGTACAAATATGCTGTCCTTTTTATCCTGTAAGTGCTTAAACTTACAGAGCCCTTTGTGTTTGGGACAGAAATGGCTTCTATAAAGTATAAATAACTGGCAACTGAGCCGCTAAAAAAAAAAAAACAAAACTGAGTTTAAGACATGTTTTTGATTAAGAGCTGGCGAAGCCGTTGAGTTGGTAAAGTGCTTGGCAAACAGGAGTCCCTACGTTTAAATCCCAGCACAGTGGTGAGTGAGCACCTCTGATCCCAGTGCCGTAGAAGCAGAGACAGGACAGTTTCTGAGGCTGGCCGGTTTGCTAGCCAGCTAGCTGAATCAGTGAATTGAGACACCGTGAAAAACTGTCTCAAAAAATAAGGTGGAGGGCTGGTGAGATAGCTCGGTCAGTCAGAGCACTCACTCACAACCATAACAACCTGAGTTCAGTCCGTCCGTGGAGCCCCCAGGATTGAAAGGTAGAATTGACTCCGGCAAGTTGTCCTCTGACTTCCACATGCTCACCAGACAGACAGACAGACAGACAGACAGACAGACACACACGCATGTGCGCGCACACTCACACACACTCTTCAAGCGTTCCTAACAATGTTAGCATTTTGTTCCTCTCCCTAGGTGCATCCAACATTATGGGTGATATGCCATCACCCCCTCACGTCTTTATTGTGGAATTAAAGGGTCTTCTCTTCAGAGAAAATAAGTGGCTTGTTTGGTGTCCTCAAGCTCTGAACCTGTTTCTCTTTTCAAAATCCTTCTATGAAATCCCATGCCTCAGCCATGCCTCAGACTTGACAACATTTGAAATAACAAAGTCATGTTCTGTGAGGAACACTCCACTGGGATTCCAGAGATCAGAATTTCCTGTTAATTCTGCCATTAATGGTGTGGGTGACTTTCAAACATCTGTATAATATTCAGTTTACTGTATAAAGACTGAACCTCTTCATCTAGAATTTCAAATCGTTTCTGAAATCCAGACTTTTGATCCAATGACCGTTTCTGTTTTTACTTTGGCAATGGTAGTAGAAACCGTGGGGTTGGTTGCATCCGGAGTCTTGCACAGCAGGGTAACAGTTTTCACTCTGTTGTGTTCATTGGATGGAACCAAAGTGTCCTAGCTAAAAAGCAACAACAGGTGCAATGGGGCGGTAGAAAAGACAGTCTGTATTAAAGCGTAACTAACTGGGTCAGCCAGGTGGCTCGGTGTGTCAAGGGGCTTGCCTCCAAGCATGACAACCAGAATTCAGTTTCTGGGAGCCTTGGATGGAGAGAACTGACTTCCACAAATTGTACTTGATCTCCACGTGTTGGCTGGGGCGCGTGCGCGCACACACACACACACATACACACACATCTCTGCAGACCCACAGTTTCTGCTGCCCTTGGTTACTCTTAGGTAGCCTGTCTACTGTACTTTCTCAGGCTTCAGGGTCTGGAACACAGCCACAGGTATCCCGGTGTCGTGAGAGAGCCTGGGGACATTCCTAGAGTGTATCCGTTCTCTCAATTGAAAAGTGACAGTTCCAACGTTAAAACCAAAATCCCCCAGCAAAGCCACTAGGATACTCTCTCCACGGCTTCCTAGGATCTGAGAATTTCAGGCTTGAGACAGAAAACTCGCCATTAGGATGTCAACACTATCCAGCTCTCTAAACCTTGTACATTTATTGGGCTTGCGCCACTGGAGTCCCCTTAAAACAATCTCGTTTTGGTTTCCATGTTGCTGCAGGCACACCAGGGTGCCAGTGTCTAATTGGCAAATCATGCAGATTAAGCATTCTCTTGTGTTATAAACTGATTAAATACTTAATTGTTGAGGAGTTTCATCTTTATGAGATTTTTTAAAAGACATTGTTGTGATGTCTTATAAAATTAAATGTAATTCTTTAAATGATAGCTAATCAGTTACATTCATCCAAACAGTTTTATAAAGGATTAATTTCTAAAGACATTGCCTGAAAAGAATTCTTCCTAGTTAAAAAAAAAAAAACTAAATTAAACATTTTGGGCCAAACTAGCCTTTACTGTAGAAATAGGTTCAGTCACTTATTTGTGCTATCATAAAAAGCAAAACAGGAAAGCAATACAATGAGATAGGATTTCAAAATAAAATTAATTTCGTTCTTACGGTCTCTTGCCTCTGTACTCCTAAAGAAGAAAAGGAGAGAGATAAGTGTTTAGGATGTTTTTATCCAGCCTGCAAGAGTTCAGTAGCACTGCTCCTAACTCACTTAAAGATTCAGTTTGTTACTCTGCAAATGTCCCAAGAATAATTTAAATCAAAGAGTCAGAGTGATTGCTGAACTCGGTATGATGCTACACACCTGTAATTTCCACACTCACAGGGCTGAAGCAGGAGGACCGATTTCAAGGCTACTCTGGGCTATATGGCAAGCCCCTCGCTCTAAAACAGGGAAAGGAGAAAAATGTTACCCCACTAGATAAAACTTCTGTTCCATAATGCCTTTGATCAGATATTTTTTAGAATTGACTGTATATATGTTAAATCATTATCACTGGGTGAAAGATTTCCTTCTCCTTGTAATCAGCCTATATATAACTTATGGGAGGAGGTTCCACACAGCCAAAGACTGTCTTTCTCCTCCCCCGTTTCTGTTCTCTTATTAAAGCTCTCTTCCGTGTGGACGTCTATTGGAGAAGAGCAACCTTCCTCTTTCCATGATCTTTCGCTTTCAAATTACTCCGCAATTGCTCTAAAGTCTCCTTAAATTAACATAGCTTTCTATCGACAAAGATTATCTTTGGTGTTTCGTTCTCTGTGTAGAAAGCAGGCCAGTGTAAAACACTCTGTCTTGGCCAGTTAGGCCCTGCCAGGACTTTTCTAGCAACCACCAGAAATTTAGCACTCCCGCGACACCTGTGCCAAACATAGCCTTTTAAGGATGGATCATGCACGTTCAGTGGGGTCTTTGAGGATCTCTGAAGAGACTTCTTTCTCTCCTTATGCTGTGGCACCTTTTCTGTCTCCCTGTACGCTAAAGATGGATTTTAAAAGTTGGTTCTCTGGATGCTGGAGGCAGACTCCTGCTCATCTCCCGTCATGTGCTTCTGTCCCTCTCGCAGCTAGGTCAGGGCTTTGTCTTCCGGGGGTCATTGTGTTTTTACTTGCGTATATTCCTGTTTTGTTTTACCTGCTGTACTTGAGCACTGAAGTTGTTCGACCGCTTCTGAGGTACTCGCAGCCAAACCTTCTGGGTAGAGATGGTGTCCTCCGCCTCCTTCGATGTGACTCAGAAGGTACTCTTGACTGCCTCCCCCTCAGACTTTGTTTTGCTTTAAAAAGGTATTCTCACGTTACAGCGTCCTGGTTGTCTCGCTCATTTGCATGACTAACCCTCCTTTTAATGTTATTCTTTGTAAGTGTAAGAATTTATTTTTTAAAAAGCATCTACTTTTGATGTACAATGTGTGCCAAAATAGCTTTGGCAAGTCCGGGCGCTGTTCTGAGAGGCCAAAGGCCCTCATTTGAATCTGAGCTGCAGCTGAATTAAAACTCGAGAAACTTGAGATAAGCGTGCCTAATTGCCTAAAGAGAAACTCAACGAGGAGGGGAAAAAAAAAAAGAATGTAGCTTGTTGATCTTATTTCTTTGATAATTCAAAAGAATCTTCAAGACATACGTGGACTCCTTAAACTTCAGTTCTTGAAATGTGATCATGGTCCACAATTGTCACTTGGCACATGCCCAGAAACACACATCTTTGCATGAGGCACCTGGACATCTGTGGCGGCGCTGGTAGAATCAGCTAATTAACAACACAGGCTTAAACAGGCACCTCATCTGGCAGTACAGTTAGTTGCCTGATGGTGCTCAGCAGGATTTGGTAGTGCTTTTTATTTTTCTATCCTAATGGTCTGCCGCCCGCCTAATTTTGCCTTATTGTCAGTCACTACTTACCGCGGCTTGGGGCCCTCCCAGGAGGCTAAATTATTATCAAAGGATTAGGGCGATGTAGCTTTGCAGTTCTGACATTTCTGATTACTCGTCTATGCCAGAACACTAATTAGCTGTGACTAATTAAGAAAAATGCCCCTGCCATAGAAAACCATTTAAAAGAACCGAGAAGGAGAAAAGCAATTCAAAAGCTGAGCAGTGCTCAGCTTCGCTGATGCTCTTTAGATTTCCACCAGAGCCGTAACTCACCTTTTAATTGTGCTCGGAATTAAGGGGGAGGGGGAGACACTGGCTGAACGGTTGGGAGATTTTTTGCTTGCCTAAGAGAAAAAAATGTGGCCGACACCCTAAGATGTCTCCGCGATGCTGAAATTGTCCTGACCCCACAGAAGGTGACAAGATTTTCACGTGGGAGAAATGTTTCTAAACCACCGCTTGCAGAATCTTCCATCTCTGTCACACACTGAAGCCACTAACAACGCGTTGGTGGAGTGCCCCTGGAGATGTGAAAACAGTGTTGAGCTTATGCACTGGTATTGGATGGGTAGCAAGGAGAATGTGGAACCAAGAAGGGACGCGGCTTCCTGCTTCTTTCACCTAGGCTTGTCTGGGGGTTCTAACTCTCACATGCAGAGTCTGGTACATGTAGAGCCTCACATGTAGAGTCTACCAGCCGACCTGGCATGCCTGCACAGCATCAGGCCACCGGTGGCTTATTACTGAAAAATGCCCAGGCTCCCTTGAGGCCAACATCTCTACCATTGACCAGTGCAGTGCAGTTTGTGCAGAACCGATAGCTGCTCTCCTTCTTTCAATGCTAACTCCATAAGCAGACAACACACAAGGCTTCCATGCCAATTTCCGTAGTTGCTTTCTGGATTCTGCTTCTGTGAGTCACCCTAGCAGCTCCTCCATGCAGCCCCCTCTGCAGGTTTTGGCACCATTTGCTGGTGAGCACAGCGGTGTCAGCTAGGTTGCCAATATTGGCTAAATCCACATTAAAAAAAAAAATCTACATGGCAAAGTAGCTTTTGGCAGAATCATTATTCAGGGTAGTTCCCGAATGATTTGACAGAAAGCTGAACTGAAGAACAACTCCTCAAGATGCATATAAAACAGCTGACCCAACGAGAGCCTCTATTTCCTCATCTCGGTTCTTGCCAATGAAAGATAGAAATCGGAATTTTTGCTATCTTAATGTGGGCAGACTATTTGACTTATGAAAACGAAAAGTTCTAACGCCTGCCTCGTCTCAATTCTTCATGCTGCATTTTGAGCTTACTTCCTCCTTTCCTCTCACTGGAGAACAAAACACAGATTCTTAGCGCCCTCCGAGGCAATAATCCTTCCTAGGCATGAAGACTGTTATTACAGCGCCTGTCATATCTGTCTACTCCCAGATAAATAATCCCTATTTGTTTAACTTCTCATCATAGGCCCCTTCCCTAACCCTTTAATCATTGCCGTGGCTGGGCTTTGAAATTTCTCAAAGTGTTCACTGTCGTGCTCGAAGTAGGGATAAGATGCGGCGGCCTCTGAATGTGGCTGGACAAGATTCTTTCAAACCGTGTTCCTACAAACGCTCTCCCACATGGATGCCCTGCCATCTCCTTGAACTTGGTTTCCACTACTGTAGTTCTTTCTGCTGACTTTCCCTCTAGCCCCTCCTGTCTGCGTTTGTGTCTTGGTATTGAACACCCTTTAAGGTGGCTATTGTGCATGTCGAGCATGCAAAAGACAAGCCTACTACCCTATTCAATTGCCATGTGTAAATAATAGTGGTGAGCACTGGAATACCAATGTTAGGTGTTAACTGTAGCATGTGTAGTTTGGCTTCTAAACAGAAGAGACTCCAGCCCCTCTTATTACTCTCATTGTTTTCATGTAGCCTGTATTTATTGATTCCCCTCTAAAAATCACACAGTGCAAACAGCCGGAAGCCTGTTGCTATCCAGTGCCTGCCCAAAAGGAGTTTATATTCTAAGAGCACACAGACCTTCATGAGAAGTAGTTAATTTTCACACTGTTTCATCTACAGAGTAGTCACAGATGGATTGACAGATGAGAACGCAATGCAGGACTACATTGAGTACCCTTTCAGATCACTAAGTAGTGGTTATTTCTTTATTTCTCTCTGTTTCAGATAGATGATTGGAAATCTGCCAGAGATTTAGCACCAACGCAGTTCGTACCCAGTCCCAGGGTTTCACTGCCAAATTCAGAAACTGAAAGGTCATAGCACAGAAGGTCTCCTCTCTCTACCCGCCTTGGGTTCTTAGGCTCCAAGAGAGTCTCATGTATCTTCAAAGAGATGTCCACACTTCCACAGCAATAGAAAGGACTCACAAGATCAGCAGGTGTAGACATTTCCCAGATGTGTGACTCACTAGTGGAAGTCCTCCTGTAGTACAGCCAGCCCCATCTCCAGAGATGTGCCAGAGCCTCAGATAACCAGAAGAGCAGGTGACAGGACTTTCTGGAGAGGCAGTTTGATGCTTGGGTGACAGTCTGGAAGCCAGTCCGGAGCTGACAGAATCCTCTCTTGCATCGCTAATGTAGCTTCATGTATGAATATACATATATGGACACGGACATTTTTTCCTTCATGATTCTTTCTTCTTCTCATCTCTCGTCACCTAAAATGAAATGACTGGCATATGTTAAGCTCCACTTTAGTCCTATGTTCCATTTCTTTAGATAAATACAATGGCCTCCTTGATAATTTCAACAACTTTAGTATCTATTGGATTTATGCAGTGCTAAGGTTTAAACTCATGCTGGCAGGAAGTTACTCTACCAATGGAGCAATTTATTAAATACCTATTAAATTTTTTCTATTGATAAAATTGATTCAAAACAGCAGTGACTCTAACCCTAAGACAAGTCTGTCCTTTTCCTATAGAAAAGTCTTACTATTATATATATGTATATATATATATAAAATATAAATACACATAGTATTTCATATTTCCAAATAGATTTTTTTTAAAGTCCATCAACAAATTTGTAATATATGTTGTGGTCCAAACACTCTGCCAAGGGCTAAAGATAGCGATCAAACTCAGGTTCTATAAATGCACTGCGGCTACTCACATCTTGTGGTGGGCTGATAAACACATTGTGCAGTAATATTATCAACACCTGGCTAGGATATGAGCAGCATGAAACATGAAAGCACCCAAGTCTCCCTTGTTGAAAATAGTATTTCTTTCATAGCACACAATAATGAGTTGATAATAATGCTAATACCAAAATTACGATAGCACTAATATGAATGAATAGCCAAGGAGATGGAGTTGGTAATAAAATTCCACACCAATGGGCAAGCTGAGAAACCAAAGGCACAGAGAAGTCCAACCTAAGGCAGAGCCATCGGTTCTGTGGTTGCTGCATGCCCACTATAGGAATACAGAATGGTAGCCACTTACTTCATTCCCTGTATACTTTCAATACACGAATTTTGGAATGCTTCCCATTCATGCATACAGTAAATTCTCAAGCCTAGATCATATCTTGAAGTTAAATTGCGCCATTTAGTATTAATTCCTAAAGTTTACTGTATCTCTCTTTAGGGTCTTATGTCATTGATTTAAAATATATTATTAACCAAAACTTTATATACAGTGTGTAAATTGCCATCCAACCAAAATTAAAATGGTCATAGTACCCAAAGAAACTCAACTCTTAATTTATTTCAGTGTCCTAGACATTTACAGACACTGTTATGACAGGAAGGCATACTGATTTCTGGTAAACCATCTTTTGGTGTTCAAATAGTAACCAAACCAGTATTCACCCATCATGAGTCCGTAGCAGGGAAGAGGGGAATAACTGTTTACTGTGTGGTACCAGCCTTATAGCATCAGAAGAGCTGTTCAATGGACTGACAGAGGCAGTTGCCTACTTGATAGTAAATATTTTAAAACAATATCGATGTTGATACCCTGTATATAGTAAGGAAAATGTATTAAAATGAAGAGGCTTTGGGGCTATTAAAGAGCAATGAGCTAAACAGAGCCTCTGCACCTTGCAGTGTGTGGAACTGGTGCTGTTCTATAAGCTACTCTGCCCTGGGGCTGAAGAGGACCTAATTCAGAACCTCCTCACCTACAGGAATCATGGATAGTTAAAAAGAGGAAATCTGGAACCCCAATGGCAGTGAAGTTCGTTTCTGCATTCAGCGAGTGTCTACTAGATGCCAGCACTCCCTTGTTGGCACATCCTACCTTTTTCTTCCTTTAGTGAAATAAACCCGCCTGTGGGAGGGAGAGGCAAGGTCAGCTCAAGGTCACCTTCAAGTGTATATGGAGCTCAAGGTCATCTTAAGCTTCATGAGAATCTTTCACAAAATAAATAAATGAACAGAGAAAAGTTCATAACTTGCAAAACATCAAGGTGTTTTGTTATACCTAAAACAAAACAAATCCCCCTAATCGTAAAACATCAACTAAAACATGTGTCATCTGTTCTGTGTTTAAGGAACAAACATAACATGAAAAGAGCCACATGTATAAGGTTCTCTGATGTATGAGCCAAGGATCTCTTCTCTATAGCTCGGTGTTTTGTTGTAGTTTTAAAAAATTGTGTTTTTTGTGTATTTTATTTTCTTCTTGCACAGGGGCCATGCTAAACTTCTCTGTATCATCCTAATTTTAGTATATGTGCTGCTGAAAAAAAGCTCTTTTGAGTATTTCTTAAACATTACACAATAGGGCAAGTAAACAGACTTTGTAGGGGGAGATTATGGAAGATATAAAATAGTTGTTTGACTATTCTAACAAGAAATATGGTTCTTCAAAGAATTTACTTATATTGCATATTACATTAGCAGATTTGTAGGTATGTTTGGTGTCTGACAGATTGGATTTCTTAAAGTTGAAAGAAACTTTGTGAGCATCTTTGGAATGATTGAGAGAAATCCCTTGGATTTGTCAAAGTATTGTGTTGTGTTCCATCAGCAGCCACCAGGAATTTAAGGGGTTGTTTTCTTGTTTTTATGCTAGAAGCTTCAAATTGCATCAAAGGAATTTTTGGTGACAGAACAGAAATCTAGCTTGTTTCCAGAAAGGAAATACAATTGCATAATTATAGATGTAGACTTTGGAGCCAAAACATAAAATAAAAATCTTATATGCTATATAGATCTGAATTAGTAAATTATTTAATTTAAATCCAGTGTTCAACTTAATGAATATGCAAGTATGAAAAAATGTTAATAACATTTACTTTGTTGAAATTAATAGTTGGATTTAGTTCATTTTATTTAAGCCTCACATAAAACGTCCCTGATGCCTTTATAATCAGAATTATAGTACTGACATAAGGCTGGAGAAGTAGCTCAGATAGTAAAGTGATTGCCTAGCATGCACGCAGCTCTGTCTCAAAATAATTAGTACTAATATAAAACAAAAGCAATATAAGCGCTAATCCACGTTTCTATAACTCTCATTCGTTCCTCACGCACTCCATTGTTTCATCCTTATAATATCTATAGTTCATTAAGAGAGAAAAGATGAACGGAATTAAAAGCAATAATCAGACAATAGGAAGCTCTAGAAGTCAAAACTTTCGTGTTTCTTTATTCTGAAAGAATGAAGCTATAGCCAAGCAGCATATACAAACTGATAGAATGAAAAGTTGACTTTTCCTTTCAGTTTAGTTTTATGTGGCTCACGAGTTCATTGTGCCTTTTCTGTTAAATTAAATCAAATTTAATTTAATTTCACAGTGTTTTTTGTCCCATTGTTGGGAGTAGAGTCCGGAGTCTCACACATGCTAAGCACGTGTTCTACCTTGAACTGTACAGAGCTATTGAGTTAGAACTAGCTTATATGATATGCGCCTCCTCGTACAGGTGAGGAAACTGAGGCACAGACAAGTCGTTTGACCAAGTCACTGGAGCAAATAGTAGATCTGGAGGTTTGTAATGGTCTTCCTTCGATCCTCCTTCCAAGGGGCTATTTTCTGTTCCTCAGTGTCTGGTTGCTCGTCCTCAGCAGCTATGTCCAGGAGATGCCCTGGACCCCACCACATCCTCCATGGCTACCTCTGTACCAAGCTGACAGAGTGTCAGCTGTGTAGAACACACCCTTTGTTTCTAGTTGCAGTGAGTTGGTTTCAGTTTTCCTTAAACACAACCCTTCATCCTTTTCTCAGCTAAGGCACAGCCATAAAGGGCTCTGCTTGAGACTTAAAATTGTGCTTTGGGGCTGTTTGATGAATCTGGATAGATTCAGTGTGATGCCTGGAATTTGGGGGTGGCGTGGCATTATTGTATCAAATTGACATTAATATCAAATTTGCATTTGAATGTTTAGAAATGGGAAGTGAACGAAAGAGAGGCACAAATATTGTTACGTGTGCTGCTGGCAGAGTAAGGACGGGTAACCGATAAAGCGTGCGTGTTTTCCCTGTGCTGCTAAACTGCAGGGCACCAGTATTTCTAAATTTTTGTTTCTCTCTAGAGCTATGAAGTGGTCCCAGAGGGTGGCTCATCGTTCTCAGTCATGCCAAAACCTTCAATGTTTTTAGATTTGTTTGTTTGTTCTTTAATTCAATTGAACTATTGGATTTTAACGTTCACATTTACTAAAATGAGATTTTCTGGATGTTATTCCATTTCAGCAGTGATTTGGCTTTTTAAAATAGCCATTCCACCACACTGTAGTGCCCTGGAGAATATTGGTCCTTCCTCTCTTTTTCTCTCTTCCTTTCCTCCTTCCCTTCTCCTTCCTCCCTTTCTTCATTTCTCCCTTTTTCCTTCCTTCCCCTCTCCTTCCTTCCTCCTATTCTCCTTCCTTCCTTTCTGTTTTTTACCTACTGAGACAAGCGTAACTAGAGAAGGATGAAAATATACCAAGTGGTTGGGCCAATTCATAATCAATAAAAATCTAAACGCTTAAGTGGAAAACACATCCCAGATCTGTGCCATGGCGAGGCAGCTATTTTTCCTTCGCTATCATCATCAGAGGCTGCATTCTGCCAGAAATCACTTGCTTGAAGCAGCCTCCATATATAAACCCTATGGGGTCTTGGGATTCAGATTTAGGAATATCAGCCACAGAGGGTCTAAAGGCATTGTGCATTAGTATGTATTGAGACCTCGTTCCAGGTGGCGAGCAGCTGGACTTTCAAAAAATAAAACTTCCAAAATAAATGTGAAGTGCTTGTTCCCAGGCGATAAGTGTTATACTTAATGGAATCATCCTCCAAATGTTAGAAACGAGGCAAAAAGGGGAGTTGTGCATATTTAATATATTTGTTTTGTATCTCCTCTAGTCAACAGAATAATGACATTCCTTAACTACTTCTCTTTAACTTGCATGAAGAAAGCACGGTATGTTGCTAAATCTCTTTTCACCGGCTCTGCGGAGAAACAACTTTAATCCTTGTTAGAAAATTGCCGAGTCTGAGGCTGACAAAGAGCTCATGCCTGTTCCATTGTTAGTGCTCCCGGGCCCCAAGAGCAGAGCCCTTTACAGCTGCGTGGATCCCGCCCGGCTCAGCTGCACTATTTAGGGAGCAGAGGTTTGTCAATTTCTATTGACAATGGAGAGAGATTTTCAGGGCCTGTAGCAGTGCTGACACAGTTGGGGATCAATGCCAGCCATTCAGGCTGCACCCTCTTTCGTTGCTTTGGTTTGTTAATTCAAGACTAAAGGTCCGCGGAGGGGGTTCAGGGTGTTTAAGAAGGCTGATGAACTGCGAGCGTTTATGGCCCTGGTGTGGCAATTTCCATAGTCAGTGGCAACTCCTGGCACTGAGGGAGCTGTGCCCCTGTTGACCCTCTTGTTATTAAAAATGCACGAGGGCTGCGCTCCTCAATATTTCCACACTCTTTCATTGTCAATACCACCTTCTGAGCCCTTCAGCTTGTTGCTTGCTCTAAAGATCTTCTTAGATTGGGTTTGAAAACTTCACCTTAAACACTAGATTAGACTGATGTTCTGTTTTCCGTGCTCCTGTTGATTTGTTGAACCTTCCCAGGGCTGGAAAGCAAGTAGCAGCTTGATGGGGAGACGGGCTGCTAATATGATTTACCAGTCTGCAGTCATGCACAATACGTGTGAATAAATACAGGGGTCTCGCAGAGTCAACCCTGGCCTTTCCTTTTCTTTTATTTTTGCTTTAAAAGAGATATCTCAAGAAAATGGAGTGAGTGATGCATGCCCTTACAGGAGCTGAATGAACCACAAAAGGAAAAAAGGAGCTTTTTTTTTTTTTTTTTTTGGTTAAAGTGGTAGACTGTTATCATGTATTTCTGCAGAGAAATATATATATATAAAATATACTGTTGCTGCTTTATTCCTGAGTAGAACCAGAGCCCAGAGCAAGGAGTAAAATGTAAACGCCATTTCCTGGGCTCTAGCCAGGCTGCGTCCTTCTTGTGTGTTTCTGAAAGGAAAGCAAGTGGTCACATAAGTTACCTTATAAAATAGCTTCTCAGAGTGAAAAAGACATTTCCTAATGTCCTGGCTCCTCTGCATATTCACCCTCTCAAGTTCTTTTTCCCCCCTTTGTTTCATGCAAAGGCTTGCTTTGCTTTTACTTGATAAGGCAAGTGAAGCTAACCCACTTTTTGACTCTTCTCAAGATGAACAAAAGGGGAACCAACTGTATTTTCACCCCTGAGAAAAGATTTGTATTAACTCCAGCATCAAAATATCAAACTGCAAGAAGTTTCTGTTTTGGTGGCTTTGTTGGGGAGGGATGAGGGGTCCAGTTTCATCACAGGCAGGAAAGCTGCAGTGGAGCTAGGTTGAGCCCTGAGCTCTAAGCCACTGTTCTCTTTAATCATTTCCTCAACTTAGCCACAGTTATTCTCCAGGCGACCTTGATTTAAATCAGAAGTGCACATTCTGAACTGATGGGATAATGTTTCCTGGAAGCCTTTGCCTCTGGACTGAGATATTTGACTTAAAGTCAGATGACAAGGAAGCAGCTTCAACACTTCCCTTAGCTGCCGTCCCGTTCATCTCTATTTCTATAGTTGCATTTAGATTATGTTCTTCTCAAGTTCATGCTCTCTGAATTTATAATTTGGGTATTATGTTCGAAATCTTAGATTAATAATTTCCGTGTTCTCCTAAGTATTCTTTTCATTCTAGCGTTAGCATAGAAATCATTTATACAAGATGGGAAATGAAATTAAAATCATTTGAAATGAGGATTTTTTTTTTAAGGACATAGAAGTATATGTTGAGTGGTTTTCTGGAAGTGTTTCATATCTCTCAGACTTGTTCAACTCACCATATACCTGTATAGGCTAATGTATTGGCTGCTGCCTTGGACAAGCCTTTAAACAGTGTATATTTTCTCTCCTCCAACAAGAAAGAGAAAATTTTTATCCCATACAACGAAACTAGAATATCTAAAATTCTAATTCATTTTGACAGCATTTTAAGTTCCAAATTGTCTCTTGAGTGTGGTGGCAACGGAGTAAGCGTTTGGTCCTGTATGCTAATTCAATACTGTCAGTCATACCTGAGTGTTCAGCTACATCAAAACAGAAGCCACCAGGACTAAGTACTAAGTGGAAATAAGTGAATATAAAGTTAATGTCAGAAATAAAAGGTTGTATGTATCCGTAAAAGATTTTTGAGATCTCACATATCAGTTGAAGTGCGACATCTACTAGCCATGGGTTTTATAAAAATTTATGAGTGTAGGTATCTGAATCTTGTAAAACTTTTTAATATATTTTGACATGTGCTTAAGAGGAAACAAATTTTTGTTAGGAAAGAACAGGAACTATTTAAGTCTCAGTCTAGTCTGAAATGTAAAACTTGGAATTCAGTAATCTGTTTGGTCATATTTAGTAAATCAGCTCATTTTAATTTGCTTATCACATTTTATGCATGCAGCTTCAATAGAGTAACAAGTTCATAGAAACAGATGAAATGTGTGACTAACTCATTTTTTACTTGTACTTAACCTGTGATTTCTTGCTCTGTTAAATTGTCTTGCCGTTAAATTGTCAATAAATCCAAGCCTGGATGAATTTAAAACTTGCAGAACTTAAGATTTACAGAAGTTAGATTTTATTGTGTGTTAATAATATGGAGAAAAAAATATTTAAGATTTTTTTTTTAGCATCTGTGTTTGGATTCCTTAAAACAGATACAAATATGGTGTGTCGCTATGCTTAGGTATACAAGCAGCACACAGAAATCTCTCTCAAAATACTCCTTTCATTTTGTAAACGCCATATTGATGTAGATATTTCTCTGTTACCTCAATGAGCGGCAGCATTAGTATACCATTACCAACCCCGGGCTCTATCATGGAATCATTGAACCCCTTAAAATGTCACAGTTAATATCAGATGTCTTTTTGGAAAATAGGAGACCAAACCATTCTTTTATGATTTTTTTTCTGATCATTGTATATTATATTGCACAGAAACAGGGAATTGCCTCCAAAGAATTTCAGGTTTTTTTCCCTCAACAGGGTTGCAATAAATGGAAAAATTATAAAGCCTCCAAAAATATTTGCAAAGCAAAGCAGACCTTTCCTTTCATAATCTGGGTAATGACGTATGCTTTGTGATTCTTATTGCACAAGAATTCCGTCTCTACAAGGCTCCTTCCTGTGATCTGAGTAAATGTTGGTTTAAGTATTGTTTAAACATCTTGGCAACTGCCTCATAACTGATTTATTACAAAAGGATGATCAGGGATCACCATTTAGTAAACTGTGGGTACTTTTTGCCATCCTTCAAAATGTTATTTCTAGGCATTGACATCATGACTTATGTTCTAACACTCCTACTGTCTGAATTTTTCATAGCATGAAGACCAATAGGAAATTTCCCTTTGAAAATGATTTACCTGGTGTGTGTGTGTGTGTGTGTGTGTGTGTGTGTGTGTGTGTGTGTGTGTGTGTGTTTTCCCCCGCAGCTTGGCCGTCCATTCAGTCCCACAATATGTATTTAGTGCCCATTGTTACTTACAAATTGCAAAGCAATCCGCTAGGCTGCAAAGTGCAAAAATCCAGTTTCCCATGAATATGTTACAGCTAAACAGTGTAATGCTAATTCGTGTAAAGAACAGCCTGGGTCAGCTCAGCAGATATGCCACCCGAACGTACAATTCTGTTAACAGGAAATTATAGCATTATTGACTTCAAGTGCTGATCTGTGGTCATTTCGGAGTGCTTCATTACCCTCTCATTACTGAATCTGTTAAATGAATACTGCAGAGATTGTTTTCTTTTTCTGTCCCCCTCCCCTCCACCCCGTCCTTCTCTCCAGCAATGGTACAGCAATTCCATGAAAGTCATTTGTGTGTGGCTGGCTGACAGACTAGACCTTCAGCTTCATATTTACCAACTGAAGACGCTCATCAAGATTGTGAAGGTAAAGGAGAAGTGTTGAAATTTTAAATTGCCCACCAAAAGCTGTAAAGAACAGTGGTAAGTTACCATCCCACCAAAAGAAAGACATCAAGGTTGCTGTAACTGAGTGGCGGATGTAAGTACTTATAGTGCAAGACAGTGTACATCAGTCTCCCTAGCACATGTATTTGAGTGTGGTTGGTCCGTAATGATTTTACATTCATTGGCATAAAAATAAAGTGCATTCCTCATGTTTATTGGGGTCATGTATTAATCATGGGGACTTTTGATTTGTACTTTCCAGTAAAATTAGGAGAATGTGTGATTTTACCATGCCCTAGTAAGACATTACACACGGTCACTGCCTGACTCTTTTTGGAAATCTGCCTCTCCTTATATGTAAAAGATGGCCATTTTGAGTGTTAGAGATCATCTAAAATGGTTAACACCAATCTTACATGCACTCAACAGAACACTTGGACTGTCGCCTATAGGTACTACCCTATGTATGTTGTCTTTAACGAGTGGGGATTTAAAATAATGTATCTATTCAACGTAATTTTTTTCACTTTGTAAATTTTAGTGGAGGCCAAAATTTACTTCAAGATTAGCTTGTCTTAAATTGAAACAGTATTTTAGTATTATAGCTGAAAACAAACTGATAAACAAGGGTTTTTCATACAGAAGACCTATATATCCATTTTGGTGTTTTTATTAGTGATGCCTATGTAGATGTAATGTGTCATGGATGTATGATCACACACACAGTACTTCTCAGTGTGCCATTTTGACCTAAAACTCTTAGTCCCCTGAGGATTTGCCAGAACTAAAGGTCTTTTGGTAACAGCCTAGACCTGTGGAATCAGGAACTAGTGATAAGACTAGATCCATAGATCCCAGAAGACTAATTCCATACTGAAGTTTGCAAGTACCACTAAGTTACAGCTTTAAAAGAAGTTTCGAGGCACAGTAAAAATTTACCACCGTTCTTTTTGTTCCTACAGTCTACTTCAAATACAAATTACTTTGTGCTACTGACCCACAGTTATCACAAATCATTATCACACCTGAATTCTGTGCCAAATTCAGATCTGGACTATTTGAATCAAAGGTAGAACGTGAACTATGCTATACGCATAGTAATATGATCAGTAATCAATAACAAGTAAAGTTATTGCCACCCATGACATTTTTATATTCCAGCCACATATTTCATCAACAAAACATCCTCACTTCCTCTGAGCAGGTATTGCTTGTTTACAAAGAGCTGAGTGCACACTGAGACACGTGCAGATGTGGCTCGCTTCACCATCATTTCTTCCTTGTTTTTATGAATGGAACTTGGACACTTTCAACTGGTTGGTTTTGCATAAAAGACAACCAGAATTCTGTGTTTATCTTACATATACATATATCTGTTGATGCCACAGCCCGTACTGTTACTTAAATGGGGCCAAGCAGCCATGCTTCAAGCTTCTGTCTGTCATGTTCAGGATACCAGGAGTCATATATCCTGACAAACATCAATTGATGGATAGCTAATCTCTTTGTTTGGGGAATTAAAATGTTCATTTTTTTTTACTTGTTCATCATTTGTTTCTTCAGAGTTATTTCTTTTCTCATGTTAATGCATCTTAATAGGTAAAGAGAATGTACCATTTTTCAGCTTATTGAGATGTAGTTGACAAAAATGTCTATAATCGGAGTGTACAACATAAGGATAGTTAATAACATGTACATGAAAATTGCCAAGAGAATACATCTTATCAGTGACTACTTTAATATGAAAGAACAGGTAATAACGTTGTAAGTATTACAGCAGCATTTTCATTGTGCTCCAAACCAATGTTATGTCAGGATGATCGCCATTCGTGGCTATAAATAATGAAAACTAATATGTGTAGTTAAGTTTCATAAATGTTTGATTTTATTTTTACTTTTTTCTGTGCTTGAGATCGAATCTAGGACCTCATTCATGCTAGGCAAGCACTCTGTAACTGAGCTGTATTCCAAATTCATTTCATGCATTGTTTATTTTTGAGACACTGTCTATCTAAGTTGCCTAGGATGACTTCAGACTCTCTTTGTCACCCAGGCAGATCTTGAACACCTAGGGATCATCGTATCTCAGCTTCATACCAGGGATGCAGATCTATGCCACCAGCCCCAGCTCATATTTAGCTCTCCACAAGCTCAAGCAAAGCTTTCCTGGCTTATACATTGAACCAGGCCATATGATTTTATTTAATAATTAAAATTATTATTTTCATGATGAAGAGCAAAGCAAATTAATAAATTAGCATTCTAACAAGTTCCCTACTTTGAATAAAAATGCATTGAAACCAATTTCATACATGGATTCATCAGTTCCTTGGAAGTGATGTTGGTTTTGTTCATAATAGTGGGTTTTGCTTAGAATAATAATTGTTTAACTCATTTCTAAAGGACTAAGCAACATGCATGTAGAATTGTGAAGGCTGCTAAGTGGCCCTTCTCTCCAGATCATTTAGATTTTTTGGCCTGCGGGTGACAGCACATCCCTGTGTCCTAACCAGGATGCAGTCAACTTGCCTAGACTCAGCTGTCCTTCCTCTCCTTGTTCCTCACAGGCAATACCAGTATTCTAGGCCCAGGAAGATCTGAAAGTGATATATACAAGAGTCAACTGTGTCCTCTTTCACAATTTGTTCATTTGTTAAAAATAAATAAATAAAAATAAAAATCCCTGTAAGACTGGCATAAAAACACTAAGGTCTGAAATTACATGTGAAGATTTAACATCAGAATGATTTCTCTGAGATGGGGAAAAGTAAAAATCTCCAAATGATCGAAATGGCTGTTGATTTATGTTCTCCCTCCTGGCCATAAAACATTTTAAAGCAATTAATATTAACCGGTGGCTTGTTTTGCCAGGAGAAAGGAAACAAGTAGCCCCCTGTGGCCAGCCCTTGTCTTAAGGAAGAGCCAACCATGCCAGTGTGGAAGCCTGAGAAAGTCCAATGTTGGCAACAGGTTATGAGTCAGAGCTTTCAAGGTCCAGCACTGCACCTGGTCTCCTGGTTGTTACCTTTTTAACAGAATAATAAAACGGTCTTCACCACATTGAAATTAAAAAACCTTTGGCTCTTCACATCCTCAGTTTAAGTCTCCCAGGGCTAATACTTAAACTAAGTCCAAAGGAAACTATTCCAAGAAAACCAGAAAGACAAACTTAGAAGCTTAGTAAGCAATTGTCTGTGGCACAATGAAGTATGGCGGTCATCTGTATGTGAGTAGTTCGTTGTGTGCTTAATGCAATTTTGGTCTAATTAAAAAGACAAAAGTCGGCTCTAACATAAATGTTTTTGTTAATAATGCCGTATGTATTAGTTACCACAGTTTCTAGGCAACATTCATTTTTCAGAGATACTTCTCTGGTTTTAAATATGCTCTCTTAGTGGTACTTATGAATCAGAGTTTATGACCTCATCGCAGTAAGTCTATCCCACTTAGAAAATATGAGGGTGGAAGACTGTGTGTGCCTTAAAAGAACCTGAGATAAATTTCAATAATTCCAACTTAAAAGTGGAAATAGATTTAATCATCTAAGAAAACACACTCTCTGGATCTGCATCATTACTTGCTGTGGTGGAGACGCTGACCCCTGATGTTGTGCAGCGGTTCTCCGGCTTTAACTTAATTTTATACATTGGTGTGGGTTTTTCTTTAAACATGGATTTATTTCTATTAGGCAATCAGATCAGTGAGATTATATTGCCCTTCACACTTACCATTTACATATCACTCTGAAACGAGATGACATCCCAGGCACAAGTCAGGGAAAGTAGGCAGGAGGGTAAACTGACACCACTCCAGAGCTTCCACTACCTTGTGGTACTACTGCTTTTCCTGGAAAACTGTGGGAAGTGACCAAGTGTGATGAATGAGGGGATAAATATGCACTTCCTGACCCAGGTGAATTTGCACTAAGTGCGTTTAGTGCAAATGCTTGAGTCCTCTGGGATTTTCTGAGTGTTCCGATGGAAGTGTTTGGACCATGTATGCTGTTAGGCTGTAATTCATCAAGAGAATGCTTCTCTTTTATATTTACAGTCATATGATATTGAACAATAAGATACAATATCCCTTCTGATTTGGCTTTCTTTCATCTGTTAAGTATACATTAAAAAAACTGGCTGCTAGTAATCACTTAGAACAATGACATCAACTGAAACATTGAAGTCTGTTCCCAGTCCAAATCTAACAAGTAGCAGAATTGTAAAAGATGCTTATCATTAAAAATGCATTTCAAAATTCCTTAGCCTGGGTAATCTTTATGAGTTCTTGGTTTCTCCGTTTAAATATCTAGACTCCTTTCTCTCACTTTCAAAATCAATACTACTCTTACTATTATTAATATAACAGTCTTGTTGAGTCATAAAAATGTGTGAAAATAATCAGACTTTAAACATAAGGGAAGTGCTATAGGTTGCACATCTTTCCTACAGGAAGAAAATTTGAAGAATCACTATAGATTGGCCAATGAGATGGTTAAAAAAAAAAGGTTCTTTCTCTCCAGCCTGACAACCTGCATTGATTTTTCCCAAGATCCATATAGTAGGAAAACTAACTCCAACTAGTTTTCCTCTGATATGTGCACACATGCACACAGATATGCACACACACGAAACAAATGCATGTAATTTTAATTTTTTAAAAAAAGAATCACCATAGAATGAAATGATAACATTAAATTCTATGTTGTATGTGGTCTGTAGATCACTGTTCTAACGTGTAATATAGCGACTTATTGTTTTTCCAAAAATGTATCAATGCTCATTTTACCTTCTAATTATTGAAGCTTTTTCTCAGAATCATGGAGCTCACTGTTCTATGAGCATTTCAAAGAAAAAAGGTAAAAAAAACTTATAGGCATTTTATATATACATATAATATATTATTTATACATAATATAATGCATTTATAATAAAAATTTCCAGTAGTATAACACAAATAAATGTGTTTGTAATTCATAAGTGCATAAAATGTGAACTTCTTTTACTCATATTATGATAATTTTATCCTTCAACACCTGCCTTTGAAACTAATATGTTTGATAAAATTAAGTATATTTTTCAACATAAAAGGAAAATTGAAAACCTAAGAAGTCCTTCCTATTAAAAACGCACACAACATATCATGTTATCTTTGTTACAGACTATTCCTTACTAAACCCTGTGCAATTAGTAATGTTTGGAGAAGGGGGATTAATTTGCCATCTGGTAGTCACAACATTTTGATCTGTCCATAAGGACTGCAGCTTGAGGAGCACTATACAAAGTCACTCATCCTGTCTCCTCCCCAGAAATACACTAGCAAGATGATTGACGTGGGCACCCACAGTTGGAATCCATTAGTGGATTTCTCCCATGATTCTGAAAGGCTGTTCGAGTACACAAACATATGTCTGCACATATAGGCATGTATGTATGTGCACACATCTAATCAAAGCAAATACTCTGTTTCTCTTCCAGAAAACCTATAGGGATTTCCGATTGCAAGGTGTGTTGGAGGGGACCCTGAACAGTAAGACGTACGACACTCTGCACAGACGTTTAACTGTGGAGGAAGCCACAGCCTCTGTTTCAGAAGGAGGAGGACTTCAGGGCATCACCATGAAAGACAGTGATGAAGAAGAGGAAGGCTGAGGGTGCACAGTTCCATAGACTGAAGGCCTTAGCATTGTTCTGTGCACCTTGTCCTTGTAATTGTACTTACTGTCTTGACCAAATAAAAATGCTCAGCTTTTTTTAGAAAGTGAACTTGGAGATAAAGAGAGAAATGCCAAGTATTTTTTTGAAAGAAAACCATATTCATATGTATAGCTTGACCTAAAATTGGCTTTGCTCGTGACTGGGACTTGAAGTTCTTCTGTCTTTTAATGTTGCTTTCTTTCTTTGTTGCTGTTAGTATATTTGGCTTTCCTTTTCAAAAGTCCTAAGAAATAATGTCCTGTGTGTCATATGAGATTCCTGTCTCCTACGAAACGACATTGTGAAAAGCCATCCCTGGTCACAGCAACAGCTCTATTGTACCTCTGTCAAAATAGTGTGCCTCCTGGTTATAATTTAGGTGCAATGTTTGTTCTGTAGTTAATTTTCCAGTGTTGTGATGGGTACAAAGCTTTAGCCTTGGTTTTCATAACTCTGAATTTGTCTGCCGATGTAATCCTGGACTTCAAAGAGTGCCATGCCCAAATATAGCATAGACTGTCCCCAGGCTTACGTCCTGTTCCTTTCTGAATGTTCCTTCATGTATACGCCATTACTAAGTGTGCTCCATCGACATCCCTTACTCTGCTTCTAAGTGTAACTGCTTGCAGGCAATAAAGATCCATTCGGTCATAGCAACTTCTAGGTTTCATTAAACTTAAATAGATTAAATGCAGTAAAAGATATTTGCAGTATCTCAAACATCCTCTTCTCTGGCTCTGTGTTTTTGTTTTATTCTGTGATGTTTCGTTTTCAGTCAAATAAGCAAAAGTTACAGACATCATACTCTGTACCTGGTAGGCCTACAATCTGATAGACGAATTGTTTCAAGCGCACACATTCACAGCAAAGAAAATGTTAAGTACCTAGTCGACTACTGTATATTAATAATATTAACGATCGATAGCTAGTAGTATTAGTAACGACACTAATTTTAATTAACAATTGGCATTACTGGCAATAATTCTCTCAGTGTTTTCTTGATATTACTTTAAAGGATATAGTGTTATGATTTGTAATTTCCCTCCATCTTTATTTTGGGGCTTTTCCTAATACATACACCCTGGCATACTATGCTACTGCGCACACTCACAACTAATGTGTTGTTTGATGTGGGATTTTGATTCCAAGCTGGCCTGGAAGTCTAAGGTTCCCATCACTCTCTTCCCTCGGCCTCCTAAGTAGCCCTAGGCATATACCAACCATACCTAACTATATTGACAAATAACTTGTTCAGTATCGAAATGAATATGCTACTGAGTTTATCAACAGTTATGTGGTAACATACCAGAAATGCCTTGAACTTCCAAGCTTGTTTCTCCTGTTGTGGCTAGGGTGATCAGAATGGTCCACAAACATCTGCTGTATCCACAACTATCACATAGCAACACTTGGTCCTGATGTTTAGGTCCTAACAGTAAGATGACATGATACAGATGAAAGAAGACAGTTTCCTCCCTTTTCCTTGATGAAAGAATAAGCAAGGACTCGCTGTTTTGAAAGGAATTTGTCCACACTAACATTCCCTCCTTTTCTCCACCATCAGTGCCCTTTGCCTTAAGTCCTAAGTACCCTGTCATGTGACCCTTGACTCCCCAGTGGCACCTTCAAAGCACAAAATTGCTCTCAACCTGGAAACCAGTGTGCGCATGGACATGTGTGTGCTTGTACACAGGGGGTTGCACCCTTGGCCGTAGGCATCCTAATGGCATACTTCTACTGCTGACCTACTCCAGAACCCCCATTTGCAGTGAACTCTCCACTCTCTTGGTGGTGTTGGTATCAGTGTAATTGACTCAAGTTGTTCTAAAATGCCCTGATGACCCCATCCTCTTAATTCTACCAGAACTCTTTAAAACAGTTACTTTGTGTGCAGAGAAAAGGTCTAGTTGGCAGGACTCCCAAGCAAGGGGAGAAACAAGTGAAGTAGGGACAGTGTTAGGGCAGACATGAGCTGTTGCAGCCTTGCCCACGGTACCTCAGCCTTGAGTTTTCTACAGAGGGAGACACTTTTTGCTCCCTTTTAAATGCTTCATTCCCTCCTTCCTACCCATTTCACCCACAGCTAGGACAACAGCAAACCAAGCTATGGACCTGCTCATGTTTACGCCAGCTCCAGTCACACTGACCTTTGAGTCACAAAACGGTGTGGAAACCATATTTTAAAGAATGGTAATGGATGAAAAAACAGCAAAGCCAACAGCTGGACTCGCTGAACATAGCAGACAATGAGGACTACTGAGAACTCAAGAACAATGACACTGGATTTTGATCCTACTGCATGTACTAGCTTTGTGCGAGCCTAGGCAGTTTGGATGCTCACCTTACTAGACCTGGATGGAGGTGGGTGGTCCTTGGACTTCCCACAGGGCAGGGAACCCTGATTGCTCTTTGGGCTGATGAGGGAGGGGGACTTAATTGGGGGAGGGGGGAAATGGGAGGCGGTGGCAGGGAAGAGACAGAAATCTTTAATAGATAGATAGATAGATAGATAGATAGATAGATAGATAGATAGATAGATAGATAGATAAAAGAAGTAATGGAAAAGAAGAGAAAAAACGCTTCAGTGACTTTTGCCCAGCAAGTCTCTTTAACCCAATGAAAATTTTCTTGAAATGCCTTAATTGTTCATTGATGTAGGGAGATTCTTGTGTTGGGCACCCAAGCAGCTATTAAAGCAAAATCCGTTTTAGATGGTATTACTCTTTGGAAAGTACTTTTAGGAGGAAAAACGAAGAGTTTAAAAACCTAACAAGTCTTGTAGATCTTCAGAAGTGGGATCGCTCCTCGTGAATGTATTTAGGGAAGCATAGAACGCTGCTCAGGGCGTGTGGGTGTGTGTAAGTGAGCGCAATCAGAGAGAAGTTATGAACCCATCCGCAAAAAAGAAAAAGAAAAGTGTTCAAACGTTTATTGAAGAAAGATCATAACGACTCATAACGACGTCATCCTCTGACAGGAAACAGTGCCACACAGCCCTGAGTAAACTCTGTGCGTCACCAGCTGTTGGGTAGTCGGTGCATTCACGTATTTTTCCGCTTAAATTCCCTTTAGCCAGTTCTCATTGTCCCTGGCTCAGGAGAAGAGATTTCCTGCTAGTTTTCTAAGGCCCCGTGCAAAGGGGTTTTGCCCCCCCCCATTACTTTCCTCCCGGGTCACGTGACCTGGAGCACTCGATGACCCCCACCCCCAGTAACAGGGTTTACAGCTCCTTCCAGGTTCCTGAGACAGCAAAAAGCCCACGAAGTCGTTTCCTTCACGTGCTTTACTTTCCAAAAGCGGCGCTGGGGCGAGCGAACGCTTGCGGGGACTTCAGGCTACCACAGTAACTGTGGCAGAGTGCACTTGGAAGTCACCGCCCCAGCTTTCCTTACCCCATGGCCCAGAATCTGGGGAAAGTGTCTTATTGAGGAGAAGATGAGAGGAGGACCTTAGTCCCCTTTATTTCTTAGTCTTAACACAGAAAATGGAAATTTGCCAATCCGGGTTCTTGAAGGGAAGTCACAGATGTGTGATCCTGGGAGGCGCTCAGCAGGTCTTGCGCTCCCGAGCCTCGCAGCGACTCCAAGCAGACACCTCTCCCCCTACTCCAAAACTTTTGGACGAAGGCGGGTTCCCTGCCCCACCTCAGGGTTAGGCTATCCTGGGCTATCCCACTGTTAGCTGAAGATGGAATATGGATTTGCTCAAACTAATCCTCCTAATATTGAAGGGAGCAGAGGCCATTCAGACAGGGCCGCTGCAGACTTTGAGAGTGGGCTTCACAAGTCACAAAAGTCTGTCACGCATGGGCTTTACAATACTCGGTGACTTTCAGGGAGAATGTGCAGTTACACCTGGAGTCCTTGAAGTACTGCACGGTTGTACGCCTGTGGTCCCGGCAGACTCTGAAGAAGCAGAAGTTGAGGCTCAGCCCTAACTACTTAGCAAAACCCTGTCTCTGAATAGAAAAGGGAAGCGTGCTGAGGTATAAACGTATATCTCAGTGTCAGGGCATTATCTCAGCGTGTTTGAAGCCCTGGGTTTGATCCTTTATAAGGTAGAGAAAGGTTCCATCTGCCTGTCCATGTCCTCCCGCTCATCCTCACCACCCCTCGTGTTGTGCCCCCTTTCCCGACCCCACACAGGGTCTCACTACAGTAGCTTTGACTACCCTGGAACTCACTCTGTAAGCCAGACTGACCTTGAGCTCACAGAAATCAGCTTGCCTCTGCCACCCAAGAGCTGGGATTAAGGATTTACTAATTTAAAGGGTTATGGAAAAGTTGACCTGGCAGTAACATATACCCCTGCAAAAAGCCCAGGCTTACAGTCAGAAAAATCAGTCTGAACTGAATACAGTGGACAACACCTTTTCCTCATATCTGAGTCCTGTTCCGGGCACTTAATAAGGAAGATTATTCTAAGGATTAGAATCATGTTATGTTATACAGTTCTGGTTGTTATTAACTAGTTCTTGGTGGAGTGATGGATTAAAAAAAAATGGTGGGAATCCATCATGGCCCAGCAGGCACCACCAGTTTCACACGCCATCCTCCCTGAGGCTGGCATGGGTTCCTTTTGGCTCACATTCAGCTCTGAATCTCCAGCCCCACACTTGTGATGTTTGTGAACCGGCTAGGATTGTCCTGTTGCAGCTTTGTTAAGGGGACAGGAGGGGGAAAGATCAGGCACTGCCACAGCAGCCCCTGAAGCTGAGGCTGCTGAGGGAGACAACTGGAGACACTCTGGATCTCTGTGGGAATGGTGGTAAGTGGGGAGAAGGATGATCCAATCAGTTTCCTGCCAGACAATAAATGGGAAACCCCAGCTTGTGGACAATGCAGTTAAATTCAGAAGGCAAATGGGACCGGGGAAGGTACGTTAATATTTTTTTAAGTGGAAGGAGGTATTCTGAGTCCTAGAATAAGGTTGCAACAGAAGCAACCATTTGCAAACTGAGAAGCAACAGGACAGAGAGACAGGGAGGGAGGGAGGGAGGGAGGGAGGGAGGGAGGGAGGGAGGGAGGGAGAGAGGTAGAGGGAAAGATACAGAAATCCTCTTCAGTATTCACCACCAACACACACCCTGTGGACCAAGGCACAGAACAAACACAGAAACATTGGAAGAACAACAGGTAGTGTTAGGGAGAGCCAGCATCTAGCCCCAACGAATTGCTAAACAAAACATTCCCGGACTGAGGAAAACTCAAACACCATTGAGGCCCAGCACAGAGCAGAGGGTATACCCTCTGAGAATCTCTTTGCCCTGGTGAGGCTGGGACACAGACAGTGAGTGGTCCTGAGGCCACATACTCACCAAAGAGAAAAGCGAATTTGGGGCTGGGGCTGTTTAACCTGTGGTCTCTTCCCCAACCCAGCCATGACTTTTTAAGAAGCCAACCTATAACTTTCTGAATCCCAGAACTGGGGACTGAACACCTTGATGCCTTCAGTCTCCCTGTACTTTGCAACTTAACAATGAAAGGTCTTGTATTTGTGTATTTATTTCTGAGTAACAGAAGGGTAATATCAACAACAACACGGTCTTTTAGACTTGTCTCCAATTTCAATCTACATCGTAGGCCCCCAGATCAGGGATTCTCACTACCAAGAGGAAATGCAGAGTTATTCCAACTGAATAGTTGATCTTGAACACCGTTAGACACAACAGCTATTCCTCCCAAAGTGCGGTCTGCCCTGTTTGTTTACAGAGACCATAAACATAGATGCCACCAATACACTCCTGTGTAAAAATTAAAAGTGATGCATCAAGCTATTTTAGTTAGCATCTATTCACATGGAATCTGGTGTGTCTTTTAGCACGTAGTCCCTCCACCCCTTGTCCCACTCTCTCTTGGGTACAACTAAAAGAAAGAAAAATTATTGTAATCCCAAAGTTTATTTTTCTGTGCATGTCTTTTGAAAGGCATTAGACAATGCTGTGTCGTTTCAGGAGAGTGTGGTAGAGAAAGAAGGGAAAGTTGTATTAAAGAGTATCATATAAAACTTTTTTTTTAAAAAAAACCCAGTTTGCATATATCTCAAAAAGTAGAAAGTGAAACAGGGAGTATCCAGGTGAATCCTATGAGAACAGGGCTTTAGTTATGTTCTCCTAGGTGGAGCTGCTAGTAATTTTTTTGAGCTACTTCAAAGTTAACGTATGGGAGAAGTTCACTCATTGTCATTCATTCAATCACTATAGGTTTGTTGCTGTTGCCCTGTGGGATTACAGGGTGTGTTCTTTCATAAACGAGAATAGTCCGTGGAAAGTTGATTGACTTCAGAGATGTGTAACTGCTTCATAAGAAGTGAAATCTGCTTTAACCAAATTGGCATCTTTTTAAAAAAAAAGGCTTTTGTGAACAGTTAATTCCTGAGTCTGCAGAATAGTGTACCCTGGGGACTACAGAGCTGGATGCAAGAGAGGAGGCCCCCAAGGACAAGAAAAGTCCTTGGGATGGTCAAATAGAATTCATAAATGCAAACCTTGCATTTGTTTTTAACATTTCCGTTTATTTGGCCTAAAACCTGCCGTCGAGAGGCAGAGTTATTTTAAAGTCCATTTGTCTGAACAATTTGGAAAAGTTTCTAACTTTTAAAGCAGTGTGCTGTCTTTTCATACATAGGGTCATCTCTGTTTAAGTTCTTTCCTCAATCTTCCTGTCATTCAGGGATTAAAAAAGACTTTCCAGTGTAGTCCCATTTTACAGGGGCAACGTTCAAGGTAAAAGAAAACCACTAATCTCCATTCGGAACCAGGAGTTCACTGTGTTCTGTGTGGCCTGATCCAAGCAGGAGCACTTAGGGTAGGACTCCAAAGAGGGATGTGGAGGGATGTGTGTTTGCACACACATGTGTGTATGTGTGTGTGTCCCAAGCGTTCAAGACAAATTGGTGTTATGGATATTTATGAAGAACGTTCTTAAAAGGAAATGTTACTTTTATCTGTCATGGATAATGGAAGAGTCTAAGCTTCTAAGAGGAGAAAGAGTCTATTCTGGTAAGTAGAAGCCCAGGAAGGAAAAAAAAATGGTGGTTTTTCCAGACAAAATTCCCAGTCCTACAATTTTAACCAAAATTTTGGAAATTAAAATCACTGACAACTCTTCTTGGATTGGATGCTAAAGAAAGCTGCCAATTCTGTAGATGGATTTTTTTCAGAGAAAAGCAAAGCAGTAAAATACAGGAGACAGGGAAGAGAGAAGGAAACCAACTTTCAGGCCCCTAGGATCACATCTCCCACATCTAAACACACAGAGAGGGAAACTCAATATTTCAGCTAAGGCTGTGTGGTCGTGTGTATGGATCCCAGACACAGTTGGAAGGCATAGGGCAGTGCCTTCCTCTCTGAAATACAGGAATACTGGAATCCCACCAACTCTGGTCCAGCTTTTCTTTCAGATATTCTATGGGGAATCATTAAGAAGGTGCCACAATAGGGTGCTGAATCTTAACTTCCCAAAGGCATCTAAGTCAAACACACGCACACACACACAAACTCAGAGAGAGGGGGGGGGGGAATTATGAAGCCGGTGTGTTTTGTAGCTTCCCTGCTCCTTACTGGTTCTCTATCCTGTATTCAACTTAAGTCTCAGCCCTTTTGACAGTCGGTTCTCTTGGCAGGAGTTGAGATATTCATTTACTTCAGGTAACGATGAATTAGAACTTTCTATTCATATTAAAGGCTAACTACGCTGCTTAAAATAAAACATCAGCCAAATAAAATGACACTGGGTCCCTACGAATGAAAAGACTCCAATTATTACCGCTCTCGCTGCCTTTTGTACGAAGTAAATGCTCTTAATTGAAGGAAGAAGAAAAAAAGTCTTTTGCAGTTGAGAAATGTGGACCAGCGCTATGAAAGGCAATTTCTCTTCCTTGTCTCTCTCTTATTTCCTCTCCTTCGGCAGTGGTGTGAAAGTTCAGCTACTCTGCGTCTGAGTAAAGAGCTCTAAAATGGAATAACGTGCCAACACCGGGAACACATCCAGGTCCGCGGTGCGAAAATAAAATATGTGCCATTGAATTATTATTTTTGTCCTTTAGGTTTACATCTACGCCCTTGTATTATGTAAATTTCTGAGAAGCTGTGAATCACAGGGTTAGGGAGAGCCCCCCCCCCCCACGCGCGCGCGCATACACACTCTCCTCCTTCACAAGCTATACAGGAACCGACCTCATTCAGTCTTTGAATGATTCACACAGCCTTGCCCGGTTCTTCCAGCTTTTTTCTCTACAGGCACTTCCCTTCCACTCTTGACCCAGACAGCCTTCTGAAGCTGCTGCCCTGTAGCTTCACGGGGGCTGGCCTAGAGGCCAGCACAGGCTTTCGTGAAGTCAAGCTGCTAGCCCCCATCCCCCAGGTCACCGAGTGCCCGAAACAAGTTGCTGGAGGTTCTAGATGTTTCCAGGACCCTGGTCCTCTGTGAGACTAGTGGCCAGAATTAACCAGAAGGAGTTAAGAAAGATTTCTAGAAAAACAACGGAAAAACTTCTAAATCAATTCAGACTAAGAGTGTAAAATTGTTTGCTTGTTTGTTTTGAGGTTTTTCAAACTGGATCTCTGTAGGCCAGGCTGACCTCGAGCTTACAGTGATCCTCCTGCCTCGGGCTCTCTCAACGCTGGGTTACAGGCAACAAACATGTCCATCCAGCAAGAAGGATGGACAACCCAAATTGATATTCGAAAATGTAGTAAGAGACCTTCTTTCTTCTAGGGATTTCCCTGGAGTGGGTTATGTTAAGGGTTATGTTAAACTTAGGTAACAAACCCACTTCTTAGGAGGGTAGGACGAGCTAAAGGGCTTATCAAAGAGCATCTACCGCTTTGCAGTGAAAGATGCTAGAACCCAGCTCCTTCTGCCCCTGAAGGCTGTGGAAGACAGCTGGAGGTGGCCACAGGAGGAAGGATGCCTAGTACCACTGCCATCTCACTTCAGTGTTAGTGGAAGTCTGGGATTTGGCCAAGAGAAATCAGGACTCAGAAAGACAAACAGAAACGTGTAACTTAAAAAGTAAGATGTAAAAGAGATCTCTTGTTAGGAAAATTTTTCCTTGTCGCTGGGACGGTAAGGACCAAAGTCAGGCCAATTACTTCTAACCACCAACCAACCAGTTTCAAAGTAAGGAATCTCCAGGAACTCAGACAAGAGTGGAGAGAACACACACACACACACACACACACACACACACACACACACACACACGCTGCTGTAAGACGTTTCCAGGATATACTGAGAAGTGCTACAGGTACTTTGAAATAGTTTAAGAAAGTAACCTACAAAACTAATAATAATAACTAAAACAACAGCAAATCTTTCGTTCCTCCTGAGGCCTGCCCTACAGCCAGGTCTGTTTCCGTCCACCTGACCTGTAGATTGACTGACCCTTCACTTACACCCGGAGTCGTCAAAGCCTGGCTATTAATGAGCGTCCTGTTCAAAAACTTTTCAGACGACTTCTCCGTCAACTGTTTCTTGGTCTCTTAAAAACAAACCCGCGCCCCCTCCCGAAACTTACAAGCCTCCCCCTCCTTCTTCGTCTTTTGCTAGTGGAGCGGGGAGGGAGGAGCACGATTGAGCCGGGGAGGGGCTGTAGGGCCAGAGACTGTCCTGAGGCCAGAGTTCGGGACCAGATCGGCCGCAGTCACGCTGGCCTGACCGAAGGTGGGGGCCGTGCCCTGGGGAGGCACCGCGGCTGTTCAGAGCTGGGCGGGACACCCAAGGTGCTGCGGGTGAGCGGGAAGGTCTGGCAGCCGCCGCTGGAGACTCGCCCCAGCTCTCCAGCCCCCACCAAAGTCCCAGCTTCTAAGCAGTCGCAGCAGCTCCACCTCTCTCGGCCCTGGAGACGTCTTTTTAGCTGATTTTGTAAGCGAGAACTAAGCAGAGCAGAGAGTACGGACAGGGACGAAATTTCAGCTTTCGAATTTTACTTCGGGTCGGGCTCTGGCAACTGAAGCGTAACCGAGGCAGATCGCCTCTATCCTCCACCTCAAGCGACTGGGAACATAGGTTCCCTGGGCAACTGGGGCCCGGGGCTTCCAGGCCGAAAGCAGGCGGATGGAGGCTGAAACAGCCAGGGGCTGCGGTTCAGCGCAAGGCGTTCCTGGGCCCAAGCGGCTGTGGACGGGAATCCAGGAGGTAACTGAATTCGTAAAAGGCTCTAGAGATTTCTGGCTCACGGATGTTGATTTGCCTATATTGCTTCTCTATTGCTATAATCTCATCCTTCACTCTGTGTTATTTCAATTTCTATTATCGCCTTTCATTTCACGGAATCACTTCTGGAAAAAAAAAAAGTTTGAACTTAACACCGAAACTGCTTTAAAACCCTGGCCAAAATCAAGGAAGAGTCGCGCTTTATGTGGAATATGGTTTTTATTAGTCACTCAAGGACTTTTTAGGAATTATCTGGTAACTTCTGCGCAATGCTAGTCAGTCAATTGCATGAACCAGCTTTTCTATCATTGTAGACACGCTGTCCGTATTGAAGGAACAATTACTTTAGGCACGTCCTTCTGTACGTGTTTGCCTCTCAACTTTCACTGGCACCCTTGCAAATTACAAGCAAAACGGCTGGTTTTGATGGCTTGACTTTTAAGCTGCTCCGCGGAAAAGTTGAACTCCTTGTTTGTGAACTTCTTTTTCCACCGAGTCCAGGCCTGAGACGGCCTGCACGTAGCCTTGCAGCCGAGAGGAGCACGCCTCACAGGCCTGTAGGAACGGGTGAGAGAAATCTCAGTATTAGGGTAGGGGTAGAGACACCGACCAGCCCTAGAGGTGGCTGACGGGGCTACCTTCCGCCTTTTTGAACACCCCTAAGTTAGACCGGTCCACTTCCCTTTACAAACTGAGTTAATACGCAAATGCTGCTTTGAGAGGAATAATATCATTAGATTTAAGGAAAATCCTAATATAAAAGAAATAGTAGCAACTGAGGTCTAAAGACAAAAACAGACTGTTCTCAAACTCTCCCAACGCGGGGGGCGGGGGTGGGGGAGGGGGCGACTCTTCAGAGTCCTAACTGGTGACAGGTTACACAAAATTGTCAAGGATTCTTTTTTTTTAACACAATATTTGTATTCATTGTATGAGAATTTATTGCAATGTAATTTGATATTCACTTCCCAGTCCTCTCCGCCCGTACCCACCTCAAGAGTTCGGCATCATTCACCAAATCAACTAAAAGCAATCTAGAAACCTTAAATCTGAAGCCGTCCTCCTCATGCTTGCTAATGTGCTGCTAAGTGAGTCCCACTGTGTATCCCGTCCTTAGTCTCAAGTATTCAAAAAGGCAGAACTTGTTTGTGTCCCAGCCCAACACCACCTCTCTATCCGCACAGCAGAAGAAACAGCAAAACTCCCATTCCTGACAAAGACTGCAGAGGAATGTAGGGATGCCTTTTTTTCTTGTAGAAGCGACCTGTGTCGCTGGTGGTGTTATTTTATTAGACAGGAAACAGTGTGGATGCACCCATACATCCAGGATGTCACAATGATTATAGCAATAGTAAGGAACACTGACTGTTAGCGGCAGAGGGTTGCAAGTCAGGGGTGCTTGTTGGGTCTGAGAGCCTTAAAAATATAGGTAGTGGCAAATCAATGTCCTTAGTTGAAGATCTGCTATGTTATCGTGTTTCCCAATTCATTTTTTAATTAAAGAAATACCAGTATTTTGTGAGTTATTAAGGAAATAGTAAAAAATTACAGAACAATTCGTGACTATCTTCTATTTTTTCTTTAAATTTTAGATGGCAATAATCTTTACCCTAAAACTACCAGCTTATTACAGGGGGCAAGTAAAAAGTTTGATGGCTATTATACAAGTTTTTAAGAATTATAAAGGATACAGTTAAGACAACACTGAAATCGAAGGTTAGATTTCCACAGAAAAATGTAACTTTCAATTGTTATGTAGTAGGAAGATTTTTCTTATTGTTCAGGTATCGATTCCACTTTGTTATTAGGCCTCCTTACATCAAGGGCTAGTCTGGTTTCTTGAGCTGTCTCATGCTTGCCAACCTAAATATTTAAACCCAATTTGCATTTGGGTTTAAAGTTTATGGGTAGGGCACATAAAATCAGTTCTAAACAAACAAACAGGGTGGTTATAGGATTCTCCAAGAAATTCTAAAGATCCTAAGTTTCTATTTTGCTATTAACTGAATGAACAAAGCTCCTTTATGTCCCTTTAAGTAAATCAAACAATTTAAACTGGTGGAATCTCAGAGAAGCTTCTAAATCTTCCAAATTTATGCTCTGCACCTGTTACTGTTTCTGTAACTTCAAGTGTTTCTAAATAAAACAAAGTATTCATTTCTGACATTAAGAAAAAAACTGTCCCTAAATACATTTAATATTTTAAGATAATCTTGTACCTTATGGAACGCATATTTAACGTTAATGCATGTTTTGGTTATTTACTGAGTGGGAAATATTAACAAATATCGACATATTGAGACTTGAATTTGTATAACGCACCTTCGGTCTTTGGGGTTAGTAATATCAGGGCTATCTCAAGAGAAAGGAAATAACTGGTGCCTGGCTATATTTACTCAAATGACATTTTCAGACGCTTGGCATAAAAGGCAAATCCCGAAAGGCCAACGAGAAGCGAACTATTGAAATGTTAACTATATAGAACCCTTAGCTAATATTTTCCTCTTTTAAAAGCTAATGTCCATCGAAGAGGAAATTTATCGAAGGCCAATAAAGGTTTTTTCCCCCCGTTGAGGAGAAGGGAGGGGGAGGGGAAGAAGAGGAGAGGGAGGGACAAACGTAAAAGAAACTGGTGGCTTTCAGTCCAGAAGGCAGGTAACGCTGCAGAGGCCAGCGAGTTGCTCGAGTCAGCTGGGCGCTCCAAAGCTTTCCGCGTGGGAGCGGTTTCTCGCCTCTTGGCTTTCTTCCTTAAACTTGTACCAGCGAGCGAGGAGTGCGGCAGGAGAGAGAGTTTTCGCTGTTGAGAATGGCAGGTAGGAAAGGGAATCTGATCCGCTCCCAAAGGCAACAATTAAAGTCTTAACCTCTACCCATCTGTCGTGGGACAGGGACACCCCCGCCCTGCGGCCTTTCCTTAAGCAATTCGGGTTTCGCACCCTTTGTCTGATCAGGGTGAAGGACAGAGGTTCAGAGGCCCTAAAAACATATCGAATGAACATTTCCGGTTGAGGGAAACTGAGGCCAAAAAGGCCTCCACAACGCCTCCCGGGTTTGTGTGGGTTTGGGGTAGCCTCTTCCTTTCTGTACCGGGTGTCTCGTCCGGGATTCCTGCTCCTCTCTGCTTCACCGGTCTTCCAGAAGCAGCCTGGATACCTGAAATGAGACACTCCCTGGCCTAGCCACTAAGGCGGGCCTCCAACAGCCAGATTTTCCCACCATCTGGCTTCTTAGCCGCCGCAACTTTCAAAAAGACTTCTGCGGGCCCTTATTTTTTTTAGCGATTATTTTTCCAGCTTCCACTCTGTGATTCTGCCTCGCTGTCAGGTCTCAACGACTCGCTCTTTTGGTTTCCAGCCCATTGGTTTTTCCTGGCAGTGGCTAAACTGGCTTATGCCAGGTCAGGTGGGGCGGAGGAGCCTAGGTCCCTGGTTTGGGGTATGGCGGGAGAAATATTTGAAAGCCAGTTGCCTCTACTTGAACCCCATCCTGGCACCTTTAAGTAAATTGGCCTGGGGCTCAACCGTCCAAGGCTCCCACCTCCAGTTGCTGGTCCTTTCCAGGGTTCCTACCGGGAGGACAGCACATCACACTCTTGGTCAGATACCTGGGCACCCAACCCACACACATTAGAGTAACTCACCAGGCGGGTGGTGCTTGGAGTTTGCCTCCAGGTGGTGAGGCTCGGGGCTCACAGCTCAGCGCTTCTGGGGGCGCAAGCTTGAGAAGCGCGGGTTTTTCCTGCTACCTACAGCCTCTGGAGCACGCCTAACCCCCGGACTCTACTCCTCGCGACAGCAGGCTCTGCTCCGACTGCGCGGGGGAAGGCGGGCGCGCTGCTCTGCTCTGGCTCGGGCTGGAGCCCCCAGGAACCCGCTCGCTGGGAGCGTCAGCCTTTGGCATCTTCACGGAAGCCTCGCACAGCTCCCGCAGCTCAAGCCCAGGAATTTGGGCCCAGGCGTCACAAACAGAAGGGCGCCAGACGCCCGGGGGAGAGTGGGGGGGGGTGCGCTCAGGGTCGCCGAGCGCTCTTTGGGGGCCACAAATGTGGCTGTGGTCACCACCACTTGGGGCGGACGGTTCTCTTAGTTAGTCTTTACGCCCAGACACACTAGGTGTGGCGGACAGTGACTGCTATTGAGGCTTGCAGACATTGACTGCTATTGAGGCTTGCAGACATTGGTGGCCGTGGTGGGGATCGTTAGATTCTATTTTCCTTCTTGGCTCAACATTTAGAAAGCTCTGTCGGAAAGAGCCGTGGGCGCAAGTTCTTTGAAGAAATGCTTTTTCGGGACTCTCTCTGGAAACTCAAGGGAGCGCGCTCTCGCGTGTGTTTGTGTGTGAGTCCGATCCGTGTCTAGGTTTCTTGTGGTGTGGCACCCGCTCATTCCTTGTAACTCCTCAACTTTGTGGTGCTAGTGCGTCTTTCCCAGGACTATTGCCATGGGCGTCGCTTTTACAAAACCACAAACACATAACAAGCCTCCCAAGGCCTTTAAATCTCAGGGGCATTTTGGGAGGCCAGTTACCTGCTGGTGTCTTCCAAAGGGTCCAAACGCGGTTCGAGCTGTAGAGACTCCAGGATTCAGGGAACGAGCAGCCCCCACCCCCGGGTCCTGGAGGGCGAAAGTGGGTTGCGTAGGAGGCAGCGTGGCAGATCTGGGCTCAGCCGAACCAAGCAAAGAAAACTCGGCTTTTGCCGTCAGAGGCTTCCTGGTCATGGCTTTCTAGAGCCTGGCGTTTGATAAATATAGCCTGGCTTTTGCCCCTGAATTAGACTCTGTTTCCTTATTTAGCCCTAGCACAATGATTTTAGATGATGTCACTTAGAGCTAAACGAGAAAATTGATCTCAGATTTGCTTGGCCTCTAAAGCCTGGTTAAGCAGATTGAGAATTAAAAAGACAGAGGAAGCAAGGGGGAGGGGTGGCTGAAGAGTAGAGAAGTGTGTGCGGGCTAGTGCTTGCGTGTAGGGGAGGGCACTGCGCATTGCGGAGAGCGCCCCCGCCTCTTCTGGGCGGGGGAACCTCTCTCACCAATGAAAAGTAGTCACCGACTGCAGAGAAAAAAAAGTTTTCCTGTTGACTGTTGGAAGCGAATTGAGCAATTATCTAGTTTACCTTCTCCTCTTGGAAGTTAACGATTGGCGAGATCTTGGCTGCGTTATTGACACAACACTTTCTATTGATAGAAATAAGTAGTGATTGTCCCCGAGTCATTGGTGCGCCAAGAACTCTGCGATGGGCTGGCAGGAGTCCATTGGGCTGGGCAGGCAGGTTCGACTGGTGATGCTGGGGAGGAGGAGGAGGAGGCTGCTGGTTGTGACGGTGCCTGTCCTCTCCGCAGGTCTGTGACAAGCAGGGGACAAGGCAACGACCGTGCAACCCAACCCCGGAGGACGGAAGCTGGCGACTCAGTCATGGACAGTAGCTGCCTCAACGCGACCACCAAAATGCTAACGACTGCTCCAGCTCGGGGCAACGTGATGAACACATCCAAACCCTTGGCTTTCTCCATCGAACGAATCATGGCGCGCACCCCAGAGCCTAAGGCCCTGCCGGTCCCCCACTTCCTGCACGGAGCCCTGCCCAAAGGAGACCCCAAGCACTCACTGCATCTCAGCTCGTCGATCCCCTGCATGATCCCTTTCGTCCCCGTGGCGTACGACACGAGCTCCAAAGCCGGAGTGACTGGCTCCGAGTCCCGCAAGCCGAGTCTGGAGGCTCCGGCGCCGCCCGCGGTGCCCTCCGCGCCGGCGTTCAGCTGCAGCGACCTGCTCAACTGCGCGCTAAGTCTCAAGGGCGACCTGGCCCGCGACGCGCTGCCACTGCAGCAGTACAAGCTGGTAAGGCCGCGTGTGGTCAACCACTCGTCCTTCCACGCCATGGGCGCCTTGTGCTACCTGAACCGAGGTGATGGCCCGTGCCACCCGGCTGCGGGCGTGAACATCCACCCTGTGGCCTCCTACTTTCTCAGTTCCCCTTTGCACCCACAGCCAAAAACATACTTAGCCGAAAGGAATAAACTGGTTGTCCCGGCGGTGGAGAAGCTCCCTTCGGGTGTAGCTTTCAAAGACCTGTCCCAGGCTCAGCTGCAGCATTATATGAAAGAAAGCGCCCAACTTTTGTCTGAAAAAATCGCATTCAAAACCTCGGATTTCAGTCGCGGCTCTCCTAATGCCAAACCCAAAGTTTTCACTTGTGAAGTCTGTGGAAAGGTATTAAGCAAAAACGACTTTCTTCCTTCCTTCCTTCCTTTCCTTTCCTTTTCTTATTTTTCCTTCCCTTCCCTTTCCTTTCTTCCTCCCTCAATCCCATTTTAGTATTTTGAGAGAGGGGGTAAAACGTCTTTTTCTCCTCTTTCTTCCTCTGTCCACTTCGAATTCAAATCTCTTGGTCATCTAACCTGTTTCTATGTGTTTGTTTTTAAGGTCTTTAATGCGCACTATAATTTAACCCGTCACATGCCGGTGCACACAGGAGCCAGACCCTTCGTTTGCAAAGTGTGCGGCAAAGGTTTCCGGCAAGCCAGCACCCTTTGCAGGCATAAGATCATTCACACGCAAGTATGTTCCTCTGTATAATTTTACCCGGTAGAGTTCAGAACTGTTTGCTCCCCACCCCCCACTCCCTAAAAAAAGCGATCGGCAGAGCCTCTCTCTTAAGCCGAAGATCTGTTGAACTGTGCTGGCTGGACTGGGGAGATGTTTTGTATTGTTGCCTTTGTTCTGTTTAAAAGCTTCGGGGTGTTAGTGTATTGTGCTGGTAGGACTCCACATCAAAATAACAAAGTACCTCAAATTAAAGGCTCTATTATTTCCTTTCTCTCTGCTGCTTAGGAAAAACCTCACAAATGCAACCAGTGCGGTAAAGCATTTAATAGAAGTTCCACGTTAAACACACATACCCGGATCCACGCGGGCTACAAACCATTCGTGTGTGAATTCTGTGGCAAAGGATTTCATCAAAAAGGTATTGGACCCAGGAGATGACTTCTCATATTGGGTCTTTGGAAAGCGGGATTGAATCTTCTCGATTCAATCTTAAAAATGACCTGTTAAGTGCTTACCTGAGGAAGGCTGCATTCTGACTCCCTACCCTCGGGTCTGACCAGAGTTAGAAAATACATATTTGACACATCGAAGGGTACTTCTTTGTAACCTCCAGTTTGCGTTTAGTATAATTGGATAAATGAATGTATATGAAATGTAGAAGAAATAAACTCAGTGTGCTCAAAAATAAATGCAGGAGAACCAGCGCCCTGTATCCTGGGTCAGAGCTGTGTTAGCTCTTCAGCCTGTCTCTTTACCTTGTATCCATCTTCTATCTTCTTGTCAAGCTCTATCCTGAACCTTATCCCGGCTATTTTTCTCTTTCAGGGAACTACAAAAACCACAAGTTGACCCACAGCGGGGAGAAGCAGTTCAAGTGCAATATCTGCAACAAGGCTTTCCACCAGGTGTATAACCTCACCTTCCATATGCACACTCACAACGACAAGAAGCCTTTCACCTGCCCCACGTGCGGCAAGGGCTTCTGCAGGAACTTTGACCTCAAGAAGCACGTTCGCAAGCTGCACGACAGCAGCCTGGGGCTGACCCGCACTCCTACTGGGGAGCCAGGCAACGATCCGCCGTCCCAGCTGCAACAGCCTCCGCCTGCACCTCTGCCTCCACTGCAGCCTACGTTGCCTCCTCCCGGGTCTCTGCAACCCGGGCTTCACCAAGGCCACCAGTGATGGAGGCCAAAGATCCTTCACAACCCCAGCGGGAAGGCCCCCACTGCGGAGGTCGGCAGACTAGGGTGGACCGCTTGGTCTAGGCTCTCGTGCAAAAATCGAGGCACCTTGAGCCCCTCACTTTCGGGCAGACCAGAAGCCTCTACATTCCTTGGCCTTTCGCCTCTTGCATGCACCTGCTAAATGGTTTTGTGTATTATATTCGATATAGGCACTAACAATTATGATACATTTGGAGGGGCTTATTTCAATTTTTTTTTAAGTTGAAATGACTTTTCATCTCGGGTGGAGAGATGATGTTTGTTTTTGTTTTGTTTTTAAACATATACCTGCTGTATTTATTGAGATCTGTATTATTCTACCCGGGAATGCTGCACCATTTTAATTTTATTATTGTATATATTTCCATTGTGTCGATTCTGCTGTCTCAAAATGCCTGCTGGTTGTTCATAATTTTCTCCTTCCCTGAAGCAACGAAACACGGTGTGTATGTTCTATATACACACAGATGTGTGTGCCCGTGAAGGCACGTCCAGTGTTTGTGAGCACATACATATACACGCACATGACATTAGATAAGAGTGGTTCATTATGAATGAATTTGAATTTTGGTTTTGATTCTTGCACGTCGAAGTTGATTCATTGACTGTTGGAAATAAATACTTGGAACATGCTTATTTAATCAACAAACTTCAAGACTTTGTATTATTCAGCTAAAGATCCCTGGCTCCGACTTTCTCACCCATACTCATGTTTCTATGATTAATAATGCCTACTAATTTGTTCTGAATATTTACCTTATGCAAGCAGTCTGTCTATGTTTTGGGCAAGGTTATGAAATATGGTTAAATTCTGAGACCGAAGATGTGTGCCTGATAGATTTATGGTACAAAAGGTGGGGACCTTGCTTCTAGAGGAAGTATTGTCCCTCCCCAGCATTCTGAAGACTCATACTGACTGGTACACAGCTGGCAAAGAGAGCCTCCGTGTTTTTAGATGTGTGCACATGTTTATAGCCGAGTATACTTCCATTCAAAGAGGAGACATGGATGAAAACCAAACCGTGGCGGGCGCCAGGTCCTTGAAACGCTTCAAGTGTTAATCAGCAGCTCCGTTGTGTGCTGGCGCTCTGGTGTTTTCTAACTGCAAGTCTCTCCTGTTTTCTTGCCAAAACAGTGAAACAACTGCTAAAGACTTTAATTAAGAGGGGTAATTAGTTCAGATTTATCAAAGCCGGGTTGTTATACTATTAGCTGCTCAGTAGAAGCTGCCAGACAAACTCACAGCCCTGCATAGAAGTCCTGTGGTAGCGAGCCTCGTCCTGGGGGTGAGGCTGCTGGGGGCGGGAAGGTAGGGAAACTACAGGATTCCCGCCGGGCATCAGCCCCCCCCATCACAGTCCCCGCCGCCTGGTGCTGACTATCCCCCCCCCCAACTCCGGAGCTGCTGCCCGGGCTGTGTGTCCCAGAAAATCCACCCAGTTTTCCAGTTTTCATAGGGCAGACTCAGTCTCCTGAGAGCCAAGCACTTTCTTCTCCTGCCTGGAGCAGGATGACCTTGCCAGTCCGGAATCACCAGACAGCTACTGGGTAGCATTCGTGCCTCACTTTTGATCATCACGTAGCCCACTAGAAAAGGATGGGTAGGATGGGTCGGTGGGGCGACAGGCCACGAGCGGGTGGAAGATGAGCAGAGGCCCACCGCAAGGCACAGCATCAACTTTCTAGGTTACTAGAATTCTTACTTCAATCAAGGCCGCGAAGGGTACACTGCTCTGGGTGCCCAGAATGGGCTAGGAAGGAGCTGGAAGATGACAAAGGCGCCTGCGGGTCTTCTTAGCGGAAGGGGGTGTGAGAATCCCACTGGGACTCACTAACGTTGCCTGTCCTGGAAGAGAGGTGGGAGGGGGAAGTGCTGGAGCGAGCTGCAGCCGCAGGGTTCCCGAGAAGGGCAGCAAGGATTTAAGGTTTGGTTCGCGTTCCTGGGGCTTGCGCCAGTGGGCACATCCAAATGCAAGTGTGAACAAGTTAACATCATGAGATCAAATCCGGACTTTTATCTCCCCCGTCTCTTCACACCCCCACATTGTTCTTTGTCAACAGACTTTGGACCCATGTTAGATTTGACTTCGGAAAGCATGAGATTTCCAGTTAGATTCCATATCTTTATGAATATGACATCAGACTTGATCTCCTCGTTCCAAACCCTGACCACATTCCCTTATAGTTGCCTGTGCAGCAGTAGAGTGTGTTGAGAAATGTCTCCTAGGTGACAGGCAACTGCCTTTTCAAAGTGACTTCCTTGGCTCCTGAAATCATTTGTTCCTTTGAAGATGAAGAACGAGTTCAGAGGTCGTTATAACTTGAAATGTATATATTTTAAGTTCAAGGGCAGAACGGAGCCTTTGCTTCTTGAGCTTATCCTCAATTAGCATTCAGACTTAGTCTCAAAACTTAGGGTGAAATGTCCTTTAGACATGCAAGGCGATGCCATTGTTATGAGGTGGAAAAGCAAATGAACATTGTTGAGGAAAGCACCTACACCACAGAATACGTTTTAGGAGGCATTTATATGGGCATTTCCATCTCCTAACCCATGCCAGGATGCTTTGATATACTAAATAAAGACCTGCCTCACCAAAGATTTTTTTGTTTGTGATGTTGAAAGAAGAAACGGGGAGGGAGATAGATGGGGTGGGGGGAAGGCATGGGGAAAGGAGAGGGGAGAGGGAGGTAGGGACAGAAGGAGGGCAAATAGAATATAGGCGCTATAGTGGGTCCATAGCATGAAATGACTTTGTCTAAGGTTGGGTGTGGATGCTGCAGTGTTTCCAGTGAGGTTTACAGGGGAAATGGTTGTCATTTACTAACAGAAGCCTGGAGTGTTGGTGATTACGCAGAGGAGGTCCAAAGGAAATTCTGCAAAACTGAGCACTCAAGAGAAGCACTTGTCAGGAGATCAGTGAACTTTGATTTTTGACAAAGCTCTCCAAGAGTGCTATAATCAAGGAGTACCCCTTAAAGATAATATGAGCTCAGGGATTCAGTTTATGGGGGCGAAGGGTAAAGTGGGACACTTAACAGATCGTCAATGGAAGACCTCACGGTTCTTCTGTTTCTGGTAAATATTAAAAGGCGATGCCCTTGCTTGACTATCTAACCTCTATTCATTTGAACTTACATAGATTTTAGTGCTTGCTCATAGAACACAAACCCTATAACGAATATGCAGCAGAATTTGATCTTTTCAAAACCTATCTTCATTAGGTTTTATATTAGCCAGTAAATTCTTTCATATTTCCTAAAAGGTAAGGCCAGTGTTCAGATTTTAAAGTAGAAAAATGGCTTCTCTTTAGTTTGGTCCAGAGGAAGATAATTTAGGCAGATGCTGAGATGAACTTTTAAAGTTGTGATCCACTGGGATTATATGTTTTTACTTAGTTTTTAGAAATCAAAATATTAGAAAACAGAATTAGCAATGTAAGTAATTAAATTCTACCTGCTTAATATAGAACCCAAACTGAGACTTCTAACAATGGCTTACTAAGTATAATAATTTCCCCAGGTTTCCAAAAGTATAACTTATGAACAAGTTTCTCTGCAAAACTGGGATTGAATACTGGTAAAGCCATTGCTTGTTGCTTGTTAGTGATATCTGAAGTTTCACTTCTTCTAAAACACAGGCATGATGATGCACACCCTTAATTCCAGCACTAGGCAGGCAGAAGAAGGTAGAACTCTTCTGCTTGAGTTCTTGTCCAGCCTGGTCTACATAGAGAGTTCAAGGTTGGTCAGGGATACAGAAGGCAACCCTGTCTCAAACAAACAAGCAAACAAACCAACAACAACAAAGCAGAAAAAAAATACCTACCATGCAGAAAAGTCTTAATTTCTAGAATCTGTGCATCTTGCTTGATAGATTTCACCTTTATGTAAGTTATATAAGGCATATTAATTTCGCTAAGACTGGCAACAGCTTAAAGACCCAACCAGTATATAACTGTAATGGGCCTGCTTTGTGTTTGTAAAAATACCACAAAACATACAATTATAAGCTATACATGATCTCAAATCCAAAACTGAGGCAGACAGAAAAAAATAAAGTTTTCTTTCTCACTTTCTAAGCTCTTCTATTGGATGAATCTTTATTCATTTATTTTTGTTTGTGAGGTTTGCTTTAAGGCACAATTGCTTGTTCAGTTACCAGAGTGCATTGTAAAGAGCTTGGAAGTCAATCTGAACCCTAATTGGGTAAGAGTATGAAGCTGCTGGATCTCAAAAGAAGTAATTGTTGAACCTGATAAAATATCAATTTTTTTTTTGCTGTGCTTTGCTGAAATGAAATTACTTTTTATGCTGGTTAGTTTATGTCAACTTGACACAAGCTGAAGTCTTCTGAGAGGAGGGAACCTCAATTAAGAAAATGCCTCCATAAGAAGCCACAGGCAAGTCTGCAGGGCATTTTCTTAATTAGAGATTGATGAGGAAGGAGGACGCAGCCCATTGTGGGTGGTGCCATCCCTAGGCTGGAGGTCCTGGGTTCTAAAAAAAAAAAAAGCAGGCTGAGCAAGCCATGGGGAGCAAGCCAGTAAGCAGCACCCCTCCATGGTTTCTGCATCAATTCCTGCTTCCAGGTTTTCGCCCTGTTGAGTTTCTATTCTGACTTCAAATAGTGGTCTACAACATGGAAGTGTAAAGCCAAATTAACTCTTTTCGCCCAACCTGCTTTTTGGTTCTAGTGGTTTGTTACAGCAATAGAAAACCTAACTAAATCACTTTGCCATAAGAAGTTATTTGGTCTTATTAGATTAATGAAAAACTAAAAAGCAAGCTATTTGTAAGTAGAGGATATTTTGCTATGAATTTCACAGTTTTAGGAATTAAAGCACGTGCCTATTACAGCTCCAGAGCAAAGCAGAAACCAATAACAGTATGCTAATGGCACACCTGTCAACTGGACTTGTGATTACTCCAAAATTGCCTGTTTTAGCCAGGGTAGGGTATCTCACTCCACTCAATAGGGAATAAGAGGAAGAAGCCCGATATCTATATGATCTTGCTGGAAAAAAAAATCCCTCTATTTTTATGTTTATCTGCACTTTTAAGACATGTTATAATGGGGTCTGAGGAAAAGCCAAAATTCACCATGCCACAGCACAGGAACAAAGACATCTCAAATGACCAGATATAGTCTCTGTTATTCGTGTCAAATAGCTCATTTATTTTGATCTTAGTGAGTCTAAATTACTAAGTAAGTGGAACAAGATTCTTCTGACACAAGTCTCCTGGCTTAATACTTTGCTGTCCAATCAACAAATGTTCACGGGTGCTAATCTGTGGGAGCGGGAAGAGTGCACAGCAAGCTCCTGACAGGAGCTGGACTTCTGTCACAGGGTGAAGAGGAGACATGTGGTCTATGTCTGTTCTTCATAGGAATAATAACAGGCTGTTTCCTCATAGAAATTTGAAAGTTCAGTCCAACGTGTGGCCCTCTAGTCATAAAAACAAGGAAGGTGACCTCTTTTGATAGCTCAAAATTGAAATGAAGTTTATTGGTCAAATGGGAACCCAATCCAGAGTGTATGCAGTAGCCAGCTTGAGCTACCATCAAACAAACAAACAGGCCAGAGCAGAAAGAGTGCTTGCCACTAAACGGGTTGTGCTGCTGCTGCTAATGATGCTAATGATGATGACTGTCAACTTCACAGAAACTGAGTTTGTCTGGGAAGAGAGAACCTCAACTCACAAAATCCTTCCGTCAGATTGGCTTACAGGTAAGCATGTGACATTTTCTGGATTAGGGATTGGTGTGGGAAGGCTTAGCTTACTGTGAGTGGTGCCACCTCTAATTATGATGGACTGTGATGTGAAAGTATTAGATAAAATGAAGCATTTCCTCTGCAAGCTGCTTTTGGTCATGGGTTTATCACAGCAACACAAAGTATAGCAGGACGATGGGACATTTTTATCAACCCAACTCAGGCTTAGGGAGTAGAGTACCACAGAAGAGGAAGCTGACAGAATATAAGAGCCAGAAGATGGGAAAATGTGTAGCAAAAATACATCTTCTAGACATGATGGCTGTTACAGTCATCAACTCAGGATAGCTGTGGTTATCTGTAGAAGAACAGTAGGTGACTGGGCTCATCACTAGTACATCATGGACAGAGGAGGGTTCAATGAGCTCCCAACCCTCCTTTGGGGTCAATTGGCAGTTAATATTTGCTGATGTAGAGGATGTCATTGTCTTCAGTGGTACAGTAGCTGCTGGTCAGTTGCCTATATTTCAGTAAATAAATTCCTACCGCCTCTCTCGAATAGGTTGCTAGCATTCAAGCAACCATCATTAAACTCAGCTGGTCACATCTAGAAACAGGACATGAAAATAGGAGGAGGACTTGTCGGGGGAGAGTGGGGGAAAGAGGAAGTGGAATGGTGAGAATTACAAAAATTCATTATACACATGTTTAAAACTGTCAAAGAATTAAAAAAAAACAGTATGTGTGGCTTAGATACCTGAAATTTATTTTCTCATCATTCTGGAAACTAAAGTTTTTGGTAAGTATGGTTATGACTTTCTCTGTCTCTGTCTCTGTCTTCTCTCTTTCTCTTCCTCTCTCTAGTATCCCTCATTATCCTGGAGCTTGACAAGTAGGGCTGGCTGACTAGCAAAAGAACATCAAGGACTTCCATGCTTCTACCTCCCAGTTCTGGGATTTTGTTTGTTTGTTTGTTTGTTTTGGTGGTCATGGTTGCAAATGCTATCTGTCTATTCACACAGAAACACAGTGTAATGTCTGAATCCAACAGGCAGAGCAAGGAGAAATGCTAGAATTCTATGGATGACGGACACCCCCACCCTCCAGGAGAGCCAATAAATACAGAGAAAGGAGAAATGCTAGAATTCTATGAATGCCTGACACTCCCACCCTCCAGGAGAGCCAAAGGAGCCAGAGGGCATTTTTCCCCTCCCCCCCGGAGAGCGTGGTGGTGGTGGTGGTGGTGGTGGTGGTGGTGGTGGTGTTGAACCCACAGTTTTTGAAACAGGAAAGGATAAAAAATGATTTTTCAGAACAGAAAAGTGGATGAGGAGAGTATTGAATCGCCTAGAACTGGAGTTGTGGATGATGGTGAGCCAACATATGGGGCCTAGGAACCGAACCTGGGTCCTCTGCCATGTGTTCTTAACCACTGAACTATCTTTCCAGCACAAGGGATTTTGAGGATCTAACTCAGGTCCTTGTGCCTGGGAGTCAACACTTTAGCATCTAAGCCAACTCCACAGCTCAAAGGGTTTCTCTCTGGTGGGCCTAGAACTGCCTTTTTACTTGTTTTTAACTTTTAACTGAAAACTTGCTTTTAAAATTTATCGTTCTGAACTTCTGAGGATTTTAAAAAATGTGTTTTAATCATGTTCACATTCTGTTCCTTCCAGAGCCACCTCCTACCTCTCTGTGTCTTCTTATTTTATTTATTTCTAAATATTTTTTTCATATAATGCACTTTGACCATGATGAATATGATCACAAGACCCTCTTTGATCCTCTCAGGAGTAAGGTCAGAGTCAGGAGAAAAAGAGAGCAAGTGCCCCTATGTTTCTTATCATGGGAACGTGAATCCCAACAGAACAGAGTTCTCTCCTCATGACCTTATCCATTAATACTTAGTCTCCAAAGGCCTCATCTTTAAGTATCATCATAGGCTAGGACTTCAACATAGGTTTTGAGGGAACACAGCACTGTGTCCATGTAAGTGGATGAAACATTCTAAAACAATGCTCGGTTTATACAAAACTATCAGGAAGCATGGGCAATTAACAAAAAAGCTTGCAAAATAGAATTTAGGGACTAATATAAACAATACAGCAACCCAGCTTGTTCAACAAATAAACTGTAAGGAGGTAGAAAGAGAGAGAAAGAGGGAGGAGGATCAAGAGAAGGAGAAAGATGGGGGTAGAAACTGGCAGAAAGAGAGGCTCTAACAATTAAGGGGTTTTAAAAACAGGACAATTGTGATGTGTGACTCTTCTATCACTTCTAATTCCATCATTGCATGGTGAAGTAGAATTAATTTGTGGTATCTGATACCTCATGGGATTGAGTTCTAACTGGATATTTAATAAAACCAAAGAATTGTTTTTACCATTTCAAATGCTGGCCATGAGTGGGTAATAAGTTGGGTGACAGTAAACAAAATCATATTATACATACTAACTTGCTTTCATTTGAAATTTCACATAGCAAGAGTTTTAAATAACCCTACAGTAAGCAACTGTGTCACAAAAAAGTTTGCCCTAAATACATGTAAGTCTATCACCTTGAAACATTCCTTGCAATTTTGCATTACCTTACAACCATGATTCAAGGATTGCTGTCATTCCAATCTAGACATTAAACATTCACACAAATGTCAATAAAATAAGTGATGTAAAGGGACTTGATGTGCAAAGAGAAATTAGTCTTTTTTTAAATTTATTTATTTATTAAACATTTCTGTCTCTTCCCCACCACCCCCTCCCATATCCCTCCTCCTCCTCCAATCAACTCCCCCTCTCTCATCAGCCTGAAGAGCAGACCAGGTTCCCTGCCCTGTGGGAAGTCCAAGGACCTCCCACCTCCTTCCAGGTCTAGTAAGGTGAACATCCAAACTGCCTAGGCTCCCACAAAGCCAGTGCATGCAGTAGGATCAAAACCTAGTGCCATTGTTCTTGGCTTCTCGGCAGTCCTCATTGTCCGCTATGTTCAGCAAGTCCGGTTTTACCCCATGCTTTTTCAGACCCAGTCCAGCTGGCCTTGGTGAGTTCCTGAAAGAACATCCCCATTGTCTCAGTGTGTGGGTGCACCCCTTGCAGTCTTGAGTTCCTTGCTCGGGCTCTCTCTCCTTCTGTTCCTGATTTGGACCTTGGGGTTGTAGTCCAGTGCTCCAATGTGGGACTCTGTCTCTGTCTCCCTTCATCGCCTGATGAAGGTTAATATCCAGGAGGATGACTATATGTTTGTCTTTGGGTTCACCTTCTTATTTAGCTTCTCTAGGATCACGAATTATAGGCTTAATGTCCTTTATTTATGGCTAGATAGCCTTTGCTGGAGAGGTTGTGGAGAAAGGGGTACCCTCATCCATTGCTGGTGGGAATGCAAACTTGTGCAACCACTTTGGAAAGCAGTGTAGCGGTTTCTCAGGAAATTCGGGATCAACCTACCCCTGGACCCACCAATACCACTCTTGGGAATATACTCAAGAGATGCCCTATCATACAACAAAAGTATATGCTCAACTATGTTCATAGCATCATTGTTTGTAATAGCCAGAACCTGGAAACAACCTAGATGCCCTTCAATGAAAGAAGGGATGAAGAAAGTATGGAATATATACATATTAGAGTACTATTCAGCAGTAAAAAACAATGACTTCTTGAATATTGAATGCAAATGGATGGAAATAGGAAACACTATCCTGAGTGAGGTAAGCCAGACCCAAAAAGAGGACCATGGGATGTACTCACTCATATTTGATTTCTAGCCAGAAATTAGTCTTTTTTAAAAAATATTTTTATTTGTGTTGTTTGGAGATGTGGCAGTAAATTGTCACAGCAGCGATAAGAAACTTATACGGCATTTGATGGTAATGAAGAAAATTGTAGCTAGCCATCAGTAGAATAAAGAATAATATTTAGTTACTTTTTGAAGATACATACTTGTGTACAAAGTATCTTGATTGTATCCACCCCCAATTCCCTCCCCTAACACGCGAGACATTCTTAACACTTCCCCCCTTCCTTCATGGTCCTTATTTTATTTTGTAACTGACTGAATCCAATTAATGTTGCCTGCTGTAATGTTGGCTGACCTTGCACTGCTAGCTTGATCTTATACAGACCTTGTATAGGCAACCAACCATACGTGCAGAGAATTCAGGAGTGCAATGATCACACCATGTCTAAAGGACAGAGTTTCACAACACTAGCTTCTATCTGTGGCTCTTACGTTCTTCCCCTCCTCCTCTTCCTCAACCTGTTCTGAGGCTTGAGGGGATGATACAGGAGTCTCATTTGGGGTGCAGCCCCCAGAAGTCACTTACTAGAATTATGAGTCTCTGTAGTAAGTGCTGCTCAGGGCCAAAGATGAAGGCAGTACTAAGCCATGGATAGAAACATAAACACTGGGGCTGGAGAGATGGCTCAGTGGTTAAGAGCACAGGCCGCTTTTCCAGAGGTCCTGAGTTCAATTCCCAGCAACCACGTGGTGGCTCACAACCATCTGAAATGAGATCTGACACCCTCTTCTGGCGCATAGGCATACTTGGAGGCAGAATGTTGCATACATAATAAAAATAAATAAACAAATGTTAAAAAAGAAATAATAAGCTTTAAAAAAAGAAACATAAATATTTATTTGTTTAAAGATTTTATTTATTTATTATGTATACAACATTCCTCCCATGTATGCCCGCATGCCAGAAGAGGGCACCAGATCTCATTACAGATGGTTGTGAGCCACCATGTGGTCGCTGAGAATTGAACTCAGGACCTTTGGAAGAGCAGCCGGTGCTCTTAACCACTGAGCCATCTCTCCAGCCCAACATAAATATTTAGAAGGGAGTTTGGTAACATGTCTATTTAGTAAACAACTGTATGAATTCCCTCTGGTGGAGCAGGCCTCAAATGCAGTCAGAAAGTGGTTGGTTACCCCCATAACCTTCACACTGTATTGTACCAATGAATACATGTTTTCTGGCAGGTCAGTATTGTAGCATTCAGGGTCCATTGCTGAGAAGTATCATTGAGGACTCCTCCCCCCCTCCCCCCTGATTTGCCCATATAGCATCTTCTGGCACTATGCAAGCTAGCCAAAACGGATGATGTTTTCAGTCCAGTTCTATTTTTCTATGTCCTGTAATTGAAGGGTGTTGTGTCTTTAGAAATAGAATCTCACCATCTACTTTTGATGAGCAATCAAGAAGAATGGCAATAGTGTGTGCTGTTTGGCATGGGGAGAGGTACTTCTGGGTCCTCCCTGACCGATAACTGGTAGGGGTATCGCTCACTTGGCTCTGATATTTGAACTTGATAGTCCATGTTTTCTGGAGACTGTATTGGCCAACCACACAGGGTACCTGTGTTCACTCTTTTTCTTTTAGGTGATCTTTTTGAGGGCTTTCAATTGCTGTCAATGAACGATAAAAAGGGAGAGAACTGGTGGATTTGACACTCTTCTGAGAAGAGAAAGTTAAGAACCAATGATGATAGACAATTTATATTGCCTAGGCTATTTTAAAAGAGAAAGAAACATATAAAAATGGAGTTTATTTAAAGATGTGTAAAAGAGAAATAGAAATGTATGGTCATTTTGAGAAGAAAACTTATGGCATATGTAGAGATTGGAACTATCTACTGTTTCAGGATTCCAAAGGGGGGTCTTGAAACATGAAGAGAGGGCAACCTTAATAAATATATTTAATGTGGTGTAAAAAGTCAGAAATGTGTTATGAATAAAAATAAGGAGATCAGAAATTTGGCATGCTAATATCAGAACACTACGTCCTGCTAGACAATTCATGGTTCATCTTGATGCATATGTCTGTGACATAGACACATTTATTGCTATTCAATTAAGCACAAATACTTTGTTCAGAGAGTGAGTTTAAAACATATGAAATTGATTATAAATTTACCCAGGAAAAACAAAACAAAAAACAACCAAACAAACAAAAAATAAAATATAACAAATTAAATAAGTTTAGAGCAGTCAAGGGTTATTTCAGATTTCTTCCTAAATCTGATATGACTTCTAGATTAGAAACTTGAGGGAAAAAGAGAGGAAATACTATGTGTACTGAATTAGTTGATCAGCAAAATATTTTTTTTTTTGTGTATGCTTAATTTAGCACAAACATGCAGTGGCCCTGGTGAGAAAAGAGGGACATTTCCCAAGCTTTGGTAGATGTCAGTTGTGATATGTGTACTCATAAATATTTAATAATTGTAAGTACAAAACCATTGTTAAAGGGAATCAAGCCTCTGGCAGGAAGTGTAACCATGTCTCACTTGGGTCTACAAACTACACTTACAGCAAGCTCCGTGCACAACTGTAAATGGCCAACTCTAAAAGGAAAAAAAGGAAGAAAACCAAAACCAAACAAACAAACAAAAAAAAAACAACTCAGTGGTATTTGGGGAAATTTTTTTTTCTCATAATGTCTGATCTGTTCTTAATTTTTTAACTTTACTTGTTGCTTGTTTACACGTTTGTTTTCTGAGTTTGTCGTTTCGTGGCCTTTCTGAGTGATCATGTGTTTCTGCATATATATGGTTCTTGTACCTTTTTCTTCAAAAGAAGAAAAATCTCTGTGTCCTTTATTTTGTTCTGGGTTGTTTGTTTTATATTTGCCACTTTGTTGTTTAGTTGGTTTTGGTTTTTTGAGACAGGGTTTCTTTGTGTAACAGACCTGGCTGTCCTGGAACTTGCTCTGTAGACCAGGCTGGCCGCAGACTTACAGAGATCCACCTGCCTTTGCCTCCAAGTGCTGGGATTAGAGGTGTGTGCCACGATCACCTGATACATGTTTGTTTTTTAAAGAGAAAGAGAGAACGAATGTGTGGAGTTTGCTGGATGGAGAAGTAAAGAGGATCTGGGAGGAGATGAGGAAATCCTGATAAGAATATATTGTATCAAAAATACATTTTTCAATTAAAACAACAAAAAATAAATTTTTCTTCTTTATTCCTTGGCTTAATTAATGTTTTTACACTTATTTTGAGTTGTTTTGCTAATGGAATAATTTTCTGTTTCATTTTTGTCTATTCTCATTCTAGCATTGTACTGTTTCCAAGTGAAATACTTCTAAGATATTTCCAGTAGATAGTAACTAGTTTAGTAGGTCGACATGACTTCCCGTGATTTAGGTCAGTCAAGGAACATGAGAATTCATTCAGCTTGGAAAGAAGAAGAGGTAGTGTTCTGCTGGCCTTGCCAAGTGAAGACGAATGGCTTCAGGCAGTCTTTGCTCATCATCACAGGAGAAAATAACATTTCCAAGATAGTAGCATGTTCAACCCAAAGACTATATTTTACAAATCCTGACTATGGTTATAGTTATAATTAAATTAATCGCTTGACTAAGTTTCATGACTTAAGTGTTATTCTCTAAGATCAACTAATAAATTTACAAAATAATTAGATTTTTACTTAGATGTCTTATAGTTATATATAATTTTTTTAAGATTTCTAGAAAGATGAAATATCTTCTGAATTCAGGAAAAAGTTATCTTCTTTTTGATAGGCAATAATGTAAGCCTAGATTTTAAGACATCACTCTGGAGCCAAACCTGAGACTCAGTGATAGTCCTCTTGTTCAAGAATTTTATATTCCTCTCTTTCCTAATAATACATTTCATTTTGGGGGAGAAAATAGTTTGCTGACAAGGAAGATACAGAGGGTAAATTAAAATACTCCTCTTAACATCACTTCCTTAGGAAGAGATTTCCAAACACTTAACTCAAAAAAAAAAAGTGAAATATAAAAAGAAACAAAGCAGAATAGAATAAAACAAACAGAGAAAAAGAAAAAATATATAAGAAGCACATAGATAGTCAGAAATACATGCTCACCCAAAAAGCCCATGAAAAGACAAAATCAGTAAGCAAATACATAAACAAATGACAAGTAATATTAAAAACTAAAAACAGATAAGACATTATGAGAAAAACCTCCCCAATACCACTGAGTTTTTGTTTGTTTTGTTGGGTTGGTCATGTACTGTTGTGCATGGGGCATGCACATTAGTATGGTTTGTATACCCAAGTGAGACTTCATTGGAGAAAATTAATTTTTCCTTTGTGAGCAGTGGTCAATAGGAGGCAGGTCACCATTATAGAGGTAAGGGTTTATAGCTGGGTTGATATCCCCTTTCTCCTCTTGCAGCATGCAACATACCTTCCAGTACTGAGAAAACCATTCAGTAGCGCTGAACGCTCTAGTCAGACACCTGCTAGCTTCTCTGTGTTCAATGAGATGTGTTGGTGCTGTCTTCAGCAATAGAAGAAGACCAGCGAAAGTTAAAGTGAAACTCAGTGTTTGATTCCTACCCAATAGTTTTGCTAAGCAATTATTTCATCAACCAGTTATATTTATTAGAGCAGATGACAGTGGGACCTTTGCATACAGAGAGAACTCATTTGGTCATCACGTGGGTTTAAGCTACCAACCTTATCAGGAACCTTTACTGGTCCTTTTTGTTTGCTTATGTTTTATATTTCAAATGAGCTTATTACATTGGAGTTATTACAGATTTAGGGATAATATTTATTAATCATATTTGTCTACTTTAACTAGTAAAGAAATTGAAAACTGTGAAAAGAAAAGAAATTGAAACTGTCTGTGGCAAGGCAGAATAGAGCTAGGCAGGAAAAACTAAACTGAATGCTGGAGGAAAGAAGGTGGAGTCAAAGAGAGGCCAAGTATCTCTTCAGGAGACAGATGCCAGATGAATGCTGAACTGAACCTTACCAGGTGGGTCACAGTTATGTGGCGATACACAGATTAATAGAAATGGCTTAATTTAAGAAGAGCTAGCTAATAAGAAGAATGAGCTAATATGCCAAGCAGTGTTGTAACAATACAGTTTCTGTGTGGTTATTTCAGGTCTAGGTGGCAAGGAATGAAGTATTAGCCTCTGCCAACAAACATAGGAGTAGATATTGCTACGACACAGCTGTGAAATGTGTGCAAGTGATTTAGATCAGATAATGGATGGCAAGAAACCAACATCTATGGTCATAGTGCTAGAAATATTTTCTTTCGCAATTGGAAAAATATTCAGTAGAATTACCTCTGTAGCACATTAGGTGACAGGCAACCCACTTGCTTATAGACTCAGAAGATAATAGATGGTTTTTTTTCTTATTACTCTAAGAATGTATTCTCAGAGTTTATATAAGCTAAGAAGAATTCAGAAATCCTTTCGATTAATGCCAATGTGGTAAGGACACATAAGCCCTAAAGAACAGCTTATAGGCATCAATATTTATGTTATTCATCACTGAATCAAGGCAAAGTGGGATGCATGGGTCCAATCCCTTAATCAAATACGAAGCTTGGATTATGGCTAAATGACCTGGGAATTTTCAAACATTCCAGAAATTTCCTAAGCATTTTAGAATATTGTATGGCCAACCAATCTATAAACCCTCCATCTAAAACAGCCTGTGACACTTGGGGCTTTGAAATGATCTTTGTGTCTTCAATAAGCATGTGCAAAAAAACTGGCTGTGAAAGCTATGTTCTCCCAAGGAAGGGTTTTGATGCCACGCCTGTATAAGAGATGACGTAAGACTGGGAAAAACTTCTCATAGCTCGAATGTCTTGGGCAAGGAAAGGATAGGGGCTCCTTCTTTGTTACCCTTTGAGCTTTCAAGGTATATATATATATATATATATATATATATATATATATATATATATACCTTGATTCTGTAGATTTACACTGCCTTGAGTGTTTGGATCCAAATGGACTTGAAACATAATTTTTTCTAATTTCTCTGATTTGTGGTAGAGTATATCTGTATTAAGTTTGTTCATAATTTCTTGAAGAAAAGGTGTTTCTCCTTTCTTGCAAAGCTTCCCAGGTGATTTTATGGAGCTGCCAGGACTTAACCAATCATTTCTTCTCTATTCTTCTGAGTACTTAGATCAGTCATAGGAAACAGGGACGCTCTGACTCACCAATTGACCTCATCATAGTAAAAGAAAAAGGAGTTTACTGCTAGTGAGGAAATGAGGCTTTCTCTCTTCTAGCCCATTTAAACCAATTGCTGCCATGATTTAGACAATAGTTCCTATCTTTGTCTTTATTGCCAAGGCAACATGTGGAGAGGTAAAATGTGTTACCACTTAGCTTTACAAACAGGTTTAAAAATTAGACCATTAATTCACTGTAAAAGTTAATAGTTATTGCAAATTATGTTTTCACAAATACAAGTCATTGCAAATGTTAAATTAAACATTTTAAATAACTCATCAAAACTTTTTGCTTCATGTTTCATGATATTTATAAATATAAAATTATATTTGGTCATAAGCATTAAGTGCCTTAGCCAATACCTACAACTTACTTTCAAAACATATGTGTGACAATGTTGCTTGGCAGTCTTTAGTCATTTTCTTTTTCTTATATGTTTAGAAAGGCTTGATATGGACAAGGTGCTCATATTCTACTTTAACTCAGATGTATCTTGCTTAATTAATATTATTTTGTTTAATTTTCCTTGCCAGAGGGCGATAGAGAGTGGGCAGTAGTGTGTGTGTGTGTGTGTGTGTGTGTTGATAAATGTTTAACAACAGGCTCTCAAAAAACAAAAACCAAGGAGCCCTGATGGGCAGCATTTAGTAATACCCTGGTGTAAATAATCCCACTGTGGCCAATTCAAGCTATGACACCAACTGACTCCAGAATTCCTAGAAATTTAGTCATTGGCTTTTGCTAGCCAGTTTGAGAGTGGACATCTGTTGGAGTCCCTGCGACTGTGAAATGAGGCCAGTGTTCTTGGAGAAAAGATTCATGACTCATCAACAGAAACCCAGAATAGTGAACCAAATCTTCTGTTCTCTTCAACATTTTATTACAAAATATTAAACCTATTTGAAGGTATTTTATGGTAAATACATACACTCATCACCCACACTTAACTATTATTATTTAATTCTGCATAGTAGCAGAATACATAACAATCAATTCATTCAGCCAATTATCCATGGCGAAGAACATTTTGAAGGAGTAGAGGACTTAATCGTTTTACAATTCCCAAGACAGAAAGGAACATCTGGACAGGAATTTAAAGCAAAAACCTGGAGGCAGGAACTGAAGTAAAGACCACGGTGGAACACTGCTTACTGGTTTGCCTCCCATGTCTGGCTTAGTCCAATGTCTTACAACCCAGGGTTGGCACTGCTCCGAGTAGGCTGGGTCCTCTCACATCAATTATTAACCAAGAAAATGCCCCTTTTCATCAGCATGCATTTTTGAGATTTACCCGCCTTATTGCGTGTATCTACAATATGAATGTATAATCACTTTTTGATTTCCCAAAAAGCATTTGATTGCACAAAATAGCATTGCATTGCGTAAATATCCTGCACTTAGGTTTTTGTTTCTTTGTTTGCTGTTTGTTTGTTTTCAAACTCACAGAGATCTGCCTGCCTCTGTCTCCTGAGTGCAAGGATTAATGACATGTGCTACACCTGCCTGGCTTGCAGTTAGTTTTTGCATTCTTCTATTAGTAGACACCTGGGTTTCGGCTATTTTGAATGAAGCAAATATAAGACTTTACCACGTCTTCTTTTGCATACACATTTTCTGTTCCACCTAGAATTGGAACTACCAGGACATAAGAAAGATTTATAATTAATTTTATAAGAAAGTATTACAACATGGCTAGAACATTTTACATTTTACCATCCACTAAAATATTAATCAAGTCCTAAAGCTAGGCATGCCTGTAATCCTAGCTCTCAAGAGACTGAGACAAATTTCAAGCTCAAGGCTAGCCTGAAATATATAGTGAGACTTTTTCTACACACACACACACACACACACACACACACACACACACACACACTCCAATTGCTTTGTATCTAGTTAGGATTTGTGCTTCTAGTGATTTTGACCTTAGCTCTGTGATGGATGTTATGGCAATGCCGGGAAGTTTTTCTTGTGACTATTGTTTAATTCATGTATTATTTTTAAGGACGTGTTTGTTCAAATATTTAACTTATTTTTGCTGGATTGCTCTATAATGACATATTATTTGTATTTTAACAAACAAATGGTATGTTATGTGTATTTTAATAAATGAATCTTGCCTGAAGACCAGAGGCAAAGCTAAAGCCACTAGAGATCAGGTGACACACGCTTTTAATCCCAGGACTTTGAAGACAGAGACAGCTGGATCTCTGTGAGTTCAAGGCTACCCTGGGCACACAAGATCAGTGCATAAACAAACCCAGGCGGTGTGTCCCACACCTTTAATCCCAGCATGAGAGAATATAAAATGGGAGGAGAGCGAGGTTAAGTCTGCTCTAACTCATAGTCACCCAACCTTGGTAGAGGTAAGACTTCTCTAGTGGTTTGGCTGCTTTGCTTTACTGGTTTTTGGTTGAACCTCAATTTCTGTCCCTGGCTTTATTATTCATGCTACATTGCTCATCTTTATATTGAGTTATAATACTAACCATCTATCATCCATATATTATATTATTCAAAAGAGAATATCTATCTATCATCTATCTATCTATCTATCTATCTATCTATCTATCTATCTATCTATCTATCTATCTATCTATCTATCTATCCATCCATCCATCCATCCATCCATCCATCCATCCATCCATCTATCTATCTATCTATCTATCTATCTATCTATCTATCTATCTATCTATCTATCGTTACCAAAGAAACAATGTATTAAGACATATGTATGTACCCAGTCTCTTGTTACAAATGTGTTGTTTTAGTTTTGATATTATGTGCAGTCTATAGTTCACCAACTCATTTTCTTCTTGCTACCGTTTGATAAGCAGCTCTCAACCCTGATGAGGTTCATTAATATTTGCTCTTTTATTCTCCTTTATGAGAACTTTGTTTTTACTGCATCAAAAGTAATAAACTTTGACTTCATATTTGTGTCTATAATTCACCTTGCTTAATAGGAATTAAGCAAGCATAGGACTATGAAGCAAGGTAGAGGCTGAGACTAATTTTTTCCCATATGGATATCTAGTTTTTCCCCCATCATCTATGAAAAATCTTCTTTGTCTTCAGCAGATCGCTTTGGTACTTTTGTTGAGAATCAAATAACAAATAATTGTGGGTGTGTTCTGTTCCGTTTGTTTATGCTGCAGCAGATTACTTTGTGTAAAGGTGTGTCACTTTTGTTTATACTGCATTTGCTTGATTATGTCATGATGTGTCGTGTTTGTTTCCCATCACCTGCCTAACACTCCTGATTGGTCTAATAAAAAGTCGAACAGCCAATAACTAGCCGGAACTGGCAGGCAGAGAGAACAAATAGGAGGAAAAAATCTGGGAATGAGAAAAGAAGGAGGAGGAGAGAACCAGGGAGAAAGAGAAGGACACACCTGGGGTCAGAAGCCAAGCATCCATCAGCCAGACACAAGAAGCCGCGAAAGTAACATACACAGAAGGAAAAAAAAATAAAAGGCCCTGAGCAAAAGGTAGATGAACTGAAACAGGTTAATTTAAGCTAAAAGAGCTAGCGAGAAATGAGCCTAAACTAAGCTGGGCATTCATAACTAATAAGTCTCCATGTCATGATTTGGGAACTGGTTAGTGGCCCAAAAGAAAGAGCCTGCACAGTGTTCTAGGCCCAGGGTGCTGCCTTGTTGCTCCCTTCATTCTAACGGTGCACTGTTCTGATTGTGGCATTACAGTAAACCTTTGCTTCATCCTTCCTGGAAATCACTATGAACATTCTAGCACTGTTAGATTTCCATACTTATTTAGCCTGTGAATTCATAACCAAAATCCCTCTAGAATTATGATGGAGCTTGTAACAAATCTGTAGACCAACTAGATGAGAAAGGACCTAGTCACAATATTGAATATTTCCATAAAAAGCCTGTAAATATACAACTGACTTTGACAGAAACGTGACTCGGTATAGACAACGGTTGTGTTGTGTCTGAAATAGTCTTACATTGTAGTCCAGACTAGTCTGGGACTCCCTATGTAGATCAGGCTGGCTTTGAACTAGTGAAAATCCTTCTGTGTTAACTTCCCAAGTGATAGGATCACAGGCATGAGCCACCATGTCCAACTTTGATTTTGTATTTTTTTGTCATTATTTTTCTGTAGATAACTTTTTCCCTCAAATTATGAAACAAATCATTACAGTGTAAGGGCAAGAGAAATATTCTTTCCACATCTTTGATCTCGCAGTTGGTATCTGCTGACATAGGACTGATCCTGGGGTTTAGATCTGAATGAGGTGAATGTGAGTGTGTGTGTAGTTTGTCCTAAACTTGATGGCATTCATGAATTTAAAATATGAGGACAGATCTGTCAAAGCCCACATTATGTAATAGTGGTAGCTAGGTCGCTCGCTAGTCATAGCTCTCATGCCCCAGATTCTCTTTGTCGTCAGTAAGAGCTGCATAGCTTTCTATGGCAAATTTTCCTTACTAAGCCTTTAAGGACAACTTCTAGAAAGTTTCAAAAGGATATATATTATTTTAGTACGCCTTTGTACATACAACCACCGAGTTTTTTACTGGTTAAATCGTTGGATTTCTGAAGAGCTGGTGCTGCTGACCTTACTATTACTGTGAAGCCCACTTACCCCACTTTTGCTTGCTATCTCTTTAGTTATCTCATCCCAGGTTTAAGATGGAAACATCTTTCTTCACCATCCCTATTGTGGCACCATGAAGACACACATGATCCACACCAAGCCCTTCTCTCTCCTCAAATTCTGCCTATGCTGTCTGTTCAGACTGAAATAATCACCTTCAAGCACCTTCAAACTACATCTTGAGTTTTATCTTTTGAACCTCTGAATAAATATCAATACCTCAATGAATGGAATGTTTTGGCTTATTAACACTGTAACAGCTACTTCTTTATGATTTCATAACACCTTATGATTTCACTTCATAGCACATACTATCACAAAGTACAGCAAATCCTGTGGGGTTTTAGCTGCTCCCCTCATTCCTGCTACCGTTTAAGTGATGGATGGTAAGGACAATGCCTATGCTAATACCCACTGAAACTCCAATAAACCCCCATGGAATAAATGACTGTGTAGTGTTTTATGTGGTGTACACACACATATGCACACACTCACAACTTTTCGAAAAGATTTCCCTTTGTACTCTGGCCAGAGCCCTATGAGAGTGTGCACATCTGCATTTCACCTTACACGAAGCGCCATTCTTAGAAAGATTGGCACCGATGCTCAAAAATGTTTGATGTACTTTTCTTTGATTGAGAATGAACCTGAGGGATAGTCCATGCTCGTTTGCACATTCTTTTCTTCTGTGTTCTGTCTGTTCTTGGTCGTTTTTGCATCTGTTCCTTTGAATATTGGAAGAACTGCTTCTTCCAGAGAGTGGGGCATTTGCTTCTGACCTCCCTCTCCAACTAGCTGTGATAGCCACAACCATCTATGCCGTGTGTTTAGATGAGCTGCTTCCATAGACCAGCAAGGAGTCAAGTAAGAGCAGGCTGTTCACATCTATCAAGGGTTAGGATTCGTTTGTTTGTTTTATTTTCTGGTTTTCGTTTTGTGATTATGTTTTGTTGTTGTTGTTTGCTTGCTTTGTTTTGTTTTACCATCCCTCTCTTTTTCTACTCAGGGTTTTTTGGGGTCCCTGGCTGTCCTAGAATTCGATCTGTAGACAAGATCCTCCTGCCTCTGCCTCCTGAATACTGACCTTTACAAGGTTTTCTGCAAGCTTCAAATCTTGTGAGTTTATTGCTTTCTGGATATTTGCAGAATTCTGGAGTCTGCTAATGTCTTGGTGGCTGTTGGGATCTCTAACTTGTGTGTGTCTTCATTAAACTGGTTTCTCATGATCTGTTCTTCTCCATAACTTCTTAATCCCTTTCCAGTGGTTTTCTGGCATGGATAGCATTGGAACCGGTCATCTGGGGGATGTTTAGCCTCAAGTCCATAGCAGAAGAAATAACACTACATCATAATGGAGTGCCATAGTGAATTACACAAAATAGCAAGAACCAAATATAGAACTCTTGGTGAATCATAGCCAAGAGTAATATTCTTTTGTGTGTATATTGTATGTATATACATACACACGCACATATATATATAATATATACATATATGTAACAAAAAAAGAAAAGCATGAATTTGAAAGAGAGAAAGGATGGGTTTATGGGAGTGCTTGAAGGGAGGAAAGGAAAGGGTGTAATGATGCACTTATAATCTCAAAAATAAGAGAATTAAATAAAAAGTAATATTTTGTCTGCTTAACATTAATCCGACTATCTGATTAATGCCAACCAATATCAATTCTATTCAAATGGTCTCACATAGGCTCAGGGCAAAAGTTACTAATGTGAGATAAAAGGATATTTTGGATTGTTTGTGGCTGTCTGGCACTTTTATTTTTTATTTTAGTTTTAATATTGTTTTATGTATGTGGGTGTTTTGCCTGCATGAATGTTTGCTCATCATTTGCATGCCTGGTGCCCACGTTGTCCAGAAGAGGGCATCTGATACCTTTGGAACTGAGTGAAAAACATTGTCAATTGTGATGAGGGTGCTGAGAATTGAGCCTGGGTCTTTTGGAAGAGCAGCTAGTGCTCTTAACTGGTAAGCCATCTCTTCAGCTTCTGTCAGGCCCTCTTTCATGTATCCATGTGTGGGGGGCGCACATATGTGCATGTGAGTTGGACATACACATGTGTTTATGTATGCATAGAGGCCAGAAGCCTGGGTGTCCTCTTCAAATATTCTCTACTTTATTATGTAAGGTATGGTCTGCACTGAACCTGGAACTCATCGGTTGACCAGCAAACCCCAGGACGCCCCTGTCTATCTCTCCACTGCTGCATCAAGAGCTCCTTTCACCACACCAAATCTTTTTATGTGGGTTCTGGGCAGTTTAGCTCAGGCCCTCACACTTGCATGGCAAGCGCTTTACTGATTTTACTCTCTCCCAGCCTGCAGGCTCTTTCATCCTCTCATTATTCCCTATCTAAGGATAATTAAAATTGTAGATACGACTGCAATCAAGGATTGGACACTCTGCTATGTTGGATTAGGTTATATTGACTTCTCTTTGAACTATGATCCTTAACTAGTCTTCGTTATGACCAATAATGATCTCAAGTCTTTATTACTTTTTTTTTTAATATTCTGACAACAGTTTCCCCTCCATTTACTCCTCCCAGTCCATCCCCCACCTCCACCTCCTTTCTCCCCCAGATCAACTACTCTTTGGTTTTTTTTTTAAAAAAGAAAGAAAGGAGGGAAGGAGGGAGGAAGGAAAGAAAGAAAGAGAGAGAGAGAAAAGAAAAAAAGAAAGAAAGAACAGATTTCCCAGGATTATTTCCTAAACATAGCCTAACAAGATACAATAAAGCTAGTCACAAACCCTCATATTAAGGCTGGATGAGACAACTAGTAGGAGGAAAAGGGGAAAGAGTCAGAGAGACCCTTCCCAACACACTCCCACTGTTAGGAGTCCCACAAGAATACCAAGTTACACAAACAGGGCATATATGCACAGGACCTAACTCAGAACCATACAGGCTCAATGATCGCCACTTGTTTCTGTGAGCCCTATGAGCCTTGCTGAGTTGGTTTTGTGGAGTGTGTTCGCATGTTGTCCTTGACCCCTCTGGCTTCTATAATTCTTCCTCTCCTTCTTCTGAGGGGTTCCTAGAGCTCTACATCATGTTTGTTTGTGGGTCTCTGTATCTGCTCCCGTCAGTTGCTGGATGATGCCCCTTTGATGACAACTGGGCTAGGCGCTGATCCTTTGAGCATAACAAAATATCATTAGGAATCATTTCATTTACTTTTTCTTTTTTCTAGTTATGTTTGGTTCTATCCTAAGTCTCTGAGCTACCTTACCACAAGTTCTTGGCTATCCAGGCAATGTCAGGCATGGATTCCTTCTCTTGTCATGGGCTTCTAGTTGAACCAGTTATGGGTTGGTTACTCTCTTCCACCATTGCCCTAGCCTTTCAGGCAGGGCAGATTGTAGGTCGAAGGTTTTGTGGCTGGGTTGATGTCTACTATTAGCCTTACCTGGTATAGGAGATGGCCAGTTTAGACTCTATAGCCTTGATTATTAAGATTCTTCCCTAGGGTCACTCTTGTAGATTCTAGGGAGTTTCTACTGAACTAGGTTTCTACATTGCCCACTAAATGCCCCCCAATTCCAGTCATTTCTCCTAGTGCTCTCTCCCTCCCTTCCTCTCACCCCCAGACCTATTTTGTCCTGTTCCTATCCCTATGCCTAACCTGCATAAGAAAAATGTGTTACAAGAAGTCAAAGGTTAATAAAGTAGATCATTGAAACAGAAGTTGGCCAATATGCTCAAGGCCTTGGATTTAGTCCTCAGAATCACAAAGGGAAAAAAAAGGAAGAAAAATGTAGAATCTGAGCCATTGTGTGATTGAAGTTAGAGCTTCCATTCATTAACTCAACTAATATTATTGGTTCCTTACCACAGGGTATAGATAGTATTGCAAATAAACAATTTGAAACTTCTGCCTCCCCAACAATACTCATATGCCAAATCCTCAAAAATTAAAAAAAAATTTAAATGAAAAATGTTTTGTCCATAAATAAGAGTAAGGGGGGAGGAAACATGTATTTTCAGAAGAACTGTTCCTGGAGAGGTGAATCTAAGAGTCTATTAAAGATCAAGTTAGATGTGTTTACACAGTCATGACAGCATTTCAGGAAAGGGAACTAAAAACAAGCACAGAACTGAACAGGCTGAGAATGTTCACACACACACACGAAAGCAGCAAAAAAAAAATCTGATTTTCAATTGGATTCAAGTTCAGAAGAATAATAGAAGAGGGAGGGTGAGGAAAATATAAGAGATGGATAAGCTACAGAAGCCTTATTCTCCATCGACCCTTCCATCCCTCTATCTCCCACCTGAACTGAGTGATAGAAATTCAGACCACAGTGCAGCAAAGAAATGGATGCTGTTATTGAATAAACAGAATGCTGTTGAATCTGCAGACTGAACTGTATTTAGCTGGGCATGGCAAGTTGTCCAAGGTGATGAGATGGTCTTCTTTTCCCTCTTCAAGGGTAGCTACTTAAAAGAGGACCCTCTTAAAAGGAAACATCAGACCCACAAGCAGTGCTCAGTGTTGCTGGTGTGTCTGAGGAAAAAAAAACAACACAAACAAACAAACAACTTGAAATAACTTTGGGCAGTCTCAGCAGATGTGGTAGGGCCCACCTGTAACTCCAGCACCTGTGAAGCACAGCTGGATCTCTGTTCTAGGCCAGTCTGTATACCAACAACAGCCAGGACTATTTAGTGAGACCCTACCTCAGCAAATGAATGAATGAATGAATGAATGAGATGAGATGAGAAGCACCTCCAACTTGAGCTCCTCAAGAACAGACACGTTGCTCTTTGCCATCATTTAATTTGCCATCCTAAATGTCAGAGGCCATCTGCTTGGGACCCAGGCTGAGGAAAGCACAGGGGCTGATGGTCTTTACAGACTCCATTACATTTTCTGGAAATCAGAGACTCAAAACTACATAGTTGTGCAGTCTTACTTCTCCATCCCCCACTACAGTAAAAATGTTAGTGTCGCCTGGTCATTTTGCTCCTTCGCCAAGTCACCCTCTCTGCTGCTGAGTTCCATTTTCGGCTTCCTTTGAATTCCCTCCTTTGGGAACAACCCAAATTTCCTTTATCCAGATTCCTGCACTTTGCACGGTGTCCACATTCCCTAGTTAGCCTAGAACATGTGTCAGCTGCAGTTCTGCAGGTTCAGCATCTTAAGCCCCTCCTAGTTCAACTGTATCCTCAGCTCAAACTTTGCTCTTGGACTAATGTATTTTCTTGCTTTCTCTCTGTACACAGATTGTTAAAGCGATGTTAAGGAGCCACAGAATAGAGTGTTCCTGCCTAGTTTCCAACCTTACCTAAGTAATTCCACATTTACATAGACAGAGTATCTACATAAATTACGTGTAATTCTTCTGCCTGAGAGCTTTACCTTTCTGCCGTCATTTCTTTCTTTATTCAATTGTTATTTATAACACTATAGACAAGTAATTTTTTATAGCTTCAGTTATCATCTGATAATTTTCTGGGATTTATTAAAATATTAACCTTTTTATTTTTAGATGATTGTAGCTTTGGCCCCTGGGTACTGTTTCAATTCTTTTTTAAAATTTACTTATTTTATAGGCACTGGTGTTTTTGCCTTCATGTATGTCTGTGTGAGGGCGTTGAATCCCACGGAACTGGAGTCACAGACAGTTATGAGCTGCCATGTAGGTGCTTGGAATCAAACCCTGGTCCTCTGGAAGAGCAGTCAGTGCTCTTAACCCCTGAGCCATCTCTTCAGCTCCTTAATTCTTTCAGTATCTCTTTGTCACATGCTCATGGCTGTGTACTGTCTGTACATGGGTTTGCATATGTGCATACATTTTCATACGTGCATACATTTGAGTGATCCCTTACATACCATCACTGTCAGCTGTCCCAAGTATATTTTGCATATTTTCTTCCTTACTTTTTGTGCTGGCTAGGTCCTGTTAGCTTTACAGAAGCTAGATTCATCTGGAAAGAGGGAACTTCAACTGAGAAATGACCTTCATCAGATTGCCTGTCCTCAGATTAGGTCCATTTTCTTGATAAATGATTGATATGGGAGAGCCCAACCCACTGTGGGCAGTGCCAACCCAGGGCAGGTGGTCCTGCCTTGTATTAAAAAAAAATCACAACAAACTGATCGAGGCAGTAAATATTGATACTCCATGACTCTGCTTTAGTTCCTGACTTCCCTTCATGATGGAATATAAGCTATAAGATGAAATAAACTCTTCCCTTCCAGGTGGCTTTGGGGTCATGTTGTTTCTCACAGCCATGGAAACGTAACTAGAAGATTCCTAGATTCAGTCACTAATTTTCTAGAAGCACTTATCTCTCCCTTTTAAAACAATGTTGTGGGTGGCCTGGGCCTGCTTCTAATCCTTGAAACCCAGAGAATCAAAATATACAAGTGTGCCTGTTCGCTGACATACCAAAGCCATGGGTCAGTTCCTAACCAATGAACACAAGTTACCCTTTAATAACGTTAGGCTTCCTTAATTTTTTCATTAATGCTTTAAAATTTTGCACATGCGACTCAGTAGCCCTCAGCCTGTGGATCACAAACCTTTTGACAAACCTTTATCTCTATTTACCTTACAGTTCATAACTATGGAAAACTTTCAGTTCTGAAGTAGCAAGGAAAATAATTTTATGGTTGGGGGCTGCCACCACATGAGGACCGTATTAAAGTGTTAAGGCATGAGGAGGGTTGAGAAGCACTGTTCTATATGTATTATGGTATGTTTGTAATCAAACATTCAAATTCTGGGGACATTGTAAGTTGTATGCTATATGCTTTTGAATCTTCTAGATAGTTCTGCAATGTTGTTGTTCTGTTACAAGTAATTTCCTTTTAGTAAATGGGTCTTGTATCTGTGATTTTGCCACTAGAGCAATCAGTCCAGAAAGCTTCTTTGATTTTGATTTTCCTTTAATTCCAGTTGATCCTTTAGAGTTTTCTCAGTAGGTAATTCATGTCATCTGTGAACGATGATGATTTTATTGCTTCTTTTTCCATCTTTTTAAAAATTGCTCTTTTGTCTTATCAAACTAGCTAAGCTAATAATACCATGTTGGGTAGGAGTGATACAGAGAGCATTTCAGTTTTGTTCCTGGTCTTCAGAAATCTCAACGTGAAGTTGAATGTCAGGTGCAATATTTATTTTTTCGTAGATGACACTTATCAGGGGGAAGAAGTTCTTTCTTCTGTGTGCTGAGATCTTCTCACGAATGGATGTTAGAGGTTGTTGGATGCTTTATTGAATCATTTGATAAAATCAAATGAAACGTCTCTGTAATTTACAAAAATTGTGAGCCATCTTGATTATTTTTGACTCTTCACCCATCTTCGAATACTTAGGATGAATCCCAATTGGCTATGACTTACTATTGTTTTTGTATATTTTTGCATCACAATGAATTGTTTAATGATTTTGGAGATAGGAACATAAATAAAAAAACTCTACCTCAAAGGGCCTTATACACTACTTTAAATGAGAACGTAGCACCTGTTCTAAAATGAGGCAACATCCTCTAGGTTTCCAATGAAATATCATATGTTGCTGGGAAGAGCTAAAATATATAGATAAAATATGGCTAATGTGGGTAAGGATTCGAGATTTTGAAAGCAACTGAAACATCTAATTCAATCTTTCCCCTCTTTATTTTTAAAATAATATTTCAAGTTTATTCTTTTCCTTTCTATAAACAAAGAGTTAGGGTTGGCTCTTCACTACATGCTTATTGTAATGTATCATAAACTTTACTCCCACCTCGCGCCGTCACCTGCTCAGCTAAGCAACAAACACTTGCCTTACCTGACTTTTAAGTTTCTTATTTAGAAAATGAGTAAGCCCTTTTCATTGGATTTCCTCATTCCTTCAAAAGAGAGACAGAACTGCTGCACAAGGTGGGTATGGGGTTGCCTAATTCTGCAGCTGAGTAACTCCATCCTGTTCTCCTGCTCCGGCCCTGTAAAGGCAAACAAAGAAAACTTAATCCCCACCTGCTACAATCTGTAGCTGTTCTGCTCCTCCCTGGGGGAGGCAATTCCCGGCTGATACAGCCATTACTCTGTGTTCTCTGCATAGACTTGCCTTTCACGTGTAAGTTAAACCTTTTTCTCTAGACCCGAGCCAATCTTTTTGCCTCCCACAGAAATTTTGCAGACACCTAAGTTGAAGTTCACCTGTGTTCGTTCTTGGCAATTTCAGTAGATAAAGTTCACTTTGCCCCAGGGATAGTCTAACCTGCAAGGCTTACTCCAAGAAGGGCACAACTTTTAATGCTGTTTAAAATTAAAACAGTGCACGTTTCTGCTCTGTTGTGTTATTACTGTTATATTTTTTTTTCTGTTGTGCTAAGGATCAAGCCCAGGACCTTTTGTGTTAGGTAAGTACTTTGTCACTGAGCTTCAACCTCACCCCATAACTAATTTCTTATATTTCAGCCTCGTGCAAGAGTAATGGATATTTTTATTAATCTAATACAGAGAATGTCCCCATCAACTTTAGACCATGAAACCCAATATGGATGAAAAAAATACAGAGAATGACTATAGAGAAATCTATGTAAACTAGTCAGATCTTGAACTTGAACTCTTGGAAATTCCCCTGCCTCTGTCTCCTGAGTATTTAGGATTATAGGAAAGTGCCAATATATCCAGCTGTAGAGATTGTTAATATCCTCATTTTAGAGAGAAATGGTGTTGTTTTATACAAGATTTCCTGGTGGTAGCAGAGCCAGTTTCTTGAAACTCTATGCCAGAACTTCAGTTATTGCTTCTTTCTGGTAATACTTGGTTATCTTAAGTCCTTGAACAGCACCCATCCTATGTGTGTGTGTGCGCGCATGCACGCACGCTCGCGCGCGCGCACACACACACACACACACACACACAATGTGGTTTGTGCAGGTTTCCATTTTCGAGACATCCAAATACTTCCATAATCTGCCTCTTCCTCTATAACCATTTCCCTGCATGGATCTTTAAACATGGATCTTTAAACCTAGCCAAGAAAATTCCTTTTGTCTTTCCACTTCCCATGCAAATCTAACCTTTACTGAAGCAACATCCTTCAGTGGCACTCCCCCCCCCCCAACCTCTTTTTCAACTGTCTACATTCTGGCTGGGTCAGCTCAAAAGAAAAACTTCCAAGGATGAAGGAAAGCTAGGCAGTGGGTGGCTGAGCTCAAGGTGAAATAAAATAATGTTTTCCTCTATTGATTTACCAATGTTTGTCTTTTAATTTCTAGAGAGCCTCTATTGCATGCAAAATGTTAATAGGAGTTGAAGGTCTTTTATTCATACAGTTCCAATCTATTCTGCAAATAAAAAGCAGTGAAAATGATTCATCCATGAATAATTCCCCCAAACCTTTGCTTATTGAAATGGATCGGAGATAATTACGAGGTTGGAGAATTTGCATCCACACAATTTCCTAGTCTCACAAACATAATTTTCTTTAGAGTGAATAGAAAATATTTGCTCTTTTAAAAGCTGTTGTGAATGATGAACTGTGTTCTCTCTGTCTCTGCGGAGATGTGGCTGTTATCACCCACTTGTTTCTGCTTCTCAGAGCTGGGGTTCCTGTCTCTCAGACTCTTCAGTACCTTAGGCCTCGGCTCATGTGTTTCTCACTTCCATCTGCACTAATCTCGGTGTGTAGCCTGAGAATCCTAGTAGTCATTACCTTCACCTGGATGTCAGTGCAATCGTAATCTTTCAGAGTGTTTTTAATCTCCTCCCCAAAGATGCATTCATGTTCACATGCAAATGTGGTGATAAGAGCACCGTGGCACTTGGCGGTGACATTCGTTGCTTAACTTTCAGTATTTAGTGGGAAGTCATAGGAAATTTTAATCAGAGTTGCTTCGAGAAGGGGGTGCTTTTTTGTCTATGATCCCTCAGAACCATCTGGAATACACATGAGATTCATTTTCTGCCATTGTCTCTCGAAAGCATCAGGCTGTTGTTCCAGGTGTGTGAAGTGCCTGCGCGGCTAAGGTTTAACATGTGCTTTTCATTATGCCCGACAGCTTGGTCCTTTATTCTCTGAGGGATGTGTTTTCAATACCACAGGAGAGTTCTTTATGCCCGACCGAATGAATCTTTACAAACAGCTCAACTGGTGTAAGGCCTCAGGTGGACTGAAGGGAGACACAAGAACAGGGTTTATGTGTAGGCACAGGGGTTATTCAAATGTGGCATTGTATCAAAGGCATTTTGATTTCCCTGTTCTGGTTTTCTAGAAAAACAAGTACTCCTCCTCCTGTGATTAAACACATGATTCCATGGTTCCCTGAAACTGTTGGGGAAAGAAAAGGCAAGGCATGTACATTCACAAGACTGAGGAAAGTACGTACATAAAGACGTGGTGGAATTACAGAGGAAGGAAAGATGGATTTTAAATTGAGGACAGATAAGAAAATATTTACTGCACATACATTTCCAGAAGTGCATGTAATTTTTATATTGCTTAGAGTTAATACCGTATCTTTAAAATATAAAAATAAATAAACAAACAAATGAAGTGAACACAGCAGCATAGGACAAAATCAGTAAGTCTTAGGATTTTAAGTTTAAAAGTCCTTAGAGATTACATCCTGCATGAACTCTACCCACAATCCATTTTATTAGAAAATGCAATACAGGGAAAGAAAAAACCCTATAAACTTAAAAACAACTATTAATAAATATATACAGGTGCTGCGGGAGGACCTTCCGCTCCTTCAGCCAATAGCTGCTAAAGTATGAGCCCACTGCGCTGCGGGAGGCGCTCCCCTTTTTGTTTAAGTAAGAGCATTCTAAACCTACTACAAAATTATATACAGTAAGAACAAATATCCTATCCTAACTAGCCCAAGTCTTGCATAATATACAAGTAGAAGAGAACTGTATCAAAATGAAATCAAGGCAACAATGAAAGGATGTGATTTCACAATTGTTTATTTTAGTATTAAAACCAACAAGCGGCCAGGTCTGGTGGCACACACCTAAAATACCAGCACTCAAGATACAGAGGCAGACACAGGGGAATCTGTAAGTTCAAAGTTTAAAGGTCTGCAGTACAAGTTCCAGGCCAGGGAGAGAACACTGTGAGGCGCTAGTGCACTAAACCAACAAATGAGTGCATTATCAAGCAACAAAATATAGCCTTTTCTGTACAGATGGCAAAAGCTAGTCTCTGTTTTAATTTCAAATTGGGAAGTGATTTATTTTAACATAGAGTCAGAAAGTACAATTGAGGATCCTTTGGATATATACCCAAAGGTGGTATTGCTGGGTCTTGAGGAACATTGTTTCGTAATTTCCTGTGAAATTGCCACACTGATATCCAAAGGCCCTGATGTGTCCAACTATGTTTATAGCAGCATTGTTTGTCATAGCCAGAACCTGGGAACAACCCGAATGCCCCTTGACCAAAGAATGGATAAGGAAAATGTGGCACATTTACACAATGGAGAATTACACAGCAGAAAAAAAATGACATCTTGAAATTTGCAGGCAAATGGATGGAACTAGAAAATATCATATTGAGTGAAGTAACCCAGACCCAGAAAGACAATTATCCCATGTCCTCACTCATAAGTGATTTTTAAACATAAAGCCAAGAAAACCAGCCTACAAATCTCAATCCCAGAGAACCTAGACAACAAGGAGGATCCTAAGAGAGACATACATGGATTTAATCTACATGGGAAGTAGAAAAAGACAAGATCTCCTGAGTAAATTGGGAGCATGGGGAGCATGGGAGAGGGTTGAAGGGGAGAGGAGAGGCAGGGAGGGGAGCAGAGAAAAATGTACAGCTCAATAAAATCAATAAAAAAGAATAAAATGGTTTAAAAAACGCAAAAAAGTCAGAAAGTACACAGAAAATGATTTTAAAAAGGAGCCTTTTCTCATATCTCATGAAAGTTCTGACCTGAATTTAGGATTACACTTACTGCGCTCCCTTGCACCTGGGGTCGAATAAAAATTCTGGTAAAGAAAAGGGAAAGAAATGTTGGCCCTTTGGGGACTGCCTTGTAGAATGACTGTTCCTATACTGTGTGTGGTTCTTTCCTTCAGCATTCAATGCTAATGACCCTCCTTGCCTTAAGTATAGATATATGCATGCTAAGTAGATCTCGTGGGAACTCTCAGTTCCTCCAGCAAGCATTAGCCTTTTGGGAGCTATGCCTGCCTACAGGAGGTGTGCGTGGGGGAACCTTGGAAAGTTATTTGTTCTCCCGTGTATCAGATGGAAGTGCCCTCTGCTTTCAGACAGTGGAGTGGGTGTCCCCATAAAACAGCCCCAACTAGAACTTAAGTTGGATGTCTCTCCATTTTCAGGGAGTAAATATGCTAAGATGGTTAGCTTGCATATCTAGTTTTGTTTGTTGGTTGATGGTTTGTTTGATTTTATTTATATATATATTTTTTCTCAGACAGGGCTTCTTTGTATAACTCCCCTGCTGTCTTGGAACTCACTCTGTAGCTCTGTAGATCAGTGTAGATCAGGCTGGCCTCGAACTCACAGATATCTGCCTTCCTCCTTCTCTTGAGTGATGGGATTAAAGGTGTGTTGTAGCTTGTATTTCCAAGAAAGACTACATACTTCCCTCACAAACTTTAGAAATGTCAGGATCTTTTCTACAAATACATTTTGTTTTTATTTTCTTTTATGTGTATAAGTGTTTAGCCTGTATATAAGTCTGTGTACTATGTGTGTGCTTAATGCCAGAAGAGGGCCCTGGGTCCCCTGTAACTGGAGTTACAAAAGGTTGTCAGCTGCCATGTAGGTCCTCTAGAAGAGCAGCTAGTCCTCTTAACGCTTAACCATCTCTCCAGCCCATAAACTTCACAATTCTAAATCCTGGCTCAATTTTTATTGCTTTCTTAAAATTTCTATTTTTTTTATTAATCATTGCAGATTCTGTTTCCCAAGATACAGTGAAGTAGAGAGTTCAGTCCAGGTAGGATCCTAAGACATGCTCAGGATAATACTGTTTACCAGGATGGGAGAGAAACAGTACTGGGCAGAAGAGATGTCCAACTGCCATGCAGCACCAACAGAGGCCTCTGCCCACTTCACAGTATGTGATAGTGAGACATAGCAGATATTTCTTGAGCTGAGGCAAGGGGGTTGGGCTTTTTATCCACAGGGCTTTTGCAGATGATTTTCTGTAACCATTTTTGTTCATTCCCGGGTTGTCCTCGTGAGTGAGGATATGATTTCTCACATACTGAGAGAGTTCATACATGAAGTCAACCTGACCTTTCTTCACCTTTGTCACCGGGGCATAAAGTACCACTGACCATAGGGTTGTCTCTGAAGCTTTAACGGCTATCACCTTCTCATTCTGCTCACCTGTGTCTACCTTCTTGGGGGTTGCACCGGCTGTACCACTTCCATCTTATAGATAATTCTTTTATGCTAGTGCATGACCTTGCTCTAGATTGCTAAACTTTAATGTTTTGCTTCTCCTCTTGCCTTGATGCTAATGCAGCCATCATTTCTCAGTGTAGGTTCCTTAAATATTCCATAAAATTTGTTTGGATTGAAGGTCCCGAGTATCAGGGCTGCCTGCATTACAGCCGCCTGTTGCAGATCCTGTCTTTTCTCTCATCTCCTGGAATCCACATCATTGGTGAATGGATTTCTTCTTGTAAACTGGAAATCATACCCTGCTGCCAGAACATTATATTGATAATTCTGGACTATTCCAGACCACTGAAATCCAAAAGACAAAATAAAAAACAACAAAATAGCAATTCTTTATCCCCAGTCAAAACCAAGACCTCCAAACCTTGCTGATATTGTCAATTTCGAATCTTCGTATGGATCTCAAGTCCTCTGGAACATGTTTTTCCAGAAAAGCTTCCAACATACTAGATACTTTCCTTAAATTAAATTTTATTTTTTTATTTTATTTTATTTTTAGTTGTTGCAAAAAAAAAATCCCATTTCCCTCTCCCTCCTCGTCCCCTCCCCCACTTCCCTCCCCCTCTTCCCCTCTCCCCACTCCATTCCCCCTCCCTCTCAAGAATGAAGAGCAGTCCAGATTCCCTGCCCTGCAGGAAGTCCAAGGTCCTCCCACTTCTATCCAGGACCAGGAAGGTGAGCATCCAAACAGGCTAGGCTCAAACAAAGCCAGTTCATGTATTAGAATCGAAACCTAGTGCCATTGTCCTTGGCTTCTCATCAGCCTTCATTGTCCGCCATGTTCAGAGAGTCCGGTTTCATCCCATGCTTATTCAGTCCCAGTCCAGCTGGCCTTGGTGAGCTCCCAATAGATCAGTTCCACTGTCTCAGTGGGTGGACGCACCCCTCATGGTCCTGACTTCCTTGCTCATGTTCTCCCTCCTTCTGCTCCTCATTTGGACCTTAGGAGCTCAGTCCAGTGCTCCAGTGTGGGTCTCTGTCTCTCTCTCGATTTATCGCCAGATGAAGACTCTAAGGTGATATGCGAGATATTCATCACATACTAGATACTTTTGCTCATCTGTCCTAATTATCACATTCTCTCTGGTACGGTAGTCTACTAGTTGTAGATGTAGAATGTTCTTAAAGGACTTGCGTGTTAAACACGTGGACTGCAGCTATCACACGCAGCGTCAGCTGTGAACACGACCCAAACCTAGAGGCACCTGGGAGGAGCAATTCTCAAATGAAAGATTTTTTGTTTCAAGTTTTTGATCAGATTGGCTTGTGGCCATGCCTCCCACTGGATTGATTTTTTCCCTCTGTAACATATATTTCTTTGTCAAGCCTACTGATTTCATTCTTAATTTTGATATATTTTTCATTTTACTTTATATATTTTTCATATCTTATCTTTCATATATCTGTACATGTCTTTTTACTACTATCTCATTTTAACATATTTATCATACTTACTTCAAAACTTCTATCTTTTAGTGATAAGATCTTTAGGGCTAGGTAAGGGGAGTGAAAACAGAGTCTTCTGTAGCTCAGTCTGGATATAGAACTCCATATGTAACCAAAGATGACCTGGAACTCCTGATCCTCCTGCCTCTACCTCCCATACTGGGCTCTGTTGTGAGGTATTTTATAATCTGACTTTACTGTTCTCCACAGCCAGGTACCACATATCCCTGTGTTTCTCTTATGTCTTACAATGATTTTATTCCCAGACATTACATGTAAAAGAACACTAAACATTAAGATAACTAGTGTCTACTATAGGAGACAACGTGCTTCTATCAGACTAACATCATTACTAGGTACTCTAATATTAGTTGAACTCTACTTGGACTTTTTTGTTTGTTTGTTTCTCTTGTGTGTAGCACTGACTGTTTTGGAACAAATTCTATAGACCAGGCTGACCTCGAACTCACAGAGATCTGCCTGCCTCTGCCTCCTTAGTACTGGGATCCACGGTGTGAGTCACCACTGCCACTTGGACTTTTTGCAGCGTTGGTTAAATTCAACTCATCTCTGGCTTCTGGCAGTTTTATATCAGCATCAGGCCTTGGTATGGAGCTGGACCAAGACTTTTGGTGTGTCTGTGCTTCTTATCCCAATTGCCAGTTTGGGGGAGGTGGACAGCGGCTGTCGCAGAATGGGGAACATTTCCTGCTCTCCGGTACTATTGCCACCGTTTCTCTGGTGTATCACCTCCATAAACTTGGTAGAAGCGTGTGGGAAAATGTTGGTCTGGGAATCCACACTCTCTCTTCTTTTAAGAGTTTCATTTTAAGTGTTTTCTGTCCTGGGAGCCTCTTCCAAATTATCACACAGAGACTTAAAAATTCTCAGCCAATAGTTCAGGCTTATTACTAACTAGGTCTTACATTTTAGGTTAACCCGTGTTTCTTATTTACGTTGTGCCATGTGGGAGTACCTTTCTTAGCCTTTATTAGTATGGCACATTCAAATTCTGCTCCCCCTGCCTCTGACTGGCATTTCCTGACTCCGCCCTCTTTCCTCCCAGAGTCCTCTGTGTCTGACTGTCCCTCCTATACTTCCTGCCTGGCTATTGGCCTGCCAGCCTTTTATTTTAACCAGTGAGAGTAATACATATTCCCAGTGTACAGAAGGATTATTCCACAGCATTATATATTTTTGTTTTATGCACGTGAGTGTTTTACCTGTATGTACTTAAATGCTCCAAGTCTGTGCCTGTGCCTGGTGTCTTCAGAGGTCAGAAGAGGGTCACAGATCTCCTGGCACTGGAGTTGCAGGAGTGCGGCCACGTAGGTGCTGGAAAGTGAACCTAGTGAACTGAGGTCCTCTTCAGGGGCAGTCAGTGCTCTTAACCCCTGAGCCATCTCTCCAGAGCCTGTCCTTTCTCTCAACTCCTTAGGACTCTGGTTCACATGTGCTGCCAAACCTACGCTAAAGCTCTGATGATCCCCCTTGCCACAGGCAAGGACAATATTCAGAGCTCATCAATGTTGGAAGCTGCTTAAAGCCTTATATAGGCTTTCTGATGACTTCATTAAAGCGATGCTTCTTTTATTTTTCTTTATTTCACGTTTTGAGACATAGGCTTTCTGACAACTTCATCAAAGTCATGTTTCTTTTATTTTTGTTTATTTTATGTTTTGAGACAGAGTAGCCCAGGGAGATTTGCAACCCAAGCTGGCATTGTACCTAGGTTTCTCCTGACTCTACCTCTTTAGTGCTGGGATTATAAAAGTATGTAAATAGGGCTCAGTAAACCATAATTTTAAGAAAATGTTCTTTAGCTTGTCTTGGCATTAGGATAGCAGGGATGGGCTGTTGCTACTCCTTCTGACATGACTGGAAGAAGGAATCTTACCTTTATTCACCTTCTCAGGCTAGTGAAGTAAGGCCTGGATGTTTCCTTAGCCCAACAACTCTTATCTCTTTGTAAGTAATGTGGCAGTGGTTATGTTATGTGCCGAATGTATGCATTCAGGGATTAGAGAAGTAATCAGGGGTAGGTCCCTGAACAAAGCGAACTCATAATGAGTCAACACCAGGAAAGAACACTTGTGATTCCATTTTTATATGTGTCCATTCTCACGAAGGGCTCGAGATGGCATAAAACCATGAACAACAGCAAAATAAAATGGTGTGCCAAGACATAAGTGGCCAGTGACTGTCTCCTTCAGGTCAGTATCATTGCTATTTTATGATACCTTTTTCAGCCTGCATTGTTCTTTGACCCTTCAGTTGTGAGGAATGGAAACTGGAAGGATACCCAGGAGCAGAATATACTAAAGAGGCAGTCAATCAAAGCATCTTCTCATCAAATAGAACAATAGGCCACATTGCTTTCAACTCTCTCCTGAGGAAGGACTCCTTAGATATTGGGTTATGAGGTGGTGTTCCTTTCTCAGACATTAGGATGGACTACATACACACCTCAGATTCTTGAATTTGTCATTTCTGTCTCTGATGAATTGAAGTGCTACCACTTAATGTGAGGAATACTTATGGTCCTGTTTGTTAACTTTTTTTTTTCAACAAATGATTTCTGTAACAATGACTACAGATAATACCCGTTAATCATGATGATGGAGCGAGCTTATCAATATTCCCCAGAAGAAGCCAAAAGATTAGGTTTGCAAAAAGCTCTACGTGGAGAGGCCTCATAATAGGAATTTCACCATGGTTATTTGCTCTCTTCTTTTGTCGCAGCACTTAGAGTGTCTTCTGGGAAAAGAGCCGACAAATCTCAGAGCAATTGATCTTAGCACGTCTCCAAACTATTAATTCCCTCTCCAAACAAGAGGCATAATAGTTATGTGATTTTTTTCAGAAGGCATTTACTGATGAGCAAACATCCATTGAGCGTCAAGTCACCCAGGTATAACCCTAAGAGGTGAGATAGTTTTGTCCAAATTAATTTGGTTTAGGCTCTCTTGGAGGTTTGCATGCTGGTAAAGGGAGACAGTCAATAGGCAAACACACCTGTACGGTAGTGAGTGGTAAGTGCAATGGAATTGAGGACTGGGGAGATCTGAATTAGAGCTAGGGTGGTTGTTTTATATAATAGAGCAAGGAAGTGGCTCGCACCAACAGCAAGGTGACACTGAGCATCTCCTTTAACATCCAAGCAGCAAACAGAGACCAAAATCCAGACACATCAGAACTTTGTGTCCCCTGATTTTCCTTCATGTGACACCATTACAAGGACTTATAAAGGATTCCTGAAGCACCAGCTCAAGCAAAGCAGCGTAGCTGTGAACTGTTGGCAAACAAGAGTGACGAACAAATTAGCCTAACACGTCCTTATTGATTACCTACTACTCCGAGAAGATCACTAGCCCCCCAGGGACCAGGCAAATACACACTGGATTTCCTGCCTCTCCGAAGCTGACAACACGAGATGTGGCCAGGAGGAACGCACAGATGAGGAGAGCAGATCCGAGCACAGTGCTGATGCGGAGGTACAACCAGGGACGCTGGCAGGGTAGCGCCTTTTGCCAAAACCCAAATGACATTCTCCACAGGCTTGCTGAGCGGCAGAGAAGTCTGCTCGTTCACCTTCCTTCCAGCCTTGCCGACACACATGGATTATCATACCGTCAACAGCATAATCTAATAAGAAGAGATGGCAACGCATTGTCTTTTGTTAGCTGGCGGAAACCCAAGGACTGTGCTGTTGAACACAGAAGGGCAGACAGATGGAAGTTTCATGCTGTCCTGTAATTGCAAAGTGGCCTTGCCTCTGAGAGCCCTTTGCAGAACCGCAGCTATTGCCTGCGAATGAGTTGGGAGGATACATCTAAAACAATATGGAACAGACCTACTGGTGGAATTTAATTGTTAGCAATTAGATTTAGCCGAGGGAGACAGTGTATCAGGCACCGTGACTTACCTAATTGGACTGTAGATCAGAGCTCTACTGCAGTCAGGAATGGCTTCTAATATAGGGAAGGCAGTATTTGTTTCAAATGCCAGTTTTTACGCTGCCGAGAAAGCCGTGGATAGGATCATGGCATTGTTTTGTCTGCCTGTGTTGTTTGCTATGATGCTAGAAGGAACAAAAAGACAACTCAAAAGGTGTTAAAAGGTAACTCCGGTTTACAAAAGAAAAAAAATTAGAACGCCTTGGCTATCTCCGTTTTGTGGAAGACTGGGTTGTTCATTTGATCAAAGGAATCCATTAAGGAAATATTCAGTCAGTCAACTCTTTGTCCTTGTATTGTCATAAGAATCTAGAATTAAGATGTCCTGCTTTCGTCTTTCATACTTTGAAAGGACCCAGTCTGGGTTTTAAAACTATCTCACATTTTGTCTGTTGCTAGGGCTTCTTACTTTTCTGTCATTTAACATATTACATATTTACAAGAGTATAAGGTTGTATTGGAATTTAACTTTCTCCTTTCAGCATATTTCCTGTTTAACAGGTGTTAAGCAGGTTTGCTGACTGTATTCTAGTCTTACCAAGCATTTGCTGAGACGTGATAAGCACGTAGTTTTTGGAATTTTAGTTTAATTGTATTCCTAATTGTGTGTTTTTCTTATTCTTATTTTGTTTTAAACTATGTATTGATTCTTCATGAATTTCACATCATGAACCTGCTGTTTTTTCTGTGTCACAGAGATCCCGCAGCTTTGGGTCTTCAGGACCAGACACATCACTGTGCTCCAGCAGTTCATGGATGGAGTAGATGCTGGGGCTGGCAATCACAAAGCCCTGGATCTGGACCTGGGTGGTAGCTGAGTTTGTCAACCCATCCACTCTCCTGCAGCTGCATCACCAGGGCCAGCTCTCCTGCTTTGCTTAGGCTAGGGGTGAGGCCAGTTCTCCCGCCTGTGGTAGCTGGCAAGCGGCAGAACAAACAATCTCATGCTCACACCCTTGGGTAGGCAAGGTTCAAGGGCAGCTCTTCTGCTCTCTTCTCTCAGGGGCTGCTCTCTGCCTGCCATGGACAGGAAGAGACAGGACCACATCTCTCTAGTACCCACATCATCACAAGGCCAAGGAGAGTCAGGGCCAGCTCTCCCGAGGTGACACCCTGGGTTGGCTTATCCACTTTGCTCAGGAGAAAGGGCAGGACCAGCTCTATGTAGTCCTTGAACTTCTACATGGCCCCAGGCAGAAGCTCAGACGTGGGAAGTTTGAATGACCTTTGGCAGTAACATTAGCTATGTGGACATGACCCAGACCCCTGCTACTGTAGGGCCATGGACCCAGCCATGGCCCTTGGTGGAAGCACGGACTGAGTTACTACTGTGATCTCAGGTGGCAGTGCAGGCTACTCACTGTCCTCCTGTCTCCGGTTCTATCTTTCTTCACAGTGCCCAAACCATTCTGCTTTTCTTTCTTCCAGTCTCTCCACCACACACTTGTTTGTCCTAGAGGCACCGGTCATTGCCCAGGTCTCTCTGGTGTCTTATTATTTTCTTTTTTTCAGTAAACATAAAACAAATACTATAAGGCCTACTTGTAGTATATATATAATTTTCTGTACACATACAAATAGTCTTACATATATTGTATGTATGATTCCTCCTCTCCCACTATGTTACACATTTGCCAATTATGAGATATACAAGGTTTTTCCCAAGCTAGACCAATACTCTACCACTGAACTACATCCCCAGTCATTGCTTTGTACATTGTGTGTGTGTGTACATAAGTGTATAATATGCATACATATACACAATCATGTGCATGTATATGCAAGTATGTGTACGGTACAGGTGCACATGTGTGTGTACACATGTGTAGAAACCAGAGATCCACATTGGGCATCTTCATTCCTCTCTACCTAATTTTTTTGAGACAGAGTATCTCACTGAGCCTAGGGCTCACTGATTTGGCTAGACCTACATGTCAGTAAGTCTCAGTAATCTGCCTGTGACCATCACTTGAGTGCTGGAAGTACCACCGTTTTCTCGTGGACTCTTTGTTGTGGAATAATGCTTTTGTACACTGTAAAGATTTGTCACTCATAGTGGTTTAATAAAACACTGATTGGTCAGTAGCCAGGCAGGAAGTATAGGTGGGGCAAACGGACTAAGAGAATTCTGGGAAGAGGAAAGAGAGACACAGAGGAAGCAAGATGAAAATGCCTGACTGAGAAAAGGTATTAAGCCACATGGCTAAACATAGAAAAGAAATCATGGGTGAATTTAAGTTGTAAGAGCTAGTTAGTAATAAGCCTGTGCAATAGGCCAACAAGTTTATGATTAATATAAGCCTCTGTGTGTTTATGTGGGACTGAATGGCTATGGGACATGGCGAGACACAAACTTCTGTCTACAGTTCTTTGTGTGAGTACTAAAAATCAGAGCAGATTCTCATGCTTATGTGGCAAACACACCATCTACTAAGTCATCTTCCCAATCCTGCGTTGTTTTTATTTTAGAAGTTGGGTCTCACTGTAACTCAGGCTGCTCTCAAGCTCACTATCCAGTTTAAACTGGCTGAAAACTGAAGATCATCATCTGCCTCCTCAGTAGTAGGTTTGCAGGCCTGGCTATCACACTTGAAGTTACTATATCACTGGAGAGTCCATTTAAAATATTTCTAAGCTACCCGTAGCAGGTCTCAGGAAAAGCAGCTTTGCTGGAGTTCAGATAAGATTAGATTCATAAAATATTTTACCTGTGATTTATGGAATCTGGTACCACCAAGCTACACAGCTAGTTTTCCCTAATTCCGTAGATGCTTAGAATTTGCAAGAAGTTAAAAAAAATTCTACCACTCTTCACTGTCATTAATGAAACATGGTGAATTGAAATCATTGTACTAAAAGACCTATTGATGTCTCCCCTGTAGTTGCTCGAGAGAGAGACAGAGAGAGAGAGACAGAGAGACAGAGAGAGAGACAGAGAGAGAGAGAGACAGAGAGAGAGACAGAGAGAGAGATAGAAAGGGAGAGAGAGAGAGAGAAAGGGAGAGAGAGACAGAAACAGAGAGAGAGAGAGAAAGAGAGAGAGAGAAAGGGAGAGAGAGAGAGAAAGGGAGAGAGAGAAAGAAAGGGAGAGAGAGAGAGACAGAGACAGAGAAGAGAGCTTGGTTACCAATCCAGGCACTAGTTAGACATAAAATTAGGTGTGTTTTGAATTGCAGTTAAAAAATGGTGATTGGACAAGTTCAGCTATCGCAAGGCACCCGTGGTGAACACGGTACATATTGGAAAAACTAGTAAATGTGGTGGTGCAGGGTCTGTGATTCAAATGAGAGTAGACAGTCTTGAACATATTGTGAGTCTGCCTGTCATGTTTCCACCTTCAGTGATGCCTCAGATAAGACTGTGTAGGTGTATTGTTGGAAAAAGAGGAGGAAGTAAAAGTAGACAGGCATTACAGAAAAGATTAGAGATGTGGGTTAGAGAAGGGAGTGTGAATACTGAATAATAATTGCTAATGTTCACTAAGTAGTAATAAGCCACTTTTCATTTTAAAAGATAACAGTGCCCTGTAAAATACTGCAGGTTATATAGGTGATCACCATTGCCTGAACACCAAAACAGGTATAGAGAAAGTCAATAGCTGTCTAAGATCTCACAACCCATAGTGATGAGGAGAGAGGATTATGATGCAGGGAATTAGGTTCCCCAGCCATAATCATGGCCATTCCATCGCCACTGCAATGCAGGAGCAAGGCACAGATGTGGGGAAAGCGGCCCTGGCAGGAAGCAATGAGGATGTGTCAGAGAGGGATACGTAGCATTTCTCAAGGCTGTCATAGACAAACTGCATCATGGGCATCTAGACTCTTTCTGAGTGCAAAATTCCTTGGCCTAATTTTGGATCAGGGAAAGGGAAATGGAACCCAGAGGAATGAAAGTGGATAGAAATAAAAAGTGAAGAGGGGTTGGTGGGAAGCATGAACAGGACACATCAATATGTTTCCACCAGGAAGAAATGAGTCAAGGTTTATGTCCACAGGAGTATTTCCTGCCTTTGAATAAGGGGTTAAGAGACCACACTGAAGGGCTCGGAAGATTGCTGTGTAAACATCAGCACCTGGCTTCAGATTTCCAACATCCACCTGAAAGTTGGGTATAACTATATAGGTGCCTGTAGTTGTAGCACTACAGGGAAGTGAAGATAGGAGGATCACTGCGGCTTGCTGCCACCAACCTAACTCCAGGATCAGAGAGAGAGACTCTGTTCAAGGGAACGAGGTGGAGAGTGATAAAGCAGAATACCCTGCATCTTCCTCTGTGCCCTGTGCATACATACAGGTCTACATGTCTGTCATATGCATGGATGCATACAACATACACATAGCCAGACACATTCATACACAGACACACACACACACACACACACACACACACACACTCCAAAATCAGCAACTTCAGAGGAAGCTCATAGCTCTTGGGTTACGCGGATTCCCTGTGCTGTCTCTGAAGCCTTTCGGCATTGAATTGTGTTGCCTAAGTTTATTCAGAACAAGTAGAATCAGTTTTCTGTTGTATTAGGCTGCTTGTTTGTCCCAGCCACCCAGATCCAAAACAATCACACAGAAACTATATTATTTAAAACACTGCTTGGCTCATTAGCTCTAGTTTCTTATTGGCTAGCTCTTACATCTTAATTTAAATCATTTCTATTAATCTGTGTATTGCTATGTGGCTGTGGCTTACCGGCTAAAGTTCTGTCCAGCTCAGATTCTCTCTGACTCCACCCCCTTTCTCCCAGCATTCAGTTTAGTTTTCCCCACCTAGCTCTGTTCCGCTATAGCTCTGCTATAGGCCCAAAGAAGTTCTTTTATTAACCAATGATATTCACAGCATACAGAGGGGATCTAATATCATCTTGCCATACCAGTATTTTCAGCCTCTCCTATTTCTTCTGGTAAATTCTCGCCACCTTCTTCAGTCTTTCCCCCCATGTAAATTGTGTAAGGTCTTTGGTATGGTGACAGTTTTCTTCTGAGTAACCTCTAGCTTGCAGGAATCTTGGGAATGCACTTGGTTTATTAGATGTGGTTCAACCCAGGTAAGACAGACAGAGCAAGATCATCACCTCTTCTCATTTGCGCTTTATAAGTGGAGCCCAAGATTGCATTGCTTTCAGGGCAGCTCTCTCTGTGCAGTGGTCTCAGAGTGAGCTTGTAGTCACTGAAAATCCCCGGGTCACATTTATCCATACCTTTCTCAACTATAGTTGAACTTCTTTTAAACCAAGGGCATGCATGACATTACATTCTGTATTGAATATTTTATCCTTCAGGGTTAGAAAATTCTTCAGTCTGGTTTGAATACTGATCTTGTCCCATCCCTCCAACCTGGACTTCAGTCAATTGCTAGTCAACCTGACATCTATGCCTTCTCCTACATTCATAGAGCAAATGCTGAAAAGACAGGGCAGGGCCTAAATCTTGACCCTGAGGTACTTTCATCAGAAGTACTTTCCATAGATGGAAACTCTGTGGATAACTCTGTCTAGTTGACACTTTCAAAAGAAGGATATAAACCAAGCATGGCTGCTCCAGCACTTGTGAGGTTGAAGCCAGAGAATTGCAATGAATCTGAGGCCAGGCAAGCTGTAGGGTGAAAAATTAACTTTAGTAATATACTTTACTTACTCCACATACCAAATATGATCAGTTCCACATATAATCACTGTAACTATTATTAGGATAGCTTGCACAATCATTTTAATATTAAGTCATCAAATTTAGACTACATTGTATTTCTATCACAGATCTAAAACTGAATAGCTAGCCGCATATCAAGTTTCGAGAAGCTACCAGTGGCTAAAACCCACTAGCTTGGATACTATGTCTCATTCAGTCTACAACTATACTCTATGTAAACCAAATTACAGAAAGATATTCTGTAAAATTCTCATACAATGTTGTATTTTTTTCTTGTCTCCTATACCTCAGCCCATATGCCACACTCCAGAGTGTGTCTGCAATCATGTTTTTTTTTTTAATGTCCATCATCATACTTTGCCTTTTCCCACTCAGAGATCTTTTAAAAATGGTGCAGATTCTTTCATTGCTGTCAATAAGCAAAACATCCACCTCAGGGCGGAGGAGATGGTGCAGTGGGTAAAGCGGTTGCTGAGCAAACATAAGGATAAAGTCAGGCATGTGGCACAGTGCTTATAACCCCAGGGCCAGTGGGACAGAAATACGTCAGTTTCAAGGGTTGATAGCCAGCCAGTCTAACCGAAACTTCAAGCTCCAGGTTCAGGGAGAAATCTTCCCTCAAAAAATAAGGTGGGGATCTATAGAAGAAAACACCTATCACACACATGCCTATATAGAGGCACATGTACCTGCATGCACACGTGCATGCACACTCAAACCCATATAACACACAAACTACCACAAGAAATATTAGCTCAACAGGTCTAATACTATAATTTTTAAAGTTTCCTATCTTAATAAGGAGGCAAATCATCTGGAATTTAATGACCATCTTATTTCAGTATGTGAATATGTAATTCTAATTCACATCTGCACTGACTGTATTCCTAATGGGATCCTATTCTGAGGCACTGAGAATTCAGACCTTAATGCACTAATCTGGGGGAGGGGGGACATAACCGGATGCATAACATGTGAGGAGCACTGACATGGCGTCTAGGCTCCTTGAGATTCTATGAACAGAGCTGGGTGACAGACACTGTCACCCAACAGTCACCCAACAGTCACCCAACAGTCGCCTCTCTGGGATTCTCTCAGCTGGAGAAAATAGCCTCGCTCAAACTCTGAACTCCTTCCGTAGTTAAGCCAACCGCTAAGCACAAGTTCCTGGCCCCTTTGTCCCAGCTTGAGTTAACTTGGAAGGACCACCCAAGGAACAGGGCTTCCTCGGTAGGGAAGTGAGCCTTTATTGGGACTGTATCACAAGGCCCCTCTCTGCCTGCCCTTTCTCGTGCAGCCTTCTTTCCACAGGTGTTGTTTCTACGAGCATTTCCCCAGGAAAGTTTTGTGTGTCCATTCTGTCCCAGAGTCAGCTTCCAATCTGTAACACCATAGCTTTTTATGAGGAATCCTAAATCACCAAGGTATCTTGTTATGAACAATTATCTAAACACAGCCAGCTTGGGTCACAGGCACTTTTTTTTTTCTGTTACTTTTCTTACTATTTTCCACTGTAAATGGAAGACAATATTGGTCTCAGATCTTGCTATTTACGTTATCTCTAATCAAATTAATTGTACTTAGCTGTATCATGAAGTCATGGATAATGGATTAGAAATACCACATGAGAAGAGGACAGGAAAAGAGAGGAATAGAGTTCCCAGAAAATATACTGGACAGGAATCAAAATTCCTCTTTGCTAAACCTACATCAGGTGCCTCAGCTACAGAAATGCTGCTGGTTATACTGGCGAGGCCGCTCAGTGGTTAGAGCACCTGCTGTGCTAGCAGGAATTTCACGTCCAGGGCCCACATCTGTGCAGCTCACAGTCACCTGGACCTCTTGCTCCAGAACATCCAGTGTGCTCTTCTGGTCTGCAGGATCCCATGCACAGAGTTCCAGAGGCATACACAGAAATAAGAATAAAAACCTATTTCTTAAAAATATAATTGGTGGCATGAAATAATAATTTCTCTTTAAATGATATGAAATGAGGTTTTAGGTTGACTTCCAACCCAGACGTAAAACAAGACTTGCACAAGAGCAGGTGTAGGGGTTATTTTAAAAAGACATGATTGTGACGAGCAGGGTCAGGTTCAGAAGCCAGGGCAGCTATTTTGCGGTCTCAGGAAGGTTCCGTAGTTCTGACTTTCCATTTTCTCCTAAAACAATAGTAGGTCTTCGTGTGGATAGGACGACTGAAGAAGGCACTTAGTATGTTTGGCTCACACAGTCTGCCTAGTTATACAATGGCAACATAATCAGCAGTATTTATGCTATCTGGAAGTATAACAATAAGTTATTTCCTGCAGTTCCTATGCACGTTTAAGATGTCTTCCAAGTTCTGAAGGAAGAATATACATAACTCCAGAACTCAGCTGTGTCATGGCTCTGGCTTTTGAGGTCCTTCAGCCGAAGCCATGTCTGCACAGGCAGTGCCAAGATCATGCTAAAGGACATGATCATTTCATTTTATTTTTTATTCTTTGTTTCTGTAGTGTTTCCAACAACATCTTCATATCCAATTTTCTGAATTGTCCTTTAAACTGTTTGCAGGAAAGGAAGTCAACTATCACTTGAAGAGAATCCATTATAGAAAACTGCATTTGTAAAGAACATGAATTTATTTTAAAACTTCTGTTAAAATAAACCAACAAAACATTATTCCAAGTAAGTAGCTGTCTCCGGAATGAAAACTTCTCTGTTAAGTGCTGAAAGATTCTGCATGGTACCGGATTATTGAGAAACAGGTTTTGAAAGGATACCTGAAAGTACTGGTGCCAGGACCCACTCCGCCTTTGTGCTCAGTCAGAATAAATCTTTGGAGGACATTGCGAATGTGCTGACTTTATTATTAAAGGTCCTTAACCTTTTGGTGGAGCAGCTGAACAATGCTTTTTTGTGCATCTCAGGATTGAGTAGGAAAGATTGCCGTGTGTCAAGGCTTTCGGGTGCCTTTCTTTTCCTTAAACTGAAAATGATGTTGGCAAAGACAAAGGTAGAGCGATAAAACAGATGGTACCTGCGGGTTCCTCTGTTAGTGAGTGGTGAGAGGAGCCTCTAGCCATGGCGAGTTTTTTTTATAGTCTTCATTCTTAAGCAGAACATTTGCACGAAGTTCCTCTTATCCTTTTATAATTCATGTACTCTCTTGAAGCTTCGAAACAGCCTGCTATATAGACTTACAATGGATGTTTCAATAACATCTCATGCTTCCTGAGGTGGCTGTGAGTTTAATCAAGGGCATCATTTCACCTAATATGTTGTCATGTTTTTTTTGCAGGATCATTATTGTTTTCAGAAAGTAATATTTCAGTCTATTCCTTACTTCTTTTCAAACATTTTTATTTTTGAGACAGGGTTTCACTTTTATGACGTTCTAGTTAAACTGAAATTTACTATGTAGACGAGTTTCGAACTCAGAGATCTGCCTCTGCTTCTCCAGTGTCCGAGTTAAAGACATGTGCCACCATGCCACGCCTTATTTTTAATTCTTTTATCAGAAATGCAAAAAGACAAAAATGGTACAGTTGTGTCTTAGTAAGGGTTTCTATTGCTCTGATGAGACACCATGACCATGGCAACTCTTATAAAGGAAAACATTTAGTTGGGGCTGGCTTACAGTTCAGATGTTTAGTCCATTATCATCATGGTGGGAAGCATGGTGGTATTCAGGCAGACATGGTGCTGTAGTGGTAACTGAGAGTCACACATCTGAATCTGAAGGCAGCCGGAAGAATCTGCCACATTGGGCCCAATTTGAGCATCTGAGACCTCATAGCTCTTGCCCAGTGACACACTTCTTCCAAGGCCACACCTCCTAATAGTGTCATTGCCTGTGGGCCCTTGGGAGCCATTTTTATTTAAACCACCACAAGTTGTAACAGTTAAATGAAATTTTAGTTTAGAAAAACTGTAGCTGTAGTTGAAATGAACGTGTCTCCAAGCTAAGTGACTCATGGGGTTTATTGACTTGTTTTGTTGTTAATATATTAGTATTGCATAAATTTTTTGTGTGCATCTAACATCACATGAACAGCTATTAATAGATTCTCCCATACCAAATAAATAACTAGAAATTAAAAGAAATATGGAAATAGAAGGCAAATGCCTTTTTAAATTTATGTGTACTCTCCCAAAGGTCACTGGTATTTTATAACTTCTAATCTATCCTTCATAGAAAATGTTCTATGATACAAGTACATATTTTAAATTTATATTAATTCATAATCATCTGTATTCCTGTCTAAACTATAAAGAAAGCATAAGGCTGGTATCAGTCAGGCACTAGCTAGAAACCTGGTTGGAATTTAGTTTCGTCAGATATCTACTTATACAATTTAAGATTCATTGAAAAACCTATCTGAACCTCCTTTGCTTTATCTATAATCAGTCACAGAAAGTTATTTATATGATTGTCTTTCATGTAAAAGTCCTATATCACTCAGTAAATATGAAACTATAATTATTATTTATGAAAATAAGCTTTGTCATTCCCATCCAGTTAGTTTTGTATTATAGTCTTATATAGTTTCATTTTTTTTAAAATGTATTTTTATTTATATGAATGAATGTGCCTCTGTGTGTATATGCACATGTATGTATGGGAACCTGTACAGACCAGAAGAGGGTGTCAGACTCCCAGGAGTTGGAGCCATAGGCAGTTGTTAGTCACTTCATGTAGGTGCTGGGCACTGAACTTGAGTCCTCTGCAAGAGCAACAAAAGCTCTTAGCTCTTAAGCCATCTACTCAGTCCCTACTTTAATTTTTAAACTACTTCTGAGTCAACATTGTTTTATGCATCTTACACAGAACTAGAAAAATTAAAAAAAATACCCAGTATGAGAGTTTTTCTTTAGCAGATGAATTTATGCCATTTATATTTATTGTCATAAGTTATTTTTCTAATTTTAAATTTGGAACTTTCCCAAAGCTATTCCCTTTAGAAGAAAAGAAGATAATCAGCAGTTCATACCTTGTCTTGTATTTTCGTTATCTCCCACTTTCCTAATGTTAGCTACATTATTTTTGTGTGTGGTGTGTGAATGAATCTATGTGCTGTATGTATATGCTCATGTGTGAATGCATGTGTGCAGGTACCTGTGTATGGTGACCAGATGTCAAGTATCTCCTTTGACATTTTATCTCCCTCTCTCTCTCTCTCTTTGAGGCAAGGTCTCTCACTGAACCTGGAACCCACCAATTTGACTAGGCTAACTGGCCAATGAACTACAGGGATCCCCAATGCTGAGGTGTGCCATCATGTCCAGCTTTTACATGGGGTCTAGAGAACGAAATTCAGCTTCTTATGCTTGTGCAGCAGACATTTTACCAACTGAGCCATTCCCCAACCCTCCTCACCCTGTGTTAATTACATTCTTATCTTCAATCTCTTTCTATAGCTCCTTTGTTACTTTTTCCATACATAAATCTTGGTTATCACAACAAATATAGTGTTGTTTGCTGGGAAAGCAATTGAAATTGTAGAATTAATATTTGTTTCATTTTCTTCCTGAAAATTTGCTTTGATGTTTGGTTTTTAATTGAGCCAGTGTTCAAACTTCCTTCTCTGTGATCATATTTCCCACACCCACACTTATTTGTAAAACATAGATAGATAGATAGATAGATAGATAGATAGATAGATAGATAGATGTGAGAAGACTCAGTTCACTATGCTTGAACTTCCTTGTTTATTAAAGTTATTTTTGTGTTTTTCATATTCATATCTTTTTGTATTATATTTTGGTAGTTTTCTATATTTTCCCTTTGCTTTATAATTCTTTTTTGTTTTTTATTTATTTTAATTTTTTATTACAATTTTTTAATTAAAAATTTCCGCCTCCTCCCTGCCTCCCTTTTCCCTCCCCCTCCCCCACTCCCCATGCCCTACTCCCCTCCTCCTCCCTCTCCAGTCCAAAGAACAGTCAGGGTTCCCTGTGCTTTATAATTCTTGTCAAATATTTCTATTATAATAAATGGATCCTTGTTGATTAAAGGCGTGGTGGTGCACGCCTTTAATCCCAGCACTCAGGGGGCAGAGGCAAGTGGATCTCTATGAGTTCAAGGCCAGCTTTGTCTACAGTCTATCAAAACAGGCTCCAAAGCTACCGAGAAATCCTGTCTTGAAAAACCAAACAATAATAATAATAAATGGATCCAAAGATGTATCATTTAATTGTAAGTATTATGGTTCTTTCCTGAGCATGTAAGATAGCATCATGTCTGTGAAAACATTAGCCGCATCAACTGAAACAAACTTACACTTACCTTATGACCCTGCAATCCCACTCCAAACACATACACTAAACATGTAAAACTTTCACTAAACATGTAAAAAGATTCATCATGGTACCATTATTCCACATTACCACTATGTAACCAATTTTTACAGTACATTTATCATGTGATAGCTCCAATAGCCAATCAAGAGTTAAAACAGAAAATATTAGTCATGGTTTAGTTACATAGTGAAGTAAGAAAAGCAAGAACAATGAGAAACATGATTTAGATTAATCTTACGATATAATGATTTTTAAATTGATTTTATTGAGCTATACATTTTCTCTGCCTCCCTCGCTCTCCCCTCCCCTTCAACCCTCTCCCAAGCTCCCCATGCTCCCAGTTTACTAAGTAGATCTTGTCTTTTCTACTTCCCATGTAGATTAGATCCATATATGTCTCTTTTAGGGTCATCATTGTTGTCTAGGTTCTCTGGGATTATAAATTGTAGACTGGTTTTCTTTGCTTTACATCTAAAAGTCACTTATGAGTGAGTACATTTGCCTTTCTGGGTGTGAGTTACCTCACTCAATATGAAGTTTTCTAGCTCCATCCATTTGCCTGCAAATTTCAAGATCTCATTTTTTTCTGCTGTGTAGTACTCTATTGTGTAAATATACCACACTTTCCTTATTCATTCTCCAGTTGAGTGGCAGTTAGGTTGTTTCCAGGTTCTGGCTATGACAAACAGTGCTGCTATGAACATAGTTGAGCACATGTCCTTGTGGTACTGTTGAACATCCTTTGGATATATACCCAAAAGTGGTATTGCTGGATCTCGAGGTTGTTTTCTAATTTTCTGAGAAATTGCCATACTGATATCCAAAGGGCCTGTACCAATTTACATTCCCATCAGCAATGGAGGAGTGTTCCCTTTACCCCAAATCCTTTCCAGCATAAGTTGTCATCAGTGTTTTTGATCCTGGCTATTTTTACAGGTATAAGATGAAATATCAGAGTTATTTTGATTTGCACTTCTCTGATGGCTAAGGATGTTGAACATTTTTTAAATGTCTTTCAGCCATTTTAGAAGCAAAATATATAAAATGGAAAAAAGAAAGCATATTTAACAAATGGTGCTGGCATAACTGGATATCAACATGTAAAAGAATGAAAATAGATCCATATCTATCAACATGCATAAATCTCAAGTCCAAATGGATCAAAGACCTCAACATAAAGCCAATCACACTGAGCCTTATAAAAGAGAAAGTGGGAAGTACATTTGAATGCATTGGCACAGGAGACCACTTCCTAAATAGAACCCCAGTAGCACAGACACTGAGAGAAACAACTAATAAATGGAACCTCCTGAAACTGAAAAACAAAGCAAAGGACACAATCAACAAGATATAATGTTTAAGGGATAAAAGCCCAATGAAATACAAAATACTAGAGATTCCATTTATATTAAGTTTAAAATAAATAATGAACAAAAATAATCTGTAATACTAGAAATTAGAATATAGATTACCTTTGAGAAGGTGTGGCTGTACTTTCTGGAACACTGGTAATGTTCTATTTCTTGATTTTTCTGCATAGGTATGTATTTTTATATGTATGAAATTTATTGAGCTGATAGCTATATTATGTTTGTGTACTATGTGCATATGCATTTCAATAAATGGCTTCAAATTAAGATACTTGAAATTCATTTCCAATTTTAATAGGGTCCAAGTTGGTTTATTTATGTTCATCTAACATGCTTACCAAGTAAAACACTGTGTTGTGTTTACTGTCTCACTTTTGTAATTTTTCAGGGAAGGCAGAAATTGGGTCAATTGTGCACATCACAGATTAAGGATAGAGGAATGAAGTTACTTTTTCTGGGTCACACATAATTATGATATCCTGCCTGACAATATTTAAAGTTCCCAAATAATTTTTAGAACTGAATCAACTAGAATTTTCGAACTTGGCCTTGTGCCATTTGGGATGAAAGAAAAGAGAAAAATGTTGGTCACAAATCAAGCTGATGGGAGCCAAGTCAGAGATGAGTTTCTTCTCTTGGGGACTTAATACCTATACCAAAAATTACCTTGGTGAGCAGAGTGACGTGTCATCCCCCCTCCATTTTTTGAGCTTTGGTGAATGATGAAAAAAATCATAAACCATTGCTTGCACCAGATATTTTATATAAATGCATCTACTTGATTTGCTTTTTGAATAAAATGCTTTGGAAATTAATTGTTCTCTCTATATCTATTGTTGACGAAAGAATTCCATCTGCTAACTGGGCCACTGAGGCTGTGATAAATTGTTGCCACTATGTCTTTTGATGCCTTATGCAGAGAGGCAAACTGCCTAACACTCCAAACCGGTTCTCTTTCTACTATGAAACATATTGTCTGACATTATATTAAGTAGCTTGAAAATACTGTAACCATTGATGCTAGTTGTTATTAAAGTATCTTCAAATCAATGGAAGAAATTAATAAACAGAAAACTCACTCTTAGGCCGTTTTCTAGTTAAGAAAAATAAATTAGCACTCTCAGCAGGGGGACAACCACAGACTGTGTGGGACTCTTTTGTCAAAGATAGACTTCACTCTCAATGTTAATTTAATTTGCATGTACTTCTGAAGAACTCGTTTATCACCTTACTAGGCATATACCTTGGATAATATTTATGCTTCCATATAAGTTTTAATAAAGTATGTTACTTTCTCTGGAATGATAATTTAGAATGAGTTAATATAAGAAACAACCAAAGGAAAATTCGATGTTTTGTGTAAAGCCATCATATATCATCTCAGAGATTATTTTTCAGTGTTATGATCAATGTTTGAGAACAAGCAATTTTCCAACACATTTTCTCCTCTCCTTGTATTCTTAGGATGTCCCCAGCTTCTCTTTGATTCCTCCAATGCGTGCTGTTTTCAGCCTGTAGGCTCCACTTCCAGCAGTCATGCATTGGGGGAGCTCGGAGGACTTAAGAAGAAGAAGACAAGAGCTGATTAGCCTTGCAGAATGTGAGCAGTATCTCTGATGTTGCATGGGCAAAGGTCTGCGTGAGGATAAATACAGTCAGCTCTTAAACGGATGCTCTCAACAGGCAATCCAATCAGAAAAGGAGATGCATTCTGAACCTGCCCTTGACTTTCCACCCCAGCTGAAACTGTTGCTCAGAGGTCTCCTCCTATCTTGCTTCCCCTATGTCCTCTGAGCTCCACATTGCTCCCTGGTTAAGCAAGAAGGATCTAGGTGTTTTTTTTTTTTTTTGGTATCTGAGTGGTTTTTGTTTTCTTTTCCGCATAAATCTTTTCGATTCCCATTTTGGTTGAGCAAGTGACTGAGGTGGGCCAACTCTAGCTAAGCTCTCTCCATTCTTACTGTTTTCTGAGACGAAGTCCGACAATATAAAAACTCAGGCAGGCCTTAGCTCATAGGCATGTACTACTATGCCCATCTAGATGCGGAACTTGAATAAAACCCATGGCATGCTGATGAGTGTGTAAGGTTCAGATCTGCACCGACCGCATTTTCTTTGGGGTTTCCCAATTTTGAAAGATCAGATGTAGCAAATCTCGAAAGTGAGGAGGTTAAGCTGATTGCTAACAGAGGGCGGACAGCACTGTTTTCGTTAGGTTAGAAAAAAGCTGTTCTTCCCAATCCTGCTCTTGATGCCAGGCACAGGGCTACAGAAAGCGGCCTTTTTATTCATCATAGAATCATTGTTTTATTCGGAGTAACCCAGCATCCCTCAAAAAAGCCTTTACAATTCTGCCTCACAATGGACTAGGGTCATTATTTGGATTTTATTTCTTTTCTTTTTATTTTATTTTTTGTTGTTGTTGCAAAAAAGAAAAATTTCCGCCTCCTCCCCGTTTCCCCTTTCCCTCCCCCTCCTCGCACACATCATCCCTCCTCCCATGCCCCTACCACTCTCCCCCTTCCCCACTCCATTCCCCTTCCCTCTCCAGTCCGAAGAGCAGTCCAGATTCCCTGCCCTGCGGGAAGTCCAAGGTCCTCCCACTTCTATCCAGGACCAGGAAGGTGAGCATCCAAACAGGCTAGGCTCCCACAAAGCCAGTTCATGTATTAGGACCGAAACCTAGTGCCATTGTCCTTGGTTTCTCATCAGCCTTCATTGTTCGCCATGTTCAGAGAGTCCAGTCTCATCCCATGTTTATTCAGTCCCAGTCCAGCTGGCCTTGGTGAGCTCCCAATAGATCAGTTCCACTGTCACAGTGGGTGGGTGCACCCCTTGTGGTCCTGATTTCCTTGCTCCTGTTCTCCCTCCTTCTGCTCCTCATTTGGATCTTAAGAGCTCAGTCCCGTGCTCCAATTTGGGTCTCTGTCTCTCTCTCGATCCATCTCCAGATGAAGGTTCTAAGGTAATATGCAAGATATTCATCAGTATGGCTATAGGATAGGGTCATTTCAGGTTCCCTCTCCTCAGTTGCTCAAGGTACTAGCTCGGGACATCTCCCTGGACACCTGCGAGCCCCTCTAGAGTCAAATCTCTTGCCAGCCCTAAGATGGCTCCCTTAATTAGGATATATATTTCTCTGCTCCCATGTCTACCCTTCCTTTATGGATTTTATTTCTTTTTTCATGTTATTTCTTTATTTCTAAGCTTAAGGGTTAAAAATGTAAATTCTAATGACAGGCTGTTGAGGTAGCGGTAACACAGTTTGACCGATTGCCTTCCTTGAAGAATCGTGAGTCTTACGTTCTTTTTTTTCTTTTCTTTTCTTTTTTTTTTTTTCTGGATGGATCACCACCATCTAATCTCAGTGCTCAGGTCCTGATTCAGAGAACTGCACTTCCAGAAAACCCTCTCCTCATGATAAACCTGGAGGGTGGCATTTAGTAGTTGTGTTTTTGTTCTTTAACTAGTTTTCTCTTGCAGTCACACCCGTGCAGGGTCATTGGTCATTCTAATATTGGGTCCATTCATGGTTTTTCCTCTCTCCGCGATAGAAAACTGCCTATATTAAAAAATGCTACAAGGAGCAGCGGGTTCTGTGCTACCTGCTGCCATTTGAGTAAATAATGCTTTTTTAAAAGATAAAGATTGTGCGATTTAAAGGTCACATTATAACGACTCACTTTCGCCTTTAATGGGACCAGCCATCAAAGATGGAGCTGGCGGTGAGACCTGAATGGAAAAGACCTGCGCTTCTGATTTTCACCTGTTCTCCTTGGCAACCCTTCCTGAGAACAGTGTGAACGAAATTCCAGGACTAAGTAGACAGTGCTATAATACACTTTCCAGCATGCTGAGAACCAGCGAGCAAAGGAAATTAAAGCGCTGGTGGTTTCCTACGAAATATTTAATAAATTATTTCCTGGAACAAAACTGAAGCTGAAAACAGCTGTCATGACTTTTAAAAAAATACTTTTACCACGTTTAGACCAGGACAAACATCCAAAGTTAAGTTCTTTATATTGAAGGTATAACCTCAGTGTGTCTGAAGATATGTGTGTGTATATATAGCATAGTCTGTTTTTTGACCCAGATACTCACTATGTAGCCCAGGCTATTCTTGAGTTCATGATTCCCCTGGCTCAGCTTCTCAAGCACTGTAATTTATAGGCATGCACCACGATGTCCCACCTTGGAAACAATAGTGACTCTCCTCTAGGCACAAAGTTTAGGGCTTTAGTGGGGTTAGTTCATTCCATCCTCATGGCACAGGTAGGTATCTTGAACTCCATTTTGCAGATGAGAAACTAGATGAGGAACCGGATCTTTGACCCAGTTCTTTAGATCACAGAGGCTGAGCTGTTGGTGATGTTGGCTAATTTCTTACCTTTTATTATTTATTTATACATATATACAAATATATTGCTTCCCACAGTTAAAACTCATATTTTTCTATTGTTTTATTCATGTATACATTTATTTTTACTGTTTAATCTCTGGGGGGAAGTAATTATAGATAGGAAAAAAGTTGTCCCATCTAAAATAGATAAGGAGGCACTGCAGTAAAGGACCTGTCCTTGACTTGGATCCCATCAATAGTACCACCAAGTGCAGCTGAGCACACAGTGGAAACCAGGAAATGGGCATCAGTACATCCATGCGTATTTGATTAAACCACTTTTACAAGCACTCTGTGTGCCGTAGTATGTGAAAGGCTCATAGCCATTCCTGCAAATGGAAGCTAGTAATCTAGCCAACTATTTCAGTTTGCATATATATGAATATATTAACATATATATAATATAAATATATATGACTTTCATGACATACTTGCAAAGATTTTCTCATACTCAAGTCATTAAAATCTTTTGATATTTTCTCCTAGTATCTATTTCTTTTGGAATATATGTTTCTGTATCTGGTGAGACAGATTCTAATTTACTATTTCCCCTGCCCTCTAAACGTCCAGTTACAGAGGTAACTAACTACTCATGAACAGTTAGCCCTTACCTATTGATCAGAATACCATGTTGTCATATACTTACACTTGGCTTTTGACTATATTTTATTCTGTCTTCCTTTTAGTTTCTTTCTGACCATATGGCCAAAATTATGGAATTTAGATGTAAAATTTAAAACTACGTAAACATTGGTTTAATCTTGCTAAGCATAAATAGCACCCCTCCTCCCCAAGTTCAGCATGCTCCTGTGTAAGACCCTCATTGAAGAGCTTCTGACTATTAGAAACATGTTGTAAGTTGGTGGACTGTCCCATGAAGGGGTGAGTACATGCCTTTCCTGAAGGTGTTTCTATTGGGGTTTCAACACACTTTTCTGTCCCAAAACATCTATGCCATCAGATGTTGTCAAGTAAAAAGAATTTTTCAAAAACTTTTACGTACTTCATTATGTACTATGAGGCTTTGAGAAATTTCTTAAGGTTCTTCAATTGTTTTTTGTATTCTAAGAAAGACATGGTACTTACCTGATAAGTTGAACTAATTATTACATGAAATAATCCACATAAAATACTACACATGTATCTTATTTGTACCCTTTACTTATTATATGTTAGTTATTATGTTTTGGGGGGAGGGCAGGGTCTCTCTTTATAAGCCCTGACTGTTCTGGAACTCAGTATATAGACCACAGGCTGGCCTCAAACTCACATAGATCTGTGAGTGCTAGGATTAAAAGCATATGCCGCAATTCTGGGCTTTGCTAGTGTATTTTAAAGAAGTGATTTAATAAGGGAAAGAAGCATATCTTTTGATCTAGATAATGATCACTTATAGAACACATTACTTCCAGGTACGTTGACAGAGATTTTTGTCCTGCGTGGTCATATAGTCATTCAGTCCCAAAGAAACATACAGAAGTCTACATTAATTATAAACTAGTTGGCTAGCACATCAGGCTTTCTTATTAATTTACATCTTAAATTAGCCTATTATTCTTGTCTATGTTAGCCATATGGCTTGGTACCTTTTATCAGCGAGGCATTCTCATCTTACTTTCTCTGTGTCTGGTTTACCATAGTAGACTGAGTCTTTCCTCTTCCCAGAATTCTCCTTTTCTCATTGCTCTGCCTCTACTTCCTGCCTGGCACCCTGCCCATTCTTCCTGCCTGGCTACTGGCCAATCAGCATTTTTTTTTTTTTTTTTTTGGTTTTACGAGACAGGGTTTCTCTGTGGTTTTGGAGCCTGTCCTGGAACTAGCTCTTGTAGACCAGGCTGGTCTCGAACTCACAGAGATCCACCTGCCTCTGCCTCCTAAGTGCTGGGATTAAAGGCGTGCGCCACCACCGCCCGGCAGCCAATCAGCATTTTATTAAAGCAATACAACTGATAAATCTTTACAGGGTGCAAGATCACTGTCCCATAGCACAGGTAGTTAGAAAACTTATAAATACAAATTTGTTTATAAACATTCATGTATAACACTGCTTTGAGGTATATTTGGAAAATGCAACTAATTATTAGATGTTCTGATTTCTGATAATTGTGTGATCTGATAAAAATAGATATTATAGAATATAAGATATCCTTCTTTTCTTGCTTTTGAATATTTAAGCTCTCCATTCTCAGTTCTTCTGTAGGATTGGGGTTCACCCAGAGGCAGGCCTTTATGTCACGAATCTGGGGTACATGTGTGTGTGTGTGTTCATTTGTATAAATTTGGGTCATGAAACTATAAAAGAGGCCACAATAGAGGAGGAAGGAACCCTCATAGAGGTAAGAAATAGAGGCTAATGGAATACATGAACCAATTAAGCAGAAAGGGGACTAACTGGACAAAGAGAAAGCCAGATGGGGAGGGAAAGAGGAAGGGAACAAGTAAAAATAAAGTACAACAGCATATCTGCATGGTGATGCCATGATGAAGCCAATTCTTTCATTATACCCCGGGGAAAGAATAAAGAACGCCCTTGAAGTCTAAAGTTACATTTCTCTTCAACCCCAAGATTCCATGCGGCAGTGGGATCTGCGTGCAGCTGAGCGGTTTCGGCTTATTTCCTGAATACTTTAAATCCATTTCCTTGAGGAACGTGCAGAGATGAGACTGAAGCAGAGATTGAACAAGAGAGCTGGTTTTCTTACAAAGACGTCCTTCTTCTCTCCAGTCCTTCCCACCTTGTCCCCGAGAAAGCCGCTGAGCACGGAGAATCGCTGCCTGCCCAGCATAGCTCCCCCATACAGCTGAAAGTCAGCTCAGGGCCGCATTTCCTTTGAGTCTTTACATCTTTACATCAACAGGATAATATCAAGGACTTAAAACTGTGCTTGAGATAAACATTAGCATGCATTAGGAAAAGACGCAGAGCCACCCTGAGCTTCAGCTACGTGGGCCCACCTGTCTGAACACAGCTCCTTTTTGTCTTTTTTTTTTTTTTTTTTCAGATGGTGGCCAGAACCTAAATATTTTCCTGACAGCGTGGGCTTCCTTACCCTTTCTCTAAAGCTTGCCTTCTTATCACGTGGCTGCCTGTCACTATGTGGTGGACCTCCATGCTGGCAACTCAAATGGCACGGCTCTTTTCCTTTTGTCCTCCTGGGTGTTTGAGGAGACTTACAGATTGACTGCCCTCGGGTCTTTTTTTTTTCCTGAAACTCTAATAAAGTTATCCTCAAGAGTAAAAGAAAAGAATGCATTTCAAATATATATATATTTTGCCCCAGAGACCAGCCAAGAAAAATTCCAAGTCTAGAGATGAATTTGTCAGGCTGTGACTGAGGTGCAATGGAAGGGAATAAGACATGAAAAGTATCCAGAAGGGTAAGCCATGGTGGACTCTGGCTTCTCTGTGATGACAAGAAGGCGTTTAGAATTGATCATGACCTTACGTTTACCTTGCAAGTTGCTAGAAGCTCAGGATTTTCCTTAGGAAGATCGATAATAATGTCAGTAGTATCTAAATGAGCTGACCAACCAGGATCGAGATCCAGAGTCACACGGAAGTCCATTAGCTTGCATCGTCACACAGTCCTCAACAGAAACAAATATATGCTTACATAATTTCCATACATGAGAACCAGTAGTACAGGATAATTATTGCAGCATTTGGAGTCACATGGCCTTCAGTTTAACTGTCGTGTACCTTATTAAGTATGTGAAATCTGTCAGGTTGCCATAGCTTTGGAGATAAATTTGTGCCTGATCTAGAAAATGCCGATTATCACTGCTGTGTCCATGGGACACTTAGATGATGTCAAAGCACTTCGCTGTGACATCTAAGGAGAACTGGGGCACAACGGTGTTTCTCACATGATAGTAAGGCACAGACAAGACTGCTAGAAAACCCAAGGCAGACAACCAACGCATGCCTCATATCCCCTGTAGTGTCTAGGGATTCTACCTCAAGAACTTCAGCTATCTACATATACCCACACGCAGGCAGACATACAGTGATGATCACTGCGGCATTATTTTTAAATTTTCTGAAGCAAATCCTATGAGCTTATCTGGGGTATTTATAGACTTGTCCAGAGGACCGCTGAGTTGAGGCTCATTTTGAAAGTGAGGTAAAGCCCTTGTAGAGTGATACAGAGAAATACTAAAAGGTTAAGCCAGTAAATAAGTTACAGAAGACTGTGATACAAGTAGGATCAAAACCCCGTGCCATTGTCCTTGGCTTCTCAGCAGCCCTCATTGTTCGCCATGCTCAGAGAGTCCGGTTTTATACCATGCTTTTTCAGTCATAGTCCAGCTGGCCTTGGTGAGCTCCCAATAGATCAGCTCCACTGTCTCAGTGGGTGGGTGCACCCCTCGTGGTCCCGACTTCTTTGCTCATCTTCTCCCTCCTTCTGCTTCTCATTGGGACCTTGGGAGCTCAGTCCGGCGCTCCAGTGTGGGTCTCTGTCTCTATCTCCATCCTACTTCATGTGCTGGCTTGGTGGGAGCCTAGCCAGTTTGGATGTTCACCTTCCTAGACATGGACGGAGCGGCGAGGTCCTTGGACTTTCCACAGGGCAGGGAACCCTGACTGTTCTTTGGACTGGAGAGGGAGGGGGAGAGGTGTGGGGGTAGGGGGAGAAGGGTGGGAGGAGGGGGAGGGAAATGGGAGGCTGGGAGGAGGCGGAAACTTTTTTTTCCTTTTCTCAATAAAAAAATATTAAAAAAAAAGACTGTGATACTGTGGAGGCATCCATGGAAATGCCACGTTCCCAACATAGCTCTCAGTACAGTTGTTACTTTAAAGAGGAAGTTGGTTAGGAATCCTACTAATGTGCCCATTTTAAACAAGAAAAAAAATTGTTATTATCGGCATGGATACATTTTGCAATAAGGAGCTATATAGATTTCAGTTAAAATGTTACCAGTTCTCCCAGTAATGGAGGCCTTTTAATAGCGGTGATGTGCCGCACTTAAAATAATACTGCTGTTCAACTCTGCTGAGAGCCGACTGAAGGCAACCAGATGGAGCAGCAAGGGTAGTTACTAGGCCATTGACGGAATGATGGAGGCCTATGCAGAGTTACAGCGGGAAATGGAAAGCAAGTGGCCTGAGACCTCTTTTCTGCTCAAGGTAAAGTCAATGGTGTCTGACAAATCCTCAGTGTTAGTAAAGACGTATCGAAGACAATTCCAAATATCTTTGGTCCGTGCAATAGGCAAGGTAGCTGTCTGACAAGCTCTCTTCTCCTGCCCATATGTTTCTCATGTCCCTTTGCTTCCTATGCACTTACTTGTCTAGGATATGCGCGATCCACAAACAGCCATTTCATAAAATACAATTTTGGATTGAGTGCGTAAATTGCCATCAGAGGGAAGAGAAAAAGAGGAAGTCTGAGCACAAAACAACTGCATCTTAGATGTTTACTACCTTTGATATGAAGATCAAAAGATAGCTTCGTAGACCTGGGAAAGCCTACAGAAATCATCAAGAGCTCAGATCGTCGGTGTGAACACCCTGAGCAGACCATCCAAGAAAGCAGGTGGTTTTCAAAAGCTTTAGATAGTCTCTAAGCGGAATGCGTGTAATCCGAACCCAGCCGAATTACGTTTTGTGTCTGCGCCATGAGCTTCTTAGTGTTTGTTGTGACTTAACATATTTAAACAGTTTCCTTTGGATTAATCGAGTTTCAGGTTTAAGAATTCATCAACGTTGCACACAACTTAAGTGAGCCCTTTTGAACTGCAATAATGACTTATTTAACTTATTTAAACGTCAGCTGTTTCTTCAGTTACAAAACATGGCGCAAGTGTTGTTTTTTTGGCATTGACATAGGGATTAGGGTACAGCTTTACCCGATTAAAGTATTTAATTCTTTACCGGCTTCAACTTAAATATTTACTTTACAACTGCGTACAAAGTTCAAAGGAAAAACAAAAAGGTAAAATTTGGTGCCACCTCGTGGCCAATTTGTAAATTGCAGAATAGGCACAGTATGAGGGGGAAAAAGAATTTCAAATAAAGACGAATTACAATCCACAGACACAATAAGTGATTTGGAATCATACTTAACCGAAATAATGAATTATAAAATGAATTAAAAGATGGAAGTGGGAGCCTAAGAGGCCGAGAGACGGCTGCTTGCTGCTCTTGCAGAGTACCTGGGTTCTGATCCAGCACCCGCATCAGACAGCTCACAACTTTAAATCCAGAGCTCCAAGACATTTCACGCCTTCTGCTAGCTTCTGCCAGGTTGTGCATGTAGGCAAACACACACACGTTTAAGTAAAATAAATCACAAAAGAACGATGATGCTGTCCACATGCTGAGCAGAAAGAGGGAGAATTTTTTCTTATTATTTTAAGATCTAAACACCAGATACAATGATTTGGAAACTTCTACAGTAGACAAGTAATATTTTCACACTGAATTAAATACTTGTCTCCATTTACAGAACCTGGTGAATTTTGAGTCACTTGGAGGGCTAAGTATGGAACAAATAGGTTCCCAAGTTAGAAGTGAATATCTCTACTAAGTAGAGTGAAGATATTGGGGTGCATGTACATTGAAATTTATCCCCCCAACCACAGGAACATTCTATCTAATACCAGAAAGTATTTATCTCCTGGGGAAAGAAGTGACCATATGTATTAGGGAACACCCCTTTTTGAACAAGTATTCCTTTACTAAGGTTTCCCACTCAGGACTTGAAGTTTTTGAGAATGATGCTTGGTTGTTGAGCGAGACAGGTAAAGAACAGCTCTGGTTTCAGTACAGTGGAGAAATGCTCTATCTTACGTTGAAGTCTGGGCAGGCCATCCAGGTCTGCAGCACAGGTACTCTGGTGCCATCTGGGATCATCTGTCTGTGGCTTGGTGGCTTAAACATGAAGCTGTCCCTTACAGTGCATGGTGGCTGCCCAGTTGCTCATCATCCAGATTTCTCTACACATATCCAATTTTGTTTTTCTGAGACATGGCTTGTTGTACAGCCTCGGCTACACTGGGACTTACTCTGTAGACCAGGTTGTCTTTAGACTTGGAGATCTGCTTCTGGCTCCCAAGTGCTGGATTAAAGGCAGGTGCCATCATGGCCAAGTTTAACACATCCACTTCTAATACTGTGTGAGTCAAATGGGTAAAGAGGGTGCCAGATCTGACTATTAATTCTTATGCCTTGCTCTGCCCCACATTTTGCCTCTTTTCTATGAAAGCCTCTGCTTCCAATGGTATAAAAACACCACTAATATACACCACAGACAGTGTATTTATATTGTCTAATTTATTTATACTAATATTTTGATGAAAAAAAGCTAATATGATCTCTCTCATATAAGCAGTGGTCTAGAAAGTGGTGGTGGCAAACTGTAAAGATTTACCAAGGAGCGTGAAGAGAATCCCACAATCCAACAGTCTGCCTTACTTGTTCTAAGCTGTAGTTTAGACTTTAGTTCCTTCTCAGTGATTCTAGATGCAGCAAGATTTGGAATCATCATCTTAGCTTTTTGTAGATATCAGCATCACCCAGGGAACTTCTGAAAGTACAGCAGAGCTCACTCTTCACCTTAGTCCCTATTTCATTATAACACAGGGAGCCTGCAGTGAAGTGTGGCTTTCTCGCTCTCATCCCACCCGTTACACACACACACACACACACACACACACACACACACACACACGCGCGCGCGCACGCACGCACGCACACACACATACACACACACCTTGAATGATTCTAATTGTGATTGAGAACAGCTATACATTAAAGAGGAATTTTTTTCTGTGATTTTTCTGGTCATTGTACATGTATTGAGTCATACATGAATATATACAACTATTCTGATGTATAAATGAAAATTCTGACATAGAAATTGGCAACTCTATTGCATATATAGTACAGTTTAGTACTTCCCACATGGGCATCTCTTTTAAAATCTTAAATTTCCTCCAACTTTAGAGGCAATGCTAGCTTCAAAACTAAAATTATCATTAATTCTTTAAAAATTATCATATTGCATATGATGTTTAGATGTAGTTTCCCAGTGTTTTCAATTGCTAAGTATGTTTGAACAACTTGTTTACCTTTGATTGGTAAATATTTGTCATTTTGTTATCTGAAGGTCTTAGAGACAGTTTTATCAAAGGACAGGCTCTTAGAAGCCAAGGCTGTCTCCATACTTAAAGATTCTGAGCTAATCTGGGACTTTATTCTATTTTCTATTTAATCTCTCATCCCCTCTACATACTGTGTGTGTCCCTGACAGCCTAGTGTTACTTGACTATTACAAAGGCACTGGGAACTTCATGATTTGACCCAACAGGAGTTTATCTATGAAGTCGTCAGTGTCCTTTGGGTAGCCAATGTGGGATTTTTCCTAACAGGATTGTACTTTTCAATCATACAAGCATGTTAATTAACGGATTATTCGGGACATTTTTATATTTTTTTGTTGTGACTTTAGCCCTTAATGACCGAACCATCTCGCCAGCCCAGTTGGGAGACTTTTAATTTAGAGACATTTAATTTAGAGCCAGTTCCAGCTGTAGGCAGTAGCATCCTATGAAGGAGGGAGGTTGACAGATCACATGAGGATGGAAATCTGGAAACTGTCGGGGTCGCAGGGATAAGCCCACTGTTAATAGCTTGAACAAGGTAACTCATAAGGAGTTTAAAAAATCATCATTGGTGTGAAATCTTTCAGTTGATCTTTTTCATATTTCACTGTAGAGATTCCTATTGTAAAGTCCATATGGGAAATAAAATTGTGTCTTTACAAACCTAGTAGTCCAAGAATAAATAAAGGAATGAATGATTCTGGAAATGTCCTGGTAGCTGGGTATCAAGAGGGTTAGTAATTGCATAGTAGGTAATAGACACTTGACTTAAATCCCAGCAAGTCCTGCTTATCTCATTGTAAGATTCTGCTCTGCCTTTCCTCCACACCATTATGACAGGAAAGGATTTTTCAGTAATATTTTCATCAACACCTTCACAATGAATTGTTTTTCACTTAGATGGTTTTCAATAAGAAAAATTGATATTTGTAATTCATTTGTACCACTTTTTGCTTTATTTTGGCTTTAGACTTTCCATCAGAAGTTTTAGCTTGCTTTAAAACGTTGCAGGTAATTTTCAAGGTGTGATGGGAATTTCCAAGATCTGAAAAAATTTTAGTGGAAGCCTGTCACGCCCCACCCTCGACCCGCAAGGATGACGCAACCACCGGAGCTCTTCTCACTGCAGTTTATTCCAGGACTTTATTCACTTTCTCACTTTTCCTCTCTCTGACCTCTCCCCCCTCCTTTCCTTTTTTCCTCTCCGGCAAACCTCTCCCAGCCCTTAAGTAGGCACGGGCTGCCTGCCAATCCCAGATTGCCAGGTGGGCACTGCCCATAGGCCCACGCATATGCAAGCAGCTGATAATCATTGCGTGATCATAGCATAGGTCAGACTTTAGCCATAGGAGTTGATTATACATCTCCATCAGTTGTGATTCCACGCAGCTCGCTACAGTTCCCCCTTTTATTTTGTAAAGCAACAGGTAAGAGTAGAGGTCTGATCTCTGTTAAAAATGAACCATGTACTATTGTCTGTCCAGGTGTCATCCACTCAGAGAACACTAGACCTGTCCGGTGTCTTTTTACAGAGGTGGGAGTTAGACACCAACCCACATGCAATCAGACTTGCTCTTCTTGAGGCTGATGTATGCTTACCTCAAATGCAGTGCGCAAGCCTCGCATCCTGTGCTCGCTTACATCTCTAGCCAAATTTGGGGAGATTGTCCTGTGTTAAATTGTGTGGCTTGTGTGTGTGTGTGGTCCTGTGTTACATTGTGTGTGTGTGTGTGGTCCTGTGTTACGTTGTGTGGCTTGTGTATGTGTGTGTGGTCCTGTGTTACACTGTATGGCTTGTGTGTGGGGGTCCTCTGTTACATTGTGTGGCTGTGTGTGTGAAGTCCTGTGTTACATTGTGTGGTTTGTGTGTGTGTGTGGTGCTGTGTTACACTGTGTGACTTGTGTGTGTGTGTGTGTCCTGTGTTACATTGTATGGTATGTATGTGTGTGTGATCCCGTGTTACGTTGTGTGGGTTGTGTGTGTGAAGTCCTGTGTTACATTGTGTGATTTGTGTGTGTTACTCATACACTGTCCCCCCTCCCCGTGGCAGCTCTTCATGCTTCATGCTGTCATAGAAGGAAGGAGATTTCTCTTTCTCTCAAGAAGAAATGGGCTGCTACCAGCCTCTCTCTGCCTCTCTACATGGAGGAACCCTGGCTTGTCTAACCAGTGTGTTTTGGAATAATTGAATATGCTCGGCTCTAGGTCTTCGTGTTCTCTCATTTCTATGTCTGACTGTGCCTCTCTCACACAGAACACCTGCTGATATATTAACTGCAGATTGTCCTTCAATGTTTGCCAGGCTCAAGGCTTTTCCAGGATGTCATTGCATTTTTCCTAGTTCACTTAAACTTCTGTTCTCCTAGATAAATATTTTATTTCTCTTCTCTTCTCCCATCAAATTTCCAACTCTCCGTCCCAGAATTACATTATTGACCTGCAGTCTTGATTCTAACGTTGTTGAGAAAATAGAGATGCCACAAAGAGCATCTGCAGGCTGGTATTAGCTCATCTGCAAGCACACCCATGTCGCAGCCTACACGCCACCTTCCTTTTGCTGAAAGACCAGTTAAAAAGCTTATATTTAATACAAGCCAACCTTGCTCCTTATAGCCTGGGTCTGCTTTCTTTTTCTCTTCCCCAAGGGCATTTTTCTGTAAATCCTCAATTCTTATTGATCTATTTGATCATTCACACAAATATGTATAGATTTGTATACATATCCAGATATGTGCTGTATTACATAGCACCATCTTACGAAAGCTACTGTTTATCCCAGGTCTCCCACTTTTCTGTTCTTCTCTTTTGACAAAAAGATTTCAATACTAAAAAAATTGACGGTGGTATGATTTTCTGCTTATTTATTCCTATGTTTTCATCAGTCTGCCTTGCCAAGCTTTTATCTCCTTCATCAAAGTCAAAATTGCCCTCAAAATGGCATCTCTATTCTTAAATCCAATGCTATGTTTCAAACATTAACCTGTGTTTTAAGAAATATATTTCATTAATTGGTAAATTAAGGGATTGATGGTAATATCTTGCTATATGGTAAAACTCATGATGCTCCTGTATTGTAGGTGTGTGCCAACAAGCCCAATTTAATGGGATATTTTGATCTATCCAGATATTATACAAAGACTCTGTCGAGCTAGCTGTCTTAGTTTGTATTTCTATTGCTATGATAAAACACCATGACCAAGAGCAACTTGGACAGGAAAGGGTTTATTTTAATTTACCGTTATAGTTCAGCATGATGGGAGGTCAGAGCAAGAACGTGGATGCAGGGACCAAAGCAGAGACTATGGAAGAATGGTGTTTACTGGGTTACTTATGGCTTACTCAAACAACTTTCTTGTAGCATCCAGGATCACCATTTGGGGTGACACTGCCCACAGTGAGCTAGGCTGTCCCATATCAATCTTCAATCAATGAAGAGAATGTCCCCCAGTCTTGCCCAGAGGCCAATCTCCACTGAGGTTTCCTCTTTCTAAATGACTCTAGTAAATGAGTCTAGACTAGTTGATATGGCCTCATGTATTGGCGGGGTGGTGATGGTGAAGATAGTAAAAATACACTTTATCAATTCTGTAAAGTACCACATACTAGCTGAGGTCACTATTCAGTGCAATGGGCCACTAAAACTTACTCCTCCAGTTTATCTTTTAAAACAACCATTTATTTTTATCTTATGTGTATGGGTGTTTTGTTTTCAAGCATATATGCACACCACATGTATGTTTTGTTCCAGAGGAGGTGAGAGGAGGACATTGAATCCTCTGAAACTTGAGTTACAGATGGTTGTGAGCTGCCATTAGGGAGCTGGGAACAAGAGCAGCAAAGGTTCTTATCTGCTGAGACACCTCTCTAGTCCCTTATGATCCTTCAGTTTAAATAAAACATTTACCATTTAACCAGTTTGTTCCCCTTTTCTAACTCCTCCTTAGAAGCCCTTAGCACAGTTGGATACCCTGTTCTGTGCCTCACTGAGTGCTCCCTTTCAATCTCTTGGTGGGTCCTATTGTTTTTCCAATTTGCTTACTGTTCTCATTTTCTGCTCTCTGATGCTCTTTTCCTCCCTGTAGACTCATTTCCTACCTTTCCAAATTGGTTCTCATGTTGTACCCACTACCTTCCCTTTACCTTGTAGCCCACATTTAACATGTTAAAGAAATCTGTTGTTTTCATATAGAAATACATTGTATCAATATTCACTAGAGAAGAAGAATCTTTGTGAAATCTATTAGCATTTGACGGGTTTGTTGTGGTGATTGGACCTGACATGATAATTGTGGGAACTAGCTAAAGAAGTGTTTATGAGACAGTTGGTGCTGGATCATAAAGTCTAATGACCAGGTAGTTAGGCAGAGAACACATACACACATACCACACACACCACACACACACACCACACCACACACACAACACACATCACATACACACACATCACAGACACACCACATACACACATTCAGAGATCTATCCTTCTAATATGTATCATCTATCTGTTGCCTCTATTTACAGACAGATATATAAATATATATTCTACCTTCCAAATCTTTTACAAGACTCTTTTCTGAGGCACTTATGTGGAAATTTATGTGAAATGGATTTGTGGAAAATGTAGTTCAGGGTGGCCAGGTAGACAAATGACTACAGCCCAATCCTCATGATCATTCAGTCACTCGCTGAACACCCACCTGGGTTCCCTGACACACAGACTGAATGAAGACTAGCTTGGGGGAGGGGTTAAGTAGAGAAATCCTGAAAAGTACATGGAAAAAGGAGTACTACCTGATGTTCCAATATCATAAAGTTTCAATACACAGCTCCAAAATACAATTTAGACACTGTGTAATGTTGAATACACACAAACGCACATATCTTTGAGGATTTATCACTTTTTATAGGGAAGGAATTAAGAATTTTTTTTCTAGCTTTAGGACTCTATCATATATATGTATCCTATAACCATCCGTCTGTGTAGGATCACACACCAGGCCTCCTCATGCCTACATAACTATAACTTAATACATGTTGATCACTCCTGTCCCCCTTCTGATTCCCCTGCCTTCTGGTAACCACAATTCTACCCTCAACTTCCATGAGATCGATGGTTTTTAAATTCTGGTGTTTGCTTATTTCACTCTACATAACCATCTCCACCTCTGTTCACATTGCCACAAGTGACATGGTTTCCATATTTTTCATTGGTAAAATTCATCTACCGATGGACACATTATTCTTAGTTCTTAATGTCATGAACATGAAATAAAGGTTCTTGTTTGAGAGACAATCCCTCCCCCCCCCCCAGGTATATCCCTCATAGTGGGAGTACTTCATCAATCACATGGAAGCTGTTTGTTTAGGTTTTTAATGAATCTCTATGATGGATCTGACAATTTTGAGCTCTTAAAGTGGCCAATGTTGTAACTTCTATCTTTTTAAAAACAAGTTTGACTAAACTCCCATATGGAACTCAAGCATGTGCAGTAGATATTTATTTATTTATTAAAGATTTCTGTAGAGCTGTGTAGTATTCCATTGAATAAATGTACCACATTCTCATTATCCACTTATCAGTTGGTGAACATCTAGGCTGTTTCCAGTTTCTGATTTATGAACAGAGCAGCAGCTGGAGTTCCTGACATAGCTGCAAAAGGGAATTGTGGGAAGAGTCACTTTGAAGCAAAGGATTTTACTCAGAGGAGAGGAAAGATGCATGTGAGGAGAGCCAAGGGTATGTTAGGGAGAAATGGCTATGTAAATGGTGGTGGGCTTTTAGAGTTAAATGTTTAAACGAAGTCTTCAATTTATAGCTAATGTTGAGGAAGGAGAGCAAAAATATTCTGGCATATTCATTTCAGTATTAAAAGATTTTTATTAAATAAATGTAACCATAAAGTGATTTCTGAAGGAACTTAGTATGCTACATATAAAGAAAAAATATAATTAAGACAAAAAACATTGATCAAAAATTTAAAAATCAAACTATCTTTTCTATACATAGGTCACATGAATAAATTAAAACATATTTGTTTGTTTGAACATGAGCATAATTTACTATTCATCATAATAATTTTTTGGGGGATTAGAGGGGAGTTACTGAGCATGGATTTTATGTAAAGACATCTCCAGTCAGTTGTGTAGAAACTCAACTGAGTCAACAAGAGATAAAAGAAGATCCTGGTAGGAGACGGGGGAGGCCTCTTTTCCTTTCTCCATCCATTCTGTCATGACTTAGTCCTTCACAGCTGCAGGAAATGTGTGTCAGAGAGAGCTAACTACAACCCCAGCTTTCTCACTGGAATGAAAAGTATGACCCAAGGGAGATGAAAAATACAAAGAAGGTCATTGAAAGAGGAATTTTGGTAACACAGTCACAGAGAATGGTTTATGAATTGCTGGGCTCAGAACTGACGTGCCCATGAGTAAATCTGATTCAAAGTAACATGTCAGACCTTGTCAGTTGGGCTAAATCCACATCAGGACGTCCACTGGGTGGCACACATGTGACTTTGAAAGCAGAATCATCACTGAAACCACAATACAACCACAAGTCTAAACTTGCAGCTTAGACCCGTAGGGTTCATTTGATAGAGAAGAGAAAACACACTCTCCTAGGAGTTAGACTAGACCCATGTTGTCATGGGTTAGTACTTAAATTTCTGTGTTATAATATGAAAACATTTGTCGTACAAAGAACTAGGAAAGTATCAAATTATAGGATAAAACATAACAAACAAAATCAACTAATGTTAATGCTAAGACAACCCAGATATTGAAATCACCTGACAAGACTGTTAAATAGCTATTATAAAAATGTTTTAAGAGGTGGTAGGCAAAGTGTTTTAAAACAAAGTGAGATGGTGGATTGTCTACAAAATGGCAGGTGCTGCAAAGATGAACTCAAAAGAAACAACATAGAAAAAAGAATCCGGTACAGTTGAAGGAATGAATACACCAGATACAAGGTTCATTAGAATAATCATTTCTGGCCAGTAGCTAACAAGTAACTATAACAAAGCTGATGGAATCTACGGAACAATGCCAAATGTCTCATGTTGCACGGTCACTGTCGTAGAGGAAAAAAGAGAAAGTGTGAGGTACAGAAGAAGATTTGAGGAAAGAATGGCCAAAACATTCTCAGCTTGAGAGAATGGATAAACATCCAGAATCAAGACAGAAACTGAATGAACCCAAACAGAAAAGCTCAAAGAAATTCATAACCCAGTGTCTTGGCCATTGCTCTACTGCTGTGAAGAGACACCACGACCAGGCCAACGATTTTCAAAGAAAGTATTTAACTGGGAGCTTGCTTACAGTTTCAGAGGTCAGTCCATTATCCACAGTGAGTATCATGGTGGCATACAGGCGCCAGAGCAGTAGTTGAGAGCAGAACAAGAGAGAGAGGGAGAGAGGGATGGAGGGAGGGAGGGAGGGAGGAAGGGAGGGAGAGAGGGGGGAGAGAGAAAGAGAGACAGAGAGAAAGAGAGAGAGAGAGAGAGAGAGAGAGAGAGAGAGAGAGAGAGAGAGAGAGAAAGAGACTCTATACCTTGTGTGGGCTTTTGAAACCTCAAAGCCCACACACTTCCTCTAATAAGGCCACACCTCCTAAACACCTCCTAATCCTTTTAATCCTTTCAAATAGTGTCACTCCCTTGTGGTTATAAGTTTTTTATTATCTACCATAGCTGCCCCTTAAGCAACAGCTTTGGCTTCAAGGGCCACAACCTGAGGGGATTCTGTTCCTTCAGGCACCAACTCTTTCAAAGCTATTAAGGAAAACTAACTATCTAAATCTAAAGAACGTACAACTCAAGGTTTAAAATGAAATTCTGCTCTCTCAGAGAGGTTGAATATTAAGTAGCTAACCTTCTCCCTTTGCTGGTGTCTTCCAAAAAAAAAAGCATCCTTTTCTCCACCCCCTCTTAAAAATCCTTGCTACATGTGATTTCTCTTTACCATTTTCTGGCAGCTACTTGCTGATTCAACCTTCTCTTCACAGGTTAATTTTATTTAATCAAATGCATCTTTAAGGTGTTAATAAAATAAGTATGAAAAAAATTCAACACACTTTAAAATAATGTTTTTCTACATCCCCCTTTTGTCTAAATGAAAATAAAAAGTTTTAACTTTAATACGGTAAGAATAATTATCAAATAAAGATTGCATACACAATGTACTGAATTCCAGTTCATTAGTGTTGGGAAAATTTAAAGAAAATACTCCATAATCTATTCTATCTTAGTAAATCAAAAGTTTTATATCTAACCTACTTTCTATCATACCTAAGGAAAACTGAACTATAACTATCTAGTCTTCAACTCTATCAAAGTCACCAGAAGGATAAATATTATTTAAGTAAACAAGAAGTGCATTACAAAACAACTTCCAAAAACTCTAAAAATAACAGAGATATCTGACTGCCTGGACAGTCACCCTCTACAACTTTGGGGCATCCATCCTTAGCATCTAGGCCTAGAGTATCTGGCAAACTTTACTGTGAAGCAAGAACTGTCCTGTCTTGTATTGGCAAAGTTCATCAGTCACTTTCCTCTGTGTCCTGCAAAATGTCTGACAGACTCTTCTCTGAAACAAGAATTTTGAAGGACTGTTCTGCCTTGTTTTGGCAAAGTTCAACAGTCTTTTTCCTGTGTGTCTTGTATGTCCAGTCTGCAGAGCACATTGTCAGCAGTCAAAGGCAAGAGCAGGTTTTTTTTTTTTTGCCTAGTGGCTAATATTACCACAATTAAATAAAAATCCATAAGGAGTTTCTTCAAAACCCACCATCTCTGATGTAAATTGGTGTTATCATTGTCTTATTATCATGAAAAACCTTATCTTAACAAAACATTTTAAATACCATATTCTGTAGGTCTTTGAAGTGTTTGAAAACCATCTATCTAAACTATACATACTTTTAAAAAATTTATTAATTTTTTATTAAAAATTTCTACCTCCTCCCCTCCTCCCACTTTCCTCATCTCCCCCTCCCCCCTCCAGTCCAAGAAGCAGTCAGGGTTCCCTACCCTATGGGAAGTCCAAGGTCCTCCCTGCTCCCCCCAGGTCCAGGAAGGTGAGCATCCAAACAGACTAGGATTCCACAAAGCCCATCCATGCAGTAGAATCAAAACCCAGTGCCATTGTCCTTGGCTTCTCTGTCAGCCCTCATTGTCAGCCACATTCAGAGAGTCCAGTTTGATCACATGCTCCATCAGTTCCAGTCCAACTGGTCTTGGTGATCTCCCATTAGATCAGTCCCACCATCTCAGTGGGTGGATGCACCCCTAGTGGTCCTGACTTCCTTGCTCATGTTCTCCCTCCTTCTGGTCTTCATATGGACCTTGGGAGCTCAGTCCAGTGCTCCAATGTAGGTCTCTGTCTCTACCTCCATCCATTGCCAGATGAAGGTTCTATGGTGATATGCAAGATATTCGTCAGTGTGGCTATAGGATAAGGCCAGTTCAGGCACCCGCTCCTCTGCTGCCAAAAGCACAAGCTGGGGACATCTCCTTGGACACCTGGGAACCCCTCCAGTGTCAAGTCTCTTGCCAACCTTAAAATGGCTCCCTTAATTAAGATATCTACTTCCCTGCTCTCTCATCCACCCCTCCTTCATCCCAACCATCCCATTCTCTCAAGTTCTCCCCATCCTCCCCTTTTCCCTTCTCTCTCCCCATCTCCCCTTATCCTGACCACACCCCCACCGCAGTGCTCCCAACCCCATCCCATTACTTAACCTTGAAAACATACCTAATGTGTTTAAATATTTAGTCATTATAGATTGACTACTATTCTCATTTCTTAATTATATCTTGCATTTTTAAATGAGCTACATAAGCACAAAGCCCCAAACAATAGCAGAAACATATATAAAGTATAACAAAATTCCATTTAAATTTGTATCATCCAAAATCCATCCCAATGCAAAATATCTGAGGTTAATAGTTGCCTTTTTATCATATTTGCCTATATTCCACTAAATACAACAAACATCCAAATAACCAAAAACCATCTACACACCCCAACTCTTGAGAATGTGGATGTTGTTCCCTAAAATCTTCTTCCTGCTGTCTGTGGGTGAAACATTTTTAGAGTCCCTGAAAAAATTTGAAATAGTGACCAAGTCCTGGGAAGATCAGTTATAACCTTTGTTGATAGATATCACCTGTCAAGTTTTAGGAGGTCTTCCTTGATCAAACCAGATCCATATCAACCTGGAATGGATTCATAGCCTCTTGGTTCCTGTGGAAACCAAAGCAAAACCACTTCTCCAAAGCATTTTTAATTTCCATTTGACCAATACATTTTTTTGACTTTTTAAAAGTTAAGGTATTTTTATGTATGTATGTTGGCTCATTTCAACAGTCCCTCTTTCAGTTCCAGGTCTTCTAATAGCTGTTGTTTGATCATCAACATTTAAAATATTCAAAATCAATACAATACTATATAGGATCCAGACTCACTGTGTATTTCCCATCTCTATGTGGCTTATTCTATTTTATTATTTTACTTCTCTCTTTAAAGACTTTCTTAAGCCTATCATATTGTAAAAAATATATATATATAAGAACTTGTTTTTTTTTTCTGTCTTGACCTCTTTTATTGTGTATCTTTAGTATTTGTTTTGACTGCACAAGTGAACTTTAGACTGTTAAGCTACACCTGCAGGTGTTGTGGGATTTTCCTCTGTATGCTCTTTGTTTCAAAGAGTTGTTTTGTTTTCTTTGTTTCTGTTTTATTGATTTCAGTCCTCAATTTGATTATTTCTTTGCATCTTTTCCTCCTGCATGAGTTTGCTTCTTTTTGTTCTAGAGCTTTTAGATATTCTGTTAATTTGCTAGTGTGGGATTTCTCTAACTTCTTTTTTTTTTTTTTTCAAGACAGGGTTTCTCTGTAGCTTTGGTGCCTGTCCTGGAACTTGCTCTTGTAGACCAGGCTGGCCTCGAAATCACAGAGATACACCTGCCTCTTCCTCCCGAGTGCTTGGATTAAAGAAGTGCGCCACACTGCCCGGCGGCCAGTTTGTTTTTTATGTCCATTTGATTGGAATGCCTTTTCCCAACCCTTTGCTCTGAAGAAATGTCTGTCTTTGACATTTAGGCGTGTTTCTTGCACACAGCAGAAGGATGATTCTGTTTTTGTATCTATTCTGTTAGCCTGTGTATTTTTATAGGTGAATTGAATCTATTGATATTAAAGGATATTAATGACCAGTGACTGTTAATTACTGTTATTTTTTGGTGGTAGTATGTGTGTTTCCCTTTTTTATGATTTTGTTGTCTGGGATTATCCATTGCCTGTATTTTAGAGTACAGTTAAATTCTTTAGGTTGGTGTTTTCCTTCTAGAGTTTTCATTAGGGCTTGATTTTTGGATATGTATTTTGGATAGGTATTGTTTGAATCTGGTTTTGTCATGGAATAGCTTGTTTTCTCCATCTGTGTTGTTTGAAAGTTTTGCTGGATATAGTAGCCTGGGTGGGCATCCATGGCCTCTTTATGTCTGAATGTCTGTCCAGGACTTTCTAGCTTTCAGAGTCTCCACTGAGAAGTTGGGTGTTATTCTGGTGTATCTGCCTTTATATGTTACTTGACTTTTTTCATTTGCAGCTCTTAATATTCTTTCTTTATTCTGTATACTTTGTGTTTTGATTATTATGGGGTAAAGGGATCTTTTGGAGAGTCCTGTCTATTTGGTGTTCTATAAGCTTTTTGTATCTTCATAGGCATTTCCTTCTTTAGGCTAAGAAACTAATCTTATATGATTTTGTTGAATATATTTTCTGTGCCTTTGAACTGGTATTCTTCTCCTTCTATCCCTATTTTTCTTAGCTTTGTTTTTTTTTCATGGTGTCCCAGATTTTCTGGACATTTTGGGTCATGAATTTGTTGTCTCTAATGTTTTGACCAATGAATTTATTTCCACTATTGTATTTTCAATTCTTGAGATTCTCTCTTCCATCTCAAGCATATTGTTGGTTATGTTTGTGTCTATAATTCCTGTTCATTTACCCAAATTTTCCATTTTGAGAATTTCCTTGGTTTGTGTATTCTTTATTGCCTCTGTTTGAATTTCCAAGTTTTGGATTGTTTTTTCCACCTGTTGGATCATTTTTTTTCTTGGCTTTCTTTAAGAAACTTATTGATTTCCTTCAATTTTTGTTTGTCTTTCCCTCCATTTCATTAAGAGAATTTTTTATTTCCTCTTTAAGATGTCTATCATCTTTATAAAGTTATATTTAAAGTTGTTTTCTTCTGCTTCTTCTGGGTTGGGGCTTTCAGGTCTTCCTATAGTAGCACTACTAGGTCCTGGTTGTGCTATATTGCTCTTTAGGTTGTTGAATTATTCTTGCATTGGTGTCTACCATGTCTTCCTCCAACTGGTGTAGGCAGTATCTCTTTGCCTCTTGATTCAATTATTGCAGTCTGTGTCTCTGAGTCAGGGTTTCTCTCTTGGACCGATTGGTGCAGTCACTGTCTGTGCCTCAGGGAGCCACTCTTGGTCTACTCTATGCAGTCACTCTTTATGTTTTTAGGAGCCACTGAGGTCTCTGGTTGGATAACTTTGGGGGGAGAGTGAGACTTGTAGATTGCAGGGTCTGATGGAGGGTGCTGGAGTAGCATGCCTGCAGGAGGCTTGAACTTGTAGCTGATGTAGATGGGGGAAGGGCCTTGGGTTTTGCCCCCAGGACCTAGGGCCTAGAGACTGGGCTATCTATCTGGGAGGCTGAGTACTCACCTTTTGGTCTGCTCCATGTGGTCGCCGTCTCCTCTCAGCTTTTGAACCTGGTGGAAGTAGCAACAAGGGTCACATTTACTCCCCTACTGCTGACATCAAGCAGCATGCAGCTGGCCCACAAACATTTTTTGTTTGTTGGCACAAAAGGTAAAGGCCACACAGCACAGGCTGATAGCCACTCTTTACCAAGGCCAGTGAGAGATTGTGGAAACATGCCGTGCTGCTTAACTCATGGTGACTGATGACCTTGCTCCATCTTGGAGGCAGTTGTTGAGAGACCTGTCTCTGCTCTGCTGCTGGTATGAGACTGTGAGACTAGGAAGCCCAGTGTGGCTCCATTTTTGTGTATTAGAACCCTTTTAAAGCTTTGCTACAGGCCAAAGCAGCTTTACTCATTCAATGAAAGCAACACATATTTACAGTGTCAGTGAGCTAATCTGGTGAAAGTTTGGATTAGGAGAAGAAAAACTGCTACAGGACCCAGTGAATGAGTCACCTTTGCTCCACTGAGACTCTGACTCATAATGGCCCTTGAAGAGGTTTTGGGAGGCTACTACTCAAAATAAGATTATGAGATTACGATGCTTGCATACTTGACTATATGGTTAACCTCCCTGGAAGGAAGAAATAGGATCCCACATATTTGGAAATGGCTTCACAATGATGAGGTTACTATGGAGGGTCACATGCAGTCATGTGCATAAAGAGACCCGAGTGCTGAGTTGAATTAGCTGGGGCTCTTTGCTGTTCTGGCAATAAGGAGGCAGACTATGAGGTTGACTGGACAGTTCAGGCTATTGGGAGGAAGATACCTAAAGAATAGAGCAAATTCAAAATCTTGAACTGTAAGCTCAAAGCACTACTTAATGAAGAAGACGAATGATTTTAGAAAGTTGATGACCTCAAGGACCAAGATTTCAAAGAAAAGAAACTTGTCTGCAGATTTCTGTTCAGCCAAAGTGCTGGTAGATAGTAAAAAAATGAAGTTGAAAAGAAATTACTGTTAACCAATTTAGGCTTTGTGAGAAGTTACAGAACAGATAGTTTTAAGCTACTTAACTGTCCCCACTTTGCATCATGGGTGGAATAGTTTATGTTTCAGTGAGCTGTATGACAGAACAGTCATGGCTCAGTTATGATACAGTGACTGCAGAGACTGCAATTCTGTGTTGAGGCTGTAAGTTTATCCAGGCAAAGGTTAAAGGGATGTGGATTGGCCAAAGAGGTGACTGTGACTGTATGGCTGAGTCTGTTTGCTGCCCAGTACCCTTGCTTTGATCTATACCATGCCCTTTACCCTGTGTGCTCCAGGAGACTCACTTCTATGCCTCCCATGACTATACTTCTCTTGCCCTTTGCCTTCCAGGTGGGTTGAAAGAGAATCAGCTGCAAGCATAGTAAGTCGGGGAAAGAAGAATTTTATGCCATCTCCCTTCTTTCTTCTCTTTGGCTGGAGACAGTATTGGCAATGTGTAAACCGCCTTGGTGGGTTACTCAGTCTAGGGGTTGTAACCCACCTGGCAGGGTCAGTAATTCCAGGGTCCTGGAGAGGCGCTATCTGGAAGATATGGGTGGGTGAAAAGAAGGAGGCCAAGCAGGGTTCTTGACAAAGCCTCCGTTTATTAGAGTATGGTTACAGCTTATATAGGATGAGGAATTTGGGTCACGTAGGCCAAGAGGTTACGATAGGTCAGGGCATGATTCCTCGGCCAGGAAGTCATGAGTTGACACACCTAGTTCTCTAGATAGTTTGGAATGTGGGGCAGGTTCCGCTAACAGATAGCTCTCTAGTAACAGATAATTGGGTGAGGGGTAGGCTCTGTCAATAGAACAATTCTCTATACAATTGGGAAGTGGGCTTCTCTGCTAACTCCTCAGGGCAATGGTTCCTGTAATAATTTTGGGGGGAAACGGCTTTTGACAGCAATGGATACACTGTATGTTTACAGTTTCTGCTCAACAGTTATTCATTCATAAATCCAAATACCTTTCAAGTTCAGAGAAACCATTGTTCATTGTTTACCCCTTCAGTTCTGGGATGGCAATGATTTCCGTTGTAACTGGGTATATCAGCAAGTCATTTTTGTTTCCTTAATCTCGTCTATAACTCTTTGGGTAATGCTTCTTTAAACATGGAAAGAGACTCTTTGTTTGCTATCTCCTGTTATTTCATTAACTGGTACACTATATAGAAAGAGAAATTAGGTGGGACCAGTTTAGGGCAGCCATTAACACTGAACATAATTGAAGTGTTCCAAAAGAATCAGCCATTCTTGAAGCTAATCTGGGTTTGGTTCTAAGAAGCGCACAGTGGCTTACAGTTGCCTGCAACTTCACTGTTAGGCGATATGACAACCCTCTTCTGACCACTGACGGCCCTACCCTCAAATGGTCTACTTGATTTAGACAAAACACTCGTACACATAAAAACAATCTTTTAAAAAATTAACAAAGTCAGATAGGAGTACAAACATAGAATTCATCAAATATAGGCACAGAAAGCAATTTATGATTCTAGATGAGCATTGCAGAGCAATAGGACGGGGCAACACTGTGCCTATTGAGTTCGGGAGCCAGAGCTCCAGGTTTGAGAGATCCTGGCAGACAGGTACACGACACGAGAAAGGGTTTTCCAGGTGCCAGAACTTCAGGTATCAAAACTCTTATTTCTGGTGGAGATTTGAAATGTAGAAGGAGAGGCATCAGTTTGCGTGGTTTAGTGTACATAGACAACAAACATGAATTTATATTTTCCATACGTTTACTTCATCATGTTTGTTGAGCTTATTTATAGTGTAGGCCAGGATGTACTGTATTCAATATAAATTCCTCCTAATTTTAGGTCATACTTGATTTGTATACAACAATGAGTTATCTCTCCTGGTGATGGTGATCCGTGTGTATGAAAAGAAAGGAGAATGAAGCATTTCTTTCCAAACATACACATGTATAGATTTGGAGCCAGGCTCTTCTTATTGGACATATCAGAGGCACAGCATGACTTCTGGAATAACTCAGGGTTCTTGGAGTGCTACATGGTCAGTCCCTAAAAACTTAAGAGCTGATAATTTGAGTTCATGTAGCATCAGCTCAAAACAAATCATTTAGAACTAGACAGAAATGGAGATAGACAGAGAGAAGAAAGACACAGAGAGACTGACCACATTAAATGTCAGCCCATTACCCTGTAATAAGCGCTACACAGTCCCGCTTACGGTACATCCTGCTGCGCAGATGTCTCTGTTGTGGCATATCAACCCTCTTCTCTATACACAGAAATGAAGAAAAAATGCTCCAATTTTAGCCCTACTTCTTTAAATTTAAATTATTTGAGGAGTTGATATGTTAGTACTGCATTCACATCATTTCAACCCTCTTCTCTGTCTTCTCTATTTTGCGTGAGCCCTGTGAGTCCTGAGCATAACTAGAATCCACGGAAGAGTCTAGATAGTTAAATGAAGCCAGAATTACAACCAAGAAGCATTTCTATGTAAGCATTTCAAGTTAATTGTCTAAAAATATGGGGGGAAGGGATATCAAATTTAAAATCTGTAACAAGTAATTTTTATTTACTTTTGTAGTTAATTTTGAAATTACAGTTTTGACTATTTTACTAAAGATAATTGTCCAGAGTCGAGAGAATATTTCAGGCCCTTCAGATCTGGATCTATGCTTGTATTTCTGTGTGAGGATATGGAAACTCTACTGACCTGGCCAAGGACTTTATTTTCTGCGAAGGGCCCTTTTCTGTCTTTTGAAAGGCAGCATGCACCTCACTATTATTCCCTTACCATATCATTGTTTCAGACAGAAGACAAGTAATGTAATTGTAGTTCTTTACAGTAGCTTCTCAGTTTCTGGAGGTCCCATTTATTAATTATTTCTCTCAGCGTCTGTGCTACTGGGGTTATATTTAGAAAGTGGTCTCCTGTGCCAATGCATTCAAGTGTACTTTCCACTTTCTCTTCTATGAGGTTCAGTGTGTCTGGCTTTATGTTGAGGCCTTTGATCCATCTGGACTTGAGTTTTATGAAGGGTGATCGATATGTATCTATTTTCATTCTGTTACATGTTGATATGCAGTTATGCCAGCACCATTTGTTGAATATACTTTCATTTTTCCATTTTTTTAAATTTTTTACTTCTTTGTCAAAAATTAGGTATTCGTAATTCATGTGTGGATAGAGATCTGGGACTTTGATTTGGTTCCATTGGCCCTCCTGTCTGTTTTTATGCTAATAACAGGCTGTTTTCAGTGCTGTAACTCTGTAGTAGAGTTTGATGTTAGGAATTGTGATACCTCCAGAAGTCCCTTTATTGTACAGGATTGTTTTGGCTATTCTGGGTTTTTTACTTTTCCATAGTAGTTGAGTATTGTTCTTTAAAGGTCTGTAATTTTCCTGGGCATTGAATTGAATCTGTTGATTGGTTTTGGTAAGACTGCCATTTTTACTATGCTAATTCTACCAACCCAAGATCATGTGAGATCTTTCTATTTTCTGGTGTCTTCTTCAATTTCTTTCTTCAAAGATTTAAAGCTCTTTCACCCAGGTCTTCCACTTGTTTGATTAGAGTTATTCCGAGATATTTTATGCTATTTGTGGCTATTGTGAAGGGTGATGTTTCTTTGATTTCTTTCTCAGCCTGTTCATCATCTGTGTACAGGAAGGCTACTGATTTTCTTTGAGTTAATCTTGTATCTTAATACATTACTGAAGGTGTTTATGAGTTGTAGAAGTTCCTTGACAGAATTTTTGGGGTTGCTTATGTAAATTATCATATCATCAGCAAATAGTGAGAGTTTGACTTCTTTTCTGATTAATATTCTCTTGATCTCCTTTTGTTGTCTTATTGCTCTAGCTAGAACCTTAAGAACTATAATAGATATAGAGAGAGTGGAAAACTTTATCTTGTTACTGATTTCAAAGGGATTGCTTTGAGTTTCTCTCAATTTATTTTGATGTTGACTATTGGCTTGCTGTATATTGCCTTTATTATGTTTAAGTATGTTCTTTGTATCCTTGTTCTCTCTGAGACATTTATCATGCAAAGGATGTGGTCAACAAGACAAAATGGCAGCCTACAGATTGGGAAAAGATATTCACCAACCCCACAACAGACAGAGGGCTGATCTCCAAAATATACAAAGAACTCAAAAAAAAGGGTCATTAAAAGAACAAATAATCCAATAAAATAATGGGGTACAGACCTAAACAGAGAACTCTCAACAGATAAATTTAAAATGGCTGAAAAACAGTTAAAGAAATGCTCAACATCCTTAGTCATCAGAGAAATGCAAATCAAAACAACTCTGAGATTCCTTCTTACATCTGTCAAAATGGCCAAGACAAAAAACAGTGATGACAACTTATGCTGGAAAGGATGTGGGGTAAAGGGAACACCCCTCCATTTCTGGTGGGAATGCAAATTGGTACAGCCCCTTTGAATATCAGTATGGTGATTCCTCCAGGAAACAACCTACCTCAAGACCCAGTAATAATACCACTTTTGGGTATATACCCAAAGGATACTCAATTGTACCACAAGGACATTTGCTCAGCTATGTTTAGCAGCATTGTTTGTCATATCCAGAACCTGGAAACAACCTAAATGGCCCCCAACCAAAGAATGAATAAGGATGATGTAGTACATTTACACAATGGAGTACTACACAGCAGAAAAAAAAGGTATATTGAAATTTGCGGGCAAATGGATGGGTCTAGAAAATATCATATTCAGTAAGTGAGGTAACATGGAAACTGAAAGACAAATATATACTCACTCATAAGTGGCTTTTAGATATAAAGCAAAGAAAACCAGCTGACAATTCACAATCCCAGAGAACCTAGAAGACAATGAGGACACTAAGAGAGACATACATGGATCTAATGTACATGGGAAGTAGAAAAAAGATAAGATCTCCTGAGTAAACTGGGAACAAGGGGACCATGGGAGAGGGTAGAAGAGGAAGCAAGAGGAAAGGAAGGGAGTGGAGAAAAATATATAGCTCAATAAAAACAATAGAAAAAGAAATTGCAGTTCTTTATGTTAATAGATCTCTTAGGTCACTCTTTGGGAAGCCAACTGTGGTCTCTCAGAGAACAGGGAAATTCCTTAGTGCCTTCCATTGTTCATGCAAAAAAAAATGCTTCTCAAATTACTTATTCCTTACCGCATATGGTTGATGTGCATTGGAGTCATTTGACGGTGGCATTTTCCTGACTTTTCCTTACCTCTTATTAGTCACTATGCCCTGTGTATCCTGCATAATAGAAACAATGATATCTTTTACAAGGCAGAGTACTTCAACTCTCTATAGTTTTATCATTCTACATAATGACAGCCAGGAATTACAGGCTCTTTAGGGATCAGGGAAACTTAAACATGTTCCCACCACTTTCTCTCATAAATTTTGTCAGTGAGCTATTCTTGCTAAGTAGATATTCAGACATTACAGGCAGTTTTTCCAAAACCATAGACATAGTTATGAGAAGTCACAGTATAAAGGTCCTGAAAAGTAGACTCTGACAGCTGATGTTTGCCTTATTTCCAATTGATTTTTGGAGCTCGCAGCAAAGCTGTATTTCAGTTTTGGTTTCTCTGGTTGTTGAAAGCAGCAGTCTTTTGAAGATCAATCTAGCACAGTGATCTTGACTTTGAATTCCTGTCTGTCTAGCTATTGTATGTGCTCCCCTCCTTCGTTCAGTGAAGGTCTTTATTTGGTCTTCATATAATGAAACATGAATTACAGCTCCTGGTTCCTGGGTGCTGAAAGGTATATTAGTTTCTCGGTGATGTTGTATTAATTAGGTTGTTGTAGGGAGACCACTTGCTTGTTTCCCGGCAGCCTGGAAGCTCAGACCTGAAATAATCACACAGAAAATATGTTATTTAAATCACTGATTGGCCTATTAGCTCTAACTTCTTTTTGGCTAGCTCTTATATATTAATTTAACACATTTCCATTAATCTGTATATTGCAACAAAACTGTGGCTTACCGGGTAAAGTTCCAGCACCTGTCTTTGGCAGGGCTACATAGCTTCTTCTGACACTATTTTCTTTCTCCCAGCATTCAGTTTAATTTTCCCCACCTACTTCTGTTTTGCCCTGCTATAGGCTCAAGCCAGCTTTCTTTATGAACCAATCATATTCACAGCATACAGAGGGAAATCTCTCATCACTAGGTGACTTGAAACAATAAATACATGTGTCTCAAGGTTCCAAACACCAGAAATCTAAAGTCAAAGTATAGATAGGCCTACATTCCTTCCAAAGACATCATGGCAGAATCCTTCATTACCTCTCCTAATTCCTTTCTTTCAATGTCTTTATAAGGATAGTTTCAGTGGACTTGGTATTCACTCAAATCCAATATAATTTTAGTTTTTTTTTTTTTGAGACTGGGTATCACTATCAGGCTGGCCTTAACTCAGAGGGATGCCTTTGTTTTCCAAGTGCCAGCTTGGTAGTTTCTGTTTTAGAAAAAAACCTTTTCTCCAAATAGCAGGAAGAAAAGGCATGTCATTGAGGATTCCTATTCAAAACTGTGGGGGCATCCCCAGACTTATAGCCTATTTTTCCAAACTGCTGGACTCTGTACTATGTGGTTGACCAGGCTGTTTACGAGCGGTCACAATTACAGCAATGCTAGTGGATGAGGCAACTAAACTCACTCTGGGACACTGGTTCGAGGTCCTAACCCCCCACTAAGTTCAAAGTGTCCTTGCAATCAAAGGGCACCAATGGTTAACTAGGGGACACCTAGCTAAATTCTAAGTCCTCTTCCTGGAATCACCAAAATTGTATTTAAGTTGCCACACACTAAGCCCAGCAACTATGCTCTTATGTCTGAGGCAAACACATTAACTCATTTCTGCGTGGGTCATAGAGAAAGTCTGTTCTAGCAAGCTTGCCTTGAGGATAAGTCCTTAGCGAATCCTCGTGTATATTAGTTTACAGATGGGAACTGCTACATGGACAAAGGGTCTGAAGGGCAGGATTTGTGCTTCTCAGCCTTCACAAGGCAATAGAGGCTAAACCTCTTCTAATAGCTCATCTCAGAAAGCTGAGCTTTACAAAGGGGAAAAGATAAGTCGGTGCCTGACTGTACATATGCTTGAATAGTTTTCCATGCTCACACAACTGGAGAACTTTTTTTTTTTTTGAGACAGGGTTTCTCTGTGGTTTTGGAGCCTGTCCTGGAACCAGCTCTGTAGACCAGGCTGGTCTCGAACTCACAGAGATCTGCCTGCCTCTGCCTCCCGAGTGCTGGGATTAAAGGCGTGCGCCACCACCGCCCGGAGAACTTTTAATGGGAGCAAATTCTCTGATTAAATATGACCCCGATGCTGTATCTTTCAAAGTTGTCTGGTAATGCAGACAGGTAGCAGTTATGCACTGCAAAGGATGCCAGAAATGCAATCCCACTCTCACACAGAGAAGTAAGCCAACAGTGCATGGGCCAAACAGCAGCATTCCAGGCAACAGAGATGGCTCTGCTAATTCTTGCCCCGGAGTTAAACATAAGTCGATCTTACACAAGAGCAAGGAAGGAATGGGCCTCCCAACAAAGAGACAGACTGACTAGAAATGATTGGTAAGATTCTGCTGTCTCAAACACAAAAGTGGACAATTTTTAAGAGACTTTATCATTTGTGCAGCTTGGAAAGAGAAACACAAGCTACTCTCCCCACTCATGCTCCGATGGAAAAAGATTAGGACAAGCAGGGCTGTGTCCTCTGTCTCTGTGGTAACCCAGGAGGTAGAGCCAAGTCACTACCCCATACCCAGGAGAGGGATGTGTGTAGGACAAGCTGGGAAGTCAGCTTTTATCCGCATGCCTCCTTACTGAGGAAAAAATGCTTTGTGTGCCGAAATCTTCATGGATTGATTAGCAACCTAGGATGCCAAAACTGAAAAGGCTCAAGAAGTTACTAAAGACTCGAATACATGAAGTCATTCCTCATGTGGGCTCCCAAGGTATCTCCAAGGTGACAATAGGCCTTCCTTTATTTCTAAAATAACCTAAGATGTCTCACAAACACTAAACATAGTCTACTATTGCCATACCTCACACTTACTATTAGCATCTCACTCACTGGGAAAAGTAGAGAAGACAAGCCTTTAATGCAAAACCCATTAACAGTTCAGGGTTGTGAAAAACTGGAAATAAGCCACACCACTCAAAGGGGTTGAGTTGTTTTTTTTTTCAGGGCTCAAATATTTGTGACCATGGCTCAGGGAGATTGAAGCTAACCTCAAATTTCATATTCCAATATGGTATCAATTTCATAAAGTTTTTACAGTTAATAGAACAAAGAAGTAGATAAGTCAGCACAGTTTTCAAATGCATGCGTATATACATTAGGTAGGTGAGTGTCAGCAAAATGGGAGAACCTCAGATCAAGGCCTCAGATGCTCTCGGATGTCATTCTGAAATTTTGGATCGGTGGAAGCTAGGGTCTATTTGTATATTCCAAAGGATTTACCGAACAGTCACAAGATCGTTATGGCACTTATGGGCAATAAGTGGCTTCTAAGGGGGTTAAATATGACCTTAGATAACTTGGATCTGGACCCTTGATAGTGCAGCCTCTCCACACCACTGAAGCTCTGATCAGTCAGTAAGCATTTGCAGTCTCAGATTCTCTCCATGAACTTTGGTTCACTGTTCCCTGGTTGGCCAAGCAGAGCAAGAACCTGGCAGAGTGCTGTTTACTCGTGTGCTCAGCCTGTTTTCTTATAGAATCCAGGACTACCAGCCCAGGGGTGGCCCCACCAGCACTAACTCCTCCCCCATGAATCACTAATTGAGAAAATGCCCTACAAACTTGTTTAAAGCCCAATCTTAAGGAGGTAGTTTTTTGATTGGGGCTCCCGCCTCTCTTACGATTCTACCTTGTGTCAAGTTGACAGAAATTGTGCAGCACAATTGACCCCTTGTCAACTTGACACACACACATCACCGTTAAGCCATAATCCTTCCTTTCTCATTCATCCCCAAGATCTCACATTGAAAACATAAATAACTTAAAAAAGTCCAGACTTTACAAATTCAAACACATCGAAAGTTCAATCTCTTCAGACTAGCCAGTCTCTCTAAAAGTCTAAAATCTTTTTTAAAATTTCTAAATATTTCATCTATGAGCTCCTGTAAAAATCAAAATCAGTTTAAATACTTTCTTCAAGAGGGAAGAACCAGGGCGCAGTCACAATCTGATCAAAGTGAACCCGAATTCCCAAAGGTGTAAATAATTCAATGTCCAGTCATCTGGGATTCACTCATCAGATTCCTGACTTTTCCAAAGGGCTTGGGTCGCTTCTCCAGCTTTGCCCTCTGCAGCACCCACAGTTTATTTTCTAGGTTGTGCCTGCCACCATCCCACTGCTGCTGCTCTTTTTTTTGGGGGGGGGTCACCCCATGGTGGTAGCATCCCCAAAACGCTAGCGTCTTTGCTGTGACTGGGCTTCCCTTTCACAGGTAACCTCTCCTGGGCTCTCCTCAGGAGCTCCAACCCTGCCACCCAGTACCAAGCCTCAGCTTCTTTCCACGATCCCTTCACACCTTCAAAACCTTACGACCTGGGTGATGCCCACACTGCCAGCACAAAGGACAACCTTGGCCACGTCTGGAACACAGCTTCTGTGTGCCGACTCCCAGGAAACACACAATGATGCTGGTCCCTTCTTCATCACTACTAATTTCTCAGTTCCAGCTGACAACATTGATTATCCCAGCAAAGTAAGGTTTTGCTTTACCAGTTGTGGGATCTCATTAATCATGGCTGACACTTCAGCCCCAGCTAAACAGTGAGTACCACAGGATCTTAATTCAAAATACCAAATGGCCCGACTAGAGACTTTGAACTTCTCTCTGAAACTTCACAAGCCAGGCCTCCATTGTCTGCATTGCCCTCAACATTCATATCTTCCAAACTCCTATAGAGAAGCCCACTGAGATCTCAACACTCAGTGGTTTTTCTCTTCCAAAGTTACAAAGCCCTCCACAATCCTCTTGAAAACACAAGAGCAGGTCTCTCACAGCAATGCCCCACTATCCTGGTACCAGCTTGTGTTAGGGCTTCTATTGTTGTGATGAAACACCATGGCAAAAAACAATGTGAGGAGGAAAGGACTTATTTCGCTCCTATTTCCATACAACAGTTTGTCATCAAAAGCAGTGAGGGCAGGAACCTAGAGCTGATGCAGAAACCATGGAGAAACGGTGCTTACTGGCTCGCTTTCCATGGCTTGCTCAAACTTTTTTTTTTTTTTTTTTTTTTTTTTTTTTTACAGAACCCAGGATCACCTAGACAAGGGATGGCACTGACCACAATGGGCTTTTCCAGGGAATCACAAATTAAGAAAATGTCCTAAGGGCTTGCCTGCAGCCGGATCATATGGAGAAGTTGACACAAACTATCCAGTACTTTAGGGTTATTTCCAGAAACTTGCCTCACAAGTCTAAATAGAGGAGAAATTTGTGAAAACAGGAGGGATGATGCCCTTCTGGCTGTTACCCCCAGACTCCACGATTGCTGGGGCTAGTCTTTATGAAACACGTTTTTCACAACCCTGAACTCTGTAATGCATTCGTCATCCACAAACTTCTGTTCCTTCGATGTGGTGTACCTCCGTTCTCAGCTATCAGGATTCTAAAAACACGCTGGAATTCTCATCGGACTGGGCTTCCTCCTCCTGTTACAGGTCGTGAAAAGGTGCGTTTCATAAAACAAACATGACACCTGCGCTTGCGACTTCTCCAGGAGATGTTACTGCCCAGACGTTTCTTTCGTTCTTTTTCTGTCTTCGCCTGCTTTCTGCCACAGGCAGTTACAAACCTGGTCAATAACCATCTAGGGAGGTCCTGAGCTAAGCTCTAGGGTCAGAGATCTTTCTGGCAGATGAACCTTAGAGTAGAACAGGGGCAGGGCATGACCTAGTACCTGGCAGCGCCTCCGATTGGCGGAAGAGAAGGTTGTTCCTTCGAGGCTGCTGCTGATTGGCTGCAAGAGGGAAGACTTGTGACGTACTTAAAAGTTGAGCAAACACCTCCTCCTCCTTCTCGCCCCCTGCCCTGCCCCCCAAGCCAATTTTTTTTTCCCCCTCACGGAAATCTGAGACTTCAGGGTCCAGATTCAGGAGCTCTTGGCGGCGGAGGACTATTCAGAAGTCACAAGGTGAGAAGAGGGCCGGGAGGGCGACGCTGATGCAGGCGTGATCCCTGCCTGCAGGATGCACTTGCAGCTCCCGGCTCAACCGCGGGACTCCAGCTGTTGGCCGCGACAGAGCTAGGGAGGGGGACAAACTTTAGGCCTCACCGCCCAGCTTTCCTGAAGGGAGGGAGGGCGGTGGGTTCAGCTCCTCGGCGTCTGAATAGGAAGGGGGAGGAGGGCGATGCACTTTTTTCGGGGGTGGACCCTGGCGATTGTGGTGCTGTTGCTGGGGACTATGGGTTGATGTTGAAATTAAAGTTGCAGAGTGAATAACTTATTTATTCTTGGACTGAAAACTTCTTTGCCGGTGGTGGCAGATGGAGAGAAGCAAGATTCTTCCTGAGCCCTGGTCCCCGTTTGAGTCCGCGGAACTGTGAACTGTGACACCGAATTTCCCACGCCTAGCTGCAGTTTTAGGGCTGGCCACTGTGTCTGAGATAGAGGCATGGCGGGGTCAGTCTGTACTCTAATTGAGATAGGCATGAGACAGAAAGTTGGGCAAGTTGGGTTTCTGTTCTTCAAACTCTCGATATCCGGGAGGGGGGTGGGGGGAGGTGCTGTGCAGGCCAGGCCGATGCGCAAGAAGATGACTGTGAACACACACACTTTGTTAACTCTGGTTGAATGAAGAAAGGGGGAGAAAGGGAGAGAAAAAAGCTGAATAAATGAATTAGTTCCTAAATCAGTAGAGATCGATGTTTCTTGGATGTTATGGGTCATGAATTGTGAAAATGTGAGCAATGTTTAGCTGTGACCAGCGTTATGAGGCTCGGTACACCACATTGAATGGTCTATGATGTACACAGAGTCTTTCCAGTTCTTTGTACAAAACACAAATGGCATGGCATGGTGTGTGCGCGTTTGCATGTTTGTGTGCACACGCGCATGTGTATTTGGCCACCCCACTCTGTTCCATGAAGGTGAGCGGACCTTGGGCTGCATAAACTTGTTGGTTACAAAATCTGATTGTCATTCTTCGAAGTGTCTTAGGAAGACAAAAGTTGAGTTTGCTTATTGGAGGTATTTCCCCAGTCTTCTAGAAAATCATATTTCTTACCACGGTCGCTGTTTTCATTGAATCTAAAGTGTCATCAAATTAAGGCGCATCCCTGTGGCAGAGATGCTAAAATGTGAAAACGTGTCTCAACCTGGTCGAAGCAGAGCTAGAATGGTAACGGATCTTACGTGTTCACCTGTGTCTGAAGAGTGGCGTTCAGGACAGGCTCTTTCAGTTTGGATTCTCTTTTCCTCTTCTTGGGAAGCATAATTTACTATAGTGTGACAAAGAGTAAGGGCAAGCAGTGTCTTCGACTAGGGGGTGTGACTATGCTCACATTGGAGAAATCAGGAGGCTTTTAAATTATGTTTAAACTTTTGTTCCCCCACCCTGTGTGTTTGGAATGGGGTGGGGAAGATGCGTTGGCAATTTAGTTCTTATTTATCATATTTATCTATTATACATGCTCTATTGCATAGGTTTTTGTAATGTATACTTAAATTTTCTCATTATTTATCTTAAGATAAATAATTTAAAATTTTTACCTGGCTAACAAAATTATAAAACCATTTTGGATTGCACTGCAGTTTAGAACACTGTTTTACATTTCACTGAGTCTAAATCTGTGAGCTAGGGAAGTCAAGTTTTTGTTTGTTTGCTTTGATTTTGACGCAGGCTCCCACTATGTAGTCCTGGCTGTCCTGGAACTCACTAAGGACCAGGCGAGCCTCCAACTCACAGAAGTCCACCTACCTCTGACTCCAAGTGCTGGGATTATAGGCATGCACCACCACACCTGACTTTGAGAATCGGATTTTTCTGTTATTGAATGATAGCAGCTGGAGGATTGAGACAATATGAATTTTTTCAGACTAGATAAATTAACAGTAAGAGACCTGTCCACGAGGTCTCTCTGCAGTTTTATTATCTGTATTACTGTTGCTGTGCACCCCCCCCCCCACACACGCCTGATAGAAGCAATTTGAGCGGGAAAAGATTTCTTGGCTCACATTAGAAGAAGGGATGAGGTTCATCATGGAGGAAAGCCATGAGTGTGAGTGTGAGGTTGCTGACCACACATGGTCCATGGTCAAGCTGTAGAAAAAGATGAACACTGGAGCTCAGGTTATCCCCCTGCCCCTTTATTCATCCCGGGATCCCAGTGTGTGGGATGGCACCACCGACATCGGGGAGGGTCTTCCTTCCTCCCTTAAACCTCTCTGAAGATGCCGTGTCTTCTAGGGCATTCTAAATCTATCAAGTTGACAGGGAAGGTTAATCAACACAGTTCAAGTGGTTTTAAATTTTATTTTTATTTTATTTTATTTTAACCATTTGGCTAGCGCGTTTATACTAGGTTCAACACGGAAGCATTTGAGCAATGGACTGGGGAAGAGGAAGTGAATATCTGGTGCCAGTGCCTTTGCAGTTCCAGGCTTGGTTCCAACAAGCCTTGGAGTTGGGAGGGATTTGGCTTAGTTAGAACTAAGCCATTGTCAGATGCTCTGTTGACGCTGGAACTCTTGAAGTTCCCAGGAACACTAAGGTCCGGGAAATAGGTAAGAAGGATAGGTATGGAGCCACTGTGTTAGCTTACATATGCTAGGATGATATGGTATATGGAAATTACCATATACCAAATATGGTATATTCTTTTAAAATACTAATGTGTATAGTGGGGGAAATGGCCCAGCGAATAAAAACACTTGTCTGTTCTTGCAGAGAACTGGAGTTTGGTATCTAGCTCCTAAATCAGGCAGCCCATAAATACCTGGAACTGCACTCTAAGGGCTTGGATTTCCTCTTCTGGATTCAGGGGCTGTACTAACACCACACACACACACACACACACACACACACACACACACACAAAACAGAATAAAATAAACCTTAAAAAATACCAAGTATATTTTAAAAGACATCTGCAGGTTTGAATTAACTAAAAAGACAAAAACAACTTGCATTTCTTATATATTATCTTATTTCTTCATCTGAGGCCGATGTTAACCCTTTCATGGTCTCTTAATATTTAGTCCAGGTATGTATCCGTTTGCTGCAAATAACTTGGCATTGAAAAACCTCTTCTTGTGATTTAGTAATTCGGTCACTGAAATATGGGGAGTAGATTGTTCTAATGATTCAAAATAAGTGGTCCCTAAGACGTGCCTAAGTTTCGAGACCAGAGACAGAACATTTGATTTTAATTTCTTCAATTATGAATTTACATTTTTAAGCTTATTCATGTCTCAGTGGAAGTGGTAGAAGTTGAGAGAAGGCAAGATTAGGTCTTTATATTTTGTGATTGTACGTTGACCTACTGCAGTGATTCTCAACCTTTTTAATGCTGCAACCCTTTAATACAGTACCCCATGTGATGATTGCGACAATAAAATACATTTGTTGCAACTTCATCACTGTAATTTTGCTACTTTTATGAATCATAATGTAAATATCTGATACGGAGGATATCTGATACGTGACCACAAAAGGGTCATGACCCACAGGTTGAGAACTGCTGGTCTAATGATTCCCAAGTTTACAGAGTGTTTTCTCATGAGTAGATGTTACGCAAAAAATTGGAAGAATTTAGAGAGATTTTTGATACTGGATAGAATAATTAAAAGATCCATAAAAGGTCTAGGGATGTTGCGATATAAAATACTTTCACACTAGCCCAGAGTGGAGTATAACTAAGGTTGATTTATTTGGGAGAAAACTCACAGAAAGAGTAGAGATCCTCAGTTCTCTGAGTGTGTGGGGAGCTGGAACTGAATACAGTGGTCAAGGGGCTCACACATGCCCCTCCATCTGCATTTATAGTACAGGAGACCATGCTCAAACTGGGCCAGCATCCAAAAGGCCATTGGCTGAAGGAGTTCCCATACCACCTCCCTCTTTATTCTAAATAAGAGAGTTTCAAGCCCAAAACAAAATGATATACAATAAGAACAAATATCAAGTATAAGAATTAAAATTATAGCCAGCATAAACAACATCAAGCAGAAAACATATGCTAAATGTTTTAATAATTATCCTACCCTAAGGAGTCTAAGTCTCATATTAGAAATGGCTTGGTGAAGTCATGAGAAGAAAGTAATTATGACTACCTAGTCTTTAATCCCTTCAAAGATCTGAGAAGGGAAATACTATCACTTGAGTAAATAGGAAGTGCAATCAAGCAACTTCCAAAAGGTGTAAGAAATGACAAAAAAAGACACCAAAACCCCGACTGCCTGGGCAATCACCCAAAGTCTCATTTGCAATATTGGGGCAACCAACTTTGGTTAAGGCCTAGAGCATCCGACAGACCATTTTTAGAGACAGGAAAAATTTCAAAACCATCTTATCCTATCTTGGCAAGGTTTGACAGTCTTTTTGTTTGTATACTGCTTGTCCAGTATGGACACCCTGAATTTTGTCAGTGGTTGAGGCAGGAGCAGTTTTTTGCCTAAAGGCCAGTTTTGCCAAGAAGAAAACTATCTTCAGTGCCCAACATTCTCTCAGGAATAGATTGGTGCTGCCAGTAGCAATCATGTCTTGCATAAATGGAATCCTGCTATTTAAATGCCATATTCTACAGTTCTTTGAAGTAGTTGTAGATTATCTATCTATGTAGAATGTAATCTCTATGCATCTAAAGAACTTGATTAGACTAACTATAGGTATGACAAACATGGATCACTATTGACTTATATTTTTTAATACCTATATAGCTTAAAGACTAAGGCTTCGTATTAAAATATTAAATAATTTTTAAATAACTGTGTAGCAAATAAGGACAATGACCTTAAAATGTAAACAATGTATAAGTATCTTGATTAGAGGTAGGAATGTATAGTGCAATACAATAAATATATCCTAAAAGTGCATCAATATACAAAATATCTTAAGCAGTGGTAGAAACATGCATGCATACAATATGACAAAATAATTTTGTATGGGTGCACAAATATTGTGCACAAAATAGCATATTCAACACAAAAAATACAGTTTGAATTTGTATCAATATATAAGAACCTATGCCAATATAAATTGTCTATAAATAATAGCTCACAAGTATTCTCACTATTACTTACTATTATTATTAGTGTGAGCTTACACTAATCTATATATTTTCCCATCCAATCCCCCCCCCCTTTTTTCCAAATGAAATCCCTGAGCCTACCCCTAACCCTATACTATTATAACCAAGCCCTGAGTACAAACTTTGTTGGGAGAGGGGATATTGTCTTTTAGGATTATGTTTACCATCATGTGGTAATTTACTTGCTGTGCAAATGTGAGGGCCTGAAAAGAGCAGCTAGAGATGCTGTTACATAGCAAGTTCTGTAGTTCTGGAGAGTTTTATTGCTATCGGTGTATCTCTGTGCAACTCACAGTGATACTCTGGAGATTGTTAGAGGCACTTTAATCTCCCAGTGAATCCTATGTTAGTAGGAATGTACCCTAGAGCTATTCTTTTTTTCTTTTTTTCACAAAGACACAGAGAAGAATACTTTTAAACTTACATTTTTGTATTTGAAATGTTGACCTTCAATGTTTTGGAGGAAAAATCATTAGAATTTCAGGGTGAAGTTCTCCCCCTTTAACTCCTTTCTCTCGTCTCACTCTTCTTTGTGTTTCCCCGCCTGCTCTTATATCCTTCTTATGGGCACTCAGTAATGTCAGCTGATTTTGCTAGAATCAGTGGGTAAGCCAGAATCATTCCACCTTGTCTGAAAAATAAACATGGCACTCACACTTCCTAATATTTTTGCAAAAGTCACAGAATCCTGGACCAAAAACATCCAGAGTGGCTCTCACAGTCATTGCTGGTAAATGCTTCCTCCTCTCTATACAATTCTGAAGTTCCCACTGTTGCCTGTTTTCATGGTGCTGGGAAGTGGAATCTGCTTTCATGCTAGGCACATGCTCTTTCTTTGAGCTTCATCCTCTGTCCATTTCCTATTTCTTGATGACCTTAGGTGACCATGAAGCTCTGTGCTGAGAACAGGTCTCAAAGTTCACCCAGTTACAAGTGACCGGTAATAGCTCCTATAATCTCAGTCAGTTCCTTTTGTTCCCCAAACACCGAGAGGTCTAGAATTTACCTTGGCAGGGATTCAGGAAAGACGTTTCAGTCAACAGAGGAATAGGGGTCAAGAGGGGAGCTTTGATAATTGACTGAAGTTGGATGCCAGATTTCTTTTTGAAGCCAGAGCTGGTGAGAGTAGCTGTGTGTCACACCTCATTGTCTAGTGAAATCCCTGGCCTTCGGCAAAGCAGAGAAAATTGCAGGTTTTATCATTGGCCCCTCAGTCTGCCCCAATTGTCAGCTACATTCAGAGGGTCCAGTTGGAGAGAGTGTGTGTGTGGGGGGGGGGACCGGGAGGGAAGTGGGAGGAGGGGAGGAAGTGAAAATTTTGATTGGTATTATTTATAAAGTAATAAATAGAAAAAGAAAATCGCAGGTTTTAAGCTTCAGTCTAGGAATTCTGCCTCTGCTCAAATGTGAACCACCCAGTAAAACTATAGTGTCCTAATTCTTTATCTGTGAGGAAGGGACTATTTATTATTATTTTTTGCAAGAAGGAAATGAGTTGGTATCTGTGAAGGGTGCACCACAGTGTGGGGTTTATAATATTTAATCAATGGTAACTATTTCATTTATTTCAAATGTAAGTTACAGCAATTTGATAATTTTGAAATTCATTACAAAAAGTGAATGTGACTTCTTAATAGAATCCTAGTTTCTGATGATTTTGTCTTCCAGTTTCCTTAGATTGTATGACTATGCATGGTATGTGTGTCCCCTGCTTCTCCAAGCCCACACTCACCCCAGAAGTGGAGAGGATGTCACTGAGATTGGGAAGGTGACTCTGGTTAATAATCAAGCTTGGAAGCAGGGACACTAACTAATGGGAATGTGTGCACGTGCCTTCATTTAAGGTCCCTAAGGGAAACTCATAATGTCTTCACCTGTGAATTCAAGAAGCACAGTGTATGCATGAATGCTTGTGTGTGTGCATGCATGTGTGTGTGTGTTTATGTTCAAAGGAAACTCTGTCTTTGGAGTTGGTATTTAGGAACAAAGAGGTTCACGTGCATGAGACATTGCATGCGATCCTTTGGTTGGGGAATAGTAAGTGTTATGGACTTAGGCTCGAGTTTAATGCATTTTTTTGAGTGACAAAATTATATAAATAAGCCCCCAAATACATGTAGTGTTAGAAATCCTGTACTGAAATGTTAAATACTGGTTTGTTCACCTGTATGATATGTGAAATGTTGTTCAGCTGCACCTTTCTTGGGTTTTTGAGCTTAGTGTGTAAAGAAAAAAAATCCCACAGAATTTATTGGCCATGAAAGCTGCCCTGAGCCATTGAATTTCAGGCTTTTGTGCTTTGAAAGAGTTTTAGACAAAATGTTTATTACAGTTCATAGGTGGGAGCTTAAGAATCATAGAGAGGGCTTGCTTCTCCACAGCAGGAATGAGCCCAGGAAATAGCACACCCCTGGCTGCTACTGTGGGAACTTTAAAAGGACTTATGTTAGAGACTAGGGTGAGGCATGGGGAGGGGGAAGGGCTGGTCAGTCCAGTTGGGTTACCCACAGACAGCTCAGGTACTTGTCTCATCTCCTGTTATTCTGTAATGTCTCTCCTGAAATTCCTGATCTTCAACAAAAGCATTCTCAGAACTACTCTCTTGGGGTCCCTTCCTACTGACCAGTTTCTATCTCTTGTTCTCATCATACAGTTTGTCCCCACCAAAGCCTGAACTGGTATCCTGCTGTGTGGTTTCAGCTGTGTGTAGCTCTCTTCCTGGGTGCCTTCCTTCTTGTTTTCTCCTCTGGTTCTGTTGTGAAGTACTCTCTACATTTATAGACTGCAAATACTTGTGAGTGTTTGGTCACCGTCCGCATCTATGAGAAAGGTGTTCCTTAGAGCTTAAATTCTCCAGCAAACAAAATGGGTTACTACAAAACATAAAAGTTTTACTATGTGTTGTCTGTAAGGAGTAGGAAATTTCTAGAACTATAAAGTCATGGGTATGATTATTTTTTCAAGAAATATATAATTCCCGTAATTTGCTGCCTACCTTCCATGGAAAAATAATAGCATATGAATGATCTAAAAACTTATTAGCCATATTTGACTAATATGTATATATAATTTGACTAATATGTAAGGTGTATACAAACATTTGAAAAGGGTAAAGAAAATACTTTTAGACATAGATATTTATATGAAAAACCTATATAAAGCTTATTTGTATAGGACACAGAATATTTATTTTGTAAATATGTTTGTTCGGACTAACTAAATGAGTGGAATTGTGTATGCATGACTAGTCGGGAGAGAACTGGCTGAGACCAGCAGGGCTTCTATGCAATGGGCAGAGGGCTGAGTATGGAGAGGAAGCCTTATAGATAGATCTGTGTGAGGGAAACTAGAGTCTGTGGTGAAGGAATCCATGTGATCGAGTGGTCTAGAAAAAATGATCATGAGGTGTTTTGTTTTGTTTTCTCTATTTTGAGACATCACTTTGAACTCATGGCATGCAATACTAAACTCACCTGAATGTCTGGTAGCAAGGTTTATACATTTTTTTTAAATTTTATTTTATTTCTGCTGACACTTCTTAAAACAACTCACTTGCGGCCACCAGGGGTCAGAGCACACTGGTGACTCCTATTCAGGAAACTTATGGAGAAATCTCACGAGGAACCTTTAAGACTCTTGTATATCATTATAGGAATCTTAAGTTTTAAGCCCTCAAAATGGGGACCAGTTTGTAAAGACTGATATCTGTTGTTTCCTTACCTTTGTGTAATAGATTAGCACTTTTAAGCTTTTGTGCTAAAACCATATTTAATACAACTTTTAAGAAGTTAAATTAACCAATTTTTGGAGACTTTAGTTGGTTAAAGGCACATTTACTGCCAGAGGTTTATCCTATTCATGTCTATCCAGTGGGTTGGCTCTTTTGCAACAGATTTCTGAGGAGACCAGAACTCATCTGTGAGCCCTCCGTCCTTTTCTGTGCTACTGTTGAAAGTTGCCTTTACAGCTACCAGACTTGAAGATGCTGCGAGTGCAGAAGCCGAGAGTGGCCAGGCTGAGAGCCTGCCTCTTCCGAGGGCTCCACCACAAGCCAGTGATGGCACTCCGGAGAGAGGATGTGAATGCCTGGGAGCGCAGGGCACCTCTGGCTCCCAAGCACATCAAGGGCCTCACCAAACTGGGATACAAGGTCTTGATACAGCCTTCCAATCGACGGGCCATTCATGACAAGGTGAGTACGTTTAACTCTAGAAATAGCTGTGAACACAACAGTGGTAATTCAGAAGCATTTTAAGGAAAGCAAAATACGTTCATTTCACTTTAATTCCATTATTTTGCTAAAAGTATTTTACCCCATTCCACATGTTTCCCGCTGGGTGTATAAGGGACTGCTTTTAGATGTTTCGGGGTCTCAGTCTTTCTCTCCATTAGGCACAACCCCTCCTCCTTCAGGTGCAGCTCCACTTTTGGGACTAGAAAGACAAAAACTAAGCTGCCATTCCTGCACCTAGGAATGCTCCTTCAGGTAGAGTTTATTCTTCGTGAGGGTGTACCTCAACAGCTATTTTGATAGCCCTTTACATTCATCTCTGTTTACTTTTTTGCAATAATCATAACAGAAGTTATAGTCTCGTTCCAATTTTAGGAATATATATGCACATGTCCTTTTGCTGGATCATTTGAAAGTGGTTGCAGACATTCTAACATGAACACATTAGCACTTAATGCTTTGCTGTGTATTTCCTAGACAGGGCTTTCTTACATAACCACTGTATTATTTTCACACGAGAAATAGCACCCCATAATCTATGCTTTTGTTGTGTTTTAGACAGGTTCTCATGTAGCCAAGATTGTCTTTGAATTTTCTGTGTAGCCAAGAATGATCTTGGCCTTCTGACCCTGTTTTTTCTCTACCTCCCAAGTGCTGGGGTGGCAGACATTAGGCAGCCTGCCCTGTTTCCTCATACAGTCTGTGTTCAAGCTCTTCGCTGGCTCAATTAAAGCTTACCTAAGATTCCTACAGACTATTGTTCTGTATCTTTAGTTATGATCTGGGGCATCTCCTCCCTTCCTGGTTTTATTTTAATACCATTGATTTCTTTTTTGATGAGTCCAAAGAGCTGAACTGTTGCATGTTCTGCTTTTGAGAAGAACTAGTATGATTACGTCCTCAGGATTAGATTTAGGCTAGACAACTGGGGCATAAATGTCAGTCACATATCATTTCCCCATAGTGCTGCATCAAAGACCCAAGATACCAAAATGGCCTACCATCAGCTGTGTGTGATCACTTGGTGAAGGTGGTTCCCAGATAATCTCTCCAGCGTGGAAATGTGAAATGTATCTCCTCCTTTGCCCTTACTGTGTAATCAGTAAGCACTGTGTATTTTGGGATCTGTGAAATTCTTGTTCTTTGGCTCCTCAGCCGGCTGTATCAGCACTCTTTGTGAATCTCCCCCTGAATGACTGTTTGCACAGAAGCTTGCAAAACTGTTTGTTTCTGACGTTGGCCCTCTTGCTAGTTTGCTTGCTTCTCTTTGTTCTCTTTTGCTTTTTGATTATTATTTGGGATTATGAACCTTTTTATTCCGCTCATTCTTTTTGAGTATTGTACATCTCCCAAATTTGGTTATGGGAGTTCATTCAAGGAGGTTCAAGTGTTTCTGGCACAGCTAATTCCCTTCTTTGAACTGTCTCTTTTCCTAGAATAGCGTATTATCCTACCATTGATATGCACTTCCTCCACTTGCACCTGGGATTTACTATTTTATTAAGAAACTTTGAGGGTTTTTTTAGTATATAGAAATTAGGATCTGGTGTCTGTAATTTTTACTAAGGTATTATTGCCCTTAGGTCCTTTTAGGAGACAGAGTTTTGAAGCGTAAGTGCATGTACCTACACACGACTGCTCTCTCTCTCTCTCACACACACACACTGTTTTAGTCATGAGCTAATAATATTCTACATTAAACGTTGATCTTGGAAGGTATTTTTAAAGTTTAAAAAGTGGTTTTGGGACCATAGTACTACTATTTCGATTAACAGCTCATTAGACGAAACCCGATGTCACTTACTTCCAAGTGTTTTTATGGCCTTTACACCCACAAAGCTTATTCTGAATATTGTTTTAATTTTTATATGTTTTCCATGTGATTATGTTATCAATGTGATAGTAGATACCCATATTATAATTTTTACTCACCTGGAATGTTTGCTTTTAAATTTCTTTGGATTTGATTTTTCAAATAAGTGTGATATTTATACATTTTAGAGAGGCAGTCTAGCCCTCATCGTGATCAACTGCCCATTCCCACTTGCCTCAAAACATCCTTCAGTTTCTGTTGTTTTTTCTATTAGCATCTGTGTTTTTGTGTTCTTATTTCATGCTCGTTCATTTATAGAAGGTCATATGTCATACATATTATTTTGTGCCTATATATATATATATAGTGCATATATATGGGTGTATAAAGATATTATATAATACCTATATGTAAACACTCACATCTTGTTTTATTCAGTCAACAACATATCTTTGGCATTGTACCATGTCTTATTCTATTGATGGCTGTGATTACATGATTTTACCATGGTATATGGAATCGATTTACTATAAATGTGCTGTTTTGAAAGAAACCAGATAAAAAAAAATCTTTTTTACCCTCTCTCCTACTCATCTACACTTTGTCTGAAGTACATTACTGTGTCTTGATTTCGTTTAACTGCTACTGTAGATAGTCTTAAAATTTCCTCAGATCATGTCACTCCTTTACTTAAAACATCTTAATGACTGTCTCTTAATGTCTGTGTGCTAACTAGATTATCTTGCTTAAGTGTGTAATCTTCAGGTGTCCCGATGATAAAACTGGGATAGTTCCACCTCATGGGAATTATATGAGAATTCAGTGAGGCAACTCATGCAAAGAGCCCATCAAAATATACAACAATACATTAGTAACAGTCAACTAGTGTTGTTGTTATCTGGTAGGTCTCATATTAGCCATGATGGCATCTTTCACACAGAATCATCAATGCACCCAATCACTTTCATGTCTGTATGTGTGCACCTGTCTTCAGGTGTCTTGCTGCTGCTGTTGTAGACCTCATCTCCTCCTCTCACCACCCACCCAACCTTTTTGATTAACTTGACTTTCTGTATTTCTTATCCTACTATCCACTAGCCTAGAATGTTCCATAGATTCTCCTGATTGTAATGTTCTTGAGTATGACCTTATGCTGTGCTCCTGGCATATTACAACAGCTCCTTCATGGAGACACCTTTCCTGTCTTTCACTGTGCTATTTATAAGCACAAATCTTCACATTAGAGAAGTAATAGCTGTTAACTGAACCAAAACAACAACAACAACAAACCAGTGGTGGGCATATATCCTATCTCTTAATACAAAAGGGCTGCAAATCAATACTTGACATGGAGTGTTTCAGCATGCTATCAGTACATAATACTGTGACAAAGGTCTCCTGTAGCTCACACTAACCTGGAACTTACTAAATAGCCATTGATGACCTTGAACATGTGTTCCTATTATCTTCATTTGTAATCAAAGTATAATCTGCTCTTAACTGTGAGTAAATACTGGATTTTCCTAATCTTCTATAAAACCCAAGCAGGATAGATACATCTTAATTGAAGAAGCTACACTGTTATTTGTACTAATTCACCAAACCCCATCCTTATCAAGGTGGTTGTACCTTTGCACTTTTTGTTAGCAAAAGCATGTGTATTACAATCTGGGAGAGTAATCTTTGGTCCAAATTGCAATCCCCAGGAGTATGCCAGGGCTGGTGGTATTCTTCAGGAGGACATTACAGAAGCTTGTCTAATTTTGGGAGTAAAAAGACCTCCAGAGGAAAAACTGATGTCCAAGAAGACTTATGCCTTCTTTTCCCACACAATAAAGGCCCAGGAAGCCAATATGAGCTTGCTGGATGAGGTCCTGAAACAGGTAATTGTGACCAATATTCATGAGCAGTAATGCAGCATTGGACAGTAGATCTATCACTCATGTTAGCAGGAGATGGGATCCACGGCAGGGTGCCCAATGAAGAGCTATCCTCGGTTACACAGGTTTGGAGTATACATATCATTATTTTATATATTCTGAAATAGATGAATAAAAGTTTGTTTTTCCTTCCTCAAGCAGTTACTAATTTATAAGGTTAAGTGAGTATATCCCACCATGTAGCATTCAAGAGCTGAAGAAGAACCTCAGAGATCTTGCAATCTAATGGCTTGTTTTTCACATAAGACTCAGAGGGGTACAGTAACTTAACTGAAGTTACACAGCTCTATGGCAAAATAACATGAGTAGAAATGCTTTTTAATTCATCACTATTTATAAGATATGAAGTATATTTTGAAGTTTAAACACTGTGAAAATATTAATAGCTACTTAAAATGGGAATGCCCACAGAATGAAATCAGTATCGAGTGCCTACAATGTGTCTTACACAATTCACCTCAGTGAAAATACAAAATATCTGCTATCCTTGTGTTTTTGATGCCACATTCAGTGGGGGGAGGCAGAGACAAGCAAAGAAGACAACCCATGTCACCAGAACATAATCAGTAAAAGAGATACAGTACTGAAGGAGAAAGGAACATGAACACCAAGAGGGGACAAGGCAACTGTCGATAGGGCCTCATCCCAAAGGTGGTATTTGAGTAGGTATTTGAAGGAGACAAAGACCAAGCCATGTCTGATGATAGAAGATAAATATCCAAAAGGTTTCTGTGACTGGGTAGATAGAGTAGGCCATGTACTAACATGCTTAATCTTCCTTTTGTATGGTAATGGTTGGAGGTATAAGGAAGTAAGCAACACTAATCAGATAACTTAGTCTAGGGCCAGTCTAGTCTATAGGCAATAGATGAAGATGGCTAGCTCCTGGGTGGTGAAGTAGATGCTGTGATGTTTGTGGAACCTTACTTCATTTTAGAGGTGAATTCTACAAAATTCCTTGATGACAGGAAGGTAGAATTTGAGGATGGCCATGTTGTCTATGAGGAGAGCAAGCTAGGTGGCCACATTGTGTCTGTGGACAGGAAGCGATGTTGGGAACAGAGGGGTTTAGCTTGTCATATATCTACATTTTGACAGCTGTCAGAAAAGTGGATAGTATATTGGATATGAGTTTATAGCCCAGGAGAGCAGCTTTGCCTGACCAGAACTGTGAGAGAACAGGTGGTGTGTGTACTCAGGGGGCTAGATGAGTGTGGGTTGTGAGTGGAGATACAGACCAGAGCCTTGGCCCATGGCCGACAGTAAGGATGATAGAGCATTTGATATAGAATCTGAGAATAGAACAGAGGGTTGCATTTACTAAAAATACTAGCAATAGGGAAAATGGATTTTGCATAGGGAAATAGGATATGTTCCTTTTAATTTCAAAACCACTTTGAAGCAAATAAACTCTTTTATGGAGAACTTCAGAAACATTTTGTTATATGAACTTTTGGTCCTCATTAGAAAATTAATAAAAACAGACATAGCAGAACGGCTTTTGGGCAGTACTCTAACAAGCCCACATTCAGAGTTGGTTATACATTGAACATCATTAAATTTGTAAACTTGATTTTAAATTATACAGTTTTATTCCCTAGTACTGGGTTAGCAACCCAAGACCTGGCACATGCTAAGCAAGTACTCTATATTATGCTTAGCAATGTACCCAGGACCTCTAATTCCCACATTCTTTGAAGGGATAAAAATATTGTATAAGTATAATATAGCTTTTAAGAACCCGTTTGTTGATAGAGGTTGGTGTCCCACCCAATTCCACAGTCATTCAGTCCCAAAGGAACACACAGAGGCCTACATTAATTATAAACTGGTTGGCTTATTATCTCAGGCTTCTTATTAACCAACCCTTACATCTTAAATTAACCCATAATTTTTGTCTGTGATAGCCATGTGGCTTGGTACCTTATATCAGTGAGACATTCTCATTTTGTGTCCTTTGTGTCTTGGTAATTACTGCATACTGAGCCTTTCCTCTTCCCAGAATTCTCCTGCTCTGGTTGCCCCACCTGTTTTTCCTGCCTGTCTACTGGCCAATCAGTGTTTTATTAAACCAATACAAGTGACAAATCTTTACAGGGTACAAGACCATTATCCCAAAGTACTTCTCCCCCTTTATTTTCAAAGTAGGAACTCTAAATCTAATCTCCTTTGTTTAGCTTTCCTCCTGACCATTATCCATAACAACTTGTAACCAATACTGTAAACAAAGCCCAACATACATAATCCAGTTTTGGGGAATGAGGGTGTAGTTTTTTAGGCTACTTCGTGCTTATTGAGAACACTGATAATCTTATGGGGACCGAAAGAAAATTTAGGATTATGGTCAAGTCCTGACTGGAGCATTCTGTGAGGCTTGATCATCTCAGCCAGCAGTCTTGAGGCTGTTCTGGATGTAGAACTTAGAGGAAACTCCAAAAGAGGTCCTCTGAAAAGTTGGATTATCTGGGTCATGTGCTCTTATCGGAGATTTTTCAGAGGGTCTTCCATGATCAAAACTTATTTTCTTAGCCAAGAATGAATCCACAGCCTCTCATTTCCTATGAAAACAAAACCAAAATCTCTTCTCCAAAGTAATGTGTATTTTGACTTAAATTTTAAAGTTAAGGCATTTTCAAAATATATATGTTGGATTAATCCAGCAGCATTTACAATCAAATGCCTTTTATCAGCTATTGCTCCTTCCTCATCCACCAAAAAATTCAAAGACAACACAATAGCATCCAGTATCCAGATTCTCTGTGTATTTTCCATCTTTGTGTGCCTTCATTTTAAACTCTGTTTTTTTTCTTTTTCTTTTTAATTTTTGGTTTTTTGAGACAGGGTTTCTCTGTTTATCTTTGGCTGTCCTTGAATTCACTCTGTAGACCAGGCTGTCCTTGAACTCATAGAGATCCATCTGCCTCTTCCTCCCAAGTGCTGGGAATAAAGGTGTGTGCCACTACACCCAACTACTCTTTTTCTTTTTGTAAAAATGACTTTATCCTTTTTCTTTTTCCTCCCAAGCCTACATATATTTTTTAAACACATGGTAAACCATTTAGATATTTTTTTGTCTGAATTTATCTTTACTGTATATATCTTTTTCTGACCACATGAATCTTTAAGTTGCTAAGTGATATGGATAGGATTAAAGCCATGGCTTTGATGACTGGATTCACCCCATTCCTCAGCTTGTGGAGAGTCTAACTTCATGGCAGAGGTATTGGTGGGATCCATGTTTATTGCTACAACTCTACGGAGTTTCAAGGTCCATGCCACCACCAAGAAGTGTGCTGTTGGTGATTCATAAACATCATTTAAGTGTTTGGTGGAAAAGCCTGTTAAAGGAGCTGAAGGTTTTTGCAGCTAAAACTGAGTCAGGAATCCTCTCTTAAATGAGACATGCTTGCCCTTAGCAAACAGAGGCCACCTGAGAAAATGCTGCTACCAATAAGCTGTGTTTAACTTTTTTGTGTGTTCTTTTGTGTCTTGAGTTACTTTCTAAGATCTCTCAGGTTTTATGTGGATGTGGTTGTCCCACATTGGGCATCAATTTGTAAGCAGAGGCTGCTCATTCATTTCCTGGCAACCCAGACACAAATAATCATACAGAAACTATATTAATTACAACACTGCTTGGCCTATTAGCTCAGGCTTCTTATTAACTAACTCTTACATCTTAAATTAATGCTTTTATATTAATCTGTTTATCTTCAGCAGCTATGTGGTGTCTCCTTCACTCTGCCTAATATATGTATGTATATATATATATATATATATATATATATATATATATATATATATTTCCAGCCTGGCTATTTTTTGTCCTGCCATAGGCCAAAGCAGTTTTATTCATTAACCAATAAAAGCAACACATATCCAGAAAAACATCACACATCCTACACTAAAGGGTTTTTTTTTTGAGAGAGGAAAGGTGTTTGAAGAAAGAGAAAGAATTTATATTTGTCAAAGATCAAGAAAAGAGGGAGAGAAAGGAGGAGTAAGATGGAGAGGAGAGAGACGGAAAGAGAGAATGTTGGGATAGATTGTTGTTATTTTTTAAGTAAAAGGGATAGTTTAAATAACTGAGGAGGAATGTACAGGAAGAATATTCCAAAAAAAAGAGGTATTAGTTCAAGAAGACTGACTAGGAAGGATTTGGAATGACCAAGGATTTGCTTGCACACAGGGATTCATCTTAGGAAGGATGTGTTTTCTTTGGTACCAGAAGACTGACAATAAGAAAGGACATAGGCATATTTCAAATAGTTTTGGGCAGGTTGGGGAACCTTTGCCTCAGTTATGTTTTTACCTCACTTCAAAGGATGTGTTTAACAAGAAGTTCATTCTTTTAGCTCTAATTACAGCTGGTCTGTGATAAAGCATTTTCAAAGCATTTAATTGTGCACCTCCTGTTAATGGGTTAGTTAGTCAACATGCATTTCCTAAGAGGGAAAAATATAAATTTTTTATTTCTTTATATGTGGCTTACTAATATATTGAATTTGAGCTGAATTTACCTGCTCACAACTGTTTCTTTTTTTATTTTCTTCAGGAAATTCGACTAATTGATTATGAGAAAATGGTGGATCACAGAGGGTCTCGGATAGTGGCGTTTGGACAGTGGGCAGGTGTGGCAGGTAAGTATGGCTGGGCTCATGTAAGCTTCTAAGTGTGTCTCAGCAGTACAAGTGTGTTTCTCTTTCCTATGTTTACTGCTAAAACAAAAACACAAAGGAAAAAAAGGAAGCAGGCAAAAGGTTAATGCCTAAGAATAGGTTTTAGTTTTCTAGATGATCCTGTGAGGAAACAAAGTTATGTTTGGTAATGGGACACCAGCGGCAGAAAATCTGGGAGATGAACTTCTTTACCAAGTGAGGGTTGAGCTGTATTGTTCCAGGTCATTTTGGACTCATCCAGGTGACTGTTCTTTTCTCTAGGGAAAATGAACAGGCCAGAAATATGCTAATTGATTCAGGAATAACACCATATCTATGCATAGGATGTGGCTTTTATTCTTTAAAAAGTCATGGAGGCAAGGTAATCCGGAAGTATAGCGTCAGTACTACTTGCTAGAGGAAGAGCATTGAGTTGGAAATAGCTGTTGGGGGGTTGACCTTGAGACAGTACATCTGAAGCTGGGACTTGCTGGCCCAGTAAAACCTACGTAAACAAGTAAGGAGAAAGGAATGGTAGGCACATGTAAAGCCCTGCTACCAATAAATTTTAAAAAATCTAAATAGAGGGCTGGAGAGATGGCTCAGAGGTTAAGAGTATTGCCTGTTCTTCCAAATGTCCTGAGTTCAATTCCCAGCAACCACATGGTGGCTCACAACCATCTGTAATGAGGTCTGGTGCCCTCTTCTGGCCTGCAGGCATATAGGCAGACAGAATATTGTATAAATAAATAAATATTTTTAAAAAATCTAAATAGATAAAGTAAAAAAGGGAGATAGCACTATGCAGAGGGAAGAAACTTAAGAGAGAACACTGCAATCTCCTCTGCAAACATTGAAAGAACAGCAAAAAATGTACTAAGGCTAGTGAGCTTGACAAACTTATGAATTAGACAAACATTTAGAAGACACAAATGGCTGAAATAACTGCAAGAAAAAATTGGCTCTGCAGTATTAAGTAAACTCAACTTATAAGAAAAAGAAAATATTTTATAAAAGGAATTTTATTTTTAATGCAAAAGTTCTTGTTGTGACAGACTGGCACTCAGAACCTTGAGGCAGAAGGATTGTCATGAATATGAGGCCAATGTGGGCTACATAGAAAAACTCAAAAAATTTACTTTAATTTTTTGTGAATTTCATTCATGCGTGCTAGATTTACATCATTTCCACCTCTCCCTCTTTCTTCTACCCCTTCTATGATCCCCACCCTCCCTCTCAATTTAATGACCTCTTCTTAAATTATTATTATCACACATGTACACACACCTTGCTGAGTCAATTTAGCATTGCTTGTATGGACATGCATTTAGGGCTGACCCCTTGGGATTGAATAACCTATCTGGGAGCTTATTCCTGGAGAAAACTCATTCTCCTTTTCTCAGCATTAATTGGTTCCCTGTACTTCTTCATTTAGGAGTGGGGCCTTATGAAACTCTTCTCATACATATTGGCATGTCACCTGGTGCATGTCACTGTGCAGGTCTTGTTTCAGCAACCACATGATTGATACTTCATGAGCATAGCTTTCATGTCAAGTGTCTAGGAGACACTAGTTGGCAGCAGACAACCTGTCCTTACTGTCTGTACTTACAAGTTTTCTGCCATTCTTCCAAAGTTTTCCTTGAGCCTTAGGTATAGGGTTTACACTACAGATGTATCATTCAAAGCTGGCTCACTTATTTTCTGAAGTTTGAACAACTGTGAATCTCCATAGTAATCTCTATCTGGAGAAAAGGAACTTCTTTGAGGAGGGGTGAGAGATACTATTAGTGAGGATAAGTAAGGCTATTATTCAACTGCACTCAATTAATGGTCCTTTTGTCGGTCTGGTTCTGTGACAGGAATGATCAATATCTTACATGGAATGGGTTTACGGCTCCTTGCTTTGGGACATCATACACCTTTTATGGTGAGAGATTTTATTTTTTTATTGGAAATGTGTCATATTTTCAGCATAGAAACACCTTTGGGATAGTGGACTGACGTGGATTGTGTGTGTGCTTGCTTCTAGCATCTTGGCATGGCTCACAACTACAGGAACAGCAGCCAGGCTGTGCAAGCTGTCCGTGATGCAGGCTATGAAATATCTCTGGGTTTAATGCCAAGGTCAATAGGACCCTTAACCTTTGTGTTCACGGGGACTGGCAACGTATCAAAGGTAGCCCCACCCATCCTCTCTCTCAAGCAATCTGAAATGCTGAACATTTTGTGGGCATTTCAAACCCAATGAATGACCATTCACTTTGGAATATTTCTGTTGTCAATGTTTTATGTTTTTACTATAACAAATAACAGTACTAACCCAAACACTTTCTTTGCTTTTAGCTGATATCATCTACTAAAGCAGTGGTTCTCAACCTGTGGGTCATGATTCCTTTGGGGGCTGGACAACCTTTTCACAGAGTTAATATATCAGATATCCTGCCTTTCAGATATTTACATTGCAATTTATGACAGTAGCAAAAATACAGTTTTGAAGTAACAACAAAAATAATTTTAAGGTATGGGTTCACCACAACATGAAGAACTATAGTAAATGATCACAATATTAGGAAGGTTGAGAACCACTGTCTTAGAGGCTTAAAGTGTCCCTTCACCCTTCTGTCTTCCTTCCCTCCTTCCTTGCTTCTCTGTCCCCTTCTTTTGTTAACTCCTTGTTAATAATATAAAGCACTGCCCTTCCAGTGATGAGTTGTTCCTTCATTAACTGCTTGGAATCTTGCTAGTAACTGAGTATCTTAGTTAGGGTTTCTGTTGTTGTGAAAAAATAAGGCATTTTTTAAATTATTGTTGAAGGGGGTAATCCATTGTGTCTGTGTTTACGCCCCTGGGCTAGCAGTCCTGAATTCTATATAAAAGCAGGCTGGCTTTCTTCAGAGATGAACAGTTCTGTGGAAGTATAGAATAAACCCTTTCCTCCCCATGACCAAAAGCAAATTGGTGAGAAAAGGGTTTATTTGGCTTAAATTTCCACATCACTGTTCATCATAAGAGAAAATCAAGACAGGAACTCAAACAGGACAGGAACCTGTCAACAGGAGCTGATGCAGTAACCATCCATGGAGGGGAGTGGCTTGCTCAGCCTGCTTTCTTATAGAACCTAGGACTATCAGCCCAGGTGTAGAAACACCACAATGGGCTGGGTGCTCCTCAATTACACACTGATTAAGAAAATTTCTTTATAACCAGATTTTAAGGGGGCATCTTCTCACCTGAGGTTCCCTCATTTCAGATAACTCCAGTTGTGTATCAGGTTGCCCTAAGACCAGCCAGCACACTAAGGAAGATTAAGACTGGAATTAATGCTTCCTTCTGGTGGGGTGTTGTGGCTGCCTTTGTAATCTCCTGGAGAAACTTGTATTTGAAAAAATAGGTCTCTAGTGCAGAAGCTTTATGAACAGAAACTCTGAGTGCTAAATTGTAAAGCATGCATCTGATCCTTTCCTTCTGTGGTAGACCATTTTCCCACTTAAAATAATTTCCATAGTGAATCTAAAAGTAAATAGGCACATTGTATTACACCCACGTCTCTAAACTCTTGTGGCTATTCTGAAGAACCAGTTAAAATGCTGAGTCCTTCTAATGCAACTGAAACCAAAACAGGTTTGTAAGCTCCCAGCATGACACCCCTCTGTGATTCTGTGTTGTGATTCTGGTTAGAGGACAAGGCAAGGGCAACTATGCAACTGTGAATCCTTGCAGGAAATCTGTTGGCCACGTCCCTACTGAGGTTTGACTCTTTTGCTCCTGCGCTATTGACAGGGAGCCCAGGCAGTCTTTAATGAGCTACCTTGTGAGTATGTGGAGCCCCATGAATTAAAAGAAGTTTCAAAAACTGGAGGTAAGGGGTGAGGGAGGACCTTATCTTTTGTAATCGTCTTTGTGTTAATATTTTACCACCACAGATTGCTATCATTTGTCCCTTTACTAATTCCTTCTTTCTTTGTAAGACCACAGGAAAGTGTATGGGACGGTGTTAAGTCGCCATCATCATCTTGTCAGGAAAACAGATGGTGTGTATGATCCTGTAGAATATGAGAAATATCCCGAGCGCTACATCAGTCGTTTTAATACAGATGTGAGTATCTGGCTTTGATTTGGTTGCTATGGCACACCGTAGTTAAGTAGTTTTCTGAGGGAAAAAATGTGAATTTATAGCTTAATCTGTTGGTTCCCTGTGTAGACTGATTGTGAGTCCTTTGGTTCTAATGCATTGGATTTAGTAGTTGGCGCCCACTGACACCTGGGATCGAGGTGATCTCTGCTTAGTCTTGGTGGCTTCTGTGGAGATGTTCATTACTCCACAGTCTTTCTCGATTTCACAATGTATGTGCTCATTAGTTCTAAGCTGGTTTCCGGAAAGCTTTGTTTCTGAGTTAGCCTATACTAGTGAGCACTATTGGCAAAAATGCAGGTCTTTGAGACTTGATTTTAACATGTGTCCTAACATTTAATTTTTTTTTCAGTACTAGGGAGTGAAATTAATGTTTCTCACATCTCAGCAAGTGCTCTACCACTGAGCAACTCTCCAAAGGTTTATTCTTTCTGTTACCAAAAATTATAACCATAATCCCATTGAGCATGTTATCTAGTTTTAAAGACCTAAGACTTGAAAGAAAAGAGATTATTCGTTTACTATTTTGGAGGCTTGAACAAAACATGGTTCGGGTTCTTTCATAGATTCTCATTGGCTGCATCACATCATGGTGGGAGGTCATGCATATCTATCCATGTAGCCTCTGCCTTCTTCTGGTTAAACCGTGAAGGATCATCATGGAAGCTCTACTCTACTCTAGTATAATTTAATCACTTTCTAAGGGCTTCACCTCTTAAAACCATGGTTGGATTCAACTTCTACTCTCTAAATACCATGAATTCTAGGCGTTGCTGGTTAGTCTTTGCATGAGTTTAGGGGACAACTGTATTTCAATCATGCTATTATGTCACTGGCCCTATAAAACTTATGCCCTCACATTTAATATATGTGCATTTCATTTCAAGTAGTTCCAAAGTCTAAACTCAAGTTAACTTCAAACTCCAGAGTCTCACTTGGAACTCAAGTCTAACATCACTGGATACAAAGTCATATAAAACAAAAGCCAAGCTGGGTATTTCTAAGATACAGTAGCAAATTAGCCTCACAGGATACATTCCATTTTAAAAGTCAGGAACAGACAAGAAGAAAAGAGTCATCAGCCTAAGGCAAGACCCAAGCCAATATGGACAGGCATTATTTCCTAAAACTCCAAGATACATCTAAGACATACACTCTGTCATGTAACAGCTCTCCTCAAATAAGCTGACAAACTAGAAACCAAACCCAATTCAAAATGGACATACGTGTTACGAAAAGAAATGCTTTAAATAATTTTAAATGTGTTTGTAAATGTAGCCCCTTTAGATTATGGTATGAAATTTTGCTATTTTAGCATGTATAGATAGTGTGTTATGGAGGAAGTCCTTCCCTTTCATGTGGGAATGCCCTGTGATACTTAAAGCACAAAAGGTATATAAAAACAAATTAGGTTGAAGTATATTTCATCCCTTCCTTGAAAAAATATATTTATTTCTTTATTTAATAGAACAATAAATACCTTTATACCATGAGCTATGGAATGATGGTTTATTTGCCTTTCTGTGATTCGATCTCCCTTAGATAGAACTCCAGAGTCTTGCCTTTTAGCACATAGTCATCTGCTCCGCCACACTGGCCTGGTCTTGAGGTAAAACGCCAGGCAAGATGCTTGCCTTGCTGGAGCAGCTCCTCTAAAGGATGGCTGATTTTGGTGCTCATTTTCCTTTCATCATATTTCTTTTGAATTTTCTTTGATTTTTTTAAAAATATTTTTTCATCCTCAGGATTCAGCTTGCCCCTCCTTCTTGTGGCCAGGGGCAGTGGCGTAGAGGGACTCATTCAATGTCAGTATGGTGTGCTGTCAATAAGCACAACGCAGTTCTTCACCACGGTCTTGGTGTGGACCAGCTCATCACTGGATACACTGTAGACAACATCAATGATTCACTCAGAACCCCAGGAAAAGTTCCCCACATCCAGTCTTAGGGCACAGCACTTCTAACTGCCTCCTCGCTCTCAGATTGTGTGTATACTACGAAGGCCAATCTTAGTATTGGCAGCAGGATGTCTCAGCTCACTCTTCTGCTTCTTGGGGTAGGATTTTCTGTTACTCATTGTCTTATGGTACTTGTGTTGTCCCAAGAGATGCTTATCTCTCGGTATTGGCTGGAAAGAGCCATCCATCCTTTCTTAGTTTCACACATATTCGTTTAGTGCCCCCTTTTCTCTCACTCCCAATGTACTGCGATTTGATCAAATTCCTGGCCTCTTTTCCATGTCTGTCTCTTTATGCATCTGTCTCTCCCACTCCATGTATTTATATATGTGTATATAAATGTGTGCATGGGCCTAAATATGTAAATATAAACTGCCCAGTCCATGTAGTATTACTTGTATGTACATGATTCTGGGCTGATCCCTCTGCTAGACAAAGAGCAATAGGCAATAAGGAATGCTATATTAACAGTAGGAGATAGTCTTTCTGATGATGAGCCCCCTAGTTGGTTTTCTGCCCCTAATTTTATCCTGACCATAAATATTAGTGATTAGATGCAGATACATACTGAAACTGATGGTGACCCTCTTGCACATGAGCATGTACATGTGTTTGTGTAAGCTGTTCCCCAGAGAGACTCTCTGATTAATCCCCAGGGCATTCTTTGGAGGACTGTTATCCCCATCTGACAAGTAAGAAGAGCAATAAAGTTCAGAGGTGTTGGGTGTGATTGAAGTTATGCTCTATGGGATTTGAAATGAAAAGAGAGCTCTGGATCACTTGGTTCTTCGCTATTTTATTTTTCCTTCCTATGCAACATATTGTAGAATAAAATATACATGTATTAATTGATTCATTTCTTATCATGGAGTAATTCTATGGCAATTCATTTCTTAGCATGGAGTAACTCTATAGCGAATGGTGGGTGGATATTATCTTTTTCCTCAGAAGATGTCAGGTGACCATGAAGGCACCACTGATGATCTGCCATGGGCTTTGCTCTAATGCAGTTTTCTTTCAGTGCATAATATTAAAATGAGCTCCATCCTGTTGTCTTGAACATGGAACTTGCTTCACAGATTGCACCATATACAACTTGTTTAATTAATGGGATCTACTGGGAGCAAAACACCCCTCGTCTGCTAACTCGCCAGGATGCTAAAAGTCTCCTGGCCCCTGTGAAGTCTTCAGCTGCTCCTGTTGAAGGATGCCCTGAATTACCACACAAGTAAGGACTATATGTCATCGAAATGAAGTTTTGTTGGTGGTGGTTTTGTTTGTTGGTTTTTGCTGCATCACCATTATCAGGGGACCAAAGAATATAGTGTTCCTGCATGCTGGAGACATAGTGATAGTCTGACCTGACCTCCTGGAAGCATTTTACAGTCGCTCATCTTCCCCTTCCCTTGCGGAGACTGACTTCTGACTTATTTGCTTTCAAAACTCACTCTTCAGAAATCTCTTTATAATTAATCTCATTCCTCCCTAGTTTGTTATTTTGTTTTGAGAGACTCACAGTCATCTATTTTCTGATGTTTATGGTCATTCTCTCTCCTGCTGGAACTGATTCTCCCGAATGATAGGGAGGGGTGTTTCTGTCTTGACCTTAAGTACTTGGTATAAAATAGACACTTAATTAGTTCTTAAATATCGAATGTTAATTAAAAAATATTTGTGAAAGATCTTATCTACCAGGGATTCTGCTAAGCTGAAGTTCAGCGAAGCATAGTTGGGCTGTTTCCTGCTCTGAAGCAAATGTCACTGGAACTCTAAGAACAACAAGCAGTGACATAGGAGATCAGATGAAGTAGGCACAGCAGGAACATGACACATGGCTGGGTCATTTATGAGCACACAGCTGATCAGCACAGCTCTGCAATGAGAGCAAAGCAAATTCTCTTACTTGTAGCAAGTAAGGAGAGCCTTTGCGAGCATCCCTAAAAGCAGTGTCTCCCTCAGCAAAGAAAGCAAGGGTCTTTTGTTGAAGAAACTCCTCTATATTTATACACATACACACACACACACACACACACATATCACTTTTCATGACATGTAAAGGTGGACACACTCCTGGATGCATTCAGTTCAAAGCAATGCTTTTCTATGCATTGCGCATTTGGAAAATGAGGAATGGGAATCCCTCCTGGTGGAGCATTTGCTATTGCCACAACAAACTTGTTCTCCCTTATAAAGATGGGACAGAGTGTGCTACTGTGTTTGTCCCTGTAGTTTCTTTGAAGGGTCTGTTCAACACAAAACAACTCGAAGGCCTGTTAACGTTTTTTTTAAAGATAAAGCAGTACCCTTGCCCCACGCTTTGTAATTGTTCTTAAAGTATCTGATAAGTGGCTAACTCTGGGCTCCACAAAACTTTACTAAAAAGGGAGGGGGAGGATGAGTGTTTCAATGTAGGACTATTACTTGGTAAGTTCAGAACCTCTAAAACACAATAGTGGGCAAGGCTAGCTCTACTATGCAATCCTATGTGGGCATGTTTTGATTGGAGACAAGACATGGACACTGTGACTAGTCCCTTTTTAAAAGACTGACTGTCATTCATAATTCTTGAGATTTCTACATAAATACACGGAGAATTATGTAGCATGGTCAACTCTTCCTGTCTGTGAGGAATGGTTTCTAAGCCCTGGTAGAGAGTAATATCTATAGATAATATATATGTGGATTATATAATAGATAATATCTATAACTACAGATATTCAATTTCCTCATCTACTGTATATTTTCATCAGTTCTGTGGTGCTTATGATGCCTAGCTCATCAGTACAGTCAGTTGGCTCTGTTGGTGCTGGTCTGTGATATTGATAGATATGTGTGAGTGTGAAGAGGAAGATTGTAAGTGTAAGGTTTGTCTTGGATAGAGAGACTTCTTGACCAAACTGTGCAACTTAGTGATACCCTGATTTCAAAGACAGAGAAAGAGAGAGAGAGAGAGAGAGAGAGAGAGAGAGAGAGAGAGAGAGAGAGAGAGAGAGAGGAGAGAGAGAATGATAGGCTAAAGAGCTTAAAGTTCTAGATTCAGTACCCGCCAATGGAAGAGAAGTTAGAAAGAAAAGAGAAATACGTGTGTATAACTAGTTAAGTCATATACATGTATGGAAAAGTTAAAATAAAAACTATTTGTGCAGTGGACAATTGCTAATAAAATTGTTTCTCAGGAGTACGGCACAAATGATTGTGCTCTATTATTTAGATAATAATAATGAGAAGGAAATTTTTTTGTGTGTAGAATATTGTTGCAACATTCTTTTTCAAGTGCTTTCAGCTCTCAGCTGGATCCAAGTGTGTGGAACCTGGACGTAAAGAGGCAACTGTACTGTCTAGAACAGTTATTTGCAGATGGTGAACCAGGCCTCCTTATTCTGTCTGCTGTCAAATGTTTGTTTCTCCCCCACCTTTTTTTCTACTTCCTTCCCTTTTGTTTTTCACTATTCTCATAGAAAATAAAGAACTCTGTGTCTCAGAACAACCCAGTGTTCCAAAGACCGAACTGTAGGACAAAGATCCTAAGTGCCCAGAAAATATTTGGCAGCCACAATGCAATTTGTTTCAAGCACATTTTATTTTTATTCATTTTTAGTTTTCCTGAAGGCCTGAGAAATCCACCCTCCCATCTGAGTGTTGGTGTTTTTTTTTCAGACTTGTGGCAATATGTGACATTTCTGCAGACACAGGGGGCTCCATAGACTTCATGACTGAATGCACTACAATAGAGCGGCCCTTTTGCATGTATGATGCAGACCAGCATATTATTCACGACAGGTGAGTTTGCCAAAGTTTCCTTACCTCAGTGAGCTTAGTTCAAAGTACTCAGCATTTCACTTCTTTATGAAGATGTGAAAATTTGCAGGTATATACTCCAACACAGTAAAAAAGTGGAAAACATTGAAATTTGAATGCTTAAATGTGTATTTTTAATATTTAATATCATTTTTAAATGGGAGATGAGTAGCCAAGTAAAGAAAAGGCTTTGTTTGAAGAGTAGTCTTATTTATAGTGACATGCTTTATTTTTCAAGACTACAAATATTCAAGTAACAATGAAACCAATGTTGTGATGAGATAAAGCCTGGGAAAATGTACAATGTTCTAGTAATGCTTTGTGCATCTCAATAAAGCTTGTTGCTTCTCCTAGTGTTGAAGGCTCCGGGATTCTGATGTGTTCCATTGACAATTTGCCAGCACAGCTTCCAATTGAGGCTACGGAATATTTTGGGGACATGCTTTACCCTTATGTTGAAGAAATGGTAAGGGGGCTGGTAGCTTCCACGGCAACTCTATGACTTTAAGTGGAAATGTAGAGTGAGCTTAAACATGTTCTGGTCTCCTGTGTCTAAGAAATCTGTTGTCAAATGAGATGCCAGCCCTTCCCCAAATGTATTTACAGGGCCATTTTGTTCTACAAAATCTGTTACTTGTCTCGTCGGGATTGTGATATCACTGACTTCATGCTCAGAGTCACAATTATACATTCATCGCATTATATCATTTTATTAAGGGTGTTTATGACTTGGAGGAGGGAGGATAAAGTTACTTTATCATCCAATCTCTTGCTATCTCGACCAACTTATGCTGGGGGAGTTTTTACAGTGCTGTAATTAATAGATCTGAACAATCGGAATTATAGATAATATTACTAGATGCAAGCCATTAGGGTTTTGTCCAGTGACAGTTTATGATAATATAGAGTTTTCTCCTGTGAGTGATTCTGAAGTTCGGTGCAATCTAGATTCCTTTCCCTTTACCAAAGAAACTCTTCCTTCTCTCAGTATTTATCTTGGATTTAGACTTGCCCTGCTATTTTTTTTTTATTGCTAACAGCAGTTGACCTCTGGCATAGATTCCAAACTCCTGAACAGCAGCTCTTGTGTTTGCATTCCCCACTTCTCTCCCACTATGAAGTGGAGACAAAATGTCTAATCTGAAGTTGTCTGCTATGTGTAACCAATGGGTTAACAAGGAGTTATAAGAAGATGAGCACATTAGAAAATACTGTGGAAAGTTATTATTTATTTCTTGATGTGTTTGTATGTGTACATGTGCACACAACAGAATGCTCAAACCATGATGTGCCTGTGGAGGTCAGAGGACGGCTTAGGGGAGATGGTTCCCACTTTCTATAACGTGCCAATGCACTTCTGAGTCTGCAGTGTGTTTGAAGTTGGCTCTTAGGGGAGGCGGTGGCACTAGGGGGGTACTAATGGCAGGTGAGACAAGGCATCAGCTAGAATGGAGACTCAGATACCTTGTTTGTAAAACTGAGTGGTTGTGGTATTTACTTTTAATGGTTCCCCCAGCATTCTAGAGACGTAAATGTCTCAGTGCCTGAATGGCATGTGTCTAGGGAAAAAAGGATTAGTAAATATCTCCAGATGTATTTTATGTTCATTTTCCCTTGTGATTTTTCTCTGCTGGCTAGATTTCTTTTTTAAAGCAATATTTATTATCATTATAATCAATTGTGTGTATTTATGCATGCCTGGGTATATGCGTGTGAGTGCAGATGACCTGCAGAATTCAGAAGAATGCTTCAGATCTGCAAATGTCTTTGTAGTTTCTGTCCTAGGAGCAAGCCTGTCTGTGCATTCTTTAATTTCAGATTAATTTAATGTTCTTATAATTGACTTTTTTTTGGGGGGGAGGGAGAGGTTGTTACTTACCGTTTTGGTAGTTTTCTCTTTCCCTGCTGAGAATCTCCATGTTTTTATCATCATCATCATCACCACCACCACCACCCTCATTGGTTTTTAGAGGCAGAGTTTCTCTGTGTAGCCCCGGTTGTCTTGGAAGTTGCTCTGTAGTACATGCTGGACTTAAACTCAAGGATCCACCTGCCTCTGCCCCCGCAAATGCTGGGATTAAAGGTGTGCGCCACCACACCTCCCAGCCCCAGTGTGGTCCAGTGTGGGTCTCTGTCTCTATCTCCCTCCATCGCCAGATGAAGGTTCTATGGTGATATGCAAGATATTCGTCAGTGTTGCTATAGGATAGGGTCATTTCAGGTTCCCTATCCTCAGCTGCCCAAGGAACTAACTGGGGACATCGCCTTGGGCACCTAGGAGCCACTCTAGGTTCAAGTCTCTTGCCAACCCTAAGGTGGCTCCCTTAACTAAGATATGTGCTTCCCTGCTCCCCTATCCAACCTTCCTTTATCCCAATCATCCTGTTTCCCCAAGTTCCCCCCATCCTCCCCTTCTCACTTTTCTTTCCCCATCTCCCCTTACCTCCATCCCACCCCACCCCCAAGATCCCAATTTTTTGCCCGGCAATTTTGTCTACTTCCCATAGACAGGAGGATAACTATGTGTTTTTTCTTTGGGTTCACCTTATTTAGCTTCTTTAGGATCACACATTATATACTCAGTGACCTTTATTTATGGCTAGAAACCAATTATGAGTGAGTACATCCCATGTTCATCTTTTTGGGTCTGGCTTACCTCACTCAGGATAGTGTTCTCTATTTCCATCCATTTGCATGCAAAATTCGAGAAGTCATTGTTTTTTACCGCAGCATAGTACTCTAATGTGTATATATTCCACACTTTCTTCATCCATTCTTCCATTGAAGGACATGTAGGTTGTTTCCAGGTTCTGGCTATTACAAATAATGCTGCTATGAACATAGTTGAACAAATGTTTTTGTCATATGATAGGGCATCTCTTGGGTATATTCCCAAGAGTGGTATTGCTGGGTCCAGGGGTAGGTTGATCCCGAATTTCCTGAGAAACCACCACACTGATTTCCAAAGTAATTGCACAAGTTTGCATTCCCACCAGCAATGGATGAGTGTACCCCTTCCTCCACAGCCTCTCCAGTAAAGGTTATCTGGTGTTTTTGATTTTAGCCAATCTGACAGGTGTAAGATGATATGTCAAAGTTATTTTGATTTGCATTTCCCTGATCGCTAAGGAGGTTGAGCATGACCTTAAGTGTCTTTTGGCCATTTGAACTTCTTCTGTTGAGAATTCTCTGTTCAGTTCAGTGCCCCATTTTTTTAATTGGGTTAATTAGCATTTTAAAGTCTAGTTTCTTGAGTTCTCTATATATTTTGGAGATCAGACCTTTGTCTGTTGCGGGGTTGGTGAAGATCTTTTCCCAGTCAGTAGGTTGCCTTTTTGTCTTAGTGACAGTGTCCTTTGCTTTACAGAAGCTTCTCAGTTTTAGTAGGTCCCATTTATTCAATGTTGCCCTTAATGTCTGTGCTGCTGGGGTTATACATAGGAAGCGATCTCCTGTGCCCATCTGTTGTAGGGTACTTCCCACTTTCTCTTCTATCAGATTCAGTGTGCTCAGATTGATATTGAGGTCTTTGATCCATTTGGACTTGAGTTTTGTGCATGGTGATAGATATGGGTCTATTTTCATTCTTCTACAGGTTGACATGTAGTTGTGCCAGCACCATTTGTTGAAGATGCTTTCTTTCTTCCATTTGTATTGATAATTTTATTTAAAAAAAGTCTTTGTGATGAAAGAAAGTGAGGTGAAAGATGTAGGGTCCAGGACTGAAATACCACCACAGCTAATTTGAGAACCAAGATGGCTTCTAAGTGATGTGATTGGGTAGCATATACAGTATGGATACACTGGTCAAGCAATATGCAGCAGACAACACAGAGTTGCATCTGCTACTCAGAAGGACATGTAACTTGAAACTCATGAATAGTTTATTTCAAGAATTTCTATTGACTGTTTTCATACCCTAATGGACTGAGTAACCAAAACCATGGGAAGCAAAACTGCAAACAAGGAAACACTGCTGTCTCTTATCCTTCCAGCACTCTGGGAAAATTTAGGATTAGAGTTTGGGAATTGTTTCTGCCTCTGAGAATAGGCTGCGGATTTCATTGTGTTTTGATGATATGAATGTTATATCGTATAACATATAGGGATTCTGGATTGTGATGTTACTGTGAGAAATGGTGAACCTTTTTAGAAGCAGATTTAGACTCAACTTGTTTAGACTCTTACTAAAAATTACACCTCATCTGTGGAACAAGTCAGCTTAAACAGCAATTTGGATCTTTTATCTCTACTTGAGCATTTAATGTACTCTGGTCTGAATATACCCAGTTTGGGGGTCATGGGACAGAAGAGACTTGCATAAGGGCTGACCCCACTTTCTCTGAATCTGCCATTTTTAAACCCCTAGCACACTGGAGTCTAGTTGCTCTAGGCTTGATACATCTCCAACACCTCTTTATTCCAATACCTCTTTACCTTTTGACAATTTGATACAGCCTGGAGTCGTCTGAGTGGAACAACCTTAATTGAATTGTATAGATCAGGCTTTTCTGTGAATTCTGTGGAAAGTCATCTTGATTATTACTTGATGTAGAAGGATCCAGCGTGCCGTTGTCAGCATCATTGCATGGGCAGGTGGTCCTGGGCCGTAGGTAAAAGCTAGTTAAGCATGAGTGAGAAAGACAGCACATAGCATTCCTCTATGGTTTCTTCTTTGAGTTCCTGCCTACACTTCCTTCAATGAAAGACTATAACTGGTAAGCGAGAATGAACTCTTTCCTCCAGTAAGTTGCTTTGGTCAGTGTAGTTTCTGACATTGGCAGAATGAAACCAGAGCATCACCCATGGCTTTTCCTCAAAGCAATACCAAAAATGGGAGACAGCTCTTCCTGTAGATGCTCTTCCATTGTGATGCTTCCCCAGAGCTGCTATCCCTCCCTTTCTGAACCCTCCTGCAGTTATTGTTATTGTAGGCACTATTGTCATTGCCTAAGCTTTGTCTAGGGTTCACACCTAGTATTTAAAGGAGAAATTGTTTGTAAGAGTCCTACATCTAACATGAAACTGTCTGGTACTAACAAGTGGATTGAATCACCTTGCCTCCAGCAGAACGTTGGGAAAGCCAGAAGTATTGGCAGATCCCTGGCTTTGTCATTCTTTTCAATGCAAAAAATGTGTACTTTAGTCCAGTTCTTACCTTGTTGAATATTGATTAATTATGTGGACAGATGTAACTATTAATATTTCTTTTAAAAATGTATACAACACATTTTGATTTTATCTGCCCCACCTCCAACACTGCCCTGAAGCCTGAAATATATCTCCCTTCCCAATTAATATCTAAAAAATAATCTACGGAGGCCTATTAGTAATGCCGTATGCATTGAGTCAGGAGCCATCTCCTAAAGCATGTGTACCTTACCATTGACCCCAACCCCAAAGACAAATGACTCTCCCTCCATTAGTAAGCATCAACTACCAATAGCACCTAGGAACACGGCTTTATGAACCCTTCCTCTATCCGTACTAGCATTCTGACTGTCATGATCTTGTACAGCTTTTGTGTATTCTAAATCAGAATCCCCACACCCCCACTTTTCTCCCCAAGAACTCTCCTCATCCTTCCTTTCAAAGGTTCCATACCTGCTCTTCTGACTTCTAACCCTGGACAATTTTGCTATCTTTTGAAAGTTATTGGTACTTTTTGGGTGAAAAATAAGAATAAGCAACTTTGCGCCTTTCTATCTTTAAATCTATTCTTTGTTAGTTTAAGTTTTATACATATTAAGTTTTATACATATACTGCTTTCTGGTTACTCTCCCTCCTGCCTTCTCCTATGCACCTCCCACCTCCACCAGTCCCTCCTCATCTCTTCTCCCTATTCATTCACTTTGGTTTTGTTTAGAGTTCTTCAGAGTTTAATCAGAGCTTTCTGTGTGATCCTAAGGTGGAGCTAACCATTAGAATTTGGTCTGATGACCAGTAGGCACACACGTGGATACCATGCCTCCCTAATGGCCAGAATTGGTTGGCTGTTAGTCCTGTGAATTCTCCCCCTATGTAGCTGACTGTCAAGAGGGGACAGTACACACAGTCAGCTACTGTGAGTTCATGGTTGTCATATCTGTATTTTATAGAAGATGGTATTTTATAGCCTTACTCTCCCCGTCTAGTCCTACATTCATTTCACCCACTCTCCAGTGAATGGTTTCACCAGCAAGTCTGACTTTACTGTGAAGTTTTCATGATTTTTTATATTAAAGATTTTTATCTATTATAATGGTTGTATTTTTATATATTTTGCATTCATCAAGATTTTATGGTTTTTGTTTTGCTAATGTTATAATTCTGTCAACTGATTTTCAAATCAAACCATCTTTACATTCATAGAATAAACCCAACTGGCTAAAATAATCTTTTATTTATGATCAAAATCAGGTTGCTAGTGGCTATGTCAACATCTGTTTATTTAACTGTTAGTTGACATTTAGTTTTCTGTTTGCAGCTATTACTAACAATTATACTATAAAGTTATTCTGACATATCTCTGTGTTGTGTGTTTGTATGTATGCATTCATACATGCTTGTGTTCATATTACCAGTTAACTGCTATTGAGTTTATACATTGCTTTATCTTATTTGGGATTATTAAATCTGTGTTTATGGATGAGCTTAATCTAGTACTTTATCATGTCTTGCTGCTACATTTGTTTTTATTCTGTTTAATTGGTATATTCTATAGAATAATTTTAGATTTTTAGTGTGTGTGTGTGTGTGTGAGAAAGAGAGAGAGAGAGAGAGAGAGAGAGAGAGAGAGAGAGAGAGAGAGAGAGAGAGAGAGAGAAGAGGTGTGTGGATGTGCATGTGGTATTGCCTGTGTGTGTAATCCATTCTCTCACCTTTGAGTGGGTCCTAGCGCTTGAACTCATTGTCCACATTTGCTCCCTCTCACAAATATGGCAAACACGGTAATAGCCATTACCATATTCTGAATGCTACACCATCTTCAAATTTTTCCACTCAACAAATTAGTCTATTACTTAATTTTTAAAAATAATTGTTTAATTGTATGTGAGTAAGTGTCAGCATGTATCCATGTGTACTATATGCCTGGTACCCATGGAGGCCAGAAAAGGATGCCATATCCCCTGGAACTAGAGTTATAGACCATTGTGAGCCCCCATGTGGGTTCTAAGGACTAAGATTTGTCTTCTGCAAGAGAAACAAGTGCTCTGAACTGCTGAGCCATCTTTCCCGTGCCTACTCCACCACGTTTGGATCTGGTCTCAGTTAAGTTTTTTGGACATGAGCATGAGCAGCCGGATTCTTTCCCAGAGTGTAACACAAATGGATTCTGGTCTAGTTCCGGATAGAGTCCTGCTTCTGTCTGAATACCCATGGTCCCAGACTTTACAATAAGTCTCCCATTGACAGTTTGGTCTTTCCAGTTCTTATCAGAATGGTCTGTTAGCTTTGCTAATGGGTTTTTAAATTTTTATTCTTTTTATTTTTTATTGAGCTCTACATTTTTCTCTGCTCCCCTCCCTGCCTGTCCCCTCCCCTTCAACCCTCTCCCATGGTCCCCATGCTCCAAAATTACTCAGGAGATCTTGTCTTTTTCTACTTCTCATGTAGATTAGATCTATGTAAGTCTCTCTTAGGGTCCTTATTGTTGTCTAAGTTCTCTGGGATTGTGATTTGTAGGCTGGTTTTCTTTGCTTTATGTTTAGAAACCACGTATGAGTGAGTACATGTTGTAATTGTCTTTCTGTGTCTGGATTACCTCACTCAAAATAATGTTTGCTAGTGGATATTTGAGGACTCCGTAAGCTAACAGGTTTCCATACTCTTCTATGTTTTTCTAATACACTTGCTTCAAAGGACTGAGGCTCTTATGGTCCAGTTTATCATAGCAATCTCCCCGCTTCTTTGTACCAATTCTCTAAATAGTTTTTTTCTCATTGCTGTGATTAAATACCTGATAAGAAGCAACTAAGAGAAGAAAGGTTTATTTCAGAACAAGGCAGAAAGAATGACCTTCAGTTGTGAGCATGGAATGGCTTGATCATACTGGGAAGAACAGGAAGTGGAGATAGGACAAAAAACAAAGATGAACTGCAGACCTCAAGGTCTACCCTCAGTAACCCTCTTTTCTTCAGTCCCCAAAAGCTCTACACTTTTCCAAAACAAACAGTACTCCCACCTGAAGACCAAGTGCTCAAACACATGAGCCGAGGGGAACTTTTAGTTACAAACTGTAGCAAGAACTATTTTAGAGTTTATATAATACCCTATTTCCCCCTCTTTATGACTTTTTTAATCATTTTTTTCCTTGAAAGCAGACTTTTCCCCCTTCATAATATATGCTAATTATGGCTTCCTTCCCTCTACTCCTTCCAGTTCCTCTCCACCTCCCTTCCCATCTGGCTCCACCGCCTCTCTGTCTCTCATCTGAAAACAGACTTCTATGGGACAATAAAACAGTGAAATAAGAGAAAGCAAAATAACTTGTCAGAATTTGATGAAAGAAACAGAAAGCAAAGAGTGCAAAAGAAGGCTCAAGGAAGAGAGACCCACTCGTTTTCATACTCAAGAATCCCATAAAAAGATTAAACTGGAAGCCATAATATATACACAGAGGATCTGGTGCAGACTCACGTAGGCCCTGTGCCAGTTCATATGTGCATTGGTCATGTTGGTATGGAAAGCCTTGTTTTCTTGATGTCCTTCATCCCCTCTGGTTCTTATAGTCTCTCTGCCTCGTCTTCTACAGGGCTCCCTGGACTTTGTGGGAGAGGATTTGATGGAAACACCCCAGTTAGGGCTGAAAGTTCCAAGGTCTCTCACTCTGCATAGTACCTGGTTGTGGCTTTCTGTGTTTGTTTCTGTTTGCTGCGAGAGGAAGCTTCTCTGTGATGATGACTGAGTAAGGCACTGATGTATGAGTGTAGCAGAATGTCATTAGGGGTCATTTTACTGTACTTTTGTTTGTTTTAAACTATTTACTTAAAGTCTGTACAGAGTCTATGGTATTACAGGGCACAGGCTTTGGAATTATAAGGAAGTTTTTTCCCCCCTGGGATTCAATAGATATTTGTTGATTATCTGCTTCAGGCTCAGGAAAACAAGTTTACATTCTGTTTCTAGCATCTCCTCTGTAAGTTTTGTTTATTTGGGTAACTGTTCTAGACCTCAGCCTAGGAATGGTAGAGAAAGACAGTTTCAGTTTCATCTTTGAATATCTGAGGTAACAGTTCCGACTGATACTCTGTTACTTGGGAACAAGAGTTCTGGGTCTTGGTAAAAGGAGAAGGCTTCTCGGGTGTTAATACGGGAGATGTGGCCCAGGCTGATCACAGCTTGAATTCCAGCATATGCAAGGCAGAAGCGGGCAGATCTCTGTGAGTTCAAGGCCAGCCTGGGCTATGCAGGTAGACCCTGTCTTTCTGAGTCTATCTTCAAGAAAATGGACAGAGTTTATAGGCGTCATTTTTAGCTCTATTTGTTCAAGCCATTATCCCTAAGAGTTTGAAATGTGTGGTCCCACAGAACTAAATTTGGCCAAAGGGTGACGTCTGCTATAAGGTTGGTGAGCTTGACTACTCACGGAGCAGTTTAAACTTAGGGGTGGGACAGAGGTACTCAGAAAGCAGATTATGGCTTTAATGCTTGAGGAATTTGAAACGCATTCAATATAATACCACTGATTGCTTGTGAAAGAGTTTTTGTGTGTTCTCAGCAAGCAAAGATGATTAGAATCAAATTTGAGTTTTAAAATTGGACCTTGCCTTGAAGCGCTATATTCCTGGATACAGAATTATCTACAGATTTCTATGACCAATTATTTATATTTAGCAGTATTCAGAAAATCTTTTTCTTTAAGCAAAACTTTGTTGTGTTTAGAAAATGCCATCGAGCCGCTCCTGAGCTTTCATTTCATCTCTACCCATTCTCTGTCGTTGCAGTTGCTATCAGATGCGTCGCAGCCCCTTGAAAGCCAGAACTTCTCTCCAGTGGTCCGAGATGTAAGTTACGAGAACTTCCTGTGAATGTAGCCTTTTCTACTATCTTTCCTTCTCCCCTTTTCCTTGTGTATTTGTTCTTTTTCCTCTGTACGCAGAGTTCTCCTGTCTCAACTGCCAGTTCCAAAATAATCACTCAGGACTTAATATGCATTATAAATGCTCAGTCAATATCTCAGGCTTATTACTGACTAGTTCTTACAACATAACCTATTTTCCTTTTATTTTAATTTATTTTTAAATTTCATTTTACATTCAATCCACAGTTCTCCCCCCAAACCCCTCCGCTTGCCTCTCTTCTTACCTCCCCCAAACCCATCCCCCCACCCACTCCTCCCAACAGGTAATGGCTCCCATCTGGCACTTAAGTTGGGGCAGGACCAAGCCCCTTCTCCTGCATTAAGGCTGAGCATAGCATCCCACCATAGGGAATGAGCTCAAATAAGCTAGCTCATGCATCAGGGATAGATCTGGTCCTACTGCCAGTTGCCTCACAGATAGTCTAAGCTCCATATGTGGGAGTCGCTGTCTCCCACATATGGAGGGCCTAGTTCAGTCCCATGGAAGCTCCACAGCTGTTTCCATGAGTGTGGATCAACTGTCTATGTAGATTTCTCTAGCATGATCTTCACCTCTTTTGCTCATATATTTCCTCCTTCCTCTCTTTGGATTTCCGGAGTTCCTCCTGGTGCTTGGTTGTGATCTCTGCATCTGATTCCATCAGTTTCTGGATAAAGGCTGTATGATGATAGTTAGGGTGTTCACCAATCTGATTACAGGGGAAAGCCAGATTAGGCTCCCTCTCCACTATTGCTAGGAGTCTTAACTAGGGTCATCATTGTGGATTCTTGGGAATTTTCCCAGCACCAGTTTTCTCCCTAATTCCATAGTGGCTTTCTCCATCAAGATCTCTCTTTTGTTGCTCTCTCACTCTGTCCTTCTTCCCCCTCAACCATCCCATTCCCTCATGTTCTCATCTCCTATTCCCTTCCCTTTACCATCCCTCCTTACTCCCAGTTTACCCAGGAGGTCTCATCTAATTCCCTTGCCTGAAAGATCCATGTGTTTCCTTGTTCCCTAGCTTGTCTGGATCTGTGGACTGTAGGCTGGTAATTCTTTGCTTTGCACCTCTTATCCACTTAGGAGTGAGACAATACTGTGTTGGTCTTTCTGAGTCTGGGTTACCCCATTCAGGATGATTTTTTCAAGTTTCATCCATTTTCCTACAAATTTCATGATGTCATTGTTTTTAACAGCTAAGGAATATTCCATTGTGCAATTGTACCACATTTTCTTTATCCATTCTTCAGTGGAAGGGCATCTGGGTTGTTTCCAAATAATGCTGCTATGAGCATTGTTGAACAAGTATCCCTGTGGTATGATTGAGTGTTCTTTAACTTTACCCGTTTCTATTCACCTATGTGCTGCCCTGAGGCTTGTGGCATTTACCTCTATCTCATTTTGTGTCTGGCTGACTGGCGACTCTTCTGACTCCACCCTTCTTCCTCCCAGGATCCTCTTGGTCTAATTTTTTTGCCTAACCTCCTTCCACCCAGCTATAGGCAGTCAGCTCTTTATTAGCCAATAAGAGTAATATACAGTCACAGTGTACTAAAAGATTGTTCCACAATACTCCTCCCTTCCCCAGCCCTGTTGTGAGGAGCGACAGGCCGCTTCCCTGCCGCCCCAGCTCCCGGCTGCCTAGCTAGCTTATGCCCCGAAATAATTACATGGAAACTGTATTCTTTTAAACACTGCCTGGTCCATTAGTTCCAGCCTCTTATTGGCTAGCTCTTACATATTGATCTAACCCATTTCTAATAATCTGTGTAACACCACAAGGTGGCTTACCAGGAAAGATCTTAACTTGCATCTGTCTGGAGTGGGAGAATCATGGCGACTGCCTAACTCGGCTTCTTTCTCCCAGCATTCTGTTCTGTCTACTCCACCCACCTAAGGGCTGGCCTATCAAATGGGCCAAGGCAGTTTCTTTATTAACCAATGAATTTTATATAAAACAGAATACTCTCCTCCATCACAGCCCTTCTCTTATGTCTCCCTCCTCTCTATTCTCTTCTCCTCCCTCGTATTTCTCTTGTTTTGTCTCTTCTGTCAGCCATGTTTCTAGGACCAGAATGTTGGATACTAAAGAAATATCTTATTATACATGTCTAGGCAGTGATTACATCCAATGGTATATTGACTGACAAATACAAATATATCCAGAAACTCCGAGAAAGCAGGTAAGTAATTTATTCTTACCTTGGGTTTGATGAGTGTGCATAAAGGTTTCAGTGATAGTTATTAATGCTAGATTTATATAGCATGTGAAGGTTGACAGTGTTTGAAATCCAAAGCAAGCAACTAGCTGAAGCCAATGTGAGTTCTTTTTCTCTGAAGAGCAGTAAGCATCCTCACAGCCATTAACATCTGAGGGGGTCTGGCCTGTAACTGAGGAGAAGCTGAACAATGCGCTATTGCATTGTTTTGTGTTTTCTCTTCAATTCATACATTGTGATTTCTAAATTATTATTTTCAAAGGAAATGAGCATATTAACCCTTCCTGTGGCACTTTCTGCTGGGGTTTCATGGAAGATTCGGACTTTCTTTTGTTCAGTATAATGTTTGGTAAAGTGAGACCATGAGTAGACATTAGTAGAGACAGTGCAGTAGGAAAATGCTGAGAGGAGAAAGCTGCCTAAAATAGCCCAGGAATCTACTAAGGGCTCAGCCAGCACTCTACTTCCTTCTTTTCAGTGGTTCTTGCCACAAGAGATGAAGAGGCGGCGTGCCAGGATCAGGGTTCCCTATTCATGTGCTTCTCTTGCATGTGTTGGTTTGCTCAGAACTGCTGAATCTAATGTGGCAACGGTATCTTCTGGAATAAAACACCGAGTATTTTTCCTTCTAAAATCAAATTATCTCTATAGTTCTGTAGGAGAGTTTCTTATAGAGAAGCCTTCTTGTTTGCTTGTTATTCCCAATTCATTTTATTCCTATTACCTGATGATGTCTTACTGTGATAGGGATGATGTGTCAACCAGCCAGCCATTTCTTTAGTCTATGCACCAGATTTCCTGGGGCACCTGCTCTGATTGGCTGCAGTTGCTGGAACTTTTTATTTCCATCCTCTAATGTATTCTTATGCCAGGAATCTGATAATGGAGATCTGGGAAGGGAATTTACTTTATTTTGATTGTTAACTTATTCGTGGATACTTTTCATTGCTTAGTGCAGTGATTAGTGACTTGGAATTTGGGATTTAGGGGCATGGTTGATGTCGAATCTGAGTAGATTTCTAAAAATATGTTTTGAACATTTCATATTTATGCATCAAAATGTTTCATTTATAGAAATCATATTAGGTACTACTGGAAAGACTATCTAATAAGCCGATAGCTGTAGTTCTCTCAGAGGTTAAAAGGGATGGTGGTAGTGGGTAACAGAAATCTTATCAGTCACATGCATGAGTCAAGAGTAGTGGGGGCATCTTACATTCACACTTGTTTACTTTTAACAGAATCAATGGTTCAAGAAGTCAAGTCCTTTCTAGTCTTAATTTCTTAAATTAGTTGAAAGATACTTGACAAGACAGTTTTTGACGTAGTTAACAGATTGATCAATGAAGCTGTTTTTCCTTGGACTGCTGTGAAAAGGAGATAAGGTTTCCAGCACCGAGACTCAGCATAGTAGTGAACAAGCAAGTCTGGGAGGATAAAGAATGAAACAAGTTCCTCAGCTTCTCACTTGTAAGTAGAGGAGAAGAAAACAGTCCAGTTCTCATTCTGGCCCTCAGAATTCATGGAAGTTGGTAGACATCGGGCATCTCAGATGTCAGGGTCTATCATACAAGATCTAAAACAAATAACGAAAAGCATTGGCTTAAGGCCTTCCTGTTGGAGTTTCTACTGTAAGTGATGCAGGAAGATTTTGTTGCCTCATCATCTAACGTTGTGTATAATTTGGGGATATAAAACTTCTGTTATTTAAAAGAAATTTTAATTACTCCCTTCTTTTGTCTTTTTAAACAGAGAACGCATTCAATCCCTTTCAATGAGTACCAAGAAGAAGGTGTTGGTGCTTGGGTCTGGCTATGTGTCTGGGCCTGTTTTAGAATATCTGTCAAGAGACAACAATATAGAAATAACAGTAGGTAAATAGGTCTTAACTCCTTTTTTAAAAAAAAGAAGATAACTAACTTCATTGCATGTTGAATCTGAATTTTAGCTGACTTTTATCTCTAAGTTTTGGAAAGCTATTTTGTGGAGATAGGGAAATGTGTCTAAAGGGAGGAAATCTAAAAAAAATGTACTTTTGTGTTCTCAAAATAGGCTCTGACATGACAAATCAAATACAACAGTTAAGCAAGAAATACAATATTAACCCTGTTAGCGTGAACGTTGGTAAACAAGAAGAGAAGCTGCAATCCTTGGTAGCATCACATGACCTTGTTATCAGGTATTTGGCAACAGAAAGTCCTGAGTGTGTTTTATTGCATTTATCTTCTATAAATTCTCTCTGCCTTTCTTTCCCCCTTTCCCTTCCCTCTTATGTCTTTTCCTTTCTCATAAACATTTAACTGAAGAACATATGTATGAAAATATAGAAAGTATAACTACATATGGGTGTGATGGTACATTCCCATATTCCTAGAGCTTGTTTACTTGCTTGAAGCTAAAGATTGAAAATTTGAGGCCAGCTTGGGCTAATTAATAATATTTTCTCTCTCTCTCTCTCTCTCTCTCTCTCTCTCTCTCTCTCTCTCTCTCACCACACACACACACACACACACACACACATATACACATACACACATGGATAAAAAAAATTATGTTGCTCAACGAATACCTACAAAATTAACACTATTCATGTCAAGAAACAATATTGATAATATCCCACAAGCCTTCTTATTAACCTTTTGTTGCTTTTGTCTTTATCCCTTAGAGTAAACACTGTTCTTCTAACAATAGATTAGATTTTACATGTTTTCAAAGTTTGTATAGTTGATTCATTCAGTATGCCCTTGTTTATGACAGCCTTCATGCATTTGATATTGTAATTATGAGAACTGACTGTGTATGCCCTACTGTGTGAATATACCATTAACACTATTGTGACTTTGATAGAATTTAGTTGCTTTTGATTTTGGCTGTTATGCTGTTGATAGAATTTAGGTGCTTTTGATTTTGGCTGTTATGCTGTATACTTAGTATTTGTCTTTTGGCAGTTGTATGTATGCTCTGTGTTAGAAAGCTAGAAATAAAATATCTGGATCATATTTGTGTTGTTCATGTGGCCCCTGTGTACATACATGCACATAATAAATAACTGTAAAAATTTTTTAAAGTATAGAAAGGGTTAGTAAAGATTGTTATGTGGTAGGCAGCAGGATGAATATGTTCTGCAGTCCAGAAGACCTTGGTCATTGCTGAGAGAATTGCTAAATTTGGGCAGTTTCTCAGGACTGTAGTACATACAGTTCAAACACCCTGGAAGGGAGGGAGGGTTGGGATCCAAAGCTTCTGATTTCCTTCTCCCTCTGTTTCAAGCTTGTTGCCTTATGTTTTGCATCCTGTCGTGGCCAAGGCATGCATCTCAAACAGAGTCAACATGATCACGGCAAGCTACATCACACCAGCCATGAAAGAACTGGAAAAGAGGTGAGTCTCCACTTCTGGGAAGGTGCCTCCAGAGGCCGTGTTCCTTGTTGGTGTCTGACCTTTACATTTTCTTGTTTTCCGCCTGTGGCAGTGTGGATGACGCCGGCATCACAGTCATTGGTGAATTGGGATTAGATCCTGGTCTTGACCACATGCTGGCAATGGAAACAATTGATAAGGCCAAAGAGCTGGGAGCCACGGTGAGCCCAGTTCCTGTGCAGAATTCTACTTAGGAAAGCACTGAAGATCAAGCTTCCTCCGCAGAGATGGGATTTTCCTTTGCATCTCATTAGTGGTCTTCTGTACTACAGCCATCCTTTGACTAGGAACCGCAAAAACTGCAGCATCTACAGATACATTTGCAGAGTACACAACTTGAGCTTTCTTTGTAACTGAGTGTTGGAGAGATAGACGTTACCGTAACATCCTTGTTTCATAAAGACTTTTGTCTTTGAGATAGATTTTCTGATGCTTGACATTTAAAAGTGAGAAAAAATTGGCATATTAGTCTGTTGTTTATGAAGCATTTATATATGACAGAATTACTATCTATGTAGATATAGTCACTCAAATTAAGTGCTTTAATTTTTGGCATACGCCCAGACATATATATGCATATATATGTATATATACACATAAGTATGTATTTTTTTAATATAAAAGTTGTAGGACCAAGCCAAGAAAAAGTGAGTTAATAGTTGAATTTTAATTCAGTTATTTTAAAGCTTTGTCTTACTTTCATTTATGCACACATACATATATGTTTGCATGCATGGATACACATATATGTGGATGCCCTCAGAGGTCAAAAGAGGGTGTTAGAGTCTCTGAAGCTGGCTGGAGTTACAGGAAGTTGTAAGTTGACCAATGTGAGTGTTGGAAACCAAATTTGGTCCTCTGCAAGAAGAGCAATCACTCTTAACTCCTAATTCATCCCTCCAGTTCTAATAGTGGAATTTTTAAATGATCAAAATTTTAGCCATTATCTTTAGTGGATATATTATATAATTCATATTTTTGCATATATCATATATATACTTTCACATATATATGTGTGTAGTTCTTGTTAAGCATTTGTCTTTGAGAATATATATTTAAAAGCCTCAATCACTTCAAAACATAAACCATGATAAAAAACATACTAATTGATATCATTAACCCTAACTGAAAAATAATAATTCTTCTAAATATTATTGATTCTTCCTTATTTGTAGGTTGAGTCTTATGTTTCCTACTGCGGCGGCCTCCCGGCCCCTGAATATTCAGACAATCCATTGCGATACAAATTCAGCTGGAGCCCAGTGGGAGTCTTGATGAACATCATGCAGCCCGCTAGCTATCTGCTCAATGGGAAGGTAAAGGAGCATCATGGACACCTTAGAGATAAAAGCCTGAGGCGGTAGCTGGGGGACTCTGAGCATCCCCCCCCCCACATACACACCATAGCGGTGCTGTCTGATGGCAGCTACCGGCTCTCCCTTGTCTTCTCTGCTGCCCCCCAGTGTTTATTATTCTGTTCCATTTAATGAGGTCACCTTGATTGTTTCCAACCCATCCCATGTTCATTCTTTCTTCTTGGCTGCTTCTGTAAATGAATTTCTTATCTTCTTTGCCTAGGTAAATGCTGGTTATTTGTTCAAGTAATTTCAGTATGACACAAACTTCAGTAAGACTTTGAAACTGGTACCAGGGATTGTCGTATTGACTGACTGACTTTCCTGATTTCAGAGAATGCATGGCTACAAAGTGCCCCTTTGCATGGGAGGTTTGGTCCTTCAGAGAATAAAACTAACAGCTCTTCCCTGTTTGCTATCTAACACCGTTATTGGTATTACTTTTACTCTTTTATAATAATAAGATTAAGGCATAGTGAGGATGATTTAGGCCATCACCTGAGACTCAACCCTGGTTTCCACTAATTACAAAGCTATTAAAATTGTTTCTACGTTAATTTATTATTGTATGTATATGTGTGCACAAACATCCATAACCGTGGGAGCCACGGTGCCCATCTAGAGGTAAAGGGTGCACATCTTCAATCCCAGCATTCAGAAGGCAGAATCAAGTAGATCTCTGTGAGTTCAAGGCCAACCTTGTCTACAGAGAGTGTTCTAGGAGCTGATTCTCTCCTACTATGTAGGTTCAAACCCAGATCCTCAAGTTTGGTAGCAAGTGTCCTTATTAGCTGAATCACGTCCTTAACTCCTCCAAAGCCAATTCTTTTCCCAGATTCCATTTTGTTGTTGTTTTGAGGGGAGTTAGAAACTGGATTAAGCAACTGTAAACCAAGGAAGAATTCTTCCAAAGTATAATTTATCACAGAACTGCAGACCAGAATTCAGTTGCCTCCCGTGTGGAGAGATTGAGGCTGGGAAGCAGAGTGTAGTGGGAGAGGATGTGAGAGCATGGCTGTAAGGAGGAAGACAAGTTGAGGGAGCCCCACCTGCAGTTAGAGAATGCAAGGGACAGAGGAGGCCTCAACAGTACAGCTGACCCTCTGTGTATGTGTGCTTCTGACTCTAAGGAAAACTCACATTTGGGGAAAAAATGTATTAAGATTGAGGGTTCATTTGTGAATCAGGTATCCTAGGCATCTCTTTGACCTTGCTTCAGGATAAAAAATGCATTCAGAGCTATATGAAAAAAGAATTTTTCCAATATTCATATTTTCAATTTATTCGTGAATCTAAATATTTTCCAATACTAAAGGTTTTTTTCTTAAAGTTTTGAATTTTATACTGATACATGCAGGAATGGCATACAATGTAACACGTTTATTTATGCAAGAATTATGTCAGTGCAATTAGCATAATAATTACCTCAAACATTTGTTTTTATTTTTGTGGTAAGATCATTTGAATATTCCTTTTCCAGATAATATTTAGGGAGAGAGGAATAAGGAAAGATTTGTTAGGAGGTATAAAATTACCAGTAGCTAAAAGGAAGGAGTTCATTTACATAGGGTGAATATAGTTAGCAATCACATAGTCTGTATTTGAGAGGATTTCCGATGATTCAAGGTGAATGTTTCTATCAGCCTTGGTCACTGATGTCTGTGACATCAGTGTGACTCACAGATGTAGCGGCACAGTGAATGCATCCTAATGAGAGTTTGAAAAGAATGGATGCCTAAACCTCGCTCCCAAAGATTTTGGACTTTGGAGAATTTTCAAAGCTCACCAAGAGATGTTTAGCAAGCAACTGAACTTCAGAACAAAAAGCTTAGTAACCAGAGAATCACAGTTATGTCAAACACTACAGCTATGTCAAGCGGGATATTTTAGAGGGATGCTTTAAGATGAGAAAGACACTTCTAGGTTCTGGTGCCCATGTTGACATCCTTCACAGTGTCTCCAGAGACCAGGCACCAGGCACTGCTGTGTGAGGGAGCACGGAAATTTCATGCCTGACATCCTACCAATCACACTCCCTCAGCCTGTCTCTCTTTGTGTATCAATAGCCCCTTTTCACCTTGGCAATCTCTCTGGCTCTTGTTTGGTATAGAGTAATATGCAAAGGCTGGAAAAAAATGTCTGCTCCTATTGGTCATGACGTGTTTGTGTTCAGGAGGCTGTATAAATTATGAGGAAGACAAGAATTAGAGAATTGGAGTCAGTCAGTGGCACATACCTTTAGGGACAAGCAAGGTATCAGCATCAGAAGCCTGTCTTTGCTCTCTAGTCCTGCTATCACAGGATACTTGTCTGAAAACAAGGATGATAATGACTACTTTGCATCTTTCTTTCTCCTTTTACATTTTTTTCCTTTTTTAAAATACAGGTTTATCTGTGCATGTATCTGTGCAATAGCTCTGGCTGTCCTGGAACTAACTGTGTAGACCAGGCTGGCCTTGAGCTCACAGAAATCTGCCTGCCTCTACCTCCCGAGTGCTGGAATTAAAGACGTGTGCCACTGGTGTATGACACTTTGTAGCCTTCTTGTTATGTGAATTAGTGAATCCATGTAGACTGTGATCTGCCTAACAGCCAACTTATTAGCAAATACTAGTTTTGGAAATAACTCGGTGCTCTTGAGGGCCCAGGCAAAGCAGCAAGTCATTTCTGGCAGCAGAAGCTGTATTTGTTGAGTTTGAAGTCCTCCCTACCCCTTTCATCCTGAGCTTGTTTTCTTAAATGGAGGGATTTCTTACATTTTTCTGACATTGGCAGATTTGAAGAGAAAAATACGATGCTTCTCTTTTCTCTGCTAAAAAGATACTTTTTCAAGGTCTTGTTCAGATTTCCTCTTGCAGAGTTTCCTAGCCACTCCAGCCTTTGTTCACTGTTCTTTTGTCTGAACTCAATCAGAGTGTCTGACACTTAGGTACTTGGATTGTCTGTGTCTAAGAATTTTCCGTGATTCAAGTCTATAACTCTGTTCTCCAGTCTTGATTGTTAAACTTCCTTTAGAAAGTCTCTCATATCCTTGCTCTTCTGTCCCCTCTGCCACTACCCTCTCTGCCCCTGTCACCTCAGCCACAGAGCCGGCTTTACAGAATTTATAGAACCATAATGATGAAGACATCCCTACTTTTGGCTTGAATTTGAAGCCTGAAACGCTTCTAGTAATTAGAAAGGAGTCTTTGAATTAGAACATAGTGTATCGTCCTGTGTTCTTGTCAGTTCATTGGTATTGTTCTGTCTCCTAGCAAATCCGACTTCCTCCCAAATGTCTGAAGGCAGTGACTAGTCTTCTCTTAGTTCCATCCTTCATAGGTGGTGGTTCACTTCCCATGGAAAGTACCATGGAAAGTGGGAGATCCATGCATGTGGGAAGCAAGCCCCTTTTCCTTTTCAGAAAATCCTGTTTAGTTACTCATTGCTCCCAGTGCCCATAACCATAGCATGGCTTTTGAAGGATGTACTTGTATCAGGATCCTTGATGCTGTACTGGGTCAATATCCTTTGAGAATAGTGATCCAAAAGTAAAGCCAAATAAAGATGTTCGTGTGATACAGTAGAACGTACACCAGCAATTGGTCAGGTAGACAGACAGCCTGTTTATATTTCTGAAAAAAGTGCAATTACATGGATTAAAAAGTAAGCACATAAAACATTAAGAGGCTGAGGGTCCCTAGTAAATGGCAGCCTGTACGTTTACTGTGCTAAATTTCTGATTAGCTGATTGATTAATCCCAAAGGTTTAAGGAGAAATGATCATGGTTAAATTAAATAAAGATTTTTTTTTAATTCATGTACATAGGCTACCTCCCTCTAAGTTGAGGTTAAAGAGGCCAATATTGGACATTGTTTGTTTGGAAATGAGACCCCAGCCCTCTAACACCCCTATATCCAAGGAGTTTGGGATGATTGGAAGTGTCACCCCAGTCCCTAGCATCCATCTTAAGCCCCCTCCCCTTGGGAGTTACCTTGGTCTGGACTCCACCTCTGGGAAGCCTGCCAAGTACTAACCCCTCTCCAGGGAGGGTCAGGACCAATCCCACAGGCTATTTAGGCTTGCGCCAGAAAAAGGAAAAGGTGGTCTTGGGTTTTGTTTGTTCCCCCCTTTCTGTCTCTCCCTTCTCTTTATCATGCTCTCCCAGCCACCCACGTGGGCATCTTTGATTCGGTCTAATCTGGTCTAGTTGGAATTATTTGCATAGGTGGCGAGGCTCCACTTAAGAATATTTCTAACAGACATGAGGTAGACAATGTTTTTTTTTTAGCATAACACAGTTGGGTGGCGATTACTTTATTAACAGTGACTGTTCTCAATTCTTAAGAGTTCTAATTAAAAGAGTTGCAAATCCCAAGTGCTACTTTGAGTGATGATACTTGCCACACCCAAATAAAATGTTATAAATCATAGTGTATTACCACAGATTTAAAACTTCCAGAAATTCTTCAGATAGTAGCATTATTACAATTTTATATCCGCAGTTATTTAATGAAATAAAAGAAAAACACTTAACATTTCTACATTGAAAACTTAGAAACATGCAACATGTGTACAGGCATGTGTATGGATCTCTATGCTCACTTGGATACTGTTAGGTAGACAATGTTTTTATAGCTCAGGGCGAGTGGGTCTCTAAATGGATTTGTCAGGTAAAACAGGCAGAGTTACAGGAGCAGAGCATAACAAATTATATGTAACAACTTTATGAAACAAAGACATGATTGTAAGGAGGTCATAACAACAGGAAGTCATAACAACCTTTTGAAACAAAGAATTGCAAGATAGTTATAATTTTTAGAACCAAAAGCATGATAGTTGTTTCCTGGAACAGGCAGTACAGAACCATTTGTAGTTAAGGTTAAAGATGGGGCATAGCCCAATCCTTGAGAAACAGAGGTTTAATCCTAAACAGGAATGAACCTAGTATGTCTTTATGATTAGATGACTTTCAAGCCCAAGATGGAGGCAGGCTGGTTCATTACTTATTTTGACTATTTGAATATTTATTCTACGATATATGTCTGTGATTCTCTCATTGGTTGTGTGATGTTTGTGTGTGAAATAGAACTGGCCTCAGAGAATCGTGCAACCACAACATGAGATGAGTTGTGCTTCGGCTTGGAGCTGGTCTGGGGCACAAGCATTGTCTGAGCAGAGAGAAACAAATTTCCTCTGTAAAATGGATGGATAAATTTTAATGTCTTCCTTAAAGTTCTTAATAGAACACGGAACTAGGCGGGGCTTGTTTTTGAACCTAAGACACTGTGGTTGCCAGCTACTTATCAAATGGTGAGAAGTGTTGCTGTGGAGGGATCTTGATTGGTTCGTTTTCTTTGCCAGTTAGATAATTAAAAGGCAGGAAAAATTTCAGGAGCCTTAGATAGCAGCAGGGAAAATCTGAAACACGCCAGATGGATCAGCTGGTGAAGAAAGGCTTTTGTTAGCGGTGAGGAACTACACACACAGCAAGGCACAGAGAAGAGCCTTCTGCAAAGTGTGTGTGGTGGGGAGGGAGGACCCCAGCAGTTTCTAATTCAGTCTCTTCTTAAAGAGGGGCCCTCGTAGTGGAAAAAAGTTTACCAGGTTTTAAGCTGTTAGGATTTTGTCTCAGATCAGGAGGGTGATAGAGAAGCCAGCATCCCAGAGAAGAAAAAACAGCCATCTTGAAAGTTCAAATTGCTATTACCTGGCTGTGGTCTCTCTCCCTATCTGTCTGCCTATTAGGGAATCTAACTCTTAGTTCCTCATGCCCATACTGTTATTTTGGATCAGGTTCATTGACTGTTAATTTCTCTAAGTGAATCACTGACAGTCAGTTTAAACTATCTGATTTTACAAAACTTGCTGATATATTTTAGTTTTATATATTTGTTTCCTTTTTCTTATTATATAGGGTTTTAGTACATAGTCTAGGCTAGCCTCGAACTTTTAGTAATACCTTTGTCTCAGGCCCCTAAACTCTGGGATTATAGGTTTTTACCATTTTGCCTGGTAAGAATTTTTCTTTAAAGATTGTCTTGATCTTCAATTGAAGAAGAAGAACTTTAGAATTGCTACAGGTTACAGAAGTGAAATTGATATAGAGACCCAGCATGTGGCTTCTGTATTAGGTTGTTTTGAAAACTAGAATTCTATTAGAAGAAGTTCAGTACAGTCTAAAGAAGGGACTCTGAACACATTAAATAGGAAGTATCAGTCACATTCCTTGGATTCTTTCTGAGAGATTCTAGAAGGCATACTGCAAGTGATCTGTCTTTTCAACTGAAAGGATCTCTCCACATCCATCTGTGTACAAGGCAGCCCTCTCCTTCTGGACCCTCGGTTGTGTATAAATTAGTTTCCATTTTCTCTCTTACACTTCAATACAGGTGAGCTCGTCCACAAATGTATTCTGGGCACCATTGTTTAGCCCATCTTCTTTTGGAAAAATCCCTGTGAACCCTGGCCACTGCCCCCTGCAGTTTTGGTTTGTGCAGCTTTAGAAACAGGGTGAAATTGTTTCCAGCAGGACAAAGTCCAGCTTGACAGCAGCCTCAGCCCTAATTTTATCATTCCAGAATGTTTTTCATTATCCCAAGGACAACCACAGACTTCCAGCTCTAAGGCGAAATGTAATACTTTACTTAAAGTTAAACACAAAGCAACACCTCCTTGCACTTTGAATATGTGTTGGGGAGGAATACACGGCTCTAGGGAACCAGGATTTTGCTTCTCACTAAAAAGAAGTTGTATTTGAGCTTCATTGTGTAGTCTTGGCATTGTCTCTGTTGTGAAGGGAGGTCTTCCTTCTGCTGCCTCTACACAGTTGCTGGCGATTGCTGATCATTCAGCAAATGTTTTTTACAGTAAACACAGAGTGAACAGAAGATGTGAATTGAATTCTATTCATTATTTTTCTTATTCTCTCTACAATTTGTATCATCTCTGGCACATATTTAATGGGTATTCAATAAACAATAGTTGGGCGAGTGAAAAGTGCAAGATTAGTACTAAAAGAGACATGAAATTAAAAAAAGAATATTGCCATTGCTGTCAGAGCATACAAGCCATTGAATGCTTACTTGACGCTATTAGCTTACACAAAAGTAAAGCAAAACAAACAAACAAAAAATCCTTAATGCAGCATCACACTATTTTAGCCAGGGGCAAGAGTCAATTGAAAACAAGCCTTTTGTTTAGAAAATAATGTGTATTAGAGATGTGGGAGTCCCCTCTGTATGCTACGAATGTGTTTTATTACCACTGGTTATTAAAGAAACTGTTTTGGCCAATGGCTTAGTAGAGTAAAGCCAGGTGGGAAATCCGAACAGAGATACAGAGAGAAAGTAGATGAGGTCAGAGAGATGCCATGTAGCTGCCGAAGGAGAAAGACACCAGCCACCAGCCAGAACCTTACTGGTAGGTCACAACCTTACGGTGATACACAGATTAATAGAAATGGCTTAACTCAGATGTAAGAGTTAGCTAGAAATATATCTAAGCTGTTGGCCAAGCAGCACTGTAATTAATATAGTTTCTGTGTTATTATTTGGGTCTGGGTGGCAGGGAAACAAAAGAGCAGTCTCTGCCTACAGATTAGGATATAGAAGTCTGGGGAAAGCCTGGCAAGTTATTTCAGGAAGAACAGCTTGGCTAATAGCATGTTAAATATTGATCGTGGTTTCACTAACATTTTTCAAAGTTCTGTTAGTTTTGTTTGTATAAGTAATGCAGATAAACCAAGAAGAAACAAGCTGTTGTGAACCCCAGCTATTTTTCACTCTTCCTCAGGTTGTGAATGTGACAGGGGGAGTCTCTTTTCTTGACTCTGTCACATCCATGGATTACTTCCCAGGCCTGAACTTGGAAGGGTATCCTAACAGAGATAGTACAAAATATGCTGAAATTTATGGGATTCCAACTGCCCATACATTGCTGAGGGGAACACTGAGATATAAGGTAAGTGCTTTATTTCAAACACTGTCAAAAACCAGTTTTTACATAACTCATACATTCCAGGGTAGGAGCGTGAGGATTAGAATTATTAAGCAAAAGGAAGAGAACTATAAGAGAAATAAGAGACAAAAACACAAAACAGCATCGGGAGGGAAAATCACTGAATATTAAATGCTGAATTCACCTGCATTTATTTTTCACATGCTTTTATACTTCAATACAAAAGGGGGAAAGAAGGTAAAGTATTGCTTTAACATGACACAAAGAACAACCAGTACAGTTACTTGCTTTAATTCTTGAGACATCAAGTCATTATTTCCTGAGTAAAGTCATTGATGTCTTGGGCAGGAATGTGTGGTGAACACACCCTAGACCAAGTATCCTAGGCAGTCATTCCTTGTGTCAAATGTCCTATTTTAAATGAAGGAGCACAGGGATATGTTTGAAATTTCTCACCTTTGGTCAGGATAGAGCCAATCCACCTCTATGGGCCACTTTAATCTCCAAAACACCAAGTCACCACACCCTAGGTCAGGATATCTTATTTTGTAGTCTCACCTGCTGTCAACAACTTCAAAAAAGCAAAAATAAGCTCAAGCTCTGTGACCTTCAGACAAGGTGGAACAGGCTCGCATCTGTGTATATCCTGACCAAACACATTGCTAGTTTTGATGTAAAAAATATACATGCTTATTTTTCTTCTAATAATTGAAATGGGAAACCAAGTTGGAGTTTATTTTTTCAGATAATAAGTTAGTTATTATTAAGTTAGTTACTTGACAATTTCATACTTTTATATAATACATTCTGGTTACACCTTCTCCTATAACCTCTTGATCCCCCAATCTCTCCACCCCTTTCTATACTTGTCTCTTTCCAAGGTTTATGACTTGGTTTTGCTGTATGACCCGTTCAGTCATACAACAGAGCTATTTGTCTGATCATTGAATTGGTACCATCCCTTAGGGAGTCTGGTAGGCTTGCCATTGGGTGTAAACTGAAGGTAAAGACTCCCCCTTTTCTTGACTCTACCCATAGGAAATTGTTAAGCAATGAACACCTGAGCCCCCTGAGTTTCTTCTCCACCCTTGCCTGGCTGCTGGATGTATACATGCTGCAGTCTCACTCAGTTGTTGAGAATTCATAACTGCAATTTTTGTGCAGAGTGTAGACTACATCATTTTTCTCCCCTCTCCCTGTCCTCCTGCTTTTACAGTCTTTCTGCTTCCTTCTGCAATGTTACATGGGATGATATAAATGTCTTGTTTGGGACTGAACACTCAACTGCCGCTAATTCTCAGACTCCCCATACAGCTATGATATTCTGTTTCCAACTCAGTTCACTGGGACGATGTGGGGGAGCTTTTATTAAAGTGTTAGGAGACCCAACTCAAAAGCATGAATTTATTGACTCTTTAGGGATTGGGAGCAGGTAGGAGGCCAACTCTAGGTGTAGCTGGATATGAGTGCTTGCTTTGTTTCTTGGTCTTGTAAGATTACATTGGTCTCTGGTTCCAGTTTTCCGTTAAGGCCTATTAGGTTCAAATCCATTGTGAGTGACAAATCTGCCCCTTTTGCTGATAACTAAACATATAAACTTTGTCTTGTTGATTGTGATTTATGTATCTTCTATGTCTTCAGAGCTCATGATGAGTTAACAACATTTGAAACACATGGACTGAGGCTGGGAAAAGTTACAGGGTTAGATGGACTTCCTTAACAATTTGAAGTGCTTTCTTTACCACAAAATAGGGCTTCATTTGACCACGTTTGAGATGTTATGAGTATATTCAAAATGATAAAACCAGGCAACAGAATGGCATGGCATCCTTCCCCATACTCTACACATGCCCAGGTCTTCTCTATAGGATGGGTTCTCTCTTTTAGGGGGTATGGATTATTGTCCCTTCCATCACAAGAAAACAAAATAGATAGAAGTTAAGCCAATAGAATGCTTTCCTGGCATGCACAAGGCCCTGGATGTGATCATTAGCACTTAAAAGAAAACAAAGCAGTGTAACAAATAAAGACTAAAATGTAACTATCCTATTAAACAATATTCTGTTAAACTGCATTATTCAATTCACCAGGAACTTAGCCCTTAAGCTTCCAGAACATAACATACAATATAGCACTGAGAAAATAAGAAACGACTCATTTACAAAGTCTTTTATGTAAACCAGTTGAATTATGACATTTATAGGTTATAAATATAAAACCCTCTTTAAAAATACCTTCTTTAAAAAATAGCTAGAAATTCATTTGTCTTTAAAGGAAAATATTCATTTGCGGCCTATTAATTCTTGCCTCAGGGATATTCCAAAGCTCTGAATGGATTTGTAAAGTTAGGTCTCATCAACAGAGAAGCATATCCCGCGCTCCAACCTGAGGCCAACCCTCTCACCTGGGTGAGTAACTCCAGAATTGTGCTGTCTGCTGTACACACACCTTCTGAGATGGCCCACTGAGCTCCGCTTTGCACAGAACTCAAGAGAACTCCAGAGCATCCCTTCTGTGACTGATGTACACTGATGAGTCCTTGTGAACATCTCCTCTCCATTCTGCACTTGGGGAGGATGGAAAAAGTTGATGGGCTAATATGCCTGGCTGCTTCTGCACTCACTCACTCACTCACTCACTCACTCACTCACTCACTCACTCACTCACAGGATCCCCACCCATACCCCCGCTCCCAAAACCCTTTAAGGAGATGCCCTGAACTCACTCACAGGACCACCCCCAGCCCTGTAAGGAGATTTCACTCACTCACTCACTCACTCACTCACTCACAGGACCCCCTCTTCCACCCTGTAAGGAAATGCCCTGCACTCACTCACTCACAGGACTCCCCACCCCCACCCTTGCATCCCTGTAAGGAGATGCACTCACTTTGTTTTTGCAGTCTGGAATTTCCCAGCTGTGTAGGTCACTTGGCCCCATTGGTGTGTATTTGGGAAGATGTTGGTGTGAGTCTTGCCAGTCCGCTCATTGGGCCACTTATCATCGTGGGCAATAAGTTTATTACTGAGTTTTAGGCATTTCTGTGTCACCCCCACCCTGGCATCTCAGAGTTGGGCTGGGATTTAGGACTTGTCCCTGGATGTCAAGTAGAGCTCCCACTAGTGGCTGATATTTAACTACCAGCTGATGGGAGGGGGGCTGTCCTAGCTCTCCCAGGATGCTGTTAGCTTGCAGGGCACAAGTGACAAATGACAGACCTGTTGCACAGCATCAGAGTAGAAACATTTTAGACTCTGTGGACCAAGCAGTATCTGCAGAAGAATCTCGTGCTGCCGTAGACAATGCATAGGCACACGGGTGGGTATGCCTTCCAGTGAACTTCTATTTTATAAACCAGGTAGCGAGCCACACTGGGCCTGGGAACCAATTGGTTGACTTGTGAACATAGCCTAGCTTCCTTCCAGGACCCTGGAAAAGGTTTTGTTTAGAAAGAAGAAAATTCTATGACCACTCTTTTAAGTGTTCTTTTGAAATTTGATTCCCTGCGAGGTCTTTCTCATCTATTGAAGCTACAAAAGAACTCTGGTTGCCATTGGCAACCACGGCAGTAAGTCGCTTGTACTTTAACCTGCTCCAGATTGATTGTTAGAGGGTGTGTGAGGGGTGTGTGTGTGTCTGGGGGTGGTATGGGTGAAAAAAGTGATGGGGAAGATGACACATGACCAGGATGGGGAAGATACGTGACCAGGAAGTGTTTGTGTGCTTCCCCTTTTTAGCATTGATTTTTTTAAAAAAATATTGTTAAATATTGTTCTGGCATCTCACACATTTGTAATATACAGCTAAGCATGCATGCATATTTATATATTTGTACATATATAATTTATGTTTTAATTTTCTATATCAATTATTTCTAACAAACTTTTCGGGTACACTCGATGTCTGATGTCTTGATAGACTTACTTTTCAGATAACTGTTGTTTTACTTCTCAGGGACTTAGACTTCCCATGTTTCTTTTCCCAATCAGAAACAGCTCCTGTGTGACCTAGTTGGGATTTCCCGCTCCTCTTCATGTGAGCAGCTTAAGGAAGTGGTCTTTACAAAGCTGGGTGGGGATAGCACCCAGCTGGAGGCTACTGAATGGTATGTACTCACCTTTTCATTTAGATCAAAACACCTGGAACCAATGATTAATGACCTAGTCCTTTCTGGCCAAGGAAGGCTACGACACACCATATACTTTGTATTTGTCTTTGATTAATTAACTGTTTATTAGCTAATTGATGCTCTTTAGTTGGCCTTAGAGAGATTATAATATATTGTGTATATTGGGACAAAAACTAGATACGTGAAGAAACCTGATAGCAATTATGAACTGAAAAATGTTTATTTTGGAGCATTTTCTCATTCCATTCCGGGATAACATGGGATTTCTCTGGGTAATCCCCCACTGACTGCAGAATATTCATTCATGTGACTATGGTAATTATTCATTCATGTGAGACCACTCATCTGTAAATTAGCTCTTAAAATGTCATAAAAATGAGTTTGCATATATCCTCTCTGCTCTGCTCTATGAAGCAGTGTTTCAGGGACCCGGGGAGATTCTGATGCTATGGCGCTCCCATTATTATCAGTTTTCGGTTCAGGTGAATCTTAGAACTTGTGAGCTGACTCCTAAGAGCCCAGGGGCTCTTTCCCACTCCCCAGAGAAGAGCATGCAGAGACTGTGAACTAACAGTGGCACTTGTGTTTTTCAGGTTGGGCTTACTGGGCGATGAGCAAGTCCCTCAGGCCGAGTCCATTGTGGATGCATTCTCCAAGCACTTGGTCTCAAAGCTCTCCTATGGTAGGTCATGCATGGGCTTATAGTAAACGATGCTGAAGAAGAGCCCCCAAAGGATTGGTTTTGAGAGCAGCATCCATGCAATACAAAGGGAGAGATTTGAGAGGAGGGAAACAGCACTAGGTAGAGACAATAGGAGAAAAAATGTCAGGAAATAATGAGTTCAGGAACTACAAGAAGGTGAAGGAATTTTGTATGTAATGTATTAGGTAAACACCAAAGCGGTATTTTGGGGAGCAAGTATTTTTGTGACTTGTCTTATCAACCAGACTACTCGATGTTGAGAAAGGAACATGGTCCGAGTTTCCATTTCTTTGAGGTTTGCACTGATCTTTGGGTAAAAACATCATAGGGAGTTATCTAGTGATGATATGTAATTGGATGGGAAACGTCTAAGAAGGGCGGAAAGGTAGACTACAATAATGGGTAGGTGGTAATGATGATTTAGAATGTTTGTCTTTATCTCAAGGTCCCGAGGAAAAGGATATGATTGTGATGAGAGACAGCTTTGGCATCAGACATCCGTCTGGACATTTAGAAAACAAGGTCATTGATCTTGTGGTTTATGGAGACTTCAATGGCTTTTCAGCAATGGCTAAAACTGTGGGGTTGCCAACGGCCATGGCGGCCAAAATGTTGCTTGATGGTAAGTCCCTTTTTCATCAGGGCTAAGTCTGTTTCCTCTACCTTCAAGTCAGCCCGTGTCTGGAGAGCAAATGTTTTGCTTTATTAAAAATGAACAATCTTAGAGGAACCTGGATGGGGGCCACACTATGGTGAGGAATGAGATTAGGCCCTGTCAAGAGACCAAATTTTCACCTAGCTTAGTCACAGGACCTCAGAATGATGGAATAGATATAGCTCAACACCTGTAGGCCAAGGTCTCCTCCTATTGAACGTGGAAAGTCAAAGCTGAGTTCTGGTGGTGTCCTCAACCCCTCTGGCTCCTAAATTCCTCCCTTTTCATGTGTACTTTTAGTGAGTGGTTGCTCTGAATTAGCAGAGGGTGTTCATTTGTAGGCCGTCAGGGCTATAGACTGGTTTATTAATTCTCATGTCTTAGCATATTATCTATACGGAACAAGTATTTCTGATGTGCTCCTTGAATTACAGAGGGGTTTTTATTGTGAGTAGTTATTGTAAGTTGAAAGACAAAGGAAGATACATTCATTAGAGCTGGAGGACTGACAAGCATAGTTCAGTGACACAGGCCCCTGGAGAGTATCAGCTGCCTCCTTTAGTGACTTTCTGGTTGATTGGCATCTGTGACTTCCTGTTACTTCCCGGCACCATGGCACACTGTCATAAAGCATATCACTAGCTTGGACAGAACTCAAATTTTAAGTAGAATTTATTCTTAATGTTTTTGCATCATTTACAAACTATGAGGCCAATCCTTTCTTTCCTTTCTTCTCTCATACAATATATCCTGAGTGCAGTTTTCCTTACCTCCACTCCATCTGGTCCCTTCCCATCCACCCCCGCTCCGCTCCCCTAGATCTATTCCTCCTTTTCCTTCCAGAAAGGAGCAGCATTTCTAAGGATCTCAAATGAACGTAGAATAACAAGACACAGTAAAACTAGACACAAACCCTCATATCAAGGCTGGACCAGGCAACCAAGGAAGAGGAAAAGTGTCTCAGGAGCAGGAAAAAGAGTCAAGAACAACCCTACTTCCACAGTTAGGAGTCCCACAGGAACAGGAAGCTTACACAACCATGACATATATGCAGAGGACCTAACACAGACCCATGCAGGCTCTCTGATTGTCAGTCTCTGTGAGCCCTTATGAGTCCTGCCTAGTTGATTCTGTGTTCTTATGGTATCCTCAACCCCTCTGGCTCCCAAAATCCTTCCTTTTTCTCTTCTTCAGGGTTTGCAAAGCTCTGCCTAATGTTTGACTTTGGGTTTTTGCGTCTGTTCCCACCAATTGCAGGATGAAGCTTCTCTGAGACAATTGAGCTAGGCACCAATTTATGAGTATAGCAGAATATTATTAGGAATCATTCTATTGCCTTCTTCTTGGTCAGTTGTATTTGGTTCTATTCTAGGTGTCCGGGTTACCCAACCTCTGGTCCCTGGTCACCCAGACAGTGTTGGGCATGGGTCCCTCTCATAGTGTGGGCCTCAAGTTAGACCGGCTGTTGGTTAACCGCTCTCACAAGATCTCTGCTGCCTTTCCCCCAGTACATCTTTCAGGCAGGTCAATGTTTGGTGGCCTGCCTGGTGTCGCAATGCCACCACTGGAAGCCTTGCCTTGTTATAGAAGACGGCTAGTTCAGGGTCCCCATCCCCCAGTACTAGGAGGCCTTGGTAGGGTCACTGCCATGGATTTCCTTCCAGGGAGTTTCCACCTCACTAGGTTTCAACATAGTCTCCCAAATGCCCACCTCCACCCCAGTCATCTTTGCCTCCCCACCCCTCCGCACCTTATGCCTCCTGTTCCTATCTTCACCTACAGCTGTCAACCTACAAAATCTATTCCATTTTACCTTTCCAGGGCGATCATGTTACTTACCTTCTCTGGGACTAAGTTGGAACTTTCTGTAAAGAATTTCAAATCTTAATTTTCCATGTTCTCCCTTCACGGTCACATATAGATTGAACACCTTTGCTTCGGAATACAATACCATTTGGCCCTGGTGTTGGATTCTTGACATGGATATGTACCTTTAACATTACCTTTTAAATTGAAAATCAAAAATCTGCTTTCTTTTAGGTGAAATCGAAGCCAAAGGCCTCCTGGGGCCATTTACGAAGGAGATCTATGGGCCAATATTGGAGCGGATTAAAGCAGAAGGCATTGTATTTCATACACAGAGCACAATCAAACTATAAATAGGCCTTTATTTTTCTAGGCATCACAGATGTCAACTTGTGTATGACGAACATGCTTGCTGTTGTGCTGAAGCATACGGCTTTATGTTTTGAGCTTAACTTACTCAAAATGTGAAGTGTATGCTTTGAGTAAGTTAATGGAATGGTGTTTTTGAAACTCAAATCTCTATTTTAGTAAAACTTTGGGGGTAGAAGATGCCAGTCATTACAGAGACCTTTAATAAGTCTACTGTGTATTTTGTGTGCATGTAAAAGTGATTGATGATCATAGTTTGTTAATTTATTGTGCTTCTTTTTTTTCTTCTAAGAACATGTCATCAGCAATTGTGTACTATTCATTTTTCCAGAAAAATTTCATGTAGTTATATTTTTGTATTTTTCAAATTGCTTCTGCTAGATGCCTTTAACCAACTTATCTACAAACAATTGCAAAAGTACTGTTTCATGCCTTTTGTAAAGTTGTGATCTATTTAGTAAATTTTTTGGAAAAGAGAATTGATACAATAAACTCCAAATCTTCATTATCCTTTTATTGGAAACAGAGAAAGTGCTTGAAAATCTCTATCACCCTTCCATGATAAAAAACAAAGCAGAAAATCTGCCACAAAACACATACAAACCAAGAGTAGAAAGGGACGCCTTTATAAAGGATAGCCATGGAAAACCCACAACTTGTATCATATTTAATGGCAAGAGGCTGAGTAATTTTCACCTAATACCACAAGTAAGACAGGAATGTTGTCACTTGCCACACTGATTCAACCTGTACTGAGAGATTAGGGCATGCCAAAGGGGTAATTAATAAATAAATAAAATGATAAGAAACATGAAACATCTGTACTGGAAAGAAACAAAATAAACTCTGTTTGCATAGAATCTCCGAGAATTGCATAGGAAATCCAAAGACATAGTAAAAACAATGCAAAAGAAAACATTTGAATTTATGAATTCAGAAAAACTTCAGGAACTACTTGCAGCATTTGCCTTTCTGTATAATATGAACCAAAAGTGGTTTTAGAAAAACAACATTGTCAAAAAGAAAAAAGGTAACAAGATTAAGAGGTTATGCTCCATCGCCTTTTTTAAAGTGTGCTAAGACAACTCAGTGAAGAAAAATGCTTTCTCATCAAATGATTGAAAACATGGATAATCAGAAGCAATGGAGTTGGATAACTACTTTACAGCATTCATAAAAACTAATTTTTAGACTAATGATGGGTCTAAAAAAATCTAAAAAGGAGTTACATTGTAAAAATCTTAAGATAAAATATAGCCATAAATCTTCATGTGTGTGAATTAGGCAATAGTTTATTAAGTAATTGAAACAAAAATCACAAACATCAGAAGAAAAAAATAGACTAACTGATGTAATAAAAAGTTAGAACTTTTGAGTTTCCAAGGAAACTGCTGAGAAATAAACACACACCTCACTTCCAAATACCCATAGAATCAGAATTTTTCTACAGTCATTTATTCAGAAAGGGATATGTTGCTAGAATAAATACATAAAGAACTCAGCATGAAAATGATAACCCAATTTTAATGGTGTTTAGAAGTTTGGAGTTCCCTAAAGATATACAAAAGTCTAATAGTACGGAAAGTGAAAATCACTTCTTCAGGGAGATACTGCCTTACATTCATGAGAATGGCAGGAATCAAAAAAAATAACACATGTTCATGTAGATGCAAAGATATTTAATGGATTATTGAAGGATAACTAAGAATGATGGATGCAAATAATTATAAAAACATGTACTTGGATGTTAATAGCAACATTATTTGCAATATCCCATCCGTTAGGAAATGAATACATTAAATGTGAAATACCCACACAATGGACTATTTCTCAATAGTAGGAAATAAGGTATGTATTCTGTATGATATGGATGAACATTGAAAGTATTCTGTTACACAAAATGCCACTGATTGTGTAGTTTCATTTTTGTGACATCCAGAAAAAAACACCTCTCTCTATAGAGCAAGATGCATAGTTACCCAGTGCTAGGAGAATTGAGATGAAATGGATTGGATACCATGGCATGACTGCTAATAAACCATTTAACAATGGCATAATTCTGAATATACAAAAATCAAGGACTTGTACACTTGGAGTGTGTAAACTATGATTTATACGTATATGTATAAATATATATACATATACACATATATATGGACATAATCTCCAACTTATAAAAAGATTGCATTTCAGGTAAAATGTATTTGCTTCTTTATAAAATTAACTTCGGCTTTAAAACTCTGTTGAGTACTCATCTGACTTTCATTATGTGTTTTCCTTCTGGAATGTGAAACTAGTTCCTCCTCTGAGATAATCTACTATTTATGCATGAGGTATATGACAAGAAAATATCTGGCGCTGTTTGGAAAGGGTCAGAGTGGAAAATGCCTGCTCCCACTTGCCGCAGCTACTGTACAGCTACTAATGTCTGCTGGTAGCGATAGAAAAGGAAACATTGACCTTGAGTGTAAGAAGTCAGACTCAACTGACTCAACATGAAGTTTCCCTCCAGAGCTTCCAACAATAAAGGTTGAAGTTGGAGGGGTCGGTATGAATGAAAGCATTCTGAGCATATGGCTCTTCAAAGATCAGTAAGATGTTTCTTTGTTTTTTGTGTTTTTTTTTTTTCTGTAAAGGACAAGATAACAAACACCTGCCCATTCCTGCTTTGTTATGTGAAGAGAGCCATAGACAATGAATATGACTGTCCCAATAAAACTTTATTAGAAAAGCATGTTTGGCACACTTGATCGCAAGCCAAATATGGACTCTTGATCTAATTATTCTGGTAAACTGAAGGCTCATGTCTTTTATATTTCCATCTTTTGTTGTTTTTTTTTTCAAGATCTGGTTCCTCTGTAGCTTTGGAGCCTGTCCTGGAACTAGCTCTTGTAGACCAGGTAGGCCCAGAACTCACAGAGATCCGCCTGCCTCTGCCTACTGAGTGCTGGGATTAAAGGTGTGAGCCACCACCGTCGGAGTCATATTTCCATCTTTTAGTCGCTTCCAGATAATACCAATGGAGAATTACCATTATCAAGTTTTCCTTGTTCTAAACTCATGAGACACTGTTACTTGGTTTTGTAAATAGTACTGCTTCCTTCTATATAGGCAATACTCTGGATGGTTATACAAGATAAAGAAGATGCTCATCACATAGTATATGCTCGAAAACATTGATATTCTCCTCCTTTTCTTGCAGTAGCATTTTTCCTTTGAAATTTATGATTTTTAACTTTGAAACTTTGTCCAGCCATTTAGAAGAACGATCACCTACGTTTGAAAGAGGCCTCAAAGATTCATGCTATTCAAAAAAGATGTGCTACATATTTCATAGGGAGGAATTTAAAATGATTGTAAGGGTGAGGGCACCACAGTAACTGGCCAGCCTTCTAATTCTACAAATGAGAAAATGTGTGTCACTGAGTGAAATGACTTGCTTAGGGTGGTAAGTTTTCATACTGAATAACCATTATCTGAAGATAGCCTAAGAGTGTCTTTGTAATTCAGTCTCTTTTTGCACATGGATGTGTGATATGCATGCAAATTCACAAGTGTGTAGACATGTTGCTGATGCATGTGTGTGCATATAGGGGCCTGAGGTTGATGTTGAATGTCTTCCATGATTACTCTCCTTGATACTAAGGCAGCATCTTACTTGAATCCAGAGCTCACTCATTCATCTCGTCCAGACAGATGGCTTGCTCTGGGATCTCCTGTCTCTGCCTCCCATGTGCTGGGATTACACATGGGCCATCTCTGCTCAGAATGTGACTTCAAAGGCTCACAGGGAAATGCTGGCTGTCTTGTAGCAATAAATGCTAGTAGCTGAGAACTCATCAAATGCCTCCTCTTCCTCCTCCTTTTCCCTCTTCCTCCTCGTAATTTTTTTGCCTTAACAATCTTTCCTAATTTTAATTAGCTAGGTAAATAATAAAATGCAGCAGTGAGTCCCAAATTGTTAGGTAATTAAGAGACTTTGTCTCTACCTTTCAGTTGCTGCGGTAGTAAGATAGCCTTCTAGTTTTGTCTATTGGCAATGCGTATGAAATGAACAGATCACACATAAGCCCTAGGGCCTAGAAGAGCTTGGTGAGGTGGCATGGATACTGCTGTCAGATTTGAGTGACAGGGATTCTAGGCTATTGTCAAGGACAATTATTCAGGCATTTGACTCTAGTGAGATAATTTCATTTTTTCTGATCCTGACTCATGGTGAGGTTCTCATAGGCTAAAAAACAACTCCCTAGAGAAACAGGACAGTCCCAATCAAAAAAGAAAATTTACATCTTGTTGGTTTAGCAAATTGTTTGCAAAAATTTATTCTCTTGAGATGGAGAGAGATACTTAAAAAGGAATAGAAGCCGAATGGAATTGAGCTCATGCACGGAAGAAAGCAGAAGCGATGTTGTAACACACGGGAGGAGAGCAAGACGAAGGGGTGAGAACAGCTACTCCAGCGGCATGTGTCACAGAGACAACCTAAACAATGTTTTAAAAAGATCATGTAGTGGCCAAAGTGCTTCTGTTTTTTTTTTTTATCAGTCCCCACTTACAACGGCTGAAAGCATGGGTCGCTTGTCCGGCTCATTGCTATGCAGTTAGGGTCTGGCTCAATGTGAACAGCTTATTTGTCCCACAAAGTGTTACTTGGGCTGTGTTGGTGGCAACCAGGAGAGCCTATTTGGGTGTCTCACTTCATCAACGGTCAGTGCCTTCATCTGGTTATCAGCTGGAAGCTTGACCTTGGATTCTTTCCACTGCTGTGTGTCTCTGAGTCATGGCTTGGTGGCATTGTTCAAGACAACATCCCAAGGGAATCAGATGCAAGCATTTTGTTACTCGACCTTGGTAGTCGTAACCTGTCTAGATGACAGGGGTCATCTGTTCCATTGAGTTCCATGAGTTCCATGAGTGTCAAGGGACATGGGACAAAGATGGTCTTTTAAGAAACAATCTGCCACAGGTTGGAGTCCTAAGGACAGTGGCAGAGTGGTGGATTCTGTGAACAGCACTGGGAACCCCAGGGTTTAGCCTTTCTTCTTGGCTTCAATATTATTTGTTTATTTCCTTGAGAGTTCCCTGAGCCTTTTTATGTGTTCTCTTGGACTTCAAACTGGACTACCACATAGGAAAATTGGGGAAGGTTTCTTATTTAACATTGTCTAAAAACAAACAACACATACATGTTAAAAAAAAAAAGCAAACAAAAAAAAGCAAACAAATGGGGCTGGAGAGAAGGCTCAATGGTTAAGAGCACTGGCTACTCTTCCAGAGGTCCTGAGTTCAATTCCCAGCAACCACATGGTGGTTCACAACCATCTGTAATGAGATCTGGTGCCCTCTTCTGGCATGTGGGCATACATGGAAGGAATGTTGTATACATAATAAATAAATAAATAAATAAATAAATAAATAAATAAATATTAAAAAAGCAAAAAAAACCCAAACCAAAACTAGAAATGCATAATTTTAACTTTCTATGTTGCTTAAAAATAATTACATAACAAGGTTAATAATAGCACTTGCTATTTTAGTACCTTAGTTTTAAGATCCTGGATGCCAGTAATTTTTTAATACAAAGTAATTAAGTTAGCAAGAAAGATAATAAATTCTTTGCATCAGTCCATCTCTTTGTGGATAATTTGGTACTATTGTAACAACCACGGGACTGAAATAATGTAACAGGAAGCTGAGATGTTGTGAGTGGATTATATAAAATTGTGGAGGGAGGTATTTAAAATTAGCCTACCTGAAAAGCTTCTCTCTAAGGCCAGTTTGTGCCTTGAGAATTGTTTACAAACTACCACTGGTGATGGACTAGTTAGAATTTCTTGTTATGGATGTAATCAAACATATCTATTTCATGCTATGTTTTACTTATTCCATCAAATTCTGTTTCCATTTTGAAGACAATTATCTTAAGAGGGTGAAAAAAAACTTGTGAATTACAATTTAAGGCCAATAATGTCTCGATTCCTAACACTGATGTAGTGTTCATTTATTTTCCTCACTATTTAAAGCTGCCTGCTGTAACATTTCAACATTTTACTAAGAAGGGAGATTTTTAATGTATCAGAACATCATACATTCAGCATATTGCTATTCCAGGTGAAATATTTTCACCTAGTATCCTTTTATTTTTTGGTTTTTCAAGACAGGGTTTTTCTGTGTAGCTCTGCCTATCCTGGAACTCACTCTGTAACCAGGCTGGCCTTGAACTCACAGAGCTCTTCTGTCTCTGCCTCCTGAGTGCTGGGATTAAAGGCCTGGGCCATCACCACCCAGTCCAGTGTCCTCTTAATTAGTACTCTAAACACTTCTGGCTGAGGCAGGAGACTGCTTCAAGCATCAAAGTTGGCTTATTTATGGCTTAGTTTTCCTGCTTCCCAGTTCTGCACAGCTCTTAGATCCTTATGATAACAGAGACTACCTGCTTTTTCTATTCTGGAATATGTGGCCTTCTGTTTTCCTGGTTTCCACCCTCTTGACTAGGTGCATCTTTGCTTAAACTGGAGTCTGCAGCCAGTCCAGCAGCTTCTAAAACACAGCTTGTCTCTGAAGCAAGAACCCATCATTTCCTGGCACATGGTGCTCTTACTTTCTTGGCAGCAGTCTTCACAGCCAGCTTGGGCTAAAATAACAAAGCACCAGGCTCTGGGTGTCTGTGTACTACACAGTTTTTCTCTTTACAGTTCTAGAAACTGAAAAGTCAGAAAGTCCAAGGCCAAAATGCTGGCAGATTCAAGTCTGGCAAGAACTTGCTTTTTTCTTTCTTTTTTTTTCCCCTCAGTTATGATCTTCTCACTGTGAGAAGTTTACAGGGATCATTCTCAGGCCCCCTTTGTTTAAGGACACTGTGGTTTAAATGTAAAACGTCCCCCATAGACTTGTATTTGACCACTTTCTAGTGCTGTTCTGGTAAGTTATGGGACCAATAGGAGATAGAGCAATCTTGGTAGAAGTGAGTCATGGGCACAGGCTTGAAGTTTTATAGCCAGAACCCCCTCTCTGTTCTCTGTCTGCTTCCTGCCTAAAGATATGATGTGCCCAGAAGCCTCCTGCTCCTGTTCCCTATGTTCCCCTCCCCCCACAGGACAGAGCCTTTTCTCTCTGCCAGCCTAGGGGTGCAAATCTTAACCCATGGGTTTGGGGGAGTCACGCATATCTGTATCATGGAAATTTCATAAGAGAAAAGTAACACCTAATGGTTCTGCTTAAGCAAGCAGGTTCCAATGAATTAATGGTATGTAGTGATGTGAGACTTCCCTTTGCGTGCTGTGATTAGCATTAATGGATAAAGAAACTGCCTTGGCCTGATATGGCAGAACTTAGGTAGGCGGAGAAGACAGAATTGAATTCTGGGAGGAAGAAAGCAGAGTCAGAGAAAGCCATGGACCCACGGCTGGAGATAGACGTGCTGAGACTTTGCTGGTAGGCCACAACCTCGTGGTGATATAAAAATGGGTTAAACTAGTATGTAAGAGTTAGTCAATAACGCGGTTTTGATCCTATGCAATGTGCTGGCTTGGTGGGAGCCTAGCCAGTTTGGATGTTCACCTTCCTAGATATGGACGGAGGGGGGAGGACCTAGGACTTACCACAGGGCAGGGAACCCTGACTGCTCTTTGGACTGGAGAGGGAGGGGGAGAGGAGTGGGAGGAAGGGGAGAGGGGTGGGAGGAGGGGGAGGGAAATGGGAGGCTGGGAGGAGGTGGAAATTTGTTTTTTTTTTATTCTCCTTTTATCAATAAAAAAAAAAGGAAAAAAAAAGAAGTTAGAGCTAATGGGCCAAACAGTGTTTTTAATAATTACAGTTTCTGTGTGATTATTTCAGGGCTAAGCTAGCTGGGCGGCCGGGGCCGAACAAGCAGGCTTTCCTGCAACAGTGTTGAACTCAAAATCATAACATTTTGTGAGTTCCCTGAGTACCACAAGGAGCACAGTCTGGGAACTAGAGTCTTAGTGAGGGTTTTTATTGCTGTGAAGAGACACCAGGACCATGGCAATTCTATAAGGTAAACCACTTAATTGGAATGGCTCACTTAGAGTGTCAGAGGTTCAGCCTATTGCCATCATGGTGGAGAGGATGGAGGCATGTAGGCAGAGAAAGTGCTGGTTACATGTTGGCCAGAAGGCAGTAGGAAGTCAACTGACTGACTGGGCGATATCCTGCACAGGAAACATCAAAGCCCCCCACAGTGACACACTTCCTCCAATAAGGCCACACCCACCCCAACACAGCCACGCCTCCAATTAGTGCCACTCCCTATGAGATTATGGGTTCAGTTACATTCAAACTGTGATAGGAACCCCAGGTTGATACTCTGTCTCATTTCTTTGGGCTTTGCACTTTTCCTCAGTGGGACCCATGTTCGTAATTTTCTCCCACACATCGGTCAGCACAACATTCCACACGTGAACACGAGTTAATGGCAATATATTTATTTTTGCAACTTCCTGGATAAAAACCATTCAAGGAACGTTTGGTAAGGTGTTATTCCCATAAAAACATCTTTTAAAACAAGTGGTTTTCTATTTCCCACAAGAGTTAAAATGACATGCGGAAACAGGGTTAGTGCCTTGGCTAGCACAGTACAACTTCAGAAGACACGTGGAGTAAGTAAGACCAGAGAATAAACTACATCATTAACCTCAAGTACACCACTAGAAAACTCACACAGTAGTAAAATATAAAAATCTACAATTATAAATATAAATTTGGTCCATGAAGACATCACAGCAGTATTTACATAAGTTATTAGATCGCTCCTTCAGGTGAATTCTGCAGTTGTAAAATGTTGGATGACATCGGGGATGAAGTGGTTGACTTACAATCTACTATATTAAAAGTTACATTTCTCGCAAACCGGATGACTGCTACAAATACAGCTAAAAATTTGACACTTAGAAACAAATGTTTTCCAAGGATGGGGATTCCTATCATCTATAAATTGAAATTTTTCTGTTAAAATCAATATGGAAAAAAAATACCATAATTCAATTCTTAGAAACCCTGTAAAATTCAATCGTTTTAGTTTCGACATAATAAGTGAATTACAAGAAGTCTTTCAAAAAGGCACACATTGTTAATGGTGTCAATTTGGCAGCAGAATGAGTTACCATCACGTCACGGGAAGTAAACAGACAACAGAACTGACTCATGTTTTCTAACTTTAGAAAGATGAGAACAATGCTTAGACTGGGTTGTCCTGTACCCTTTCGGTGTTAAACTAAAGACTCCAGGCTTTCAGCTATATTTCCATCAGGCAAAGCTGCACCATTACTGTCCAGAGAGGCAGATGGATTCTCTTCCTGCCTTGTGCTGACGAGGCTGAGGACCACTTTGTAGAGAAACTGATACTGTTCCTAGAAAACACAGAGAGGGAGATCACAAACAGGAAGCTCCACAGAGACATGAATTTGCAGAAGCCAGGAATGGATTTCAGATGCATTTTGGCAGTGTTCACAGAAGGGTGCAGGGCTGTATTAAGGGCTTGTGCTCAGCGGAGGTGCACAATCTACATTTGGTTTTTACCTATTTGGCTACGTCAAAATTGTTTTGTAATGAATGAGCAAGTGGACATTGGATTTGGAGGAGAAGCCCATGCACATCAGACAGTCATAAGCACTCAGTTCTTATTCCTTTGTTTTCTGCAGTCGGAATATGATGCAAATGCAGTTTGTTGGTGCTCAGCATTTATAGCCTTTTCAAAAGCAATGTCTTTCTTTCCCCTTTCTGCCTCTTTCTTTGTCTCATAAACCTGAAACTGGTGTTGAACTCACCATGTAGCTGAGGATGACTTGAGACTCTTGTCCCTGCCTCCCAAGTCATTGGACTATTCATCCATGTTTTGTGGGGATCAAAACTCATTCCTTATGCTTTTTAAGGAAGCATTCTACTAACTGAGTCATATACCCCAACCCTCAAAGATAAGCATCTTACTTTCCTTTAATCACTGTGTAATCACATGTTTCTGTGCATCCACAGAAAGGGCTCAACAATGACTGTAGTATATCACCAGAGCATAGCACCTTGACTGGACACACTGCTCAGCAAATGTTCTTCACACTCTATCATTCTGCCTGCTTTGATGGTCTGCCCTGAGAAAATGGGTTTCATGCTACCAGATGATCCTTCGATGAGGCCCTTATCTGTAATCAGCTAAGAAGACAACAGTGATGCCAGGACTTCTAAATCTGCCGGAGACTCTCATCAAGTTCGGCATTACTTTGTTACAATAATAACAACTTCCAGGTTCTTTCTAAGCTAAACTGTGGAACAGGAGGTAGTGTGTCTCATTCTTGACTGTCATGACTCTTTCCTCTTAAAAGCACCCAGGAATCAGTAATTGGTCAATTTAAGATCCCGGATTTACTAGGAGTTTTAGCTGGGGTCATTCTTGTGGATTCTTGGAGCATTCCATAGCACCAGAATTCTCCCTAACCTCATAGTGGCTCTCTCTATCAAGATATCTCTTTCATTGCTCTCTCACTACATCCCTCCCCTTCCACCATCCTGTTCCCTCAGGTTCTCACCCCCCTTCTTTGTTCTGCCCTGCCCCCTGTTTACCCAAGAGATCTTATTTAATTCTCTATTCTAGGGCAATCCATTTGTCTTTCTTAAAGTCCTCCTTGCTACATAGCTTTTCTGGAGCTGTGGATTGTAGTCTGGTTATTCTTTGTTTTACATCTAATTAGTATCCACTTATGAGTGAGGACATATAGTAGAGAGGGTGCCTGAACTGTCCTTCCCTTGTAATCACATTGGTGAATAGCCAGCCCAACTATCATCATAGAGCTTTCATCCAGTAACTGATGGAACCAGATGCAGAGATCTGTAACCAAGCACTAGGATGAGTTTCGGGAATCCAACTGAAGAGAGGGAGGAGGGAATATATGAGCAAGGGAGGTCAAGATCATGAAGGGGAACTCTACAAAGACAGCGGAACAGAAACTCTAGACTGACAGGTGTGGAGCCTCCATGGTACACACTAAGCCCTCCATATGTGGGAGACAGTGGTGAAGCTTGGACTATTTGAGGAGCCTCTGGCAATAGGACCAGGATCTATCCCTGGTGCATGAGCTCACTTGATAGAGTCCATTCCCTGTAGTGGGATGCCATGCTTAGTCTTAATGCAGGGAGCAGGGGCTTGGTCCTGCCCCAACTTAATGTGCCAGACTTTGTTGAGCTGTTACCCATTGGGAGGACTGGACTGGAGGTGGGCTGGGGGGAGGGGGAGTAGGAGAGAGAACTGTGGTTGGAATGTAAAATGAAACTTTAAAAGTTAATCAATTAAAAAAAAAAGGAAAGAAACCCAAAAATCAAAACAAAAAACAACAAACCAAAAAGAAACTGGATTTGGCTAGAGAAGAGTTAATAGTTCTAACATTTAAGTCTTTGAGATGTATCTCCTGGGCTTCTGTGAAGGCCCTACTTGAACCCCAGGAATTTAAGTCCATAATTTGCTGAAGAAATCGATTTGTGGTTAATTCCACTAAAGATATTACGATTCACAATGAATCCTGTAAAAAGGGATGGTGTGACTTAGATTTTTTTTTTTAATCTGCCAGTCTTCTACAAGGTGCAGATTTGTAATTTAGCTTGAATGTTACCAACCACTGTGATCTTCCTTATATAGGATAAAAAGGCTTTAGTACCATCTAGGAAGTGATACTTCAAAAATGAAAGATGAGGTTCATCACTTACAATATCAGTGAAGACTCCCGGCCTCATTAAATTGATCATCTTGGCTACTTGATAAACATCCATGGAATTTTCTTTTTCTAGTTGGTGCATAAGTGTTGTCAGAGCACAGAAAGTTCCTGCTGTTACGCCTCCATGCCTTGCAGTAAAGAGAAAAGGTAAAGACTCCATTCAGATGCATCAAATGCCTTTGTAACTGAGAGCACAGTCTTGAAATGGCATGTCTTTCCTTCTTTTCATTGTACAAGACTTAAGGTTGAATTGGACAGAGTGCCAAGTGTTCATGGCATTAACAGCAAAGTCCTTTATAGAAACTTTACTGTTTGCGTAAGCATAGTTATTTTTATTCTATTAAATGGGCAGGTAAAACATGTTTGACTGAAGTTACAATATATATATATATATATATACTATATACCTTATAGAATAGCTATATAACACAATTCTAGCATTTTTCATTGTTACAGAAACAGAAAAAAAATCATTGGATAAAGAGCTCTCTTTCAGAAAAAAACAGAAACAAACCCAACAAGAAACATGAAACAATAGTCATTTTTTACTCCTTCCTCAAGAAGTGAATAGCTGAGACATATCCTGGGGTAGCTTCCAGTGCTGAAAACTTGTCTCATCTCAACAAATGCCCCCGCTATAAAGCGTAAGAGCAGATTCTGTGTTCATATCTAAGTCTTTAGCCTTTACCAGAAGTTACAAAAAAGGGAAAATGTTCTGTGTGACCTTTGATGATAAACAAATCCACTCTGGTTGAATCAGCACATGCGCACAAAGCACCAGGCTGGTCTGAAGACAAGAGAAGCATGCATATACCCAGAGGTGTACAGCGATTGAGACTGTGAAACTTACTCATCGTGAACAATCATGGGCCCATCCCTGTTAGCAGCTTCGTCTTTGATAATACTTATAAGCTCAAATGTTTTACTAATGGGACCATCCGGGTTTGGCCATTTGGGGCACTGAAAATGCCTTACTTCCAGAACATAATCATCCTACAAGAAGAAAGCACAAATTAGTGTTTTTAAAGGGTGCTGGCTAGTAAGAGTTTATCACAAGTGGAACAACTGGAAAAAAATTAGAAACTGAAGCTAGATAATGAAAAGAAATATCATCTCTCATTGTGGAAGGAGAAAATCATTGCAATGGGACAAATGTCTCAAAATCAGTTTTATGCAGTAAATGTAAACTTCCCAGACAACCAAAATACTATTAACAAAGAAAATAAAGTCATGTATTGACTCATCAAATATCAAGAATTATTATAAGCTAAAATGAAGGGATTTCCATGTTACCAGAGGGAGCAATGAGGAGCCCACTGGAAAGGGGTGGTGACGCTAGGAACAAGTCCATAATGCTACATGTGTGGCTGAGCTGGTACTGCTGATTTGTAAGCGCTGGGACATTAGGGCAGTGATAGTGTATGGAAAATATACGTGTACTCTTGACTTGCAAAAAGGAATACAAAAAATAAAGGTAAGATACAAAACATTTAGAACACAATGCTACATAGGAAAAAGTGTCTTGATTTCAGACATATCTTGTTGTGGTTTTCAGTCTGGTTTTGGTGCAAAGAATAGAACCCAGGGATGCCTGCATGCTACACCTTCATTCTGCCACTGAACTGCATCCTTGATCCCCAACAGGGTTTTTCTTAACAGTGAATGTTAAGTGATAGATTCTTCATAACAAAATGGGTGAGGTAATAAAATCCACATGAATCAGGCTTGTAAACCTTCATTTACAAAATAAATAAATAAATTTTAAATTACATAAAAGAATATTTGCAACATATGTAGCTGGAAAGGGATTAGTAGCTAGACTCTAAAAAGACCCCACATAAGTAAATAAGTCAGTTGTTAAGGCTCTAATGGAAACTTGGGCAAAATCCCTGACGGCTTACCACTAGAAATTAATTACCAATGCAATGACCAATACAATTTTGGAGAGATATTCACCTTCATTTTCAACAAGGAAAATTCAAACTAATGGAGCAAAAAAATGTCATTTCATCCCCAACACAAGCAGTGGAGAGAAGAGTCCAAGTTTCCTGTGGGCTCTAAACGGGAGGGCAATAGGCCCACTTTTCCAGCAATCACAACACTGAAAAGTTGAAAGTGCTGATTCTCCATGACCCTAAGGTGGACCCATGAAAAATTTGCATATGTGTAAACACATTTCATTCGGTGAGGTACCACTTGAAATAGCAAAAATCTGAACAAAACAAAATGAAGCAAAAAGACCAAAAAACCAACTTCAAACAAGTAGTGGCCTAAATATAAGATAGAGAAACCAAGCCGGGCGATGGTGGCGCACGCCTTTAATCCCAGCACTCGGGAGGCAGAGGCAGGCGGATCTCTGTGAGTTCGAGACCAGCCTGGTCTACAGAGCTAGTTCCAGGACAGGCTCCAAAGCCACAGAGAAACCCTGTCTCGAAAAACCAAAAAAAAAAAAAAAATAGAGAAACCATAATGGATATGTTGATAGCAGAAGCAAACAGAATTGACATATACCCAATTACGAAGTAAGTCAAAAGAATTCAGGAACAGGTTACTATATCTGAAGGGAGGACAACATGAACGAGTAGGAACGTGAAGGATCTTCAAGGTCAAGATTAGGTTCCTTTACTGAACTCAGTAGCCTGTGAATCATTTACTGCATCACTGTACTGTATTATATATACTATGTTAAAAATAGTCTTTATAAAAAATAAATAACAGACACCCAGATTTTGACTTTCGTTATTTAACAAACTTTCTGGATGGTGAAGTGAGTCTGTTCCATACAGCATCATCTTTTACCTCTTTACCAGCCTCAAATGCTATGACTTTTAAGAGACAGTAGCTATAAACGAAGTGGATGGAAATGCCTACTTTATCTTGCCTTCCCACCCGTTGCTTTAGAACTACCTATTATTCCTGGACTGGCTTTCTAGAGATTAGGACACTAACGACATTTGATTTACATACTTGAGATGCATTGAACTGGAGTTAGTCATAAATGCTTATTATTTAGTGTGTTTTCTGTAAAATACTAGGGAAAGGCTGTATTTCCTAAGGCTGAGCTAGGCAATGAGAGGGATCGGATAATCAGTCGAACAAGACAACGGATCTGTAATGAATATTTTCTTGAAATATGCCTTCTTACTAACGACGGAGACCTATGAGAGGAAAGCATGACACCGTGCTGATTTTAAAACAAAAGATGTGGAATTAGGCTCTGCCGTTAAGAGCACTAGCACCTCTTCAGAGGACAATTCCTAGCACCAATGTGATGGCACCTGCAGCTCCCATTCTAGGGGATCTGATGCCTTCTTTTGGACTCCATGGGAACTGCATGCATGTGGTGTACAGACAAAAAAGCAGATAAGACATCCATTTACAGAAAATAAAAATTAATCTCAAAGTAAAGTGAATTAAAATTAAATTTTTTAAAAAATATTTTTAACCTAAGTTCTCTCGGCAACCAATCTGGAGTAAAAGAGAAATCTTTGCTTTTCTGACAACACAGAGTTAAGGATTGTCTAGTTTAGCTAAGATTAATGGCTTGATGATTCTGTCTGATTTTGGAAGTAAACATTGTAAGTAAAGGAATATTGGTTAGTTCTGGAATTTTGTGCATTTGTAAGAAATCGAAATCTTTTCCACTTCTTAAAAAAGGGGGAGCCTAGGCAGTTTGGATGCTCACCTTAGGAGACCTGGATAGAGGTGGGCGGTCCTTGGGCTTCCCACAGGTCAGGGAACCCTTATTGCTCTTAGAGCAGATGAGGGAGGGTGACTTGATTGGGGGAGGGGGAGGGAAATGGGAGGCGGTTGCGGGGAGGAGGCAGAAATCCTTAATAAATAAATAAATTAAAAAAAAAATTTAAAAAAAGGCAAGATTTTCTGAGTGATTGGGAGCATGGGAGAGGCTAGAAGGGAAGCAGGAGGAAGGGAGGGAAGCTGAGAAAAATAAACAGTTCAATAAAACAATTAAAAAAAGAATTATAAAAAAAGAAAGATTCCCAAGTTAGCACATGTCTCACAGAAGAGCAGGGCATGTGTTCATCCCTTAGCATGTCTCCATACCTGAGTAGCTTCTAAGATGAAGTCTTGAACTATCAGTTTTTCCTCATTCGACAGACATTTGTGTTCTTCAGACATAAGAGTGACTTTGAAGCTTTCACAGTTGATGGGCTCGTCTTTATTTGGCCAGTAAACAAATTCATCTTCTGCCTGAAGGAGACCAAGGAAGGGCATAGACTTTCAGACTGGCTCATTGGTTTGATTGTGAAATAAGATCCTTAGTTGGCGTACAAATTTCAAATCAAAATTTTCTTTAAATAACAAAATTTACCATTAAAATGATCTTGATATCTTAATGCACCTTAGATATGTGTGTAAAATAAAACCTCGCACCACCCAAACTATTGCCATGGCATTTTGTGCTCCTGACTCAACAGTAGTAGCATTACTGAGCCTGTTGCTTCTATAACTGACAAAGCAAGAGCTCATCAGTTTCTAGCATGATTTGGAATCTCTGTGACTTTAGATACGCGAACTGAGTATGAGGGTTAATTAAGGATATATGCAAAGCCCAAGTCAAACATTAATGTTGACTAAGTCTTTAGGTTTTACAAACACAGAGAAAAGAGTGGACGTGCCACTGATATTCTGATTCTGTAGAGACTCTTTCTTTACAAGTTTATATTGTTTAAAAAACGAAGCTTTCTAGTATGGACAGGAGAGGAGCTCATGGGGCACCATTCTAGTTGAGGAGCTGAGGTGAGAACAGCTTGCAGAGGAGGATTTATTCTTCTTTGGGGCTATGGCACTTGTAGGGTGCCCATATTCCAATGGACAGTGATGTATCTATGCATATATGGTCAACAATAATTGTAGTGAACTCTTTAAAAAGGATAAACCAAACACTTCATGTTGGGAGAGGTGTGTGTTGGGAAAATCCAGGAGTTGGGGGTGAACCTATTTCACTTTATGCATGTATGAAATTCTCAAAGAACAAATTTGAAAGTTTCCTAAATCTCCCTCTTCTTCAAAAAAAGACTCACACTACCAAGTCAACATGGAACAGCCTTGGTTGATATTATTAGGAAAATGTAACTACTTCTTCAACTATGCCTTCATGGGATTGTAAACAAAATAATAAAATAAAAACACAGAGACTTAAATGGGATTTTCAACACAATGTTATGTATTTTATCTTGAAAATGCCAATAGAAGAGTAAGGACTTGGGTCATTTGTAGTTGCGCTCCTGATGTGCTTACGTAGCATCATAAATGCATCTTTAGCAATTTTAATCTTTCATTTAGATCTCTCATTCATTACTTCGATCCAGTAGGACTATAGACTATATAACTAATCCAGCCCAGCAAAGCACGACTCCAGGGAGATTAGTCCATTAGGTAGAAATAAGATTACCTTTTTGGTGTGTGCATGATAGGCTTCTGGCTATTGCAATATTATGTTATCCTTGTAAGAAATGAAACAAAAGTGACCTACCATGTTTTGACCATCTGGAATCATCACCACCAGCTGGGCATTATGATCCCATATCATCCTCCAGAAGTCCTTAATGGTGTGTAGAAGGGGATGCTGGGTGATGATAAATTCATTGCTCTGGTAATAACCCTACAAAACCAAAGACAAGATAAAAGAACCCTGATAGGACTTGGCAGAGAAACATGTTTTGTGTTAAAGTAGTAAATTTAATTGTAGATATAGTATTGAAATAATACTGAATTACAACTAGCATTTGCTGGGTACTGTCTATTTGCTAGGTATAGTTTCCTTCCTATTAAAGAATCAATGAGACAGAGATAGAAACCATAACTTTCATTTTAATGGTGACCAAACTGGGGTAAAATTCAGTGTTGAGGGCAACTTTATCTTAAGCAATGCTATGACCACTAGGAGCAGAAGTACCAAAATGGCTTGTGCACATGCGTCTTGCACTAGGTAGAGTGGAAATCCATGACAGAGTTTACAATCCTTATTGTCCACAAGCTCCTGGCATCAGAATACTAAATCTCACACCTCTTCACCATAGGTCACCTGTCTTGGCCTCATGGCTGCCTCCCCTATGAGAGGGATCAGGAAGGCTCCTTTCTGGTTATATCTATGAAGCCTGGAAAGTGGGGTAACTGGATCAAATGGTTTCCATGCTGTGTACTGTGTGGTCTTTCACTTCTCCCACGGACTCATCTGAAGTGGGGTGTGTTCGACAGCAGTATCTGCATATCACCTTGTTCCCCACACGCATATTCTCTAATCATGTCTTTGCTGGCCAACTAGAACAATGGCTTGGGCATTAAGATTAAGACTCTCATTTGAAACCAAGCTGTGTGATTGACCATCCTGCGATGTTAATAAAGGATCATGAAACCATCAAAGCACCCAGCCACTCAGCAGACAACCTCCTTGGAAAAGGTCATTAGAAACCCAATAGCTCAAGTGAATCCAGTATACAGGGAAGATCTATGCTAAAAACCTGGGGTGCTAACTATAGTGAATTTGAGCTTCCTGTGTCCTGCGGATGTGTCCTGTCTCTGCCACATATTGGTTTGAGGAATGGAAACATATGATTTATATTTGTCCATTAGCTCTAAAGGGTGAATTTGAGACCCTGTGCTAACTTATTAATTTTGCTTGAGATTTCTTTAGTTCCAGCACACATGAAAACCTCAAGGTGTGCTGGTTTTCCTCTGGTCGCTAATAACTGTGTGCCATAATTATGTCCTAGAGGTGCTGTTGGGAGCCAGCCTGCTCTGCTGTTAATTCTGATAACACGCAGGCTTTTGGTAAGCTCTCCCAGGATGTCTTTGACTTACCATGATGTAGGATGCATTGATGTAGTCTGTGCCTTCCCCACTCAGCGACGAAATGCCCACCCTCGATCTCTCCACTGGAACACAGAACATTCCAAGTAAACAAACGTGCTCGCTGTGATGAGCCACTTTCCCCCAACAACTCCCAAATGTTAACCAAAGTTACACTTCTCAACGAGAGCCTTTGATGGTTAAACTAATCGGCTAATGAATTGTTAAAGCCAAGTTTTTCATTCTGGATAAGACGCCAAGGACTTGAGTCCTTTTAAATGATCACATACTGGGTATAATTAGAATAATATGACAACAGACATAACATTATGATTGGTATACATGTCTATTAAAGATAGATGTGCGGGCCTTTTGTTATGGAAATAAAAACCCGAGTGGATTTCTCAGGATTCCGAGTAACATACCAGGGATGATGGACGATGCTCTGTTCTTCTCTCTGTTGCACTGCTTCAGGGCTGCTGAGTAATCACTCTGAAGAATATTGGACTGACTCAGAAGCTGATACGGGAGGCAAGGAAGAGTGCAGGTCATTTCACACACGGCCACAGATGCCCGAACCACACCGACAACCCCTCGACAAAAGAAGGACACTGCAAACGTGGCCGACTTATTTCCTATGGCTTGATTTAAGCCCCTTTCTAGTCACGTCCTGAAGCATCTAGGCTGTATTTCAAGACCTTTGATTATGAGAGAGACCCCCTGATGGCTTCCTTTGTGGCCCTGTGCCCTCCTTCTCCACTAATTACTTTCACTGGTGTTAAATAGTTATTAAATTTCTGGAAGGAATCCTACAAACTACTTCATCAGGATGCTAAAGTGTGTACTGTTGGTTTTCGGTGACTGAAACCTTAAATACCATTCTATTGACACTGCCCTATAAATGTCGTAAACACACACCTTCTTGGTACCAAATAATTATGTGTTTCATAAAGTAGATGGGCTGATTTTCCACCTAGATTTTTTTTTCCCCACCAATATTTGGAAATTTTTGTTTCTTAAAAATCTGGCAAAGCCTTATTTCCTACTCCCACCTTTACAGTATGTTTTTATTTAAGGTTAGAAAATACTTCTAGGGGGCTAGAGAGATAGCTCAGTGGCAATGAGCACTGACTGCTCTTCCAGAGGACCACAGTTCAATTCCCAGCACCCACATGGCAGCTTACAAGTTTCTATAACTCCAAGATGTGACACTCTCACACAGACATACATGCAGACACAATGTCAATGCGCATAAAAATAGATATATTATCTTAAAAAATGGAAAAATATTTCTAAAGTATTAATCATGTTCTATGACCCCTTCCATTTTTGAAAATAGGGTCTCATTCTGTGGCCCAGGCTGATGTTGAATCTGTGGCAACCCTTATGCCTCAGCATCTTGAATGCTGGGATTCCAGGTGTGGGCCATTGTACCCAGCATGTACCTACTTAGCTTGTGAATATTTTCCTCTTCCTGCATCAAGGGCAGACTTGTGCCCATTCCTTGTGTTTTTTCTCAGCTTCCAGCCTGATATTATATTTGTTGGAGCTGTAGTTGTATTAGTTGAGAGCCACCTGATATGGGTGCTAAGACCCGAACTTAGGTACTCTGGAAGAGCAGCAATCAATCTTAACTGCTGAGACATCTCTACGGACTTCAGAAAACCACTTTTTAAAAAGAGCTATGTGACTGTTCTCTATGCTTCCTCAAACACAGTTGGTTTATAAAGCTGATTTTTTTTTTCTGATTTTAAGAACTCTGATTTTAATGAAAAGTCAGGCAGGCATTAAGGTTGATAACGAAAGCCTGTTCTAAGTGCTATCACTACAGTGGCAGACAGTGAGGTGCTCACACAGGAGAGACGACTTTAGCTTGATGTTAAAGGGTACCACAAGATACTTCCAATTGTGAGAGGAACAGATTTCTCCTGATGATCTCTGTGAACTATCAGCCATTTCTACATCTGACTGATGCGGTCAGATATAGTTAGAAGCTCATTCTGCTGGCACTTGTGAGTCAGGCTGGCAGCAAGGATGATGACCTAGTCAGCCGTCACAGTAACAAATCTAGGCAGACCCAGTAGGGACTTGAATTAAATCCACAACCGGAGGGACAGAAAACAGTCAAGACATGTTTGACAGGACGTAAGCTCCATTAGATTCAGGAGACGACAATGTTAAAGATGTCATTGAGGCTTAGTTGGAATTCGAGGTGATAAAGCTGATTTTTTAAAAGCTTGTTGCACAAAGAGACAGGCATTACCAGATCATTTTCATACACATCTGTCAATATATTGTCCCAATCGTCCCTCCTCTAATGCCTTATCCTTCTTCTCGCCTGCTTCTTGCTGTGTTCTCGTCATTTGGTTTGTAACTTTGTTATCTGGTTTCAACGCCCCACTTCTGTGACACAGCTCCTGCAAAAGTTCAGCCCCATTGCCTTCTGCCCAGGAATTCCTTTGTTATCAGCATTTGCTGCCTCTTCATTTTTCTTTCTGCTTGAAATCTTACTTTCTTTGGATTCTTTTATCTGTCACCATTCCTTATTCTCTCCTGCTTTCCACTTACCCCTCTTAACTCCTTTCATTCCTGCTTTTTTTTTGAAGTACTGGGGTTTGAGCCTAGGGCATGGTGTGTGCTAGGTAAGAGCTCTCCCACTGAGCTGTGTCTCTCTCTATACCTTCTCTCAAACCTTCATAAACACCTCATTTTTAGTACTCATCTTACCCAGATCCCAGACTTCAAATAAGCATCTCCAAGTTAATCCAGGCTTTATCTCTTACCATTTAAATTCAGTATTAAGTTACGTACTACACACCTTAACTGAAGCATGTTCCGCTATTGTTTGGTGATGGTTTGAATGTGCTCCTCAAGGCTTCATGTGTTCAAATTTAATCCCTGCTGTGAGGTATTGAGAGTGTGAAAACTGAGGTCAGCTATGGTGTATAGAGGTGGAGATTTGGGGAGGTGACTAGGATTACATTAAGTCTTTAGGTTAGAGCTCCCATGAATGAATCCTAGTAGCTTTATATTTTATAAGAGGTGGAGAGTTTTACACACACACGCACACACAGACACACACACAGATACACGAATGCAAATGCTTATCATGTTGTCAGGTGATGTTCTGAGAAACTCGAGACTTTGCCATTTAGCAAAAAAGCCATCAGCGGATGTGACTCCTTGTACCATGTGTCCATAGAATCACACCCAAGGAAACTTTTTGTTTCTAGAGCCCTGTACCTCAGTCATTTGATTTAACAAGAAAAATTTTGCTAATATGCCTCTAGAAATTCAAAGTTACATAGACATACAAGTGATCTGAGCAATTGTCCTCCACCACATCCTGTGTTTGCGTGCCTTTTCTCTTGAATTCTCAGTCACAGAGACCATCGCCCCCTCCTACTTAACAGAGTATGAGCTATTATAGTTGACTTTTCTCCTTTGCAAATGTTTGACTTGTAGGACAAGTCAAACGAGTCCTCTTCTGGATGCACACAGTTAGTCCCTAAGTTGCACCCTCATCTGTGCACCTACAGAATCTTTCCTTCCACAGTGGGACGTCCCAGAGTTCTGGGTTTGTCTACTTTCTTATCTTTCTCTCTCGATAGAATGCAAGCACCATGAGAGTAAGAGTTGAATGTGCTCTTTTAATTTTTAAAGATGTATTTTAATTTAAATTATGTGTGCATGTGTATGTGTGTGTGTGTGGTTACATGTATATGTGAGTTCAGGTATCTGAGGAGTCCAGAAGAGGATTCTGGATTCCCTAAAGCTGAAGTCACAGGCTGTATATGAGCTACCCATTGTGGGTGCTTTGAATAAATGTGGGTCCTTAGCTAGAGCAGATCAGATCTCCCAACTGTTGAGCCTTCTCTCCAGCTGCTCCTTTACTATGTGAGTGTGTGAATGTCTGTGTGTGAGCGCGCACGTGTGTGTGTGTGTGTGTTTATGTAGAGACTGGAGGTTGATACCACATATCTTTGTCAGAAGTTCATTTTTCCCGAGTAATCTCTAACTGAACCTGGACCTCACTGATTCACTTAGACTGATGAGACAGCGAGCCTAGAGATGCACAGGAACCTGCTTCCACAGGCTGGATTACAGGCCCCGCACCACTTATGTGAAGTTTTTCCTGTGGGGTTGGGAATGCAAATACACACTCTCATGTTCATGCAGCAAGCACTTTACCAACTGAGCCATCGCCTCAGCCCACAAGTTCATAGTTCAGTACTAACCACTGAAGCCTGCCATCTAATAGGTATCTGGTAAGTATTCATAGAATAGAGATGTAATTTGTTTTAAAGAAAATTCTCTTTATATGAACTTGAATGAATACTGTTTTAAATGAGACAGTGCACCTTACACCTGCGTTTCCATGCTTATATTGTGAACAGGAACAAAAGAGCCAAATCTCTGTTTTGAAGAATGTTTAAGTTTTATTTCTATTTCAACCCTGACTAATTCATCTTAAGTCGTATGAGTTCTCTTATGTGGCTGTGCACTGGGTTAATCATATTTAAGTGAGATTATATTGACAATAAAATATATATTTTATATTGATATAAAGGTGATATAACTTCAAAATTAGGAAGTGAGATTTCCTTTTATCTCTGTAAAGGTTATGCTTGCCAGCTAATTTTCTTGATTTATGTTTCTTTATTATTTCTAAAAACCAGACTGTATACTTTCTCCAATCCATCCCTTTGAAACCCACATAGGCCTGCTGAGAAAGACACGGCATCTTTCTGAAAACAAAGTCTGGGGTCAGCAGTCACCCCAATCTTTTTCTTCCTTTCCCAGAGCACAAAAAGGGAAGCTCCAAGAAGGTAGAGGTAGGGGGCTGACAGTTAGCACACTATGTTGTGGGCTAGGCAAAGAGCAAGAAGAAAAGATCTCAATCTAAAGCTTCTGAGCCTTTCCTAGGGTCTTCTCAATTCTCCCCAGATAGTTTCTCCTTAGAAAGTAACCCTGTTTCTCCTGAAACCTTGAGAAGCTTAAGGATAGCGTGGGTTGTGTGCAGGGAAAGGACAGCCCTCATTTCCAGGCTCAGCCTGTACCTTCTCTGGTACAAGATGCAGGTCGGCTAGCACGCACTTTCTGAAATCTTTGCAAAGTTATTTCCAAAAGTCGGAGCACTAGCATTTTGGAAATTCGGGAACAAACAAAGCATGTCTCCCTCCCTCACTGGTTTTTCTTCTGCGAGACTGGTGAGTGGGAGAAACTGGGGTTGAGGCAGCTATTGTGGGTAGGTGACCTGTTCTAGCCCAAGGGTTTCAAGTGAGACACAGGTTGTCTCCAAGAGTAGCAGGAACAGCCTGAGCCACTGCTCTTGTGCTGAAGTGGTCTGGTTCTTTTGAAAGCAAAAAGAGTACTTCTCCAGTTTGTATTCTGAGTCTTGTCTGTTCATTCTGTAATTCTGCGTCCTTCTTTCCTGGGTCACATCTGCATTTATCAAAGTTAGCCCACGGTTTCTGACAACTTTTCCTCTTGTTACTAGAATTAAGCGTCTCTTTAAACTCTATCTCCTGGCCCTGGCACCTTTTGTAAGGAACAAGGGTGATTCAAATGCAAAGCCATTATTCCAGCAACACTCCCAACTCCTCCACGTGGGCCTTGTCTAGTCAAATGAGGAGCTACAGGGACATTCAGTTCTGTAGTGACAGCAGAGAGGCATTGAAGCAAGGAAACTCACCTGGAACTGTTTTTCTAATTTTGTCTTCCCTGTTGGTCCAGGTATGAGGAGTGTATTAACATAGGAATGAATGTGGCTGTCCGGCACCTCTGTTTCTTTGCTGAGTATGGCCTCAACCAGTGTGTCATGAATGAAGACGTACTGCTCCTGAGAAAACAATGGTGACAGGAAGACAGCTTTAGATTTTCTGGCGGATACCTAGGTATAAATGCAGAAACTTGCATTGACAGAATGCTAGCGTTCAACAAAATGGCCATGAGAGGTCTTGCCAAAGATTGCTAATGGTTAGAAAGCAGACCGGAGAGGGGGTCCAGAGAGAAACAACCTCTCTCTCTGTCCCACGTCGATCTTGGTGAAGACAAGGACAGAAAACTCGCAAGGGTAAAGCAAAGTCCTCTGCCCTCCTGCAGTCTCAAACCTCACCAGAAGCTCTGGGGCCAAGGGAGTGCTTCTCATGGGAAATACTTTGCTCTCCTGGTAGCCTGTTACATATGAGCAAAGTAGGCTCTTGGTTAGGTATGTGTCATTGCAACACAAACCCAGACATTCCTGGGAGGAGGATCGCTCAATCAAGGAATTGTTTCCCTCAGATTAGTCTGTGGGTGTGTCTATGGGGGTATTTTCTTGATTGTGAAGAGATGTAAGGGGGTCTACCCCACGGCACTGTGGGTGATGCCATCCCAGGGCAGGTAGGTGTTGGCTGTATAAAAACGGTAGCTATGGAAGTCAGGGGAATTGAGAGTCGGCAATCTTCCAGAATCTCTACTTCAGTTCCTTCCCTGTCTTCCATGGCTGGTGGACTGAAACCTGTAAGCCAAACAAACCTTTTTCTCCCAAATGGTTCTGGTCACACTGTTCTGTCACAGCCACAGGGAACAAGTTTGTCTGGTTTGTATTCAAACACTCTCCTATATTTCATTAGTTAGACTTCTCTCTGGTTCTGTCTAGCAGAAAGTTATCTCAGTGATGGAATTTGGCTTTGGCTTGTTATTATTTTTTTTTTTTTGTTTCAGACTGGCCACATATGTATTAGTATGCTTACGTTGGTATCATAACTTTCAATCTATAATTATTTTCATTTGAAAATAGGAAATAATAACACAGAGATCTTTAAACTCTGCCCTGTCTTATATTTGATCATGTACTTTAAATAAAAGCAACCAAATCCATTAATTTCCCACATTGAGCAGCGTTAGCTGTTCACTCGCATGGGTGGCTTTTGACCGTTCTACTGAGGCTGAGACTTTACCATAGCTCATACCATCCGAAAGCCCTCATTTTCTCACAAAATGGGCAGAATTTAGCTGTCCTAGTCATGACTCATTTGTAACTTACTGTTATAGGTCGAACTGTATTTCCTTGAAAGATAAATTGAAACTCAGCACAGGAATACCTCTGAATACAGTCTTACTTATAGATAGCGGTACCACAGGTATGATTAGCATAGAGAGGTGGCGGGCATTCACATTAGAGAAGGGAAGTTTAGACACAGAGGGAAGAAAGCCATGAAGAGACAGAGGGAAAAATTAGAATAATGTTCCTATGATCAAGGATACACACAGCCCCAGAATCCAAAACAAGGCCAGAAAGCACACAACTCTCCAAGCTTATGGAGGATCGAAGCCCGGCAAAGACTTCACTGATGGCCTTTTTCTGAATTCAGCCTGTAGCAAATACATTTCTGTCATTGTTATTTTTACTATAAGTAGTCCCTCCTTACAGCCATTCTCAGAGACCAACGCACCTAGATTTCAGGAACACCTCCATACTTTAGATTACTAAAGATGTATTTAAAAAGTCATACCTCCGTTTGCACCAAATAATTTCTTTGTGAACGAATGTGTTTTAAGAAGCCAAATATGTTGACGGTTCCTTCGTGTTGAATCTGTTGCAGCATACTGTCCAGAACAATATATGTGCCTGTTCTCCCGACACCAGCACTGACCAGAAGAAAAGAAAGAAAAACTCTTTAATGTCAAGTACAGTAAGAGTGTGAAGGTAGGTCACTATTAGCTGTCACATTGAGAAAAACAGCTCCATTCCCCCAAGAGAATAAGCCATAAGTAAACTTCGTGATCTAAAATTGGAGAGTTTGGCAGTTTGGGCTAACACGTTAAAATAAATAAGTTTACTTTTTGGTTGTTTCTGCTGTGGGTCAAATTGCAAGGCAACCTAGCTGTTTCTGAGGGATGTTTCAAAAACAGTTCCAAGAGTTACTGTTGTTTGTCTACTCTACAAAGAAAATATTATGCATTGGGATACATGAGTAAAGCAGACATTTAGTTTGACAGAAATGAAGCCGTCAGCTTCAACAGATTTGAAAGGTAAAGGTCCCAGGGTCTGTGCTGCCAAGTAGACATGTTTGCAAAGGTTTTCACACTAATGAGAAAAAGAGAACTCGATGGGGCTTTCAGCTGAAAATTTCATCTCCGAGAGTACACAAGGAATAAAGCACATCTCCTGCCATTTCTAAAGGGCCATTATTGTCCACCTTCTTTAGAGCCGCTGTCTGAGGGACAGAATCCAGGCAGGGCTTCTTTTCAAAAGTCCCCACAAGTACTACAGTTCGAATTAGCACCTGTTCTGCACAATAGTCAGACCCTTGTCCCTTTGCCGAGAGACAATCCCTGACCTTCAGAAGCCCGCTTCCTTGAATTCTCTGGTTTTCTTCAGTTTATTGTCAAGTTACCAGATTAAAAAAAAAACCACCAGGATCAACCTCTCCAACTTTATCTGAGAACAAGACCAAGCAGGTGATTAAAATGTGTCAGATGAGCTGTGTATCAAAGTCGCTGCTGTGTAAACACAGCCCCTGCTTCTCCTCAAATCCTACATAAAGAAGTCAAAGTGATTTGGGCAGTGATGATGCTTGTCATACTTGTTTAGTATTAGCTTTGATTATTTTAACTGTAGAACATTACAGTGACATCTCCAATACGAACTGCTCTCTTTTTCTCCCCCGCCCAACTGTGTTATTCCTTTTATCAGCCTCCTCTTGGAAAGTCTAGTTCTTGGGCAACAATGAATTGCTAATAGAGTCAGCGTGACTTTCAAGGAGCTGGGGAAACAAGAAAGAGATTTGGGGGAGCCAAAGTATTTAAAAAATTATCAGGTTTATCTTGCTAAATTTCTCCTCGTCTGAGTGCCTTGCTTTCTCTAATATATAAAGCTGGCATGATAAATTCGACAACAGATTAAGTCAGGACAAGGATGATGTTTTAAGCATTTTCACCCTATGGTGTTGTGTGTGGCTAACAGATGTTAGGAAGAAAGCAGCGCTGTCCCTAACTCATACAGTTAATAAGCTGAAGTCCAGTTCAGATAGAGCAACATCTCCAGCCTTCCAGTTGTGACATCTCCAGCCTTCCAGTTGTGAGTCTAGCATACTCGGTCTTACTGGTCAGTGCTTAGGAGGACAGGAAAATAATTTAACTTCTCCTACTGCATGAAATCGCTTCTGGTTTGGGAAAGTGGCTCCCTCGTGTCATCATAAGCAATCCTGCACGCTTAGAAGCACGTCTTCGGGACTCACCTGCAGTGGACAACAACAGGCCCCACCGCGTGGCGCTTGGCCTGGGCAGCCTTTCTCACAAAGGTCAGCACTGGCAAGGAGTACTCCGGAACGCCCATGTCAGGCCACTGAGTGTAATGGTACTGCGTGACTAGGCGCCCACTGGATCTTCCTTTCTGGGAGCCCTGGAAGAGTGCAGACAGCTGAGAGCAGCAAGTAAGAATTACGTGTATTTATGGTGTACAGCATAAACAAGCCAGAGCCACTTTGGGAGAGAGAATATCAATTGAGAAAATGCCTCGCCATAACGGTCTATGGGCATGGCCTATGGTGCATTTTCCTTACTGACGATTGATGTGGGGGGACTCAGCTCCCTGTGGGGAGTACACCCCTGGGTTGGTGGTCCTGGGTACTATAAGAAAACAGGTTGAGGAAGCCATGAGGAGCTAGATAATATATAGCTTTTTTCTATGGCCTCTGCATCAGGCCCCTGCCTTGAGTTCCTTCTCAGACTTTCCTCAGTAACGGACTGTTGCCTAGAGTCATAAACTAAAATAAACCCTTTCTTCACCAAGTTGCATTTGGTCATGGTGCTTTATCATAGCAATAGAAACCCTAAAACACTTACCTTTTTTATCTTTGTGTTTCTTAGGGTGAAATTCCTCACAGTATAGTAAGCAAGCACCTGAACATTCTTCTGGTTCACTAGGAAGCTTCCATATTCTTCACTACCATCAGTAGGCCAGTACTGGTCACATTTTCTCTGTAAAAGAAAAACATAATTATGTAATTTTCATGTTTCAAAATCCAATGTGCATATCACTCTTGAAGACAGTAAAGGTCTGGGAGACTGACATGAATGGACTCTTTATTATTATCGTTGTATATTCTCTTATGTCTATCAATTGAGAAAATGCCTCGCCACAACGGTCTATGGGCATGGCCTATGGTGCCTTATGTATGTTTTTCATACATGTTTTTCAAGCATAGCTATGCACCACTTGTGTGTTTTCTGGCCCACAGAGGCCAGAAAATGACACTGGATGTTCTAGAACTTAAGTTACAGATGGCTGTGAGCTGCCATTTGGGTGCTGGGATTCAACCTGGGTCCTCGGGAAGACCAGCCAGTCCATTCATTTCTCCAACCCTATCAATGAGCTCCGACACTTCTTGACTATTTTCTCTTCTTTCCTAAGCAACGGCAAATCAGTTTTAGATGATCCAGAGATAGAATCACAGGTCTGAAAGACATCTCATATGATCTAGTACCATGTTCCATCTTTCAGACAAGGGAAGTAAAACAGGAGCACTGGGTTACTATAGGCTCGGCACTCAAATTTAGGTTCCACGAATTGAAACCTACTCTGTTCTTCATTGGTTTTCATGAGTTCAATTTACTTTTCTTTATATTATGAATAATGCATTGAAGAAGTAGATCACTTGACCTGATGATAAAACATTTTCATTGATAATGGCAACAATTTCCTTTGAGTTGTCATGATACTAGAATGAATACTGTGGGCCTAGAGAACTGGTTCAGCAGTTAAGAGCAATTGTTGCTCTTCCAGAGGACCTGGGTTCAATTTCTAGCAACCACATAGCAACTCACAAACTGTAATTCCAGTGCCTGGTGATCCAATGCCCTCTTCTGGTCTCCACAGGCACAGGGCAAGTGTGCACAGATGTACACAAAGGCAAAACACCCATACATATAAGATAAAAATAATTAGGAAGAATACAATTATCTTTCATAATTTTTGCTGGTTTCAAATATTGACTATATCAGATATTAGAAGCAGCTGGAAATGATTTCATAGCCCTGCCATTCTAGCACATGGGATGGAAAGGAAGAAGGGATTAGGAAATCAAGATCAACTTTGTAGAGAGTTTGCAGTTAGCCTGGGTTACATGAAACCATGCCTTAGAAAATAAAACAAAATAAGATTATCTAATTAAAAGCACCGCTAACTGACAGATGACCACATACTCTTCCTTTCTCCACAAGGTTTGTTATCATAACGATGACTTCCACATTATGCTCCCATATCATTCTCCAGAAGTCTTCTGCTGTGGACTTCAGTGGACCCTGGGCAGCAATGTAGGCCTTTGGCCGGTTGTAGCCCTGGAGAAACAAATCACAAGTATGTCTTGTTATGTAAATTACACACTTTTTTTAAACTGTGGAATCTAAGGTCAACACCCCTTTTCAATATCAGAAAACTACATAAATAACTTGCAAAGCTGTAGAACATTGATGATACTAATAAAGATAGTAGCTTGCCTTCAACTTTAACTTTTTGGAAAGGTTAGTGAGTTCTCTTTAGACAACCACAGACTTACATCTCTACTTCAGAGGCATTCGGTCCAAAACTTTTGCTGTGCTTAAAGTCTGCTCCTTAATTGTGTTACTTTGAAATGTTTTTCAGGCAATAAGGCTCAGTTAAGAAAGTGTTCGAATTACGACCTCTTTCTTCTCCTTCTCAGTGTCAGGGGACACTGAGCCTGGCTAATCATTAACAGATGTCTCTTAAGAAGCAGGCAGTGCTGTACGGATGCTGTGCAAACACTGCTCTAAATCAATCATTGTACAAAATGGAAGCATCAGCCCTGACTTGGTGATGCGGAAACCAAATCTCAAAGAAATTAAATGACTGTCCAGTATCATTGCGAGCCAGGGACAGAGCTGGGATTATAAGCACTTATACCTTCTAAGCCTGCATTGTTTTGACACACAAATGGCTTCCTCTGGAAAAAAGAAATGGAAGCTCTGAATTCAGTGTTGAATGTAGCCTTAACACAAAGATGCTGACCTGTGAGAACAGAGCCAGCAGTATATCAGAGTTCTGCTAACATCCAGTTGATCACATTGGGTAATTAAGTTCTGGCATTATCTGCTGTTCTGAAGAATGCCACAAAGCTGATGTCACGAGGTTGCTTAAAACCACAGAGGCTGAATGCTGGCTTCATAATATCATTTACCTATTGTTTAGTACTACCATTGAGAATTTTCATTTATATTTATTGATCATCTGTGATATATGTAACAGTATATCACATAGCTCCTGGAACAGGAACTCAAACTAAGTATAAGGCCTATACCCTCATATTTATGGAGTTATCAGTCTATCGGAATATCCATATTCTACCTGGAGTGTTGTATTTTCAGCCTAAATTCTTCCCTTGGTGTGGGAAGTCCTTCTGTATATATGTTGCTTTTATTGGTCAATGAATAAAGCAGTTTCGGCCCGTGGCTTAGCAGAATAGAGCTAGGCAGGAAACCTAAATTGAATGCTGGGAGAAAGAAGATGGAGTCAGGGAGAGCCATGTAGCTGCCAGAGGAGACAGATACCAGAACTTTGCCTGATAAGCCACAGTCACGTGGAGAGACACAGATTAATAGAAATGAGTTAATTTATGATATAAGAGCTAGCTAGAAAGATGCTTAAGTTATTGGCCAAACAGTATTGCAAATAATACAGTTTCTGTGCGGCTGTTTCAGGTCTGAGCAGCGGGAACAAATGAGCAGTCTCTGCCAACATTCCCTCTCTTAGAATATAACAGAAGGACAGTATTAGTTAACCCAAAGACCTATAGCCATAGGTTCTTAAAATTTATTCATTTTTTTGTAATTTCATTATATCAGATATATATATCTGATATAATATATCAGATATATATATATATATATATATATATCAGATATATATATCTGTGGCACAAGAAAATTCAGGACTTTGCAAAATTTCCATAAAATTTTAAGTCAAATATGCTTACATCAACATAATTGGCATTGATGTAGTCAGTCAGCTTTCCATCTTTTTCAGCAAGTTGTGCAAGCTTAACCCTGCTATGATCATCTGGAACAACAATAACAACAAAGAATATATTTCACTAAAGCATAGACTTCTCTTCATAATAAAGACCTTCTATATTTGCACATAATTTTATTGTAAAATTAAATTCAAGAGAAAATAATATACTATCATAATTCTGGGTCATACTGATTTGACAAACGTGACCAAGACAAATGGACAAGGATCTCAGATTTAAGAGTTTCTCATGCAGTGAGGCTAGAATACCCAGAAAGTGACATGCAGGTGCAAAGAGGTAGGTACTACTACCAAGAAAAATGTAAAGTAGACACTATATTGGTGTAAAGAAGTGGTTCTCAACCTGTGGGTCACGGTCCCCATTGGATCACATACCATATATTTATATTATGATTCATAACAGCAGCAAAATTACAGTTATGAAGTAGCAATGAAATAATTTTGTCATGGGAGGGTCACCACCACAAGAGAAACCTTATTGAAGGACCACAACGTTAGGAAGGTTGAGAACTATTGGCATAAGGCAATAACCAAAGTTTTCAGAGAAACTGGAATCTGGCATTGACATCTTAGGTGGATTTTAAAAATGGTCCAGGGGTTAGGAATTATAGTATAATTAATAAAAACCCAGAGACAGATATTGGAGTTTAACCTGAAGACCAGAAAAACAAAGCAGCCAGCCATGGGTTCTTTCCTCTACCTCAGTCTGAAAATGGCAGTCCTATTTCTAGAAATCCTAAGAATGAGACTAAGCCTGAGAACTGTCTCCTCTCATCTTATATTCCTCTGTAGTGTTGGGATTAAAGGTGTATGTCACCACCGCCTGGTCTGTAAGGCTGACCGGGGTGGCTGTTTTACTCTCTGATCTTCAGGCAAGCTTTATTTATTAAAATACAAATAAAATGTCACTATGGGGGATAGTGGTGTGCCACGTGAGAGAAGAGGGATGGGAGTGTCTCAAGGAGTGAAGACTGGCAGCGGATACTGAACAGAAAGTTGGAAGAGGAAGAGACAGCAGGGAGGGAAGCTGAGGGACCCTTGGGAGTTTCTGGGAAGAGCTTGCTTGAAACAAGGACAAGGAAGTAAACACCGATCAAACTGTAGCAGTTCTATTAAGACGCCTGACACTGAGGCTTCCCTGACAATAGCAGACTACATGTGTACACACACGTGTACAGAGAGTTGTGGCTCCTGAAAAATGGGTCTGGACGCCAGGCTGACCTGTTTCTATATTCTGAGCCTAACACATTTTTTAAAATTGGGTTTTTTTTTCATTTCTAAAATAGAGCTGTTAGTACCTGTTTTTGCAGGGTTATTTAGGTGGGAAATAAGATAGTACTATTTTCAGTGCTAAGGAAATAGCAGGTGTTTAACACATGTCAACTTCTGTTCCTTCTTAATGTAACCAGGATAACTGTCTCAGGGGAAGAAACAAACCCATAGTAGATCCTTCTAAAAAGTAAATACTTGTTTGAAAGGAAGGAAGTATCTATGCAAACAGCTGAAGAGAACATGATAATTAAGTGGAGGAATATGAAGTCTTATAGGCTGGACTGGAGCCAGAATTTAAGTGACCTTGTAGCAATGCATATGGTTAGGAAACCATCCAACCATCATAGGAGAAAAGATTGGAGTTTTTACATTTTTCTCCTTAGAGGGAAGAATGAACAGGAAACCAGATTTCAAGATGTGGAGGAAGTACCCTGCAGGCTACCAAAAGAGAAATACACACACACACACCAACCCAGTCACAAAACCTTTGATCTACAATGCTGTCCTCTCTTTCAAAATATGCTATGGTAATGGTGGCACAAAGCTGGCGGAAGTAATGAGTCAAAGTCTGGGTTGACCTAGGGCTAATCCATGAGATGGCACCTATACCAGACACTGCTTCGGTTACCAAAACCAGAGACTAGATAGCCCAGAGACCTATAGCAAAAACAAATATTACTGGTCTTGGAAAAAAACAGTAGTGAGAAAATGAATTTTAATGACATTCTGCTATACTAACAAACTAACGTTCTACTCAGCGATCGTCAGAGAAACTTCTTCCTGCGGCAGATGGGAACAAATACAAAGACCCCCACCCCGCCTAGGGGTTAGACATTACACACACAGGAAAATGAGAGAGACCTTGGAACATTCAGCTCTAAATGGGATGTCTCCATCAACCCCCCCCCCCCCACTTCAGAGCTCCAGGAATTCCATGGAAGAAGAGGCAGAAAGAGTCTAAGAGCCAGAGAGGATGGAGGACACCAGGGGAACAAGTCCCTCTGGATGAACTAAACAAAGCTCGTCTGAACTCACAACTGAAGGAGTAAGCACAGAGCTTTCACAGATTGGCATCAGGTCCTCTGAGTGTATAGTATAGCATTCAGTTTAGTGTTTTTATGGGATTCCCAAGTACGAGTGAGTGCGTTTTTACTCTTGTGCCTTCTCTTGGGCTCTTTTCCTTCTGTTGGTTTTCCTTGTCCAACTTCGAGGTGATGGATTTTGCTTTATCTTACTCTATTTTATCTGGTCATGAGAGAGGATCCGGATGGGAGGGAAGGTGGGAAGAACAAGATCCATAACAAGAATGAAGAAAGATGGGGCTAGAAGGAAGACAGAAATAAAACCACATCGAGGATGGAAGCGCCAAAGCGGCTTCAGGATGAGGAAAAAGGCAGCTAAGAAAAGATGGGAGGGAGGAATGAAAGGAGTATCTCTAGCAGATCCACCACAGAACCCAGGAAGAATTCCAAGAAAGGATGAAAACAAGTGAAGGTAGGAGCGGATAAAGGAAGTCAAGAGAAGCTCAGCAGGTTAGCAGGATCCACTAGGAGCGAGTGGATGCTAAGAAGGAGGATGACTGTGGACTATAAACACTGGCTGCAACCTTAGTGAGAGAGATTCAGTCTATGGGGGTGAGGAAAGGACTAGATAAAAAGAGAAGTCCCTCTGTAGAAAGTAAACCCATGCCACTGACAGCAGTACGTGTGTCCTTAGTTTAACGCCGATATTAGCATGCTACAGAAACTTCCCTCCCTGATCACACAGGCGTTGAAACAACCCCAATAAGGGTCTACTGACAGATGATATGAGGACATCCATCGTCAGCCAACAGGAAAGCACGGATGATGCTTGAGTCAGCGGAGGAAAGAGCGTACTTACAGGCTACAATATTGACGTATCTGTTCTTGTGCTTGTTGTCTGGGTGATTGGAGCTGTCTGCTGTAATACCTAAGTCAACAGTACAGCTCTGCACTTCCTGGAAAAAAAAATGACACGCATAGCATTGTAACATAGACTCTTTTAAAACAAGTGCCTTTAAATATATATGGGAGACAAAACAAATAAAATAGTCTAACAAAAAAAATGTATACATATATATAGATACATATACATATTTATATGTTACAACTACTTCTTGGCTAAAAGAAAATGCAGTGAAATAATGCCTTACCTGGTAAAACTCTTTCAGTGTCTAATGAGGAAATGAATGCCAAAAAAGTAAAGAAACCAAATTCCACAGCACACGACAAATGAGAAAAGAAAGTGTTCATATTAGGTTTACAATGGAAAACTATGGTTATGCAATAAATACATTTGTCAACATACTAACACAACAGAATGTTTCAAACAGTTGCATGCAAATCAAAACACCTAATATTTTGGAACCTTGATTATGTAAATGAAAAAACACAGCATGTTTACATGGGGATGCGGGTGTAATATGATGAATATTTAAAATGCAAATAAGAACCACATATTCCATGACCCATTCTGTCATAGTGATTGGATTTACTAATGTACAAATATAATTCGAATTGACCTCAATAGCACTATTTGAAACTCTGAATTAGTGATATATTTTTTGAGTTATTTTATGGAATAAATAGCTTCTTGTTAGGTGGTTTAGAGCAGATTTAGGGTTGTCAAAGTGTTAAATACTCCTAGAAGAGTTTTAATCATAGACATTGTCATATTGACATAAAATTTAAAAATCATTACTTTTTATAGATTTAATTAGTAGGTCAATTAAAAACAATTTATATGGATACAGAGAAAGTTCCAGTAACTTTCTATTAAAATGGATTAAAGATTTTTCCAGAATTGTTTCCTATCTAAACATATCGGTTTAGAATTTATAAATATATAGAGCTGGGATAAATAAAATGAAAGTCTTCTAATTTATGAGAAAGTATAGACCAAATATGAATCTAGCCCCAGCAAATGCTCCAACCCCTCTATAAAAGCACTTACACCCTCTTTGGCAAGACTCTCTGAATGACTAAAAACAATCTAATATAAGAACCACTTAAAAGTTTTAGCATTTTTAGTTATTCAGCTAATAATTAGTTATTCAGTTATTAAGTTAGTTACACATTTTCTTAAATCAGACTGAGTGAAAAGTAATGGGATTAAGAGAAATATTTGAGTAGAAATATGGTTATTATATTAATTTAATTATTACAGGCTGTTTAAATAATTTCAGGGTGGCTTGACTAGTGTTGACTAGCCTTGAGACAAACGCTGTCACCAACTTTAACTATAAATCATTTATTTTTTGCTTAGGATTTGCTTTTGTATATCTGGAAAGTCAGAGTCATCTTTCCCTGATGAATTATAGCTCTATTTCATGGTAGCCTGATGGTTTCCGCCAGTTAAGGGAGCAGGTGACTTTAACATGACAGTTACCATGAAAGCAATCCTGTACTCCAGTAACCTCTAGCTTATAGTAAGAAAGCAATTTGGTGCTGTGAACATGAGACGCTATACTATACGACATTTTACTTCTATTCCTTTGAAAACTTTCTAATATGTTGCCTTTCCCTTCTGTAGCTGTCTTGATTGACAGCACTCTTGGGAAGTCTTGTTGGGTGTAAGAAGTTGTTGGGTATGCACAGAGTAGATGAAAGGGTAACAAAAACTATGATCAGGGCCAGAGCGCCATACCATTAAAGAGAGAGAGTTCTAGGGGGTGCTGAGGAGGTGGGGAGTGAGGAAGAGATACAAAAACAATATAGAGTATGTTGCTTCCTAGCTGGGGTGACGGGGTGACGGCGGGGAGGGGAGACTGACTACTGCTTACTTGATGTGAAGGTTAATGGAAAGGATATGAGATTTCAAATCACAAACCTGGGTTTGAATCGCAGCTTTGCTGTTTATCAGTTGCTAATTAATTTCTACGAAGTTTGATCGCATCAATTATAGGATTCCATATAATAAAATACGACTCTTGGAGCTGAACGAACATTGACCATGAAGCCCCTGGTTAGTGACCTGTGACCCTCAGAAATGGCGAACCTGGGACTCCTGCCTCCTTATTTTGAGAAGTATGCTTAAGAGATAGGTTGGTGGGCACAATACACTTGCAGTAAGTTTCTCCACCTCCTCTAAGAGTATTTAACAGGGTCATTAGAAATTTTCTCAAGGATTAAAAGTGCAAATGATTTTAGAATTACATATTTTCTTGGAAAGTGGTTGTGATTTTATTTTGTATAATTCAAGTTTTTAAATGCTTCTGAGTTTGTGTTGGTGTAGCATAGATGTCACACGTACAGTTAAGGATTTGTATTCAGTTTTGCTAAGAATCCTCAAGTTTAGTGGTTTAGTATTCTTTATATAATTTTGAAAATGAAAATGAATCGCTGTTACTAATTTAGGTATTAAGAAAAGAATGTTAACTGTCTGTACTTAGTGCGAAAGGGGTCACACTTAGGTTTGCTTCTTCTCCTAGCCCACACTTGATTTTAAAGCAGAAAGCCGATTTTCTAAGTTTTAGTAACTAAAGCACACTTCCTAAACACATATACAATCTTTCATATTCTTCCTAGAACTAAAACTGATGTCAATGTCTTTACATCATGAAGTAGCTTCCTGGTGAAACTTTGAAATGTACTATATTTGATATTATTAAAAGAGACATATTTAACTCATACCTCAAATTCCTCAGTGAACCCATTACTTGCATGTAAGTCTGCAACATGTTTTGGAAAGTGTTTTATTGGAATCGCTCCAATATCATCTAAGTGAATAAAAAACAAACAAACATATTAGAAAAAATAATAGCAGAACTTACTGTTTCTTCTGTTTATAAGGAGTCATCTAAAACAACTTCACAATTCAACCACGAGAATCCTAACTAAAATGCAAGGTGCAATGACCAACTTTAGATACATTTGTTATAAAATTGAATTTGATTACACGTTTCTTTTCCTTATATACTCTAAATAGAAACTAATTTCTTTTCGATGTTAATTCACAAATAACACTAAAACCATACTTCTTATCAACGCATTCATCTCGTTTTGGAAAATTTCATTTAATATGAGTAAAGATGGCATGTAAATTCTGGCAAAAAGATTTGTAGAAGTAATATATTATTTTGCTTATTTATTTATATTTATGGTCTCAATAAAAATATAAAAATGTATTAAAAATAAAAAGTTGGCCTTAAGTTGGTTATATTGTATCTGAATTTGTCATTGTTCTGTCTGTGTCCCTGGGGTTGAAGTATTGTAGCTCAACCCTCAGCTATATTTTAAATCTATTATGGTACAATTACAGTTGTATAACATTACATAGTTCAACACTTTATAATCAACAATTACATGTTTATACTTGAAAATATTTCTTCCTTCCCTCTAGATGTAACAAAAAGCTTCTAAATGGGGAGTATTCGTTAATGATAATGTGACTGATAATTTAAAAAAAATATTTGGAAATTTAATCTGTAAAGTTTCAGGAATTTTAACTTGAAAATATGCCAGGTAAACAAAGTCATGGATTTGTGAACCTATTTGTGAAGGAGCCAAATTATTTTAACTAGCCCAGTATTTTCTTTTTCTTTTCTGGGAAAGATTTTCTGAGATTAAACATAGTAGTTCACAGTATACATTTTTTTTCTCTAATAAGGGAACATCAAACACATTTCACTAGAAATAGTTATTTACATTAACAGATGTTCAATATTTAGGCCTTCTAAAAATTTTAAGCTTCAGTTACTAGGTATTTCTTGATTAAAAAAAATGAGAATCCATCTGTTCTTCCCCTTAGATGAGTGGACCTGAATACTAACATTGAATTAGCCAGTGAAGCTTGAGAAGCACCTAGGTGTCATTTCTCCTTCACACCTAGAGAAAGATCTTGCAAGAAGCATGTATAATTAGGTAAGAAAACAAATGATTTGTCACACCTAAATCATTAGTTCCTATAAATGTTCTTCAGACCCAAATGCCCAGGTCTTCCATGCCCAGCCAGTCCAGCATTCCAGGCACATCCAAGTATTTTGGTCTGCAAACGAGACTAGGATATTTTCTTTTTCTGATTTCACGTGAAGAGTAAATGCCCCGGTGATCAAGAGTGAATGTTTTGGACCTAAATGAGAGGAGTTGCCTCTGGCTATAGCTCTTCTGACATTCACAGGGCACGGCTTGGGGATTCTTTGACAAGTGCTAGATTTTGACTTACTGTGTCTTATTGATGATAACCTACTGTTTGGACCTCTGGTTAACACCAGAGATAACCTGAATGCCCACGATAATGGAGTATGCAGAAGAGATGTTTGGAAGTGAAGGAAATCGTAATTCCATAGGCAACTGAGAGCTTTCAGGATCAAAATGCTGAAAGTGTTAAAGAATTAGTGCTGCACTGAGGTAAATTTGGTTTAAGATCAGCTAGAAGAACAGAAGGCAATTCCTATATATAGAAAGAACAAATTATAATAATGCATATTCTAGATTACTCAGAGATCCACCTGGCTCTGGCTCCTGAGTGCTAGGATTAAAGGCATGTACCACTGCTATCTGGCTTGGAAGTGTAAGATGAAATAAACCCTTTCCTTTTTGCCATGGTGTTTCATTACTACAAGAGAAACCCCAACTGAAAAAGAAATTGGTACCAGTTTCATGAGATCGCTGTGATAGATGTGACAATGTTTTTTGGAGGCTTTGGACTTAGAAAAGCTATTGAGTGTTCAGATCTTAATGAAGTATCATGGGAACTTGGATGGTCATGCTTAGCGCGTTGTCTACAATAGAGGCCTTGCCTACGAAGGTTCAGAGGGAAATTTGAGAGTCCCTTAAAGAATGTTTAATTCTAAGTATAATACGTCTAAATAAAAAATGTGCAGCCATCTAAAAAAAATTCAAAACCCTGACAGTAAAGCCTGTCAGGTTCTTCTTTTTAAAATTAAAGTCTTATGAACTAAAGAAACATAATGATGAAAACAGTACTAGAGAGAATTACTAGTTTAGTATTCTGCTTATATGCATCCTTGGTAGATCCTGAAGGTTTGGAATGAATTTGACAAAACAATGCAAAAGTTAATTCAGGTTTCCCAGAAGGCAACAGAAGCCTGCAAGAGTCCAGAGTATCAGCAAGGAAGTCAAAATTGTCTCCAAAACAACACTTCCTGAAGTCATAGGACCTCAGCTTTTTCCTACATTGAAGCAGTTATGTTAACGAGCTTCCCATAGCCCATATATATTTAAAAAGAGAATCTGGATAGGGGGAGTTTCTAGGCCCCTGTATCCTATGAGGTTTAATTTTTAAAAATGTGTTATCCAGCTTTTCAAAAGTAAACACATACGTGGTATTTATTTCTCTGGATTATAAAAGCAGACACTATAGGCTTCTTGGTGCAGAAAGTGCACTACATCAGGATGAGTTGTGGTGGCTGAGGTCTAGAGATGATCAGCTGCTGAGAGAGTGACATAGGAAGAAGGTCTCAGAACCAGCAGGCTGCCTAAAACCTCACTAGGACTCAGGTCTTGGCACCTGAATTTTCTTTTCTTTAACACTGCTCACCTGCTTGACCTTGATGCACCTAAGTAACCCTAAGACAATAGAAATTTGCTTCTAAAAGCCTCATTATTCTCATGCTTGGTGGCATAGAGCTCTCTTGAACATTGGGAATATGGAAATGATCCATGTTAGATGGCTATCAACATGCTGATGAAGCCAATGAGAAGGTTTTCATTTTGTTTGTTTGTTTGTTTGTTTGTTTGTTTAGATAGCCAGACCAAGAGTGGGCTCATCCCTCTGAAAAGTTTCTTGGTGATCAAGATCAAATATATGGAAAATTTTAAAAGCAAAAGTCACAAAGATCATGATTTACATCAAGGTTCGATGAGGCCAGAGTAACCTTGAGATGTTGTTTCCTGACAGCTTATAGTAATCATTTTAGACATAGCATGCCAATCATGTTTTACTTATATCTTTTCTAGTTGTTTTAGTTTACTTTAATTATTTTGGTTAATACAGCTGAAACATAATTGAGTCCGTGGAAATCTCAAATGTGTTGCCGAGGCTGACATGACCATCGTGGGGAGAACGGTAGGAGAGACAGAACTGTTTAAGCAACACAAAATGAAGTAAGAACAGGATAGCATTGCCTTAGTCATTGCAATATGAACTAAGTTGAATTATACATGTGTAAAAGCCATGCTAAATTTTGAAGACTTAATGTAAAAATATCTTTAATACTTTTGTATTAATTATAAGTTGACATGCTAACACTTTGGATATACTTGTTCAAATGAAAATATATTATTTTTTAAAAAAAAGAATCTGTGGTTCTGGTCATCTCAATCTGAAACACTGGCTATGATTAGGGAGAGATTGGTATCACTAAGGCAAAAATCTTCTGGCAAGTTTTCTTGGGTCAGCAGGCAGATGTTGTAGTTCAGAATGGCCTAGACTGTATCTCTACTGGCATTCCAACTTGGTCATATGTAAGAGTTTATAGGGGCTACTGGTTTTGAAGAAATGAAGGAACCATGAAGAGAATTTGAGGCTTGGCACTGTGAAGGGTCAGGTGAAGGTGTAGCCTCAGTTACACTGAAATTTTCAGGACTGAAACAGTCATGAAGAGAAACTAGGCTTGGAACCACATGGGAGGGCCAGAGTTCCTGAAGAGAGCCCAGGGGAGGCTACCGGCCAAGGTGTAGAATAGCTGTAGTAGAGACCCCAGCACTTTGAAGACGCCGTTACTATGAGATGACCTCCAAGGACAGCGCTTGGTACGGAGCAGAGCCAGCCTGAGCTTTCAAGACAAGTTGCATGTGCTGTGAATGGCAGATCCAGAGAAGTGATCCTTTGGAGCCCAGAACATGAGTCCCAGAAATCTGATACTGAGCTTTGTACTGTTGGACTGGTTTTACCTTGATTTGATTCTGTGTCCTGACTATTTTCCTTTCTTAAATAAGAACGTAACTCTTACACTTTTCACTTTCCCGGAGTCCACAGTGAAAAGACTTTGGGATTTTAGAGCTTTTTGGATATTTTACAGATGCTTTGGAATTTTCAATTTCAAAGAGTGGTGTGGAATAATCTGTATGCTTGTAAATATGTATTACTCTCATTGGTTAATAAAGAGCTGGCTGGCCTATAGCTGGGCAGGAGATCCAGACTAGGAGGATGTTAGGAAGTAGGACAGAATCTTAGGAGCCAGACACTGTGAGACACAGAGTGAGCAGGATGGGAAGTATACAATAAGGTAAATGAGCCTCAGGGAAGAACATAGATCAGTAGAAATGGGTTAATTTAACCTGTAAGAGTTAGCTAAGGATAAGCCCAAGCTCTGTGTAGTTATTTGAGAATTGGCTGGCAGGATGAAAAACTTTCCTACGAAAGAGAGAATGAACTTTTAAAGTGTTTTTTGAGTTTTTAAAGATCGTAGAACTTTCAAAAGTTGAAATGCTTAATATTATCATTAATATTTATTATATATATATTAATATGAACATGACATCTTAGAGACAACAAGAAAAGAAATGTTATGGTTTGATAGTTGCACGTTTGTATGTCAAATTGAAAATTGGGCATTTGACTTGGTTAGTTTTATGGTACTTTGATTCAAACTAGAGTAAGTTGGGAATGGGCCTCTAGGTTGAGAAAAATTCCTCTCCAAGATTGGTCAAGTCTGTGGGTCATTATCTTGATTAATGACTGAAGTGGGCAGGTCCAGCCCACTGTGGGTAGGGCCAAGCTTGTGTTAGTGGGTCTGAGTTGTATAAGAAAGCAGACTGAGTGAGACATGAGGAGCAAGCCTTTAAGTGATGCTGTTCTGTGACCTCTGGTTCAGGACTTGCCTTAACATCCCTGCCTTGAGGTATCGCCCTGACTTCCCTCAATGATAACGTAAGACCTGACTGAGCATTGTAAAATGAAATAAACCCTCTCCTTCCCAAGTTGCTTATGGTCATGGTATTTTGTCACAGCAATAGACACCCTAACTACTATAGGAACTAAATTTTGGCCTTATTTATGTTCTTTTTCTCCTTTCCACATTCATTAATTTGAGTTAATCTGACAATTTCTGCTTAGGTCTCCTCTACAGTAATGGAAATGAGGGAAAGCATCATTGTGCTGGATAGTTTTTTTGTCTACTTGACACAGATGAGTCATCTGGGAGGAGAGAATGTCAACTGAGAAACTGCCTCCATCAAATTCTCCTTTGGGCATGTCTATGGGGCATTTTCTAAACTATCTACTTATCTGAGAGAACCCACCCCATTATGGGCAGTACAACCCCTAGGGAGATGGTCCTGGGTTATAAGAAAAAGCAAAATAAGCAAGCCATGGAGAGCAAGTCAGTAAGTGGCATTCTTCCATGTTCTTTGTTTGAATTCCTGCCTCCAGGTTACTGAGTTGGGTAATGTACTGACTTCCCTCTGCAATGAAGTATAAATTGCAAGCTAAAAAACCACCTCAACTTGTTTGTTGTCATGGTTTTTAATCCCAACAATGGAAATCCAACTAGGATCATTATTTTCAACTAATATTAATGACTAATAATGTTTTCTACATATTATACCAGAATAATTATAAATTATTTTGATATATAATCTATTTGAAATTAAAGAGTGGGAACTTGGCACATGATATAACATATATTTTAGTAACATTTAAACATTTGCAAACTATTCTAACAAAGGCAAACCTTCCCACATCATTCTTTCTTTCAGTATAATTCAGTTACTCTTCATCACGCTCTAAGTCATTACCTGAAATTGGAAAGATGGGTGTTGGTGGTGTAGATATTACTCGAGGGGATGTATTGTCTTCTAAATAAAAGTGTGCAGTCTGGAAGCATTTTCTGGAAAGAAAGAATGAACATATAAGAGAATGACATGTAAGCTTCTTAAAAGTTATTGTGTAAGTTTCTAGATTACAACGAAATGGATACATGACCAGAAGAATAACTATTGGATCTACGTCCATTTTCATAAAGCAGAAATACTAAAGAATTTCCATGTCATCTGAATTAATCTCACTTTTACCCACACCAGATGCAAAAGAGTGAGCAGATACCAGACAAGGCGAAAGCAGAGGTAGCATTTGAAGGGGCAGTGGGTACCAAATGGTAGTTTGCAGATGCAGGAAACATCAATGTCTCTTAGGTACTCTCTCCTATATTGTCATATACCGAGGGGTCTTGCCAACTTGACAGGACACGGGCTGAAAGCAAAGTAAGTCCCTACAGAACATTCTTTAAACCCTGTCCTCTGGAGCATATTCAACTGGTAGAAAAGGCAATGTCTACATAGAAATGAGATTCCACAGTGGCATCATTTTGAGGAAAAAAGAAGGCAGCCTCTACTGTACAATAATGCGGCAGTGATGAAACTTAAGTGAGGATAATGAGCACAGAAGCAAAACCAGAGGTGGTTTTATTTCTGACAGATGCTAGTCTTGCTGATGAGCATTTGGAGAATGAATATATTTAGAACCAATGACAATTGTGACCTGCAATGTCACCTGCATCTATATTCATTCTGATAATAAGAGGAACATCTGGTGAGAGCACACCACAAAGTACCGATCAGAGCAGAGATGCAACTGCTGCACTCCAATAAAGCAAGCCTTCCCTTCATTTGAGAAATTTAGGTAATTAAAACTGCTAACGACTCCTTTTTGATGAGCGTTGTTATTTAACGTATCCACTAATGGTTGATTTTCAACAGAAACATCTCTTTACAGAAAATGTTAATCTTACTTTCCATTTTAAAGCTTCGAGCTACATGTTATGTATCCTAATGAGCTTTTAACGTGACATTTGTTCTTATTCAGTGACCTCCTAAATCTCAGGATTTTCCCAGTAAATTGGTTCTCTGGATACAGTTTGTGCATGGCCTCCCACGGCCGCAAGGTCAGTAGGGCCCTAGCTTCCACCAATCTTTTGTCCCTGCATAGCCAACGACCCCTTCACCCAGCTTCAGCTTTTCCTGCTCTCTTTTTCACTCTGGGAACCCACCTGTACCACATTAGCATCTCATGTGTGGCCCTTCCTCTGGCCACATGCCTTCTTCCCGCTACTTTTGCATCATCCCAAACGCTACATCCTCTGAGGGCCCTGGATATCTCTGTCACTATTCTCCTCCCTTTGCTTAGTCTGTGGCCCATGTCACTCTGAAAAATGCAAATCCTCTTCTACTTCGGGTGGGACTACATCTGGATGAACTCAAGCTGAAAACGCATTAAATACACACCCAACATACCACATGCCATAAATTAGCAACATAGTATGAGGTAGAGTGTTGGTTATTTGCTTCCGTGATAATGTGACTGGAAATTTTTAGTTTTTTCACTGCCCAGCAACTTCAGAGAATAGTGAACTTTATCTAGCAAGTCCAGCATGCTACCTCAAATTCAAAACTTGAAGTACAGTTTCTACTGAATGTGAACTCCTTTTTGGTAGTATGGTAAAGATAAAAAAAAGTGGAGCCATCTTAAGCTACAAACCTTCCATTACTTATACATCCATTTATGTTTTACATTTATACTTAGTTTTCTCCACCAAAATATAATCCAATCATGCAAAAATATTTAATTACTACAATGTTATTCATAAATGCCATCATTTTATACATACCCCAAGATACATTTTCAATGAATGTAATATAAAATTGTGTATTTATAACTTATTTTGTAACTTTACCATCAAGAGAAATATATAAACCTATATTTATATATAAATATATATATTATATATATAGCAACAATGTTCATAGCAAGACATGGCACTTGGCTCTTAAGAGTTTAAGACCTTGAAATTCACACCCGAAAGAACAGTAGAGTATCTTCCAGAGACAGCAGTAGTATAAGAAGACAAGTACCAAAGGGGCCTGACACCAATTTCATCTTGAAAAGCAGAGTCTGCAGTCAGATGAGGAATGGGACAGTTGGAGACAACCAGGCCATGATAAAGAAACCGTGCTGATGACAGTGCACACGAGTGACACTGGCTTCCCACTGGAGCAGACACGCTAGGTCAAGTGTGTTGCCTGTGCAGCCATGGGAACCATGTTCTGTCACTGACACGGAGGTGATGGACTTAGAACATGCTTTCTGGGACTGCCTGCAATTCACAGTTGGTACACGAATCATTTAGCAGTAGCCCTGGTACTTAGGGAAGGTTCAGTTTGGGGTTTTCAGTAACAAGGAGCTCACATTTAGTTGCTAAGCATTTCTTTCTTCTACTAACTTAAAGCCCATTCTCCCGTAAGTATTGCCAAATGGAACAGGGAGCAGGGCTACTTGCAGTGATGCTGTGCCCACCTTTCTATTGGTATCGACTCCTTGCTAGATATATCTTCTGGACCTAGTTCATATTTTATATAGTTTTTAGATTATGCAGTCCACAATGTTTTAATACCCAAACGTATTTATCTGTGGTCCTTTCTTTTTCTGACTTTGTATTTGACATTTATAGTTTAATAATCTGTTTACATAGCAGGCAATTGAGCCTGCCTTGTTCTTGCCAATTAGTGTTTCTCCTACCTGCATTGGGACCCAAATGTCTTACTCGTCAATAGACCAGGCAAGCATTGTTTTCCTTCAAGACAGCTCAAAGCATTTGCTCTGTGAAACAGCTTTCATCGTCTAAGCAGATTCTAGACCCCAATCCCTCTCTATCTACTGCGCCTGCCACAGATTTTCATTTTTTGAATCTATAAAAGACTGCTTTGGAAAAAATAGTTATTGAGTCCAAAAGTGGTCTTCAGTGTCTGGGCATCAAAATATGTTATTTTAATTACTTTAAGTAATTGTTTTTATGATAGTTATTTTATAATATAATTGTCTATGTCTTTTTATTTACAGAAACCCAACTCTTAATATAGTTAAAAGAGTCTAATAGTACTCAGCATCTGTTGAATTAGATGGATTTGTAGTAGTAAATAGACCCTAACAACTATATGCCATTCAGATGCACACTTGATTCTGTTGTCTTACTGAGCCTCAAGTATGATAACGTGATGTTTCAAAATGTTTGAAAGGGACAGATGGAATACACATGTATTAACAATTTGAACAAGGAGGACCCTAAGAGAGACATACATAGATGTAATCTACATGGGAAGTAGAAAAAGACAAGATCTCCTGAGTAAATTAGGAGCATGGGGACCTTGGGAGAGGGTTGAAGGGGAGGGGAGCAGAGAAAAAGTGTAGAGCTAAATAAAAATAGTAATAAAAAACAATTTGAATGGATAAATAAATAGATGGATAGAAGATAAGCTGGAAACAACGAGAAAATGGGAAGAATATATAATATAATATGTATTATAATAAAATATATAATAGAATATATATAATATAAAATATATAATAGAATATAAAAATGGAAGTGAAAACATTGACCTTTTAATTTGCCATGTTGCTAATGTGTGTTAGAGCACTTGGGTTAATATCAATTCTGCTCATTTCAAATGCATAATGAAATTTTGAACACAGGTGGCCTAATGATGATACTTGGCACTAGTTTTCCCAAGACTCTTATAAGTCATATCAAAACTTTTGTGTGAGGAAGAATTGACATTGTTTAGTCAGTAGGTTTGTTTTCCAGGGTAGTCTACAGGGAGAGTGACATTCTACTTGAAGGTAGTATGGTACTGGGAAGCCTACATTCAGCATTGTTTGTTCTTTCCCAGGATTCACAAATACGGATTTAAAGTCAAGAGAGAATTCATATTTCCTAGCTCCATTTTCTCGAAGGAGAACAACTGTATCTATGAAATTTTCTGTTCTACTCTACTTTTGGTGATGAGTCGTTCTGCCACACATAATGTTGGCATTTTTCATGGTCTAACTCTTTTTAAATGCTCTAAAAAATTTTGTAGTTTTCCTTTTTCAAAAAAAAAAAAAAGATGTTCACCTTCCTAGACATGGACGGAGGGGGGAGGACCTTGGACTTTCCACAGGGCAGGGAACCCTGACTGCTCTTTGGACTGGAGAGGGAGGGGGAGAGGACTGGGGGTAGGGGGAAAAGGGTGGGTGGAGGGGGAGGGAAATGGGAGGCTGGGAGGAGGCGGAAACTTTTTTTTCTTTTTCTCAATAAAAAATTAAAAAAAAAAAGACTCTACAAATCTTCCCTGTGGAAGTAGTTTTGCATCTTAAAATCCTATGGTGTGGCTCATGTAAATTATACCTTAAAACATCTGGAAAACAATTTCAAGGCATATTACTTAATGTATGACAAGCCTAACTCTCTATAGCCCATCTGTTCCGAATAAGTAGCTAATGTCTTCACGTCTATGTGCTAAGCGTTGATAACTGTGTCTCCTGCTAATTATCACTCCACCATGCTGAAAAAAGTGATGACTGTTTTAAACTTGTAGAGATAGGTCCCATCAATCAATGGTAATCTGATTATTTAATTTACACCTTTCTTTCACAGTATTTGGAATTAAAAGCTGGAAATGTGTAATTATATCCCTCTTAGAGTCCTCATACAAATACGAAACAACATTCAGAAAGTTCGTTCATTCACAGGACACCTAGAGAAAGCCTCACTGCACACTTAAAGATGCCCTTACAGGTACTGTCCAATGGAAAACAGAAGAAACACATTCATAGGTCAGAATGGCATAACCAAGGCCAGCGAATAAATTAGAGGTGAACCTGAGGAAGGGATTCCATTTTTGCCATCTACCATTTATTCTGTCTTTCTGCTAAACTGTTTTCTCTCGGTGTCTCTACGAAAGCACAGGGAAGCACTTGGGTAAGTTAGACAAAGAACAAGACTCATGATGCCATTCAGGTTAATTTTCTACTAAAAATTATATTAGAAAAACATTTAAATTTTACCCCCCCCCCACACATTTAGGTCTATCTACAATCCTTTCCATTTTTTTCCTTATTTTGCGTGTGTAGGCGGGGGGCACATGTTTGTAGAGGGCAGATGACAAATTATGGAAGTCAGTTCTTCCTTCCGCCAACGTTAATTCCAGGGATTGAATTCAGTGAGCCATCTCCTAGCCTCTATGATCTTCTTTGAGTTGTGTGTGTATGCATATGTATGTGTGCGTCTGTGTGTGTGTTATGAGGAAAAGATCCAACTTGTGGAATCGTACAGCCTCATAACATTTGTTGAAATGATATTCTCTGTTCCCAAGAAGAACTTGGAACTCTTGTCTAAAATTTGTTGATCACAAACATAAGAAATTATTTCTGGGCTCTCAGTTCTACTTCCTTGAACTGTGTGATTATTTTTAATGCCAGAACTAGTCTCTTGATTACTCCAGCTCTGAAACAAACTTGAAGTCAGGGAGTGTGAGCCATTCATCTTTGCAAAATTCTTAGAAGAAAATTTACAAGGTAAGTCCTTATGACTCCAGGTTAGGAGCTGCCTTTTTAGATGCAACAGCAACTCATAAGCAATGACAGAAAAAAAAGTAATAAAGGGGACTTCACGAAAATACAAACAATAATATGTTAAAAGATAGTACTCTGTAAATAAGAAGTCTGTACACAAAGTAGAAAAAATTGTAAATTGGATAATGGTGACTGACATTATATGTAGTACATATAAAAAAAATGCTTACAATTCAGATATAAGAACCGTGGACTGTGGAGATAGTTCAGTTGATAAAGCACATCCATACTAGCATGCGGACTGGAATTTATATATTTAAAATACACACAAAAGCCATGTAGGCATGGCAGACTGTATGTCATCCTAAAACACTGGAAGGCAGACATGGAAATCCACAAAGCAAGTTGACCGGTTATAACAGCAGAAAGGGCAAGACCTGGCTTCAGCGAGATCTGGGTTCAATTCTGACTCTACATTTGATGGAGGGAGATTGAGGAAGACACCTAAGATGAATGAATATGCACATGAATAATATGCATAGATACTTGTATCCATACCCAGACAAATACATGCACACACACATGCAAATATGCATGCACACATGCATGCATAACACACATGTACGCATGCACACAGACACTCAGTAAAATAAAACAAAAAGCAAATAACCTAATTAAAAGTAAGCTGAAAAGGATTTGAGCACACAGTTCTCTAACGATAGGAAATTGCTGAGTAAGGACAAGGAAAATAACTAATCAGCACTATTAGTCACCAGGGAAAGTCTGCAGAGCACAGAATGCATTGCACTGCCCACGCCAAACAGATGGCTTTTATGATCCATTAGCTTTATCTCATGAAAGTGCCAGCTGGTTTTTTTTTTTAAGTTTAAACATAAACATTTGGAAAAACTCATAAGGACTGTGAGTACTACACATATTAGTTTTTTTCTTGCCTTAGATTTTTTTTTTATTCTAGAAAGCAAATTATTTCTTTAACTTGACATCAACTCCAGAAGGCTCTTCTTTTCCTGAAAAGGAAGGCCCTGAGATACTGTAGAGAAGCAGGTGAGTGGATGTGGCCTGCACTGCGCCTGCCCTTTCTCTCCTGTTTCACTGCACCGAGTTTTCTTCAGAATGTTCTTTATAGCGCTCTCCTCAACCTGAACTGCTTCCCCTGCCTTAGTGTTTTCTCCCTTCCCATGAGCCATGACTGTCACAAACACCTACAATGCACTTATCTTGGCTGATGAAGTATGTTATTAATAAATATGTTTACATTGGAGTTTGAATAATTCCCACAAACCTTGAACAAGAGACTATTGTGATTAGGCACAATTCCCCACAACCCTAGTTTTTTAAAATCAATCTAGAAGCTATTTTTTCTAGTGAGTTAATTTCATACAGACATGTGTAAGACAGATATCTAACATTGTTTAACACATTCTGAAGGGGGTTAGCAAAGAGTGGCATTTTTTGTCAGTATATTTACTAGACAAAATGCATGCGTTTTGATCTTTTAACTGCATCCTCTATTCAAGGTACATGAAATAGTGTTTGTGAGGAAAAGAGAAACGTCTTACTACTGAGGATCAACTGGTCTTAACAATTTAATCTGATTTTCCTGACGATATATATGGGATAATCCATACTAACAAAAGTTAAGACACTTGGATTTTAGTTTTTCATGAAGTATCTGACCATATTAAACACAATGAATTTTAAATTTGCACAACATAGCTTAGAACAAATAATAGAAATTATGAAACTTATTCTAGCTATTTCATTTAAGCATAAATCGCCTGCCATTTTATTAGAGCTTAACATTAGCATTATTTAATAAGAAATCCATCTTGTCATGTCTTCCATGTTTTGTTAAATTTATGTAAAACAAATTCTCGTTCATTTAAATGTTTCATTTTGTAGGGAAAATCAGATTAGACAGAAATAAAAAGTGAAGAAACTGAATAGAAAAATGTGTCCAAAACTTTGAACAACAAGTCAGGAAAATCCAACCAACGCTGGCTGAAGAACATGTATGTGAGCATGTGATACTCAGAGGCTGGCAACCACGGCATCTTCTATGCTACAGAATCTATAGAAGGTGACAGTCACCACGTGGGCACGGACAGAAGAAAGCTGCCTCTGCATCTTGCTAGTGGCTAAATGGGATCCTAATAATGTGAGCCGTCCTTTCTTGGCTTGTAGACAGAAATTCTCCTATCATCAGCATCATCAAGTTCTTATTTTCCAAGAAATGGTTTTACTGACGTGTTGTGTCTTTAATAAATTCATGAATTAGCTGTCTGCTCTGCTTGGTACAAGAGAGGAGCTTATTAACAGGTAACTACCCTGGTCCTGGAAAAGTTTTGAAGGATCAGCGAAGAGTATGAGGGCATATTTCAAATTCAAAGCCAATTATAAAAAGTTTTAAATGCCTTTCCTTCTTTTTTATAGCACAGAAAATAATGTTTAATATAGATAGATCACATGCTTAAAATGGGCATATTAAATTCCTGTGCGTTTAATGAACATTTGAATTAATAAATAATTCATTTTAGACAGTAGGATACAGGGAAAATGGTAACAAAAGCAGTTGGGTGCTAGATCTTCACAAAAGTGTCTTTAAATGACTAGGTGGTTATTAATGGTATATACACAATGAAAGAAAGGATCAAATATATTTTAATATATCTTTTTGGCTTTGTTAATTCTTCCCAAACTTAGTCTGAATGATAAAGAGGAAACTTCTCGACCAATATGACACTAATGAATTCTTGAGATCCGGAACTCAATTAGTATCTTAAGTTAGACAACATTAAAACATGGCCCCTCTCTGTCTCCAAGTGCAAACTCCTAATATTTGGTGAATTTGCAAAAAAAAAGAAATGAAAAACCCAGTTAACAGCATGTTCTCTTTTAAAGCAAGCAAAACAATCATAGTCAAAGGATAACATGTACTAGAAAGAAATTGTCTTCAATATCATCTTTGACATATTAAACCGAAGTGGCAAGGGTCCTTCCACTATTCTTTATAGCCATTTATCATATTTTTATATTTTTGTTGCTCAGTTTTGCTTTTGTGTATAGGCTATCATCTTCCATTACCGTACACAGTGATATACATCATAGAAAAACCCATAAAATATTTATTCATATAAAATTGTTTTCCCTAAGTAATAACTCTTGTATTTATAACAGTTGATAAAAAGCTGATTATCAGTGGTAAATGCTATGATGATGTCAGAATGTTAACTTGGTTAATATAAAAGTACAGCTGTCGAGACACCTTAATAGACATCAACTAAGGTCATGGTTCTACCATTTGCCTTTAATTCTTTAAGCACAGAAAACGTCAACCTTTAGATTTATAAGTTTACCTTCTTCACAGGTGAATACATTAATAACAGCTTTAATGTAAAGGGAATTCTGAATAGATTTGGAGATCTTTCAGATTAAATATAGGCAGAAATCTGAGCTCTAATAACGCAAATTTCCAAAACACTCAACTTACCTCCAGTAGATGAGAATACCAACGAGAACCACTAGACAGATAAAAGTCAGTGCTGACACAATCACAAGGGGGATAACGGCCTTCTTCTCAGATTCCAACCCCTCAGCTAGACCAATACGAGACTCATGGCTACTATTACTGGCCTCTGTAGTCGGAGAAAATTGAGAGAGTTGAGATTTAAGATGGAAGAGTCATGGTATTTTCTAGCTGGTTAAGTACAGCCTGAATTGTTTCTACTTACCTTTACAGCTCTGACTCTATGATGCAAAGGTTGTTTAGACATCAGTTTAGGTAAACTTAAGCTTAAACATTAAGGTAAGATATTAGAGCTATTAAAAAATATATAAATCATCAGAGTTAGGGTGGTTATAGCAGGACCTGGAACCAACACTGGTTGGAAAAAAAATTGCTCAATGTATAACTGAAATATGAATATAAGAAAATTACTGTTAAAGGTTAGGGAATCACAGTGTTACTAAATCACTGTATGTGACCTTAATGTTCTAGAACTAATTCTATGTATGTATCAACCTTGTATTTTGGTAAACAATTAAGAAAAATAGATAATTACTTTTCAACCAAGCAAACATTCTATTTTAAACATAGGTTGATTTTGTGTTATTTTCAAAAGTCCTTTAAATATGTTTCATTATTTGAGAATTTCATGCATCCATATCATGGGTTTTGATCAGGTTTGTTTTCAAATTTTTTGTCTGCTGTTTTTCTATCAAAAACCATAAATTCTCTATTTAATGTGAACTTAAAAAAACATGTATTTAAGAAATTGTTTTCAAATACACTTGTGGACTGAAAACATCTGAAGACAGAACTTGAGTTAATATAAAAATTGGTGAGCCACTACTTTCATGTCCAATCAGGTACTCTATGGTACAATATCTTTGAAAAAAAAATCACTGTAACTAAGTTCTAAGTTACTTTTTATAGATTGTCAAAATAAGTAAGTAAATAAATAAATAAGCAAATAAAAGAACTCCAGAACTGTGGATGTTGGTAAAGAGCTTCGATTCTCTGGTTTGAAGGGTATTCAGTGGAAAGCCAAGACAATTATTCGTGAGCGCTGTTTCAACTCTACCTGACCCCGGTTGCTGTCATGAACAGGTGCTGAGAACACTAACTTGAAGTTCCCATCAAAGTCTTCATACTTCCAGCATATGATACAATTCGTGGTGCATACCAAATGTTTCACTGGCCACAAATATGAAGAGTTAATTTCAAATATGTGATACCCTTTAAACTTTGGGAAGATCAAAGCTCCTTTAAATGCACATATGATACCACTACGTGTCTAACTGTGGAGAACTGAGTTAGCACAACAGCTTCCTGTGTAACCAGATTTGGTTTAGCACAACAGCTTCCTGCGTAACTAGCGTTGAGAACGTAGGCTTAAGAACTTGGATCCATTCCTATGGAAAAATGTACCAAAGAAAACAAATGATACCCATATTTTCCAGGATCTGATAACCATTTAGATTAACTATCCTTGTTGGAAAAAAAAAGTGAAATTCAAAGACGTACCTAAAAATTTATAAAACCATATAAATAAATGATAAAATATCATAGACCAGCCTATTTGTATTGTGGTTAATATTCCTGTAAGAAAGCCAAAGTTTTGAATATTTAAATTAGGTCATCCATATGCGCTGGCCATTATGTTCTCTGTGGAGATTCATGTAGACACATAAGTAATCTGATGATCAATATACTTAAATGTCCTTATAACTTTTAAAATGACATTTTGCCTCTTCCATGGCTATCTTTACACGTTTTTTATTATAAATATTACCTGAATGGAAAGAGATTGTGGGGAATAAAAGAAATGACCTTTTTGTAACCTTTGGTATCCAGTGATTCCAAAGGGTGGCTATATTCTCATTCATACTATCATCTCTAAATTGTAACCCCTAGAATAAAAGCAACAACATCACCTGCAATGTTTTAAGAATGTAAAGTTGGGGTCCCCCTGAAACCCTACTAGATTGTTTGGATAGAGTGCATGTTCAAGTTTAAGAACAAAAAGTGCAAGTTAATGAAGCTTACATAAATTCTATGACCACATAGATTCACTGTAATATATACTACAAACACAACATATACATACATATACATATATGTGTGTGAACATATATGTGTATATAGCCAATTATATAGCTTAAGCATATATACATACACACATGAAATATGTCAGGTCTTATGTGTGATGTATATGAAAATTATGTATCTTGAAAATATGTAATACAAATGCAATTACATTTATATGCTTGCATTATAAACACACACTATCTACCATCTATCCATCTATCTATCTATCTATCTATCTATCTATCTATCTATCTATCTATCTATCTATCTATCTATCTATGTTCTCCATAAACATCCGTGTTAAGTTCTTGGGGAGATCTGATCTTTAAGTCTGTAATTGAGAATTAGAATAATTTTATATTTACATATTATTGAAACCTAAGCATTTTGTACAGGATGGCATACCTTATGAAAATACAGACAGTCGGCTAGCAGCTTTGTGTGTTACTGAGAGTAACAATTAGTTGTCTTATTTTCATTTATTTGAGACTAAAATATGTGTTTTGATAGAACTTATTAGATAGGTTACTTAACAGTAATTCAGTTAAACAATAAACAATAAGATTGACATTTTAAAGGGCTGAGAATAAAACAATATAACTTTGGTGTGAAAATTTAAGCATAATATATATTTTATTGTTCTCTTTCATATAAGCATTTTCTAAGAGAGACACTAATAATACATTTTCAGGGTTAGTTTTGTAGTGACTCTTTACGTGACCTAGATCAAGTATCTTTTAGTCCATGTTTGCACACAACACACACATACACAGACCCTATTTATATTAAGAAATATTATGTAAATTTTTCTACATCTTAAGTACCATAAATGCTAAGTTTCAGACTAGGGAATATTCAATAATTGGATATGAAAAACTCTCCATTAGTTTTACAGATACAGTTTTAAAAATGCCAGTTTCCCCCAGTCTTATTTGATCTTAACTCCTCATTAATAATATTTCATGATGATGGATGTTATATTCATATTGCTTTGTCTTTGTTTTTTGGGGAGCTTATTCTTAACAGCTAAATAAATCTTATTAGTGTGCCCAAGAGAAATGGTTTCCTTCACTAATTCTAGATGTAGTGCTTTATTATATATGTGTTTAAGTGGCCTTTCCATAAGAGTATAATCTTGCAAGGAAGAAAAATAGATTGACTCAGGATCTTTGCCTTTAAAATAAATCTAGAGATGTAAAAAGAAAAACAAGCTCTATAATTGAGGATGATAACAATTTGCCTATAGCTAACAATACTACTGATTACAATGACCCATGGACTCATCACTCCCTCTCACACGTCAGTTCATACACTGAGGCTGAAAGCCCTGTTAAACGGACATCGAGTCAGAATACGGGAGAAAGGAACTTCCCTATGTAAATATATAAATTCTTATTTGCTTCCATACTAAAGAATAAACAACTCATTTGAATGATGAAAATAACTAAAAGAAAACATATTTTAATGACATTGGTTCTATACTCTGAATTTTGAACATTAAATTCTGTGCAATTACTACCCAATATTACATTAGATTATCTTTTGACCTGCTAAGGTTTAAATGCTTTTACTGAAAATTAAAAAAAAAAATACCTTATCAATTAATCAAAGCAAATTATATTTTTTATCATGAAGTCTGTGGAATTACCTAGTTATTCATATGCGTAATGAAATTAAACTTGAGTTTTGTTACCATTGACATTTAAAGCACACATCTGTATGGTATATTGCAATCTGCTCCAAGAAACATCTGGCTAACAAACCAATTTGCATAAAATATATTAACAATGAAATGCATCTCTACAGAAAATGCTCCAGGTTTTTTTTTACATCTTGTCACACAATATCTATATGTACTATGCATATTCATGTCTATTATTTAAGTAGGAATGACAAATATTTTAACAAACACAAAGTAGAATGTATTTCACTGGTTTATACTGCCCTCTTTAGGCGACAGAAAGAAACTCAAAGAAAGATACTTTTATAACAATATGTCTATAAAGATCTTGCTTAACTATTAAACCTTGTGATTATTTTTAAAAGCTCTCCCAGCTACGGAGGACATTTGAAGTGTCTCCTTGCTTCCCATTGGTGCACAGGTGCTTATAGCATATTACTGAGATTCTTAAATCCAAAAGGATTAGTTTACAAGTTATTTTAAGATACAAATGTGAACATGTAAATTGTCTAAACACAGCACACTGCATTGTAATGTACCAATGGTGTATTATGAACACATAATTGATTCTACACACAATTGAAACCTGTAGGATAAGAATTAGTAACAAAACATAAAAATTGTATTGTTGAAGATAATTAAATCAAGGGCCAAAATATGTTGAATATTCATATAAGTATAATGATGTCCTTAGGAGCTTTAAATTGATTTGTCGAGTGTTTTGATTAAAAGTGAAGATCTGATGGCGATCTTTTCTTCCATGATTCTTCTATTTTACTTTCATAGCAAGAAAATTAGCACATCTCGACCTATCTCTCTGCTCATAACTAACCTGCCTCTGAACTGTTGGATACTTCTGAGTGCCCACTATTAACAGATGGTGTGGAGGACCGTGGAGATCCAGGAGCTATGCCTGTGTCGTCTGTTTCCAGGACACCATCAGCATCCTTTTCGTTAACATCTGGAAAACTGAAATCTGCGGGAGCCTCGTTATCACTGAGGCTATCTGAGGTGCCTTGCCCTGACCCACTCTCTTCATCGCTTGTCAAAACTCTCCAGGCTTTAGATTCTGGGGTGAGAGGAAGGACAGCACCTCCCATTGGAATGTTACTGTCCTCTTTCCCCTCATTGTTCTTCTGGGGGAGCATACTTGTTGGTGGTGATTTATCAGGACTTTTGTCCACACTAGTTACACCTGCACCTCCATTTTCTTCTTCAGGAGTCTCCAATAGCAAATGGGAAATTGGGCCACTCTGATCCACAGGACTATTTTCCTGGATGTCTGTGTCGTTCATTACCCTTTCTTGTGATTCTCTATAGGGTGAGCATGACATACACTTATTTATGGGAAAGCGATCACTATCTATGTCATCATAATCACCATCATAGTCATCGCCATCTTCACCTCCCACTAAATCAGCATCCGAGCTGGCACTAGGAGTCAGTTTAGAAGTGGATTTAGAAGGAAGATGCAACTTGGCTGTGGCCACAGTGACATCTCTGCTGGGGGAAGCAGTTGAAATGGAAATGGACCCACTTCCTAATGGAACAGAATGGTCAGTAGACACAAGGACATCAGAAACAAGCGTTGGTAGGCCAGCAAGTACCTTATCAGTACTAGAAGTTTCAGTGAGCATGGAAACTTCCTCAGAATACACAAGCCTGTTTAGAAGTGTATTTTGTGGCCCATCAATCGAAATAACAGGAGTAGCAAATGCACGCCCCTCCTGCGGAGGAAAGGCCTGGCTACTGTCCGGATGTGCAGTATGGAACAGCTCATAGTTACTGTACAAAGACGACAGCACTTGCTGGGGACTTGCGCTCTTACGCAAACCTTGTTCAGAGTATTTCTCACGTGTGTAGGGAACTGTTAAACCTCGAAGTGAAGTGGAGTGCGTATTAGAAGGTGACACATCAAGGACGGGCGCAGAGGCAAAGTGCAGCGTGCTTCCGCTCCAAGCAGACTCTGATGCCATGGGATGCCCCATGGAAGAGCTGCTTTGTTCAACCTTGGCGGTTTCAGCCAACGCTGGAGCACTAGGCACAGATGGAAGAGCAGTTTTAAGCAACGTGTCAACATCAGAAGCCTGAAAGGGAGGTTGCAGCAACGCTTCAGTATTAAAAGGAGACGCGGCCTCAGAGAGCGAGGGCTGTGTTGAAGGATGTAATACTTCACTGGGAGCAGGGTCAGAGAAGGCTGGCTCTGTGTCTGCGCTAAGCGTGGGTTTAAGCCAAGTATCACCAAGTGCTTGAGATGCAGTGTGTGCAGGGTGAACTGGGAAGTGATTTTCTGGAACGTGACTAATCTCCTGATCAAAAACCTTAGTGAGGGGATAAGCAAGAGACTCTGGCAGCATGCCATTTATGCTAGAAGTAGGAACGGAGGTTTCTTGGAAAGCTGTATCCCACTTATCTACAACAGCAGACATCTTTGGCATGCCTGTGCTTTCAGAATGGTACCCCATCTCACGGACAGAAGACACTTTCAGTTCAGTCTCATTCCCAGACATCACTTCACTTCTAGACAGCGGCTTAACATCATCACCAAACACAGATGTCGTGTATGTAAATTCAGCTACAGAAACAGGTGAAGAAATGTTAAGAGCTCTCAGCCCCTCTGTGTCAGGTAAAAGCAATTCACTATCGGAGGATGCTCCAGACCACTCCTCATCACCAGAGAAGGCAGTAGGAGACTGCAGTAGTGATGCAGTTGGAGTAACAAGTGAGGACCCAGGCATTAGGGTATGGCTAGGACTGATACGTAAGGGCCCCTGATCGGCTACACCGACAGACTCATACGTGGGTATTTCAGAACTGGAAGAAACAGTGAGCTCGTGGCGGGAGCCCTCAAAGGCATGGGAAGCTTCAGGCCCTGAAGAATAAGCATGCATAAAGACATCGCTGCTGGGTGACTCGATTTGAGAAACCATAGATGCTTTATAAAGGACAGCGGATGCACTACCAAATTCCAGCGTCTCTGAAGCAGCAGCGTGAGCCGTGGCCTGATGCGACACCACAGCAGAGTACTGACCAAGGCTGGGCTCTAGCAACACATCACCCCCAGCCACCAGCAGAGAAGCATGCAAAGACAGCGTGTCCCTCTCAGCAGCTGAAGGAACTTGTGGAAGGGTGTGAGAAACCGTATGCAGGTGGTGAAACAGTTCACTACTGAAGGAAGCAGAGGAAAATGGGGGCAAAGATGCACCGCCATAGGAAGACAGGGTGGATTCAAACGACACACCAACACTGGGAAATACAGGCGTAGCATGCAAGGCCGAATCACTACTCGAAGCAGCGGGGGTAGTGTTGAGGGTCTGATTGTCAAGCAACAAAGGGGTGACTAGAGGAAAGACTTCACTACTGTAGGAAGGTTGAAGAGGTGTCTCACCATTGTATACGGGTTGAGTTGTCTGTGAGTGGAGTACGTTGAGAGTAGGAGCCAAATCAAGTGGTCTGGAGGACGGCGTGAAAGCATGCGGTGTGACTTCGGTTGGGAGGTAGGCAAAGGTAGAATAATGTGGCATTTCCGTATCTGTGACTGAAGGGCCCTGTGACACCGTGGCACCCGGAGAAAACGACTCCGTTGTCTCCCCAGATTCATCAACACGTAGGTCTGTGGAGTTAACCTGGAGGAAGCTCCCTCTGCCAGATCCAGTCTCAGGCTGAGTGGTTAGATCTGTGGAACCAGGAAACCACACGCTCCCGTCAGGAGAGGGACCCTTCAGTGACTCTTCTGAGCCTGACGCCGCTGAATCCTCTGAAGCACTTCTTGTAGATCCTGGCTTTAGAACGTTGTAGGTGATTGCATCAGGCATTTCTGAAGAAGATATATATCCATGGGATATATTATCTGAGAAAAAAGGGACAGGAGAGGTGGCAGGGCTGGAGCCTGAAGAATCGTCTCCCCTATCAAGCCTGAAATCGGTCAATAAGTTTTCTTCCTCGCCGATGTCAGTGGACAACTCTTGGTACTCTGTTATGGAAACCATGTTTAGAGATTCTGCAGTCCCAGACAAGTTCATCTGTGGGAAGACAAAGAGAGTTTTAGATCCATCATTTAAGGGGGCTGAAGTACTTTCCACACCTTGCCGTGGCAGCTTAGTTCCAGTCTGAGAAGGCAAAGACATGTCTTCTTCTGTATCTGATTCAGCAACTTGTTGGGAAGTTGAATTCAGAGATGTGTGGAGAACATCACTCTTTGCAGAGAATTCACTTCCTCTTGTCGGAGATCTGTTAGTCTTTGCTTCGTTATATTTAGTCCCTATGTGATTGTAGTGAGTTGTGGTAGTAACCTGGGGTTCCTTTTTCCTTATTTGATTTGTGGCACTGTCTCTACTGGGATTTAAGCCAGTGTTTTCTTCATTATCTTTTCCATATTCTTCCTCCTGTGAAAGGAGAACAAATTTTAAAGGAGCATTAAGACATTAGAGAAGAAAGTTAAATATCTTACACATTACACTATGATTCTACACTTGTAGGACCTTGGTGACTTCTGATCCTCACAGGACACCATTCTCCTATTCTATTCTATTCTATTCTATTCTATTCTATTCTATTCTATTCTATTCTATTCTATTCTATTCTATTCTATTCTATTCTATTCTATTCTATTCTATCCTATCCTTCTATTTATCTTTTGGATTTATTTTACACACATTTATTGTATTCCGTTTATTTTATATTCACTAGGGAAAGCAATTAAACTAAATGAAGCCACTTTAGTTACGACTGCCTTCATTTTAATGCTGCATAATAAGGGAACAAAATAATACTGCAAAAAAATATTTGCTTTATAATCTGACCCAGTTTTGCTGAGCACCAGTGTTCAGCTTAGTGGGATCGAAGTTCTGCCCTCCACCTCAATATTAAACGTCCAAGAATCTGCCTAGCTCTCTGATGTCACTACAGACTACGGCCAATACTAAGCACTGATCAAGCCTTCCACTTCCTGTTCTTTTTCTCATTCTTAGTGGATGATCTTCTTGTTCATTTTCCAAGGAAAACAAGGAGAAAAAAATCACATATGTTCCCAACACTGAAAACACCGCTCAGTGCAGTCACCCCTACCTGTACTGTTCTACTGTCTCTACGTAATTGCTAGGCTTTCCGCCAAAGGCTCACTCCTACATCTGTGTAGGAGCGGACTTTCTATTGTCTCTTTACAAACTGAACACAGTTGAGTTTTCTTCATTTTCTCAAATCCTCAGATTATTCTAACCAGTTTAAGTGAATTTAGGTTTCTTCTGTTGAAAAAGGAGATAAAAGAAAATCTCAAATTTAACCTCAATTATCATTTTACTTTTCTTTCCCCTTCTGAACCGAATCTCCCAAAAGATAAATCATGTATTGCTATACATGGCCTAATAATTTCTATGGGCCCCACACTAATATTCATCTTTGCTTATGTTCTCCACTAATCTACTTTACCATACCCTACCATTAACCATGAGGATTTCCAAAGCAATTTAATGGAGCCTGGTGGGACTCACCTATTTTTTCCCAAAGCATATTTTGGGGGAAAAGCTTTACACCCATCATGTACATATACTTCATGTGATTTCTTTTCTAGCAGATTTAAAATTTTATGACTTTCAAATAAAATATCTCTTAGAATCTGAGGGAAATGATCGACCATTCTCCAAGCTTTGCTACGTTCTGTAGATTCTGTGAGGTTATAACATCTGTGCCACCATTTCGAGAATATATTTTTCATGCTCTAATATATATATATATATATATATATGATTGCAAATATTTTAATCAACACTCTTCTTGTAAGTTCTCATAGAATTGTAATTTCTATTCTTGCTTCTGTGTTACCATACCTGTTTTCTCAACTTTTCCCTTCTGAATCTGAAGCTTTAAAGCTCTGATCATGCAGAGGTGTCTTTTCCACAGTGATGCTTTTCCACCTGGAGAGGATCTACTTCTCATTTTGATACTCAGGACTTAAAAACTATCATGGATACAACCCACACCCTTCTCAGCCTCTCTCGTTCACTCAGGCATGGAACGGAAGAGTAGAAGGTATTGGGAAATAAACAATAAACAGTGCGTAAGGTGAGTGGTATTTTCAACCCACCTCAAAGTCATACTGCAGGAAAACACACTATTAAATGTAGCTGTTCGGGCCTGACCATATACATTGATAGTTAATTTCTATAAGCTGAAATATACTGATTTGTAAAGTTAAGTTGGCTAATCATGGTACCTGGACCTAATGCTTAAAGTCCCATGTATGTGGTGGTAGCCGACTCCTTTCCCATAGCAATGCAAACTGTGTTGTTTTTTACATTATAAAATGGATTGCTGCTTCTTTGGATGCTATTGCCATGGGAAATCCCACAAATACTGAATATCCTTTGTTTTTCTGACAGAACACAAACCTTCCTGACAAGAAAATGATGATTTTTTTAAAAGTTTTACTGAGTCTACTCACATATATTTCTCTGTGAACTATGTATTCTCCCCTTTTAATTCCTGATTCCCACAATTCTCCACTCTGCTGTGCTAGGAAGTAGGAAGAAGGAGAGTGAGAATATTGTCCAGGAACTTCGTAGTTTATGTTTCCATGACAGGATGGCCCTGTCTTTCCACAGGGGTCCCAGCATCTGCTGGAAGACAGTCTCTACATCTTTTCCTTGACTTTCAGGTGTAGGTATATAGCAGTCTCTGATAGCTGTAGCTCCAAGTGTACAAACCTACCTCTTGACATCCATTGACATTCTCAAACACACCTTTGAATCGTTTTTTTTTTTAATCAATCTCACTGAATACACTTGTCTGTGATATCTGTTTCTTGTTGGAATCTGAATAGATACGCTGGGTTATTTTCCCTTTTCCTGTAGAGGAACCTTTAACTATAGTTAAAGATAGACTGTGGAGGTGTAGTTCGCAAACACTGCAGCTTACTTCTCTAATGAGAAGATCTGCTTCTTTGTAGTACATGTAGCTGGTGAGCCTTAAATAACACGCTACATATGAAATATGTATTATATTCAGTCTCCTTTAGGATCTCAAACCTTACACTGCTAGAATTTATAGCCTCGTCACACAACTAAATGCTATAATAAGCAAAACACAGTAGTTTTGTATAGAAACTTGCTAGTAATTAACATTGGAAGATTTCAAACAACTTCATATGCATCTCCCGAGGCCTCTGTAGTGTCAATACTAATTACTAGTAAAAAAAAAATAGGGAATTGTAATCATGGCTACTATAATGAAAAATAATTGTATACTACATTTCATACAAAATGGAACACAAATAATATTTGCTAAATTACTAGAACAAGGGCTTGTTTCAGTTTATCAGATAAAAAGAGTTAACTTGGCAGCATAGCAAAAAAAGTATTTTTCATTCTTTTGACTTGATTTTGTTAATTTTATCCATTATTTGTATATATGTGAAAATGAATATGTAGTCACACACAAAAAGCTAACCCTAGATGAATTTCGTGAATTCTTGTTATAAAGTAGAATAAGTATTTGGGTAAGACAATCCATTGTAAGAAAGGTTAATGATAGATATATAAATCATTGAGGCAATTATTTCTGTAAAATGATAGCCTGATTTCAATTCATTACTAGGTAATGGTAATAATTATAATTTTCTCTGTTCCTACACAATTTGTACATATGCACATGTTTATATCATTTTGAGTGCTTGGTTTGAAAATATAGTTTCAGTTATGATGAACAATACATTTGTGGTTAGGTTGAAATATACATTTATGCAACAATTGTTTTCTCTCATGTCAAAAAGTAAGATAAATTTAAATTTGGTGATATTCTCAAATGTTTATTTATTCAGAGGACATTGTGCTGGAAACATACTTTTTATATGAATAGCTCAAATACAAAAAATATTCTATTTATAACCTGGTTCATATTTATTATTAGTTTGCCATTGGTTATTTATAAACTGTAGCAATTTTAAAAACTATAAAAACATTACTAGAAAAAATAGGTAGCTACAAAGATCCAATCTAGCTGAAACCTATAGCTAAAATTATTTGTAAAACGGATTAGTTTTTCATTATAATCATTTTTGGGTGTTAAACTAATCAAAGTATCTTCCAGGTTTTTCAAAAATTACATATACTGAGCAACTATTCTAACAGTGAATCATACAACAGTATCTAAAATCCAAGAATTAATTCTAGATAGGTTTATAAACTTTTAAAAAATTGAATGTAAAAATGGCTATAATACCTTGATGATTTCTTCAGATCCAATTAGCTCAGGAAATAGATCAAGCTCTACAAAATTAAAAACAATATTATTAACAGTGTTCAATTAACTCTTGCAACCTTATAAGCTTATCTTTGAGTAGATAGAGAGTTTTTAAAAAAGTGAAAAATCACTAGGTTTGAAAATATCTCAAAATAAAAATGCCACATTTTAGTTTTCAACACTAGTTATCAACCCATAACATAGCACTAAAAACTGGCATATGACATTGATTTCTATCTTCTCCTCAAATTGTCTTCCCCAAGCCCAGCCCAACTCCCACCAAGGCTGAGAAGGAGAAAGAGGACACGGCAGTGCTAAAACTGATGTAAAAACAAGCCACCAGGGCATCTTTGGAGCCGCCAGGAGGAGAACTGAGGGGTGACAGAGACTCTGGCAGGATTCTTTCCCGAAGTTCTTTTGATTAAGAGCACTTGTACTTATTAAATGCAGGCTCCTGCACCAGGTAAGAGCGAGAACGTTTTATCAGCAAGCTTCAGCATGGGCTGGCACCACGGAGAAGTGGGCAGAAAGATTCCTTTGTATGTTCTCCAGGGAAACTCAGCTAATACCATTTACGCTATTGTAGAGAATCAGTAAGTGATTCATTCAAGTCTGCTTTTTATTTTCCCAAACAATTAGAATCAACACAGTTTTACTGTTGCTAAAAAAAGACCTATTAGCAAGTGCTAGAATAGGCTAAGAGTCCGGTGATGTAGCTCAGTGGTTGAGTGCTTGCCTGGGAAAGATTAAAACCTGGTTCTTGGTGTACAGAAAGGAATCTAGCACACAAACCAATAACTGGGAGTTGATAGCTATTTCTCAGTCTTCAGCCAAGTGTTGGGTTTATTATGATAAAGATAAACACAGCAGCAGAGAGAGTTTGGGGCATTGTTTCAATGATGTCCTGATATTATCCAGGCTGTTATGAAACTTTACTCCATTGGCAGTTTGTGCTCCACCTTGATGTTGCTTGTGCTCCAGGTTTAAGTCTTTATACAGTAAAGGCATATTTTTGAACAATTCCATGGCATAGCTGAATTGATATTTAATATTCATCATATTTTGATTTTTTCTTCAGTATCGACTGTCACAAGTTCATTTTTATCATCAGAAACTTGCTAGGTATTAATAGGGGTAAAAGCAAAACCATAGTTGGGTACATGAACTCTATTTACAAGAGAAATCACATGATGTCTATAAATGTACTCAATTCCTATAATTTAAAGTTAATACTCTTAAAAGCTTAGCTGTTACAGAGTTACTTACCCTTACTAATTTTCTGTACTATCAAAGTGAAAATTCCCAGGATTACATTAAATTCTCCTCAATTATTTTTCCTTATGAATATCGACTACAAAAGAGTTTGGAAATTTTTTATATGGACCAATTGTTCTGTTCTTGTTCCTATGTAATCATTTCCTCACATCTAGTTTTCATGTTCTTTGCTCATAACGGTTCCGAGTTATAGTAATATCTATTCTCTCAAACACCTGAGTCCGTGTAACCGTCAAAAAAACCAACATGTGGGACATAACCGACACACGATGCACTGCGGCTAGACTTGCTTTTCTGAAAGCTGCGGCAGGAGTGGAAAGGTCCAGGCGGAGAGCATCTCCAAATGCTGTCCATGGGACACTGTCTGCGGCTTCCCAGGAGCCGCGCCTTTTCATCTGCTTTCAACCATTTTAATTATAATAAAAGCAAATCATAATGCAATATTTCTTAATGATGATTATATTCTACTATATATTTTTCACCTTTATGAAAAAACTCAACAGTTTTGTGCTTTTTTTCAACAGGTATCAGGACATGTTTTAGATTTGTAAGACTGTTTAACTTCATCTGACTACATATTTTTAATGAAAAAAAACCCCCTAATTTTCTTATTTATTTAACAGGGTTGGGGGTGAAGGTTGACTTCCTTTCATTTCAGTAGTCTCAGTATATATTGAGTTTGATATATTTTATCTTTCATTAATCAGCATTACTTAACTATATGGATCATGGCTCCCCCCAAATGAAATGTGTATACTTATCCATCTAACCATGTCACCCCAGAGTATGAGTCACTGCTATTGGACTTGAGTTCACTGCTCACTACAGTACGAACAAGCCTTTTCTGGGCCTCCTTAGGTTCTGAGCAGCCTGTGTGGCTCTCTCTGTCCCATCGAACCCTAAGGAGCAGGTCCCCATCTTCACAATGCTAAACACAAACTCTCTTTGAAAGATCTTCACTCTAGTTTCCAACTGGACTCAGACCATTTGAATAGAAAATCTGGGGTTTCATAAGTAGGGCAATTTTAGGAACCGTTGGTGTTTCCCTGCAAGATCCTGAAGCCATACTTCTGAGTGTGAAGGTTCAAGACCAGCACCCAAGGTAGAGCTGGACAGCAATGGGTCTCACATTGGTCTCCCCGTGATGGCTCCTCAAAAATGATAAATGTTATTCTAGTAATGACTTGGGTATTACTGATCAAAAAGTTACAAATTATACTGCTTTATAGAATATCCTCACTTCAGTTAAATAGGCTGCAAGTGACCCAAGGGAAATCTGATAACAAATGTCTGTGGCTATCTTCTTCCTTCCTTCCTTCCTTCCTTCCTTCCTTCCTTCCTTCCTTCCTTCCTTCCTTCCTTCCTTCCTTCCTTCCTTCCTTCCTTTCTCCCTCCCTCCCTCCCTCCCTCCCTCCCTCCCTCCCTCCCTCCCTCCTCCCTTCCTTTCTCTCTCTTTCTCTCCCTCTCTTTCCCTTTCTTTCTTTTCTTTTTAAAGTGAATACTTAAAATTCACATTTGTGTAACAGCTGATCAAACACGGGTGACAAACTCAGAGGCACAGATAATGCTAGATGTATTTAAAAGTAATACATTAGTAGACATTAGAACCTTAATATTTCATAATACAAGGACGCAACACTGATAATGTTTGACAGCAAAGTTATTTAATTGTTTTAAGGTAAGCCAAGTTTCACAGTGCCGGATGTAAAAATAATGTAAACTCCAATCGCTTCAGACTGTAATTTAAAACGGAAGTGAATCAAAGCCTTAGTAGCATGGCATGATGCATGGGGAGTCATGACAGCTCCAGCGATGTAACAATGATGCCAGAGACCAATCACAAAGCACACGGTGAGTAGATAGTAAAACGTGTGGATGTGTTTCGCCATGTGTTTAAATTTAACATATATAGTTACCAAAATCCTAAAATCTTTATGTGTAAGTGTCTTTTATATCGCATAATCTTTATGTCAGAGAAGAGAATTAAACATGCTTATGATAGTTACAATGAAATGAATATATTTATCAATTATTCATTTAGGAATAATTTACATTTGTAAATATAATTTCCTAAAATATATATTAAAATATTTCTTTTCCACACTAAGAAGGAAATCTTGAGACTTCTAAATTATTTTCTTAACCTGAATTTATGCATGTATTTTAAAATCGTGCTTGAAATAATAATTAATGGATGTTAGTTTATGCTAATATTGTTGTATATAGTGACCAGTAAAATTAGGATGCACAAGCAATAAAGTTGTAAACCAATCAATTTAAATGCAGAATTTAATCAAATGAGGAAGTTAAACAATATAGAAGACTGAATTTTCCTGATATTGACTTAATACTGGAGATCTAAGAAAACATGAGGGCAATCATAAATTCCCTTATTCATTTCCCGTTTGAACAAGATCAATAAGCTATACAGCATGTAGAAAACAGCTTATTTTAAATAATAGCAGATTAATTCAACCGTCTGTATCATAACATCACTCAGGTAAAGGAGTTGCATGGCAAACAGCATAGAAAGGCACTGATCAGAGCTACAAAATGCTCGCCAGGCTAAGACATTCCAATATCAGCCACAAAAATAACAAAATCCACCAAGTAGAAAGGTGGCATCACCGTCCGGAGTGTGCCGTGTGTACCATAGAATCAATATTGAAGCTGGTGAGAATTGTAAGTAAGCAAATAAAGAAGCAGCCTTTAAAATCAAGTGAGAAGGTTTAAGAGAATTAATATTTTCTAAATAATTAATAAGAATCCTCCAAGTTTGAAATAAACTGATTCTTGACAGAGACTTTTCGATGGGTGTAGTTAGGGGACAATCTACCCACTACGTTCATTATCTTGTGTTCTTACGTTTATCCAGTCAAATATCACTCTAGACTAAAGCACCATTACTGTACAAAGTGTTTTCTGGGTCTAAGACATCCGTGGCGATTACATGGTAGGTCCAACCTAGCGTCTCGTCATAGAAATGTTCAACAGTGCCCCGATCCTTTGAATAAATAGAAATTAAGTCATAATCTTTATTATTTTGTACAAATGAGAAAATACTAGAACAATTAGCAACGTGTCAAGATAGACTCACTCTAAAAACAAAGCACCCAGAGATAAATCATACAGAAGATGTCCATTTGATCGTTCTCATATGCAACAAGCATCTCAAGATAAAAAATAAACAAAAAATTTCAAAAAGTTGGAAAATCTGGCATAGTAAGCAGTGTAGGACAGGTTATATTAAGCAGCTCGTTTCTCATAAATGCCTTGGAATCTGCTTTATGTACAGAGATGGGAGTGCTATACATAACTAAAACAAGATAATTAAGTGAATATACTCAATATATTTCATACTAAATGCATCAATTATATAATACATTTTGGCCTATTTATATGTGCCTGGCTAACCTGGACAATGTCACTTTAATGTGGGAAACTTTAGAGAAAGTTGTTGTTCCCTGGAATATCATGACACAGAATATAACTGTGGTCAGTTCCTGCATGTCTCACCTTTAAATAAAATTTAGCATTGGCTTTCCATTTAAAAACAAACCAATTTTCCAACCCACAGAGACAGCTGACCTGGGCTCCTGGGAGCTCATGGTCTCTGAACCAACAGCTAGGGAACCTGTATGAAACTAGCCTAGGCCCTCTGCACAGCTGTGTAGCTTGGTCTGTTTCTGGGGCTCCTAGCAGTGGGATTAGGGCCAATCCTTGGTGCTTGAGCTGACTTTTAGGAAACTATTCCCAATGCTGGTTTGCATAGCTCAGCCTTGATGCAGGGGAGAAGCTTGGTCCTGCATCAGCTTGATGATCATGCTTTGCTGATGCCCATGGGAGGCCTGCCCCTATCTGAACAGAGATGGAGGAGAAGTGGACAATGAGGGAGCAGAGAGGAGGTGGGGTGTAGGGGGTGGGGAGGGAGGGAATGGGAGGAGAGAGGGAAGGGCAACTGAGGCCCCCGTGGTCAGGATATAAAATAAATGAAAAAATTAATAAAAGAAAAAACAACAACCCAATTTTTAAAACAAAACTAAATAAAGGTAGTAGGGAAAATGGTTAGATAGTGGCCATGAGGTGTAACATTTAAAAACAAGCAGATTCCATGAGCAAGTCATGAACTATCAATGAGCAAGGGCTTTGTATTATTTGGTTGACAAGGGAAAGCATTATGATATTTAACAGTCACAAATTCCTTAAAGTTAAATGTCAGCTAGTGATGAAACATGCTTGTTACATGGGCTGACATTGGCTTAAACTGCTATAGCCTGTAGACAATTAAAGCCAGGCATTTTCTTCTCTGTACATAAAACATGGTTATGCTACAACTATTCATTGACATGAAAAACTTGAAAAGACTGTAATGACTAGAGTCATGTGAGGGTTGGCTAAGGAATATTCCCATTTATGTATGTAGATATGCATTTATGTGAATATGCATATTGTGGAGTACACCCATACATATGTGTACACACACACTTCAATTCCAGTAATGAAAACTACTTTTAGTGATAAAAGGAAACCTAGGTAAATCTGAAATTGTTAAACTATGCCTATGTCTTGAATTGTCTATTGCATATGTTCAAGATCAAAAGAATTTTTCTTAATGTTTAGAAAGGATGCATGCAGAGAAACACAATTAGAAACACTTTTGTTTCTGCAAAATAAGATTGGTGCATTAAGGAAGCAAAAAACATGCCCCAATCAAATTATAAAAAAGTGGAAAAAGAAAAAAAAAGTGGAAAAACATTTAAAGTATATTTCGAGATGCTTCATGTAGATATTTCAAAATACCTGGCATAATTCTAGGGTAGAATATACTTACTACATGCTTTGGGGGCTGAAAAGGAAATAAATATAAATGAAACCAAGTCTTTAGTAAGTCTAAAATAAGTATCAATATTCACTTGTCAATTTCCATTCGATGATTTTTACAAACTGAATAGATCTTGTTTTTCTTGTTGTATGAGTATACAATATTGGCATTAATAATAAAAGTACAGATCACCTTTTATTAGAAAAAATGATTTGTTTTTCTGCCCTCTAACAGAAAAGGAAATTTTCTGCGTTTGAAAGGATATAAAGTCAGTTCTATACTTATGTTTTTGAGAACACTCCACACTGATTTCCATACTGGCTGTATTAGTTTTCATTCCCAACATTAGTGGATAAGAGCTCTGGGGTGGTGGGAAAAAAGTTGGCCCCCTTAGGGAGTGGTCCTATTAGGAGGTATGGCCTTGTTGGAGGAAGAGAGTCACTGTGGGAGTTGCATCTGAGATCTCCTTTTGCTCAAGCTATGCTGAGTGTGACACACAGTTGCTTCGATTGCTTATGGATTAAGATATAGAACTCTCAGCTCCTTCTCCAGCACCTTATCTGCCTCTCTGCTGCCATGAAGATAATGGATTAAACCTCAGAAACTATAAGCCAGCCCCAATTAAATTTTTTCTTTTATAAGAGATGTTGTGGTCATGGTGTCTCTTCACAGAAATAGAAACCCTAAGACAAGTTCTGAAAAGGTCTTTCCCTACATTCTCATTAGTATTGATTGTCTCTCTCTCTCTCTCTCTCTCTTTTTTTTGTCTTAAAAAGAACCATTTTGTCTAGGGTGAGATAAAAATCTCAATGTGGCTTTAATTTGCATATCTATGATGGCTAAAAATGTTAAACATTTACTAAAATAGTTATTGGCCATTTGCATTTCTTTCATTTCTCCTCCTTTCCTTTCTCCCTCCCTCCCTTCTGTCCTTTCCTTGGAGAGCCATTTCTTTAGGTCACTGTCCTATGCAACACGTTTGTATTTACTGTGGTACTATTCGTGACAGCAACAAATGGGACCAGCCTAGATGTCCATCAGCAGATGAATGAATGCCCTTATCACACAATAGAACTGAAGTCAATCATTACAGAAAAAAAAAAAAATCACGGCATTGTTGTAGAAATTGGTGACGCTGTAAAGTACCACGCTGAGCTAAGTAACAATCAGACCCTGAAAGACAAATACTATATTTTATCATTTACATGGAATTCTAGATTTTGACTTTCATATATGTGAAGAGGTAGGTGGGCACAAGTCATCAAGCTAGAAAGGAGTCCATGAGAGCGAAAATAGAGGTCTTAACTGTGTGGGGAAAATAAAATAAACATAGCATGAAAGCGGAAGGGTGGTTTCTGGGGGTAGGAATGGGATCAGCGGGAGGGGAGCAGAGGGGAGGTGTGGGAAGACCAAAATAAGTATGTATGTATGAAAAGGCTATAATGAAACTCATTGCTTTGAACGCTAATAAAAATGAAACTTTATAAAAACACACAACAAAGCCAGAAGAAAGCACATGTGTCCCCTATCATCAAAACAGCCTCATTTGCTCAGGAAACAGAGGGGCAACTTAGGAAAGCACTCACCAGTGTCTTCAGTAGGCATGTCAACTATCAGCTGGTCACTGTACTTCCCATATAAGCCATTAGTGCATATAGCCACTATTTGGAGAACGTAACTCATATTAGGTAGTAAGTTATTGAGAATAGCACCCTAGGAGAAAGACATTAGAAATTATACAAAACATTCTCTTTAGACATTATTAACAGAGACAAAGGGACAACTCTTTATCCTGACAATGTGTGTCTGCATGAAAATGCATGTGTGTATGCGCATTTTCGTCTCACAAAGTGGTGTTATCTTCTTTATAAATTGTGAGAGGAACTATTTGCTCACCAAATCCTCATCTTCTCCTATACCTTTCTCTCTACATCCCAAATGAGTGTAAAAGTAGTTAAAACCTATCTGTTGTTCGATATGCTATCAAACGTACTAATAATGGCAGGTTTATTTAAGTAGGGTCTCAGGACATGTCGTCTTGCTGCCTGGATGTACATCCCAGAGACTTTTCTGGTGCAGTGACGACTTCCCGTACTTGCATCCAGATGAGGGATTATCAACTCACCACCATTGGGCCAACCCTTCCTATCAAACCACACAAGGAATCTGAGCTGTACTTTCTCTCATTCATGTAATTCATGGGATGGCTCAGTGGATCTTTTATGTTATTCTATCCTCAAAATTCTGACATAGTTACCACTTGATAATTGCCACTAGAAATCTAAAGCAAAGCAAAGAACTTTTAAGTCCCCTACCTTGTTTTTCCTGTGATTAAGTAGAGAATACATAACATTACAAGGTGAGATTCTCAGGTCAGTTGTGAGATTTTAATTGAAATATTTATCTATTCCTTACATCATCTTATTTATAAGGGAGGAGTACACTAATAATGTTCTGTGCTTACGTTTTCCACATGTAGCCACCTCTTATAATGTTGCTGACAGGGTCACGATCTTGTATTTAATTCTAACTACTGACATAATTTACTATGCCTTTTATTCCCTGGGGACACCTTCACTCAACATCTACAGTGACCACAGGCAAAAATACATAGTCATTTGCAAATTCTTACCTTGGAAGCCAAACTATAATGTTATCAGACAGAAAGTAATTCATCTTATAGTTACCAGGTCCTGATAGCCATCTGTTAAAAACTCATGCTTGGTTTGGTCGTTGCCCTCCAGCGGCTGGTACAGAACAGCAAACTTCTCGATCATGGTGTCATAAACAACTCGAGGTCTTTCCCACGTGACCAGAAGGCTGGTGTAGTTTTCAGGGTCAGCCTGCACATTTTCTGGTTCTGAGCTGCACACTTCAGGAGAAAAAAAAGGAAGTCCTTGGCACAACCATTGACTTCTGGAATTTGTATTAAATAAAACATACTTGGGAATTTTTTTTATTGTATCTTAGTTTAATAGGAAGTAAAATATTATTTCTTGCTCCGATTTTTGCACCTAAAATTGGATTTGGTAGGTTCTTTTTAGAAGAAAAGAGGGCTACTCTGGCTGGCAGCTCCGCAGGGTGGAAGTCCTGCTGTAGGCTCTTTGACCATGATCCATCTTGACGGGAGCGTGTGTAATCTCACTGTCGGTAAAGGTCCCTTCCTCTGCCCTTAAACACTGCCAGCATTCAGTCACAGGGGTTCCCTCCACAAACCCAACCTGGAACCAAATTCCTGCTTAAAATCACTATGTTTAGATTAGTTTCTGAAGCATAAGAACTATAGCTCCTTTCTCCTTTTTCGTTTGCTGTTGCCTAGAACAGAGTTTTGAGAGTGTTTGGCATGGACATTCATTATTCGAAAAAATGAACATAGGATATCTTCGAACTCATGGTGTCTGTATATGTCTTATCTGATACCTGGCAAATTTATTTAGCTTGGGACTAGAAAATAATCAATTATAAAATATGATCTATAGTTGGACGTTTTTGCTACTAGAGAAACCCTGAAATAATTTTAAAAAATTCCCAACCCATGAAAGCCATATCAAAACTAAAACCATTAATTCAGTCTTTTTGAGAACTGACAATGAAATTTCACCCTGGCATCATTAATAGATTAAATAAATAAGCACAGGGAATTAGAATATTTGTCTCATATGAAAATAAAACTGTGGGGAAAAACTTTCAAAATTTCTTAATGTAACTTAAAGATCACATCGAGTAGGAACTGGGCCAAAATTTCAGTCCCATCAGGAACGGTCCTGATGCTCTGTAGAGTGTATGTATATGGGTAAGTTTGCAGTAGCTTACAGGGAAAAGGTTAGATGCCACAGACATTTGCAAAGCACAGAAAAAGAAAAATCTCTCAGGACAAAGATAAGAAATTCACTGCTGGGACACTCTTCAAGGGACATCTCAGCTACAAAGCTGTGTCATGGAAGCATGTGGGTGCCTTCAATGAGCCACTCATGGTGGGTAAGACACCTGTAGGGATTCTGACACTGCCAACAGGTGTGTCAGAGTGCGACCCAAAGGGTTTCGCCCTTTCTCTTTTTCCTTTCCTTTCCCGTTTGTAGTTCGTCTCATAAACACACGAGGGCGCCCACGACTAACAATTCCCTCACAAGCAGCCTGTCTTCCATATGGTATTGACCATTAGCAGCTAGCAACCCTGTAGCTGCAACAGTAAATTAGCTATTCACAAAATATAAACATATGCTTTGAATAAATGCCTGGGTAAATCTACATGAGTTAGAGATAGGACTTTTCTCTTTCCTTCCTTCCTTCCTTCCTTCCTTCCTTCCTTCCTTCCTTCCTTCCTTCCTTCCTTCCTTCCTTCCTTCCCCTGCCCCCCAAACTGGTAATGTTTTATTTTGTTTAAGAAGGGCTTAGAGTGATGTGTCCCTCTAAGAATAAGAGGAAATTTCTTTCATTGTGAAAAATGTGAATTCAGACGAAAAATATGTTTCCAAGTTATGTTTAGACTACACCATATACCTGTGACACTTCTGTGACTTTTCCACCAGATGGCAGAAGACAATCAAGTCATCTCAACCCCAGAGCATCACATAAGTATCATTGAAATACCCAGATGACCCCCTTCTTCCTTCTAGAGGAGTGGACCTGTAGAAGGTGGGTTTCTGACAGAATAATTTGTAGATTCTCTCCTCCTAAAATAAATCCCTCTTTTTGGAGAAGGAGAATGCTTTAAAGTGATGTAAGTTTTATGCTTTTTGAGTTGTACTCTGTAAAATTTATTAATTGAATGCATCCACACAAAGCAAAAATGGCCTGAGAAAAGCAGAAAAGTGTTCGTTGGGATCTGCCCAAAGCATTCTTACGCAGCTTCCCTGGCTTGTCTGTATCTGTCTAAGACATTTCAAATGGTAACCTTCTGTTTTAATCTTTAGTGAGACTTTTCAAAGAAAATTGTGTTTCTTTGCTAGCAGGTTCTCATTTTTAACTGTCTTAGTTATAAGTCTATATGACTCTTATAGTTAGTTTCATAGTTGGGGCTTATAGATTTCCCCTTTATTTCTTCATTTCCCTTTCGCAACTCTTTGCAGATCCTCTCTACCTTCCTAACCACCCAACTTCATGTTTTCTTCCTTCTAAAAATTGTGCAGTTGTTTGTGTTGACTACTCCTGAGCCTGAGGCCTGCCTTGAGTGCAGCTGATATGCCCAGTGTCACTCCACTGAAGAAAATTGACTTTCTTTATCCTAGCAGCTATCTGTCGGCAATAGCTCCTTGGCCAGAGGTGGAACTTCATGCCTGCTTTCACTCCTCTGTCCTGGGATTTGCCTGGCTTGAGCTTGCGCAGGTCCTGTGTTCACTGCCATCATCTCTGTGGGTTCCTAAGTACATCTGCTCTGCTGTGTCTGGAAGACACTGTTTCCTTAAGGTCATGTACTATCTCGGGCTCTTATAAAGGTTCCTTTCCCTCCTCTGCATAGATGTTCGAGCCTTGAGGGGAGAGTGTGACAGAGACATCCCAATGAAGGCCGAGCATCCCAGCATCTCTTGTGTTCTACATGCGGACCACGGGCAAGTTTCTGTGTTAATTACCGAATACTTCAAGAAAATGTTTCTCCAACGCAGGCTGAGTCATTCACTCATCTATGGATATGATGATAGGTCATTAGGAGTCATTTCATTGCTATTTCATTTAGCAGAGTAATAATAGTAGGTCAATGACCTATCTAATGTCAAGTTTTTGATCTCATTGATGGTATATATATATGGGTTCCATCTTCCGCAGTGGACCTTAATTCCAAATTTTTAAAAAATGATGGTAATTCCCATAACACTTGTGTTACTAGTCTATCATCAGGCACATCTTGCAGGTATGTCATTATTGTAACTCTTGGGGTTCATAGCTGGGGGAGACTGATGATCACTTTTCTCTTTGTGTAGCATGTAGAGTACCTGCAAATACACGAATGCAAGCCAGAAGGGATGAAGCTTCCAGATGAGTACCTGCTAGATTTCTCCATGTTCTATGACATAAGCACATGGTGTCCTCAGCAATAGGATCTCACTGTCAAAATGCAGGAGGGTAATCAACCACAATGGCAATTGCCCTAAATGGTTGGGATTTCTATCAGACCACATTAATAAACAACTCAAATATATGTAACCCATTCTTAATTCTTCGGACTTTTCTTTGGTAGCATACAATGTCTAATTGGGGTATTGCTACCCCCATAATATGGTAATGCCATTTAAACTCCTTTTAAATATGTGTATATATTTTATATATTATATATTTTAGTAAACTTCTATAGTAGAAGATTTTCATATGGCTTTTTAAAAATAAAATTTTCTCTTCCCTGGAAGATCTTGCCAGCCCCATGCCTTACTGACCAACTTACCACTGTAGATATTCTAAGTGAAACACATATATCTTCAGCTTTATTTTAATCAGAACACTATTTTTTTAAAAAAACATCCTTTTTGTTAACTGATAATCAGTGGTTTAGTAATATGAACCTTTAGGTAAGTCTTATTCTTTGACTGTTGAAACAAAGGACACGAGGGGATAAAACATATCTACTTTAGAATGTGTTCAAGAGAAAAGTCTAACTTACATCTGAACACTGTGATCTTGCCAAAGCACTGACTAGATCTTTTAAGAACAAACCAATTGGTTCCATAAATATAGTCTGGTATTTTGACATAAAATTAGGCAATGACCACGGAATAGATCTTTAACATGACCTAATATTATTTCCCTTACTATTGTTCTATTGACATTAGTTATTATTTTTATTTTAGAGTATATGAATACGCAGTGTATGTCTCTGTGTGAAGTCGTACACACTGATTGCAGAAATGGGTGAGGTCTAGAAAAGAGCGTTGCTTGTCTGGAGCGGGAATTACCCATAAGTGGCTGTGAGCAGATGGGGCTGGTAATTGAACCCAAGGCCTCTGCCAGCCTATTAGGCACTCTTAGCTGTAGGTTCTCTTAACTGTTGAGCCATCTTCATTCCCTGAAATTAGTGCAATTCTCTTATTAGAAAGATGTAAACTATACCAAGCCAACTATTTGGACTAAAAATCAAGAAGTCTTTTCTAGATCAATATATATTTTGATATCAAACACATGTTAACAAAAATGTAAACAATAAAAGTTATAATTTTCTTGTATAGGCTTCATCAACTTTACTGGGAGAGCATGCTACCTTTCAAGTCATTTTTATGAGTTACATTCAATCTGGATCCCAGCCACTCATTCTTTAAGCAATGACGACTGAGAGAAGGAACCTGGTTCATGAAGCACACAGAGCTCTAGAGTGCTTACGTGTTACATACAGGCAAAAAAGCTCCCTAAAATATCTCCTTGATCAAACAGCCACATGTGTTCTGGATTAAGAGCAGCTGAAGTCTTCCACTCAGGTTGATTCTGGTTACTCTTGGCATATGGGGTATCTGTTCTTCCTGCCCCTTGGAAGTTCATTCCTGACATAGCTTTCTAATGCTGACAGTCATAAAGTTCCAGGTGTCTTTAGCGTCTAACCTCTTGACTTCCTTTGCAGAGTAATGCACAACAAACCAGAACCCAAACAAAATAGAACAAAATAGTCTGTTACTTAGACCAAATAGGGTTGCGCTCATCAAAAGTCCCATGTAAACATTCAAGGTTGCAAAGTGCGTCGCCCACGTTTGGCTGGCCTAAAGGGCAGTAGTTAATATATGGAAGAACATTCCCACACAGAGAAAGAATCAAAAGATTACTAAGCAAGGTGCTGAGTAGTTTGAGAACAAAAGAAAAAAAGCAAAAAGAAAAAGACAGCAGAAAAGAAATGGAGGCGAAATGCAAGAAAATTCTTTGGTTATGAGAAATCACTGTTAATTATGAAAGTAGATTTGCTAATGTATAATTCATGACATTTTTTAGGAAATGGTAGAAAATATCTTGCAGTTCATTGCCTTAGGCTACAGAGTTGAGATGCATTATGTTACAAAGACACCCCCAACATGCTCTATTTCTTGAAAAGCACACTATTTTATATGGCTTTAAATTTGTACATTAAATGTTTTACATTGCTAGCTAACACTGGAAGTCCATTCATGAGTACTTCAATGAAGTACACTCTATAACAAAGTATTCTAAATGCACGCCATGCTAATTTTGCAAAGCTGTACGTCTTCACCGTGATTGCTTGTTTCTCTATGTACATGACAAATGGCAACAATAGCAGTCACTGACTCGGCAGCTTACTCATCTAAGGCACTGTGGAACACTGCAAAATTTACCTCTTTATAAGTCTCACAGCAGGCCTCTGCAGGGACCACTTTTCTTTCTTTCTCTCTTTCTCTCTCTTTTCTTTATTTTTATTTTTTTAGAAAAGAAGCAAACTATCTATTTTCATTTTACATAACATTCCCAGTTCCCACTCCTTCCCCTTCTCCCATTCTTTCCACCTTCTCCCTTACCCCACCCCATCCACTCCTCAGAGTCATTAAGACACACTGCTGTGGGGAAGGTCCAAGGGCCTCCCTACTATATCTAGGATGAGCAAGTCATCCATCCAAAGAGAATGGGTTCTGAATAGCCAGTACATGCAGTAGGAATAAATCCTGGTGACACTGATAGTGGCCCCTCAGTCTGCCCCAGCTGTACAACTGTCACCCACATTCAGAGGGAGTAGTTTGGTCTTATGCTGGTTCCTTCCCTGTTTGGCTGGAGTTAATGAGCTCCCATTAGCTCAGGTAGACTGTTTCAGTGGGTGTATCCATCATGGTCTTGATCTCTTTGCTCATATTCTCACTCCTCCCACTCTTTAACTGGACGTGGGGAGCTCAGCCCCATAATCTGCTGTGAGTCTTTGCCTCTGTTTTCATCAGTTGCTAGATGAAGGCTCTACGGTGACATTTAAGATATTCATCAATCTGACTACAGGGCAAGGCCAATTCAGGCACCCTCTTTTATTGCTTAGGATCTTAGCTGGGGCCATCCTTGTGGATTCCTGGGAATTTCTCCAGTGCCAGGTTTCTTGCTAGCCTCATAATGGCTCCCTCAGTCAAAATACCTCTTTCTTTGCTCTCATCTCTGTTCATCTTCCATCTCAACTATACTGTTCCCTCAAGTTCTCCTCCCCACTTCTTCCCTCTTCTTTCCCTTCCACTCTCCCTTCGCCTCCCCATACCCATGCTCCCAATTTTTTCAGGCAATCTTGTCTATTTCCCCTTTTCAGGTGGGTCTATATATGTTTTTCTTAGAGATCACGTTGTTACTTAGCTTCTCAAGGCTCACGGACTCTAGGCTCGTCATCCTTTGTTTTACAGCTAGCATCCACTTATGAGTGAGTACATAAGAACAATGTTCATCTTTCTGGGTCTGGGTTACCTCACTCAAGATGGTTTTTCCTAGTTCCATCCATTTGCATGCAAATTTCAAGATGTCATTTCTTTTTTTTACTCCTGAGTAGTACTCCATTGTGTAATTGAACCACATTTTCTTTATCCATTTTTCAGTTGAGGGGCATCTAGGTTGTTTTCAGGTTCTGGTTATTACAAATAATGCTGCTATGAGCATAGTTGAACAAATGTCCTTGTATATCCTTGTATATAGTAGGGAGGCCCTTGGACCTTCCCCACAGCAGTGTGTCTTAATGACTCTGAGGAATAGATTGGGTGGGGTGAGGGAGAAGGTGGAAGGAATTGGAGGAGAGGAAGGAGTGGGAACTGGGAATGTTATGTAAAATGAAAATAGATAGTTTGCTTCTTTTCTAAAAAATAAAAAGAAAGAAAAGAGAGAGAAATTGAGCATCTTTTGAGTATATGCTCAAGAGTGGAATTGCTGGGTCCTGAGATAGGTTGATTCCCAATTTTCTGAGAAACTGTCACAATGATTTCCAGAATGGTTTTACAAGCTTGCATTCCCACCAGGAATGGATGAGTCTTCCCCTTACTCCACATCCGCTCCAGCATAAGCTATCATCGGTGGTTTTGATCTTAGCCATTCTGACTGGTGTAAGACAGTACCTCAGAATCATTTTGATTTGCATTTCCCTGATGACTAAGGATATTGAACATTTCCTTAAGTGTCTTTTGACCATTTGAGATTCTTCTGTTGAGAATTCTCTGTTTCGTTCTGCACCCCATTTTTAATTGGATTATTTGGAATTTTGATGTCTAATTTCTTAAGTTCTTTATGTATTTTGAAGATCAGCCCTTTGTCTGATGTGGGATTGGAGAGGCCACTTTTATTCTTCTCTTTTTATAGGTGAAGACATGGTATTTTATAACATCCACAGTGTAATGGCTTTTACATAACCAGGTATTGGTACTAGATTTGGAAGTTAATGTTCTCTGGTCTTTGACACCAAGTTATTTAGCTGCATGCTTCAATAACTCCTACTCTCTAATGGGAGAATTGCTAAAGTTCTAACAGCACAGCATGGTAGTGTCTGTGCCAGGGAGGAAGGGAGTAAATAAAAATTTGCCTACGTTATACTTTTACATGTTTAAACTGTTGTTCATAGTGCTTTCTTAAAAGGTAACCTTTATAAAACCCCCTCCAGATCAGATGGTTCTATCAAATTCAACAATTTGTAGAATCTACGATGTCCCCTTTACGATGCCCAAATGAAGGGCCTTGCTAAGAAATGGTTAGCCTTACTTGGAAGCAGAAAATTAGAGCATCGATGTCCTGGAGGGATGAATACTTAGAGGCTGTTGTGACTGTAAAAATGAATATCGTCTGGGATTTAATCTCCAAGTGCACTTGGAAACAGGGAGTCAGTCACATGCTTGTCACGTTTGATACATATGTTGAAAATATGTATTTCCTGTGATACATTTATTAAGAGAAAGATTCTGACAATTTTTACCTTACATTTTATTTCTGTTTTAGTCAAAATGAAGATGTTAGATATTTATAAATGGAGAAAGTATAAATATACCTTGAATATCCAACACTGAAGAAAAGGTTTAAGAAAATTTCATTAAGTGGTAGAATACTATATAACAGTTAAATGCTCTATTAAAGATTCATTTAATATCACTATGTAAAAATTTTGCCATTATGAGATACAACTATGTTCTTAATTGGAGTAGGAAGTCTGAAAGGATATCCAACAGAGTTCTCAGGGGTCATCTCTGAGTGGTGACATCATAAGGGATTTTTGGCGTCTTCTGTGAGCTTACACATATTTTCTTTTCTTTTTTTTTTTTTTTTTTTGAGACAGAGTTTCTCTGTGCATCTATGCCTGTCCTGGAACTCACTCTGTAGGCCAGGCTGGCCTACAAATCACAGAGCTCTACCTGTCTCTTCCTCCCTGAGAGCTGGAATTAAAGGCATGCACCACCACACTCAGCTCATATTTTCTACTTTAACAATAGAACCAATGTAGGATCTTATTTCAGACTAAATTTGACAAAAATTAAAACCTGAATTACACCCTAAATTGTTGTCAAATTCAGTTTCAAAAAGAAGGGAGATAAAGCTTTATTATAAAAAAAAACACCACAGGGATATGCACAACAAATGAAGTAATAATAATAATAATAATACTTACTGAAAAGCAAACAGTCAGTCGTATTAGAAAAAGAGTTGTTTCAGTTCATAAGCAAATGTTCCTGTTCTAAACAGAAATCCCCCTTCTCAATTGCAAACAGAGAGCAAGCACCTCAGTTTTTATTATAAGTTCAGTAAATGCAAAATATTATACAGTAGGAATCCGAAAGATTACTATGTAATTATCTTTACATGCTAAACATACATCATTGTCAAATATAATCATAGTTTTACCTGAATAGTGACAGAGTTCAAATAAGGAGCTGTATCTTTTTGGTTCACGGTATCTGTTTCTCAGTCATGAGGAAATGATTTCTTAATTTTATTATGACACAGATATTGTTTTTAAAATTAGAATCTTTCCTTGAAGCTGTCTTTAACTGAGAATCAGAAGAGTATGCTATACATTCTTTTGAAGACTTTGAGCATTTAAAAAAATTTAAATAACATTACATAAAGAAGAACTTGGCTTTGACCTGTCTGGAAATCTAAAGCCACTCATTCCTTTGGTGCCTGGTGCCAATAACGCATGTTCCTTGTAGCCCCAAAGGCTAGGGAACAAGGGAACTGAGCGTATTCTTTAATTCATTCTTGTCTCCCTCACTTTTCAAGAGAGGAGAAGCCTTGTCCCTAGAAGACAGGGACTGTCCTTTCTCTCGAGCTACAGGTGACAGTGAGATCCTTAAGGTGAAAACCTATCAAAAAAGTGAAACAGGTGCATGAATAGCTCTGAAGCAAGGCAATGAAAAATAGCATCACTGCTGACAAAGGACCAGGAGTTCAGCAGAAATGGCTACTTTCAGGGATGGAGAAAAGGCATGTTGAGTAAGACAGATGAATTGCCAAAATTTGATAATGTCTCATATTAAATAAGTAATGTTTGACTGATATCAACTGTATAGATGAAACTGGTACAACCAACAGACTGGAATTTGGTAATAGGCAGATTTAAAAACTGAAGCTTTAAAATTAAATGCTATGTAACCAAAAAAGGAAAAAGAAAGACGTTCTTTCACTCCTATGGCATCTTGGTAAATAGAGGCCCTTAGAGCGGGTAGCACTCCAAGGGGTGGGTATGGGAATGGGTAGGATGATCTCCAGGACCTGGGCCGAGGTAATTCGTTCATTGAGAAGAACCCAAGAACTACAGGAGGATGAAGGAAGCAGCTGAGACTCTGCCAGGGAGACAGGACAAGGGGAAGGTCAAATGACCAGAGGGCCAGAGCCTGGATCTCAAAGACACAAAACTATAGTAAAAGTTAGTATTGGCTCAATATAAAGCAATACCTCTGCCTAAGCAATTGTCTCAGCTGCGCACATAGATGTCTGTGTGAAACACTACTTGGCTGTTCTGGAGGGTTCCTGGGAGAAGGGCACCTACGAACGAGCACACTTCCCAAAGAGCCCGTGGGTGAACATTGTTATGGTAGAATTTATTTTAAAGTTTGCATTTGTAACTCCAATTAAATAAAAATATCTATTTCCAACAGCCCCCTTGCAGAACGAGTTCTGCTATTTTAATTATTTTGGAACAAAGTTGCAAAAATGTGATAATTATTACTCTGGCAGTCATAACAATGCTGCCAGAGAGCTGGGGGATAGTGTGACAATATACACGCACAGCTGAGAGGAGTACAATCCATGCCCATATGTGTCATCTGAGAACTGCCTGCCTCCCTTGATGGTCTGTTAACACGCTTACTGTAACTCAGAACACCGAATAGTGTAGAGAGTGTAGCGTCTCTGTTCAACCTTGGGATAAGCAAAACCCTCAAAAGTCAATACTTTTTAAAGTTTCATGTTTTTAAGGACATTGATTTTAAAAAATTTAAAGTTATATTTCTTTTAAGGTATTCTGTAGAGTAGAAAGGACTCTGGATAACTTTAAAGTCAGAGACATCTGAGTTCAAATACTGACATCACCCCTTACTAGCTGTGTAAACCTGGACAAATCACTCAGTATCAGATGCCCAAAATGCAAACCAGAAACATGTTGGCCAGCATCATGAACTGGGTGATATGAGGCTTGAGTATAATGCTCTCTGGTTCAAGGCAAGGTAGTGTTACACGAAGTTGGTAATTATCATTGCTTATTGTCATTATTACTAAGTTAAGTCTTTAACTTAATTATGGAAACTATATTGTCCCGTGCTAATTCAGAGCTACATGTGGGTTACACATTAACAGGGCAGAGTTTATCTATCAAGCATCACCATGATTTTATTATATGGAAGCTTAGTCTTTTGGATGTGCAGTGAATATTCAGTGAATTGAAGCTTTGGTTTACCTCAGAAAGACGTAGAGATAAAAGATGTAGTTACTGCCTTCCTGGGCTTAGAGGGCAATGAGACAGCCATGAACACAGGCAATTACTATAGTCTGGTCATTAAAAGGAACATCTAGTTGGGTACACTGTATGGAGTTCAGATGAACATTGTTTGCCTTGAACTCCACGGCTTTGATGCCACCTGAGAGCAGTCCTGTTCATGGACTAGATTCAGACAGCGTGGAGATAAGGGTCCCACAAGACATTATCTCTTAGAGGAGGAATATTTTCTTGAGTTTGAGAGAACAAGGAGCAGGCAAAAGTGTGAAGACAACAGAAGCGGAAGATGCATGCTGCCCAGAGGAAAAATCTTCAGGGGACGTGTGAGGCTGTGTCGCCCTGCTTCAGGGAAGGTTTAGAGCGAGGAACAAAGCCTTGCTGAAGATGAGTGAACACGAAACATGTCCAACATCTAGTCACAGACTCTGACTTTAATCTACAAGTGTCGAGGAGCCATCCAGAGTTTCAATAAAATGTGATTTAAAATATAATGGAAAAAGCTATCATATTTTAAATTTGATATTTAGTCTACTGTATTTTGGAAAAGGAGTTAGTTCAGGTTCATTTTCTCTTTTCTGATCAATTACATATTATTCACTATGAAATTATTTAAGTAATTGAGATGGCTAGCGGAAATATGACTAATTTTATCACTTTGGGCAATTTTAACTTGAATGCGAATGTCAAAACTAGACATAGTTATTTAATACTGTTGTCATTAGTTTTTATTTTGGCTAAAAACACTTCTAAATATCCCATTAAAACAATAAAGTATGAATATTGAATATTAATTTAAAAATTAATGTTAAATTAAATTAATATTATTCATGACAAAACATTAAGTGCAGGGCTGAGATAAAAGAGAATCTAGTTTGGAAAGTCTTAATTTTTCAAAATGAAGGCTACTCCAAAGATTTCTTCATGGATGACTACTGCCTCGAATAAACAGAAAGGAATAAGTCAGAGATGCTTCTGGTTCTGTCCTCCGGACATCTGTAATGGCTTGGAGTCCTATGTCAGGCACAAAAAACACAGAACATATGCAAGGAACCCACACACTCACATATTCCCCCCTGCTGGTTGGTTATGATGAAGGTAAACTTATTTTCCTCCCAAGAAAGAAATCGAGGACATTTTAGTTATTCATTATAACATTTTCAATACCTATTAGGTGCTTTATTTTTTTCTTGGAACTGGCAACACAAGTGTATGCACCATAATCTCATGTTGAGTTTCCGTCCATGTTACCACCTCCAGCTCAAGCCCCTGATGATGCCAACCAGACACGACACCCCAAGGTCTGCCTATCGCAGCCTTTCCTTCCTACAGCTTCCAGCCCGGCAAATGCTTTAAAGTGAAGCTGGAACTCCTATGTGGATTTTGCTGCTTGTTGTAATTTGGAAAAGTGGCTTCCATTTATCAGATTTTATTTTTCTCACCTGTAAAAATACTCATAGAGGAAGAATGGATTTTTCAAATTCTCATTTGCCGATGTGGGAACCACAATTTAGGGAAGCTAAATTGCTCGCCTAAAGCTAGAGAAGTTAATTTAAATCTTTCAAAAACTGTAAGCCTTGCGCGTTTTCCACCACACCAAAATAGCCATCGACGCCGAGTCTGTGAGGGGCACAGCAAAAGGATATTTCAATACATACCTGCTTCGTGAATCTCTTCTTTGCCAGTGTAGGAGGAAAACACCTGCCTGGAAAACTTGTACTGTTGCTCTCGGAAATTGTTTTGTAAGTAATCCATCAACATGACATAGCCAGACTGTTGCATTGTGAGAACTTCACAAAATACAGCCAGCTGGAAAGAAGACCACATCATTTAACACACCGGCTTCAAAAGCCTCAGCAAACGCTTTAACGGGATAGTCTGCAGCACAGCTACAAAGCAATGCTTTTACAATAGCGTCAAATTGCCTCATTATGTGAACCTCCGAGATTACCTGGCTTTCGGAGATGCTAACTGTATCCTTAAAAACAATCCATTCCACGGTGTCTGTGCAGGGAGGAGATGTCAGTGAGCCGTTGTAAATGTAATACTTGTCAGTGGAGTTGGGCAGAAGGTTCTGCAGGATGAACGGATCTAAGGCAGCCTGCTTCCCTAGGAAGTAATAACACACATCTCAGCTGGCGTCCCAACACTGGAACTTACTTATCAAATCTGCTATGAAACAAGAGTGCACTCTTAACTTATATACATAGAATAAAATTTTTAAGAATGTTAGATATATGATATATATGTATGTATAATATATTGAGCATACCACAAATCACCTTAAATATATCATTATAGGCTGTTTGATGTCTTCTCTTGTAAAATGATGCTGAAAAAAGATCATTTTATATAAAAAGATAAAGAAATTTATGCTTATGTCAATGGATATATATCCTCTACATATTTTGAAAAAAAAATCATTCTAGTTCATGGAGTACAAAAGCAAAGGCCTAACCTGTTTAGATCATTGTCAAAAGCCTAGAGTGAGCATTAGTTTAAGGCTGACACACTGAGAGCTTCCCCGGGAAGTCAAGAACGAGACAAGGGTGTGTCAAGTCATCACATTTATTTGATATTAAACATGAAGAAGAACAAAACTGTGCTGAGTGAAGCTGGCACATGGCTTGATCCCAGCATTGGGAGCTGGAGGCTTGCCTGGGTTGCTTAGGGAGACGCTCTTTAAAAAAAAAAAAAGGAGTGGGGAGAAAACAATTAGGATTTATAGGAATTGATATCATCCAAATTTGCAAACAGCACACATGATTGCGCATCTGCGGCTTAGGGAACAAGACAGAAGAGAAGGCAGAGAGAGCCAGAATACCAGGAAGTCAGGTGTGAAATGGTCTCTCCTAGAAATGGCTACACAAACAAGACTTTGACAATGACAAAAAGCAGTGGACGTGTTAATGAGAAGATGGGAAATTTTCATGGGGCCCCATCCCTAGACAGAGAGCCACAGGCAACTAATGGTTGTTGGGAGGGGAAAAATTAACCTTTCCTAGGGCTTAGACTCTTATTAATTGTCCAATAAGGAGTGGTCAGCCCTGAAAGTCATATACACACAAACAGCGAAAGCATACTCAACAGGTTGTATTTATATACATTTTTGCGTACACGTAAATACACATGTTTGTGCATATATGGAGCAGCAATAGTCAAAGAAAAAGTGGTTATCCATTTGAGAGTGAGGGGGGATATGGGATGGGCTGTGGGGAGAAAAGGGAACAAGAAAAGTGATTTAATACTGTTTTGATTAAAAGCCTTTCTTTTAAAAGACTAAATAGTGTTAAGAATGGCCACCACTCCCACAGAATTGCAAAACAGAACTCTGAAAAATATTTTTTAAAGAAATCAGATGCGAATCAAAACAACTCTGAGATACCATCTTACACCTGTCAGAATGGCTAAGTTCAAAAACACTAATGATAGCCTATGCTGGAGAGGTTGTGGAGTAAGGAGAACACTCATCCATTGCTGGTGGGAATGCAAACTTGTGTAACCACTTTGGAAATCAGTGTGGCGGTTTCTCAGAAAATTGGAAATCAAACTACCTCAGGATCCAGCAATAACATTCTTGGGAATATACCCAAGAGATACTCAATCATACCACAAAAGCATTTGTTCAGTTATGTTCATAGCAGCATTATTTGTAATAGCCAGAACCTGAAAACAACCTAGATGCCCCTCAACTGAAGATAAAGAAAGTGTGGCATATGTACACATTAGAGCACTACTCAGTGGTAAAAAAAAAAAAATGACATCTTGAATTTTGCATGCAAATGGAGAATTAAAAAACACTATCCTGAGCGAGGTAACCCAGACCCCAAAAAATGAGTATGGTATGTACTCACTACTAAGTGGATGCTAGCCATAAACAAAGGATACTAAGCCTATAGTTCATGATCCTAGAAAAACTAAATAATAAGGTGAACCCAAAGAAAAACAAACATATACCCACCTGGAAATTGGAAAGAGACATGATCATCTGACAAAATTTGGGAGCCGGATAGTCGAGATGGAGGAAGAACAGAGATGAGAGCAAGGAAAGAGATATCTTGATTGAGGGAGCTATTATGGGGTTAGCAAGAAACCTGGCTCTAGAAAAATTTCCAGGAGCCCACAAAGATGACCCCAGCTAAGACAATAAGAAGAGGGTGCCTGAACTGATCATGCCCTGTAGTCAGATTGATGATTATCTAAATATCAACATAGAACCTTCATCCAACAACAGATGGAAACAGAGGCAGAGACCCACATTGGAGCACTGGACTGAACTCCCAAGGTCCAGTTGAAGAGTGGAAGGAATGAGAGTATGAGCTGGTGTGGGAGGTCCTTCTCTCTGTGTGTTTCTTTTCTTGGTTAATGAGTAAAGAAACTGCCTTGGCCTGTTGATAGGGCAGAACTTAAGTAGGCAGGAAAGACAGAACTGAATGCTAGGAGAAGGAAAGAGTCAGAGAGATGCCGTGGATCTGCAGCCGGAGGTAGATGTGCTAAAACTTTGCTAGTAGGCCACAACCTCGTGATGATATACAGATTAATAGAAATGGGTTAAATTAAAATGTAAGAGTTAGCCAATAAGAAGCTAGAGCTAATGGGCCAAGCAGTGATTTAATGAATAAAGTTTCTGTGTGATTATTTCGGGGCTGGGTAGCCTGGACAAACAAGTGGTCTCATTGCAACAGTAAGCAAGGAAGTCAAGACCATGAGAGGTTCACCCACTGAGATAGTTTGCCTGAGCTAATGGGAGCTCACCAATTCCAACTGGACTGGGAGTGAATGAGCATGGGATCAAACTAGTCCCTCTGAATGTGGTTGACAGTTGGGACAGACTGAGAGGGTCACTGACTGGCACTGGGATTTGTCTCTACTGTGTGTACTGTCTTTTCGGGATCCTATTCTCTTTGGATGTATATCTTGCTCAACCTAGATGTAGTGGGGAGGCCTTGGACTTTCCACAGAGTGGGGTGCATTGCTCTCTCTTAGGATTGGAGGGGGTGGGGTGGAAAGGCGTGTGGAAGAAGTGGGAAGAAGTGGGAAGAGAGGAAGGAGTGGGAATTCGGATTGGTATATTTTAAGTAATAAAATAAAATAATAATAATAATAAAAGAAATCAGGATATTGAGGAAACTTTTGGAAGAGCACCTTGGTGATTATTTGGGGCAAAAATGGAGAATAAGAGAGCCAAAATGTGTTCTCGCCAGCATTCTTTGGATTCTGGACTCTTTGTCATTTCAAAATCAATATCAACTGATGCTTCTTTTTTTTCTGGGATCCACTGCTCTCATCTATTCGGAAATTTCCATGTTTTAAAAATTCTGGTGTGTTCAGAAGCAAAACAAGATACTATTATTTACAAATAAGAAAAGTTGAGTTGTAGTAGAGAAAGATCTCAAGTATTCTGAAAAAGGATAAATAATAGAAACATTACTATTATGGAATAAGCATTGTTGTATTCGGAATAAACACTTGTCTTTTAAGAAATGCTTTTAAGGGTTAAAAAAAGAGAAGAGGAAGAATTAAAGGCACAAACACAATTATACAAAGAAGAATTCATAAGGCAGGGAATTAAGCAAGTTCATATACAAGCGAAGAGGTGAAGAGCTCTTGTCATTTTAATAGACAATGGAGAACTGACTGAGTGTGTTTGAAGAGGTTTATTTCTTTTCTCATTTAAATTCTGTATTAATTTAACTATATACCACATTTGCAAGCTTCAAGATAAAATTGAATTAAACATGCATATTGAGAAGTATTTTTAAAAGACTATTCTGTTTAATAAATGAATCTGGCAAAGTCACTGAGCACAATACCAGTACAATAAAACATAATTGTATTTCTACAGTTTCAGTTTCAAACAACAAAAAAATAATTTTTCTGTAAATTGTTTTCTTTAGATTTTTTTATACAATATATTTCTTCCAATATCTCCCAGAATCTTCCTCCCGCTTACCTGTACACTCAATTTCATGTCCATTCTCTTTTAAAAAGAAATAAAACCCTCAAACTGAACAAAGACAACAAAAAGCATCAAACAACAAACAAACAAAACTGGAGTCTGTTTTGTGCTGCCCAACTCCTCCCGAGTATGGGGCCTGCCCTGGATTGTGGTTGATATACCCAGTGCCACTCCATTGGAGAAAACTGATATCCCTTTCCCAGAAGCTACTATTGCAAAAGCAACGTGGTTTAAAATAAGAGGAAATATGAAATACAAGTACCTCTGACTATCCCAAAACTCACTATACAGACCACAGTGCTGAGACCGACAGCATGCTCCACTACCTCTGCTTTTCATCTGTTAACGGGGATGCTGATTGTAAAGTTTAAATGAAACACAGTCTATAAATCCAATAATCTTGAACAATAGCAAGCTGCACAAATGTCAACTGCAGACAAGAAGGCTTGCTGATCATATACTGTTGTGAAAACCATATGGTGACATTTTGCAGACATGACATGTATGATTCCTTTCCAACAGTGCTTGTCAAGGGCACCACCTTTGCCATCCAGCTCTTTCTTTACTGCCCTTAGTCATATAGGCAGTGATTTGCTGGCTAGCTACATCTCTTGCATTTCCCCACCTTCCCCAATCCCTAATCCGGTGCATGTCTTAAAAATCTACCTGTCTGGGAGATTTAGGTTTGTATTACAGTGTTCTTGGAGCCAATTGAGTCCGTGTGAGATAGCACCTACTTAGAAGAACCCAAGGAGTTTTAAAATAACATCAATGTCAAAGACTTCCCATCACTGGAAATAGGCCTTCTAGGAGTGGAGCCTGGCTGCAAGCATTGTGAAATATATCCTCAGATGAGGCAGACATGCGGTTAAGGATAAAACCCAGGTATAAGGAAGTGCTTCCAAGATTTTCACCCTTCTTTTGACACTTTTCATGGACATTATTAATAATTAAAACTAGAGCTAATTGACTAGAGTTTGAGTTAAAGACTAAATCTTACAAATGGAATACTATTTGACTGAATTACATTTCTCCTGGATCAATTAAAATCTTAGTTTAATTCATTAGGAAGTTCACATTTTGTTTGGCTTGATGGACTATTGATGCACTATGATGTTACTAGTGTTTGGGGTCAAACTAGGACTGGGAAAAGTCCATGAGACCTCAACCCTAGACAAAGAACTATGGGTAACTGAGGAAATCTATGAGCAGGAGAAGTGGGGACAAGCATACCAATTGGTTCCCCTGTGCCAAATAGCCCGGAAAACATACATATATATATAGCATTATGTGTATTGAATAGTTATATATTGGAATATACACACACACACACACACACATATATATATGCATGCAATAATAAATAGTGGGGAACAGGCCATGTATTTGATGAAGAATTGATGGGTATCTGAGAAAGTTTGGAGGGAGAAAATAGGAGAGAAATGTAATTAAATTATAATCTCAAAAATGAAAATAAAAATGATTATCAGAGTACAGATTCCAACTCAAGTTCTCAGGAAATGATTGGAGTATTTCCTATTAATCCATGGGTATTTTCCAGTTTCAGATTTCTGTTTCTAAGTATTGAATTTTTTGGTGATTAAATAATCTCTTGAATCGTAAATGAACTAAAACAGTTTTTATTTTCTACAAAAGATAAAATTTCTTTAACATGTGTCTTATGAAAATATGATTGTGGAATATACTAATTAAATCAAGAGGTGGAAATTGATGCCCTGCTAGCTGGGAGAAACTGAATTGATTCTTGATCAATTCAAGATCTAGAGGCAGGGCAGAGAGGACAGAGGTTTGAGACCTATGTGGGGATGTGGGGCACAGAATTTCCTGGGACATGGAGATGATTAAAGGTAAGGAAGGTTAAGAAGATAGGGAGGTCTTCCTTTTTTCTCCTTAATACATAATCCATTCTGCCTTTTCTGGACCTTAGGAGGCATATTTTTTTTTGCTGAGGGGATAAAACTTCACGCTGTTTGTTACAGCTGGTATTTTCATGTTTGTCCTAAAATTCTGTCCTAAATACCACATTAAACTTTTCAACTCTGGCTCTGATTTTCAGTCCTGCCACCATACACTGAGAAAATTGGACTATGGTGATATTTTGTGACTCGTGAAATAATTGTGACTTCCATCTGAATAACTACATAAGAGAATCACGCCGGGCCAGCAGCTCTCCATCAGTGCTCAGGCATTCCTCTCAATCACCAGTCTCTCAAACACAGATGATTAACCAACCAACATGCTAGCTCCTTTCCTGGGGAGGTTGACAATGAAAGGAGGAAGATGAGGCGGAGACAAGTGACTGAGAGCCATAACACAGCCCAGCACTAGAGGAGTGCTACTGGGGACATAGCAACTATTACTTACAACAACGACATTTAAGGTGCCACCTCAAAACTGCTTGCAAGGATTTTTCAGTATGCAGAAGGCTGGGCCTACTCTGCAATTGAGCAAGCAGCGTAAGTAGCCCTGATGAGACAGTCCGTTTGAGAACCACTGATAACATTACCTGCATGTTTTTCATCTTTGCAGCTGAAAAGATTCAGTAATACCTCTCTCTTCTGTCTGTTCTGCTTGAAGATTATTAATATTTTATCTCTGTATCACTGCACAGTCACCACCTTTCTCCTCAGTCTACAGATAAAATGCCTAACATCAAATAGTTACGGGGAGAGGAAAAGGAGAGAGAATAGGATCTCAAAGCGAAATGAGATTTGCCTTTTGGAGAGAAATGCAGGAGCTGAGCAGCCAGCCCACATCATAGCGAGCAGATTTTGTATTCTGAATGATGTTTTTGAGACTGAGTTGTTTGCAACTTTTCTTACATGGAGACCATGAATCAAGACCTGGATGCAGTCCAGGGTCCTCTTTGTCTAAGGGTCACAGCTATTGTCAGTCTTTAAGATTCCCTATAAGAATAAATAGCTCAGCAGACCAAACTGAGAAGCCCCCAGTTTCATGGAATCTAGGGGATGTTCCCGAGTGCGAAAGAAAATGGAGAAGGTCCCATAACTTCACACGTTAGGGTGAACAGTCTGGTTCTCTTGTCCCTTCAGCTGATGGAAAACACAGAAACACTCAGGTTCCTATGCTTAAAAAAAAAGCCAACCTGGTCCTCTTCCTTCAGTGAAAGAGAATCCACTTTCTGACTTACTGAGAGAAAGCTAAGTGCAGCTTATGGTATTCAGTGTTGAATTTGCTTCCAGGTAGACCGAAGGGCAGTCAGCTGGATCTTGCCTTTCGTTATAGACAGAGAGGGGAAGCAGAGTTCTCCTCTGCAGGAGTCCACACATTCCTGACTCATGAAAAGTTCAGTCAATTCTGATCTTCAAATGTAAATGACGAAGATGAATGAATCCTAGGTTGGGTTTCTGCTTTCAAAGAAGGGGACCATGGGAGCCTTGTTTCTGACTTCAGAATCTTTGGCTTACCAGGGAGGAATAATTTTCATTTTTATTGATAACCAAGGGAGCATTAATATCATCTGTGTGGGCACAGGTTTTGAGCCTGTCACCAAGGTTGTCAAAAGCATTTGCTGTGATGTATGACAAGATCCACAAGGTATGTGTCAGACAGAATAATATAAAGCACACTCCATCCTGTTCTATGTAAACCTGCAACATTTTGCAAGTATTTTACTTCTTTAAAATACCCTTCTGCCAAGAAAACCACCAGGGAATTAGATGTCCACTTGAGTAAAATTCCTTTTCACTTCACAATTTGATATTTTAAAAATTAATTAGCTTAATTACTAATTAATTTGTTAAAAAATAATCAACGAAATTAATTAATAATAAAGTAATTTCTTAATTAATTAGTTTTAAATAGTTTTTAAGGGGATCTATAATACCAAAGCCTAAGAGGTGAATGTTTTAAGAGCATAGTACAATCGCATTATTTTTAAGAAAGAATTTAGACAATGTCAGACTTCTTTTTACATTTATAACATATAATTTAAAATTTTAATTAGTCATTTAATTATTTATTTACTTGAGACAGTACCTACAGTGTGGCCCTTGCTGGCTGTCCTGGAACTAGTTGTATAGACCAAGATTGCTTCAAACTCAGAGAGAATCACCTGCCTTTGCCTCCTAAGTGCTGGGATTAAAGGCATGCGCCATCAGAGCCAAGTACTCATAGTCTTTAAGGTACAAAATTCTTTGATAAATGGTTCTTTACTTAGGAGAAATAAAAAAGCAGTCAAGTGTGGGAAGGGAAATACGCTCATCTTTACAGACATTTTCCTCTCCATCCTTCACAAGTGGTTTGTCACACTGCAGATACTCATAGGAATTCATATCATAATCGTAACAGCTTACCAAATCGACTAACACCTTCAATTCCGTCAATAATGGCTTTGAAATCCAAATTTTCTTCCATTCCAACCTGTGAAAGAAGAATGACATTATGAGAACAGAATCCAACAATTAACTGACTGTTGCACAAGGAATTCCAGTTTAAGTATGTTTTAGTATGTTCCGAACACACCCCACCCCACCCATTGTTTTCAAGAGCAAGGTAAAAACAAAACATAAAAATCCGGTAACTTTTTATTTTACACTCTGAAAAGTAAAATGGAAAATGTTGTGATTTAGTTACTTGCTATTGAGTTGGGATACTCTTCATGGACAGATGGGCAAATCTGTGCACTTAACCTATTCACTTCAGCTGGAAGAAGCCTTTCCAGTAAATGAGTATAAACCCCCTCTTTTAAACATACCAGCCAGGGGTCACCCTTCCTGGAAACGACCACCAATGATCATTAAGGTGGTGATGTCTCCAGCTTGTATTTATATTAACATTTACTCCTGACAGTTCTACGATGGAAAAGATTAGTTATAAACATGTGTGTAATAATTACCTCAAATAAAACAGATAAAGCCCTCAGCCTCCCCTTTCCTTTAACTGCTTCCTCAAAACTTGAAAATCGATCCGCATCAAAGCAGTAGACTTGCATCTGTAAATGTAATGATGACAGTTTTGTTAGAAGCACTGCATGAAAATCAACAGAGACAAAAGAGAGAAGCTGACTAAGTCAGCAAAATCTACTGAAAAATTCTACAGACTACATAGTTCTATATTCTCTGCATTCCCCAAATAATTTCTCAGTTACACATATACTTAAATAAGTTTTCTATCATTTATATCTTTGAATAAAAAAGGAAATACAGAATCTTTCTAGGATAGCATGTATTACCAAGGGAATAGCAAAACATGACAGTAATAATTCACTAAGTAATCATTGAACCTACAAAAATTAACAAAGATTCTTTTAACTGTTTTACTTACTACAAACCTGTAACTTGCTGTTTCTTGAGTAAGCATTCCTTTCTTGATGGCCCATTATTACAGTTTTGGGTATTATCTCAGGGTATTTACGGATCTTACACTGAAATTCTAAAAGAGTCTACTTGTATTTAAAAAATGCCAAGTGTTTCAAGCTTCCTATTGTAACTTCTGCTGTGCAGCTAGCCTGTTGAGTGTCTACTCTAGATGCTCAGCCATGACAGGCTGTATGCAAGCTTTTAATGGATTCTTCACTTATGGGCTTAAACCCAGGTAACTGAGCTATATAAATGTTGGGCACATAGCCAGAATGTCTTGTGCCCACAGATTACCAGAGAAACCAGGAATGTTAAGCACTCAGGATTGTCTCTCCAAAGGTAAAGATGAAAAACCTGTTCTTCCATCTAGAAAGCTAAGAAATAGAAATCTTTAACGGCCTGGTGATCTGTATCATCAGTTGAGCCAAACCATATCAAGCTCCTACACCTAGAACCGGAAAAGGTTAGTAATCTAAATGACGCTTATAGCCAGAGGTTCCCCAAAGCTCCCTCACCCAGGACCAGAGGTGACTAATAGCCCAAATGATGTCTAAGCAATCTGCATGACTAAGCCAGACTTTTAGGATTCAGCTGGCACAGGTAGCCTATTTCTAGAACCCACAACATGGAAGAAATGACATGAACCCTGAGTAGAGTTTCAATATAATTATGCTTCTTTGTGCAACAAGGACTGTATTACACCTGGAAACATTTTTTAAAAAATTGTACAGAACTTAAATACAATGGAAATTAATTGCCTGATCATAGGCTTCCCACAGTCTGATCCAGGTTGATAAAGTCAATCTGCACTGAGTTTCCATTGCTATCTCTTCACGTGGTTCACTTCCCTATACGACACCTGCAGGGGCCCCCTCATATAAAGGTAGAACTCAGGAGAGAGTAGAAAGTCTGTGAGAACTCTCAAGTACTGTAAGTGGAGAAGCACCATGTCCAGCAGGACAGCAGTGGCTATGGTGTGCCAACAATGCCTTTTCAGTGAGGGCATCTAAGCCAACAAAGGACAAAGAGATTTGAGTAAGTTGAAATGGGAAGGAATTGATGGATGCTCTATTGTTCTAAGGAAGTGCCCCCAGAAAGGTGTACACCAAGAAAATATAAGCATGGAAAACTGAAAGTCATTTTATGTGATATCAGTGGATCATTGTACGGGAGGAGGCTGAAGAAGCAGGCAGTGGTCACACCATGAAGCTATGGGAAGTCACCAATGTCATTTAGGAAACAGACATAAGGATGGGTGCTGTGGGATAATGTCCTTGTACACGGTAAAGATTTGTCACTCATATTGGTTTAATAAAACACTAATTGGCCACTAGCCAGGCAGGAAGTCTAGGTGAAACAACCAGACTAGAAGAATTCTGGAAAGTAGAAAGGCAGGGAGTCAGTAGCCACCCAGACTCAGAGGAAGCAAGATGAGAATGCCTTACTGAGAGAAGGTACAAAACCACATGGGTAAACATAGGTAAGAACTATGGGTTAATTGAAGTTGTAAGAGCGAGTTAGTAATAAGCCTGAGCACCAGGCCAACTGGTTTATAATTAATATAAGCCTCTGTGTGTTTATTTGGGACAGAATGGCTGTGGAACCAGGCAGGACAGAAACTTCTGTCTACAAATGGTAAGGGATAGGAACGGGGATGGACTGAAGGAGACTGAGATGAAAGAAAAACTAATAATATATTGACATTTAAAAAGTTATGAAGAAATAATCATGGTTTGAATTTGCTTTCTAAAACACATATAATTTGTAGAAAGAATTCAAAAGACTTGGTTGTGGAATGTGGGAGACAAAGGAAGGAAGGAAAGAAGAAAGAATAGAAGGAAAATTTCTAGGATCCTCCTTTCCATGAACAACAGCATGGAAAATACTTCTAGGATTCACTTATTTTAAAGATGTATTTAATTTTGTTTTGTGTCTATGATTGTTTTGCCTACAAGTTTGTCAGTTCACCACACGTATATCTGGTGCCCAGGAAGGCCAGAAGAGGGCATCAGGTACCCTGGAACAAGACTTATAGATGGTTCTGAGCTACCATGTGGGTGTTGGGAACTGAATTTCAATCCTCTGCAAATGCTTTTATCCACTAAGTCAAATCTTTGAACTTTATTTATTTTTATTTTTTATTTTCATTTATTTTTATTTTTATTAATGCTGTACTTATGTGTATGTCTATGTGGAAGTAGGTGCATGTGGGCATAGTTGCTCACAGAGGTCATAATCGGGAGCTGGATTCCTGGACCTGGAGCTACAGGCATTTGTGAGTCATCTTATAGGTGCTGGAAACTTAATTGGGGCACTTTGCAAGAGCAGCACACAATTCTTAATCCCTGAGCTATCTCTCTAGCCTGAAAAATATTTTTTTAAAGCAGCACAGAAAATAAAAAGCAAGCAAGCCAACAAACAACTCTTCTAAAAGAGTCTTTAAAGAGTTTCTCTATATAAGAGTCCTGGCTACTTTGGAACTCACTCAGTAAACCAGCTGGCCTTGAACTCAGAGATCCACGTACCTCTGCCTCTGGAGTGCTAGGATTAAAGGTGTGCACCACCACCGCCCAACCTCATACATTCTTTTGTATTTATTTTGATTGCTTAAAAAAAGTAGATAACTGTACAAAAGCTTAAGTCATAGAAGCGAGATGCTATGTATTTAAATTGTTGGTGTTTATTTCTTTGACACATTTAATACATATAAATTTATTCCTAGATAGTTAATATACAACCCCTCCTGATTATAGTTCACAAATGTATTATTCACATTTTAAAAGGCCTTTTGGTTCTTCAACAAAATTCACTCTAGCATTGTTTTTATTACTAATAACTATTTTTGAATTATAAAAAGTAATACAGTTTTATTGTGGGTAATGAAGCAACTATAAGAAGCATTTATAATACTATCATTTCAAGAAACCCACTGTTCACCTTTTTATGGTTTCTCGGAAGGATTTTTAAAGAGTATTAAATATATTCCCTCCCTTAATTAACTCCATACAGCTGGTACTAGGACAGAAATAGAAAAATGTGCAAATAGAATGATTTGTACAACACCATGTCACTAAGGGTAGAGTCTGGTCCATTTGGCCCAGTCTCATGTAATTAGTTTTCATGTTTTCCCAAGTTTGCTGGTCAGACCATTTTATATTTTTTCCCAATGCATTAATAATATAAAATATTTTGTGATGGGAGGGTATGAATTCTCTCTCTCTCTCTCTCTCTCTCTCTCTCTCTCTCTCTCTCTCTCTCTCTCTCTCTCTCTGTGTGTGTGTGTGTGTGTGTCAGAGAGAGGGGGGATGGCATGCCATGGTGTGGGTATAGAGGTGAGAGGACAGTCTTGGATATTGAGTCTTGCTATCTACCTGTTTGAAGCTGGGTCTCTGTTGCTTTCCATTACTTACTCCAAGACAGCTGGCCCAAGAGCTTCTGGGGTGTTTGCTTTCTGCCCCTCCCCCTTGCTATAGGAGCACTGGAATCACCTGCTGAGCCATCTCTCCACCCTCCGAATGAAAGTTTCCGGGGAATTATATCACTCAAAACATGATTTTTACAAGGTCTGAAATTTCATCATAATGTTCTTCATCATGCTCTTTGTTACAATATTTAATATTATATAAAAATCTTTACACATAAATTGAGTAATTTATATTAATCAATAATTAATAATTGAAATGTTGCTACAATCCAAATTATAAAATACTAAAAATAAACAATTTAAAGTTTCAATACAAATCGAACTATTTTCCAGAAAGCTTAATACTTTAGAGACATATGAAAGTTTTTAATATAAACATCATTTATCATACTTATAACTCTTTTTTAGTTTTAAACATAAGATTTTTCTCATTTTAATTAAATGACTTAAATGCAAGCATTCTGTGGTACTTTGATTATATCACCAATTTGATTATTTTATTCATTCAATTTCTCATCTGCATTTATTGATAAGCTAGTCAAGAATAATCTGGGTATCTATGTAGTCAATCTAAAGGCTAAAGATGGTCACTGACTTTACAGTCTTTTGGAAGGAAAGCATATATTGATCAAATCATCAAAACACAACTGTATGTTCGAAATTCTAAACAAAACAGTAAGTCAAATTCTATATTTGAGAGAAAATCTCAAAGATGTAGACAGTAGGCCTGAAATGAGCAGGCTGCTACCTTACCTCAAGAGGGAACTTCTGCCCTTCCAAACTGTGCTCTGACCCTTCCGAAGACACATTGCATTTTCCCCAGTGAAAAGTTATTTTGCTTGCCTTGAATACCTTTTCTGAAAGTCCTCCACTGAGATAGTAGTCATTAGTGAGATTTATTTCCACTAAAGCAAAACAAAACAAACAAAAAATTTAAAATACCAAAAATTCATCTAAGTTTCTGAAAACCAAATTTATGATTTTTTACCGAATTTCCTTCTTCTTAAGAGACATGATAAAACACACTTGACAACTTTTAAGAGTTTTAAAGCATTTTGAATTTCAGTTTTGCCCTTATAACATACTTAGTACATCTTATTGCCACAAATCAAGGACACTGAAGACATGACCCCTGTTTGGCTCTCACCGCAGAACAGCCTGTTTGGTCTACTGAGACTGCTCTTTCTTCAAAGCTCTGCTGCCTCAAGGGGCTTGATAACAATGATGGGATGGACTTAGGAAAGGCAGAAGGAGAGCTTCTCACCCTACATCTTTTTGTTCCATCTAACTTCTACTTTCAGTTCAGACCTCATCTGGCTCCACAAATTGTCTTAGGCAAGCCGGTTGGGAAGCCCATTCAAATGAGAGGATTCTGCATTTCCACATTTAAACTTGGAGTATCCATCACAAGAACCCCAAACTCCCCCAAGTCCCACAGATTTTTACTGGCTTTAGTTTTACCATTAATCTGAAGGGTAATGATTCTCTGGCTTGCCTAGTGTGAGATGATAATGTCTCTCATTCTGATTCAAGAAGACCTAAGTCTGATTTAAGTTGTCCTTGTTCAGCTAAGAAGAAATCAGTTGGTATTGGCGCCATTGATTAAATCACACACACCGGCTAGCCAGCGAGTGATACATGCTTCCACTGATTATGATAATAAGAAAGTCAAGCACAATGACAATAATGAAAACAATGGCAGTTAACAGCCACCATTTATGAAGTACCTAGTTGGTATGGATTGTTTATACCTCTTATCTATCTACTTGATTGTCACATAACCTTAGGAAGCAAAGATCATCGTGATCTCTGTTACAGATAAGGTAACTGAGTCATAGACCAGGTAAGTATACACAAAATGTTTTGTGTCAAGAAGAAAATTGCCAAAAGGGAAATATTTCACATTTGTAAACTAGTATAGATATTCATGGCTTACCAGTATTTTCTTAATTTAAGAAATTATATTTCTTGATAATAATTTATTTTATTATATTAATATTAATTACTATATATTTAAGGAATTACATTTTGCATGTTTTGAGAAAAGAAAATAATCTTACAAAAGGTGCTTGCTCAGTAACTCCTTAAGGATGGACTATAATTTTAAATTTATTTCTCAAACAAAAAGCTATTATTTTTTCTTTAATTTAAATATAATTATCCCACCATATTCAAATATTGATTATAGCATGCAGCTGAACATCCAAGATCAAATTCTAATGCCTGAGATACAGAAATACTGACCAAGTGTCTGATTACGTATTGAACTACAAAATTTCACTAGCCCTAATTTCATTATCTTTTTCACACATCAAATGGCAAGACCACTCTCATTACACAAATACAAAACACGACATGATGATATTGTTAGCTACATTTTTGTACAAATTTTCAAAATCTTTCTTTTTGACAAAATGTCTAATTGTCTCTATTCCATTTCAGTTTTTCTACTATCAGCATCTTTTCGGTTCCTAGCATATTATTCAAAGGAAATGCATCTTATCTAAAAGTATTTTTTGTCTGAAGAACCTGACACAGGAAAGAGACAAGTCCGTTACCTGTTTTTCCAGTGTTGTGAATGAACGTGTTTTCCAAGGATGCTTTTTCCCACCCCTGAAATTTCAGTTTCTTAAGATTCACATTGACTTGTGTAAGATCTTCATCAATATTAATAGGAGACTGCTTTGGGCTATTACATGTTGGATATTTCTTTCCCCAGTTTTTTTGATTTAGTGCTCCTAGGGAAAAGAAAGAAAAAGAGCATTAGTTTCTTAAATAACCAAGTAAAAACTAAATTTCGACATTATCAAATAATATATGACATAAAAACATTAGAATGATAGAAATGGCATATCTTCAAAATAAATCATCTAATAATTATGCCTCAATTAGAGGTTAGATTTTAAATACTTCATCATCTCCCATGTCACAAGAGAGTACGGTACACATTGGGGTTGCACCAAAAGATGTGTTTACTTAGAATTTCCTAAAATCCCAACTATGTAAACTATTGGCCCACTCATAAATTTCCCAAATTTAGTGTTCATCAATAGCTTGTTTTGGCTGGAGCGTTTTCTGAGTCTTCAGAAAGCCAAGATAGTCCTGATCAGCGTCCAGATGATCAGGCACTGGGAGTGGTTCTGACATCTTTACCAATCCACATGAGGTAGCCTCCTTCAGACCCTCCCTCGCTCCTGCCACCCAAAGATTTGATTTAATTTCCATCTATTCAAGTCTTATTTCTGAAAACAACCCTCAGGCTCCCCTTGTACTACTTGGTCATACAATCAAGTCTTATTATATAACCACATTAAACCAAAACACCTTATTAATATTTCAGTGTCCAGTGAGAGAATTTCCATCTCTTCCACAAAACAAACTGCCCTCAGAATCCAAGTGCCCACATGGCCTTGATTTCTCGCCCATTGGAGTCGTCTCATCATCGTCCCTCGCATTCACAGAATCAGAGTGGTGCTAGGAATCGGCAACTTTTACTGAAAGTTTCATTCAAATGCTTATGATAGTATAAGTCCGAGGCTCAATCTTTTCTCACTTTTCTACAGTTATCACAAAGAAGGGAAAATGGCAACATAGTTTAAGTGGGTATAATTTTGAAAACTTTTCTTTCTAAAAATGCGTATGATTGAAGCCTAGCTGGCTGGTATCACTAGAATTTTTTTGGAAATCCCCAGTAAAGACTTCTGTTTGGTGCGGCCCCAGCCTACACCACACACCCCCTCGGGATGTGAGAGAAGATGCAGGATAACTTCCGTGTAAGCTGAATTGAAAGACCACGTCTCCATAGTGTGACAAAGCTAATTTGCAAAACATCCCTGGAAAGAAAGGATCATTAGTCACACCGTGAGACCACCTCTGAAGTCCTGGAGAAAGCAGATAATACCACAGAGTGAGGATTTCACCAAAATCAATAGGTGATAAAAACATACTCCCGACGTTGGCTATATTCCTCGAGAGTTGTTGAGCACAACGTGCTTTGAATATGTACAGTGATGCCCATTTTGGTTTCTAGAAATAGTTTTATTGATTTCAGTAATGATATGTTGCTTTCACTTTGATATGTAGGAACTTTGGCACGGGGACAAGTAAATGTTGCTAATTTTACTAATGTCAGTGTAAAGGAATCATACAGAGTTGCAGCATGAATCAATAAGATTCTTCTCATGGCTTACATTTAAAAATAAGAGTCACATAGCCATAGTTCACAGAGCACGAAATTTTACATCTCTGGTAACATTGTGTGTAACATAGAAGCTGACTTTGGTCCATTGCATTTCATCAACACTCTGACTTGGATCTTAGCATATCCAAGATGGAACTTTTTTTTTTTTGTGAGATAGGGCCTCTCTACATATTTAACTCTGGCTGTGCTAGAACTATACAGACCAGGGTGGCCTTTAACTCAAAGATATCCACCTCTCTCTGAAGGCTGCAATTAAAGGTGTTTGTCACCATACTCAGTCTCCAAAATGGAACTCTCGGTTTCTTCTCTGAAACAAATTCTTCATACACTTTGCCATTCTCTAAACTTACAAATTATTGACAGGTCTCAGTTTCCATCTCAGTAAGTCATAGTGGATCTGCCTTCAAAATAATTACACTATCTGTCATTTCTACCATCACCATACTTGCCCAAACCGGGTTTGTTATAATTAATGTTTCAGAAGAAGCCTCCTGAAGGAGGGTTTAAGAAAGCCAGCTCTCTGAAGCCCCATGACGCCAGATTTGCGTTTGAATACAATACCCAGGTAATTCATCTACGTGAAATATCACACTAGCCAAGAAATCTCTAGTGCTTTCTTTCAAGTCTACAGTTACATCTTGGTCTCTTCCACAACTCTGTTCTCTGTGTGTCGCAAGCGCAATTATGAAATGCCCCTCCAAATTCTCACTATTTTATACCTCATACATTTTGTGCTTAATGGTGGGCAGTCATTCTCTGAATAATTCATATTCTATGGCAAAGGCAATAACAAGTCACTGCTTGATTTTGCCGTAGAAACTTCCTCAGCAATAAGAGATTTTAGGTGTTAGAGATTCTCTGCCTGGTTTTGAAGAATTGGGTGACCAGACTCTAAGAGGTCACATGCCCAGGATCGAAGAGCCAAGGCTGAGAGCTGAGGGTGCACCCAAACTCCCAACCAGAGCAAGTAAACTAACAAAACCAGGCACCACAATTTTCTGATCTGCAAGAAGTGAATTTTTTTTTAACAAGTTGAATGTACTTGGAAGAAGCCAAACTTCAAATGAGACATCTTGTTGTTACACTTGTGAGACCCTGGGCAGAGAACCCAACTAAGAAGGCTTCATTACTCCTGACCCCAAGAAACCAGAAACTAAATTGTGTTTAAATCGCTCTCTAGTAATTTAATTACTCTGCAGTCAATAAAATTTACTAGCAAATCTGTGTGTGTGTGAGTGGTGTGTGTGTGTGTGTGTGTGTGTGTGTGTTCGAGTGTTTGAAATAGGCTTTCTCTGTGTAGCCCTGGCTGTCACCGGACAGCGTGGAACTTGCTCTGTAGACCAGGATGGCTTTAAACTCAGAGATCCACCTGCCTCTGCCTCTTGGAGTGCTGGAATTAAAGACATGCATCACCACCACCCAGCTCAGTACACATAAGCTCTCAGTCCACTCCTTCCTTAAATCCTCCAGTGCCTGTCCATATCACTCAGAAGACAAGATCGCTGCCCAGGCTGTCAGGTCTGGTACCACTTTACATCCTCTCTGCTTTTCTTTCCCACTGCCCTTGGCAACTCTGCTAGAGCCACACTGTTCCAGAGCACGCAAAATCTTGGAAATTACTCTCATCTCCTGGACTGCACTCCCATATATCTGCAAGGTCTTCTGGCTTCAGTTGGGTCTCTACTCAGATACTACTCCCTAGAAACACTTTATCACAGCAGCTTCACAAAAATATTTTTCTGCTTTTGGTCATGCTCAATGTCTTTGGTTTATATTTCTTCTTCTAATGCATTAATGCTTATTTCTTTGTTGTTTCCACACACACTAGTATCTATAATAAATAGTACACAATAGTGTTCCATAAACATTTGTTTACAAGAAATGGTGACAATTTTATGCATTGGAACTCATGGCAATTAAACATGAAACAGCAAAATTTAAAAAAGAAAAAGGCCAATTGCAGGAACATTCCTAAAGTCAACTGTAAATCTTGCTTTTGCTGGATGACAGTAGAGCATTCTGAAGTTCTGCTGAAACATACCAGGAAAGAACCAAGGTCTGAACTCTATGTTTTCTTATGTTATAGCACAATGGGGCTGAGCAGCTAAATTGAGTTTTAGATAAACACAAATTACAGAGTGTGCATTAGTCTGTAATATTTGCTATGTGGTGATTTTTGGAGCAGAACATGATCTAAATGACTCCTTAATTTCTGTGATGGAAAGGCAAAAGAAAAGAGGCCAGGGTAAGGTTAAGGATTTTATTTCTAGCAAAAGTAAATAAAGAAAAATAAAGAAAGAAGACAAACCACAGAAGAAAAGTAACAACTGAGGAGGCTCCTCATATAGAGGACTCTAAAAGACAGGCTGTTTCAATGACAGGGAGCACAAAAATCAAGAGAGGTTAGCCAATAAATGTCAATGTTCTACACACACACACACACACACACACACACAGGTTAAATTACTCTTATACTTAAGCATTATTATGTAAGTTCTCAAGTTCATCATTAGCGTGGTTGGAGACTTTAGTATGCAGTGGTTAAAGCCTAGGATTATGCATCTGAGAAGGCAGGTGGATCGTGTCATTCATCAAACCGAGTCTCTCTGAGTTGTGTTTGGGCAAATTGTAGAAGACCATTAGATGATTTACCTGTAGCAAGCACTTCAGAATACTGAATGGGAACTCTAGGTAATGTAGGCAAATTATTCCTTTATCAAATCTTTCACCCATTCATTCCTCACTTGAGTTAGCACCACTCCCATTGATTTCTTGTGCTTGTCACTGGAGGATTTAACAGGCTGTAATTTTTTCAGCTAACTTGTCTACTTCATGTACACATGATTGCCAAACCAAGTCTAGCATACAGAAAAAGCAAATTAGGAATTTGTAAAATAGTCTTTGTGCATCAGACTATTTGTATACTATGCCCTCTCTATTCCAAGTGGAAAGGAAAGCAATTCCAAACTCGGTAGGGGAGTTTGCCGGAGTTCAAGGTTGTTTGCTAGTTTGTTACTTGTTGGAGGGGGAAGTGTGGGCAGACTGTTAAATAAATCCACATACGTCTGAAAGGAGCGGACATGGTGAAGAAAAGTGAACAAGAACGGTAAAAGCATACTGGTGTGGGCGTTAATGGACAGACATGATTCTGACCGAGGGAACCCACGTCCTGCTCCACTGAGTAATAAGCCTGAGCAAACTCAGGTGGCAGAGGAATCCAGGCACAGTAGGAAGAAAGGTGCTGCAAAAAGGAACATGGGATGTACTCACTCATATTTGGTTTCTAGCCATAAATAAAGGACATTGAGCTTATAATTCATGTTCCTAGAGAAGCTAAATAAGAAGGTGAATCCAAAGACAAACACATAGGTATCCTCATGAATATTAACCTTCATCAGGCGATGAAAGGAGACAGAGACAGAGGAGCACCGGACAGAAATCTCAAGGTCCAAATCAGGAGCAGAAGGAGACGGAGCACGAGCAAGGAACTCAGGACCGCGAGGGGTACACCCACACACTGAGACAATGGGGATGATCTATCGGGAACTCACCAAGGCCAGCTGGCCTGGGTCTGAAAAAGCATGGGATAAATCCGGACTTGCTGAACATAGCGGACAATGAGGAATACTGAGAACTCAAGAACAATCGCAGCGGGTTTTTGATCCTATTGCACGTACTGGCTTTGGGGGAGCCTAGGCAGTTTGGATGCTCACCTTAGGAGACCTGGATAGAGGTGGGCGGTCCTTGGGCTTCCCACAGGTCAGGGAACCCTGATTGCTCTTCGAGCAGATGAGGGAGGGGGACTTGATTGGGGGAGGGGGAGAGAAATGGGAGGCGGTTGCGGGGAGGAGGCAGAAATCCTTAATAAATAAATAAATTTAAAAAAAAGAAATAAAAAAAATCAACGGCTATTTTCACAGGCATCTTCTACCACCATGTGGATAGAATTGACAGTGTCCTGGACTTATTTGAATGTCCATATATCTGTCTCTTATTCAGCACCGCTCTTAGAATCTGACGCAGAGGATTAAACACAAATCAGTGTGACATTGCCATTCAGTGTTCATTTGTGACGACGCAGATTGACAGTTGCCGTTCTAGAGGGTAATATATTTTACAAAGCACTCTACATTGCGAAACATTACTTCAGTGGTCACTAGCACTAAAATTATGAAGTAAGAAAAATAAATGTAAAATAAAGAGGAAAGTAGTAAAATAGCATTCATATGCAAATTTCTGAATGTTTGGAGAAAACATACACAGAGGAAAAAAGTGAGTGAATGATGCAAACAAAAGAATGAAAGAAAAGTCATTTTCCCTTGGATATCCTCTAAATACATTCTCTCTTTGACTCTCCCTCTCCTATGCCCCATAGTCTCCTCATTTTTTATTGGGTTTATTTTTTTTATTGGATCTTGCCTTGAAACATCAAATAATGCACAAAAAATTACCAGAATATCGGCTGAACACTGATCTGACAAAAATCTCAAATTGCTATTACTTAATAAGATCTGAATTTTAAAACTTATACCTTTAATCAAAGCACTCGGGAGGCAGAGGCAGGCAGATTTCTGTGAGTTTGAGGCCAGGAACCAAAAAAAGCTACGGAGAAACCCTGTCTCGAAAATAAAATAAAAAAAAAAAAAACTTATACCTAACTGGTCATTAAAGGCTGAGATGTTCTGCAATAACACTTAGGATGCTCTAATTCGTAAATTTTTCTCATGCGTCCCAGGTTTGGCACAAAATGTTTGTGTCTCTCTCCATATTAATCTATAACAATACTATATGAAATTTAAGAGATAATGAGGCGGACATTATAGTAATGTTTGCAGAATCTAGTCTGCACACACACACACAAAAAAAACCTTCACTCACGAATTCACACGCTTAAGCCACAGCCTTATAATTGGCCATGGGATAGCTTTTTTTTCTTTTTCTCTTTTTTTGGTTTTTCGAGACAGGGTTTCTTTGTGGCTTTGGAGCCTGTCCCGGAACCAGCTCTGTAGACTAGGCTGGTCTTGAACTCACAGAGATCCGCCTGCCTCTGCCTTCCAAGTGCTGGGATTAAAGGCGTGCGCCACCACCGCCGGCTGATGGGATAGCTTTTTATAAGCTAACAAGTATCCCAACCATAAATATTTAAAAATATTTTATTGATTCTTTGAGAACTTTATGCAATGTATTTTGATAGTATTTATCACCCTCCCCCAACTTCTTCCAACTCTACCTTCACCTCTGTACCCACCCAACTTTTGTGTTCTCTCATTTAAAAGAAATTTTAAAATAGAAACAACTGAATAGAATTTGTGTTGCCCAAATACTCTGAGATGTGGGACCTGACCCAGGACATGGTTGGTCTACCAGAGTCACACCACTAAAAACAAAAACAAAATAAAAAAAATCTGATTCTTTTTCTCCCAGGAGCCCTCAAATGCTAATAGTGCCTCGGCGAGGGGTGGGCTCCATGCCCTGCTCACTCACCCTCCATGCTGAGACTTTTGCCTGGCTTGAGCCTATATAGGTCTTGTGTTTGTGATCACATTGCTCTGAGTTCATATGTGTAATACCCTGTTATGTCTAGAAAACACTGTTTCCTTGTCCTACAATGTCTCTAGGTCTTAGAAAACTTTCACTCCCTCTTCTAGACAGTCTTTGAACTTTGAGAAGAGGAGTATGATACAACTTGCCGTGAAGACCAGACTGACAGACGGTGGTACTCAGAGACAGGGACAAGCATAGAGAGAGATCTAATCCTTACGAGTGCGTGTTCGGTTTTATTAAATAGTTTTATATTTGGGGACAAGGTCAACAATCTTGATGGACAGCCAGAGGGCATGTGGTTGCAGGAGTAAGCAGCAATCAGTAGAACTGGGCAGTGAGATAAAAGGCTTCAGAACTGGAGGTCCTGGAGATTTTGTGTTGAAGCTCTCTGTTGTGGTTTGAATGGGAAATGTCTCCTGTAAGCTCCTGTGCTAGAACTTGGTGTCTCCAAATGCTGGAAGAAGTTTATCACATAGAGGTGGAGTCCAATAGCCTGGCCCTATTTCCTGTTTTCTCTCTCTGCTTCCTGTGTGAGCATGCACTGGGTTCAGCCAGATTCTGGCTCCTGCCACCACACCTTCATTGGCTGTTGTCATATTTTTTTCCCCTTCCAGGAAGGACTCTACATGTCTGGAACCATGAGCCAATACCAACCCTATCACCCCCAAGTTGCTTTTTGCTGTGTATTTTTGTGGCAGAAACAGAAAAGGAACCAATAAGCTCCCTTATAGTGGTCTCTAATCTGCAACAGGAAGAAAAGGTAAAATTTTTTAAAGAGCTATAGAACAATTACAACTCAGGCTTCCTCTGCAACCCCTCCTTCTAAATATAAAAGGAGAGACTGATAGTGCTCAATTCAAATCTTGAAATAAGCCCATTGCACTAGTCTGGTAGGAAACATTAAATCAGGAATGAATAAAACAATCAGAGTAAATTTAACAAGCTCAAGAAATTCCATTTAGATCTTGTTTCTCTGGCCTCTCTGATAAATTTCCATTTTAAAAAAATGATACTCAAAGATAGTAATATTGATTAGCGTTATAGATTCTATATTTACCTATATTGTCCACACAAGTTCCTGAAGACAGTGAAAGATGATGATTGTAGCAATTTTTCGCTAGTAGCAGTGGCAATGAACTATTTTCTCTCAATGAAAGGCAGGAGAACTACGTGAGGAAAGATTGAAAGAAAGAGAGGAAGACTTTTGACGCTGATGTCTGGCTAATGCCAACGAAATAAGCAAATACAGAAGAGTCAGCCTTAGAAATTATTCTGGTTTGGGAAGGAGTGGTGATGGTAACTGTTGTTGATGATGATGATGATGGTGATGATGGTGATGATGATGGTGATACCTGACAGCCACTGAAAATTCTCTTTTGGCCACCAACTTTCCTCTTTCTTCCATAATTGATCAGCCAGGTACTTAAAACAAAAATGTAGCCACATAACATCACAGGTCTCCGACATGACAGCAGCAGCATGTCTTTCTCCCGTGCTTATTACACATAGGTTTATACATATAAGGCTCAACTGTGACTCTAATCCCTAAGTCTGGCATGATGGTTCGAGATTCAAGTTTGAAATCTGAGACACGGCTATATCCCAGAATCCTTCATTCATGACAAAATCTATTTATTATTTGCTGCATCACTGTTTAAAGAGCATGCTGCTCAAAGGGTCAGCGCTTTCTTTAATTCCTATGTAGAATAACTGAATTCAATTGCTAAATATTAATCATGAAACGGTCTCGTATCAGAGCCCCTAGATGCAGGTAACTGATCACATGCGAAGGCCAGAAAAGAATCCTTGACTCTCTTCTGGCTGCAGTCAAATTCACTGTTTAGAATCCTATCAGATTATCCTCAGACCCTGTCAAATTGAAGTGCTCCTAAATTCAGTTTTTAATGTTCTTATGTTTACTCATTCAGTAAGTACTTAGGAGAGGTTAGCGTTAGCTAGAAAATGGGGTTTCATACAGAATTTTCAAAGATGAATAAAGCGTTTCCTATCAAGGAACTCACACTAGAGCAGGCAAACATCACAAACTGTTACAGTGCTATATACTAAGTATAATGGAAATGTGTACAGAGAATTTCAGAGACACTAAGAGAATATAACCAAGATGGGGCAAAAGACGAATAGGGCTTCCTATAAGACAAGATGCTTGGGATAAGTCTTACAAGATGGACAAATATCCAACTGGAGACAAAGGAAGAACTCTGGTTGACTATCCAAGGAAAGAGTACAGCATCCACACAAAAAAGATATTGTGGCCATTTGGAAAGAATGTCAGAAATGATTATGTTGAGACATGAGATACAAGACCTAAAATATTAAAAATCACTATCCAAAAATACACTTGCACAAACTCAAATGTATTTTAAATTACATATACATTATTCAGCCTGGTTAACATTCCTTTCTCCTCTATTTAGTACAGTAGGACAAAGCAGATTTTTACATCTAATTAAAAAGTAGGTTCCTCACTTCACCTCCGCATAATTGCATACAAACGCACTGTCAGGAAACCAGAACAAGGTACTGAGCAGGTACTAAGCAGTGAAGGTGGGAATCACAGAAACCCTAAGGAAAGCTTAGGACTTCCGCGATAGCGTAACTGAAGCAGGGAAGAGAGGCAGGCTGGCCAGAAGAAACCAGACTGGAATTACCAAACAATCAGCACCACGCTGCTAAACGGTGTTCACGACAGTTGAACCAGAAAAACCCCAAAGAAGTCAATCCTCACTTCTCCAATGAAAAACATAGAAATTCTATTAGTCACATGCCAAATTATCGCACACAGGACGTCTCCAGTGGCGGTACAGAAGCTAAAGTTGACACACGGTTACCACCACCACCTCCACTCTAAAAAGACATAGTCCCACTCCACACCACAAAAGACATCATCTGACCATAAACCCGACCCTGATGCAGGTCTGAAAAAGTTAACTAGTTGCCTTAGCAAATAACACTCATTTTACATGAATTTACTCTAATTCAATTGGTTTGAAAAAACTTGAAGAACAGAACATGGAAAATTCCTCTAGTTTTAAAACTCAATTCAACGATAACCCATAATGCCTTATAAAGAATCATTTGGCTCTTACCATCGTCCAATCAAAACTGTATTCCGTGAGTTATTTTTGGAGACCATTTTCACATTTAGAACCTTGATGCGTATCTGGGAAACGAATGTTGGCTCTGAATGTGTCATATTTCTATATTTGGCTTTATTTGGCCTTCTTATCCTGTTCTCTAGACTGGCAAGGGTCTGCTACTTGCCTTAGTTACAGATTTTTAGTTTTTGACACGCTTATCATTTCCAAACCTGAAAATACAACTATAAATTTTCCTCGTCTTGGCACCTTGGCGCCTTCCTTGAGCATGCGCATGCGCTGAACATCGCCCCTCCTCTCTCTTCCCTGGCTCGGTTTTTCCCTTTTATGTAGTCCCAGCGCTACTGCCTCCCTCTGCTATATCCATTCTCTCAGCACTCATCCCGCGGCAAGTTTCTTCTCTACTCATTTTGTTTTCACCGTTCTTCCATAATAGAATGTAAGCTTAACCAAAACAGGTGCCTTCGCAGTCTTCCGAACCGTGAAACAAGCTGAGAAGCACCTAGTACTCTTTCCATCACTGTGGTCAGCAACTATCTTTTCACCTAGTACTCGGAGTGCTACTCGAAGCCGGCAGGGGAAAAAAAAAACAAACTCGCATCTTTAGAAAAACAAAAACATACAGAGACACATTTCACAAAGGCAGGAGGCCACCAAAGTGGACAAGTCCACCAATACTCTCCCGGCATTTCCCAATGGCTTAAGAGAGTTCAGTCTATTATAACACAGAATAATATAATAGCAAAACCATCATCAAAACATTCGCCCTCTCCAATCGTGATGGGAGTATGAACAAGACCTCCCCATAAGGTCCTTTATGGCAACATTGAGTTTGGTGACAGCTCTTTTGGTTGTCGTATCAACGGATAACATTTTATTTCCTGTATCCTTTTCTGACTCCCACAATCTCAACACTCTGGCCACCTGGAGCGGCTTCCTATGGTCTCCCTCAATTTGAATGTATCTGATGGTTCCTCGTGAGAGATTCGGGTTCTGCGATTTTATTAGGAATGTCACCAAAAAGGAATGCGCTTTAATCATTGTGCTTTAGTCACGGGGAGTCTACAGGGCTCGTCATTGCTGGTGTTTTCTTTGATCACCTGATAAAAGTGGCGTGTCAGGGAAGCATGAGTTCTTTCACTACAATGCCACACTCCTTCTCTTAATTAGAAGGTATCTTGTATGTGTGTGGGGGGCAGGGGGGATAATTTGAAATTACATCGATACCTGAGAATTCTCCATCAACTAACTTTTTTTGGTTCTTGATGTATATTGGCTAAAACCCATTTCTTCGTTGATTCACTAGGTACAAGGAGTTGCTACAGTTATTGATTGGAGTCCTACAAGATCAGGATCTTTGTTTCCCCCTTTCTTTCTAATACTGATTCTTTAAAAAAAAAAAAAAACAGAATAAGAGCCGCGTGCCTGTTCTTAGGGTTGATATAGGAAATCAATAGTTCCTAATGAGACTTTGAAATCCTTCTCAGAATTATATTCACCCTCATCCAGACCACTGTAGCTTCATGCTAGGGTCCAGAAAAGGTTCTCACGGCTGGAGTTAACACTAAATACACATGAGAAGGTGCTAAATTAACCCACATGGGCAAACAGTGCATCTGTGTAGCTGAACAGCTCTTCCCAGATGTATAGCTAATATCTAGGCTCACCTCCTTCCAACTTCTTTGTTTAGAATGAAAGTTTTTGTTTCAGCTCCAGGAATTTCAATCACCTTTGCCTACTGCTTTAAGAGGTACTTGTCAGACTTCCCTGTCATTATCCATTTGACTAAAATCAAATAGTGTACACATGCTGGGTGGAGTGCAGGGCTCTCCGTGAGTAAGGGAGATGTCATAATCAGGGCAGGATGCCTTCAGAATCTTCATGACAATAAGCTGAACAAACCGACAAGTTGCTTATTACACATCTTTAAGAAAATGATCCTGTTAGTAAGTCTAACACGCTTTCAAGGGTGGTGGAGGTGAGGCAGCTTTTAAGCTACAAGGGCTACTGCATGGCTTATAAGGAACAGATAACTCCTCCCTGCACTGGGCATGGGTTGAGATACTGTGCAAAGCATGCTGCCTTTAAGGTGTTGAAGGGAGGAAGTATAGAATGCAAATGAGGAAGCATGACTGCCTGCAAAGAGAAATGTGAGAAGGTTGACTCGAAAGATTTTGGAGGCGCTCCTACATGGCGCAAGTCATTACGAGATGCAGCACGGTAGGGCTTCAGAAACTCCCTGGTGGCATACAATACATCTTTTTAAGCCAGGGAAAACCTGATTTCGAGCAAATTGGGTAAGGGTGGGGAAGTATTATGAAACTCTCCACTTTGAAAACATATAGATAATTGCGATTTAATTAAAACAAACTGGGTTCGTCTTGGAAATCCTCAGTTATTTATTTACTTAGAGCAGTGGTTTTAAGCTCTATAATTTTGGAAATTCCCCAGAGGCTAATTATCTAAAATGACTTTCCTTGACACTCAAGAATGGTAGACAGTCACCATGAGTCATTTCTTTTCCAACAGGTATTTTAGAATGCGAGGACCATGAGGGACACTTCGTATTTTTCTCTCTTTCCTTTGTGTCGCTATGTACCTGGCAGATAGGCATGCTCAATTAAGAAGTATTAAGTGAATAAATGAATAAAATTATTACGCATCAAATTCAGGATCTAATATCCATGACAAGACAGTTGTGCTGGGTGTGGTGGCTCTTCCTTGCAACCCCAACACTTGAGACGTTGTGAGCTGATGCACAAGGATTGCATAAATTCCAAGTTGGGCAACGTAGTGGGTTGCAGACCAACATGGGTCACAGTGTATGATGTTGTGTCCAAAACCAAAGCAACAAAACAAAACCAACCTCACAAAGATGTTCTAAAAAGTTCTCTGTTACAGGATTGGGAAGCGACATAGCTTTTTTTTTTTTTTAATGGATAATTATTACAAAGTTTCAAATACACCCCAAAGGCCTGGAGACTAAAATCTGGGGAAAATCAAGCCAGTGATGGAAAGTGTAATTGGTCCGTGTAGCAGTCAGCCATTTGTCTTGTGTCGTTGACAGCGCTGCCTTGAAAAGTGATGATGAAATGATTTACTCAACTCCAAACTGCTAATGCAGCAAAGGATGGATAAGCACCCACACAAAACAAAATCAAGGAATACATTGTGAGTTTTAAAGGCACCACTACATTATGCCGCCCACAGAGCAAACTCTTAGGTCATTATTAACAAAAATATACTGTTGGAGACATATACTACTGGGATTTAAAAACAAAACAAAACCATAGGAATGGATAGTATCTCAGTCTCTCTCTCTCTCTCTCTCTCTCTCTCTCTCTCTCTCTCTCTCTCTCTCTCTCTCTCTGTCTCTCTCTCTGAAACATGTGGAGGGGTGGTCAGGGTCAGGAATCTCCAGATTCTCTTGTTCTCTTCTGTACATGCTAGCTAGGTGACCTGGGCGCAAACAGAGGATGCTCTTGCCCCCTCCTCTGCATACATCGGAGTACTGTGATGACAGACAGATGCATCTGGGATGGTGTCCATCTTTGCATGTGTTCTGGAGTGCACACTCAGGTCCCCATGCTTACATATCAAACGCTTCACTTATGACCTCCCCAGCCAGAAAATAGAATCTTGATATTAGCAGGACACAGGATCTCTTGAAGTCAAAAAAATAATTTTTTTAAAAAAAAATCAATATATAGTAGTTCTCATTCTTTTGAGAACTCTTAGTGCATATAATGCATTTATTCATCTTCATCCCCTACTCCTTCCCCGAACTCCTCCCAAATCCCCCTTGCACCCCTACACCCCCTTCCAAGTTGTCAGATATTTGATTAATTGAGTCCAATTTGTGCTGTCCATAACCTCACGGGTGTGGGACCGTCTGCGAATGCCTGGCTGACCTACCAGGGCCAACACACTTTACAACTGTTTTCTAAATTTGTTTCTCTGTGCCGTGGACTAGTGCAGCTCTCAGACGTCATGAGATAAGTTTCTTTGTCTAGTGGACAGTGGCTCAAACCTGGCAGAGAATAAGTGACCATAGATTGCTGCATCACAAGAGGGACATAGGTATCCACTCCCTCTGCCCAAGGCTCAGGGACCGTCTCTGAATACAGTGAAAACATCGTAGTAGCCATAGGCTGGGAAGGACTAGGGCAAAATGGCATCTGGCAGACCTGACAGGACAGTGACAATCAGGAACTCACCAGCTATTGCTGCTGGTCCAAGATCAAGGCAGCGAGCATTCCAACAGAGGTGGAGGGGCTAAGCCCTCACCCCTAGCCGAAAAGCTACTCCCTGTTGATATCTGCTGGTGGCGGTAGAACCAAGTTTCTTTAAAGATTCTTTTCAAGGATTTATTGAAGTTTAGACTTCTGCCTATGTGTCTGCCCACATGTGTATGGGTGCTGAGGAGGACAGAAAAGGATGTCACACACCCTGAAGCTAGAGTTCCAGGAAGTTGTGAACCCCACGACGTTAGTGCTAGGAACTGAACACGAGTCCTCTAAAGAGCAGCAAGTGCTCTCCACTGCTGAGTTATCTCTCCGGCCCTAAAGACTCTTCTTCTAACAGGAGCTTTTCTTTGAAATCACTGGGCATAAATCAGCCCAGAGGGAATGAGCCACAAGAGGGCTCCTAACAGACCCACAAAGGAGGGAAGCCTAAAAGACACAGTGAAGCCAGGAACTTCTCCAGGTAACAGGCCCCACCCAGAAAATACTGGGAGCAAACTGCAAGTTGCAGTACCAAGTATTTATCTCTTCCTGACACAGATTAAGGTCTGGATGTTAGAAGATGCCCACATACGGCAGAGAAGCCATCACACTGTCTTTTATGTCCCCTCGTACGCAGAGCTACAGCACTTCCAACAGCGCAGAAACAGCGCGTTCTCTTCCTCTTTTTCGCTCTCCCGCTTCTTCACTTTGCAAATTAAAACAACATAAGCTAGGATGGATCCCGTTTCTAGACACTGAAAAACGAGGCGTCTTTTTTTCAGCAGCACCGGGGAGACCTGAGAATTTGTTAGATATTAAAGGGGGATTGCTGTCTCCACTTCCTGAACGAGAAACGATGGAGATCATCCCGGCAATCTTTTCTTTTCAGTAAATCCCTTCAGGTAAGTCTGATACATTCTGAAATTTAGAAACCTGACGTAGATTATACGGTATCTATATTTAATCTTCCCTTCATCCTTCACTATTGTAATTGCTTTGGGGGAAACTTCACTTTGAAGAGAAGGAACAAGCTATGAAAGTTTAAGATTATTCCTGCTAAGAAAACAAAACCTTCAGGAACCCCACACTTTACATTAAGGGCTATGTATGTCACATACATACAAAACACTTTCCTAAGTCAGGCCCCAAGTTTTTATTTGGTGTGTCCACTTGCTATGCACAAGTGTTTGTTGTACAACTGTCTGCAGTACTTAAGTATAATTTTAACACTTTAAACATAATAAACAACTACCCATTGATAACATATATAATATTAGCATATATAGATTTTGCTGCACCTTATAATATATTCCAAACATGGAGAAATTACATATATATATATAGTTGGCAAAGTTTAATACCTATCAAGCCAACAGCTGCTGTCTGCTTAATTGCTTAACATTAGAAAATTGGAAAGAAATGTGATTATCTATCTAAGGCCAAGTATTAATTAGGATCAAATAAATATAGTTCCTTAGATCTCCATGGTATCTAATCTATATCAGCATCTTGCAGTGAGAACTCATAAATGATTATAGGCAGGCCAGATACATTAGAGAACTCTGCATCATATGCCAGAACTCAATTTTCTACTCAATTTACTTTACAAAATGTTGGTGGCATAAAAACACAGCAATAGGACCTAGATTTTCAATCAGTGCTTCTCCCTTGTGCTCAAGCATGAATAAGCAATCGTCAGAATGAAAGTAATAGCAGGGTTATTATAATTTACCTACTAATGTACATCCTGAGGGGCCAGGGATGGAATCATTACTAAGTCATAGGACTCTCTCCCTATCTGTGCTCTGAATCTTCATAAGCATTTGCTAAGCTGCTTTTCTTCCTTGTAGTCATAGAAATTAAAGACGTGATTTTTCTGGGAAGCAATAAACGATAGAGACTATTCAGTCAACATGAATTCTCCCAGAAAAAGAAAACAGACTCTTTCAGACTGGTGGAGGCAGAGCAAAGTGAGCCAGGAATGCTGGCTGTGGAAGAGGCGGTCCTTTTCTTCAGTGGTATAGCCACTGTTGAGTTTCCCACGCCATGAATGCAAGCAGCCATGTAAACAATATTAAATTCTGTGGGGTCACATGCACACAAAACCCAAACAAACAAACAGACAAACAAACAAACAAAAGAAGACATAAAAATGGGAGGAAGGTTTGTTAGGACTTATAGGGTTCAGTGGAAATGGGAGGGAATGAGAGAGATTAATGGAGCGTGTGTGTGTGTGTGTGTGTGTGTGTGTGTGTGTGTGTGTGTGTGCGTGTGTGTGTGTGTGTTCGTGTGAAAATGAGCAAAACACTCTGCATACATGTACAAAACTATCAAAGGATGTTTTAAAATCCTTTCCCAAGCTGGGTGTGGAGTACGTGCTTGTAATCCTAGCACTTGGGAGACCAGGGCAGAAAAATTACCGTGAACTCAAAGCCAGCCTGAAACATAGCAAAGATCTGTCTCATAAAACAAAACTTAACAAACCAATCAAGCTTTCCCCTATTTTAGTTTTGTACCTGCTACGGAAGATTTAGGCAATCTGGCAATATTTGCATCGGCAATAAACTCGACAGAATTTAAAACCAAAACCAGTGCCGGAGTGGGATGGATACTCCGATCTATAGCTCAGTAATACTGTCATTAGTTTGCAGAGAACCTTAAGCTGCCGGTGGGTAGGGATGGCTCTGAAACCTATTTGAGAGCATATCCTGATTGTGGGTTTCCTGCATCATTGTTCTCACTTCTTAAAAGACTCTCCCCCGTGGTGGATGATGTACAGAACGTGGCTGAGCTGGCAGCCATTCAGACAATCACTATGAGAGACTGGTTCTCGCTGAGCAGGGATAATGATTCCAGATTGTGAAACGAATTCAGAGCGAGGTTGCTGCCTCTCACCAGAGAAAAAAATCAAGTCATGAGATACTGGAAGCGCCCGAGGTAGAATCCTGACTAGACGGAGTCTTAGCAAAATGCTAATACATAGCATGGCCGCTTCTCTAAAAGAATATTCTCTTGGGAAGTTTCCCCTACTTTGTAAAGACATACATGATTCATGGTCATTCTGCCTTGACTGATCAGTAGAGTAGCTCACCGTGGCACAGGCCACTGAGACACAAAAGAATTAGAATCAGAGTGGAGAGCCACGTAGACGTGGAAGGCTTTTCTTCCATCTTCTTAAGCCATCCTAAGAGTGAAATTAATTACACTTATACTCTACAAGATAGACATTTAATTCCCTTTCTCCCAATTCAGTTATAAAATGAATGCATGTCTGTTAAAAAAACAAGAAGAAAGAGGAACAAAAGGATGAAATTGAGAAGCAGCTACAATTCCACTTTCCAGAAGCGACTACTTTTAACACCTTCCTTAAAACAATGCACCGGGAAGACAAAATGCTATTGCATATGGTGACGAGGAAGCCAGCATAATCAATATTTACACAGGAATTCAGAGCTTCATGGCTTCCATTTACTGCCCAGTCACCAAAGCAGGAGGAGCCCCAGTGGCTACAGGATGCTCAAGGATGCTCAACAACCACCCCCAGGTGTCAGGACCAGCATTCCAGTCAGAGTCTCTGGTTACTTTGTTACTCCTGGCTATCACTTCATCTTTGTTCTTTTGGAAACCCAGGACTTGGGGTTTGGTGGCTTTGCTCACGTATGTATTCATCTAGGCTGAGCACTGTATGTCTGACTTTCTGAAGAGGGCACAGGCATGAATTGTACCGCTAGCCATGTCACTGTTACAACAAAGAGGACATCGTTATGGTACTTTAGAGAAGAGATAGGGTCTTCTCAGGACAGGGGATGAGAGGCAGGAAAGCGGCACTTGAAGGGCCGGAGACAAGGCAAGACATCCAGGAACAGCTAGAGTTGGAATCTTGCTTTCAAAGGTGCTGAGACCACAGCAGGCATAGGGAAAAGCAATTGTGAGGACTGGAAAAATATAGCTGGGCTTGAACTGGATTATTACAACCACTCTGTGACACACTCTAGTGAGGAACCCATTTGAGTAATGGGGAAAAAGAGAGGGAGTGTGTGTGTGTGTGTGTTATGTGAGAACAATCCCCTACCCAGTGTGTGTGTGTTACATGAGCACACTCCCCTATCCAGTGTGTGTGTGAGTGTGTGTGTGTGTGTGTGTGTGTTACATGAACACACTCCCTTACCGAGTGTGTGTTATATGAGCACACTCTCCTATCCAGTGGAATACCTGAGCAGGGCCTGCCGAAAGGTACCCACTTTGCCCTTATTTTTTATTTATCATTACAAACCCAGGTCCTCATTCTTGCACAACAAGCAGTTTACACACTGAGCCATCAAGGGACCTGAAAACTCAGAGAATATTTTTAAAATATGTATACTTTAAAAACATCCTGGCCCAAGACAAATCATTGAGTATTAGAGATGTATGTGACTTTGCTAACTTGATTGGGCACTTCATGCATGCCAGGCACTATTTGTAAGTGCTTGGTGAGTACAGACTAACATAACCCCGTCAGTCCCTTTGAAGTAGGCATTTATGATGACTGTGGAGCCCGAATTTAAAAGAGATAAAGGTGGAAGCCAGATTTGAAGTTGAACACGTAGATCAACAACACAGCATTTACTCTGCCTATCAGGCGAACCAGTAGAAGGACATCCACTAATCCTGCTGTTAGAACACACCCAAGCCAGTCATGAGCATCTCACAGTGAACTCCCTGCAGACATATGGGAGATGCCCATTAGAGCTGTCTACTTGGAAACCCTCCCACTTTGGGGAGTATGGAAGATTTCCTCTGTCCTTTAAAGGCTCTCTTCATTTCTTCTTCCATTAGTTTACCAGCAGAAACACTGCTATAAAATCAATCCATACATTTGTTAGACACCAGTGTCAGTGACTACAAGTTTAGGTCATTGACAATAAAAATATAAGATTACCTAGAATTCTAAATAGAATAAGAATTATAGGAAAAATTCATATCTCATGAAGATTGCCTCTCATGTTCCTAGTTGGGTCAAAAGGCAGGGAGGCCACCGTAGGCTGGAGTCTGGAGATTCCTCTCTTCCCTGTAGGTCAGGACAGCTACTCCCTTTACCTAGAGCATCCTTTGCAGTACTAAGATGACGGCAGTCTATCCTCCGGCTCAATTTAAGCTCCCTTTCTCCAGCCATCTCACCTAAAATCCTCAGGCTATTTTGGATCCTGGGGACTCAGAGCTGCGACAGTCTACCACTGCAGCATAGACCACACTTGTAAAAAATCTCACTGTTACCCTGTTTGCACACTGCTTACAGCTCCCGTCCACAGCTGCCTCCCTGATGTCCTGCATCTTCTCGCTCCTGGCACATACTGATGAAACTCAGGATCCCACCACTTTACATTTCTCCTGCCAATGAGGTGGGGATGCCATTAGAGGAGGGGGCGAGCCTGGAGAACTGATAAGACGCTGACTCCTTTACATTCTAATATTGGGTGGTTAAGGTAAACATCTCAGCAACAGAGAGCTTAGGAAGTTATATGCACAAAATGTAGTTGATTAAAAAAGAACACTCAGGGGCTTTGAAAATGAAAAACCGTGCAAAATTTATTAGAAGGGGGTACTGCATGCAGATCATACATTCTCGAGACACTCATAGAATATGTAAAGATGGGAACCATGCATGTAAAGGCTACATAAGCCATTGATCTGCAAGATGTAAGCTGTCTAGTATGGCACACACCATACTTAGATTTCCCTTTGGTACTAATTCAGGGGTGTGTGTCACTCTTTCTGTTTCCAGGTTGCAAAGGTCTACAAAACGCAAACTTTTTTTCTTTTCAGTTTCTCTGCAAATTGTATATAGTCCAACAGTCACTCCACTCTATCTATCTATCTATCTATCTATCTATCTATCTATCTATCTATCTATCATCTATCTATCTGTCATCTATCTATCTATCATCTATCTATCTATCGCATATATCTTTTGTTTTTAGGAGGATCTGGAATAATCCTCTAAAATCAGGACATTGGTAGTCATAATTCTTCCAAGATGAAATAATTCCGTGTCCCCAGTGACACAGAAGAAAGAGACTACTAATTACCAAATATGTTTTTGGTACCTATGATAGGTGAGTTTCTGTTTTAGACAGAGATATACAATAAAGAAAACGGTCCCATAGACATGTATGCTTTCTGTTGTTCCACAGACTTAATTATAATACATTTGCCTGGAACAACATCCACAAACTGTTAGCGAAATCAAAGCAGCTACAGAGAGCAGCAGTACATAGAGGGAGATGCTCTCAGACTGTCAGGAGGACAATTTAATACACACAAACAATAAGATGAGGCCTAATTACTCCTGATGAAAATAGGGAAGAGAAAGAAGAAAAAAAAAAAGAGAATGCTCCCTAAATGGATCAGTGTAAGTACTTTATAAGGATGTTCTTTGTAACGAATGCAAGACCTTATAAATATTAGATAGGCTAGCCTTTCGTCAGCCTAAGACCCAGTGTGTCTTCCTTTAGGACTTTGGAGCCATCTTTCTGATATGCAGAAACCTCGTTAGAGTACCAGGTCTAACACAACTCCCAATGTTCATAGAAAGACAAGGACCCAATTTCTGCAAGCCCCTTGTGCCAATCTGTAATGGATTTCCTCTGGAAAAAGTGAATCTGTCAACACAGGTAGTCATTCCAATTGCCAACTAATTACTGGATGAATACCATATGACCAAAATTACTGTCAAGTCTTTCTATATGAAGGCTAATTATAGTTTATCTTAAAAATATGGATCTAGTAAGTTATGTTTGATTGATTATGAACTGCAGAGTCCTTTGCAGTCTCATGGAGAGATGTCCTTTGATGCCTAGCACATATTCTTCATCATCATCCCATAACTGGTCCCCTATCTTCTCTATATCCTCATGGAAAGAATTTCTGAGTTAAGATAAATTTTTATTTTTAGCTATATTTTCTCCAACAAAGGCATTAATAGCAATTACTTCTGGAGGTTAAAATAATTCCAACTATTGTGCATACATACATACACATACACACATATGTATAATTTCTTATCTTAAATGAACATGTTTCTTCATGCATAAACATATGCCAAACTGACACAGTGCACACCAGGGAAAATAATCTGGATGCTTATACTTCATAAACCCAGCACTGAGGGTAAATGACTAGAAAGGCATACATAGTAGTTTTCCCCCCACTAGGTCTCTAATGCCTGGGTGTGACCAGTTGTTCAGTTTATCAACAGAACTTACTCTACTAAATTAGAAAGCTATAGAGCTAGAGCATCCCCTAGTGTACTGGGTTGGTTGTGTGTGTCAACTTGATACAAGCTGGGCGTCATCAGAGGAAGGAGCCTCAGTTGAGGAAATGCCTCGATGAGACCCCACTGTAAGGCATTTTCTCAATTAGTGATTAATGGGGAAGGGCCTAGTCCATCGTGGATGCTGCTATCCCTGGCCTGCTGGTCCTGGGTCCTACAAAGGAGTGGGCTGAGCAAGTCATGGTAAGCAAGTCTGTAAGCAGCTCCCCTCCATGGCCTCTGCATCAGTCCTTCCTGATTTCCTTCAGTGATGAACAGCAATGCTAAAGGGTAAGTCAAAAAAACCCATTCCTCCCAACTTGATTGTGGGTCATGGTGTTTCATCTTAGCAACAGAAACCCTAAGACACCCTAGGCAAAAAGTGCAGCCTGTGAGTACAAGAATCCAATTTTAAGTTGTTTCTGCTCCTGACTGGAGACCATCAGTTGTCACCTGGGAATGTTCTACTGGCTGTCACAATACCTTCTATGCTCTTCTGACCGACCCTGGTGTCTAGCTTGGAACCCTGAGCGTTTTAGCTTTCCTGTGTTCCTTTCTGCCTCTTTCAGAAAGAGCCCCATGTTGGAGTAGCTTGGGTTATGTCGTTTGCAGGGCAGAATGTGCAGGCATTTTATGGGGAGGGAGTCTCTGAGAAAGGGGGCATCGTAAAGACATCTAGGATCACCATAATGACCTCAGCCCCGCTCTTATGGATAACTCTGCCCTCAGTCTCTACTGCCAGCTTTTTTTCTCCACAGCAGTCTCCCTAGGGTGACTTTCTAGACTTACTGTCTTTCTCTGAATCCTGGCTTCCATCAGGTCCACTGCCACAGTTCATCTGATGCTACACAGCTGTAACTCCTACCTTTGACTAGGGTTCAAGTTTCCTCCTCTTTCTATGGAAGCCACGGATCATGACCTGTGGCAATAGGTACATCAGACTGTTCAATGATAATTAGGATGCTTCCTAAACAATGAATTACAATTTGGATGCTAGTGTTCAAAGAACACAACAGACCCCTTGTATTCCAGCCAGAACAAATCCTACTTCTGCTTTAGTCTAGGGGATCTCTGACCCCAACAAAATAGTCTACAGTCTACTGTAGTTATAACATGGTATTTAGAGACAAAGGAATAAACCATCATACAGACACACATACAACACATACACACACACACACACACATGTGATTACACTGGGTTATATAAAAGCACTGTTATAGATGTATATAATTTACCTTGAACATATTCCATCATGCCTTCCTATTGTCTTCTTCTTACCCTTCCCATATGCTATTATTCCTACCTAGCCTCAGGGACTTTCATGTTATCTATGCATATGCTGTGTGTGTGTGTATGTGTGTGTGTGTGTACAATAGTGAAATTGAACTTATTAACTTTTGCATTACCTCACATCTTTATCATTTTGTGGCAATGAGAACATGTAACCTACACTATTTCTGTGATTTTTGAGAATACAATACAGGAAAACTCTGAATTTGATACCATACACCAAAGCTTATTCAGCCTCCACAACAAAGCATGATGAATCATTGCATTTACCACAGGCAAAATATCTACCGAGAATATAAATCTTAAGTAAGCTTCAAATAATACACAGCGCATAGGAAATATATGTCTATAAGATGCATTTTAGCTGATCTACTCTTTCTAAATCCTCCTGTGGGATTATCAGACGCGCCCAGGCTTGTTCAATCTGTTCGGGCTCAAGCTAAGACACTGCCAAACAATAATCACTTGGATTTGCAGCATATAGTCCTTGCTCAAAGAGCTTTTTTTGGCAACAATGGGAAGCATTTATCTAATCCATACTCAATTAGATAGGGTGTTATTAAGAACTTTTTACAGATGAAAAACCTGAAATGAAGAGCAATTAGCAGCCTCTTCTGCCTACAGGTCACCACAGGCAGGGAATTGGATGCACAGTGCCCTGTGTGCACTTTGTGCTCGATCCACTGAGACTCAGTCAAGCACGGACCCCTATCACAGTGAGTAAAGACAGAGCTGTGGATCTTACCTAGTGACCTTCTCCTTTTCAACTAAACAAGATAGATGCACTGAAAAATAACTTACAACAATGATTTTTTTTTCAAAATCTTTCTTTGTCAATATAAAGAGGGCTCAGTGAGCCGTGCACAGTAGGAAGTGACAATCCTGTTGCTATGCTCTCATCTGTTTCCACTGAGTCATTCTCCAGGATGATGATACCAAGGGTCTGGGCTGTGTTTTCCCAGGCCTCTCCTCTCTGCCCACATGAATGTGCAATTTTAGACAGAAATGGGGCAATTCTGTTACTTGATTTTTTTTCCACTCCTACACTTGAAATGAGAATGAACAATCTCTTTAATATAAGGCATTCAAATATAAGGGATCAAAGAAGAATAAATAACGGATTGAAAAGACATCCCAGAAGCAGGAAACAACCCAGACAAGCCAGACTCCAGCCATTACTCTGCATAGGTTCACATAGTCTTTGTGTTAGGTATGGTCTGAAATACTAAAGTGTATGCCTTGTCAAACACCACACGGCCCACGTGGCTCTATGTTTTTTCTCAGTAACTTCTCTACTCTATAAATTTATCAAGTAAAAAAAAGATATTCTCCTCCAGGAAATAGATTCATTTAGTATTTAAAATCTCCCTTCATTCGGTACCCAGGCAAACCCAACACTGGTCATAAGGGCTGCATTTTCTGCCTTGTGCCCATTGTAACCCTTTAACTAAATCTTATCTTTAAAAAGGTGCTTGGAGGCAAGAAAACTTGAGAACATATCACTATGAAAAAGTCAATTCCAAGTTTCTTTAAAGAATGCTAAAGGGAAAATAATATAATCTTTGTAAGTCTAGGAGGTAAAGATATTTCAGTAGTGACAACTTCTAAGAATGGAACAGTCAAAGTTCATGTATTTCCAATAACCTTATCATTGCTCAAGCTTGTTAGGTAAGACCTAACAAGTCAAGTAAAAAGAAGATTCCAGCATCTCTTAGGATCATCTTGAGCTACACATTCATAATAGTGAAAATGAAAGACAAAAATATTTGTCCTCACGCAATTATGTTGAATTGGACACTGTCATAGAAAATCTAATGCTATACTACTACAGAGTGAACCTCGTCTTCTAAGAGCTTACAAAGAGTAAAACTGTGGAGTCGGGTTTTAGCACTGACATCCCCAGGTTTTCAGTCAGCCCTCCCACCACACCTCGCCTATCTTCCTAAAAAAACTTTCACATTGGGACTGTTATCTTTATGGAGCAGCCCTGTCATTTCTTAGCACAATGACAGCAGTCCTGAATAGAAAAGTTGTTTTTAATCTACGTAAAAAGCACAATTAAGAGAGTAATTCTTGCCTGCTCTCTGCTTCTCCACCCATCTGGTAGCTAGGAGGGATTTGTACTGTTCCTTCATCTACTTCAAGCATATAAATAATCTCAGCTTAAGTGATTCCACTGGAATCATGTTGGTGTGTCCCATGTCGAAAATGACTTCTGGTGGCTTGACAGCACCCTTACGGAAAAACGTCAAGCTTGCAGTTTTTATTAGCAGAATAGCCTATGGGCAAACACTGTCAGAAATCTTCTAAAGAGTTCAGCTACTTCAACAAATTCAAACACCACAACACAAAATATAGACTAAGCGTGTAAATGGAATCGTTTCTGCTCTCTACAAAATTAGGTACATTTAAGAATCACACCATGAACTTAATTTTAAATTTTATATGTAGCTATAATTTTTGTTTTTGAGGAAGAATAGTAAGCAAAGCATTGGAAGCACTGGTCAGCCTTAAATGTTCGAATTTTAAAATGAGGTAAATGCTATGGTAAATAAGGATTTTCTTGGGAGAGATCCATTCATTTGGATAAAATTCTTAGCTATTTTATTTCATATTGCAGCTACAAAAGAATAAAGTCAGACTGTGCAGGAACTGTAAACAACTATAAAATTTCCTTAGACTTTTAAACCATTCCAGAAATAATTTCCCAACCCAATAGAAGGCATTAATATAAACAACACAATTCATCTTCCACCGTCACCCGACTGTCGAATATCCCTTTGGAAACGTGTTACCCTTCCACAGCAATGCCACAATTTAATACGTTTGCACTTTGGATCATGAGACTGCTTCTGATGGGAGGTAAAACCAACAGGCTTTTGGTTATGGGCAGGGTCATAAAACCCGATTATAGAGGATAGAGGTGCTCATTATGTATGCACAAACTGATTCGCTCCAAGCCTGGTCATTTGACCAATGAGCCATGCCTTGCTCAATTAGGACATTCAAGGGAGTAGTTCTATGGCTAGCTCCCAAGATAATCGTATATTGCACAGTGGCACTGCATTGCTCCCAGTTTATCTACTGAAACTCATGGTAGAACGGCTTTCTTCTTAGCTCACCAGGTATACCCAGCTTTTCTGGGACCTGGAAAAGCTGGGCAACACCTAAACAGTCTTCCCATCTGTCCATACGTATCTGCTGCCGTTTCTTGGAGCGATGAGAATGATAACTCTCCCCAAACTTGAGAGCCTCCATTTTCTAGTTCTACATTTTGGGTAAGGGAGGGTGTATAAAGGCACTGCAGGCTAAGAGTCCTGGTAATCACCTGGCTTCTTCGCTTAAAGATTCATTGGAGCAAAAGGACCCATAAATTAACAAAAAGAGAAAAGCATGTCCTTCTATATAAAAATAGACTTTGCTGGGCTTTTCTGTAAAATCAAGCCCAGACTGGTCAGGCTCATAGTCAGTCCCTTCTACTGTGAGTTCATCTCCCCAACCCACTCATGTGTAATCAGTGTCTAACTGCAGCACTTCTAACAATATCCCAAGTGGTTACCAACTGTGCATCCATCTCCCGCTCATGTTCTTCCAGTCAACACTACAGCTTCTCTTCCCTCCAGGGCTTTGATCATGACTTCCGCTTAGGATTCCTTCTAACCTACTTCAAACATTTGTGATGATTCAAGCCAAGTATGGTAATCAGACAGAATAATTTTAGAGTTTGATTCCAGTGAACTCAGTCACAGTCATTCAGAAGGAAGACACTTCCAAAAAAAAAAAAACGTGCATTATCAAAGTTTGCCAAATGAGTTGTAAAATAATCACTAACACAATTATAACACTGGCCACTAGGACTTACTGGAAGTTTCCATTTAAAGAAAGGTCTAAGCAAGTGCTTCTCATTTCATTAGCTCACTTTATGCCCAGTTTGCCCTCAGGGAGGTTATGCATCGTCCCAAGGAATAAAAGTACAGTCCTGAGATCTAAGCCCAGCTCTATCCAATATGCTATACTACCAAACTTATGAAAAGCCCACTAAAAATCAGGGAAACTAAAATAATGCACTAGGTTTTATAAGAATTCCTTTTTACGTACAGTAACAGTTACAAAGCAAGAAAAGGGGGGGAGAGGCTTCTGTTAATTCTCACAGTGTCAGTAATATGCTTACCTGTATAGGACCAGCCAATCTCTTCAACAAGTTTTCTCTGTTGTCTGTAGTATCCATAAGCCCAATCTAGAACCAAGGAAAATTACGTGATTAACTTTCAGAAAAGCATTAAGAATTATGTTGCCCAAATTCTTCACACCATGAGTGGTTAGTTCAATATTTGTTTCTATGTCACCCTCCCAACATCTCCACTCAATTACACCTCTGCCATGATCAACATCAACGCCCCTGTTCTGGAGTAGTTAGTAAATGCTGAGCTCAAGCAGAGATGGAGCAAAGTTCTCAGCAACTTAGAGGCATCATCACAAAGAAGGGCATGGTCAGAAAGGACAGCTTGTCTCTGTTCAATATATGAAATCCTGTTGCTTGAAAACATATTTGTGGTTTTATAGATCCAACACATATTTATAAACACTTAAAAGAGCCCAGTGGCTATCTTATGTTCAAAACTTGTGTTTCTTTTAAAACACAATGAAATTAGATATCTTGAAATTGAAATCTTTTTTTGGGGGGGGGTTGTATAGAGTTTATTTCGTGGGTTACAGAGGGGGAAGAAAGGAGAGAAAGGAGAAAAAGGAGAGGAGAGAAGAGAGACAGAGGCAGAAGCTGCCTCTGCGGAAGAAGGGCAGACAAAGCAAAACTGAAATCTTTTTTTTTTAAATGTCTTTTTAAAAAAAAAAAAGATTTATTTATTTATTATATACACAATGTTTAGCCTCCACGTATGCCTGCAGGCCAGAAGAGGGCACCAGACCTCATTACAGATGGTTGAGAGCCACCATATGTGGTTGCTGGGAATTGAACTTAGGACCTCCAGAAGAGCAGTCAGTGCTCTTAACCTCTGAGCCATCTCTCCAGCCCCAAAACTGAAATCTTTAATGTATGACTGTGACTGGGGAAAATATTATTGTAGGAGGAGACTGCTGGTTCATTTCTTGGCACCCAGACTCGAATAATCACACAGAAACTACATTAATTACAATAATGTTTGGCCAATAGCTTAGGCATATTTATGACTAAGTCTTATATCTTAAACTAACCCATTTCTTTTCATCTGTATCACCTCAAGATTGTATCCTACTAGTAAGGTTCTGGTGCGTCCTTCTGTTTCAGCAGCTACATGGAGTCTCCCTGACTCCACCTACTCTCTCCCTTTATCTCTTCCAGGCTGGCTATATTCTGCTAAGTCACTGGCCAAAGCAGCCTTATTCATTAGCCAATAAAAACAACACATATACTGAAGGACATACCACATCATCTCCCTTCATTGTAAGTGAATTCATCCCTGGAGGAATGAAAGTTCCTGGTGCAGGTCAGACCTTGGAAAGCTTCCACCATTATGAAAGTGGCAGATACCTTGTGGCCCAAGGAGAGAGGCTCTAGGGAGAATGTGGGACAATTCATACAGGAAGAAGGTGTCTGGAAGTCCCCAACTTCATTCTGTGTAATTCAAAATGTGCCTAGATCCATTGTAACACTCAGGGATCAGGATTCACGGTGCCAATACCGTGCCACAGACCCTTACTCCCTAACTACCGGAAGGTCCCTGCTCTATTTCAGCTTCAGGGTGAGTTCAGGAAACCTTTGCAAGCTGTGTCTGGGACCCAAACAGTGCAGCTGACAGAACTCTTTATTCAGAAAAGACTGTAGACAGTTTACTAATGACCTTGAGGAACAATGTTCATTCAAATATGAAGTTCTCACCACTGTCCTGTGAATATTCACACAAACGTACATGTTATATGTTGATCTTTTTCTTATTAATGGGGAAAACTATTTCTTATTCTTATTACCTACTCTTCATACATTTGAATATGGCTCATGTTTTGTATAAGCACAATTGTACAATAAATAATTTTGTGATGGACCTCATTCGTTTTATGTAATGTTTTCAAGGCTCCTTCATGGTCCGCACTCACCAAAACTTCATCCATTTTCTTTTTACTCACAAAGAGTATTGCACTCTATGGTTACCAAGTCAGGATCAACTTCCCCTGGGGTTGATTAAATGCTGATCACTTATTTCCTGGTGCTCATTTCCCTTTTCTTAGACTTCCATTTTACTGCAGAAATTCTGGAACTCTAAAATCTTTCTCTTCCATTAAGATGGAGAAATCTTTAGCAGCCAATCCGGCAATTTGCTTCTCGAGTACTGGGTACGAGGCCGGAGGAGTACAGGCATCAAGGGAAACAGTATCCTTGTCTCACAGTCTCAGTGAGAACTTGCTGCACATGGCGAGAACCTGAGTTTATTTTTCTTTTGGATAACATCTATTAACAAGCACACGTTACTACTGCGTTCCCCAGATGTCATTCAGGTCCTTCCCACCCGCTCATGGCAGCCCTTAGAAAACCGTACTTCACAGGAGCTGAGGTCAGATTGGCTCTGGCTTTTCTCTTCTACGGCAATAGCCTAATTTGTCTCCTGAAAACTGTTTTGAGAGCAGACATGCCCTATTTAATTTACCCGTTCATCATCCAATGGGCTCTCCACTAGTTTCCCCTTGGGGTATATTATGGAATAACAGTGCTGTGAACAGTTACACCTGCATTTGTTTCTCTGCTTGACGGTGAGATTAGGCTCACTGTTAACTGTTCAAATCCAGTTCTCTTAAAATGATAGTTATGTAGATGAATTTAAATGCTGAGAATAAAGAAAGATATACAACTTGAACTTTAACAATTTACGGGGAAATGTTCTGTTTTTCACTATGAGGCGATAATACCAGAGGACTAATTTGTACATGCAGTCATCGATAAAAACGGAAGCACTAATACCCCCACTCCCTGCTCCCCCAATCACTGATCCCAGGATTAAAAAAGCTCCTCATGACTTTGGTAAGGTGCTGTTTCCTGAGCAGGATCCTTGTATACCTTAAAGAGAAGTAAAACAAAGCAAAACCATGTAGCAGTCTGTGGGCACAACTGAAAAGAAATCCGTTACAGAGGATTAACTGGATGTGTGTGGTTTGTCCAGGCAATCAGCAGGATGTTTCTCCTCAAACTCTGCACCCACCTTGCAGGAATCATTCTCTAATTGTTTATGCATCTGAAATATTTCACTTTTAGCTGTTAGGTATTTTTATCATATAGAAGCCTTTGGATGATTTTCCAAGATGATACCATGCAAAAACTGTACTTAACCAGGGTTCCTTTGAAGTAAGTGTAACGATAAACCCTTGCTTAAACATTCACCACAAAGAATGACAGCAAAATATGAGCCACGTTTTGGCTTTCCTTCTAGGGCTTTATTACCACACAATGAGCGTTTTGTCCTTGGTTTCTAATTACATACATTAGGGAAGCCTTTTCAATGCTAGATTCCCAGGTGTTGGTAGGTCTCTTCAGCTCCTTTATGTATTGTTCCCTTAATTGTGACTTCAAACAATCCCGTTACACATTCATATGCTAATCGCACAGACCTTGGGCGTGAGAGAGTACCCCACTTCGAGAACTACACTCAGAGGTCGGACAGATGAGACATGATAGCTCCAGTGAGCAAGGAGAAAAGGATTGGGCTCACTTTTTCCCTAGCATTGTATGCCCCGAAGGCCAGGAAATCCCACAGAAAGTGTGATTTCTCAAAGAGCTTAAACATTCGCCATTCACTCAAAGTATAAACTGTAGAGTGGTGTTCTACTTTTTTGTAGATCTCAGTTTCTGTCGCTTTTAGATTTTTATTTCTTTGCATTGAAAACACCTAAGTCTATGTCCAGACTAGTTTTAGCTCAACTTTACACAAGGATGAGTCATCAGAAGAGGGGAACTTCAGTTGGGAAAATGGTTCAACCCCAACTAAGTCTGTTCAGGTCTGTTTTGTAATGATACAGCAGGAGAGAAATTCTAAGGAATTGTACACGAGACTATACGGGAATGAATATCATCCAAGTGAGTCTTTTAAAAGGCTACTCTGAAATTTGTTACAAAAAAATATTTTCTAGTGTGAAGTGATGTTTGAAACTGCTTAAAACTTGAGAGAGATTCAGCTTTTGTTCTTTCAGATAACTTTTGTTATCTGCCCCCCCCTTCCGCCCCCCAGATGAGAACCAGACCCAGGGCCTTGAGCTTCTAGGCAAGCTCTCTACCACTGAGCTAAATCCCCAGCCCCATTTTTATTTCATTTTTGGTTTTTTTTCTTCTTTCAGAAAACTTTAAACATTCATTTTTCAGCCCATTTCATCTTGCTCTTGCCTTAAGAATCAATATAAGGGGCTCAAGGGATAAAGGCACTTGCTGCTGAGAATGCTAATCTGAATTCAGTCCTGGAAACTCAAACAGTGGAAGGAAAGAAATCCCTACATGCTTTCCTCTGACTTCTGAACCAGGAAAAGCATGTACTCTCCCAGGCCAAAAAAAAAAAAAGTAAAAAAAAAATATTTCAAACAATCTATATAAAAATAAGTAGGAATATACATATAAGCATATACACAATTATATATTTATTTCTCTTTATACTCATGTAAAGGAAAGTTTTACTTTCTTTGATAACCACCATTACTATTTTTCTCACGTTTTAAATCCCCTCTTTCCAAATAAAAATGAGATGTTTATTTCCAACTAAAATATCATAAATATTTTAATCATAAAATCACTTCTGATTGCGAGTTTACCCTAACTAACCTCTCTGTTACATCCTGATCAACATCTGCCTCCTGCTACAGACTGTAGGAACAGTGTTTTGATTTTGCATAAAAAGATATGTCCATATTTAATGTCGTACAATGTCCAGAATATAAAGGAGGGAGGGGAGAAACAGTTATTCTCAGAAAAAGAAACCAGGGAAAACACAACCACAGAATTTCTGAAGATGAATTTGCCAAAGTAGATAATACTTCTACACCTGGAAATCTTTAAAGACATCTCCACACTCTTCAGCAGAGGGAGGAAAGAAGTCGGTTGGTGATGAGAACCCAGAAGGATGGGGAAAGAGACAAGAATAGGATGAATTTTGGAAGCTCTTGGGAAAGGCTCACAAGGAAAGTCATGAAGAGAGGAAGTGCGTGTTCCAAGAGAAGAAAGGGGCTGATAGTCAGGAGCAGCAAAAGATGGAGCTTTCCAAAACTTGTAGGGTCAGCCAACCTCTCACATCAGCCTGCAGATCATTAGAGACTTACTCTTGGGGACATTCGTTATGAAAAAAGGTTGAATCAATCTCCCCACCTTTAATTTTCAGCTTACTTCCTTTCCTTCCTAGGACTTCTGGTTTCGATGGAAAGGATGTAGTTTCCTGAGCTGATGGAAGCATGTTGGCTCTGATACCTGTCTCAGTTCTCTTTGGAGTATATCAAAAAAGATTATGGAGCAACAAGATAAATATTTTATCTGACGTGAACAGGTTTGGGAATGTGTCCATAAAGAAAGTTAGGTGACTTGTAACAGCATGAACAAGGGGCCAGAAGCCTGGAGACAGTGTAGTATGGTCAGAGCAATTATCCACTAAATGTTTTGGCATGCAGATACTATGCAGCAATAATTTTTAAAAAGACTGACAGTGACAGATGTCATGATAACCTGTTATGAAAATACAATAACGTAAAATCTGAAATGAGCGTTTCAGCAGAGATTCCACTTGTTATGAAGGAATATCTACGATAATACCACACAAGAGTAAAGCCCCTCTGTGTGGTAGGCACAACATTTATGTAGCTGTGTCCAAATACCTGGCAGAGATGCCATAAGAGGGGGAAGATTCATTTTTACCTCCTGGCATCAAAGCATTCAGTCTACCGTTTCTTGGCCCCATGACTTGGGAAGAACACAGTAACTGAGGGAGACTGTGGAGGGAAGTGAGCTCCCCTCATCACAGACAGGAAACAGAGAGACGGGCAAAGCCAGGAAGACTATTCACTGAAGGACCATGGATGGTGACCTACTTTTTCCAGTCAGATTTCACCTCCTAATATTTCCAAAACCTCCCAAAATAGTGCCACCAACTGAAGCACTGCCCACCAACACCCAGGCCACAGAGATCGGTTCATCTTCAGGCCAAAATATGTACCCAGATTTCCCTGTTGGGATTGTCTTTCTCTTTCTAACAAGAAACTTCAATTCATTATCTGAGTGATCAAATGTCAGCAGCCAACAAATGCACACTTTGCATGTAAAATTAAATTTGCCTGTGTGTAAAGAGTCTTCAGCATCATTTCAATGCAAGTCACACCAACACAATTCTCTGCTTAAGGGCAACCGATCAATGGTGGATTTTCTCTGCTCATTCTCTTGTCATTCATTTCTAATGACTATGTCGCCTGTCCTTTTCTCTTTTATGAAGTATAGACACAAACGACATTTGTGGCTATGACCTGACTGATTATAGTCAGCCAGATAATATAGCTTCCTTAGGATATAGTAATCGCCCAAACATTTTCTTACTGTTAATGTAACCCAAGTCTCTAGAACCATGTCTCTTTGTAAAGTGTGTACATTCGGGCTCAAGAGATGGCTCAGAGGTTAAGAGCACTGACTGCTCCTCCAGAGGTCCTGAGTTCAATTCTCAGCAACCACATGGTGGCTCACAGCCATCTATAATGAGATCTGGTGCCCTCTTCTGGCCTTGTGGCATATATGGAAGGAATGTTGTATACATAATAAGTAAATAAATCTGAAGTGTGTACATTACTACGCCTGACTCCAGCTGTTCCCTTTCAGCTGGCTTCCAGTGTTAGAGGGAGCATGCCACTGGGTTTCCTCCCTTCTGCAGGGGCTTCACAGCAACATTAGTATTGAAAGTCTCAAAAGTTAAGAAGGAATACAGTGCCAAACAGGAGGGCACATTGGTTTGTATTATTAATGATGAGGAAGGCTAGATTAAAAATAAGTTTTAAGCTCAAGTAACCTGTTTCTAGACAGTAAACTTAAAGAGATAAAAAAAAGGTAGATGCTCGAAGAACTCGGAAAAAACCTTAAATAATAAAATTAACGAAAGATATGGAAAGATTAGTCATAATAAAGGAACAAAGAAAGTCATTTTTTCAAATGTTAATTTCAGTAGTGACACATCCAATGAAGTCTGTGTGTCTCCTAGTGCTGAGGAAGAGGCAGAGGTGAGCCATGAAATGTCATTGTTCAGTAGACACCGAGGACCAACAGTGCTTCCCCAGCCAGGGAGTTTACCCACTCTATTCAGAGTATCCAATGACAGCTCAGAATGGTCACAGACACTTCTTGGAGAGTACATTACACTACAGTATTTTCCTATACTTAAACACACACTCTTAACCTTCAGTGACACATCTATATTTCTAAAGCTGAAGATTTTTAAAATTTAAAGACATGCTCATAATAATCTTTATCACATAGGTACTCATGCATGTTTGTTTTAGATGAGTTATAAAAATACATATGTACAAAATAGTTTTTAAAATCACACAATCTTTTTATAGACAATTATAGTTTATGATCTTATGCATTCATTTTATTTATTTATTGCTTGAAAATTTCATATATGCATATAATGTTCAAGTCCATCCCCTATTTCCTCCCTTCTAATTCTTCTCCATCCCCCAATACACACTTTCCCTCCCAAATTCATGTGCTCTTTGCGTTAAGCCCATTGAATCTACCTATTTTTGCCTGTACGTGCATGCATGGGTATAGACTCATCTTCTGGATCATGGGCTGCTCAAGGGCTGCAACCATGAAGAGACCTGACTCTTATTCCCCCATCAGCATCAGTTCCCAATCACTCCTCAGTTGGTGCTGGAACCTCATGACCACCCACCCCCATGCGTGCCAAGATTTTACCTGGCTTATCTTGTGCATGCAGTCCCAGCGCTGGGAGCTGATGTGTGCAATGGCCCTGCCATGTCCAAAGAACACTGTTTGGTTGCAAGCAACCACTACCTCTGGCTTTTACAAGTGTTCTACATCTTCCATATTGATCTTTGAGTCTCGGAATGGGGGGTATGCATATGTTTAAAAAGTGTTCTGTAGTCATATATATATTTAATTTGAATTTTACATAAACTTAATGAAATCTTTTACTCAGTTGATAAAGCGTATTTTTCACAAACTAACAAATCACTGATCTAATCTCAAGGTAATAAATATGCTTCTACAGCATTATAGGAATATATTTAAAGCATTCTCTGTACCTTTGGATATTGATATTTAAAGTCTGGGGGTGGAGAGATGGTCAGATCTACCTGCAGCTCCAGGGGATCTGACTCCATCATCTGACCTCTGTGACACCACACTTACATGAACAAACCTACACATATACACATAATTTAAAACGATCAATAATAAATAATAATAGTAAAATACTTTAAAAGTTTATTTAAGTTTGAAAATCATGTCTGATGGACTTAAATGAGTGACAAGTTCCATTCTGCCAGCCTATAATAAGTCAATATATAAAATAAAGTTTGTAGCTTAATACCACTTTTCACAAAAAAAAATATGATGAGATGGACAACTCATTGTTATCACACAATCATAGCTGTCTATGTTATACCCATAATTAACAGTGAATTTGTTCTGCCATAAAAGAAAAATCTAGTTTTTGATGACACAGTAATAAGAAGAAGACTAGAGATAAAAATAACCACATGTGGAAATGTACAAGCAGGGTGAGCTGAAAGGATGAAAAGTAGGAAGAGACATAAAGGTAAGGAAACATTCCTGAAAGTGGTTAGGAAACTGACTATAAATTATTGAATGTGCTATCTGTATCATCTATCACTGTACTGTTGTGTACTATTAAATCTCCTCTGCTGTGATAGTGCAACACTATTTACTAATACAAATGAGACTGCTGCCAGGCACTCTGTTGCTCTCCTGTTTGCACTGAAATCCACAGTGGAAGAACATCTGTTGTGCCTTCTATGATGGATTGCTTAGATTTTCCCAAAGAACATGCACACTCATATGAGCAGCTACAGAATATAATGGCACTTATAAAAAGCACAAAATACCAAAAAAAAAAATGCCTAGAAAAATCAAGCTGGGACATGATTCGTTTTCATGGTGCTAGAAGGTTCTGTGGAGGCTCATGAAGGAAAACAAAAATGCCTAGAAAAATCAAGCTGGGACATGATTCGTTTTCATGGTGCTAAAAGGTTCTGTGGAGGCTCATGAAAAAGAAAGGTCATCCGGGATCTTCCTAAGCTGTGGACTCTGACCTGCCAGTCAAGGTGGCCCAGTAGTGCAATAGTGGCATGACTGTCATTGAAGTAGCCGACTGCTCTTTGACTAGATTCGAGGCACCCTCCACAGAAGGCAATGTATACCCAGTAATATAAGCTGAATCTAAAGCTCATTGCTAAAACGGGCATAAGCCATAGGGAATGAAGCTCCCACCATATCTGCTAAGGGGACAGATATGTGTCACTTTGACAGGCTCAGTCTTGAACAGGTAAGCAGAGTGACGGTGAGTTCTTAAGTGCAGCAACCATGTCATTCCTGGAGGACAGCATTCCACACACGCCTGCCTTTTCTCCCACTGGCTCTTACATTATTTCCATGCCTTCAAAAACGATGGTCCCTTAACGAGGATGATAAAGGTGGTCTACCTAGGACTTAGCATTCATTAGTCAATCACTCTCAGCACATTATTCAGTCTCCACAGAAAGCATCATCCTCCTGCAAAAACGAAACTCTTCTAACTAATGTTGTAAATGCTATAAGCAGCATCACAAATACACATATTTAGAAGGCAGCTTGATGTATATAGATGTTAATTTTTATAATTCTTGTATTCAAAGCATAAATTTCTACACTCCAATAAGAGTAAAATATGAACAGAAAAACAAAAAGTGTAGCTGCAGTAGCGCTACTAAGAACTGACGCTGGGACATCAGCTCAGTTGGTAAAGTGCTTGCCAGGTAAGAACGTAGAGACATGTTTCCTCTCCAGAGCTCATGTCTTTAAATAGCATCAGTTGGGACAGTGCACTTGCAATCCTGGTCCTGAGAGGGTGAAGACAGGTGGATCTCCAGGACTCACTGCCCTGCTGGCCTAGCCTACCTGTAGAGTCCTGGACTGGTGTGAGGTCCAGCCTACAAAGATGCTGGAGAGCACCCAAGGGGCAGCGCCCAACACTGTCCTCTGGACTCTGCGTGCATGTGCACAGACATGCACCTGTGTGTCTGTCTACAAGTGCACATGTGCACACACAAAGAAATACAACTAAGAGAGTGTGCATTTAGTGAGCATGATAATGAACCTTTGGTAGTCTATTCTTTAGACACTATGATCATAGATTATAAAAAAAACTAACTGGAGAGAGAACACACATTATATGCTAAGATATTGATGGCACTGCAATTAAGAGATAGCCACTGGAAAATATGCAAATGTGCAAAATGGGGGCATCTAAATTGTATAATGTTCATACTAGGTAAGAATATGAACCCATTAAGATTATATTTTCAAAATTCTCGTACTGTGGCAACTGTAGAGGACAGAAGTCACTACCAGCAATTAGGATTTTCATTTTATATGTTCTTATGACTTGAATATATTTGATGAGACAGTATCAATTTCTTTTTAATTTAGTGCATTTACACTTTGAAACATTGTTGGAATCTACAATCAGACAAATGAAAGATGAATACATATTCTAAAGACTGTTTAAAGGGGATTGAAAATCAATTTAGCTTCTCGTTTTGGGTTTAACAATAAAAGCTTATCTTTATTCCCAGGCAACTGTAGGCACAGATGTAACATGAAGAACAGGTTAAAGTTAAACTAAGGAAACACACCTGAGTCTAAATAGGCAGCTTTGGCACTTAGACTACCAAGAGCCACAGCTAATTGGCAGACTGTCCCCATGACACTCTGGTCAGACTGAGGGTGTCGTCCACTGTGCGGGACCCTTGAAACTCTTGAGACTGCCACATCCGCATCTATATCTTAGTTCTTGTAAATTTCTTAGCAGAAAAAGTTAAAACCCCATGAATAGGAGAATCTGGCAGCTTTATGTGCTAACCTATTTTGAAATAGGTATGGATTGTCCTTTAAAGCTGCTGCCAGTATGTTGAGAGATTCATCACAGTTAAATCTGGGCAAAACAGAGAGGTTTTCTTGACTTCTTTCCAGGGTATGGACTGGAAATCCATTTTTGTCATTAACGCCATTTAGATTGTTTTCACTGGTCTTGAAAAAAAATAAATTATTCATAGGGAGCATTTCAAAATAATTAACTTCTTGTTGCCTTTTCAATGTTTTTTTTTAATGATTTGACTTTTTTATTTGCCAGTATTCTTTACAAACTGAATGGGTTACAAGTTATTGCTCATTAAACCTACTTACACCAGTCAATATATTTCAAAAAAAAGATCAAGGCCAACATGGCAGACTTGCCTAGTTTTGATTATATACATATGGGAATATTTGTTGTGCCTCATCACTCCATTCTTAGGTAGGACTTTGAGAGATGACCTTGACAAAGTCATGTCCCTTGCTGTTATTTCCACAAATGTAGACGAGGAACACACAGCACTCTTTACTCATGGAGTTAAGGGACAGAACATGTCATCTTGAGCTCTTTGTTTAAAAAAAATGTTCATATCACATATATCATTTTCTAAATTTTGTTTTATGTTTTTGGATTTTTCTCAATAATAAGGTAAAACAAAAAGCGTTGACACCAATAAAATACACATGGTCCACACTGGCTCAGCCGCAGAACCATTTACTTGATTATTGCTGTTACCAGATTCTCAGCCCAGAGAGCTGTGAATTACTGTCACTAGACGTATGATGCACATAGAGATGATACACTTACATGTGAACGTCAAACAGCTTCCTCTGAAGAGCAGTACGGACACCGGGAAGGTCAATACTGAATTCCAGTTAGACTCAGAGGGACCACTCTTATCTAGGTGTTCCATTGCATCTCAAAGTGAGTTATTTCTTTTCTCTTTTGAGCCAGTGTCTTGTAGCACAAGGCAGTCCCCAGTAAAGACTCTCCTGCCTCAGCCTTCCATGGGCTGGGATGAGGAGTATATTATCCCACACCCAGCTTTCAAAATAAACACAACTCTAACAGCAAGACTTTTAGCACACTGACCTTTGCCTTGTATTAGAAAAGGTTAATGATAGCTCAGGACCACTGTTTGTTAAAACTGCACATGTTTTACAGTTTACAAAGACTTTCCCCAAGGGTAATCTTTTAAAAATTATGTGATTAATAACACTGTTAGTTTAAATGTAAAGATGTTTTAATAACATCCTTAGTCAGTTGCTTTCAATTGCTATCAAGTGCCAATCTACGTTAGTCACTGGTGTTTCTGATAAAAAAAAGAAAATTGTTTTTTTAGTACGGTCAGGTGTTTCGCGGCCAGTTCTTACTTATCCCTTATTTCTGCCCACCGAAAAGCACGAGGCACCAGAAACTGAGCAAATCCTACTGATGGCCTTCTGGGCCACCGGGCTGGTGTTATTTGTGTCTTATTCCTCTGCGTAGTATTTAGATTTTCTTCACCCCACAACTTTACTCTATGCCAGCCGGGCACACTACTTCCTCCTTCTTTCTGGATCTCGGTGACCTCACAGTCCTCATTCCCTGAGCCCAGCAAAGCCGGCCTTAGGAAAAATTACTCATTTCGATCACCGATTGTGACATTCTTCTTCAAAGCTTGTGGTCGGTACTTGACTGACAGCAGCCTTGGCTCTTATTGGCTCACGATTGCAACAGCTGTTCATAAATTTTGGCTGAAACGCGGATGCTCACTACAGCGGCAGATGCTCAGAAATGCTCACTAGGTGGCCTAGATAACGCAGCATTATTGAGCTTATAGGAACAATATGCATAAAGCGCTCCTGTTCCGCGTGTAATGAACAGCCTAGGAGGATACATCTCGCTAGTTACATCTGCACACAATCACAAATGGCTGGCTAGGGGCTAGGTATTATTTTTCTTGGACTAGCTCACTTAGTTGGCGCAAACACGTTTTCTCTCCAGGTTTACCGTTTCATTTGTGAGCATGTCAATAGACAGAACAAGCGAACGGAGTGTTTGGGACCTGGATTGCAACCAGGACTCTGCTGGCACCTAGCCCTGAAGTTATTAGGCCACTGGGACACCTCAAGGTAATTAACATATTCCTGCAGGGTGACAATAAAGAAGAAGTGCGGCTCACGACAGAGTTAAGAAAAAGAAAGTGTTTTCCTGAAAGGACTTAGGCCTTAAATCTTGTATATGATACCATGAAGACACAAGATATTGAAACGGAATGATGATTCTGTTCAGGGCTTTAAAAAAATCTTTAGCACTCATGTGTTTGTGTGTGAGTGGGGGGTTGCCTGTGCCAGGATACATGAGTGGAAGTCAGAAGGCAACTTTAAGGAGTCTCTTCTCTCCTTCTACCGGTGGATTCTGGAGATCAAATGCAAGGGGCTGGACTTAGCGGCAACCACCTATATCCTCCAAGACCTCTCTCTGGCCCTCATATAGTTTTAAATGACTAAAAAAAGCATACTTTCCTGAAGTTTATACTTCTGACATTAATCTTACTAAGGCAAAATTGTTTCGATGGAAAAAGCGTTTGGTTGATGATATGCCACGCCAGGCACAATACATACTGATTCAACTTGGGAAATGAAGTCTCACAGTAAATATTTGGTACTTAAGGAGATCATGAACTAGCAGCATGCAATGGGATCTCGCTGTGTTGCCTACTTGCCCTAAAACATGGTTGTTCCTGCCGCAGTCTCCTTCTTGAGAGGCTTGACAATGGTGTATTTTAAGTCACCTTTACATCCTCAGGAACAATTCACACAGACACTGCTGGCTTTTTCCATTTTAAACGATACTATACATCTTCAACTGACTGAAATGCCTTGTGTCTTATACTTAAGTACTTGATTCCTAGTAAGGTTGAATTCCCAGAAGCCTCTCTGGTCTATGAGCAAGGAACAGAAGTCACTTGGCATTTATTAGGAGACACTTTTGGGCTACATAGTGACTTTGGACATTCCTTGGTGATAAAGCGACAGGGTTGGCTAGTGACTAGGGCTGGCGGTTCATGCCAGGGAAAACCACTGGTGATGTTATCACATGAACAGCTTTCTAGTCTCTTAAAATGGCTGTAATCCAGAAGGAAAGCAGTGTGGTGTAATCAGGGGCACTGGTGGGCTTTGCTCCTCTGGGAGACAGACATCCCCTTCTTTCATGGATATACAACAAGGATTAATGCCATTTCGTCAGATTTTCACAGACACTGCCTATAAACCTAAGTCCAATTGGCAGTGCTTTGTGAAATAATAAGTAAACCCTAGGGAGTGTTTTCATATGTATAGCCAGCATGGTCCTGGTGCACAAGGAAGTAAATGAAGTTACTATTTGGTTCCATGGATGGAGAGAAGTAGCAAGTGTCCAATAGGAGCTTTTAGGGCAAAAGAGCACAAAGGGGTTTAGTTCTAGTGACTCAAATTATTTTATCAATTTCTTCTTTTAATAAAAATTTAGAAGTTTTGTTCTTTAAAATAGCACTGACTGCTAAAGGTATTTCAGAGGAGGAAGGAGGGGAAGGAGGGACGGAAGGAGAGAGGGAGGGGAAGAGAGGGACTGAGTCAGCAGATGATTTATGATTTTAATGAACTTGACTCTTTGAATTCAAGGCATGTCTTGAGGATTTTTCACAAAAACAATCAGTCCTTTTCAGGGTTTGATGCCACAGTAACTTCCTGCACACAGCCAGCGATTGCCATGGACACACTCGGATGCCTTTCACTCCCTGCATCTCCACGGGGTTATATTTGGGGAACGAGAAGAAAAAGCAGTGGCGCTCTCTGCGTTTAAAGCATTCTTGGGCCCTTAGACAATATTCACCTTTGTAATTATAAATTACCATGGGAAAGTCAGAGAAAGGAAGAAACAATTGCCATGCACACGGGCCAAAGAGGACCACGAAAAACTCCAGAAAGTACCAAGCGACCAGAAACACATGGTGTGATTTAAAGCAGTGGTAAAGGTGTAAGAACTCTTGAGTTGGAGCAGCCCAAGCGGAAACTCTAGCTCTGTGCTTCTCTTAAAGGGATACCATGTACAGAAGGAAAGAGGGTAAGGATGCAATTAAAACATCAACCTGACAGTGTGGGTGAATAATTCCAAGCCTTGAATCCAATTTTTCCCAGCAAGTCTGAACATTATAAATGATTTCTGGAATGTTTTAATTATTGTAAACGAGCCTAGAATCTTTGAGTTGAATTCTTGAAATTTCACTCAATGTAACCCAATTATACTGACACTAATAAACAAGGACGGAACATTTCCACCTTCCTTGCTGAGGTGAGGTAACCATGGCAATATCCAGGGAAAGCCATCCCAAGGTCTTTGGTCATTCCGACCATCTGTGTGACCACTCATAATACTCATTAAATTAGTGCAGATTAAAAATAGCATAATTTTACCAAGTTCATATTTGCTAAATAGATAAAGATATTCGGAGAAATAATAATTAAAAAATACACCTTCCAAACATCTACTCATGTGCCTTATTGATCTCACATAGGAAAACATTCACGGGTCAGTTTTCAGGGTTCTTAAACTATTTCAGATTCCAGCCTAGTCAGAAAATTCTAATTATCTAGCACCCTCCAGCAGTCTATAATAGCTGGGCAAGCGCTGGTAAAGTGATAACCCGACAGGGTACTGAGGAACTCTGGGTAGAACACCTTGCTGCCCTCAAACTCTCTTCTGCCTCAGGGCCCTGACTCAACCACTCTCTGTTTCGGTATCTTGACTTTCTCCCTTCTAAGCCTCACCCCATACCCCCCAGCCCTAATCTTCCTTTAATGACAAGTCTTTGACTCATGAACTGAATCATAACTTGTCTAACACATGTTTTTATTCTTTGTGTTTAGTTCTGAACTCCTTGAGAATTCAAAATGTGTTCCCTGTACCTAATCAGGTAATTTAGCTTTGTGCTTGGTAGGTGTTTACAAATTACCAGTTCAATGAATAAACATGGATTTAGGGTTTATTATCTCCGAGAAATGTTTTCTGCCACATACAAGTCCATCCTCTCTGTTCCTAGAGAGAAGAGTGATGGTACTAAATCTGTCGTTCTGTTGATGGTGTTATCACAGAGAAGAATGCAGCCATTGTCCAGGCATTTGCAAGCTCCCGCCTCTTTGAGATCTCTCAACTAATTTCGCTCTTCACTCAGTGGCTATTTTCCCTCTATGTTTCATGGAGACAATATTCACACCCTTTCCATCCTCTCACCTCTTGTAGGATTACTTGAGCCTCAGTCTCTCTCTTCACTCATCTCCTTGGACCCTGTAACACAATCAAGCCCAATTACCCCAAAAATTCTTATCTATTTTCTGCCCTTTACCAAATGCACTAGACATGTGCACTTCCAAACACTCTACTAAAGTCACCTGTCATCTTCCTGTGACATCTAACCTCTTTTTTTTTTTTTTTTGGTCTGGAGAATCACTTTACCAGTGGAAGCCAGCAAATCTATCAACCTTAACAGGCAAAGAATGTGTTTAATGGCTAATAGAAAAATGAATAAGAGAGGTTACTGAATACAGAATGAATGGCAAGGGATGAAAATGCACTTCCAACTTCATAAGCATCTCTTAGTTTATGCCCCCAGTATCAGCTTCTGCTAGAGAGAGCAGCACAAGAAGATCCTTTATTGGTTCCAAAAAGTAAACCTTGTCTTACTGTCATTTTCACAGAAAATGGTTGCCGTTAGCCATAAAAACATGAAACTTACTTCAAAGTTCCCTTGGGATTTACCAAGTTTTCTTGAACTTAGCCAGTACTTCCTTCTCTTCAATTATTGAAACCTTCAATTATACACTAACCTCTTAGGATAAAAGAAAATATCAATGTTCAGACCAGTAGAAAATCCCTCCCCTTAAGTTTCCATTTCAAATATAATTCCCATCTTCCTTTTCAGAAACACCTTTACTTTTTGATTAAGAGGTCATGAAGAGAACTTCAATTACTTCTCCCTTCTGTTCTTCCTGTGCAGGTTTGCTGTTGAGATAAATGTTATGACTGGCCTTATAGTTGTTTAGGTGTCTACAGTACAGAAAATCTTATTGAAGTACCAAATACCTTATTTAAACAAAAAGCATTTCTTATAAGCACAGAATATAAACAGACTCCTAATAATCTTTTCTCTGTGATTTATATGAGTGATCCTGTGTCTTAAAATTTACAGCCGTCAGGGAGAGATAAAAACAGTTTCAAGAGGGGAAAAGCTGAATATACTTACAAAGAACTAGTTAGTGGAATTTGTTCCTTAGTAACTTTTTCCTTTGATTTTGAAACTTACCCTTGACACTCTAAAAATGTCCTAGAAAGTCTGGACACTTACGATCATACCTTTCTACAATCCTTTGCCATTTATCTAGGCAAAGGGAAGGACAATTAAAAAAGACAAGGAAAAAAAAGTGTGTCCGACACTGGGTTAACCACTGTACATATCTGCTTGAGGTGTTTATCAGCATTTAGGTATGAAGAGATATTTTAAATGTACTCAGTGTTGAAATATTTGCTGTTGATACGAAGCAAAACCACAGCATCTATTTATTCATCATTATAATTCATAGAATAAAAAGTTTATTTTATTTAACTGTCTGGTTAGAACGCAAATTGATAGGTTGTCAGGTTGTCAGTGTTAAACTATGTAGTTCCATGCAGTTCAAAACTGTAGCTATCACACAAAATGAAAATTATTCAAAATAATATATAGGTTACTTAGATTTAGCCATTTGACTGTTATTTAATAGGAAAACACCAAATAAACACAGGTTGGGTGTAATTGAATGGTATTTGTCAGCTCCCCTTGGGATAATTGCAACATAAAATGAACTGTTCATCGTGGGCTGCCAGTCTCCGTCTGTTGGGTGTCTGGGGTTTGGTATTCTGGGACTAGGATGCAGAAGTGCAGAGTAAAGGCCCCCAGATTATCCTGAGACCTTCAGTATATGTCTGTGTGCTCATTTAGCCCCATCGCTCATTCTAAAGCTGTTCTATGCCCGGATCTGAAAGGCAGGGGATGAAGGACCAGGCAAAAACTCAGTGTGAAGGCAGAAGAAGAGCAAATGAGTCAGCGGAACGGTGGCATGAGCAAAATTACCGAATGCACAGAAGAGTCAGCAACATCTCAGAACCAGAGCCTCCATGTGCCCACTGCATGCCCTATATACGTGGAGTAGAGCTCCGTAATAATTCTTCAGATACCTATAGCTATTTTTGTTTTTAATATCCTATTTGTTTTAGAATTGCACTTTCCTAATCCTTACCAATGAGGACCTCATATTTATTTCAAAAGATGAGGAGCACTACTGTTATAGAACTTCTTCCTGACCGGAACACGAAGACGGAATGTCTAAATATGGTGATCACAATTGAATGGCTTTGTTAATTTTATTTTTTTAAAAAATCACAATTGCTTGTGAAATGCATAAGTAGGCATACATATGATAAATTAGATTTCTAAAATATACTAAATTATATTTTAAGATTTTTTAACCTTGAATCTTTCCACAGATTTTGACAAAGACATGATCTATAATACATTATGACATTTTCTAGTCATTTAAAATAGGCTTCTAGTCCTATAATTAAAGAATCTATGTGAAGGTTTAGGTGCTTAGATAACTCTTTAATGCATGGCCTTGTATATCACTAAAAATAATAAAAAGCATTCAGCACATGGATACAAAGGCATAAAGCAACTTGAGACTGTGGCTTCTCTTCACAAAATTCCTGCTCCTAATGTTCATCCGGACATGACAAAGTAAGTTAAATGTCTTCAAATTAGCTTCCATATTTAATTTGTTTTTAACTTTTTCACGTTGTTTGTTATAATATATAGTTCAGTAAAACTAAGATGAATTTTAATGAATATTCCAGTTAGTTTAAAATCATTACCATTCATAATAATAGCCACTGATACAACTCTGGCCCTTTGTTAATTTGATAATTATAAGTAAAAGTATAATTTAGATTATATAAGGTTATTCCTTAGCATTCATTAGTGGTATAATTATTGATGGGACTGAACTCTGTAAATAGCATTTACTTAGATAATGAGATATTTAGTTACAAAAAATATTCACACAGAGATTTTTCATGTTTTCAATTACACTATCTATATTATACAATACAAACTGAGACATCTCCCTGCATACACAGGATAGAGTTTCCCATATTGAACAGTGCTCTTAAAGATCTAATAGTTTATTATTCCATAAGAATAATAAATAGAACCCAAGTTCTATTCCAAAATCATAAACGTCACTTTCTAAATATTGTGAATGACTTGAAAATGATTTTTTTCATTAATATCAGCAAAGCTAGATGCAGCAAGCCACTGAACAGAGATGTCAAGTCGGGGTACACTGTTAACATGTATGATAGGTGTGGTCAGAAACCTCTGTCCTTTCCTGTCTAAATCAGACTGCCTCCCTGAAACTGACCTCAATTTCCTGAAATGCCTTCAAACATAACTTGGAAAGAAATGCCTCCGTACCAAGCAATCTTCAATTTAGCTTCCATTCTTCATAAACCATGAATCTGAATTTGAACTATGATGACATTGGTTATTGAATCATACCAGATTTCTATAGCTGAGCAAAATGGACAAAATTTAATAGTTTTCATTTTTCCTCTAGAACAATCTATATAATTTTATTATAAGAGCCTGTTATATAATATGAAAAAATCAAACAACCATTTTGGACATTGGAAATTGACTAGTATGTGCTCCTCCAAATGTGAAATTCACATTCTAAATATGAGAGGTTTATTGGGCAGGAAATATTACTGGCATTATCTTTCATCTCTGAAACAATCTTTAGTCAACCATAGAGTTTGAACTTTCGGGATGACTGTTCCCTTAAAATGGGGGCAGAGTTCTTTAAACCCTGTTGTCATTAATCTATTAACCCATTAATAGATATAAATTTCCTGGTTGTCTAGGAAAAATCTACCCTGAAACATTACACAGGGATTGTAGAAACCACCACATATACAGAGAGCCTCAGATGAAGTTGGTAAGGTCTTTAGCCTTTTCTGTAGTGGAAGTAAATGATAGAAATAGATCTATAAAGACTATAGACAATTATCGCTTATAAATCATGTCAATTGTCTAGGAAAGGTGTTCAACAAGGTGATGACATGATTAGGTATATTTAAGTTTTTAAGTTTACTTGTATTTTTTTCATGGTGAACAGGTGTGGATTTGCAAAACAGCCTTGAATTATTTGAATTCATATCACAGATCATTTTTCTTTTCCCCTCTCGTAATGAAAGCCCAGATGGCTCCATTTCTCTCTGTGTGCATGTGCCTATGTGTGTGTGTGTGTGAAGATATAAACACATGAATCACTGTGCACAATGATTTTAGATTAAAGATGTCAATTACCACTTCTTGCAGAATTCCCCAATCTTTCTAAATGAGGCTCCCACTTTAATCCCATCATCTATTTGGCTTTGGGGTAGGCTGTGGTCTGGACATGAGATACAGCATCCACCCTTGTAACACGCTCAAGGAATCTGGCCCTGGTGACTGCCTGTCTAGAACTCTCCCCACAAATGCTGGAGTAGAGTGAGGGTTATTGGGTAAAAATCTGTTGGTGCCTGAACGGTTCTCTTGGTTAACGCTTCATGCTATTGTTCTAAATATTGTTGGGACCACTCAGTGAAACATGCAACATTGAGGACTGAGAGCAGAAACGTCAAAGCAAGAGGAAGAGTCTTTCTCAATATCTCTTTACTCGGAGAAATTACCTATAGTTCCTCTGGGTAATCAACACAGAAAGAAGATATCCTAAGGCTCAGATCAGTCAGCGAGCTTTAAAGGTGATTACACAGACATAAATCTACATAATTACAGCTCACGTAAAAGATTTTTAACTTGAACAACTTGCAAGGGCAGCAAAAATAGAATTATTTTTAGTCTATCAAAGTAAAGCTAAAATGGTATCTATAATTCTTAGGACTACATAAACACTAAAATATGATAGATTGCTTGCTCATCATCTTTATAGACACCCAACTAAGCAGTATTTATATTTGGTAATGTAGTAGTAATGGGCAATGCTGTGGTTCCTACCCAAGGCCACATTCTCCTTATTTTCAGAAATCAAATAAAAATTCTAGAAATTATTAAAGCTATTATTAAATTTTAAGAAACAATAAAAACTATTATTCCAATTCTCACTGGATAAAATCAACTGAATATCTTGATTGCAGGAGCCTGAAAATTTTATTAGGGAATTAAAGTGCATTTGCTGCTTCATGAAAAAGGGAACAAAAGGTTTAGCTACCTGGTGCTAGAAAGGAGAATGCAACTCTCAAACAACAAATAATTTTATGGTAAGATTGTGACCTATTGAAGATGAAAAAAGCACATAAAGAAAGATAGGATATGGCGTGGTATTCTCTAAGTCCTAGCTGAAAAGGACTAAATGAATACAAAAGAAGAAAGTAAATTTAAAACTTTTAAAATGTTAAACTGAAAGGCTTGCATGATTTTTCTTCTAGTATTCAAATCACGCACACACGCACGCATACACACACACACTTCACACTGCAGGTCTCTGAACTTAAAAAAAAAGTCTAACAAAAGGGGGGGGAGGAATTTATATCCTTTGGATATAAATTACCTTTAGTAGCTCATTATGCTAACGGAGTATGCCTTGAATCCTTCACACTTATTTCCAAATAATATTACTTTCTAAGTGTCGATGCGCTTATTGGTAGAGGGCATGTTGATGCTCCATTCCCTTCTGGGTAATAGAAAAGAGACGTGTGAAGAAAGAGTCACTTGGGGGTAGCCCACTCAACTAGCTGGGTGCAGGTGGGTATTACAGAAGGAAGACAATGTGGAAGAGGTATCATGTTGGTCAGACTGGTGATGGGGAAAAGAAATTAATCCCTTCCTATGACACTGGATTAAAATAGGTGAAAGAAAACTAAGGATACAAATTAACATGAATTTTAATGACCTGATGAGAAATCTGAAATAACTCTTAGAGAAATAATTTTGCAAATTATATCAAAAAGTCAAATAATTGATATTTTCTTAAAACATAAGCACACATTATTTAAAATTATCAAGTGACTGATTAAATTTTCACTTGACATACAATGTTTTCATCATCAAATTTTAGAACATTTTAACTAGTCTAGATATTTTTGGTAACCAGAGAATTCTTTTTGTTTTTGTTCTTGTTCTTGTTTTTTTTGTTTGCTTGTTTGTTTTGTTTTGTTTTTTAAGACAGAGTTGCTCTGTAAAACAGTTCTAGTCATTCTGGAACTCACTTGGTAGACCAGACTGGCTTTGAACTCACAGAGATCTGCCTGCCTCTGCTTCCCAAGGGCTGGATTAAAGGCATGCACCACCACCACCTGGCAACCAGAGAATTCTTTAAATGTTGCAGCATCATTTATCTTAAAAGTGATCTGTACACTATATTATGAGGCAAACATATAATAAGCAACCTGTTACTGCATGTTTTCCTCTGGTATTAACCATTTTCAATAAAATATATCTTTTCTACACTAATACTTCGATTTAACTTTCTCCCAAAGATTTTTATTCGTTCTTTGAAGATTTTGTAGCATGAGTTTCAACCACATTCACCCCTTCCCCCAAGTCCTCCCAGATCCACCCATATTCCCTACTCATTCAACTTTGCGTCTTTTTTTTTTATTTTCTTTTAACCGATCAAGTTCAGTTTGTGCTGCCTATATAGTCACGGATATATGGTGTTCCATTCGGGCACAGAGGACCTGCAAATGACATCACTTGCTGTAGAAGGGTCTTCTTTCTATGTGTTGCTTTCATTGGTTAAATAAAGACTGCCTTGGCCTTTTGATAGGACAGCAGCTTAGCTAGGTGGAGTAGATAGAACAGAGAATGCTGGGAGGAAGAAGGCAGTGTGGCAGACACCATGGTTCTCTTCTCCCATATGGACACAGGTTAGACTCATGCCAGTAAGCCACAGTCAAGTGGCAATACACATTAATGGAGATGGGTTAAACTAATATGTGAGAGTTAGCCAATAAGAGGTTAGAACTAATGGGCCAAGCAGTGTTTAAATGAATACAATTTCCGTGTAATTATTTCGAGTAGCCAGGAGCCAGGCGGGACGAAAAGCAGCCTGCTCACCATTTACAACAAACATTCTCAAAAACAACTGGCTATTCCTCTCCCAGAAGCTATCAACTGTCAGAAGTCCCTTGACCAGGGGTGGAACTTCATATCCACCTTCCCTCTCATGAAGTTGTTTTGCCTGGCTTGAACTTGCTTGGGGCTTGTGATGGAGACGTAACCCCTGAGTTCGTATGTGGAGCTGTTCTCTGCTGTTTCCTTCTATCCCTTCACTGCCTATGGTTCTTTTATTTATTTATTTATTTATTATGTATACAATATTCTGTCTGTGTGTATGTCGGCAGGCCAGAAGAGGGCACCAGACCTCATTACAGATGGTTGTGAGCCACCATGTGGTTGCTGGGAATTGAACTCAGGACCTTTGGAAGAGCTTGCAATGCTCTTAACCTCTGATCCATCTCTCCAATCCCCCTGCCTATGGTTCTTACACCCTGTATGTCTCCTCTTCTGCATTAACCCCTTAGTCCTCGGGAGGAAGGGATTGGTATACATGTTCCGTTTAGGACTGAGCATTCCACAGTTAACTATTGTGTTGACTGAGGTTTCTATCCTGTCCAGTCCTTGTTCTGCCCGGTTTCTGCAGCACCATTCTATTGTCTGGGGTTTCTGCCCTGCCTGGTTTCTGTCCTCCCACCAAGTCACACAGCCATTTAGCCCCAAAGAAAATTACACAGAGGTCTACATAAGTTATAAACTGATTGGCCCATTAGCTCAGGCTTCTTATTAACTCTTATAACTTATATTAGCCCATTACTCTAGTATATGTTAGCCACATGGCTCGGTACCTTTTCAGCAGGATAGGTCACATCTTCCTTCTTCAGTGTCTGGACAGGACTGGGGAGGAATGGGCTTCCTCCTTCCCAGGATTCTCCTGTTCTCATTGCCTTGCCTCTATTTCCTGTCTGGTTGTCCCACCTATACTTCCTGCCTGGCTACTAACCAATCAGCGTTTATTTAAAACATAATTGACAGAATACAGACTTGGCCCACACCACTATTGTCTATACCTTGGTCAGTTGTGGGTCTCTGCATTAATTACCATCTATGGCAAATAGAAGCTTCTCTGATGAGGATTAAGAGATGCACTAATCTAATAGTATAAAAATTAACTAGAAATCAGTTTAATATTAAGTTCATTTAGTAGAGAAATAGTAGTCAATTGTTTTATAGGGTCTATGACTTCTGGAAGCATTATAAAACATTGCTTCAACTCTAATTTTTTCACTTTAAGTATGCAGAGATTGTAGAACTTTTAGGAGGTAGAGGGCCTCACTACAGGAAGTAAGCTTGTACTGGATCTGGACTGGACCTCTCTGCTTCCTGATTCCCTTAGAAGAAACCAGCTGTATCTGGCTCCAACCTCTAGTCCTCTTCCACCATGTTGGACTATGCCCCCCCCCCATGCATAAATCAAAATCGACTCTTCCTCCCTTAAGTTGCTTCTTGTGGGGTAACTGCAACTGAAACCATCATTTTGAGCAAGTTATGTAACTTCTCTATGCTTCTATCTCTTTTATCAAATGCACATAATACATCTTGCAAAGCTTTCAGAGCTAAATTACTAAATAAATGCAAAATACTTAGCAGGGACTGGTAAGTACAGCATGTGCAAGAAACAGCACACATTATACCTTTCAAGTGACTCTCTAGTACAGGGATTTCATTTCTTTGTTGTATCCCAAACACTGCTAACAGTACCTATAAAGCCACATGGTCTGGCCCCAGGCATGTTCTTATCCCCCTCTGCCCATCTCAGCCCTATGGCAGGTCAAATTCAGACACAGAGAGGCATCCTGATCTACAGGAGCTCTCAAGTTCTACAGTGCTCCATGGTTCATATGTTGTGAACTACTGTGTGACATGGAGAACTCCACATGGAGCAAGAAGAAACGTGCACAAGCAATGGCTATCAAGTAGAAAGGAAGCCACTCATACTATCTGATCCAATCAAGAGATACGTTGAAACAATGTGATCCCACAGAAGAGGAGCAGCTGTCTTCAGACAAAGAGAAAAGGGTCACACACAAGTGGTCTGTCCCTGTTCCAAGTGAGGGGCCTTGCCTGAGTGGTATTGGTTTCTGCTTCACCAGGGATGTGACCTTGTACACACTGGTAACCCTGCATCCCTGATATTTTGTTTCAGCTCACTCTGTCTTCATCCCAGTCATGTTTCATACTTTCTTCTAACTTTCAAACTTGACCTCTCCACCCTGAGCATCAATATGAGCTTGACACCTGTCTCTCAGGTTTCAGTGACTGCTCATGTATCCTGTTCTGCTCTACTAACTGACCATCTCACCTCTGCTCAGACTTTAGTCGTGATAGTAGTTACTGACTGGGCTGGAATACGCTTCAGAACATGACCTGAGATCTGTTTCAAAGCAATGCAGTTCCCGCTATTCATCCACTGAAATCATAATGGTTAAATGATTGAAGAACTAATTCCCCAAAACAGATGATATTGCCAGACTTAGCTTATACTTTAACTTTTCTTGGCTCCACATGAAGTCTCTGAAAGGCCATAAAAAACATCTTTAATCCATACCCTCCATTTCATGGTGTCTCAAGGGGCCAGACAAGAACCACCTGCCAATGCCTTCACAGCCCTGGTTCAGAATTCTCCAATTAAACAGGGTCCTTCCCCAGGTCTAGAGAAAAGGCCCTCTTTTGTCCCAAGTCCACAGCTACTCAGTCTCTTTATATTCTGATTTTATGGTGCTCCCGAATCTAAATATCCTCCTGGAGGGAAAAGGAGGGAAGAGGAGAAGAAGGCAGGAAAGCATAGACAGAAGAAAAATGAGGCAGAGGAAGAGAGACACTAAATTGGCATTCTGTTCAAATGAAATCTAAGCTTTTAGAAACTTTAACAATAATAGCAAAACTTCCAATAACTCACGGTCAGATGAATTCACCTTATGTGTATTCAGCTAAGCATATAAAATACTGCATATAATAGATGGCGAAGTAAGAAAGATGCAGAGCATGTATTTGGAGCTCTATGACCCACACAGGAATACACCCCCAGGTATTAGAGGGTAGAGTCATGCCGGAACATAAATGCAATCAGTGTGAAGTTGGATATAAACGTCAATGTCTGCTAGGATTGTCCAAGAGGGAGCATGAGATGATTCTATCCCTCTTGTTTCAGTTCAGTGAAGGCCACTAATGTTGAGGCCTTTTAAAACAAAGGGAATAACAGTGGAAATGTTGCCATCTAGGAGCTTGAGTGGTAAGAAGAAAGAGAAAACAAAGCAGTGTTGGAATAGTGCCATCTAGAAAAGCTTAAATTATAATGAGTTGAGGTTTTATGAAGGTCAGTCTACAGACTAAATGGTCAACTTCAACTTTCTAAGTTCTGTATCATCATAGCTTGAAAATTCCTTGTGTATTCTATTAGCTACTCTTTTCCATGCCCTACTTTATTTATTATTTTACTTGTGTCTGGTGTATATGCTTGTATATACGCACATGTGTATGTAGGTATGTATGTATGGAGTTATGAGGGTAATGTTGTATGGTTTCCTCACTCATTTTCCACCTTAGTTTGGAGACAAGTACTCTCACTAAACCTAGAGCCAGACTAACTGACTAGCAAACCTCCAGAATCCCCCTCTCTCTGCTAATAGGATTGGAGGGCAAGGTGATGTACCTGGCTTCTTATATAGAGGCTGAGAATCTGCACCCAGGTCCTCACACTTGCAGGGCAAGCCCATTCCAATCTGAGTCATCTCCCCAGCTCCCCTAATTCACTTCTTACTTATATGCTTTCTATTGTTCTTTTGCCTAAGGATAATTAGCGTCAAACACTTGCTAAAATTTCCCCTGGACGTTGCGATAGATAGATTGTGAGTAGGAAAACTTCTCTTTGTAACAGACATTATTTGTTCTTAGAGACGTTTCCATCTTGTTCTACCATAGATTAGCAAAGCACCCGGCAGTATTACTTGGGCAGATCTCTCAGTTCAGTTCCTTCAAAAGAACATATTCAAATTCATTCCCCCCACCAACCTGAAGCAATTGCAGTATGCTAGCAGGGAAGACAACAGGGTTTTTTTAAAGTTAGTGTTGAAAGCAAACTTCTTCCTCTTCTGTTCTAGAAAATACTGTTTGACTGCAGCAGAGATAATATCTACTTATTTCTATCACGGCTACCAAGAACAGCAGATAAAAAAAAAATCCCAGAAATTCCTCTAACCATCAGAATTACCTTCTCAAAATGGTGAGACAGAACTTTGAGGCTGAGTAAAAACATGTCTCACTTCTGTTGAGTTCTAGGGGCCACTTGAATAAACTGTGAGAAACCCACCAACCCCTTCTCCGTGGTTAAAGGAAGTCTCCCTGAAGGGGATTTTGCTGTGAAAAGTGAATTTCAGGTGTGTTACTTTTGTTTATGCTGTGGAACACTTGTTTAACGCTGTAAAGGTGTGTTCCTTTTCTTTATGCTGCCTTTGTTTAAATCTGTGAAGCTGTGATTCTTTGCCTGTCTAAAATACCTGATGGTCTAATAAAGCGCTGAATGGCCAATAGCAAGGCGGGAGAAAGGATGGGAGGGGCTAGCAGAGAGACTAAACAGGAGGAGACATCTGGGTAGAGAGGGAGCAAGCAATAAGAGAACAAGGGGACATCAAGGGCCAGCCAGCCAGCCTGCCAGCCACAGAGTAAGAGTAACATACACAGAAGTAAGAAAAGGAAAAAGCCCAGAGACCAAAGGTAGGTGAGATAATTTAAGAAGAGCTGGCAAGAAACAAGTCAAGCTGAGGCTGAGCATTCATAACAAAGAATAAGCCTCGTGTATGATTTATTTGGGAGCTGGGTGGCAGGCCTCCCAAAAAGTAAAATAACACAACAACAGGATTTTGTGGGCAGAACGAGATTTATAAGAGCTACATATGTTCTTTGACATGCCACATGCTTCTCTGGTTTATTATTCTGTTGAAGTTTATACTGTATCTGTAGATACTGATAGTATCATTTTCTGGTAGTATAGCATTTAAATGTGTCACCAAGGAGGTATACACTACATCTAACAAGATGTTACTTTCCCAGGAAAAGGTTTTTTCCTTAATATTAAAAAATGGATTTAATGGGACTGTTTTAATAGATAAGCTTTCAGGGGAAATAGCAGGAGCTTAAAAACCTCTAGCTGAATGACTGAATGAGTAATAAAGTCGTGAGTAGAAAAATTGGCCTTGTATACTATCATGTCCCTCTCTATTCTGACCAGACAATCACTTAGCAATTCTTGATCACTAACACTTCTTCCCAGGAAGCAGTGGACATTGATTCTATGTTGCCATGGGAAAGAGACAGAGGAAGCTGCTCAGCCTAGACCTGTGATGAGCAGGATGATTAAGACCATGACATCTTAGTGAGTGATGGTTGTTAAGACAAACAGTGGCTGAGAGGTTATGCACAGGCCAAGTAGCCAACACTGTGCACCAGAACTGCAGAAGAAAAGGATGCACAGAAGGATGCACAGGGACAGGCACCCACAGTCCTGAACACCCATACCCCTGAGCTCACTGGGGACATCCGCACTCCTGAGTTCACCGTGGACACCCACAGTCCTGAACATCCACATCCCTGAGCTCACTGGGGACATCCGCACTCCTGAGTTCACCGTGGACACCCACAGTCCTGAACACCCATACCCCTGAGCTCACTGGGGACATCCGCACTCCTGAGTTCACCGTGGACACCCACAGTCCTGAACACCCATACCCCTGAGCTCACTGGGGACATCCGCACTCCTGAGTTCACCGTGGACACCCACAGTCCTGAACACCCATACCCCTGAGCTCACTGGGGACATCCGCACTCCTGAGTTCACTGTAGACACCCACAGTCCTGAACACCCACACCCCTGAGCTCACTGGGGACATCCGCACTCCTGAGTTCACCGTGGACACCCACAGTCCTGAACATCCACATCCCTGAGCTCACTGGGGACATCCGCACTCCTGAGTTCACCGTGGACACCCACAGTCCTGAACACCCATACCCCTGAGCTCACTGGGGACATCCGCACTCCTGAGTTCACCGTGGACACCCACAGTCCTGAACACCCATACCCCTGAGCTCACTGGGGACATCCGCACTCCTGAGTTCACTGTAGACACCCACAGTCCTGAACACCCACACCCCTGAGCTCACTGGGGACATCCGCACTCCTGAGTTCACCATGGACACCCATAGTCCTGAACACCAACAGCCCTGAGCTCACCCTGGACACCCACATTTCTAAAACTCACACTCCTGAGCTCACCAAGGACAAACAGAAGCTCTTTTGTACATGTGCGCGTGCATACACACACACACACATACACACACATACTCACAACTGAGAGCACCATACAGCACAGCCCAAGGACCAAATGTCAACTTGAGAAACTCGAGATTCTGGTTTTTTAGGAAAAAAATACATTTCCTACTATAGAGATTAGTTCTTAGAAATGTATATGCTAAAATTAACTATGTCAAACCAATTTTAAATCCTAATCCTGCCATGATTTTCTGTAGATCTCATCAATACTGAAGGTGATAGGGACCAAAAGCAAAGGACTTGGGAAGGAACAAATTAAGAACAAATTTAAATTCTTCTACCTCCCAATTGTGAATTAACAGAAACTAAAGAATGAACAATATAAATCAACAATAATGTCCATTACAATATTATCAATAGCACATGAAAATACAATATTAAATGAATATCTCAAGAGATCATTGCTAATGTGATAATATGAATCAAGCTAGTTTCTCTATTCATATAGAAAATATCAATTATGAAATGAATCCCTGTCAACTTAAAGATTCAAGCATATTGCTAATGGAAAGAAAATGCACAGAGGTCATAAGTAAGAAGAAGTAGAAAATGTCTCATGCCACAAAGCCTGTTTTCCTATGCTCAGAAGAAATATCTACTCTATGTTAGCAGAATTAGGAAGTATTTATCTTTCTGTAACTGGCCTCATTTGATTGCACATAATGTTCTTAAGACTTATCAGTGCTGCAACATATGTTAAACGGTCCTATTTTAAAGTTCGAGTTAAATTTCACTGCATGCGCGTGTGGTGGTTTCTCTGTTCATTCATCATCTGTGAACACTTAGACTGTTTCCATCTCTTGGCTACTGTGAAAATGGCTCAGTATCTAACATATTCAAACTCTCAGATGTAGAGAATAGAGTGGTGGTTTCTGGGTAGAAAGTCATGTGAGTTGATATTTACTGAGAGTTTCTGAAATTCAAGGTGAAAAAACTTCACAAATATCATCTGTACAGCATACTTGTAGTGATCTATACTATACTATAGAATCAGAATTATAAGAAAGTACACCTTACATTGTATGTTTTTGGCATAATACATTTTTAAAAACGTCTTTTATAACAATCAAATAATTATTGATTTAAAACACTCTTCAAACGTATGTGTCATTAGTAGTGGCTATTCAAATATCTACTATAAATTATATTGATCTGATATTCATTAAAGAAATCTACAACTAAGTAGTCAAAGAAAAAGACGAGTTTGATTAAGAAAAAGGCAGAACAGTGGACTTCTGTTAAAGAGCAGAGATCGTCTAGTGACTAGGCCCCAAAGTGCAGACAATGGTGATGCAGCCCTTCTCAGAGCACCTGGAGCAATGTGTGTCTAGGGGAGATGGGAAGGAACGCATCAGGGAGGGCAGAAAGATGCTAAGACAGGCTTTCTTTGTGATTTACCTGGCTATAGAAAGGATCTGGTGTTTTGAATTCTTTGAAAATTGTTTTCCTAGCCTGGTGCAAAGACTGTAGGCTGCCGTCCACTTTATATATTAGCCTTTTAGGCAGCGGCTCTCAACCTGGGGGTGGTGACCTCTTTGGGAGGGATAGAATGACCCTTTCAGAACGGTCACCTAAGACCTCTGGAAAACATAGATATTTACATTTTGATTCATGACAGTAGCAAAATTACATTTTTGATGTAGCCATGAAAATAACTCTATGGTTGAGGGTCACCACAACATGAGGAACTATATTAAAGGGTCATAGCATGACCAAGGTTGAGGACCCAAGAGTCCTAGATCAATATGAGTTATCTCAAAGGCTTTCAGATTAACCTTTAAGATAAAGAAATCTTTATTTTTGAGATCAAAAGTATGCAATACTAGAAGATATCTAAAAAAGCACCAGAATACAATAAAACTGTGTCTATGATAAGCTCCCACAACATATGAAGTACTAAAATACCTGCTCTCTCAGCATTCCCATTTGCTGTAAAATACTACCCCTTTACATTTTTCTCAATGAACATAAAAATACCCTGTCTTGTTTGGCAGGAAAGCAATCTGCAGAATTATACCTTCCCTCACTCCCACACTCCCACACTCATTCTATCAACCCCCAAGGCAGGTGGAGGAGCTGGGCCTGAAGATCATAAGAGGGAGAACAGTCCTTGTTCCCTTGTCAGCTGTGGACTCTGGAGAGTATCCCCTACGCCATGCCTGGACAACACAGCAGAGCTGGCTCTGAAGGTGTAGGTATGGGAGAGCCCACCCTGCAGCCAGGGCTGCAGGATCTCCACAACACAGGGTAGCAATGGGATGTTCAGAAAGAGTTCCACCGAGAGCCCAACATTGATGGTGCAGCAGATACCAGGGTCCTCAAGCCTGTTGCTACCCTGTGTCGTGAAGATCCTGCAGCCCTTGATGCTGCGCTCACCTGTCTTTGCCACCAAGATGGGCTTTTCAGCATTACCATGACCAGTTCATCCCTTGCAGCAGTAAGCAAGGGGCATGGCCAGTTCTCCTGCTTTCAAATGCCTTAGGGTGGGTTGCACTGACTGCAGGAACATGGCCAATCAGCATGGATTCACAGAGTAAACAGAAAGAAAGGGAATTTTCTTGTCTGAATGATGCAGTTGAGATTTCCTCAAATGCAATCAAACGGCATTCTAAACCTCATTAATAAAACAAATAAAAATGATGATGGTTGCTGGCATGATACAATCTTGCACTTTATTTTAAATCTAAACAGCAGATCACCGATCATTTGCATAAGAGCAACTGAAGAAGGAATGAGACGTTGGACCACTGAGAGCTTGGTGAGAGCGGTGGAGACAATGGCAAGTCTGAGGGAAATGGGAAATCGAGAGTGGCATGACCTGACAGCTCAGCAAGCGCACCCTGGATGATGAGCGAAGCAAGGCAAGGAAACCAGCTGGGAAGCTAGTCTGAGAAAGCAAGTGAGGAACGATGGGGAGGAAGACTGTTCAGAAGACGCACCCACATTTGTCGACAGGTTAATACAGGCAGTGAAAGAATTGCTGATTACCCCAAGGCTCTTAGCTTGAGCCAGAATGGTCAGCAGATCACACTGAAGTCCACTGAATACTGAAATGGGTGGTTAGATTTGTTCATATGGTGTTCAGGTAAGAGTTCTAGCCTATAGGTATAAATCCTGGAGACAGCAATGCATAAAATGTAAAAAAGAGACTGTCGGGCAGTCAGGTGAGTGTGTAGACAGAAGCAGCCTATATTAGCACCTTTTCAATACTGTAACCGAGGTGATTATCCTAAAAAAGAGAGAGGTATATTTTGACCCATAATTAGAAAGGTTTCAGAACATGGTAACTGGCTCCATTGCTCTGGTCCTGTAGCTAGGCAGTGATCATGGACAGAAAACATGGCAGACCACATTGCTTTTCCAATGACAAAGAGAAAGAAAAGAGAGGAAGAGCAAGGGGTGGATAGTCTAAATGTCACCAGTGACCTTAATTCCTTCCATTACACCTCACTCCATCAATGTTCTATCCCCTCCCAACAGTGCATATACTGGGGATCAAAACTTCAACATACAAGTCGTGGGGGGTCCGTTAGGGTCCTAACATTAGTACAGCTCAAGGTATGAGTTTTTTTGTGGCTCTAATGCTAGAACTGAAGCTATAAGAAGGAATTAAGGGGTTGAAAGATGGCAATGAGGTAGCAGGAAAGTGGGCCCATGAGACATTCTGGAAGTTAAGGCAACAAGCATCTCCAGAATCAAATTTACAAATTACAAACCATGGCTGAGCTAAGTGATGATGGAGATTTCTGCCAACTACATATAACAAATTCAAGGGTACTGCTGAGATAGGTCAAGGGAAGTTTTTGCAGTGATGGGAGCATATTCTTGTTTATTGCAGACTCAAACAAGGGGCAAGAGAGAAAATGTGGATGCTAACTGTGGAAAATTCTAAGAGCTTTGTGATATATGCAAGGCCAGAAATGTGGCAGAGGCGAAGAGAATATCACTCGGCTTCATTTTTATTCACGTGTGTGTGTGCGCACATTCACATGTGTGTGCATATTAATATGTATGCATATTCACATGTGCATGTGTGGGCATGCGTGCACCATGGTATGCGCACTTCATGACATGTGAGTGAAGGTCGAAAGACAGCCTTGGATGTTAGTTCTCACCTTCTTCCCCGTTTCAGACAGGTGTTGCCTGCTTATTGTTGCAAACACTGTACTAGCTGACCCGGAGCTTCTAGGGGTTCTCATTTCTATACCCTCCTATCGCTCTGTAGGAATGCAGTGATTGCAGGTGCATATTAGCACATCTGGCTCTACGTGGGTTTTTAGGATCCACCCTCCAGTCCTCTTGCTTGCATGGTGCATGCTTTAGCTACAGAAACATCTCCCTGGCCAAAAAGGAAATGCTGGCTTTAATGAGGATAGGTCCGCATGTTTAAAAAACAAACAAACAAAAAAAACATTAGCATTATCAAATACTAAAATAGTAACCTGAGAGGAAGCATCCATGCTTTGATTACAAATAGACATGATGTGCAAACAAAAGAATCCTGTACCTAGAAAGCTGCTTCTCCTCTGTGAGCATTTGGTTCATTTTGCTCGAGGATAGTAGGGTTCCCTCACAGTAATTCAAGGCAACCTTGCTATATTCTCTACCACTGAATATCTACTTCTCCTTTTGATGAGAACATCATTCGCTATCAAATGCTTCTTGAAACAGACTGTTTGCAATTTTATAACTAATATTATTATGGCCTCTGAAGGGCTGTAGCTAAAATGGCAAATTTTCCATAAGTACCCTTATACTGAATATTTAAGTGGGACTTTATTTTATGTAAGTAAAAAGCTAAACTCTTCCAAAAGCAGAATGAAACATTTATTCCTTAAAAACTAGTGTCAAACCTACCAGTTTCATCCCTGTGCTCATGATTTCAAAACTTGAATAATTTAATTAATTCCCTATGTAACTGTATCTTTAAGCCTAGTTTCCCCACTTGGAGTTTCACAGGAGCCTTGATCATATAGATATTTGACAATTCTTTATTATCATAAACACTGCTGATTTTAGTATTTAATGAAATAATGGCTTTTACACTTTTAATTACCTAGTTAACATTCTATCGAGTATCACTGTTCTATCAGGCAATTCAATTTGGAGGTTTACATCTGAGAATAGCAATTATTTCCCTCAGATGTGTTGCTTTCTCTTCATTTATATTCCTTAAGATCGTCCTGGTTGCCTTTAAACATGTTAAAACCTACATTACAAGTTCTTAAATTTCTTGCAATTCATTGTCAGTTCAATTCACATCTAGTTAAAACTAATGTTTTTTTTCCTTCCTCAGTGTGATTATTTGTGTTAGAATATTTTCCGCTTGTCTATTAGCCTCATAACTACTACGTCACTCTTTTGAACAGAACACTAACTTCTTTAGTATTCTATTAGACATTTGCAGCATCTTGGTGGACTTCTATTTGCCGTCATCGAGACCTCTCTAACTAGACTAGAGAAGCGATGCCAACAGCTCCGAGAGAAGGAACTGAGTCGACACAAAGTGTGTGGTTTGAAAATGTCTCTGAGGGCCTCCAAACGGAGCTGGGCACAGCTGTGCTATTCTCGCTTCTTAAAGACTTTGAAATGTCAACAGCCCAGCCCTCTCTTCCATGGAAAATAATTTTTCCTCTATAAGTCTTTCCTATTGCTTGAAGGATTTAAAGTATAGACCCAGGACACAGGGCGGACAATACCACTATTGGCAGCTGCAGGTAACCCATGGGGGTGAGGCACACAGCACTTTCTCCAAGCTTGAATCAAACAGGATCTCACATATCTGATCTTGTTCTTGGGAAAAAAGGGGATAAAAGAGGCTGAGAGAAACACTCTTGGCTGGCGCTGACTAGCGTGTTGGGGGGATGTAGAAGTGTTAGTGAGAGGGATCCGGTATCGTTTTGTTTCATTAAAACCCCGGCTTGACAGGAAACGTAGGGGAAACTTACCCAAAGAAATGGTGTATCCGCTGTGCAGGCCAAAAAGTAGATTCTCCCACCGCTGCGTAGAATAAAGAAACTTATAGTGTTCTTTCTTTCATGTTTCTGGCCACAGACATCTTTCTTCCCTTCTTCTGCATTCACTATTGTGCTCTATTCTAGTCGCTTAATTTTCTTAAAAGTCTGAACGCCAAGAGCAAAAGCCCTTAGGAAGTTGTCCGCGATTGTGTGCCAATTCGGTTCAAAATCTATATAGATACTTGGACCAATGAAAATTAGTATGTGATTGGATTGCCCACTTTTAGTTTACCTTTTGATAAATGAGAGGAATTGAGTGAATTTGAGGGTGACATGAATTCTAATTCCCAGCACTGGAACTGGGATCCCGAGTTTTTTAGACTGCCGAAGAGTGCCCCGAAAGAGTTGGTGTAGAGCGACCGTCATTAGCTAGGATCATACTAGTTTTTCCGTCTTCAATACAAATGGTTTGGAGGGAACTTCACTCATAAGGACTGCAGAAATGTACTGTGTGCCTACTACATAGGCAAGATGGCCTTATAGCCCAGTGGATGTAAATCTTGAGATTTGTTTCCTCAAGAAAAAGCAAACTGTGGAAAGAACAGGAAGGCAGGATGAATGCTGGGTCCTGAGGGACGCAGTGACCTGAGGATGCGGTGATGTTGAAGATTACAGAGAGGACACAACTAGAGATTCAAGAGGCCAAACGCCACCACTAAATGACAAAAATCTAGAGTCGAGGGGAAAGAGCAGCATATGAAGATTGAAGGAAAACCAGATAAGTAATGTGAGTTCAGCTTTTAAAGCACCTTGGATGCCCCAGAAGTGCAGCACAGGACATCAGAAGGTGCAAGAACCTATGTGTTCTTCCCAGTAATGGCTAGCGTAAATACAAGAATCTTACCCACTGTTTCCTCAAAGGTTTCTGTGGTTGGAAACTCTGGCAAACCTCACTCACTATGTTTCACTTCTGAGGCTGATTGCAAAAGATTTCCCTCTTAGAATTGCAGCAACAATACTGTGAAAGCACAAAGTCCTCTTAGGACGCAAGTCCCAGCAAGTATCCCCACATCCACTGCCGCATACTTAAAAAAAAGTTTTTAATGTCAGTCTTGGAAAAACAATTATTTATGTCTAGAGCCTAAGGATGTTCACTGGATGGTGTGCCGTTCCTAGGCTCAGAGCAGGCAGATGTGTGCTGATTTTCATGGCTATGGCTTGGTGTTGGATATATTTCCAGCAGAGAACCTTTCCTTCTGTGTTTTGGTTAATTATTATGTATGTCTAGGATTTTCAGGTGGATGAAGAAAGACATACATAATATGTGCAGAAACCATATCATTTCTAGTTATTGAGTTCATAGAGACCCCTGTGAGGAATAATTAATGGAGATTTCAACTCTAGCCCACAAATTCTAAGTTTACATGTGCGTGTTAATATTTTCTTATTGAAAGTGCATAGTTCCGCCTCTTAGGGGGCAACAGGCAAGCACAATTACTTCCTCACAAAATGACTGTTCCAGTCTTTGCTTGATAACCTGTTTTCTATTCATTTTTTGCAAGCAGTGCAATCACCCAAGCAGATCTCCAGCAGTCTGAGAGCTTTCATCCAGAAGACTCCTATGCAAAATCCAACAATCCCCGTGTATTTATAAGTGATCACTTACTACACAGAGGCACATTTGGCCAGCAGAAGACCTAATCTGCCTCATGGAAAAATGACTTAACAGCAATGACTACAATAGAAAGGCTACTTGATTATTCATCTTTACTAGCCTAAATTCCATTGAATGTCAAAATTTATGAAAGCAAAAGCCCCCCACCTTTCAATTTACAAGTGCTGCAGGATTTTTGTTGTTACTGTTGTTGTTGGTTTGATTTTTTTTTTTTTTGAGACAGCATTTCTCTGTGTAGTTCTGGCTGTCCTGGAACTCACTCTGTAGATCCGTCTGGCCTTGAACCCACAGAGATTACCTGCCTTTGCCTCCCGAGTGCTAGTATTAAAGGCATGCACCACCACTGCCCTGCAGGATTTTAACTTTTAAATATTGCAACAAGCTCCTTTCGAAAACTGAACCAGAAGGCTGTCTTACAGGCATCTTGCCAGTGGGAGAGAGGTTTGTATAAAATCTAGAATCTACTGAGGAGCATGCAAGCGTTTTGTGTTGATTAATTCTGCCAAGAATACCGAACAGTCAGAAAGTGCGGAAAGATTAGCAAGAAAATAAGCTGGGATCACTGTCACGTCAGGCATCTCTGGGCACTTCCTGGTAGGATAGACGGAGTCCAGATTGTGCTGTCTTATAGGATTTCAGGGCAGCTTGCCCTAGCCACTCTTGTCCAATTAAAATGTGTTTTCACTCTTCAAGAAATCCATTCAGCAGACATTACTATCTATGTTCAGAATTTTTCTAGAGTAGCCTAAAATTAGAGCCTTCCTGACTGACTCTTTAACATTATAGCACACAGAGTTGGCCTTTGTGATCGAATGGCAGCTCCCTCCGTCAACATGATAGAACAGGTCTAATTGGACAAACCATGTGACACGTCCCTAGCACGGGATAGTGAACTGAATGTACACGAAGAGGGTTTTAACTTGTTCACTTTGTTTGGATGTTTCCCTAGCTACGTGATTATTTTGAGTGTGATGGGAGGAATACTGAGAACTAAACACATTTCAGAGAATTCGAGTAAACAATCTACAGTCTGAAAAGAAAAATTTAAGAGACAAGGTCTTGATCTACATACAGCCTTGGCTGGCCTGGAACTTGCTATGTAGACCAGCCTGGTCTCAAATCCATAAAGATCGGTCTGCCACAGAAAAAAAACAGAGGACACACAGAGGCTTATGTTTATGAAAGGAAACAACAAACTGTATCATTCAAAAGGAAGAAAGAAGGGCTGCTCCCACTCATGTGACTTTTCGAAAGTGTTTTCACGTTTTTATTTTCTCTCCTTTTGATGACCTTATTGCACCCGGTTGTATTTTGTATCTGTAACGAGATTTACCCCCTCAAGGATGGAAAATGTCGATTCAAGCCCAGGTGTAGTGCTGAGCGCACAGTAACTCCTGGAAGCACCTGCTGAGCAGAGTGTCACTTATCCAACTGGGCCCAGCTCCTGTGGAGAGCAGGGCACTGACTCGGGTCACAGGGAGCAGTGGGCATCTTTCTTGTCTTTCTTCTTGGGTCCAGAAAAAAAGTCAGACTCAGAAATGTCAAACCTAGGGCTGGAAAAACGGTTCAGCAGTTGAGAATGCTTGCTGCTCTTTCAGAGGGCCCGCCTCAGGCAGCTCACAACTGCCTATAACTCGACCAAGCTCCAGGAAACTGGACACTACCCTCCGGTTTCCATAGGCATGGAATATAGTCCTCAATGTAAAAGGCATAATTTCACACACATGCAAACATATAAATAAAAATAATAAGATAAATCTTTTGGGGGGGCTGGTGAGAAGACTCAGTGGTTAAGAGCGCTGACTGCTCTTCCAGAGGTCCTGAGTTCAATTTCCCAGCAACCACATGGTGGCTCACAACCATCTGTAATGAGATCTGGTGTCCCCTTCTGGTGTGCAGGTGTACATAGAAGGAATGTTGTATACGTAATAAAGAAATAAATCTTTTAAAAAAAGATAAATCTTTTAAAAAAATCAATAAGTGTGCTAGAATTAATCTGAATAGTTTTCACAAAAGAGATACTGTTTTAATACTTTAAAAGGTATTTCCATTTTTAGCAACAAGAAACATACACATATATGTTTATGCCTATTCATATAAATGTATTTATAAATCCTCATTAATTTATGCATGAGTACATATGTCTATGTAACTATAAATTTATAATATACTAGTGTAATAATGTATATATTACATGTATATATATTTCCTATTACAGAAGTCATCAAACAAAAACTGACCACAACCAAGCATATTTTATATACAGTCCACCCTTTTTAATATACTTTAACCTTGCTATCAAATTCTATATAGTACAATATACTGTATTTTTAATCACATACAGAAAATTGTGCTTATATTTCCATTACATATGGAAAAATAGACATATATTTTTGTTTTGTAGCTACTTTCTTCCTTTCCTAAGCTACATGATTTCTCAGTTTACTACTTTGTATATCATAAATTTATCTAAAAGAGACAAATAGTAAGTAATAAAAGTCTTTTGTTCATTAATTCACAGCACATCAACCTTGATGTGCAAGTATGAAGACTCGAGCTTGAATCCCCAGGGTCTATGAAAAGACTAGACATGTCAATACATGATAACACAAATAACACATCTATATTCCTAGAACTCTTACAGCAAGATAAGAACAAGAAGCTTCCTAGAAGCTTGTGGACCAGTCAGACTGGATCACCCGGCAGCAAATAACCACAAAAAAAAAAAAGAAAGAAAGAAAGAAAGAAAGAAAGAAAGAAAGAAAGGAAGAAAGAAAGAAAGAAACTAAATCTTAAAGAAAGTGGTTGCCAAAAAATGCTACCATGGCAAGTAAAAACCTATACACACAGTACGAAGCTGGTGTGATGCTCATGCTCTCTCTCTTTCTCTCTTCCTCTCCCTCCCTCCCTCCCTCCTCCTCTCCCTCCTTCCCTTACTCTCCCTCTCTCCTCTTATCTCCCTTTCAAAAATAAACTTCAAAGCAAACTCACGGAAGACTATTGCTTCAATTGTTTCCTGTCACAATGTTTTTAATGGGAAGCCCCCATTGTGAGCAATTTCCAGAGACACTAGTTTATGGGAGATGACTACGATATACTTCAGTTCAGATGAACTCATGGATAATTAAGAAAGCTCCGGTACCCGTAGCCCGCTGGCTGCAGCTACAGGGGTGTGTGCGCTCACTGTGAAAAGGGAACACACCACGTGGGCGTTCCCAAGACAATGAAGTGAACCGTGTCGAGGTGGGCGCTGCAGGTGCACCCGACGCTACCAATCTGCTCAGGTCCTTTCATCCTTCAAAAGACATTTGTTTTCGTCAAGTTTCTCCATAAGCAGCATCACTAACTCTGCTTGCTGCCCCAATCAGTTTGGAGGAATGGCTCCCTTCAATGCCTGGGGCTCATTTTAACAGGCTTAGTCTTATTCTTCAATCGATACGAAAGCTCTCGCTGCCGCCCGCACTTTCTTTCCCTTTGTTTCCAAGTCATCAGCTCTTTTAGAACTGCACATGTTTGCTGCCTATACTTTCCCTTCTTGGCTATTTCTCTAACACTCTTAAATTCCTTGCTACACCTTCACCTTCCCAGGCTAGACACTCCCTTGAGAATGACCAATGTCTTGTTCTCGCATAATGGGATCACATCCTATCAAATACTCCGATTCTACTAAAATCACATGAAGTGATGTATCTGAAAGTGCTTGCTGGGATTTAAAGTCGTGCATGAGGATAGTGTGGTGCTATCACGCTCGCACACTTGGAACCATCCAGCAAATTTCCACAGTAACAGCACCGAAAGAGCCTGATGCCCTGTATTACTCTGCTCCTGTCACGTTCCTCTCATACCTGTGTTGTCCCATAATCTATAGACCTGGGCTGGGGAAATGGGTAGATACGGTGCCAGCAGCATGAACATCAGGATCTGGTTTTTAGAACCCCAACATCTACATAAAAGCCAGGTGTGTGGGATGTATGCAAATAACCCCAGCACCGAGAGATGGAGGCTGGTGGGGTCTCTAAGATTTGATGATCAACCAGTATAACCAAAATGGTAAGCTCTAGGTTCAGTGAAAAACCTGGTCTCAAAACATAAGACGGGGGCTGGAGAGATGGCTCAGAGGTTAAGAGCATTGCCTGCTCTTCCAAAGGTCCTGAGTTCAATTCCCAGCAACCACATGGTGGCTCACAACCATCTGTAATGAGATCTGGTGCCCTCTTCTGGCCTGCAGACATACACACAGACAGAATATTGTATACATAATAAATAAATAAATAAAAAACAAACCACAAGATGGAAAAGTAATTGAAGAAAACATGCTCACATCAACCTCTAGCTTCCACACATGTCCACAAAGGCAAGCATAACCAGATACAAATAAAGCTCTTCTTTCTCTCACTCTTGCTATCGCTCTCACACACATCTATCTATCATCCACTTATCTATCATCTATCTATCTATCTATCATCCATTATCTATCTATCTATCTATCTATCTATCTATCTATCTATCTATCTATCTATCTATCTATCTCCCTATATATGCTCAATCAAATACAGCAGTTATAGTAAAAAAATAATTTAGAAATTTTAAAACTACAGATTTTCTCACGCAGTTTTGCTACTCAAAACCTCATATTCATCCTCTGTCCGCTACAAAGTTTCCATCAGTTCAAGCAGCTGATGGCAATCTGCCCTACTATTTGAGCATTTTTATTACTATACATCCACCCTACTCGTTCCCCCTCTCCAAATACCAAACTCTGACTCTCCTCTATGCTTCTGTGGATGTCTTTGCTGGCCCTTATGCCTTATGCTTCCTATACTGACCATTCAAGTCTTCCTACCCATCCTCCCTGAATGGTCTAAAAACAGCTGTCTTCCAGATATGGGTTAAAGCTACATATAACCCCACCCAATCCATCTGCAAAGTTTTCGATGCTAGGAAACTACTTATATATTGGGAGGTTTTAATTAACCAGTAGGTATATATTCTCTCTAGAGAAATATTTGTCTCAAAGAAGATTCTTAATCAAGATCTACAGCATCAATTTGTGCTTAGGTTATCATTACTGAGCATTAGTGTACTGAGGAGGTAAGCTGACCACCCAGAAAAGTCCATCATTAGCTTTTAAGTATGTGTTATTAAGGCCTTTCAAACACAGTAAAACCCAAAGAGCCAGGACATAATAAATAATTGATATTTTCTTTATGAATTTTATCATCCATAATTTATACATTGATAAATTTTTAGCTTTGAGAAAGCATAAAATAGATGGTAAATATAGCAAAATCTTTTATTAACTAATAGAAAACACTAACTAGTTCTATTGAAATTTTCATAAGAAAACAACATTAGGTACCACCAAGAATATGCATCACTGGAAAAATGGAAAGATAATAAATGCTTGGATCTGGACAAATGGTACTTGAGACTCTTATCTCTGGAGCTGGTTCATTTGTCTTCCCAGCTGCTGATAGACTTGAATCTTTGGAACAGCCCCAAGACTCTTGCCCTCCTGAAGTCTGACATGCACACAGACTCTGAGGTCAGCAACTGTAGTCTATGCTCCTCTTCTAGGATTACTCTGAAACTGAAGCTACCTTAAGAAAGGGAAAAAAGGACGGGCCATTTTCCAAGGCCTTTGTCCCATGGAACTGGCTTTGTTTTAGCAAGGCACACAGCCTGCCAGTGTCGCCACCTGAAGGAAAATGAACTAAGATTAGTAGTATCATGAGGTTGGCCTAGATCTGTGGTTTTCAAACGCTGACTGTGTCCTCCAGTCACCTGAAGTGTTTTAAGAGAACACCCACTCTTGATCACAGCACTCGGACACTATACCATGCTTAGCAAGACCTTATTTGTGTGAATTGGCTAGCTCTGAGAACCACAGCAAAATCTTTAGACCGAGTGGCTAAAACAACAGGCATTTGTTTCTTACAGGTTTTGAGGCTAGAAAGTCCAATATCAAGAGGTCGAGAGATTTGATTCTGATGGAAGTTCTCTGTGGCTTTCAAATGGCTGGCTCCTTGCTGGGTTTTTATGGGATGGGAAAAGACACAGCTCTTGTCTTTTTTTTCTCTGAGGCATTAATTTCTTTTATGACAGCTTGAACCTCATGACCTATTTATCCTTTAGAAGTCTCATTTCTAAGTACTAGCACCCTGATAGGGGTTCGACATGGAATTTGTGGGGGAAGCACACAATAACACCTGCCCTGTCTAAAGTGTGGCCAGGATTGGAAACTCATGACCTCAGTCAAGGTCTATGATCACATTTGCGGAGAAGCAAACCTGAGGGTGATAGCCATGCTGATGGATCCTGTGAGCAGCTCTTGACTCTGCATTACTGTGTCACAAGTGACACCTTTACATGTTCTCTTCAAGAAAACTTGTAGATGAACGTGGATGACAATTTAGTTATAGAAATCAGTTGTAATCGGCTGATGATGTGATTGAAAACCATGATCACCTCAGGAAGGTTATGTATATCTGTCCAGCATTTCAAAGTATGTGATCAGGATTTGGGTAGGAGCCATGATATCTGCTTTAAAGGGTCACTTTTTAAAAGGGTCATTTTTTCTATGTATTCCTATTCAAGATACTGAGTTAGTCAGTTTGAGAAAGATCTAGTATAAGACCCATGCTTAGAGGAAGGCAGAGAGAGACAGATGGAATGATTCTCTATGAGGGAAAAGCTACCTGTAGCCTAGTTACTCATAAATACTTTAATCCAACCTCCTTCTTTCCAAATTATAAATAAATTATTCTTTTCAAAAATATGAAGAAAGTATTTCCAAAGAAATTTATAAAATTTATGCCTTATGAACAAACACACGAAAAGACTCACACTTAATGAATCAGAGCAGCAAGTTCACATCAACCAAGACCCTGAATAATTGAGTTTACTTTAATATCTGTGAGCAAATATCAGAAGAAATAAAAGACAATTGAACCTATTTTAACCATGGGAATTTTCAGCAGAAGCATCTGTTAACCCATCCTTTTAAAATTACGCTAACCACTATGCTTTCCAAATTATATTAGCAAAGTAAAAATTCGTTTACTAATAACATCAAACACCATCAGTTTCATCCCTATCCAACTCTTCATCAAGGTGGGGAGGAAATGTGCCAAGTTTGCTTGATTACATAAATCAGTGCTCAAAGGAAGTAATGATAAAAGAGGAAATAACATCAAAAACGTAAAAAGGGAGGGAGGAGAATGTAGAGAAGAACATCTGGAAGACAACCATAATAAAAGAGCAAATCCCCTAACTTCTGCTCTTCACCTCTTCACAGCTGGCAATATCTCACCTGTCCCAATCCCCACCCATTTGAATTCAGTTCCATTTTTTAAAATGCTGCATGCATGCTATGTGTAAGAATAAACTATGCCCTGTACTTCGCCTTTATGATTAATCAAATGGTAGGAGAACTCTAAGAAATGTGTATCGTGAGATGCCACTGTACTCCCCATCTTCCTCACTCTGGCTGTTGTGTTATTTTCAGAACTGTCTTGGGCCACCAACCTCTCATGGTCCTTCTGACGAAATTTATCCAATCCCATGGCTTTGGGCTGATGGGAAGCAGAGTCTTTATGGAGAAGATCTTTTGTTTCTTATTACTGACCACATCCCGTCATCCTCTCATCTCTAACACATGAACAGCATACACACAGAGAAGCACATTCACCCTGAACTCTGAAACATAACCAGGTTCACGCACATCAACTCATCAACAGTTAAATGCTCTCTTATGGCTACCATGGCAACCATCCATGCAATATTAAGCATGGGCACTTTGCTTTTTATGCATAGATAATAGAGTGTGTGGATCTAGGTGATCCTCAGAAATATATCTGAGAAAATCACTGAAAATGAGGGTCTGGTGCCCGAAGAGGCATTACTGATGAACAGACCAAGGTAATGCTGACCAAAGTCTTGACTGAGAAACAGAAGCAAAGAGAGACCAACAGAAAATGGCAGACCTCAATAATAGAGAGCTAACCCTAAGGCCTTGAACATTGAAGGACTTAATAGGCATGTCCTCCAGATGCCAAGTCTAAGAAGCTAATGAAGACTACAATACAGTCTTTGCTCTTGAAGAGCTGGTCTAGTGGGGAAGACAGATGTCCTGCCAGAAAATACAGTATATGGTAAAAACAGATTAGGAAATATAGTAAGAGACAGATCACTCACACATAAATCACCAGCTGTGGATTTCAGCTTATAAAGACCACAAAGAGACTGTTAACCCTTCTTTATCCATTACACATAACTACCATCATGTTTCAGGATCTTTGTAAGTTGACAGAACACAGTCCAGAAACAACCACCACGTATCAGCAGTTCAAATAATTTTAATGATTGCTTTTTAATTTTAATTATTGCTCTCTATGATTTTTTTATTATTGTCATAAAACAGTGTTTGGTGAATTTTCTTTATATGTGTGCACAGGTACACACATGCATATGTGCGTGTACATATGCAGAGGTCACAGGATAACCTCAGGTGTCCTTCCTCAGGTGCGACCCACTTTTGTGTGAGACGGTCTGCCATTGGCCTAGAGCTTTGTCTAGTAGGCGGGACTGTTGGGACAGTAGGCTCCATAGACACGCCTGTGTTATTCAGTCTTCACCACTGGAATGTCAACCAGAAACCATCACACGTGGCTTCACCGTGGGCTCTCAATTCCAGTCCTTATGCTTACAAGGTACGTACTTTGCCATCTGCACCATCGTCTCCCAATCAGAAGATTTCCTGAGTGATGGAAATGCGCTGAAATTGCCCTACGTTGTAGTCACACACACAGATGACTAAGATGCACTTCAGTTGTTACGGTTAGTGTGAGCAAAGGAAGTGAGTGATTTCACTTTGATAGACTATGAATCAATCACATACGCCTAGTGGCCATGGTACTAAGCAGCATAATTTAAAAACTGAATTATTTTTTAGGAATGTGCAACAGCATAAAATATTTCCTTTTAACACCTAATGCGTGTAATACATATATCAGAAGAATTGCAGATATAGATAAAAATTGGTTCCCATTACACAAGCCATGTATTAACACTCCAGATAATTCTAATGACTTCAGATACATGCATGTATGTATCTTACTTAAATTGGCTCTCGCCATTAGCATTAAAGTTTGAGTGGAAGCATTTTAAAATATTTGAGAACTAACACATTTAACACATTCACAGATTGCTGGAAAAGACAGTTACTCTCAACTATCTGTCAATGGAGTAAAAATCATAAAAGTTAGGATGCGGTTCTTGGGGGTGGTATTGATTTATTTATTGGCTCTTGTTGTTTTTGAGACAGATTTTACTCTGTAGAAGAGGCTGTTGGTCTAAAGCTCACTATGTAGCTCAGGTTGGTCATGAACTCACAAGAACCTCCAGCCTCAGCCTCTCAAGTGCTAGGATTATAGGCATAAACCATCATGAATGGCTTAAAAATAAGATTTAAAGGTCTTTGGTGTGGGGTTGAATCAGAACATGTGGGTGGAGGGCACAGGTGTCAAGACCTCTTCAGCCCTGCTGGGTTCTTTATGTGCAGCAGACAACAGCAAAGGAAGGGAAACAGTAGTCCAGGTGGGGCTACCTTCATCACGAACAGTATGGATTTGCCACAATATTCAAGATTACATTGAGGTCGCCTAAATATGACAGACTATGCTTCATTTTTTAAAAGGGAAATAAATGCAACATGGAAATGTACAAGGAAAGTCACCAGGGGCATTTGCAGGAAAGCAAACAGGACTGAATGCTACATCTCGTTCCAAAACTCAAGTCTGTAAATTCTCAACAGGAAAATACACTATCGGAGTGAACACAAAAGGCATCATCAAGGCATGGTGGCACATGCCTCCTACATCAGATCTTAGAATGTGGAGGCAGGACGATCAGGAGTTCAAGGCCATCCTTGGCTACACAGAGTTTTTAGGGCCAGCCTGCTACAGGAGACCCGGTCTAAAGCAAAACGAATAAACAAAAGACACAAAAACAAACCACAGAAAAGGAACAAAGACTAACTAGGCTGTGTGATGCCAGGAAAGTCATTTGACTTCTCTGTATCTATGTTGTCTCATCCGTAATTTATATCAGAAGGAGAAGGAAATGAGAAGATGGGTAGACATTCACAGGAATGGTACCAAAAGGATGCTCAAGTCGGTGGCAAGTGGATCTAAAGCACCAACTATTTCCTTTAGGCGCCGTGGTCTTGGCTGGCAGAGCCATTTCCAGACACAATCTGAGACAGACATTAGCAAACAGGTACTCAAATTGAACTCCCAGGACAGACCCATTCAGACCTCCCTGAAGTGGGAGGAGAGGGGGAAACAGATCATGCTTCCAGAAGAAAATTGTTTCCCAGAAGCAAAATTTTCCCAATAGACAATGTTAGTGAGACCCTTCATTTCTAGTGTAGAAATAATTCATTGATAAGGTAATTTCTTCCGCAAACTTCTCTCTTGAGAGCAGCCCCGCTCTGAATGTGGCAGTGGCGAGGGGGGGCGGGAATCCCATGTACAAGAAAGTGTTATCATGCTAATCAAAAGTAATAAATTTCCTGAATGGTGACTAGTTATTATTTGGAGGTAGATGACTCGCTGTAGAGGACAAACTGAGAGTCAACACTGAAGGAGCCCCTGGTACCACACCCAGAACCCACTGCAGTCATAATTGTTGCAGGGGCCTTAGGGTATGACCCATTTTTAACGTGGCCCCCACAGCAGTGAGACATGACAAGGAAGTTCAGAATCTCACCTGTTACCTATTTAACAAGAGTGTGCAAACATGAGGATTTGTTGGCCCTTGCAGCTCTGTGACTGGCTTAATTCTAAGACCCCAAGGTCTCATGAATGAAAAGAAGTGATTCCTTAATGGCTCTTCAAGCGCCTCGGTTCCCTCCATGACTCACGGTCCTACCTTCGTATGGGAAAATCAAATAGCTTGGTTCAAACGATCAGGACGCGTGGGACTCAGACAGTGATACTGCCCTGATCACAGAGATGTTCTTAACTGTCAACAGTGAGTACTTCAGTGAATTCTCCTGGATAATGGTATGAATAGTGGTCTAACTATCTAAGAATTGCCAGCATGCATCACTCCCTCAGTCAGTACTCAAACCTTTTACTGAGCACATTTTATGGTGGTAGGTACGGTACCTGGATGGCTCCAACAACTGAAGATCCCCAAACACCGATGTCTACATGGACGGGCATTAAAGGGGAGACTGAATTTTCCATTTGTAGATAATGTTACTCAGTTTTGCACAATATGCCACCGGAAGGTCAATATATCTATCCCTTTGACCAGTGTCCCCAGGTCAGCTTATTTGTAGCAATGCAAAGGGCTGCTTTAAAATGGCGAGGGATAAAAACAGTCTTCTCAGAGTAATAGTCATTAGAAAGAAAAGAAAAAGGAAGGGAGAAGGAAGGGAGGAAGGAAGGATGGATGAAAGGAAGAAAAGAGAGAGGAGAGAGAATGAGAAAGGAAGAAAAGAAAGAAAGAAAGAAAGAAAGAAAGAAAGAAAGAAAGAAAGAAAGAAAGCTCCTATTTCAGTTACAATGGATAGGCTTAGATTTGATGCCTTGACATGAGCCTATAAATGTCTTGAACAATGCATTCAGTTCTTCCCCCTTATGATCTATGTCTTCAAATGCATGTGGACAATAAGCCAAAATCCATACAACCCTAAGCAGGCTACAGGTAATGCCTTATGGGGGAAAAAAATAAAAATCAACTTTGTAAATGTGTGATTTGCGTATAATGGGATCCAGCTCAGTTATAAAAACCAGTGAGTGCTGATACTCCCTATGACACAGGTAAACCTTGAAAACCTTCTGCTGAGTGAATGAGGCCAGGCATGAAAGGCTGCACGTTTCAGGATTCTGTTCGGATGAAATGTCCAGAGCAAGCTTGTCAATAGACACAGACCGCTGATGGATGGGATGGGAATGTCTATTAATGAGCAAGGAGGGCTTATGACATGCTCTGGGATCAGATGCCAATAATGACACACAACTCTGACTCTGCAAAATACCCCCAAACCTTACACTTCAAACAGATGAACGGTGTGGCAATTGATGTTGTTTTTCTTAATTAAAACCATTCTTAAAGTAGTCTTGGGCATCTGTTTTGCTGAAGTCCAGAGCAACACTGTAATTTGCATCCCTAATACCGCAAGATCTCCTTAAACAATAGTTTAAGTATCAAGGGGACCTTGCTTTGTTGCTAAAATGCCTATGAGTGGAATGCGGAAATGCAAATTCAACAGGTGTGGATTAGAAGAGTTCTTCCAACGCTGGGGGGGGACCTTCCAGACTTGCATTCAACTGCAAGCCTGCAGTCAGGCGGAGGCAAGGGACTGGGGGGGGGGGGGTCCTGCTGTCTTACACGTGAGCGGTGTGCAAGGCGTCCAGCACACCAGTTCTGAACACCTTCATCAAGCCTCAGGGACTGAAGTGAGGTACAGAATAAACAGAGAGAGGTACAGGCAGCCATCACTATAGTGGCGACACAATTCTCATCAGAACTAGAAAGGACTTCTGTTTACAAAGGCCAGGACTCCAAAAGCAGCACCACCCACTGGCTGGAAATGCACTCCGAATATATCATTTATTATAAACAATCTAAAAAGTTAAAAGTAGGGTTATGGGACTGATGGGAGCTAAACAGTTAAAATCACAAATCGAGGCATACATCCTAAATTTTAGGTTCATGGCTCCAAATAGTCCTTTAATCACCATGAAGGCTGCTTTCAGTAAGAAAATAGAAACACACACACACACACACACACACACACACACACACACACTGGTGATTCAAACAGTTGGTCGCAGAGCCCAACGTCGTCTAACACGTTTATGGTATGGAGGGCTTTGAGGAAAATCTGGGTCTCCAGTAAGCCCATCACCAGCAGCTCTGGAAGCTGGGGCAGAATGCTCCTAGGGATTTGACCGAAACTTTTTTTTGTAAATGGCTGCCTGGACTTGAACGTGACCAAACTGAAAGTACTAGAACCACCGAGAAATCAGGTCGGTGCTTGTTCAGTTCAGTATCTTTCAGGCGAGTGCGTGTAATTCAAGACAGACTCGTGTACTTTCCGTACAGGTCCACAGTCCTGGCAGCATAAAAATGAACGTTCCGGTCGCAGCCCCTCGCCACCGCTCGCTGGATTGTATTTCCAGTCACCGACTCATCCTCGTATATAGGTCTACAAGGCTGTTTCCACAGTTTGCAACGCGGAGAAGAGAGGGCGCGCAAGAGGGGACCCTGACTCGGCAGACTCGGGGGTCCAGGTGTCCTGACCACTCGAGCCACAGTACGGGGGCCCGGCAGGTGGCGGCCTCGCGGTTGAGGGGGAGTGGAGGCGCAGTCCGCGGGGTGACATCTAGAAGGCCAGGCCAGGGTGACTTCCAGGGTGCTGCCGACTGTTCTGAAAACCTCCCCCAGCCGTGTCCCAGGGACTGAGCCCCGCTCGGCCGCCCCGCGGAGGTCCTATCACTTACCCAGGCGACACACGCACAGTAGCTGGATGCACACGAGGAAGCGCTGCAGGATTCGCATCTCCAGCCTGGTCCGCGACCCCTCGCTGGCCGCTGGGGTGCAACTTAGGGTGCGGAGGGTGGGGACACTGAGGCAGGGGACGCCGATGACTGGCCAGGGTCTAGTTGGACATGTGATGAATGAGAGAGAGAGAAGAGACGGGAAGAGAGAGAGAGAGAGAGAGAGAGAGAGAGAGAGAGAGAGAGAGAGAGAGAGAGAGAGAGAGAGAGAGAGAGAGAGAGAGAGAGAGAGAGAATAGGCGATTGCGGGGCTAGACACGCGTGGGCGCGGGAACCGAGCCCGGACGAGGCGCGGGGCTTAGGGCCGGACGCTGTCCCCTGCCTGAAAGGGCTGCGGCGGCGGCCAGGATCTGAGCGCTCGCAGCCAGCGGCGCGGGAGTGCGGGAACGCGCTCGGGGCTGGGCACGCGCGGCGCGCGGGGGCAGGGGCGGGGGCGCAGGAGCGCGGGCGGGGGCCGGGGTCGCGCAGCGGCAGGAGAGGGGCGTGGCCGATCCCAGCCTGTCCCAGCCCTGCGCCCCTCCTCCGCCCCGGGCTGGAGGTGGAGTGGAACTCGCTGGGTCTGAGAATCTTCGCTGGAGGGGGGAGTACGAGGGGGGGAACTCGCTTCATTAAGACTCCTTCATCCCCCCCCCCCCGTAGGAAGATACAAGAGGAGGCTGGGTCCCCATTGTCCGCCACAGCTTGGGACTGACCTTTGGGCTTCACCCCTGGGAAAGCCTTTCGTTTGGTTTTTGTCGTCTCTGCCGTTGCCAAGTGGGTCCTAGCAGGAAGGGGTGAGGGAGCCTGGGTAAACTGCGTTCTCCTCCCTCTTCCTTTGCATTTTCCAAGTAAGTAAAGTAGTTCCAGCCCCTATTACCACTAGGGCAGTTAACTCCAATCATCTTCAGTCCTGTTGTGACCATTTGGTCCGGGCTGACCCTTCCCTAGACTCCAATTACTCCGCCAAGCTGTGCTCAGCTGTGGGGGAACTCGCACCACTGCTGTGGTCTCGGTGGATCTAACTTCCCAAGTGTCGTCTCTTTGCATAGGGTCCTCTGGTAGGAAGATTTTTTTTTATGCATGATTAAAGGGTACACAATAGATATCTAATACACACCCTGTGCTTCCTCGGAGATGGGCATATCATTCTCCCCTTACGAGCTTGTTTCTATGGAGGTGTTTGTCTTTTTTGTGTAAGAGCATGAGTGCTATAACCTGAACTCCCAGCTTGGGGGTGGAGTGGGGATTTTTAATAGATATTCCTGAAATGTTTGTTGACTCAAGTTGAAGTCCACATGAAGTGAGTTAGCTGGTGGTGATGTCAGCCAACAGTCTAAAGACGCTGTCCTGAATATTCGTGAGATTTTCATATATGCGATGTGCTTTATATATATATGAATGATTGGTACATTTTGCTCTGATAAGAGAATCCATTTGAAACCTTTCAGGAGTCACATCCAAAGGCACAGAAAACCAAGTTCTGGAATTATCCCTGGTACTCAGTTTGATGTAGGGATCTGTACAGCGTGTACTCCTGTGTTCTGTTATTGTCTCAAAGCCAGGGCTGTAGCTTTATAAAATTCAACGGACGCTGAATGCATACAAATTGGAATTCCGAGGTCTGTTTCAGCTGCCACTACCAGTTCTCAACAGAATTCCCACCGCCTCAGAACACAGGCTCAATGTACAGAGCTAATGATGCATCTTGCTATCGGTTTGTGAATGGAGAAAATGCACTGTAGTCATGACAGGGCAGATCTTGATGCTAGCGTGTTTGTTCTGGAGCACATATCAGTCTAAGAATTTGATCCTTGACCCTATTTTTTTTCATGCATAGAAACAAGAATGCCACAGAGTTTCTAATGACGACTGAGAGTGGAAATAGGGAAGAAATAGTGGAAATAGGGGAAGAAATTTTCTAGCCGTTTTTGCTACCATAACAACAGGTGTGTGTATTCATTAGAAATGTGCCCAGAGTTCGGTGGGGGAGAATGCTTATTGAATATGGACTGGAGTAGACAGGGACATTTACCTAAAGATGTGTATTTATGCAGAAAGGAGAACTGGAAAATCTGAATATCTAGGTGGCGTGGGGGGCGGGGGAGGAGAACAAACTGAAAGACTCTGAAGTCACATGTTCCTTTGAAAGCATTTTGATTTCCTGGAGACTGAGAATGTGCGTACTATAACAAGCATAGATTTCCTTGTGAAGAAACTTGCATCTGAAATGCTAAGCCATCTCACTAGATCTGAACACCTAGGGAACAACAAAAGGAAATTCGCTTGCTTAGAAGAAGCTGGACAGGCCAGATGGTTCAGTGGATAAAGACTCTAGCCACCGAGCCCGATGAGCAGAGTTTGATCCTCTAGTCCCACACCAGATGGAGAGAAGGCTGTCCTCTGTTTCCTACTCAAAGGCTGTGGCATGCACCACCCCTGGAAATAAACAAGTGAAGAAGAAGAGGAGGAAAAGGAGGAGGGAGGATGTAGGAGAAGGGAGGAGGAGGAAGAAGGAGGGAGGGGAAGAAGCAACAGCTGAGTTTACACAGGGGAACATGTGGCAATACAGGAGGTCTCGATTATCAAGGCTTTTCCACTAGCCTGGGAGAATGGTCCATCGATAACAATGATTATGTTAGCTCATTAGTTGGACCTATCAGAAAGATACTTTAGAACTCGTAATTAGAGTTGATTCACCAAACATAACCAAGATAGAAACTAAAGTTTCTCTAAAAGAGTTAGTAGGTGAATCTATGACCCCTGATAACTCCATTCTCATAGTTCAGAATATTGCCCAATCATCTGGGAAGACACAAAAGTCAGCATAAAGAGGGATCATGCAGTACTGAGGTTTGCAGGGAAACAAGGTATCAACTAATTCTCCAGTGTAACAGCAATGGAAAGTTGACCTGGAGAAGCAGTACAACTGGTTTGGAGAGTTCTATGGAGGGAGGGTGAAGTTCTTGGAAAGTAAGCCATTGGAAGAGTCAAGCCATGGGAGAATAGAAGACATCAAGTAGGCAAGAGCATCAGGAGTCTGCTGTAGAACTTTTCACAGGTTCTGACAAGTGTCACCTCGAGAATGTGCATCAGCCTTTGTGAGTTGATCCTAAACCGATACAATCACATGCCATCAGGCTGGGCAGGATGGCATATGCCTTTACTATCAGCACCCAGAAGGCAGAGGCAGGCAGATCTCTGTGAGTTTGAGGCCAGCCTGGTCTACACAGTGAGCTCTTGGGCAGCCAGGGCCACATAAAAGTTCCCTTATTAGAAATATACACACATACACACATGTAAAAAAATCACAAATCACATGCCTTTATTTGGAATCTGAATATTTGCTGGTATATGCATGTTCAACTATATGTAACCTGTATGCACAAGCATGCATTCATTTGATCAGAAATAGAGACAGAATACCTTTGTGTAAAACCTTAGTAAATTACATCTATTTGATGATCATATATATACAATCCTAGAGGAAGTTGTAAACCAAAGCCTGGTAGCATCTTCACCATCACTCTCAGAATGTATTATTTATCACTGAATGTTGAGACAAAAGAAGGGATCTGGTCATCTGATTATACCCAATTAAGAAATATTTCTGAAGGGAGAGAATGAATGCTCAATTGAAGACTACCAAATACTTCAGAACTTGGAATTTTCAAAGGGAAAAAAGACTTCTGAGTGAATCACTTGGTCACTAGACCTACTCCAGCTTTATGTCCATTAGATATCAGGCACTGTTTAAGATATCTAAACTGATAGTCTAAAAGAAGCAAAGTAGAGAGACACAGTCAAATTCAAATATGAAATAATGAATAATTTTATAATGCAAAACAAGTTGAGTGCACTACAGTGTACTAAATTTAATGAGGTGTTTTAGTATGATGAAGTATTTTTCACCTCAAAATGATCGTTAGGATACTCTCATTGAATACTTGTCATATACTTGTAATTTTTAGAGATCATCTGAAATTCAAATTTAAGAAAACACTTTGCATTTTGTCTACTACATTTCAAAAGCTCTGCCTTGATATAGTTGTTGGCTGTTCAGGTTGGTCATTTGCAATTGTGAAATAGCCATGTTTTCATAAGTTTCTTTACTCTGCAAATTATTTCCATTGAAAACTGGACTATAGAAAAGCCAGGAAATTGAATCAAGTATTGACTGTAACCTAATTAGGTAATAGTCGCTTCTTTAGAAGAAAGAATGTCTTTGTACTTAAGATGTCTTCCAGAAGCAATTCTCATTTTATAGGAACTATGAATTAATTTTGCATTGTGAGAATAGATTTATCTTAAGTTTTTCACTTTACAAATTTTGTTCCCATCTGAAGACTAATTTTTTTTTTTTTTTTTTGGTTTTTCGAGACAGGGTTTCTCTTTAGCTTTGGAGCCTGTCCTGGAACTAGCTCATGTAGACCAGGCTGGCCTCGAACTCACAGAGATCCTCCTGCCTCTGTCTCCCAAGTGCTGGGATTAAAGGCGTGCGCCACCACCGCCCAGCCTGAAGACTAATTTTACTTCCTGCAGTGTAGTCGGATATTTTGTTTGAATTTGTCCTAATAATTGCTTTCTGTTCCCTCTGATGCACCTGGTCTTTACATCTTTGTTTCTCATGGGTCTTGGGAATGTAGGAGGCAGCCCAAGTCCTTTCAGGGTCTCCCTGAGAGCTCTAAGATGAGAGGTAATTATCCCTGGGTTCATCTGAAGAAGACAGAATCATGCTTGAGAGGAAAACCGAACATGTTACATACTTGCTATTTTAGTATCATATCATGGTTCAGAATAAATAATTCAGTTTAAACTTATGAGATTCCAAGTATATAATTCAATGATAACATTGTATCAATGAACACGAATGGCAGGAATCCTTTCTTCCCTGTCAGGGACATTTGGTATCCTAGGGGATTCAGATAACTCAATTTTATAGTTTGAACTGGCAAAAAAAGTTTGTGTGGCAAAAATGTCAGGTGATGGTCGTATACCTCTTTAATTCCAGTACTTGGGAGGCAGAGGCAGGCAGGAACTATAGCCTGACATGCCATCAACAGAAATCTAGTTCCTACACTTTTGGAAGCTGTGGTCCAGGGTCAGGGAATGGTGAGGCCCAATTAATATCTGACTTCTTGCTGAAACCTAGCATATCAATGGGTAGGGACACTCTCCAGAACCTCATCGGTAAGGTCACTAATCTCATTTGGGAAGATTCCATCCTCATGATGTAACCACCTCCCAAAGAAACCTCTAAAATCCCCACTTGAGGATTGGATCACAGAACATAAATTTACAGGGAACAGCAGGCCTCTCAAGTATTTGGTCTGTTATGATACCTTATTGATGGATATGCTCATTCTTTGCATGTTTTTAAAATTAAGGTATTAAGACTCTTTCAAAGCCTTTCTTTATCACAAACTAAAGTTTTGTTTATTTAACCAATCTTCTGTAGAAAATTATTTTAATTTTTTTCACTGGATTTTAAATTTTAGAAAAGTTTAAGCTCAGATTGGGTGATTGAGTATAAAGTTCAGAGTTCACACACATTTCTTACACCCAGAGCTGCACAAACTCCCATTATCACCATCGCAGTGGTACATGTGCCATGGGAAATGGATTTGCACAAACTAATCATTATTATTTCAAATATGTAGCTTATATTAGGCTTACTCTCAGAGTTGTACATGCTATAGATTTTGGCGAAACTTTAACTATGTGCAATGGATTTATTCATAGATAAGTGGAAAGATTATATATATATGTATATATATATATTTGGACACACATATATATGGAGAGATGTGCAGATATTGATAATACAGTATCAGGTTGTCTTCTTTCTAGTAACAGCTTTTCTTACGTTTACTTCCAGTCTTCATAGCTTGATAGCCCATTCTGCTAGTACTGAATAATATTATATTGTCTATATGTGCTAAAGTTCATTTGTCCATTTACCCACTGAAGAGCGTCATGGTTTCCCTTCTTGCAGTTATCAGCCAAATAAGCATCTGGATGCAGTCTTTTGTGTGGGTATAAAGTTTCAACCCATCTGAGAAAATGCCATGGAGAATGATTAGTTGCTGGATCATCTAATTGTGTGTTTACTTTTATAAATATCTGCCAAATTGTCTTCTAAAAATGGCCTTCTGTTTTCATTAGAAATGAATTATAGTTCTGGTTATTCTGTATGCTTACCAGAACTTGGTGGTGCCAACGTTCTAGATGTTGACTTTTGTTAATGGGTAGATAGTAGTTCTTAATCACTGTTTCAATTTAAATTTTTGTAATGGCACGTGAAACTGAAATAATAGAAAAAGTAAAATGAGTTTCTGCGTATGCAGCATCCAGGTTTTCCAAATAATTTTGCATTTCCTATTATTCCTGCCTTTTTTTCTTCTACATCTATATGTAAAACCTATGTGTAAAAAACCCTGCAAGTCATGAAAACTGTGACATCAACTCCTCTTTGAGAAATTTTGCTTTTGTCACTTCTTGTTCCTTGTAGAATATTGAACTAAAAGCCTAACTAATGATCACTTAAGAGAAGAATTGGTAGTCACCAAGAGCCATCTTATGCTTTCTAAGAATAATAATCCGTGCTGTATTTGTGACATATTTATTCTCAGCTCTAAGTCTCTCATCCCCACTCCCCACTCCCCACTCCCCTTGTTTCTTGCTGACTGTTTTCAGTGCTCTGCCGTTATTCTTTTTGTGTACTTTAGCCCATGCTCAGTTTCAGTGCAAATTCCTAAAGCCAGCATCGAGTGTGGACTACACATGAATAGATAGGAATCTCTACCAGTTGGTGTTTCCAAATATGACATATCAAAAACATACCAATTATTTTACTTATAGTAGAAATGTTTTTGGCAAGGCTTGGGTTAGCCTTTGGTGTGCTGTATTAATCGTTAGTTGTAATGGGGTGATTATTTTATCAATTGTATATTTAGAGAGGAAGAGCAGTTCCTCTACACTGTGTTGGCTGTAAGCTAGTGACCATCTTTACATCTTGCTCTCTTCTGCTCATTCCATCTGACCTGTGGAGATGATGGAGCAACCATATTCTCCCCACCAGCTTAACTTAAACATTGCTTGCTATATAAGCCTTAGAAAATTGGCCAAGGTATCTGAGAATAGAAAGAAAGTATAAAATGTTTTGAGAATCAGCAAATAATCATAAGATTGGGATAAAGTATTCTTATTTAAGAATTTCTCACAAATAGCTCTCCAAAAGCATAACCGAATTTTAATTAAACATAACTTACAAGTACTATAAATGACCCACTATATATGTCCATATGTGAGTTTGTATATTTTGTTCTTAGCTACCATCCCACTTTAGCTTCTCAAGTTCTGGACTTACAAACGTGTGACAGCATTATCTGGCTATCCACCATGCTTTTCATTACATTTAAACTATTACTGAGCTGGTATTCTAAACAAAATGTTATCAGTTTACAACTGCCATCCACTTATTTGACTTAGAGATCCAAGGCAAATAGTTTCCATACATTTAGGGAAAAAACTTGTGTTTTCCTTCAGTTCTACAGTGAGGTCCTCCTGCTTCCACTAAATTCTGATTCCTCTTTATCTAAACCGTCTAAGGTAGTGTCAGGGATCTTGCAATCCTTTTCCACTCCTATGCCTATTGATTTTTCTCAACAAATTATTAAAATATTTTACCACTTAAATTTTTTCTCTTATATCTCATCATGTCTCATTATAATTAGGGTTACAGAGGGACCTTCTTTCACAGTTTTCTTATAATAACGGAGTGTAATTATTTTGTCTACTTTTTTAGTTTCTGATGCTCCTCAAACCCCTGAAATTGGATCTCTGCCTTCATGTCATTTACAGTTACCTTGAAAAGGTGTCTTAGTAACTGTTCTGTTTCTGTTAAGAGACACCCTGGCCAAAGCAACTTTTACAGAAGAAATCATTTAATCGGAAGCTTCCTTACAGTTTCAGAGGTTTAATCCATTATTGTGGTAGGGAGCATAGCAGCATATAAGCAGGTGCTGAAGCAGTAGCTAAGATTTACATTATGATCTGTAAGCAGGGAGAGAGAGAGCCTAGGTCTGAGATAGGATTTTGAAACATCAAAGCCCACCCCCAGTGACACATTTTCTCTAACAAGGCTACACCTCTTAATCCTTCTAATCATTTCAAATATACCACTCTTTGGTATGAGCCTATGGGGGGCACTCTTATTCAAACTACCACAAAACATAAAAACATGACTTCCTAATGTATTTGAATGTGCTGTGCTCATGAAGCTAAACATCTCATTTTCTCAAGTCTGATGCCTTCTGTGATACAGAACCTTGAAAGTCATCTGCCCTCTTCCCCATTACCTCTACCTCATCAGTGGTCAGATTGACAGATCACTCCTCAACTGTATTCTGCTGTTAACATCATTTCTATATAATCAATTGGCCTGACTTATGCTCAGTGTTTAGTAAATACTCAAATATATGTACTCATCTGCCCAAGAAGGGAAGCTTTCAATCCAGTGTTGCTTGCCTCTTCGCTTGCCTGATTATAGTTAAGTTCAAGTCAGTATTTTAGATGTTTCTGTTACTTTCTTTCTGCACTCTAATTGGCACCCCTAGACGGTGAACATTTCTCTTCTCTTGGATTACTTGATTTCCTTGGTGAGGATAGTAGACAAACTGTTCATAATCCATTTGTCTTGGCTTGTAACTTAGTCTCAAGTTTGCAGTTCCTCAAATCATAACATGCACGAGCGGGCCTAATCCACCTTTAAGGTAAAATGATATGTCTCCTCTGCACACAGGGGTCCAATCAAATCTGGGGCTTTTTTACTTTCTTTGAAGATCCAAGCACCAGTACTGTGACATATTTATTTACATTTTTAACATCTTTATAAACTTTTTGGTTTGAAAACTCACGTTTTTAAGCATTCAGAAGCATTTCTATTTCTGGGACTCAGTAAAAACCCTGGCATTGCCTCTAACCATTTTCCTTAAGTATCTGCTGCTACTACATTATTTCTAGCTAGCTTCTCCTGTTCCTAAAAATAGGAAGAGAAGCTGAGGAAGTCTACTGTTCTGGGGAACTCACTTATCACTCCCATAAGAAATAGGAAATCTCCTATTGAGATGCTGGCATTAAGCAGAGCACCCCAGCATTACCAACCTTCTGGTTTATATCCTTCAATCACAAGAGAAATATTTGATGAGCAAGGAGTCAATGAGTGTGTAATCCTCACAGGAGACCTTTGAAGTGGGAACCATTGCCACCTTCCCAATGTCACGAGAAAATAGAGGCAAATGATATGCCATAAGTTATGGACCTGTCTATATTTCTTATTTGCAGACATCTGCGGGATTCAGCACTAAGAAATTCCTTCTCAAACTTTAACCAGGTGCCTTTTATACTTGAAATTTGTCCTCCTTTGCTCCCCAAGATATAGTACACTTAGAAAAGTTGGCCCAGAGTCAAATATGAGTAATATAAATGGTGTGTGATATGAGAAGTAAACACCGTCCAAAAAATTCAGATATGCTTTCTGCCCAAATAAGACGATTATTGTCCTGAGAGGAATTTCCAGCTTGTGTTTCTAGTTGGTTATTCAACTGGAGGCATTTTGTAGCATAATCCCTGAAAGAATCCAAAATATACGAGAATAGGGCCGAGGTGCCACCACCCCCGGGAATTATGGGATGGTGCAGGCATTGATCAAAGCTCTGCTTCATGGCTGACGCTGGGCTGGAAGCAAACAAAGGAATCTATCATTGACACCCAAGTGACTTTAAAGGGTCCAGCTTTGGAGGACTATTCCTCTTCTGACTCAATTACGAGTGAGTGTTCTTTCTGTATGACTTTGCTGCATAGCACATTGTGTAGCTCTAAAGTTTACCCAAACCTCAGGAAGGCTGTGAGGGAATCACACTGCAGACAGGAAGCCGGAACATGATGTTCAGTATCAATATGCCTTTAGTAGCTTTATAGGGAGAGTCTTCAATTTGATGACTGCTTCCTTAGTGTCTAGCCAAACATTATCCAGCCTTACAATTTGTTCTATTGATTTTTTTCAGTACTATCTAGTAGTAGAGATTCTATACACAATGGAAGAAAAATGTATTTCTGTCTGGGAGGAGTTTAAAAATCAGAGAATGTTTTAATTATACAACAACTTAGCACTAAATAGGACAACTGATTACTAGTTAGGATTTGGTTTCAGAATCTCCTCTTCCAATGAAGACATTGCTTTTAACTTTTCAAGCCAAAAGACCCTAAAAGTCCTCTCTTCAAAATTTTTTAAATTTATGTTTTATATGGGTTTTATGCTCTTGTGTATGTGACTGCCTACAGAAGACAGGAAAGGGCATCAGATCCCCTGGTACTGGAGTTAGACACAATTGTAAATCGCCTTTTGTGGTTGCTGGGAACCAAATCTTGGTTGTCTGCAAGAGCATCCAGTGTGTCAATGACCAAGGCATCTCTCCAGTCCCTACAGGTTTTATAACTAAAGACCAGCCTCTACATGATCAATTCTCTCTGTCAGATTAGTCGAACAAATCTTGGGAAGTCTCCCACTATGAAATCAAAATTACTCCAGAGAGAGTCATGTCTTGATAAATAACAAGGGCTAAAAACAAAGGAATAAAAAATTAAAATGTGACACCATCAGTGAACAAAAAAAAAGACTGTAAGAAAATGGCTTTTAGGATTTTCACTTAAAGAAAGGAAAAATTGGGTAAAGAAATGGCTTAGTGGTTAAGAGCACTTGTTTTCAAAGAGGACCTGGGTTCAATTCCCAACATTCACATGGCAGCTTATGACTCTGTAAATTCTAGGGGATTTGGCATTCTCTTCTGACCGCCACTTGGATAAGGTGCATAGACATATGTGGGGAACAATAACGCTTGTACACATAAAATAAATATTAAATCTTTTGAAAAGATAAGCAATGAATTAAAATATGGATGATGCTATAAATAAACTATAAAGAATAAATTGAACAACATTGTTGTAATATGGAGCGGCGGGGCTACATCCCCAAACACCCCAGCCGCCTGCCCGGCTCGGCTAGCTTATGCCCCAAATAATTACACGGACACTGTATTCTTTTAAACACTGCTCTGGCCCATTTCTAATCATCTGTGTAGCGCCCCTAGGTGCGCTTACCGGGAAGATTCTAGCCTAAGTCCATCCTGGGTCGGAGCTTCTTAGCGTGCGTCTTCCCTGGAGCAGGTAGCATGGCGTCTCTCTGAAGGCGTCTGCTCTGGAGAGGAGAGCTGTCGAGTCTGAGCTCACTTCCTCTTCCTCCCAGCGTTCTGTTCTGTTTCCTCCACCCACCTAAGGGTGGGCCTATCAAATGGGCCTAGCAGTTTCTTTTATTGCTTAACCAATGAAATCAACAAATTGATATATGACACTCCCCCATCACAACATGACTATGTTAAAAGAATAAGTAATAATCCAATAATAGAAACAAGATACATAAATATGATATCCACAAGACACAGAAATGGCAAAAGATAGGAAGAACAACTTGCAAAACCCATATGAAACAAAACTGTAAAATGCCCTATGCTAAGATAAGGTTTTAAAGAATCTGACGGTGATAGCAGAACCAGTCAACTCTTGTGTTCCCAGCTTGCTTTCTTCTCCCAGGTGTGGAAGGTCACTAAACCCCTTCTGAACATTTCTGAACCCTTGCAGGGAAGCAGCTCATAGCAAAAGTGGCATTTCTTCTTTAATGTCTACTAGCTCCATTCACTGTATTTCACTCACTTTAGTATCTTCCAAATGCTACACGTGGGGCATCATTTCCCCCATTTTACAGGTGTTCCCCAATACTTAAGAGTTTGGCATTGTTAGACAGAAAGATGTGATAGTCACATTGGTACTCAATCCTCAATTCCTATGATTGCACAGTATCATCTTGTTATAGCTAGTCAGCAAGGGGAAGTCATCTTGTCATAGGTATCCAGCACTGGAAATCATCTTTCCTACCCGGTACTCAGGTCTGCCAATAGCATCTAGGGAGTACCCGCCACACAAGCTGGTTTAACATTTCATGCTAGTTCGTCTTCCAGTGAAACTGGTTCTTCCTAGCACGTATGCTTAGGTAGCTTTCAGACAGGTCAACCTGAAAATTATAATTGGAAGCTTAACCAAGCTTCTTTAACAGCATGAAGGGATGCCTCCAAATGAAGGCAAGCTAAAATGACAAAAGGCAATATGAGATAATGCACACATCCATCAGGGTGGGCTAGCTTCTGTTGCAATGATAGGGAAAATTGGATTTACGTCAATTTCTTCTTCACTCGATGCCTGTGGTGGATTTAATTGACTGGTTCTCTAGGGTAGCTAGCTGCCTGGCAGGTGGTTGGTCAGCAGTCTGCAGAGCTCTAAGTATTGGGATAGCTTCTTTTCAGCATGAGTTTTCACAGTTTCTGGGAAAGAGAGAGCTGGCCAGCCTCGCACTGACAACTTAACTTTCTCCACACAGAGAAGAGATATCTATATATGCAACCTTCCCCTTCTCAGCATGTCTATAAGGAGACGAAAAACAAATATGAATGGTGGTAAAGTAATCCACTCTTGGGGTGGGTAAACAGAGGGAGAAAGGGATGGAGCAGGGGAATGAGAAAAGAAAATGAAAGAACACGCACAAACCTGGAATCACCATTGAATACTGTATTAGGGTGGTGTAATGATTTGGCTATTTTACCATCTTTCCTCAGGGTTTTCATGCTAAAAGTTATTTTAAGATCTTCGTATCAGAGATGCAACAGTACAGGAAACATTAGCCCCTGCCTTCCACTGGTCTCAGAGCTTTTGCTCCCTTTCTGAGGCTGTCTGCAGGAGACTGAGGAGAGAGAATGAGTAAGCGCACAGTGATGGGAGAGGGCAGCAATATCACAGACTGCAAGAGCAAGTCTCTTCTGAGGCTTTCTTCCTTTAACCGTCTGTGGAAAGAAAAATGTCGAGTGGGTGTATGTGCTTTAAAATTATGACGTCGTGGACTTTCATCTGCTTGTATTTACAGCAGCCAGTGCTTCTACTATGAAACAATTTTACCATTTTAAATTTGGGTTGCATTCTCTTTTTTTCCCACTGACAGAGGATAGATTTAAAAAGAAATAGTGTTGGAAGATCCTGAAAAACAATAAGGTTCTTCAACTCTGCTCACAGGCATGCTTTTCCTTGTTGTAACTAGATTACATGTAATCTAGGCTAGATTTACAATGGAATTGATACCAGATGGTATTCTACATGCTCCCAAGGGAGAGAGGTAAACAGCAACCCAGCTACAAACCCTTCCATTTATAATGGTGACCTGCTTGCAAGATGCACTAGGGCAAGGGCAGGGTGAAGCTTGTGGGCACAGTCAACCACTGTCTGATTGGAACTAAGGCACATTCCATGAGATGGAACCCATGCCTGACACTGCTTCAGTAGCCAAAACCCTGAGACCAGATAGTCCAAGGACCTAAAGGAAAGCCAAATACTACCGTTCTGCTAAAGGAATACAGCCACAAAATGACTCCTCACACTATTCTACTATACTCACAGACCAGTGTCTTGCTCAGACGTCATCAGAAAAGCTTCCTCCTGCAGCAGATGAGAATAAATACAGACTCACAGCTGGACAATGTGTGGAGTGAAAGACTTTGTAACACTCCATCCTGAGTGGGGATGTCTCCATTAATTCTCTCCCATCACAGCTCATGGAACCCTTTGGAAGAGGAAGCAAAAAGATTCTCAGAGCTAGAGGGGATGGGGAGCACCAAGGAAACAAGGTGTCTGAATCACAGCAAGATCAATGTGCATATGAACTCACAGAGACCTTGGCAGTATACGCAAGGTCTGCTGCACAGGACTGGACCTGACGGGGTCCCAGGGTTGAGAGAGGAAGTGAACACGAGCCCACATCTCCTACCCAGAAACTATGCCTGGTTGATAACCACTCACAAAAGAAAAATTAGTTTTCTCTAATGGGGTCTCACTTGGTATACAAACCACTCTTAAGGGCAGGCCTCATGCCCAGGGGTAGATGGCCAGCATAAAATGAACTCAATGATATTTTGTGTTTGTTTCTTGTCACATAATGATTTATTTGTCTAGGCATTTATTTTCTTCCTTCTCCTTTCCTCCTCATTCTTTCCTTTCTCCCTTCTTCTTTCCTTCCTCCTTCCTTCATCCTACCCTCCTCTCCCTCTCTATGTCTCTTCCTTCCCCCACAGGTATTTCTCATATATATCATGGCTTCTGATTTTACACTTGTAGGGGATTTCCGTATGTGCCAATGTGTGTGTCTCTACGTCTATATGTGCTTCTTGTGGGTTTTCTTTGGCTCTTTGTTTTTCTGTTTGTTTTGTTCTGTTCTGGTTTGTTTGTTTTTATTTTATCTTATTTTATTCTTTTAATAAATATTTCTATTAGTTTCCTAATGAGAGATCAATAAAGGATGTGGATTTGGATGTGTGGAGAGATGGGGAGGATCTCTGGGGAGTTGGGCGAGGGGGAACCATAATCCGAATATATTGTATGAAGTAAATCTATTTTCAATAAAAAAGAAAAAGAGATAAAACTGAACTGAATTGGAGTTCCAAATTTTTAATGTGCTCATGACAGGTATTGAAGAATATGTGCACATAGTGCTAAAAATTCAAGGGAGATAAGTTTTCCTACTAAGAATTCTTGACTGTGCATGCCTATGCTCATTCGGTATTGTACCTTGGTCAGCCAGCAAATTTTCCAAGTATTAGTATTCAGTAGAATTTAATCTAATAAGTCTCCTCCTACAATATGATATGGATTGTTCCCCAATACCAACACTGCCCTCTCTAATCTTTACAGTAGAAACAAATACCTTGGGCGTGAGCCATTAATCTTAATTGAATTTCCTAATCTCTTAAGCACCCCAACTCCTCTGTGGCGGGAGTAGACCACAGACGTCTGAGATGATGTCATCTTCATTCTTGCCACTTCTCTGGCTGGCTGTGCCTTTGTGGTACTCAAGCCTGACTCTTGAGTGACGGGCAAAGGTGCACATTCTGTAAGTCTGAGGTTCATGGAGCAACACTTCGTCTGCGCAGAGATACAGTGGTACATTACCTTCTAGCTGACCCATGGGAATCCCTCTTGGGTAAAGTCCTACCAAGGTGACAAGTGTCTTACCATCTTCGGCTTGCTCATCACTTATGTACAAGTCACATATTTTTGAGAGCAAAAAAAAGTGACCCCATTACAGATTTCCTCACTTCCATATTTCCAACCTGTTAATATGTCTTGTGATCTGGCAAACGTTAAGGTTGAAGAGGAATTAAGGTTTGCTGACTAGCTGTCCTGAAATTACACAAATTTTTCTGATTATCTGAGTGGGCTTGTGTAATCATAAGTATCTTAAAGGTCATAGAGGGATTCAGAAGATGGGTCAGATTGGTGATGTGATGTGAAGTAAGGACGCCCACAGCTAGAACAGACAAAGATACGAATTGTCTCCTAAAGCCGCTACAAGGGAAAGCATCTCCTCTTCCCATTTCAATGTTTGACTCCTTTCTCTATTACTAACATATCTAAGCCTGCACAGGGGTACAGCCCTGGAGCTGGGAGACTATGATGGGAGAATGTAAAGCTCTTATCACAAGAGCCTGTTTCAATGCATAAAACCAAAACCAGAATATAAAGTGTCACTGCCTTGGTGTTGGATTGGTTTGGGTTGGGGTTGATTTTAGAATTGGAAAAGTACCTTTAGTTTGCAAGTTATTGTGGTTGTCAAGTCTGTTAATGAGACTTGAAAAAGCCAGTGGAGTTCCTAATACCCCTCTCTCCTCCTTCTCTCTCTTCCTCCTTTCATTCACTTGAATCTTCTCACCTGTACATTCTTAGTCCATAAAATGCTTTTAAATATTTCTTTGATAGTATCTTGCTCTTCATTTCCATTTCCACTGTATTCTGAGTCTCTGAATATTGGGCTTCTGTGACCTTCTAATTTGTTTATTTTTTTCTTACCCATTTTTTTCTCTTGTTTTCTGGAAGACTTTTGTTATGGTTTGGATAAAAATGGCCCACATAGGTCCATAGGAAGCTGCACTATTGGGAGGTGTGGCCTTTGTTGGAATAGTTGTGGCATTGTTGAAGGAAGTGTTCCTCAATTTTCTTCCTGCTGCCTAAGGATCAATTTGTAGAACTCTCAGCTCCTTCTCCAGCACCATGTCTGCTTGCATGCATGACATGCAAGACCATAATGGACTAACCCTCTGAAGCTATAAGCCAGCCCCAAATAAATGTTTTCCTTTACAAGAGTTGGTCATGGTGTCTCTTCCCAACAGTAAAACCCAAGACAGCTTTTCTCAACTGTGTTGCCACACTTCTATGAGGGTCTTCTTACCACAGTTCTGACTCTTAAGAGCTCCTCTGTTCTCTGTGGACTTTAAAAATAGTGTCCTATGCTTTTTCATTCACAGTCCTGCTGGCCTTGGTGAGCTCCCAATAGATCAGCTCCACTGTCTCAGTGGGTGGGTGCACCCCTCGCGGTCCTGACTTACTTGCTCATGTTCTCCCTCCTTCTGCTCCTCATTGGGACCTTGGGAGCTCAGTCCAGTGCTCCAGTGTGGGTCTCTGTCTCTATCTCCATCCATCACCAGATGAAGGTTCTATGGTGATATGCAAGATATTAGTCAGTATTGCTATAGGATAGGGTCATTTCAGGTTCCCTATCTTCAGCTGCCCAAGGAACTAACTGGGGACATCGCCTTGGGCTCCTTAATGTGCTGGCTTTGTGGGAGCCTAGCCAGTTTGGATGTTCACCTTCCTAGATATGGACGGAATGGGGAGGACCTAGGACTTACCACAGTGCAGGGAACCCTGACTGCTCTTTGGATTGGAGAGGGAGGGGGAGAGGAGTGAGGGAGGGGGAGAAGGGTGGGAGGAGGGGGAGGGAAATGGGAGGCTGGGAGGAGGCGGAAACTTGTTTTTTTTTCCTTTTCTCAATAAAAAAAATAGTGTCCTATTCTACATGCATGAGTGAAGTTATATGTTACTGTTCTAATTGGGGAGACATTTCCTCTCAGCTGGGTTGGGGAATAAGTAGTCATCTGGCAGAACTGGGGGAAAATACCTAGGGGGTCTAGCTTCTTCTTAAATAGGCTTGAACCCATCTGTTGTGTCTTTAATTTTAAGTTTCTTTCACATGGTTGGAACACTTAACATGAGCTCTCCCCTAATGCAGTTTTAAGTTTACCCCCCCCCACACACACACACAAAAAGATATGGTAGATTTTACCCATAAGGTGAATTACAGATACTTGCAACTTACTCATTGTCCTTCCATTATGGTCAATGACAAATTTTATTGTCTAATAACGACAATTCCATTTAATTATATTCTAGACACTTCATATTGATGGAATTGGGTAGTATTTGTCAGTGACCAACTTATGTCACTTAGTATAATGTTTCAAGTTTCACCCACGCTACTTTGGGTGGATGCCTAATTGCACTCCGTTCTTTGTATACTATTATTTTCTTTATGATACTGGTGATAAAACCCACAATCTTGTGCATGCTAGTCATGTACCCACATCCTGAGCTGCCCCCCATCCAGCCCCCAAATTTCTAAAGTACAAAAGATAAGGGACATTTATGGTGTTTTCTTCTTTTCTCTGTTGTGAATAACAACAGCATAAACACAGGAGTACATATATCTCATTTAAATTCTCTGGAATAAATATCCAGAACTATGATTTCTGAATCAAGTAGTGTTTAAAGTTCCAAGCATTTTTTTCAGAACTTTTCATAATCTTTTTGGTAGTGACCAAATTTCTTTGTATCCTCACAATGATATTTAAAGATTTTTTTTCTTCCACATCCTCCCCAAAATGTATGTCTTGATTTTTTTTCTATATATTCCAATAGATATGAACTGTATTCTCATTGAAGTTTTGGTTTTTATTTTTTTCTGTGGTTAATGATACTGGCTATCTTTTTCATATGCTTTTTTGTCATCTGTATATTTTCCTTGAAGATTTATCTATTCATACTCTTATGCCATTTTAAAATTGGGTTCTTAGTTTTACCAATAATCCATTGCTTTAAAAACTCCTGCTTTCCCATACTTCCAAAAGCCCTTGGTTCCCCAGGCAACCACAATGCTTTCCAGGCTCTGCCCCACCAACTGAGCTGCTCATTGGCTTTCTCTGATGCCAGTTAGGATCAGGCTAACTCAGGATTCTCTAAGGAGTGCACGTGTGTTATGATCAATCTACCATGTTCAGTGCCTTTATGCGTGAGATAGCAAACATAATCTAATGGATGAGTGACTTAGAATCCTGTTCTCTGTACTGGTCACTTCTTTGAAAAGGAAAGGCATGGGCAGAGAAAGAAAGCTTTTTCAGAACACACATTTTACTCTAAAGAACTGAGTATCAACTGCCTTTCCTCAATAGACAGTTCTAGAACCTTTTCTGCGGACACTTAGGAAGGGTTGATGTGGGAGCTAGTGAGAGGGCTCAGGAGGTGAAAGTACCTGCCACCCAGCCCAAGGAATAGAGTCCAACTCCAGATCCATGTGGGGGAGAGAGAGTCCACTCCTGCCAGTAGTTCTCTTCCCTCCACGCGAGCACAATACAATAAAGCAATTTTAAAAGTTCCATTCGATATTGCAAAGAGGTGTGAGGTAACCTTTAGAACGAAACATTTAAATTTGATCATTGACCTTGAGCTAAAAAGTCTAATATAACAAGGAAAATGCTATCCCATGCCCTACTGGATGCTGACTTACGTATTCCCCAAGAAAAGACTCTGCCCTCCCAACTAAAAATTTCTCTGAGAAATCAAAGAATTGAGAATTGCTGTCCTGTCTGTCCAACTCCTATGCCTTTGCCTTTTCATTACCTGTAATTACCAACTGTAAATTGAGAAACAAATTTATTTTGTTTTCCTCTTGGAAATGGGTGCGTGTCTTAAGGTTCTAATTATTCAGATTTAAGAGGGCATAGCTCTTCAGATGAACACACTGCTTGGTATATTTCCTAGCATGTGGTGCCATGTGATAAAGAATGGAGGTATTCAGTTGGAACTTGTAGAACAATGTATTAGACCATCAATCACATAAAGCACAGTTAGTATAGTTAGAAGAATTTCAGCTTTCCCTTCTTAATCGTCATATGTTCTATGGTTTTAAACAAGTAGTTTTAATATAATGTTTTATTATCCATTAATTTTATTTAATATACTGCGGTTCCATTCATCTTCCACTACTCCTTTCTAATTCATTTTAGATCCATCCCATCCTTTCCCACCCCTCCCAACTTTATGTATTTATTTATTTTAACTACCTACCAAGTCCAACTTGTGCTTTCTTTATACGCATGAGTGCAGAGTCATCTGCTTGAGAAGAGTCAACCCAGCAGGAACCACACCCTTGAAGAAACTGTCTCTCCCTCCAGATGCCATCAAGAGTTGGTAGCTCTCAAGCATAGGGATTTGTGAACACACATCTTTCCAAGCTAGAGTGCTGATTGTCCTGATTTTGTGTAGATCTTATGAAGGCAGATACAATTCATGTGAGCTCATGAATACAGCAGTTCTGTTGTATTCAGAAGACACTGGTTTGTTCCACTCTTCCCCGACCTTTGACTCTTACAATCTTGCCACCCTCTCTGCCACAACTGTCACTGAGCTTTGGGAAGTATGTGAGACAAATGTCTTATTTGTGGCTGAACATTCACCTGACACACGTTCGCTGTACTTTGATAAGTTCTACATCTCTGTTTTAATTACAGTCCACTGCACAAAGAAACCTCTTACTTAGGATAGCTGCATAAATATAAGGGGAGATATCTAGAGGACAGTTTAATATATTCATGTAATATTCAGAGTAATAGTAGTAAGTTCATCTCTGGGACTTGTGAATTTCCCAACCATGGGCTCTTGGCCAGATTTGTAGTACTTGGCATGTGTTGTCTTCTGTGAAGTGGGCTTTAAATCCCATCTGAAAATGGTTGTTTAACATATCTTGTTTTTTGGTCATTATTATATAAAACAAATAAATGAGTTTTAACAACTTGACCTCACACACATACATTATAAATGCATATAAACAGACATATTTACCTGTTAATGATATGCAAGCCTGTAACACCCCTTTGTTTTCTAATGCTCTCGTCCTATTTGAGTTGTGTGTGTTAGCCATGAGCATTTCATTCCTAGCCTTCATTTCTTTTATCTTTCTGAAATAAGTTCAAATACAACTATATTTTTCTATATGACAGAAAAAAGGACTTTTTGTTCTATTTAGTTTTGCATGAGGGCTTACTGTTATTTTCCTATCTCCTAACTTATGTACTGTTAGATTTTCCTCAGTAATGTGATTACCTAAAACAACTCAAAGCTAGGGAAATGATTCAGTAGCTAAGAGTACTGTCTATACAACCAAGAGGAACTGAATTAAAATCCCCAATCCCAGGCACCAGCTTAAAAGCAAGCTATGACCATCAGTACAGAGGGCCACCCCAGCACTGAGGGTCAGAGGCAGGTGAATCCCAGAAACTCACTGTTCTGGTCATCTTAACTGAGAGTTTTAGGTTTAACAAGAGGCCCGAACAAAAAACATGGTGGCAACAGAGGAAGACACCTAGCATTACCCTCTCCCTCGTACACAAATACATATAAGCCACACGTGAGCGTGAACACATGCACACAGTCACACGTACATGATTAGAAACAAACACTGAGAACTCTGCTTGTGCTTAGTGCCAAGAGTTGATTTTCATCACCACTGCTAGTCTCTCAGAGAGTGTGATGCTGGCAGAAGAGAGCTTTCATGCCAATCATGTCTCACACATATCTACCATCAATATTTATATTATCATTTTTGTACAGAACTTGAAGTTGGATAGCGTTTAATTTCTAAAAGCTCACAAGACCATGGAAACATAAGTAAAGCTCTGCTGTACTGCTATGAATTTTTTTCAGTTATATTAGGTGGTCATTTGACAAGGTGAAACTTCAGTCTTTGAGGTGACGATGTCTAAATTTTGTGGAGAGTCAGTCAGGGAAGAAGCCCGCTGAGAAGCAGTACTGCCTTCACCTGTAATTGAGCCATTCACACTGAAGATAATGAAGGAATGAATACAGGGTGCAGAGTGGTATCAATTCACGATTTTTTCTTCAAGGGCAGCAGCTAGGATGTTATAGCTACAGTTTCATTATGTGGGCTTTGACACGCAGAGACTTAGCCAGACTTTGACTCTGTTATTTGCTAGTCATCTGGGTAACTTCCCTAATTTTGAGTTGGTTCACTGATAAAATGAAGACTAAAAATTTTTTGGCTCTTAATGTTTGTATCTTTTTAAAATTTCAACGTGTCATCAAAAGCCAGTAATATGAGTGTGTATTACTTTCTATAGAAGAGTGGATGACACAGTCTTACAGGATATTTTTTCACAGTATCTGACAATAAGTGTTCAGTAACCAGTGGCTTCATTCCTTACCCTAGAGACAACATTGTTCAGTAATGAGCAGCGCTACAAGACATCACACAATTTCAGCAAGACAGCTACGTCTTGAGTCAGGCACTGCACATAAAGTAAGATAGCTATAAAGTTCTGTTCTTTGTAAATAAAATGTACTGATTCGATCTTATAATCTTTGATTAAATTATAGTTTTAAAATACACTCTTCAGGTTAGAATTAAAAGCAGTATTTTTCTGTTTAAAGGATAATAAACATTAAAAAATTATAAAAGTCACCTCTAGATGATGATATCCTTTGATAATAAATATTATATTTGATATATTTTTTCCTTTAGTCTGTGGATGCTCATGAAAACATACTCCTGTGTTTGTATATGTATAATCATTTATAGACTTCAGAGTTTTATGGAATTTGATGTTTGTAGTAGGGAGCACAGGCCCTTTGTTTGTCCAGGTCACCTTGCTAGCTTACACCCAAAATAATCACACAGAAATTGTAATTAAATTACTGCCTGGCCCATTAGCTCTAGTCTCTTATTGGCTAACTTTCACATCTTGATTAACCCATTTCTATTAAATCTGTGTATCTCCACGTGACTGTGGCTTACTGGCAAGATTCGAACCTACGTCTGTCTCAGGCCGGACATTCATGCCGTGTGCCACACTTCCCTTCTTCCCAGCATTCTGTTCTGTCTACTCCACCCACCTAAGGGCTGCCCAATTGAAAGGCCAAGGCAGTTTCTTTATTTAACCAATGAAAGCAACACAAATACAGAAGGACCTCCTACTCCAGATGTCTACCTATAGCTTTCTTTTTTTCTTAAAGACTTCTGTCTGGTTTAGAATTTATGAGAGAAACTGTCATTTTCTCTCTGTGCTTTCTGTCATTTGGGAGTTCCTTGAGTTTGTGGTATACAGCAGGACGCCATGGTAATGTGCAGTTGGCATAAGTTTGGTACATACCATCATCCTGAAAGTTAAAAGGCCCACCACAGGGATCAGTACCACTTTACAGGACAGCTCTGTTGCCCCTGCAAGCCTGCTCTCTGTTCAGTTGTCACTGTATTTATTGTGGCTAATTCCTTTTTAAACAAAAGCAAGATAAGGTGTATGCTTTTATTCCATCCATTTCTCTTCATTATAAAAACAGTTTATTTCTAAAATTGCCAAGAAGATATTGATAAAACCAACAAAGCACTGATTAACAAGGAAAATGAAACATTGCAATATATCTAACTATCCCTTCTTTACACCCTTTTCTAGAGTATATACACATTTTCAGAATTACAATCATGTTTCCAAGTTTTACTCTACTATAAATAATATTCCAGTAGAAATCCACATGCATAAAGATATCTTTAAAAGTATTTTTCTCCTTGTCGTAAATGAATCAAAATAAGATTATAAGCTGAAGGCCATGCTGTGCTTTAAGAAATATTTTATGCTGGGTTTTATGGGGTTTTGTTGTGAGAAGATGTCTAAAAAATTCCATTTGTGTGTGGAGAGCAGACAAATGGATGTAGATACAAACTGTAGAAATTTAAATTATCTTTTGAAACTAGGGAGCAATTGTTTCTGTTCTAATTTTCTCCAAAGGTTTCTAAATTAAGATATCTTCCTGTGGGATGATATTAATCAAGGAGGTGGAGATTTGGGGAACTCTCCTCCCTTTAATGGAAGTTAAAGAATGGAGCTCCAACCTGGTATATATATATCCTAGAAAGGAAAGACACTGCCACTAAAAATAATAAGCTTTTAACGTAAAATAAAAAATAAAAAAACCAAAACTTATTCAACCATTAAATGTCAAATTTTCTCAGTAGATTTCAGCACAGTAATTTAAAACAATAGGCCATTGTCTTTGGGTTCTACTGCTATCCTAGAACAGCATGACCAAAAGCAACTTGGGGATAATGAATTTCTTTCAGCTTATGATTCCAGGCAATAGTCCATCACTGAGGGAGGTCAAGGCAGGAGGCTGGATGAAGGAACGGAAGCAGAAGCCACGAGGGAATTGTGCTTACTGTTTGCCTCTCATGGCTTGCTAACCTTGCTTTGTTACAGCACCTAGGATGACCAGCTTAGGGTTGGTACCACTCAGAGTGGACTTGGCACTCTCATTTCATTCCTCAGTCAAGTAAACATCCATAGGCCAATATGGTGGGGCATGTCTTGATTGAGGTTCCCTTTTCCCAAATGAGACACAGACTTATGTCAAGGTGACAAAACACCTGTCGGGCCAGCCAGCAAGGAAGACAAAGCCCAGGACTGTGCTGTGCCTCCTACCCAACCTTTGGGGAGCACAGCTTAAGGGTGGGGTTGGCTGTGTGTGCACCTAAGATCCTGTGCCCCAGTCAAAAGTGTCTGAAGACTAGGAGTGTTCTCACTAGAAAAGACAAATATCAGAAGCCACCTAAAGAGCACTTCTGTATTTCAATGGGTTTTAAATCCCCTGAAAATATTCTTTTTCTTTATTCATATAAAGGTTCTTGTTGAGTCATTTTAAGTCTTTTTTCATAAAATAACTTAGCCAACAAATATCTAAGGTAATATTAAAATTGGAAACTCACATAGGGACAATTATAGACTAGTTTGTGTAATCTCCAGCCCAGGTTAACCATTGGAAGGAAGATGTAGACCAAAAGCAAAAAGAAAGTGCTGCCTATTAATTTCAGAAGTGTTCATATAGTCATTCTCAGCTCAGATGAAAGGACTCATCATCCAAGTGTTCTGTACCTTGCACTGGACACCATGAAAGTGGGAGATATAGGTACCAAGAATTGTGAGTGATGTCTGTCCTTATCCCAATGGCTCCATTTCATGAATATTGATCGATATTAGCCGGCTGAACTACAGATGAAACACTATATGGACATATGTGCCTTTCACATTTTTGTTCTTTGTAAACACATATGGAGATGTTCATAAGTTTTTGTTCAATATATATATATATATATATATATACATATATATTTTTTTTAAATGAAGTGAGTGGTTGTTGGAGGCAGCTAAAATTCACTTTCTATTTATTATGGAACTGAGGATTTTTAATTAAAATTTCTTCATACGATATATTCTAATAATGTTTTGCCCTTGGCCCCTCTTAGAGTTTTTGTTTTTTACTAAGATCCACAATCTTTTACTTTTTAAGAAAAAAAAACAGATTATATTTCAGATATAACATTAGCTTTTACTTTATTATAAATAGAAATCTAAATAAAGAGTAAAAAGGGGAAATAAATCTTTCAGGATTTTAAATGATAATACAAATCCAATAAAATATACTTATCCATTTAAAAACGCACAGGTATTTAAAAGCATATGATCTCCTCTCTCTCTGAAAGCAGACTCAATTCCCAGGCAACGCTGTGGAGCAAGGCTAACACTTCCACATGTTTTATGAGGCAAGAGTTTCCCACAGGCAATGCCACCTAGTTTTTATTATCTACTTTTTTAATTTTTATTTTACTTTTGATTAAAACATAATTACATCATTCTTTCTCTCCTCACCCTAACTCCTCCACATCCCTTCCAGCCCCTCCTACCTCTCCCAAACTCATGACCTCTTTTTCTTTAATTATTATTGCCACATATTTATATTAATAAATATATAAATACAACCTGCTGAGTCTGTTTTGTGCTACTTGTATGTGTGTTTTTTAGGGCTTACCGTTTAGTACTGGATAAACCAATTAGGGAATTTATTCCTGGAGAGGACTATTTCTCCTTCACTCAGCAGTTGGTTTCTTCCCAGCAATTGCCAATAGTTCTTCATCTAGGAGTAGGACCCTGTAAGATTTCGTCCACCCACACTGGGACGTCAAGTAGTCTTGATATTGCTTAGGTCTTATTTACTCTTTCATATCATTGAGATTTGATGGGAATAGTTACCCTGTCATACCTAGAAGACACAAGTTCACAACAAAGTTCCTGTTCCTCTGGCTTGTACAATCTTTCTACCTCCTCTTCCCTGATCTTCTCTGAGTCTTAGATGTAGGGCTTGTGTTGTGGTTGTATCAGCTGGGACTGTGCTCCCCAAAGTCAGTTATTCTTTGTATTTTGACAAGTTGTTGATTTGGTTGTTTTTTATAATTGTCTCTGGGGCAAAAGAAAAAACCCAAACAAACAAAAAACAAACAACAACAACAACCACCACAAAAAGCTACTTTGATGAGGGGTGAGGGGTGAGATACTTCCTTCTGTGAGTATAAGGATAAGTATTTACAATGCAGTTAGGAATTACTTTGGTTTAGTGGCAGTTGTAGATTCTTCTCTAAAATCCATGACCTCACAGGACAAAGGTTGACTACATTTCCAGTACCGAGCTTGATTTCCTTGATCTTAAGTGGGCATTAAGTCCAATTAAACATTACTGATTATTATACCTTTAGTGATATCATGCCCTACTTGTCATTTTTGTAAATCATTGACTCTTTCATATTCTAGCTAACATACTGAATGTTTCCAAACTGCTCTTCAGGACAGGTGATTGCCAAAGTACGACAGAGATCTAGATTGTAGGTGAACAAGATGGCATAAATGTTAAAATGATTTTAACCTAAATTTCACAATACTAATTGTGTTTCAAAATAATGTCTTCAGCCAATTCTAAATAAGTTGAAGTCAGGTACCATTTAAGCTTAATATTACTGTAACATAAAATAATACTATACAAGTATTATATGTACAAGTATGAAAAGACATAGGTCTTATCCTCATTCCCAAAAGACATGTAATGTTTTTGGATATGTTTTTGGATATATCCTCAGCAAAATCATAAACTAATAAAAATCTATATTTTAGCATATGTTATCCTTACAAAACAAGAAATATGTATGGTTTTACATGTACAGAGAAAATGGTAATATGATTAAAAATTTTGATTGCTGTGATGGTTTGAATAAAAATGGCCCCAATAGGCTCATAGTGAGTGGCACTATTAGAAGGTGTGGCCTTTTTGAGGTAGGTGTGGCCTTATTAGAGAAAGTATAACACTGGGAGTGGACTTTAAGGTTTCAAATGCTTAGGCCAGATCAGGGTCACCCTCTCTTCCTGATACCTGCCAATCCAGGTATAGAATTCATGGATCTTCTCCAGCACCATATCTCCCTGCTTTCTGCTTTGCTTCTCTCCATGATGATAATTGACTAAACCTCTGAGCTGGAAGCCAGCACTAGTTAAATATTTTTATTTATGAGTTGCTGTGGACGTGGTGTCTCTTCACAACAATAGAAACCCTAACAAGGATAGCTGCTATAGGTCACTATAGTCAACACAAATAATAGTGAGAAGCCCCATATGGTAAAGTTATATTTTTACAGAGTAGCTGGTTTTTTAAATATTTATTCGGGACATTCTCAGTGCAATGCCTTGATTTAGATCATTAACATGTGCATTTTTTTTATAATGTGTCTCTTGAAAATTGGCTGTTTCATTTTTAAATAGCAGGCAGTATCCTTTCAATTTACTTAACTCCCCGTTTGGAAAACTATAATGAGATTTTAAATATCAGTTAATATAAAGGGTTTATCATGTCATGCTTTATTTTTAAACTATGTGGTGAACTAATGTAATAATTGATGTCAAGAGAAATTGTATTATTTCCATGCCAACTGTTCTCGAAGTTAAGTTACTCATTTATTTTTGGACTTGTTATTATCTCGGTTTTAATTATGTAGAATTAAAAGTGAGAGGAAGAAAATGAGGCATCCGTTACTGGAAGCACACTCTAAGGTTTCTGTCAATTATGGCATCATATTGATTCACTTTGATTGTGAGAGAAACTGGAGAACACGCCGAATGTGGCAATTCTTCTGTGTGGATTGGGAAATCACTGTAATTTAAAAATTTTTATACCTTCTATGTCATCGTGCAAAACATACCATCAAATCAGAAATTAAGTTATTACACTGCACTTTAGCCCAATTTGACAAGTTTTATGCTTCCGAACACAAAATTTGTATTTAAAATATTTTGTCATCATTGTATAATATAAGACTCTTAACGTTTTCACTGTAACGTAGAGTACAGAAAAGCGGTGTAGCTTGTGGGTCTGTAGATAGATAAGAAGGAATGGTATGTGTGTGTGCAGGCTTGTCTGTGTGTGTGCGCATGCGTGCACGTGTTGAGAAGGAGGCAAATACTACTGAGATCATGAAAGTCCTATTTTCCTATTTGGAATTAGCACTATTAGGGTAGCATAGTGTGAAATGGCTCATAAAGAATGTGGTAATGCAATACCCACGCAGAAAGAAAGTATTTTCATACTTGAAAATGATGGGCTACAACATTGGAGGTAGATATAAAACTCATGTTATGACTGGATCCTTCCCACACTCCAGTAAAGCAGGTGATATCTATCCAACAAAAGATCCAGGTCCAACAGAAATGACTAAAATTTATGACACCAAAGTAGATAACTTAAGAATGATATTCCAAATTTGAAAGATTTTGAGATACATTTGTCCATTGGCCTTGCAAAGACATTTTTTTTTATTTTGAACTTGTTTATAGAGACAGAGTTGTTAACAAGACATTATTCAGTACTGATGAACAACCAAAGGAAAATATTCCAGAGACCCTGGAATATGAATAGCATCATGAGTACAGTTTTGTAAAAGGTTTTCCAAAGTTTTATTTTGAATGACTACCAAACATCTGATGACTGAAAATGTAACTTCCAATAGGCAGAGATACAGGCGCCTTTCAAATTCTCCGTAGCTCAGTGTTGATTTATAGAGGACCACTGCTAAGACTCTGGGTGGTCCCATTTGATTCTGTGCACTGTGGGATCTGATTTTGTTACAGAAATGCAGTGGGATGAGAGGCACAAGCTCTATGCTGCACTCTGTCTTTTCTACTTAGAGTTAATGAATTTGATGAGATCAGTTGTATAAACAGAAGATAACCTGACTGTGATACTCAGGCAGAGAACCTTTTTTTTCCTGTTTCTTTTATTTCTTATTTATCTTAAAAAATATGGCCTTAAAATGCTAATACATTGTTATTGAATGTAAGCAGGAACAACCTTGCTGTTCCTTTTCTCTGACTAGAGAAGAGTTATAACAGAGCCGCTGCTAAGCAATGACGCTCTGGCCAGCACAGCGTCCAGGGTGACCCTCCTGTGGGATGCACCACCCCCTGAAGTGTCTGCACACTCACTGTTGAAAATCCATTTCTGAGAACTAAAATCATCAAAATATCAAACATTCCCCACCATAAACAGGGTATTTCCCTCAGATTTTCTTTTTTTTTTTGAAGATGCTCCAATTATGTATTTATTTATTTATTTATTTTTACTAAGAAGCAGTTTGGATGCTCACCTTACTAGACCTGGCAGAGAACCTTTGTGTAGGGTAGTTTGCAAAAATTTGTTGCCTTGTGAGAGTTATGCTGGAGGTCTCCAGTATAACAAATTAATTATTGTCCACAGCAGCCCTTTCCAATAAAATCCCAATCGTGATGAAAATATCTGCATTGTCCCATATGGTAGCCACCAGCAACACTGCTTTTAAATAATTAAAATGACTTCAGCATATCTGAACAACAAAACTTGAGTTGAATTCATTGGTGTTTAACTTTGATTTTACAGGACCACACATGACTGACGGTTACATTACAGGGCAAATCTGCAGCACTGATCTCTCACGAAACAGAGTTGATGGACACAGGAATTTGCACTTAACTGTTCTTGTAGGCAGGCGATGTCATTGATTACTAAAAGACAATCCTGGGAAGGGTAAAATAAAAGACTGTTGTTCCTCAAGAGAACTAATGGTAAGGCAAATTAAAAGGATGATGTGGATTCTAAGCAGCTAACATCAATTAGGGATGAAATGATAAATACAACCCCATATTTATTACCAGTGGCACTTATAGAAATGTAATGAAAGTCATTCAACAAGTTTTGAAAGTGGAGCAGAAGCTGAAGCTTGAATGGACAATTTGAAACCTCAAAGATTTAGAAACTGAAAGTTATTATAGGAACAAAATCTTACTTTCTTGGGCCATGGAGACTTATTTTTCTTTTTTAAAATTTAAGGTGAAATAAGTAACTATTTATGATCTGAATGAAGAAATACTTTCTATATTATCATATGAAAACATGGATAAAGCAAAAGACTTCCTCTCTCCTAAGGTATTTTGGGCTGAACTTAACATCTGAAGCATTGCATCCTGGGAAAATGAGTATCGGAAACACTAGAGCAAAGCTAAAGTCGTTACAGGAACTAAATCACAACTGCACAGCTTCCAGTGTGGTCAATGAAAATTCAATAACTCAAGTTCTTAGTCAGTCTTTTTTATTCTTAGTTATTTTATGATGAGACACCATGAATAAAAGCAGCTTGGGGAGGAAATGGCTTATTTCAATTGCTCTTCTATTTGACAGTTTGTTATCAGTGGCAGTCAGGGCAGGAACTCAATAACGGTTGTATCTGGAGGTTTCTCTCCCACCCATCAGTCCCAAATAATCACTCTGAGGCTTAATATTAATTATAAACTGTTTCACCTTTTAGCTCAGGCTTATTATTAACTAGCTTTTGCAACTTGAATTAACCCATTTCTATTATTCTGTATTTTACCACGAGGGTCATGGCTTGTTACCTCACATCTTGCTTCTCCCGTGGCCGCTGGCATTCATGTCCTCTCTGCCTTATTTTTCCCTATATTCAGTTCAGCTTTCCCACCTGGCTACATTCTATCCTGTTATAGGCCAAAGCAGCTTTATTCATCAACCAATAAAAACAACACTTATTCACCGTGTACAGGACATTCCACATCACGGGGTAGCAACCTGGAGGCAGGAGATGATATAGAGGCCACAAAGGAGTGCTACTTACTGCTTGCTCCTCATGGTTTGCTCAGCCTACTTTCTGACAGCAGCCTGTGAACAGCACTGCCCACAATGGGCTGTACACTTCCATATCACCAATTAAGAACATATCTTACAAGTTTGCCTATGTCAAGTTCTTATGGAGGTAGTTTCTCAGTTCAGGTTCCCTCCCATCAGATGACTTCAGCTGTGTCAAGTTGGCACAAGACTAGCCAGCCTGCTAATGGTCCTACCTTCAAAAATTGGCCAAGAAATACAGGTGAAATTTAGTTTTAGTATTACTGGACTGATGAATAAATAAAGCATTGTTATAAAGCAGTTCAGTTTTCTAATACAAATCTTATTACAACTCTAAATAATAATGGCTTTTATTCCTCTAATAGGAGTGAAAGTTCCTCAGTTAATTGAAAAGTAGGATGTGCTATACTAAAAATGCAGAAACATTTCAGGAGAATCTTACTATTTGTGGAGTTATATATAAAAACAAATGCTCAATAACGTTTTCTTAAAATGAAATAAAGGGGTGAAAATGACAAAAACAAAACAAAGAGGTGGAAAGACCAGGGCATTATAAGATAAAGCAGGAATTTGAACGCAGTCAAGGTATTCCCAAAAATGAAAATAATATTCAAAATAAACTTGAGTAGCTTAGAGAACAGATCAAATAGCTTTTAAAAGTTATTAATTAGGAAAATTTGTCTATATGCATACTTACAAATAAAAATAAGTTGTGGCTGGAGGTATTATGGTTTAAGAGTTAAGAACACTTACTGCTCTTACAGAAAACCAGGGTTCTTTCCTCCCCCATACACATACATGGTGGCCCCCTGAGTCTAGTACAGAGGATCCGATGCCTTCTCACTTCTTGGGGACTAGGCATGCACATGGCACACACATGTACACGCAGGTAAAACACTAATACCAATAAAATAAAACAAGAAATAAATAATCAAAAGCTAAAATAACTTACAAACATGGTACTAATGAATAACTTGTTCCAACAATTGCAGGAACAACTGGAAAGGTCTAGGGATAACCTAATTTTAATGAAAACTTGCTATACAATAAATATAAAATCTCAAATGTTTTATTTAAAACATGGTTTGTTGTTCAAAAGATGTTGGGACAGCTGGAGGATCACTTAAATTAACTGAAAGTTTTAATCCATAACTTACATTTGACAAAATGTAAGTCAATTTGATATTTAAACATTTTTTTAAATGTAACCATAAGCATTCCCTAAAATCTATAGGAAATGTTTTAATAATAGAAAACTTAAGTGTTTCCCCTGAATATTAGACCCCAGCACACACATTTTGGAACTAACTAAAAGCATGTTTTTCCATGTAAAAAAAAAGACCATTATCAGAGTGAAAATGTGAATAGACAAAATAGCAAGCAATAACTGCACTTCACATCACAGATTAAAGTCTTCTTCCTAAATTTCTTTTCTGCTAGAGAGAAATGAATCTGTAACCCTTGAGAGCAATGATTTGTTCTACGGTTTAGAGAAATGTTCCTTAAAGGCCCAGTAATGAAGGCTGGGTCCTCAACCCACTGTGCTACAGGGATGGTGAGTCTCAAGGAGGTGGCAGCTTCTGGAAGGAAGTTAGGCCAAGTGCCTTTGAAGAAATGTCTGCCACTTCCTGCCCAGTCTTTGCTTCCTGGCTCCTGTCAAGTGAGGGATTTTGCTCACTACTGTGGTATGCTATTTGCATCACAAGCCAAAAGCAACTGAACTTTCTAGACCACGGTCTGAAACGTCTAGTTCTCAAAACCAAAGAACAACTCTCCACTTCTAGGTTAGTTTCCCTTAGTTACTAGATGACATAACTTGATAAAAACGGTGAACACACAGAAAGACTGCAGAACAGGAAACACAAATGGAAAGGACAAGTGCTCCAAGCCCATTTTCAACTTCCAGGGGAGTTACAGACAAGATGGGAGTCTTCCCTGTGGTCCTTTATCCTCTCCTTTGCTACTCATGTGAACGGAGCCTCCATTTACCTTCCATTACCAATGGCACACATACTCTACCCAGAATTTCTCTGAATTCTGAAGTAGGCATATCTGAAGTCCAATCTTTAAACAAACACAGGTCTTTAATAAGTCACTGTTATCTATAAAGGGTAAAGGCATAGCAGAGAAGGCAATGAACAGTATTGAATACCAAGCTTGCTTTTTCTGTTTCCGCAGAACTGGACAACCAGGGCACTTCTTCCAATGCTTAGTCAGGTTTGGTCAGGTTTCTGGAGCAAACACCCTAAAATAAGAAGAAAAAAAAAAAGAAATAAAGCCAAAATCAGAGAATGACAGAGTAGGTTAAATATTAATCCACTAGTGGCTTGATGTGTTTTAGATGCTTGATTATAAAAATGTCTTTTAGAAGGCCTTAGAAATCAACAGGCCTCTTGGTCAAGAAACTAAGTGTTTAATGTTATAGGGTATGTGAGCTGATGTTCTGTTTTATATATTTAACACAATTTAAGTCTTTCCCCGTGAACTGGGTTTTCCTTATTTGTTTTAGTCTCTACTGAATTTGTATGTATTTGTAATGAGTGGTTTAGAGTGGTTCTTGTATTAATTCTTCCAGAGTTTAGGCAATGAACATTATGTGAGGACTTGGTTTGTATATTAGACACCGAAGAAGGAGTAGGTGGACGGCAGTGACAACTTCCATGGAACTGCTGAAAGCAATTTAGAATTCAGAAGGAACTTGAGATTTAATTTGACTATCATGTGGCTATATTGAACTACATGTCAATCTTAATCTTATTTGATTTGAAAGAACATTTGCTATAATCTTTACCAAAAAAATGTGATTTTTGTTCTCCTGGCATTGAAAAATTATTAAATGCTGAGTATCTTAGTTTAGCACCTAAATTACAATCTGTTAGCTTTCTGCAGAACATGTGATTTTATTGTGTCATGCACTGACCAGCTGTTACTTTATTATGCAGGTGTATTTGCTCACAAAAGAGCGAATAATTTTTTGAAATAATCATTGAAATATTTCCAATGGAGTGTGTGCCTGAAACTATTTCTCTTTGTTAGTCCCAACCACACAGGGGGAGAGGACTCCATCACTGAATAGAAAATTTCTTGCATTTTACAGTCAATTTTGGTAGGAACTGTCAGAGGAAAAACAAAAGCACATTTGCATGAAATTACCTCATTAGACTTTGTAGCTGAAATGTAAATATTTTAGAAGTATTTTAGACAAAAGTGCATATTTTCCAAATCTTTCATAATAGTGAGGAATTTTTAAAAGTGAGTCTCTTATTGGTAAATCCGTACGTTGGAACTTTGCTATGTTCCCTTAGTTCCTAAGCTTGCTTGTCTGTTAAAAAGCCTCATTTGTCTGAACTACGTATTTCCATCAAAGCTCTTGTTCTATATTTGGGGGAAAGGGCGCATCTACTGCAATCAACATGTTTACAGCGAAAGGTGAATCATGTCCTCCTCTTCCTGTTCACACTTTTCCCCACATAGATGAAATGTTTTGCAAATTTAGACCATATGTGCCATCTGGCTCGGGTGTACATAATTCATGCACTGAGAGGGTGTGCAGCTACATGATAAAATTAGGAGGTCCTTGAGAGGCAGAGACAGGCCTTCTCTCTTGCAAGCTCTATAGATCCAGGCAGATTATTGCAGCTCTGGCCCCAGTGTTCTTATCTGTAGGATGACTACAGTAACACCTACCATAAAGCTATAAAGTCTAGGCCTGGAACTGGTGAGTGGAAAAAGCACTGCGTACGTCTTTCACATCTGAGCTAAACTGTTAATTGGCTACGTTTTACTTGCATATAAGGCAAGTATAAACATTCATCTAATCAGTCTTTAGTAGACCTGGCTGACCTTGAACTCGGGGATCCCCTTACTTCTGACTTACAAATGTTGTGATTAAAGGCGTGTGCCTTCACACCCAGAGGAATTTTATCACTCAATATCAGTAACAATCCATGACATAAGAATCAAATACCACCAAATATCAACGTAATTTTCAACACAGATCCATTAAAAATGGACATTTATATCTAGACCAAAGAAAATTCAGAAAATGAACTTAGCTGTCCTGATACATTTGCAAATAGGACCTCCTAAAACTGAGAAGCTTCTGTAAAGGAAAGGACACTGTCATTAAGACAAAAAGGCAACCTACTAATTGGGAGATCTTCACCAACCCTGCAGCAGACAAAGGTCTGATCTCCAAAATAAATAAAGAACTCAAGAAACTAGACTTTAAAATGTTAATTAACCCAATTAAAAAATGGGGTACTGAACTGAACAGAGAAGTCTCAACAGAAGAAGTTCAAATGGCCGAAAAACACTTAAGGTCATGCTCAACCTCCTTAGCCATCAGGGAAATGCAAATCAAACAACTTTGAGATACCATTTTATACCTGTCAGAATGGCTAAAATCAAAAACACCAATGATAGTCTTTGCTGGAGAGGATGTGGAGTAAGGGGAACACTCATCCATTGCTGGTGAGAATGCAAACTTGTGCAACCACTTTGGAAATCAGTGTGGCAGTTTCTCAGGAAATTCAGGATCAACCTACCCCAGGTGCCAGCTATACTACTCTTGGGGATATACCCAAGAGATGCCCTATCATACTACAAAAGCATTTGTTTAACTATGTTCATAATGGCATTATTTGTAATAGCCAGAATCTGGAAACAACCTAGATGTCCTTCAATGGAAGAATGGATAAAAAAAAAGTGTGGAATATATATGCATTAGAGTATATTTACTCAGCCGTAAAAAACAATGACACCTTGAATTTTGCATGCAAATGGATGGAAATAGAATACACTGTCCTGAGTAAGGTAACCCAGACCCAAAAAGATGAATATGGTATGTACTCACTCATAAGTGGATTCTAGCCATAAATAAAGGACATTGAGCATATAATTCGTGATCCTAGAGAAGCTAAATAAGAAGGTGAACCCAAAGAAAAGCATATAGTTATCCTCCTGGATATTGGAAGTAGAAAGATTTCCAGGCAAAAATTGGGAGCTTGGGGGTGGGGGTGGGGTGGGGGTAAGAGGAGATGTGGAGAGAGAAGTGAGAAGGTGAGGATAGGGAAAGCTTGGGGGAATGGGACTGCTGGAATGGAGGAAGGGTGGATATGGGAGCAGGGAAGTATATATCTTAATTAAGGGAGCCATTTTAGGGTTGGGAAGAGACTTGACTCTAGAGGCGTTCCCAGGAGTCCAGAAGATGTCCCCAGCTTGTTCCTTGGGCAGCTGAGGAGAGGGCAATTGAACTTGCCCTATCCTATAACCACACTGATAAATATCTTGCATATCACCATAGAACCTTCATCTGGCGATGGATGGAGATAGAGACAGAGACCCACACTGGAGCACTAGACTGAGCTACCAAGGTCCAAATGAGGAGCAGACGGAGAGAGAACATGAGCAAGGAAGTCAGGACCGCGACCACCCATTGAGACTGCAGGACTGATCTAATGGGAGCTCACCAAGGCCAGCTGGACTGGGACTGATGGAGCATGTGATCAAACCAGACTCTCTGAATGCTGCTGACAATGAGGGCTGAATGAGAAGTCAAGGATAATGGCACTGGGTTTCGATTCTACTGCATGTACTGGCTTTGTGGGAGCCTAGTCTATTTGGATGCTCACCTTCCTAGACCTGGATGGAGGGGGGAGGACCTTGGACTTCTCACAGGGCAGGGAACCCTGACTGCTCTTTGGACTGGAGAGGGAGGGGGAGAGGAGTGGGGGGAGGGGAAGGGAAATGGGAGGAGGTGGATATTTTTAATTAAAAGAAAATAAAAGAAAAAAAGAAAAAAAACATTTGCAGAACTCATAAGGTACCCAACACAAACAATCTTTGTTCATAGAAAAGTCATCTGCTAAATTTACATTGAAATATTTCGCTTGAAATCCCTCCTTGGCTTTCAGTTAAGTCAAACGACATAATCACATGTCTGCTAAGAACCAATTTCCTGTAGTTTACTTCTGACAGGGAGAAGCTTATAGTACTCAATTTCCTTATGCAGTGATTATATTTCTTGCGTTCCATTCTCTTTCTGGAAAAAGCTCCCAACTAAACACTGGGAATTCATCTCCATTCAGTCTTAAAAATCTCTGCCAAAGTTGCTAGCCAAGTGGCGCTGAGTTGTTTGGCTATCTGGGCTGAAGTGAACAGACAGACTTACACTGAGTCTGTATTTCCAGTGCAGATTCTGAGTCCTACAACTTCATACCAGACTGAAAATGTTCATGACCTCTAAATGATCTCATTAGTGAAATCGGTTGAAAAAATAAATAATAACATATAAACAATGTTAACAGTGATCACATTGCTTATGTGGTGGTTTTAGCTCTCAAAACTTGTCCAAGTTTCAATTTTCAGTTTATTATCAGCTTGTTTTTTGTTTGTTTGTTTTGTTTTACTTTTTCAACACATACATTGTTATGAAGTCAACTTTGAACTTTTTGGAACTGTCAAAGTGTAAAAGCACATAATGATAAAACAACTTTAGTGATTATTTTTTTGGTGAGTCACTAAGAAGTTCTGTGGCATCAGCGAGGAAAGAATTAAGACATAATTTACATATTAGCACAATGTTAGATGGAGAATTTTTATTAAGGATAATGAAGGGCTATTTTTGCTACAAGTTATTACCTAAATTTTGAATTTCATCATGTATTAATGCAAGCAAGGTAAAATTGACTTCTGGAAGAAAACTGAGGGGAATATTGCAATATCTGACTATAGAGCTATCTTGTGTACAAAGTAAAGGTCTTGATGACCACTTAATATGCTTTCAAATGGTTCCTATCATCTTGTTTTTTTGTGTTTTTTTTTTTTTATTTTCGAGACAGGGTTTCTCCGTAGCTTTTTTGGTTTCTGTCCTGGCCTCGAACTCATAGAGATCTGCCTGCCTCTGCCTCCTGAGTGCTGGGATTAAAGGGATGCACCACCATCATCTTGTATGTCAAAGTAAAAATTGAGTACACATGTCCTCTATATCAGGCCCTAGAGAGGACATCAGGCATGTGAGCATACTGCAGAAGAGATCAAGGAAATGCAGCAGTTCATCTGTAGTTGGTTTTCATGTTATTCTTTCAAAATGAGAGAAAATAAGTCTTGAGATAAGGACTTTTGAAATATCAACAAAAATGGAAGCTAAAACATATTCATATATGTGCATGTTTATATATTAAGGGAAAATATGTGTGTGATGTGTGTGTCTTTATGTGTGTGTGCATATATATACATATAAACTCTTGGAATACCTAATATATCCTATACATTTATGTATATCAATATATGTGCAGATTGATATATGCATATACATACTATACAGAACTGTTTACATACTCATACGTATATCACATATATCATGTAGAGGCTATGCACCATTACCCATGTCAAAAAGGCGTATGTATACCATGGGTCAGGTTGATTCCCTGATGCTTTGTGCGGTCACTTTTTAAGTAGATTAGCTGAAGATCATTGCTTGCCTTCCTTGTGCGACTTCCCCGAAATCAGCATTCAGCATGTCCAGCTTCCTGGCAAACAACAGAACATTCAGCTCCTATGTAAGGGGAGACTCTCACCAATGAGAAGGGAGGGCCCGGCATGGGGAATGTGACAGCTCTGGAACAAAGGAGCAAAGAAGGGCGCTCCAGAAGGAGGGTGGGAGAGTGCGGCTCGCATCCATGCTGCCTCAGCTGAGAACCGCCACTGGCATTTATTTGGCCCATAACTGCCTGGGCATTGACCTTGGCAGCCTCACAGAGGTAACCTTCATGCAAGGGGGAACTGTTTCTCAACAATGCCGCCAAAGCACTCGCCACAGACATTCTTCTTTTCCTCTTGTAAAGGGAGCAAATACATGGGAAAGCATATTTTAATTTTTTCACTTCCCCCTTGTCCCCTTGTAAGGGTCAACACTCCTGGTTCGCTGTGGGAGATTTCTTATGTGCCTCACATGCTCTTCTTAGCCCTGTTGAATGTGCAAGCAACGTTTAATTATAGGACATAGCAACAATGCTTTTTATTAGGTTGCTGCGTTTCTTTTCAGTTCAAGGCCATAAAATAAGTAGCTTTCCCTAGAAGCCTCTGTGCCCGATGTCATGTGAGGTAATCTCACTCTCAGTGAGGCAGTCTCTCTCTGGAAGGCTATCTTCGGTGCTAATGGCCCTTGTCCATCCACACATCACCTTGTAAAAATGGCTGGGATGCTGGCCTTCCTGTGTCCATATATATGGCCACTAATTACCTCTAACTCATTGTGCTGATAATCACAGAAGCCAAACATTTGCATGGCATAGTATATTTGAAAAAAGAAAATTCTTGTCTGAGAGAATGGAATAAAATTTTATACTCTCGTGGCTTGAAGGATAAGTTCAGTGGGAGAGAACAGATATGAGAAAGTAACCCCGTGTTCAATTAATGTGGAAAGACAAGTAACGGTTTCAGTTCTGGAAAGAAATCGAATATTTGAAGAGTTCCCATGCCTATGCATGCATGCCTAGTAGGCTGCCGGCTGAGACTGGTGGACAGCCCATTCAAACATTTCAAGTCAGAGCTCCTGCGAAAATAATGTGCTTTTGTGCCTGCTAGCTCGCGTCAGAAAGGGCTTTCCCCCCTCACAGCTGGCATCAGGCTTGGACTGAATCGCTTGCTTTTTTCTGCCTTTCCTCTTCTTTTTTGGACATTAGTGGCCATGCTCAGCTGCTCACAATGACCGCTAAGACCAGGAGGGGTTGAGGGGAAGAGTCAAAGGTGGATATGATCAAAAGACATTGTGTGTCGTTCTCAAGGAATTAATAGAAATGTATAAAAGGAAAAAGCTATTCTAGAATAAATTATCAATGAATAGAAAGGCGATGGATGCATTTGCTTGGGTTTGCCGTGAACCCCTTGGTTATGGCTGGGCAGGAGTGGAAATTAGTGTCCTAGTTCATGTGACAGATATCATTGTCTTTACTGATGATAGCCCAAACATTCTATGAACCTTGGAAACTTACTTCTGCTATGCAACCAAAACCATAATTTTTTTTAACTTTGAAGATTATATTATTTTCTACTGTCCGTTTTCTCCTTCCTAACTATCCCACAACCCTGCCTTTTTCTCTTTCAAATTCATGACCCTTTTTTTTATTAATCATTCTAGCATATGTGTGAGTGTGTGTAGTCCTAAATACATAAATATGACATGCTCAGACTGAATTACGTTATTTGTCTGTCTATGTTTTCAGGACTGTCCATTTGGATAACCAATTGATGTGCTCTGCCCTGTGAAATACAATCCTCCTGCTGTCCGCATTCCTTAATTGCCTGTAATTCTTCCTATGGGACTGAGGCCTCATTAGCCTCCCCCGACGTCCACATTAGCAAGTCTGTTGTTGTCCTTGTCAGCTCATGTTTAGGAAGCCATGTTGGCTAGACTTCTTGGGTATAGCTTCTGATACAATCTCAAGCAAACTTCCCATTCCTCTGACTCTTACAGTCTTTCGTCCATCCCTTCTGCAATGATTCCCAAACCTTGGGTGCAAGAAAAGAGTGTGTTGTGGATGTGTCCGTCGGAAATAGGCTCCACAGCCCTGTACTCTGATTGGTGGTGGTTTTCTGTAATAGTCTCCATTGGTTGCAAAGAGAAGGGTCTTGATGAGGAGTGAGAACTGCAGTTATCTGTGAGTGGAAAGACACATATTTAGAATGTAGTTAGGGGTTATGCTGGTTTAGTAGAAAGGTAATTATAGGTTCTTCTCCAAGATCCATGACTTCTCTGGCGCTATATAGTTAGCTAGGTTTTTAGTACCAAACATGATTTCCCTCTTATTGGACTGGCCTTAAGTCCATTTACAGAGCTGTTGGTTACCACAAAGGTATGTGTGCCCCTATTGGACCTTCAGATGCCAAGCTGGTCATTGTTGTGGTCCATAGGCATCATAAGTGGGTAAGACTGTTGGTAACTTCTCTCCTTTGGAAGCTTGTGTGGTGCCTTCTGGAACCATGAAAACCAGTGCTCAGTCATTTAGCATTTGGGTCAATTTCAGCTCAGTGGTCTCTGGGCCATGTGTGTAAGTGCATGGTACCTTCAACAATAGGGACTTAGTTTCCACCTTTCCTTCAACCAAAGGAAACAGCAATAGTCTGTAATATTTTGGAAGTCTCTTGGACAACCCTGATGAAAAACTCAAAAGATGGCTTCCCTTGCCTGTTGAGGTTTTTATTATTGTTTTTTGCTCTTCAAAGGAGAAATGTCAGTCCAGATGGGAAATTTTCATTCAAACTCTATATGTTTATTTATACATTGGCTTGTGTATATTATGGGTAGGTAGATAGTTAATGATTCCTGATGACTTTTTCAGGCATCTTTACTGTTATTTTACTCTCCTCCATCTTTCTTATGTATTTGCCCACCTCTCCTCCCTAATTAGAGCCCAGGTTTTCCCATTTTCCCCTTTGGATCACTAGTATCCTGGTGTTAACCTCTCTATTGCTCCCTCATGATCCCTAACTCTGAATGGTCCCTTTTTAATTTCCTAATAACCAAATACATTTTGCTGGGTTTTTTTTAAATTTTTGAGATTTAATTTGATTTTAATGCTTATTTCTTCACTTTCCTTCCTCCAATTCCTCCCATATACTCTTACTTGCTCTCTTTAAAATTCATGGGTAAAGGTAATCTTCACTTCTGGTCAAAGAAACTTCTTTTTGCCACAGACAGATGTTACTACAGGAGACCACAACCAATCAAAAGGCAGAATTGTGGATCTCAGTTCCAATGCATTAATCTACAAAACACCCCCACACCTAAGGTTCAGGGAAGATATTACAGAAGACGGGGTGGGGAGAATGTAAGAGCCAAAGATCTGGGAGTTTTCTATGAGATTGTGTCTCCTCGTAACATCACAAGCTAAAGCCATAAAGCCTCACCATAATGACTTCCCAAATGCGAGAAAAATAAGCAAATATTTGTCAATCAGGCTGAATATACCTCCATTTCAGAAGATAATTGGCATAATAAAACAATATTATTTTATATTTTGTCTTCTAGAGTACATATAGGACTATGTGTATTTTAATATTCATCAACATTTTAATTAATAAACATAGTATATGTCTATCAGCATAGTCTCCTCTGCAAAATCATTTCACGTAAGCCAATATAATTGTATCTAGATTACTACTTTATCTTCATCATCTGTGAGGTGTGTCATCATTTGTACCAGACTTTTTCTTTTGGGCCACCAACCAGCTCCCAAATCATGACATGGATACTTATTAGTTATGAATGCTTGGCCCTATCTTCTGCTTTTCCCACTGGCTCTTATAACTTAACCTGTTTCCCTTCATCTATGTTTTACCATGGGATTTTTACCTTTCTTTTCTTTTGTATATCTTACTTTCTCTGTTTCTTGTGTCTGGCTGGTTGGTGGCTGCCTGGTTTCTGGCCCTGGGCATGTTCGTATCCTTCTCCTTCTTCTTTCTCTTTTGCCTAGATTCCTCCTATTTATTTTCTCTCCCCACCAGCCCCACCTATCCCTCTTCTGCCTATTGGCCATTCAGCTTTTTATTAGAGCAATCAGGTGCCTTAGGCAGACAAGGTGAAACAAATGCAACACAGCTTTACATAATTAAACAGATGCAGCATAAACAAATGTAACATGTCTTTGCCTGGTTAAAATAATATTCCATAACAATCATCTTGTAATCAATGAATGAACAGCTAACCAGGATGAATAATATAGTTTATTATTTAATGTTTCAAAAAGAGAGTTGTATTATATATACATTTATATGTATTAATTTCTAGATTTTCTTCTTTAACATTATATTTAGTTTCCATTCCCACTATAATATTCCATTCACATTATTATTTTTTCTTAGTATTATATGCATAATTATAACAGTGTCATTATTATTTCTTTATTCTCATTTCAATTTTTGAGAAATTTAAGTTTGGACTTTTTATGTTTTATTGTATTACATTTACAACTAGACTACCATAAGTAATAACATTACTTTAAATTAATAAAAGAGGGCTATAAAAGTGAAAAAAAGAGAGTTGTAATTCTGAATGAAGCCATGATAATGAAGAGATGTAAAAAACATAAGCTTAGTTACTGTCTATAACTGACAGAGTCAAGACCTATAACACGGGATGTTGTTCAAGTGAAGGTGGATGTATTTAATATTGATGGACAGGTCAATGTGTTTCCTTCATTAAAATCAGGTCAATGTAGGACAATGTGCACAGTTGCAATCGTGTTTGGGAATATAGAGGCGACACCAGACAGTGATTTCCATTTCTGCTTTCAAACTTTCTGATGCAGATAAGAAAATAAAATTATGAATTCAGGTTTGCAGAACCGGTATATGAGAATAGATAATATTTATATTTCTGTGTTTGAATTTCTTCACTTAGAATAATACCCTTCATGTTGTGGCAAAGAAGAGAATTTTTCTTTTATGGGGCTGAGAATTAACCAGTTACATGAATATGTGCACATATGCATAAGGACTACATTTCATATTTCCCTTACCCATACATCTAGTGATGGATATTCCCCTATCCTGGATATTATAACAATGGGAAATCTATGTCTTCAACATGTTGATTCAATTTTCTTTTTGTATATACTTAGAAGGGAAACACATATTGTAATTACTTGACATCAGAGACCTCTGTGCTGTTTTACAGTTGCTGAATCCACGTATATTCCTACCAGTAGTGTGCACATTGTCAGTAGTTCTATCATAGGACTGTGATAATAGCCAGCCAGACACATGTTGGGTGTTGCTTTGTTGCTGTTTGGATTTACATTTCTCTAAGTACTCGGAATTGTGAACATCCTTTTCATGTTATTTAAGTAAATAAAATTTTATTTTCATAAAATTGAAAAGAAATGAGTTAGGGAAGGCACATGGGCAGGGCTAATCCCAGAAAGCCTTTTTTTTTTTTTAAATAGTGGTTCAAATGACAACTTCAGAACCCGAGTGCCCCATGCCCATCTGAGCTCCACTTCCTCTCTGTTGGTACCACTTTTGAAAACAGCATGTCATTCTATGGGAAGATGGCTGCTGTGCAAGTCAGTTCAGCATCCTTCTGCTTTTCTCTGTCTAGTGAAAACCAAGGCGATGCTCAGATCATCCCTGTGACAATTTCTGCACTAATTATTCTGATTTGGGAATGAAAGGCAGATAATTCAAGCTAGGGTCACATGCCAACTCCTTGAGTTAGTGTTGGGGTGACTGCCCCAAAAAATTTACTCATTTTTGCTTTTTAAAAGTAAGACATGAATGCTGAATTACCAAAGCCAAGTAAATCTATACTACAATCTGCCATTGCCTCTGGCATACAGATGAAAACTCAAATGAGTGGTATATTATCAGTCTGTCCTTTAAAATGTACCCACATATATATATGCATGTAATTCTGGGATAACTTACTGTATGCATTTTTGTTTTCAAAAAAGTAGTTGAAGCTGGGCGGTGGTGGTGCGTGCCTTTAATCCCAGCACTCTGGAGGCAGAGGCAGGCAGATCTCTGGGAGTTCGAGTCCAGCCTGGTCTACAAGAGCTAGTTCTGGGACAGGCACCAAAGCTACAGAGAAACCCTGTCTCAAAACAAACAAACAAACAAACAAACAAAAAAAGTAGTTCAAACGGGAGATATTGTCTTGTGAACCTTTGAGCTGTGGGTCAATAGTACATTATAACTATTTTTTCATATGACGATGTACATGTAAATTTGGGCTTTGTTGGAATCTACTATTTGGGATGCTGTAATTACTCACCCATTGACATAGTTCAGGAATCTTTCATGTGCTTCACTGAAATGAAAAATCCTTCTATCAGTTGACATTTTTCTAGCAATCCAGTCACAGAATGAAGCTAATTTGGAATTACTTGTGTTATCATTGGAATGGCATATTTACATATGAAATGTATTTATACTAACTGCTCTATTTATTTACTCAACTAATTTTTTTCCACTGTGGTAGAATATGATGTATAGCTCTTTTATTCATTGCTTTCTGTCACTGTAATACTAATGCCACACAGAAAGAACTTGACGGGCAGAAAGGTTTACTTTGCCGCACAGTTTCAAGTCACTCAATGCACGATGGCAGGGAAGGCATGCGGGAAGTACCTCAGTCTCCTGCCGTCAGTGGAAGCACACAGGAGATGCCCTGCAATCACAGGGAACTGAGAAACAGGAGAAAGCAGAATACTGACATCTTCTATATTTCTTCTTTTTCACATTTTATTTCTTCCAGAGCCCCAGACCGTAGGATGTACCACTTCCATATAGTGTGGGTCCTCTCTCCTTAGTTAACCCTAAGGTAATGACATCATAGATATATGCAAAAATGATTATAGGTCTGAGTCTTGTCAAGCTGGTGATACAGACTAACCCTTACACTTCTATACCCTATGTCGCCTTCTTCCTAGATTCAAAATCATTCTTCTTTCTGCATATTATACAGAAAAAATTAGTTGGCTGATTGTTTGATGTCGAATATCTTTTCAGTTTCTGAGGAGCCAGAAGCAAAGTGTGTCATGGACAAATTGTGGCTTATGTAAGAGAAAGGATGAATCAGTGGCCTTTTCCTTCTCAGCTTTGAACACTGCATCATTTCTGAGACCTTGTCAATGCATGTTTATCTTGAGGTTATTTTGTGGTCTATCTGATTTCTGAGCATTATCTTTCTTTATCAATGAAGACATTAGTCTTCTTGAGACTCTTCGTGAAGTTCCCACTAATTGGGCTTAGCCTTGGTCCCATGCCCTCATCCCAAGGCCTTTCTTGTCCTTATGGGTCTGTTTAGTTGCCTTGCTCTTCAACTGAGCATTAGAATGATTATTTGGTGCACCCTTTCACGGGACTGACTGCAACTGTAGAACCTGCCTGTCTTTCTGAATTACTTAGGAAACCGTTATTTTCCTTTTGTTTTTTCTAATCATGCTTTCCCCCAAACTTTGGGTTTCTTTGACCTATCTCTAAAGTCCCACTCTCCACTATGTAGCTGACCCCCATCCTGGCTTAACCCAAGTGGCATGAGTCTTTTCCATCTATTCTTACTTCTCTTTCTTGGGGAACTACATGCTTATTCTATAAGTGTTTGAATTGTCATTTTTCCGTACTTAGGTAGAACTTCCCGTTACCATGTCAACTGTGGTAGCTCAAATTTTTCATAAGTGGGAAACAAAGGCAGGAAAATCATAAGTTTGAGATGAGCCTCGGCTACATAGTAAGAATCTATCTCAAGCCAAATAAAACAAAGCAACATCATAACACAAAAAATATTCCATTCTCACCCTTCACTCTGATGCAGTCCTCTTTAACACTGAAATGTTCACTCAACATTGTTGCCTTTTCTATAATGCTAGTTAGTTATTCTGATGGCTAACCATAGGTAAAGAGTTTCTGCCCAGTGAGAAGATTCAGCAGTTCCCAGAGAGGCTTCTTTCCCATTCTCATGCCTTCAACAATTCCTATACTGCGTGAGCTCATTTAAATCAGAGATTCAGTATCGTAAACTTGCTTTTTTGAATAGTTAACATAATTTCTATGTTTTACAATGCCTTGTGGTAGCATGTTTCTCTCTTTCCCTTCCCCTTCCTTTTACTTATTTTCATTTTTTTTCTCTCTAGCTTTTCTCATTTTTGGTTACGATCAGGAAAAATGAAAGTTATCACTTGAACTTCATCGAACACCAGACCCAGAAATTGCTTCTGTAACCACTGGCTATAACTCCATGGTTGCTCTTGTAGAAAAAGCATGCTAGCATCTCACCGTGTATTTTCCTAAAGACAGGTCTGGCCAGAGCTGGATGATTTCAAGTTCACTGAATGCAAATGAAGTCACTCCATGGCAATGAGCTGAGAAAAGAAGGCTCTGTGCTTGATAAATGGAAAATGAAAGGGGCCTAAAATAAATAAGGAAGGACGAAATAGGAGGATAGCAAGTGGTAGTTCAGGAAATTACAGACATGGAAATCACCAAGTTCCTCCAAATGGCTCCAGATGTGTTGTAGATTGCACAAGTTAGGAACTAGGTGGCAAAAAATAAGAGTGGATGGCCATTAAAGGAGGGTAGTAGAACAATTCAAACTCTTTCTTCTAAAATAAACAATCCCGTTAGGTGAGAGGGAGTTCACACGAGAAAGAAAAGCGAGGGCTGTTAAAAAGCTGAAGGGGGCGGGGAGACGATATTCTGTTTCTCTGTGGTTTGCGTATTCTTATTCTAACACTCATGTGATTTGTAGTGGCTAATTATCTGAACATATTGAAAAGTGACGAAAATTTGTTCTGTAGGCAATGGGTAGGCTTTGGATAAGAGGTAGATCCTACTTCTCATTATTCGGTGTAAAATCATACACACACACACACACACACACACACACACACACACACACACACAGTAAATGGTAAGGGAAGAAAAAGGTACATGAAGAGAATGGAAGATTGAGATTAATACTGTGTCCTCCTTTTGTTCATTTAGCTCCAGGAATAACTTCCTTTGTGTTAGTCTCTGTGCTAGCCACCTCAGTCTGTGATTGAAGCCTCAACAAGAACTGTAGACACTATTATTCATTTGTTTCTTTTAAAAACTCAGCTTATAGGCCAACATGTTGAGATGACAGAGCCAGGTCATGGTAAACCAAGAGTCTGGTTCTAAGTCGCTCTGTCTCCCAATATCTAGCTTCTCCGGTACCGTATCTGGGTCAGCAAATTTCTTTTTGTAAACTGTCAGAGAGTAGAGACTGTGGGTTTGTGGCACAACTACTCTGTTCTGCCACAGTGCAGGAGCAGCCATGGACCATATACATGTGGATGATGCTCGGGTCTCGCGAAACATGATTAGTGCAGGAGCAGCCATGGACCATATACATGTGGATGATGCTCGGGTCTCGTGAAACATGATTAGTGCAGGAGCAGCCGTGGACCATATATATGCGGATGAGGATGCCTGGCTTCCACAAAGCATGAGTTACAGACATAAAATTTGAATTTCATGTAATTTTCATGTCACAAAAATGTTATTTTTCTTTTCTTTTTTTTTTTAACTATTCGAAAAATTCTTACCTTTCAGGCTCAACAAAAACAGGTGGTGAGACAGATTGGCTCTCATGCTATAGACTGTCAACTTCTGCCAGAGAATGAGCTTGTCAAATTCACACCCTCCACCACAGTGTTCCGAATGTACTAACAGACATTATCCAATCAAAGAGGAAACTAAGGCTCATTAGCCACCACACGTTGTGAATTAAAGCCTGGAATAGTCCCTGACTGTGTGTTAGATCAATCTAATGTTGAATTCTTTGATCGAGGGTCAGAATAGGAGAAAGTGGACAATATTGAAGATTATTTTGTGTATTATTGATGTGTACTACGGATGGATCTGTTTATGCTATTGCTCTCAGACTAAGCAACTGTATGAATAGATGTCTCCATATTCCTTGATGTGGTTGGAGATGGCCAATGGAGGCAGCATTCGAGGATTTGGAGATGAGGAGGATCATGCAGATAGGGCTGTTTTCCCAAGGATTCCATCCTTCAGGAATCCCAGTAAATAGAGCATTTCACTCCCAAGTTCTAGGAACCGCTCCATTCCAATTCTAGTTCAGCCACAGTGTGTTGGAGTGTTCTCAGAGCTTCTAGCCACAGGGGTGCTAGCCTCAGTAGTTTAGCATATATTTTGCATCATTTGATGTAGTACTGTATAAATTTCTTCTCATGTTGTGCAATGTAAATATGCCCTTGGCTTACTCCGGGGACTCTGTGATAAGCCATGATTAGGTTTAATAAGAAGTGTTTAGCAGATGCTCTAGAGCTTTTCATCTATGGTAGGAGGAAAATATATCCTATTGTGTCCACCTTGTATCCTGGGATACTTTAAACAGATTTTTAAAATTTAGCTGACATATAATATGTGCCATAATTTTCACATATTTATGACAATATCATGCATGTATATAATGAATTTTTTTGATTTCCTTTCCTATTGCTTTCTTTCACCCCCTTTTCTCTCCTCTCAAGACTCTTCCTCTCTAAAATCTTTCTTTCTACTTTGGTGCCTTACTTTTTTGTGGGAGTGTAACCCATTGAGTTCAATTAGGGCTGTTTGCATGAGCACAAATATAGGGTCATTTACTGGCAAAGTGGTAACTTAGCAATGGCTACACCACTGAAGAAAATGACACCATCCTCAGCAACCATTGATTACCCATAGTCCCTCGGGGAGCAGTACAGCCTCGTGAGCTCTCCTCTTTGCTTGTTGAAATGTTGACAGGCAGATAACTGCACCTACACAAAGTTCTTAAGTACAATTATCACGCCACATCCAGTGTTTCGTAACGCTCTTTCCCAACTGCTGGCTCTTATATTTTTTTCCTTCCATCTATCAGTGACATTCCCTCAGTATGGATGGAGTGAGGCTGAGATTGTCTTAAGGCTCTAGTACTCAAAACCGATTTATTCTCACCATGTTGACAAATGGTGAGTCTCTTCATTAACCACTGACCATTGTAAAAAGAAGTTTCTTATTGAAGGCTGACAACAGTACCAATCTATGAGTCCATACCTAAGTATTTAGATGGTAGTTTGAAAACATGACCATTTAGCAAAACAGTATCTTTCCTCCTAGGGTCTTATGGTCTCCCCAGACACAGGCTCTTGACCAAGTTTACAGTGTCAGGCATGAATTCCTTCCTAGGGAAAGGGCTTCAAATCCAATCACTCAGCAGTTAGTTACTTCCTTAATAGTCATGTTACTGTTGCAACAGTAATATCTTGCCCAGCAAGTTGTTATCATAGCTCATAAGGTCCACACTTGACTAAAATCATTGAAGACAGTTCTCAATCAGTAGGTTGCAAAACAATTCAAATTGCCTTCTCTAAATCCTACGATCAACGTATGTGATATCTTCACCAACAGATCTTATTATCTAGCTCTGGTAGGTAAGGAACAGCAATGACAATAACCTGTGTTGTTGGGAGAGAATTCTGGAACCTCCCTTTCTAACAACTCCATGGGAATATCTTACTGTGTAGCTTTAGATAGTCGGATAGTATATAGCCTAGGCTAGCCTTGAACTCACAGCAATTCTCTTGGCCCAACCTCAGGAGTGGGATTATAGGCATGTACCAACACATTCAGATTAAGATACATATTTTATAAGCTCTAATATATGTATATACATAGAAATTCTTCACTGCTATTAAGATAATTGATACATTAGCTGGACAGTGGTGGTGCATAACTTTAATCCCAGCACTCAGGAGGCAGAGACAGGTGGATCTCTGTGAGTTCAAGGCCAGCTTGCTCTACAAGAGCTAGCTGCAGGACAGGCTACAAAGCTACTTAGAAACCCTGTCTTTTTTTTTTTTTAAAAAAAGGAAAGATAATTGATATATCACTCTCAAAGTTTTTCACATACTTTAGTAATATTTCTCTACTCACTTTCTATTCCCACAGATCTTTTACCACATAATTATCAGTTATTTTCTGCCTTTAAGAATTAAGTTAGATATAAATAAATATTTATATGCTTTTTAATATTTAATAATTATTAATATAAAATATGAATATTTATATATCATTAAAATAATATCCATTCTTTTTGCTTGATTTGGCACCCTTGGCATTATTTTTCACAAATCTACAATCAATGAATCAGTAAGTCTTCATTGTTAGCACATGCCATCATAACTGTATTTGTTCTAAGTTTTTTTTTAATTTATTTTTTTTATTGAGAAAAGGAAGAAAAAAACAAGTTTCCACCTCCTCCCAGCCTCCCATTTCCCTTCCCCTCCTCCCACCCTTCTCTCCCTTCTCCCACCCTTCTCCCCCTCCACCCACTCCTCTCCCCCTCCCTCTCCAGTCCAAAGAGCAGTCAGGGTTCCCTGCCCTGTGGTAAGTCCTAGGTTCTTAAATATTTGTAATTATGCATCAAAATTTATTACTATACTTACCCTTCAGTAGGAACCACTGATATGGAAAGAGGGACATGTAGTAATATGGAGCAGTGGCGAGGCTACATCCCCAAAACCCCAGCCGCCTGCCCGGCTAGCTTATGCCCCGAAATAATTACACAGACACTGTATTCTTTTCATCACTGCTTGGCCCTTAGCTCTGGCCCTTACTGGCTAATTCTGATATCCCAATCAACCCATCTCTAATAATCTGTGAGCACCGGTCTTACCGGGAAAGATTCAGCATGTCTGACCTGGCGGCTTGCTTCATTGTGTGCGCCTGCCTGGGAGAGCGAAGCATGGCCTCTCTTCTGCTCCCGAGAGGAGAGCTGTGGAGTCTGCTCTCACTTCCTCTTCCTCCCAGCGTTTTGTTCTGTTTACTCCTCCCACCTATCTCCTAACCAATGAGAGCCAAGCAGTTTCTTTTTATTCAACCAATGACCTTCCTCCATCAGGGACAGAGGATAGATGCAGAATTTTATGAAGCTTTTAGCCTCTAAGGGATGTTAGTCATTTAGGCAATAAAACTCTTAAGATTTGTTATATTGATAATGTTGTTATAATACTCTGCTTATAATTAAAGGTTAATACTAGCATCAATCCTCAGTATAAAATGGAAGCCTGTTCCACTGTGACTGAAGAAATCCCATGGTGTCTTGTCTTTACACCTTTTCCAGGGTCATGGTGATTAGATGTATTTTAGTGTAGCCAAATTTTGTAGACATGTCCAGAATGTGTATAAGACAATTTGCTCTCAAGTGATCCTGATGCTGAAGGAATGTGTAACAAAGGAAAAGCTATAGATTTTCAACAGTGCTGCCTCCACGCTTAAAAGTAAGCAGCAGTCAGCATAATTTGTCTTGACACTAAGGGATCTGTGTGCTACCCTGGCAACAGCATCACTAGTAATGTATAGGAATTCTCTTCTATCGATAGTTTGATAAGAATTGTGAGTTTGTAAAAAAAAATGTGGTTATCTCATTTATTATTCAACGGACATTCTTACATGTTTGTCCTCCTTTGCTGTTGATTTAGGGATATAACACTGATAACCTTTTTAAATGCTTCAAATGTTAAATTAATCTTGTAGGACTAGAGAGATGACTCAGGGAATACATTGCTTTCCCTGAAAGCTTGAGGACCGATGTTTAGAATCCCAGAACCCGAAAAAAGGCTAGACAACATGGTGGCCATTGATAATAGCACTAGGAAGAAGAAGATAGGATCTCTGGGACAAGGTAGCTAGCTAAACTAGTTAAACTTGGCAAGTTTGGGGTTCAGGAGAGAACATACCTTGAAGTGGAGAGTAATGGAGGAAGAAACGTGGCATCAACTTTGGGCCTACACATGCATGTACACACACAAGCATGTAAATATACACACATGTGCATTGTAATGCATGCATGCACACGAACACATATGCATGCATGCATGCATACACGCACACACTTATGCATTTATAAACCAAATCTTGCATTCCTGGGATAAAATGCACTTGAGCGTAATGCATTGTTTTTATAGTTTGCTATATGTGCTTTGCCATCACTTAGATGAGAAGGATCTCATGGGATTATTAGTTTGCAGCTTCCCTTCCAGGTTCTGTTTAGGCTTAGTGTTATGCATAAGACTATATTACAGAATGGGGAAGTAGTCACACCTTTTCAGTTTTCTGGAGGAGTTTGTGTAAAATTTTTTATCTCCTCCAATGTTTGTGGAAAATCACCGTTGAAATTGAGCTTGTACTTTTTTGAAGGAGAAGCTGAAATGTAAATAAAATTTCTTTCATTGCCAGATATGCTAGTATATACCTGTAATCCTAACACTTGGGAATATCACGAGTCCTCAGGGGCCGTGCCTCCTTCCCTGGTTAGCCTTTTTTTTAGAAGATTTATTTATTTATTTATTTATTGTGTGTGATTGTTTTTTAATTCATTTATTTATTGAAGATTTCTGTCTCTTCCCTGCCACCACCTCCCATTTCCCTCCTTTAAGGACCACTATTGTACTCTATACATTTGTGAAATAAACATTGTTCTAAGCCCAAATATTGTTAGTTTGTGACTCTCAAGTTATTTTCTTCTGTTTGTCCAGTTTGTTGAAATAATTTGTACAATTTTCTTCCACTATTCCATTATCTTTATAACATCTTTAGACTATGGATTGATAGCTACTTCTCTCATTCTTAATGCTGATGACTTCAGTCCCCACTGGCTTTGCATCTCACTGGAGTTTTATCAGCTTTAATAGCTTTTCCAAAGAACCGAATTTCAGTTTTATTGGTGCTCTCTACTGTTTCTCTTTCCCGAATTTTATTGATAGCCACACTGATATTTTTAATTTCCTTTGATCTGCCTGTTTGCTCTGTTTAATTTCCAGTGTTTTAAGTTGGAGGCTGAGGCCATCAGTTTGACAACTCTGATCCTTCCTCATATGAGAACTTAATTCTGCATATTTTCTTTTAAATACTTCACTAGCAGCTCACAAATTTCGGGAAGTTTTGCTCTGATTTTAATTAGCTTACAATGTCTAATTTCATTTTCAACTTATTTTTGACATGTGGATTATCTAGAGGTTTAGTATGTTAGTTCCCAAGTATGCAGGAATTTCCTAGACATTCTTCTCTTGCTAATTTTGACTTTGCTAGCCCTATGATCTGACATCATTTAGAAAGTGTGACTTGAATATCACTTTCTTCCATCTGCAAGCCTTTCCTTGGCATCTTTCTCTCTCTTCTTCTTCTTTTTTTTTAATGTGTAGCCCAGGCTGGCCTCGAACTTGTGATCCTCCTGCCTCTACCTCCATCAGCAAATCCTACAGACATGTGCCACTACAACCAGCTCTTTGACATCTTTTTACAGGCACACGTCTTGTGAGTTCCTTCATGTTTTAATTATATTGATTGCTGTCATATTTAGGAGATACTTTCTAGGTTAAATTGTTTTTCTGTGTGTTAAACATATCGTTCCACCATGATCCCACTTAAGTCTAAATGTTAGCAACATCCTGGTCTCAGATACTGTGTTTTGCTGTCCTTTGGGTTTTTTTTAAGTTCTCTCTGTGTGTCTCCCTCTGTCTCGCTCTCTCTCTTCCTTCCTCCATCCCTCCTGCCTTCAACCCACTCTCATATCCTGGTTTGAGTTACAATAAGCCTTCTTCTTCTGCTCTCCATGTAAAACTCATGGAGTTATTCAAACTGTGCTATTGTAAATTTCATCAAATTTGGAAGATTTCCAGACATATTTCTTTATGAACTGTTCAGTGCCATCCGTCCTTTCCCTGGGTGCTCTTAATCACTTGTGTATTTGGCTGTTTGTTATTGCCCTGCAACTCATTAAAGCTTTGTTTATTTTTTAATTGAATCCTTTTCTTCTGTGTGTTTATTTTGAAGTTCCTGTTGCCATGTCCCCCAGTACTCATCTTTCCCTTGGTTGTTTATTTCATCCAGTGCATTTCGACCACTAGAAACGTGATTATGCTTTTTATTATTTTCCACTTATTTATATAACTTTTTAAACATATGAAATGTAATTATAGTTATTAAAAGTCTCTATTTGATTATTGGCATATATGTCAAGTTCTGAGTTTTTTCCCTTGACTAATTTATTTGTGTTTTTTAAAATATTTTTTTTGAGATTATAACACAATTACATCATTCCCCCCCCCTCCCTTTCCTCTCTCATACACCCAAACCTCTCTCATATATCCCTCCTTACTCCCTTTTAAAATTCAGGGCCTCTTCTTTTATTAATTCATATTACATGACTATATATATACATATGAGTAATTAAATATAGCCTGCTTAGTCTCTATAATGTTACTTATATGTATGTTTTCAAGGATAACCATTTGGTATTGGAAACAACTTGCTGTGTTCTTCCCTGGGGAAGACTATTTCCCTGACTCTCAGCATTGCTGCTTTAAAAGTCATTTTTTTTCTGTTATTTTTTTCTTGTGTGAAATACATTTTTTATTAGATGTTAGGCCTTGTCAGCCTCACTTTGTTGGATGCTAGGAAATGTGCACTTTAATAAACTTTCTTAGCTTTGTTCTAGAATGGAGTTGTGTTTCTGAGAAGTTGTATCATTCCTAGGTGTCTTTTGAGATTTCCTGGAGATTAAAATAAGGTACATATTTGGGCTAATTGTTTCTCATTAGTGATGTATCAAAGCTTATAGATGCTCTACCAATCTTTTTTGATTTCTGAGTCGTTCCACTTTGGGTGATGAGAATTGACACAATTCCTGGCTGATGATCAGAAATCAGGACTATCAGTGAGTTGTGATGGTGGATAGCAAACATCAAAAGATTCCGGAGATCAATATATAGGCTGTTCTATATTAGAAAGTACAGCTATAAAAAGAACAGTTAAATGATGACCCATGCATCTTCCTGGACTTTTAAAACAATTGTGAGGAGTGCATAGAAAAATCGCATTTAACCCAGGATGCCTTTAAATAATATCTTCTTTATTTCTACAGAAAGAAGGGAAATTGAATGCAAAACTGCTAAGGTGGGGTGCTCCAAGCCGGAAGCACTGGTTGAACATCTTTCCAGACTGAGTGGACCCACTGAATGATAAATTCTGTCTTTGCAGGTTGCAAGTTGTAGATTCCAATAAGAGAAAGAACAGTTGAACTCTGTCTGGAACACACGAACTGAAACATGACAATGTTTATTGGGAAGATATGGGGCTCTTGTGCTATGCTATTCCATGTTATAAATATTGAAAATTTTTTACCCCTATACAAGGTAATTTGGGGAAACTGAACCCATGGGCTAATGATTTCATGACACAATCAAAATGAGGATGAAAATGACTCAAGACAACTATAAGTTCTAAACTTATAAACAATACTACAGAACTAGCAGTGATTTTCTTTTTCTTTATTGAAAATTTGATTTTTTTTATGTAATGTATTCTAATTATGGTATCCCTTACGCCAACTCTTCCAGATACTTCTCACATCCCCACCCACTCAAATCCAAACTCTACGTTTCTCTCTGCCATTAGAAAACATACATCTAAAATAATAATGATGATGATGATTTGTGAAGAAGAAGAAGGAGGAGGAGGAGGAGTTGGAGGAGGAGAAGGAGGAGGAGGAGGAGAAGGAGGAGGAGGAGGAGAAGGAGGAGGAGGAAGAGAGGGAGGAGGAGAGAAGGAGGAAGAAGAAAAGATAAAATAAAACAAACAAACAAACCAAAATGAGCCAAAACAAACCAAAACACCTGTAAGGTAAAAACAGGTAAATTAATAAAAGTCAAGACAAAGTATTATGAAACAAAAGCTGTCCAAAAATATCATTGAGTTTGTTTTATGTTAAACAACTAATGCTGGCCATGGTGATGTCCTAAAGTGTGGTTTGTGTACATAGAGAGATTCTGTTGGTGAATTAATTAAGTTTCCTTTTGGGAGTGGTTATCATTTGGAAGTAGCATCTAGCTTAGGAATGGAGGCTCATGTCCACTTTCCCTTCCTGTACTGGGACCCCACCTGGTTTAGACCTGTGAAAGACCCGTGTATGTTGCCATGGTCTCTGAGAGTTCATATGCGTATCAGTCCTGTTCCTTGTTTCCTTGGTGTCCCTCATCAGCTCTTACAGTCATTCTAATTCCTGTTCCGCAGAGTTCCCTGAGCACTGAATGGAGAGATTTGATGGAAACACCCATTTACTACTGACTGTCTCACAGTTTCTCATACTCTCTACATGGTTCCACTGTGGGTCTCTGTATTTGTTCCTATCCACTGCAGGAAGAAGCTCTTCCGATAATGACTGAGCAAGGCTCTAATCTATGAGTATAACAAAATGTTGTGGCATTTGGATTGTTTCCAGGTTCTGGCTATGACAATGCTACTATGAACATAGCTGAACACAGAAAAAAAATAATGACATTTTGAAATTTGCAGGCAAATGGATGGATCTAGAAAACATCATATTGAGCAAGGTAACCCCCAGAAAGACAAATATCATATATACTCACTCATAAGTAATTTTTAGACATAAAGCAAAGAAAACCAGCTTACAAATCACAATCCCAGAGAACCTAGACAACAGTGAGGACCCTAAGAGAGACATGCATGGATTTATTCTCCATGGGAAGTAGAAAAAGACAGGATCTCCTGAGTAAATTGGGAGCATGGGGACCATCGGAGGGGTTGAAGCGGAGGGGAGAGAAGGGAGGGTAATAGAGAAAGTATATAGCGCAATAAAATCTATAAAAATCAATAAAAAAGTTATCAAATACTCTTTTGTACACTGTGAAGATGTATCTTTGTCAAAGCACCTTCTGATTGGTTTAATAAAGAGCATCATAGCCACCAGCTAGACAGAAAATGTTAGCCAGGACTTCCAGAAAGAGAGAGAGGAAGAGGGAGATGAACATAGGCACAGGGGATACACCGGGAGGCATGGAAACGAAGAAGAGAGGTTAAAAAACCATAGGTCAAAATATGGATTAATATAAATTAATATAAATGGGTTCATTTAAGTTATAGTAGCTCGGGGGGACAAGGCCAAGCAATAGGTCAAACTTTGATAATTAATAATAAGTTCCACGTCAATATTTGGTAGCTGACTGTATGGAGGAATAAAGACTGGCTATAACAGAATGTTGTTAAGTATCATTTTATTGCCACATTCAGCAAAACATAGTATTTGGTTTCCTGCTAGATCTATGACCTGTTGGTCTCAGGTTAGCCCCTTGAACCTTGCACAGGCCTTAAATCTAATCAGACAGTGGTTGGTTTCTCCCACAAGCTTTGTGCCACTATTGCACTCGTCTCTCTTGCAGGCAGGTCACCACTGCAGACTGCAGTAATTGCTCACTGGTGTTTACCCTTCTCCTCTGGTAGCGTGCAGAGTAACTTTCAGTACTATAAACACTAGTCAATAGGGATAAAGGCTCTATGGAAGCACTGGCCCAACTTCTTCACGTTCAGTGAGTTAAGCAGATACTGTCTTCTTACCATCAGTTTGTGAAGAGCAATCGATCGCCTTGGCAAGAGTCTGAGTTGTTTGGGGGCTTCCATGGGGCACCCCTTTGGCCAACGACTCGGTATCTGTAACTCATTCCCAGCACTAGAGGTTTATTTTGGTGGTAAATGTGTAGTTGGAACTTTGTCTTTCTGTTACTTGGTGATTTCACTTATAATTCTTTCATTTGTGTATGTATTTTAAGAAGCTTCTACACTGTTATGTTTCCATATAGCCCCTCAGTGGTCCTTTGTGTTAGCTCTCCCTCCCCATATTCCTTCCCTTACTTCATCTTCCCCAGTTGATCCTTCCATCCCAGTATCCCTCCCCAACTTCTCTCTATAGTTTTCTGTTCTACTTCTCTTTCCCAAAAGAGTTTTTCCTCCCCTTTAATCCCTTATTCTATACCCAACCTTTGTCGTTATATGAATTTTAGCTAGTATCAATGATTTTCAAGTTATATTGGAGATAATTCTGAGGGTCTTTAAAGTACTCTGGGGATGGTGATATGGTTTATTGTAAGATGCCTTTGTTTTAAAGTTAGAAAGTTTCAGAATTTGATTAGGAGACTCTTTGACAGATAAAGATGACAACACAAATAATTGAAATGGGTACCATACTGCTTAGGTTAAAAACTAGTGACCCTGCTTCATAGCTATGTAAATTTAGGCTATTAATAAACTTCACTAAGCCTCAGTATATTCATGAGAGAAATTTTAATCATGCCTAACTAATGAGGGATTAAGAGAACTAAAATAATTCCTATAGAGCTCTCAGCTTGTTCAATTTGTGTTAGATATTATGATCTTTTTAAATCTAAAGGACTTTTTACAATATTTATCAAATAACAAAATTAGGGTATGGTAAAAAAAAATAGGTGAATTTTATAATGTTCTTCTCTTACAGAAACAATTTGAACAACCTTCCACTTAGGAAATTGTTGTTTTTTAAAAAAAAATATTAAACTCTTTTGTTAAAATTTTTTATTGAGCTATGTATTTTTTCAGCTCCCCTACTTTCCTTTTTTTCTCTCATTCTACCCTATCCCATGATACCCATGCTCCCAATTTACTCAGGAGATCTTGTAATTTTCTACTATCCATGTTGATTAAATCCATTTATGTCTCTCTTACAGTCGTCTTTGTTGTCTACGTTTTCTGGGATTGTGAATTGTAGGCTAGTTTTCTTTGCTTTATGTCTAAAATCCACTTATGAGTGAGTGCATATTATATTTGTCTTTTTGGCTTGTGTTACCTCACTCAATATGTTTTCTAGATCCATCCATTTGCCTGCAAAATTTCAAGATGACATTATTTTTTTGGCTGTGTAGTACTCCATTGTGTAAATGTATCACATTTTTCGTATCTATTCTTCGGTCAAGGGACATTTAAATTGTTTCCACGTTATGGCTATGACAAATAATTCTGTGACTGACATAGTTGAGCACATGTCCTTATGGTATGATTGAGCATCATTTGGGTATGTACCCAAAAGTGGTGTTGCTTGGTCTTGAGGTAGGTTGTTTCCTAATTTTCTGAGAAATTGTCATACTGATATCCAAAGTGGCTGTACCAGTTTGCACTCCCACAAGAAATTCAAGAGTGTTCCCTTTACCCCACATTCTCTCTAGCATAAGTTATTATCAGTATTTTTGATCTTGGCCATTCTTACAGGTGTAAGATAGAATCTCAGAGTTGTTTTGATTTGCATTTCTCTGATGGTTAAGGATGTTGAGCATTTTCTTAAGTGTCTTTTAGCCATTTTAGACTCATACGTTGGGAATCCACTATTTAGGTCTGTACCCCATTTTTTATTGGATTATTTGTTCTTTTGATAACAAATTTCTTGAGTTCTTTGTACATTTTGGAGATCAGCCCTCTGTCTGATGTGGGGTTGCTGAAGATCTTATCCCTTTCTATAGACTTCCGTTTTGTCTTGTTGACCATTTCCTTTACTTTACAGAAGCTTCTCAGTTTCATTTATTAATTGTTTCTCTCAGTATCTGTGCCACTGGGGTTATATTTAGGAAGCGTTCTCCTGTGCCAATGCGTTCAAGTGTACTGTAGGAAAATATCTTTATGGAAGCTAAAGAATATGAGTGAGAAATCACAGCATGTGGTCATTGTGCATAAATGAGAAAAGATACATTGATGAGTTTATGAAGGACAGTTTCACATTGTCTTTATCCCTCTTCCCCTAAGTCTGGTTGGCACAGTAGAGAGAAAGATCCCAACTCTGCCTGGAGTAGATACAAGGCCAGCACCATGCCAGTCCCAGGGTGTTCTCCTTGGCACTGACAGTGGATTGGTCCTCACAGATCTAGGTTGTAGAAATGCTTTTGAGACCTAATACCCAGACCTAATACCTTAATACCTTACCCTGTGGGTAAGATTCCATTTGCTTATTTTAACAAGGGGAAGAGGACTAAAGGAAAGGGAGAAATGATGCAACTATATTAAAATCTCAAAAATAAAAGGAACAGTTTTTTTAAAAAAAATGTCATAGAAGTTTCTCATTTGTAGCCTTGGGAAGATAGCTTGGTGAGTGAAATACCTGCTGCACAGCAAGAGGGCCTGTGTTTGGGTCACTAGAATCCACATAAAAAGCCAGGTGTGGGATCATACTCTCTATAACCCTAGCACTATAGGCTGTAAAGATAGGTAGATCATCAGAGCTCACTGGTCAGCAAGGCTAGCTGATTGGTGATGGCTAGTTCAGTGAGGAACTACATTTCAATAAACAGCTGTAGAGGGATAGAGGATGACATCTGGCAGCATCCTTTAGCCCCTGCACTTTTGCACACACACACACATACACACACACACACACACACGTACAGCTATGTGCGCACACTTCCACAAACATGAACACATGCATATATGCACAAAAACACATACTCCAAAGCTTTGGAATATGTTCACAATATATTTTAGCTGCTGTTAGGTGATTTATCTTTAGGGGACATTACAAATATCTGTTTACGTCAGATAGGGAACTAACAACAGATCAAAGAAATGATTCTACCCAATTCTAGCCTAGTGAACCAGTGAGTTTGGTGCAGTTGCTTATGGGAGGATGGTAGGCTAATTATGGTAGCATGATATCTCAAAAACAACTATGTCACTGAAAATTAATCTCAGCATCAGTGTGTTGTCTGAGGTTTTCTGTTCTGCCTGGTCCTGCAGTCATTCAGTCCCATAGAAATCACACAGAGGTCTACATCAATTGCAAACTAATTGGCCCATTAGCTCAGGCTTCTTATTAACTCTTAGCGCTTATATTAGCCCATTATTTTTGTTCATGTTAGCCACGTGGCTTGGTACCTTTTTCAGCGAGGCAGTCACATCTTGCTTCCTCTGTGGCTGGTTCACAATTGCAGATCATGCTTCCCTCTTCCCAGAATTCTCATTTCCCTGCCTCTACTTACTGTCTGGTCAACCTGTCTATACTTCCTGCCTGGCTACTGTCCAATCAGCGTTTATTTAAAATATACGTGACAGGGTACAGTCCATTGTCCCACAGGATCAGTAGGTAACAATTCACAGAAGCTGCATCTCTGAGCCCCCTGCACAACTAGCAACTGCTTACTGCCAATTTAGCAATTGGGAGGTTCTTGTGATTCTTACTCTTTTCAAGAAGTGTGGGCTTAGAAGTTTCCTTTACTTCTTCAGGATTATGAACCTCCCTCCTCCCTCTAGAAAGGAATGCTTCTGTAAAGAGGAAACCATGGAACAGCATTCCATCCCTTTCTCCAGCTCGAACACTCTTCTCACCCTTTGATGATAATGCTCCCTAAAGTTTGGAAGAGTAATATTGATTTTAAGTATCTTCTGGGTGTGCACTGGTCTCTCACACATGTTGCATTGGTGGAATCTATATTTAAATAATTAAAACCAACCTTTCTCAAACTCTCCTGAAACACTGTAGAGAACGAAAATCTTCTAAATTTCATTTTATAGAACCAGAATTATTCCTGCTATTAGTGAGAGATAAGAATGCTATAAGAAAATGAAACAATACATTAACATACTTGATCATCATCAGGTACTGTTTATGAGAACCAACGAGCATGAAATAGCACAATAATGGAATGAAGAAAAACAGCAAATGATCATTTTAGCAGATGAAGCAAAAATGCAAAAAAAATAGCATATTTATTAACAACATAAAAACTCTCAGTACATTTCAGATAGAAGTTGCATATCCCAACATAATGAATATAAAATATGGCAAGCTCACCCTAATAAAATCTCAGCAGGAAAAGTTGAAAGATTTTCCTCCATGATCAGGTTCAAGATAGAGATGCCCACTGAAGTCTGGAGACTTCCATTCCTAGCCAGGGAAAGCAGACAAAGAAAAGAAATAGGAGTCATTGAAGAAAATTTAAAACAACAACAACAACAACAAGTAAACAAAACAAGAACAAAAATCCTGTTTACAAATGGCATGATTTTGTATATTAGAAACCCTAAGTGTAGTGCCTCCATTGGGCATCTCACAACCACTCATTACTCAGCTTCCATAGAATCTGACACGCTCTTTTGGCCTCCTCAGACACCTGTACACATGTATGCATACACACACACACACACACACACACACACACACCATGCATGCACATGCAAATCAATGAAAATAAGTCTTAAAAAAAAACCAAAGGAACAACTCAAAAGAACAGAGTTCAGAAATAACCTCATGCATATATGTAAAGTTGCTGAAAATATGTAATGCAGACAGGATAGTCTTAATTACTGGGGCGTGAAGAACTAAGTATCTATATGCATAAGGAAAAGATGATATTCTCTTGTATTATTAAAAGAAATTAATTGAAGAGTGAAACCTGGGACTGAAACAGTTAATACGCATGGAAACAGCGTAACAAAGAAGCTTCTGGTGTTGTTTAAGCAGTGATGTTTTATGTGATTCCCTAAAGCATAAACAACACACATAAAAATAGACACAGGTGTTTGTTTTGAGTTTAACTTCTCCAGAGCAAAGGGAAATATTAGCATACCACATATTTCCTTTTTCCCCTTTTATTGAAAATAGATTCCACCCTCACATAATATATTCTGATTATGGTTTCCCTCCCTCTTCTCTACAGTTTCCCATTCCACTCCTTTTTCCAGTCCCTTCCCACCTCCCCTCCCATCTGGATTCATCCCCTTTTTGTCTCTCATTAAAAATCAAAAAGGCAAAAACAACAACAACAAAAAAAGGTCAGTTGTGGCTCACACCATTAATTCCAGCTCTTGGGAGGCAGAGGCAGGTGGATCTCTGTGAGTTTGAGGCCAGCCTGGTCTGCTACAAGAACTAGTTCCAGGATCAGGGCAGACTCCAAAGCTATAAAGAAATCCTGTCATGTAAACCAAAAACAAACAAACAAAAACAGGCTTCTAAAAGATAATTATAAGATAACCCAAAATCAAACAATACACTAGAACAGGACAAAATAAACAAACAGAAGGAAAGGAATCGAAGAGAAGGCACACTCAGGGATTCTATGAAAATACTAAACTGGAAGCCATAATATATATTCAATGAACATGTAGGGTAAAAACGGAAAAGAAAAAATATAAGTAAAATACACATTGTATAAAATATATTAATAATATTAATTAATCACAATATATTTAATAATAGCATATATTAAATATATTATGTACAATATTAGATGCATAATATTATTAAAAAAACATACCTCTTCCTTGGGAAAACTCTAAATGCCAGATGAAGCCAGTGTGATATAAGAAGTTCCTAAGGACCCCGCGGCTTGGGAGGTGATGGTAGAAGCCTCAAAGGAGGATTCAGTAGTGATTTTAGGGGCCATGAGACTTGAGGAGAAAAAACTGAAGATGAGTAATCTTTGTTAACAGTCTGGGCTGCCTGCTGAAGGACAAAACGATCAATTCCCTGGAGGAGATCTACTTCTTCTCCCTTCCCATCAGGATTCTGAGAGTACTGACTTTTGCCTGGGAGTGCACCTGAAGGATGAGGTTCTAAGGACCATGCACACCGGCAGACTCAGGATGCCTGTGTTCAAAGTTGAAGATTTTGGCCACTATCAGGCACTATATTGGTTACGTTTATCTCCAGGAGACCTGTTAACTGGTCCAAGGAAGTAGTAGCCACTGCTGTCTAAGGGGCTATCACCTTGACGAGCTTTCCATTGTCTCTAAGCAGAGAAGGTATGGGGGGAACAAGATTGGCAAGCTTTATACCATCCCATCCAATGTGACAGGCCACTGGAGCCCTGTGTTAGTGTGCCTTATCCCTTCCCTGGGAGGTACTGACTTTGTCTCTGTACCTGTGTCCAAGAAGCTGTTGTTGATGGCTGTTTTTGATGCAACTTTGCCAAGTCCATCCATGATGCCATCTCTAAGACCTACAGAGAACTGATTCCCACCCCCACCCCCCCCAGCTCTGGAAAGAGATTGTGTTCATCAAGTCTCCTTATCAGGAGTTCATTGGCCACCTTGTGTAAACCCACAACAAAGTCTCTGTTTAGAGGATCCGGGATCAGCTGTGGCCACCACAAAGGGGTTTTATATTAAAAAAATAAAATGAACTAAGTCTTAAAAATTAAAAATAGGACTACCATATAATTTAGTAGCCACAGTACTTGGAATGTACATATTCTAGTCTATTTATGCCGCTGTAAGAAAGTGTCACAGCCTGAGTAACTACTGGAAGACAATTTTTAACCAATTGTTGAGAACACATCCACACCATAGCATATTAAGAAGAATGCAATCAGTATGATAGTCCGAATTCCCATATTCATTGTAGCATTACTCACAATAAGCAAGATATGAAATAAATCTAAGGTCCATCAACAAATAAATGAATATTTAAAATGTGGTATGCATACATGATAAACTCCTTTTCAGTCTTATAAAAGATGTAATTCTTATTTATCTTATTTAAACCACATGGATAACCTGGAGGACGTTATAGTAAGTGAAGCAGGATACATGAAGGATAGATAGTAAATGATCTCACCAGCATACGCAATCAAAATGTTGACCTTAAAGAAACAAAATACCCCATGATAGTTGTGGAGGAACTGGGGTGGAAGGAAGGGGGATGGAGTGATGTTGGCAAAGGGTGTAATGTTTCAGTTAGAATAAATACATCAGGGAAGTCTGTTGCACTGCATGGTGAGTAGGTTAATAATAATTGATTGATTGTGTACTTGACATTTTCAGGAAAGTAGGTCTTAAATGTCCCCACCCCCAAAAGAAAACTAATAGCTCCGCAAGGTGATGAATATGTCCCCTATCTTTACTAAAGTATTCCATAATGTTTACATAGCTCAGAACCTCTTGTTCTATATCGTGTGCGCTCGCACACCCGATTTTCCAGTTACATCTCAATGGAATAGGAAAAGAAGAAATTGTGCCTTAATAATAAAAACGATGGGAGGGAATTACAGGTTTGCTAAGTACTGCTGACCGACCAGTAGGAAGAAGCATTTTGTGAAAGGCAAGGAACCCGCCCTGCTCCCAGGTTTGCACCTTGCATGGATATACAATTTTGAGAAGGTGATCAAATTCTGCACCCCACATTGGTAAACTAAACACTTCAGAGAAGCAAGGCCACAAAGCCGAGACTCGGTAAATTCTGTGTCTACAGCGACAAACACAGGTTCCTCTGTGGAGATTTCCAGCTAGACTGTGTCTGGAATCCTACTACTAAAATTATTCAGTGGTAACTCACCAAGATCCCCTGCTGGGAGATTTTCTAACTGTTGCAACTTTGTTTGGTCTTAATAATCGCCTACCTATGAGAGGAAACTGTTTCCTTGGGTGATGGGAAAACAGTACTTCCCGATAAAAAGCACACAACAATTTGAACTAAAAGGTTACCTCATGGAACAAGTGTCTCTGGACAGAAATCCCATGACATGGAAGCAGAGTTTAGTAACACTGCCTGGAAGGAGAATTGTTCAAGGACTTAGAGCTAAATGAATAATTGCTGAGCTACTGAAGAGGAAAATACCAGAAAACACTGACATACGTTTAGCAACAATAGGAAGCATCTACTTGGAACTAGCCTTAGGCAGACAAAACAGGTGTTTCGTTGTCATGACTGCCTCACTTATGCACACCATGAGAGAGAGAGAGAAAAAAAATGTTGCCCTCTTTCCAGTATTCAGGAACTCCCGAGATCGACTGTGTTCACAGGAACCAGCTTGTGTGGAAAACGTTTTCATTGCAGGGTAGCACGGATAGAAATGCACAAAAAGTTCACCTGGACCAAAGCCTTTGCTGTGTCCAGGTTCAGCGAAGGAAGCAGGTGGAGGTGGCTTGGGTAGATGCTGCCACGCTGGAGCGCCTCCTACTGGCTGTCTTCGTGACTGCGGGCACAACCGTTGGGACTGTGTGGTTCCCTCTGGTTCCTCTAACCACTGTTGACCTCCCAAGGACTTCTTCTCCATACATTTTGCCACGGACATCACATTTATTTGAATTACTCATTTTTTTTTCTTTTCTGCAAATGGGGTCAAAGGAGGCTTGAGAGGGAGCTTGCTTGAGTTTTCGTGTCGCCACCCGCAGCTGTTCCTAGCCACTGAGTTTTGTAGTACCGCGTAAAAAGAACTGTTCCCTCTAGTTACGGTGAGAGGCCAGTGTTTTTCTGAACCCGTTCTTACCTGTACTGCCTGACAAAGGGTGTTCGGGAACCGGGCTGAGAACTGGCTGCTTTCCCAAATTGAAATTGTCCAAATGGCACTTCCTGATGAGTCACTGAGAGGGCACGGGCAGGGCACTCTTGCGTCATTGCCAAGGTTACTGAAGCAGTCTGCTATTGCAGCACAGTCGCAGGGGCATTCGTTCTACAGAGAGACAGATGTGTTAGCTGCAGTTGACCAACCTGAAGGGCCTCAAACGGCCAGTCGATTTACACGTTGTCCATAGATTCCCTCCATCTGAAATTCTGGTCACAAATACTTTTGAGAGGTACACATCTTCTAAATTAATCGTTTTTACTTCTCCGAGCAGTAGGGTTACAGATTAGCTAACGGACACATTAGCAGGGTTCGTCACCTGATCAATAATTAATCACATCTCCGTTCATCCAGGAGAGCACAAGCATCTGCCAGGAGAATGAAAAGTGACTTTTTATTATGAGAATTGAATAAGGCTTTGTGTGGACAGCACTTGGAACTTAGAAGGTGTTGAACAACCAGTCATTCTCATCACAATTAGAAATAGAAACACATAGAAAAGGTGAATATTCCATTTCCAAGACAGTCTAAAGAATATCTTTATAATCGGCTCCTGAAATTGTGTGTAGTTGTGATGAGCATAAGGCTTACTGCTGCCATCACACCCCTGCGGTTTAAGCAGCTAAAGAAAAACCCTGGGCAGTTCTGATCATCCCCAGACCTCAAAACCTGCCAGATAGACACACTGGCCAGTCTTGGAGAAGGAGAAGAAAGCAACAACAATAACAAAAATAAAAACCTCTGCACTGTGAGATATATACAGTGAAATCAGCTCAGGCTCGGGGAAGAAGGAAAGAAAATATCCACTAGCCTTTAAGAGGCAAGCATAAATTATTGTCTTTTCTACTTTCCTCGGATATCTAGAAAAGGAAGAGTCACTCAATGTAGACTACTAAATGGAGTCCGTTCCTATGAGAGACACCCTCTGGATCCTTGTAGAAGATGAGTGACTCCAAATCCCTTTCTTGTGCTTTTCGGCGCCAGATACCCTGTAAGGAGTTGGTGGAGAGATCGGTTCTTTCCACCGAGAGGTCTTGCTTTCATCCAGGTGACTCAGGAGTGAGTCTAAGCTCCCCTGCTATAAAATGTGTATGATAGTCACATTATCCCCTTCGGCAACTTGTGTGAAAATCAATTAACAAAATCTAGAAACTTATTCCAACACATTTATAAAGCAAGCTATCTCAGCAAATCTATCAAATACAGAGGGCACAAAAACTTAGGAAGCACAGCCCCCATTTCTGCTCAAGCAGCGCGGGTCCGCTCATAATAACGTGCTTTGTGATGGCGATGTACCAGAAACCCACTTAGCATGAGGTTAGGGCTGACAAAGGAGAGGTCACCCAGGAGTTTATTTTTAAGCAGAGTGACATACGCATATGCATATATAATTATACCTTGACTCACCTAAGTATATTTTTATCACTCAGTTTTCAGCATTCCTTGTCTTTCCTTCAGTGTGGAGGGCTGATTCCTACTGATTGGAGGTCTGAACTCTATTTTTTCATAAACTTTACCTAAATGAGGCCTTCTATACTTCCCAGTAATTATAGCCTTCTTAAAGTAGGATGGTTACTTAAAGCCACTTAGAAAGCAGTTAAATTTGTAAAGACACATAGAGAATCCTGTGGTTTAGGGAGGACAAAACAGAGACTGTATCATTTAAGCTGGACCATAGGCAGTTCAACAGGTCAAAGAGGAAAGAAAGTAGTGTTGGGGGCTGGCAGACAGGAGGCTTTCAAGGCACAGGGAACCGTGTGCAAACCCAGAGAAAGGGTTGGAAAGATGCCTCAGCAGTTTAGGGACATGTGCTACTGTGCAGAGGACCCGAGTTAGGTCCCAGTACCCACACTGGGTGGCTCACTACCAGCGACTCCAGATTCATGATCATCTGGGTCTTCTGTCCTCCTTGGCATGCTCACACATGTGCATATATAATAAATACATTATACAATTTTTAAAACATAAATCTTGCCTTAAAAATCAGAGAAGAGCAAATTGTAGAAAATAAACTTTAGCCATATTTTCTTAAGGACTGCTTGGGAAAGGGGATTCAAACGCAAGTTTGGTGAGACCTGGCCAGATACCATTTGCCCACTGTTTCCAAGCTTCGGCTCTACATAACCCTTCCTAGCTTCCCGTACTCGGCTCATCTTTACGTTGCCTGTTTAGGATTTCTCAGCAGGCTCAGCCTCCGAGCCTCTGCTCCCACACTGACAAGAATGAAGACACCCAAGAACGGCAGCAATGAGCACACTTCTAGCGCAGGACTGAGACCGACTCCAGTCACTCACTGGCGGTGAAAGCCAAAGGCTCATTGGCCCTCAGCAAAGCCAAGTGCAGATGAAAATAACCTTCTGCTACTCGTTCTGCTGAAACCTGAGACTGCAAAAAGAGCGTTGCCTGGTGCCTGTAAATGAGGGTGTTTTTGCCCAGCACACCTTCTCTCGGGTACCATTCCTTACCTCACAATCTGACTCATTTGTTGTTCTCAAATGCCACCCACCCATCAATGACATTCTGTGCCTTGATCCCACTTTCCCTTGGTCTGATAATAAGATGCTTGTTTTCTCCTCTCACAGCAATACTTCCTGAGCTTCTGTTAGAATGTGTCATTCGTTTTGCCTGGAGCATCTAACTGCACATGCAAGAAAAATTATTTCATGTTTTCTGTTTGATATTTCTACCTGCCCCAAAGAGCATCTCCCATGGAATAGTCAGCAATTTCCCAGTAAGTATTCAATTGAAGAGAAAGTGAAGAAAATATGATGACAGTTCTGGAATATGCTTCCAGAAACAATGAGAAGCTTTGGAAAAATAAAGAATTTGAAGAGTTGGGAAGGGCTGGGCAGATAGCTCAGGGAAGCACAGAGAACTTAAGTTTGGTGCACTCTCAATTCAGAACCCATACTTTTTTTTTAAAAAAAAAGCATGGCATGGCAGTAGATGCTAATAATCCTCCTGCTTGAAGCAGAAACATGCAGATCCCTGGAGCTTTCTTACCAGCCACCCTCTCCAGCTTGGCAAGTTCCCAGCCAAGGAGAGACTTGGACTAGAACAAAAAGACAATACTCAAGAAATGGTATCTCTTGTTCTGGTATCTTCTGGCACGTGAACACATGTGCAAATGTACACACATGGGCATGCACAAAAATGAACACACACACACACACATATGAATTTAGAGAGGTTTTGATCAGAGAAATTAGTAGGGTTAAAACCTAGAAACTTTGAGGAACAGGCCTGGGCTACTTATCATGTAGAGAGGACTTAGGGCGGTCAACACCTGCATCGGACACTGTAGGAAGAGTCCCAGTTGCTTTGTGAGTCTGCTCAGCTGAAAGGAAGAGGAGCAGTATACACACTGCCTCATTTATGTCCACATGTTGCACAACAGTCTTTTCTTCATCTGCAACCGTTTCACTACAGTAAAGACACCCTGATCAGGAATATGTTATAAACCATTCGAATTTCATTATGCAGTCACATGAAAACAAAAGTTGGCTAATGTCTGGGCCATTGCTATGTGACTGAATTTTATATAAAAATTAGCTCGTATGACATTGTCTTAAAGTTCTCCTGGAGTGTCGCTCTTGGTCTGTTGTGAATGACTGTCTTGCACTGATGTGCACACTCCATATACAAATGTGTTGAAGGGTTGTGATTAGGCTTGCTCCGTAGGTTTAGTGGTCCATCCTGAGAACATCATAGGTCTAAGGCAGTAATTCTCAACCTTCCTAAAGCTGTGGTCCTTTAGTACAGTTCCTCATGCTGTCGTGACTCCCAACCATGAAATTATTTTTGTTGCTACTTCCTAACTGTAATTTTGTTTCTGTTATGAATTATAATGTAAATAGCTGATATGCAGGGTATCTGCTATGCAACCCCAAGAGGGTCATGACCCATAGGTTGAAAACCATCCATCTAAAGGCAAAGGAAAGACAATAAATACATACCCAGTACAACAACATCAGGCCCCCAGGTACCTGTCTACACAAATGAAAGAGAAGGATGCTTAATCTTTTAGGAGAATGGAGAAATAGGTAACATTGTTGGTTTGCTAGTTGGAAATTAGCAGTCTTGGAGAAAAATAGAGCTAGACTCTTCCTCTTAATTAATAGCTTATAAAACCAAAAATTGATCTGGGTTTGGTGGCATACACCCTTTGTAATGATCTGTTCTGTCTCTTTAAGTGACAGCCCACTCTCTTATTCCCCCCTCCACTCTCCCCTTTGCAAAGACAGGCTGATCATCAGCTTCCAGCCTGAGTTCTTTCCCTTTTCCACCTCCCTCTCGAAGAGGCAACTAGGCAGCTTCTGCCTCTCCCCCACTTCTCCCCTTCCCTCTTCTGTCTCTTCCGTCTCTCTCCCTCTTCCGTCTCTCTCCCTCTGCTCTTTTCCCCTTCTCTCTTCCCCCTCCATAACCCACTGAATAAATATCCAAACTCACTCTCCATGGCGTGTCTATCCATGTCTCTGTCTCTTGCCCATCTCCACATGTCTCCCTGCCCTGGACTAGCCACCGCTCGGGGACCTGCAGCCATCCCTGCCCCTGCCTTGGACTGGCTGCTCTCGGGACCCCCTGCCCACTGTCTGCCACCACATGGCCTGCTGTCTGCTGCTACCAGGGATCCTGCAGCATTTTTAATTTTCCATTACACCTTTTATCCTAGGACTCAGGAGGCAGAGGCAGGAAAATCTCTATTGTAAGCACACGTTGGGGTGACTTCTGTTGTGGTTCAGTCACGACAAGTTTGTATATTCCAGGGTAGGGGTGTGTGGTAGGTAGGAGGAACAGAGATAAGAAAGAAACACAGAGACATAGGATAGTACCTGGAGGACAACTCAGTGAAAACTGAATACTGAATTTGCCCACATTTATTTTCCATATGCTTTTATATGCTCCAATACAAAAAGGCGGGAAGAAGGCAAAAAACCTTTTTAACATGACAGAAAGGACAACCAGAACAGTTACTTGCTTCAATACTTGAGACATCAAACCATTATTTTCTGAATAAAGCATTTGATGTTTGGGGCAGGATATGCAGTGAATACACCCTAGACCAACTATCCTGTGGGCAGCCACTTCCTATGTCAAACCTATTTTAAAATGAAGAAGCAGGATTAGGCATGAATTCTCTGACCTTTGGTTAGGATGGATTGGACCCACCTCTAGAACCATACCCTAGGTAGACCCACCTCCAGAACACCAAGTAACCACACCCTATGTCAGGGTTTCTTGTTTGTCTCTATACCTCTTGTCAACAACTTTGAAAGAGTAAAAATAGCCTCAAGCTCCCTGACCTTTGGTCAAGGTTGAACAAATTCACATCTGTATGCCTCCATCAATCTCTGTGAGTTTAAGACCAAACTGATCTATAGTCCCAGGCTAGCCAGAGCTATATAGTAAGACCCGGACTGAAATTAATAAATAAACAAATCCAATGACCGGGACTGCGAGACTCTACATAATTGCTGGTTGAGTCATATCCCTTACTCTGGAAAGAGGCCCAGCATCCTGAACTTCTCCAAAGGTCACTGGTTGACAAGAATCTAAATCTAGTTCTAAGAGCTGTACATGTTATATATCAATCTAGTAGGATACATACATATATATATATATATATATTACATTCTGTAATGATTTTTCTTGTCCCTTTAAGAGACAAGCCACACCCACTTCCTCCCCCCTTCTGAAGAGGCAAGCTGATCTTCAGCTTCCAGTCTGAGTTTCTCCCTTTTCTGTCTCTCAGAGAGGTAACTGCTGCTATGACTCCCCCCCCCTCTCTCTGCTCTTCTCCCCTTCACCTCCATAACCCACTAAATAAATATCTAATCTCACTCTGCAAGGCCGTGCCTATCCATGTCTCTGTCTCTCACCTGCCACGTGGCTCCCTTCCCCAGGACCAGCCACCTTCAGAAACCCAGGGCTTGGTCTTGGGATCCATTGCCCTCTGTAGCCACTTGGGGATCCACAGCATTTTACTTTACCATAACACATTCCACTTCCTCATCCTGTAAGACAGTATAATGAGCTTGTCTGCCACCTGGACAGGACAGAATACTGCCCCTCGGGAAATCTGCCTGTTCCAGAGACTTTAGAAATCTTAGACTTTAGTACAAAAGATACCTAAAATACAAATTGACACATGGCTTCTTTGGGCACTGCCCATGGTCACTACTTGAGCATGGCCCACTTTACCCTGTAATGAGCTCCATCTGTCTTCTGTACTGTGTGTCTCCTTCACAGTCTGTTCATGGAGATCACAAGGAGTGTGAGCTCAGAGGAACTCAGAGTAAAGGCCCGGGGACAAGGTCACCTCTAATTGAAAGTTCAAGTAGCCCACATTGCACCTACCAAACGTGCATTACAAAAAAGAAAAGAAAAAAATAACAAAAGATACAAAACAAAATGCATTAAGGCCATCATCAATGAGATACTTTTCACATAGTGGTACGTTCCTCTCAAAGAGTCAGAGCTGTTGAAAGATGCAGTTTGCTGTTAAAGCAAGAGGGTGAAACCTAGACTTTGTGTGTGTGTGTGTGTGCCCGCGTGCTCATGTGTGTGTGCGTGCTCATGCAGACAGTGCCACTGCACATGCCCCAGTGTCTGTTTGCCGGTGGTATCTTGTCAGAAGACGAAACAATGTAACAGTGAACAGAACAGATTGTCTCTCCCGTTAGACAAGCAGGAAGGAAAATCATTTGTGTGACCATTTGTCCCTGGCCTGGGGCAGATCTGCAACTCGTCCCTAAGAAGCAGAAGGGGGAAGAATGAGAAGAAGGAGGGGGGGTTATTTTCCCCACTTCCGTAGTGTGTTGACCTCACCCTTCCCTTGAATGGGTGAGTCTGTGGTTGTGCCAGCATTCATGATTTCCTTCAATCTAGGTTATGCAGAGGACCACGGCTATTTTCCATAGACTCAGGCCCCAGCTGGGGAGTATTCCATCCTAACAACTTTTCCTCATAACTCCTTAATAAAGACAGAGCCAGGAACTAGACACAAAGGCAACCACACTTCTTCAGTCTTCCTTGTCCTTCATGGACAAAGCAAGGACAGGAAGAGTATGTGTTATTACCCCCCCCACCCCCTTAAGGATTGTACTTGCTATCTGTATGACTTGCTATCTGTATGTATGGCTTGGACTCTGATAGCAATGAAATTTGACGTTCTACAATTATTATTTGATTGGAAGTAGACCTATATTTTTAGATGAATGTCTGAACAATAATCTTGGAAACAAAATAAACACCCTTCTGAAACCCAAAGCACCCTGGTGTGATTAAATTAAAACAATGGGCAATTAGTTGAGATTCCTTCTTGATTCAATTTGAATTTTCCTATTGAAGAACATTGTTCGGGAATGTTTTAAGACACTTTTAAGGCACATTTTACCAGTTTTGGGTGTATGGCCATTTTTTTTTCTTTGAATTTCACTTTTTTAAAATAGTAAAATTGAAGCCGTTCTGCTTAGATTTCAAGGGGTATTAGCTCTCTGCTCACATCTTCTGTCTGGTCTTGTGAGAGTGGTCCATTGTGCCTCAGTACAACAGTTTCTTTAGCACACTGAATCTTAGACACTAAAGACAGTCTCTCTTCAATGGGGTTACTACAGGGGGAAAGAAAGGGATTTCAGTGCCCCATAGAAGGGACAATCTAATCCTCTTTGCTGGTACATCTGCTGTGGCGGTTTTGCTCTGCAAATCAAAAGGCACCCCATTAATTAAAGTTCCTTTTCCTTTCATTTTTATTCAGTTTGTGAAATGTGACCAGTATTCACCAAAAAGAAGGAAAAAAAAAAGTTTCAGGCCACTTTATTCACAAATTTCCACCCGAAGGGTGTGCACTTGGATTTCTTGCCCGATTTCCGCTTACTGTCCCCCCCCACCCCCCACCCCACTCCCCTTCTATTGGATGGAAGGAGCCCTTCTCTTCTGGCAGAGTGCAGTACATTCAGAGGGCTTTACAAAACAAAGCTTTGAGCTCCGAGTCAGCAACAAACTCATCTTTGTTCGTGTGGTTCTATTAAGGAAAGAAGGCCAATCTTATGCAGGTTTCTATGGCTGGCCTCCCTTACAAAGGCGTTTCTCTGTGTGCAAACTCTCTGGCAGGGACTGCCGACTCTGAGATCATCGTTTTCAGTAACCAGCAGCTGCAATGAGGATCAGAGAAAGAAAATCATAAACTGGTTTATAGAGTGATTTTTCCTGGGGAGACTGAAATATAAATTCATCGCGGGTTAGCAGTTAATAAAGGCAGGCTGTTTGCTGCACGCATGCGCACAGATCAAGGTCTCCTCTACATTTTCCTTTAGCTTTGACGCCAAGTATACTTTGATTGGATATTCACATCATTTGTCTGGAAGAGGAAGTGAAACTCATTTGCATTTTCCTGGGTTTCCCTGGAAATACGCAGGAATTCCTCTCCTTCAGTTAATGGTGGTTAGTGTGTTTGGGATCACATTAAATTATAATATCACAGTGTGTCTCCAGGCCGTGAACATTTGTTGAACAATAGAGTGCCGGTCCCCTAAGAGTCCAAATGGGACCACCTGGAGGTGGTTTAAGACTTCTGAGACAGACAATAAACTTTTGTCAGAAACAAAATAATTCCTGCGGCAAACATTGAAAAACCGAACAGCATCAAAACATGGCCATTTGTCACGAGACTTTAGGAAATGGAAACCTGTTTAGGCTCTATCCTCGAGAGCAATCTTCGCTCAAATTTCTTCAGGAAAGTTTCAGAACGTTCACGCATATTCTGAATTTGAAATGTTCAGATTAATTAAGTCATGATAGGCACTGCTGGACTTAAACTTTGTATCGCTGCAGAATATCGCAGAATCTGAAATTACGCCCCAGCACGGCTTTCATTCTCTCTGCTCCAATAGCAAAGATCATACTCGGAGGAAATTCTCATCATGGCTGAGAGTCAGTGCAGGAGTGGTCACCGAAGGCATGAAAAACTCAGGCTACCCTGGATGACAATAAACTCCAGAGAGAAAAAAAGAAACAAATTTGGTTTTGTGTGGATATACAAAATATTGATAAACAGAAGCTGCTTGGAAGATATCTGCTCATAAATCAATCACAAAGTCAAAGAAGAAGAATGTTCATTAAATTTTCGTAGATAGGAAATCTTTGGTGTCTCCAGGTGTAGTCACACAGTTTATGATTTTCCTTTCAGAATCCCAAAGCATAAATTCAGAGCTTAAAGGGGTATTTATTGTAATGGTCTGTCCTGTCCCTTTAAGAGGCAGGCTCCGCCCCCCTATCCACTGAGGCAAGCAGATCTTCCTTTCTGCTTCCAGCCTGCGTGCTCTGACCCTGGTGTCTGCTGCCACGGCTCCTTTCTTCTCCTCTCCCCCTTCTCTCTACCTCCATGCTTCTCTCTCTCTCTCTCTCTCTCTCTCTCTCTCTCTCTCTCTCTCTCTCTCTCTCTCTCTCTCTCTCCCTCTCTCTCTCCTTTTCCCTTCCTTTCATAACCCACTAAAAAAATACCCACTCTGCATGGCATGCCTATCTGTCTCTGTCTCCCAACTGCTGTGGCTCCTCTTGGGACTGGCTGCCCCAACGTTGGCCCGCTGAGGTCTCTCACCTGCCTAGGATTGCGGGGATCAGCTGCCCCTCATGACCTGCAGCCTGCTGCCCACTGCGCCCCTCTGGGAACTGCAGCGTTTTATCTAAACCATTACACTTTTAAGTTACTTTTTCTAGAAAGCGTTGGCTTTTCCTTTGGGTCTACAAAGTAATCAAAATCAGCATAAAGGTTGTCATCTCTGTCTTAATTTTCTTTCTGTCTGTCTCCTTTGTTGTGGCTGAAAGCCCGAATAAGTCATTATCATTAACTTTTCCTCTCAAACCATCTTGGATTCCTACAAGAGCAAAACCTCATAAGCCAGACCACCCTCAAACAAGGATACCCAGGCCGGACGATGGTGGCACACGCCTTTAATCCCAGCACTCGGGAAGCAGAGGCAGGCGGATCTCTGTGAATTTGAGACCAGCCTAGTCTACAGAGCTAGTTCCAGGACAGGCTCCAAAGCCACAGAGAAACCCTGTCTTGAAAAACCAAAAAAAATTACAAAAAACAAACAAACAAACAAAAACCAAGGATACCCAGGAACGTAACGTTTAAGGATCAGATTGAACTCAAGTGATGACAATGATAAGAACTTTCTCAGCCCACGTTCATTGAAGACCCAGAGTTGAAACATTGACTGAGCAGAGCACACCAGCATGCCCAAGATGGTGCCTCTCTTGACCCAATTTTTCCTGTAATTAAACCTAAAAGTTCATGTCAGTATCCTAAAAGTGGCTTTGTGGTTCCTGGATCCCGTTAGATCAGTGGTTCTCAACCTGTGGGTTATGACCTCTTTGGGAGCTCCATATCAGATATCCTACATATCAGATATTTACATTATTATTCACAACAGTAGCAAAATTAGCTACAAAGTAGCATGTGTTTATTTTTTATATGTATTTGATATTTTGCCTGTGTGAGGGTGTCAGGTCCCCTGGAATTGAACATACAGACAGTTATGAGCTGCTGTGTGGGTGCTGGGAATTGAAGCTGTGTCTTTTGGAGGAACAGCTGGTACTCTTAATCCATGAGCCATCTCTCCAGCTCCACACTGAAATAATTTTCTGATTAGGGTTCACCACAACATGAGAAGCTGTATTAAAGGGTCACAGAAATAGAATGTCGAGAACCACTACTCTGGATAGAGGGCAGACTGAATAAACCCCTTCCATGCTTTGCAGCATTACTTGACTCTTTCATACCGTGCTACGGACAGGTAACTAAGGCTAGCCTGCTGGGGCTGCTGGAGCTCTGGCTTTTGCCCTCCCTGTGAAGAACCATGATGGGATTAAAAGCAGAGGTGAGAAGCCTGTGCTGCTCAACTCCATGAAAACCTAGCCTAAGTTATTACCACACTCCTCCTTTCCCAATTCATGTCTACCAAGCAGAGATTCCAGGGGGGGGAAATGTTATATTTTCATATTGTAGACTGAGATTTGATAGCAAAGCCTTTGTCTATCTTTGTTTTATTGTTTCAGGCAAAACAAACAAACCACCTACAAGAGTATATACCTGCTTTTCTGGAACACAGAGTTAGAAGGGAGAAAGACAAGCAATGTGTTGTGCAGCTTCCTGTCATGTGACGACCTTCACGCTTTATAAAGGGGGAAAGGTACATTCAGAACTGAGTGCACGAAGGAGAAATTACTGATATCCTGAGAAATCTCTGTGAGCAGTCTATTCTGAAACTTGTCTGGCTCACGGGAGTTCTCTTCACAGGCAATTACCCTGATACTTTGTTAAAAATGTTTTGCATTTATGCCAACTGCACTTTAGGATAATAATTCACAATGGGTAAGGATGAGCCACTGAGTTATTTGCCCAAGATTTTTGAGCAACTGTTCCTGTTTGTCAGTGACTGATGAGTCACAGTTCAGATGAGATCTGGTCAATGTGCCAGTTGTTACAAGAAAACAAGAACGATTTCTACTTTGGAATCCTCGTCACAAGTCTAAACTTCTCTGGGGTTGAAAAATAACCCTGAAGACACATACCTCAGTACTTGATAGACTATGGCACATAAAGGATATTTCTACCTCCTCCACACAAGCTAGGGCTTGACTAGAGGGTGTTTTTGTTATGAAAAAAAAGGAAAGATAATGGCTGAACTAACGAGAAAGACCGTGACAGAGAAATTGATAAAAATAAGTCCATGTCAGAATGCTTGAAGATCTGTAAGAGGGTTTAGAAACAAATAATCTCGATTTGTAGTTTTTCCCATTGGTTGTTGGCCTTTGGTCTGGTTTATTCTCTTTCCATTCCTAGCTCTAAGCTCTAATTTGAGAGATGGTACATACATACAGGCGTCTTATATAACTACAGCCATGTCAGCCAACAGCTGTGCCTGGACCACTTCTTAGCTCTGGAGAGTGCACATGTGTAGCCAGTTCTACCACTGGAGGTATGAATCAAACAGGAAAGTGGAAGACAGTTCCACCAACAGGTTTTCAGACCGTGAATAATAGACTCTAGCCCCCTTGAGCACATGATCCCCAAGGGAAGTATAGCGTCCATTTCACATATTCCCTTGTAGACTTCCAATTTAGTGTTCATCATGTTGGGGGCAGGAGGATGGTAGTGGAGGTGGGGAGAGGTTCCTCTTCTGCACACCCTTACAAGCTCAGTCTCAGAGTTGTACCAGCTCACTTTCTAGGCTTTAGCAAGGATTTGGCTTTTAATGTAATAGAGCTGAAAAGATATTGAAATGTAATTTTAACTTTAAGCTCTTATTGTGGTTACAATGTAATGAAGTCACCTGGAAAAGAATAAGATTTCAAGGAGGATCCATAGAAAACAGCTGCAGAACTGTAGACAAGAGATCATTATCCCTGCAGGCTGCTATGAACATTATCAGTTAACAACGAACACAGTGCCCTCATATTCTTCAAAGCCCTTTGAGATACTAAGAAACAGATTCATCTGTGGGAGGAAGACAGAGTGAGAAATAAAGCTCTCATTCCCACACTTATTACCACCTACACCAATGTGGCTTTATTATGCATGTCCCTTTGATAATAGAATTTTAATACTCCACTTGTTTTGATCAATATGACTTTTAGAAAATGCTTCCCCAGAAAGAATAAAATTGTAAATAACATCATTGTTTGCTGCAGGAACATTCTGAAAAAAAAAAGAATGTTAGATTGCATAACAAAATCTAGAATACTTTGCTATGTCTACTAACTAATCTGTTTTATTAAAGTCCTTCCACAGTCTCACGTGAACCCTTAAATCTCACAATTCTGCCCTCTTTTCCCTTATACTGAAAAGTTACTAAAAACCGCACAGGTACTGTTCCCTCTTTTTCTCATGCTATAGTTTATGGATGGTTTCAGGTTGGGCTCTTTAATTATCCATGTATTAGAGACTCAGTTGATAATAGCAGTGATGGTACCTTTAAGAGTTGGATTCTAGAAGAGATATTCTGGGACAATGACCATTAGAATCTATCGATCCCTGTGTCTCAGTCTTCCTGTTGGCAATATGATCATTTTTCTCACAGTCAGGAAGACCCTCACCAAGCTGAGTCAATGTCAATTCAATGCATGGAATTTCTTAAAACATGAGCTAATAAACATCTTTTCTTTATAGGGTTTGACTGTTTCTGGAAATTTGTTATAGCAATAATAATAGCAAACCTCATTAGGTTTTGTCTTATTCCTGCTCTTTTGGTGATATTTATGGAGAACTGGACTTTGAGAATCCTGGGAATCCAATGAGGTCCAGCCAAGGCCACCTGTCAATGCAATCCAAGACTTTCAGTCCAAAAGTGATACCATAAACCTATAGGGCCCTTAGAACATTAAAGTCATAGGCCTCTCTCTATTTCTTAGTTTTTATTTTCCCTTGGCACCCACATTTTTACTTTATTTTGTCATATAAAAATTATAAGCCCAATTATAGAACCACGTGTTTGCCTAAACAGATTTGAAAACTTGCCATTCTTGCTGAAAATCCACCTTATTCTGTGACACGGAATCTGTCTCTTTTATTTTAGTGCTGTATGCCTACAAGGAATGTTGTAGGAAAAAGATGGGGAAAGGGTCTCCTTAGTCTTTTCCTGAATTAATCCTGTAAACTGGTAAACTCAAAAAGGTTTGTATACTGACTGGCCTCCGTTAGAAAAAAATTTATTCCCAGTAAGAGACCAACTATTTTAAACTATTAAAAACCTATAGAAAATGTCATCAATATTGTCCATTTTCACCACTCTACAAGACAGTGTTTGAAATCATAGCCACAATTGCAAGACAAGAAAAAGTTAAAAAAAAAAGATAATTCAAATGGAAAGAAAGAACTTAAATTATCCTTGATTGGAGATTTTAAGAATGTATACTTACATTGTCTAACAAAATGATTTTGATTTATGGTCAGTAGGAGGTATAAATAAGACATAGCAACTCATCTTTCAAAATAGTAAGGATTATCTTAACATCAGCTCTTGGAAGTTCTGAATGTAACAGTTCCCTGGAAAAGGAAAACAAGTGAAAAAAATTGTGCAGTAGTAGATCTATTAACATGGCTTCAAATTTTGTGCACCAAAAGCGGAGTCTTGCAATTCTCATCTTGAAACAATCTTGTTAGTGAGCAGCATCAAGTGCTTAGAAGTTTTACATGTTTGTTTCCTATATACAACTCTTTGGATCTTTTGTTTGAATAAACAGTTTGTATTCCTATAGTATTCTTTTGTTTGAAGAAACAGTTTGTATTCCTATAGTATTCTTTTGTTTGAATAAACAGTTCGTATTCCTATAGTATTCTTCTGTTTGAATAAACAGTTCGTATTCCTATAGTATTCTTTTGTTTGAATAAACAGTTTGAAGAAGAGTTAAAAAAATCTATATTGTCAATTTAACTAACAAACGCTTATGTATGGTGCTGTGAGGTGTTTGACTTGGAGATAGGAATCTGTGATCTCAATCTGATTTGAATTCCCTTGGCTGAGAAGTAGAATAAAGTTCTAGTCGTAATTCCTGCCTTGCATCTGTCTGAGTAATAATATTAAGATGTGTGAACTTTCTTTTAGGAATTATTCATTTTTAATTTGACAGTTTTATACACACATGTACACATAAATATTTGATTATGTTCTTCCCCCCCCATTGCCCTCCTCTTGCTGTCCCCCTTTTCTTCTCAGTTTGTTCATATAACTGGCAGAAATGATATCCTTTTCTGCTGTAGCTGTTAATTGTCGAGGAAGAGGTGGAGTCTCATGAGTACATTTTTAAGCAATGATGGGAGGTTGAAGTTCCCAATCTTATACAGGCATCCATAGCTGCTATGTGTTCATGGTTGCAGAAGCTATCATGTCAGAATGGCAATATTTCATGGCATTTCCCACTAACGTCTTACTCTTACATTATTCCTGTATTCTCTACCACGATATTCCTTGGGCCATGCAGGTGGGCAGGGAGAATGAACTATAGATGTCCTGTTTAGAGTTGAGTACTCAACAGTCACTTATTTTAGCACTTGAACCAGATAGGAGTCTCTACATTGACGACAGCTCTCTGCAAAAAGGAGTTTCTGTGACCCAAGATGAAAGCCACCCTAGCCTAGGGTTACAAACATCAATATTTAGAAGGAAGTCCAACAGCGTATCACTTTAGGGGAGCATTGATGGTATACTTCCACTTGCATCCATGACCTCCCAATCCATGAGTCTTTGAACAGATTTATAATACAAGGTGCGTATTCTCTGCCATGAAGCAGGTCTCCATCTCAATCACAAAGTTATGGCCTGTGCCCCGTAGAGCTGTGTGACTACCACACCAGTGACATCTTGCCTTGCCAGTCAGAATTTCAGTAAGCATGTTCTATAGCTGGATGAAACAATTAGCCATTTCTCTCCTCTACCAGCCCACCTAAAACATTCTTGGAATATCAGCAAAGATGGAGTTTTCAGAATAGCTAAAACGGGATTTTTCTGTATCCTATGTAGAGCCTCCAGAAATGGCATCTGCCTCTCTAGTTCTGGTAGGCAGCTAAGAGCAATGATGGCACTAGTCTGTATTCTTTTGGGAAACCTCAGGAGATTCTTTGGTCACTAACTCATAGGGAGGCATCCTGAACCTGGGTGCTGGGGTTTGTACTTAAAAGCACATGACTTCTGGAAACAGAATTATCCATTCCTGAAGGGCACCACCAATCCAAACTCATGACCATTATTATTACCATTATGCTGATTAAATACTCAGATAACTTTCGAGAGTTCAAGAGCAGGTTCTAGAGGATGTATATGTGTATGTTTCTCTGTATATATCATCTCCTCGATGATAGTAGTAACTGTCACCTCCTGTGGAATACAGCAGAGAAGCTGCTGGGATGCTGAATGGTTCAGCTACAAAATAGAAAAACCTGAAATGGTGGACATGGAAGCTGTCGCATTTGGAAACTTTGTATATTCTTATGACAATTCAAATAGCTATGGGAATTTGGAATGCTCACACCCCAGGTGCTGATGGACCTTGGCAGCTTCCACTGAAGAATAGCCATATGAAGAAGAGCTACGGTGGGGAATGCCAGTATCTGCACTCTCGCTGGGCTACACAAAAGGAACTTTAGGACTTGACGCTTTTCATTGACATGTCTTTACTATTGCTCATCATGTGGGTTTACTTAGTAGGGACTTTACTACCATGGGACTTTCTTATTAGGAAGAGGAAAGATGTCATTAACTTCAATTTTAGGGGCTTCCTGGAAGCTCCATTTAAATAAACATAGAAATATTTGGTTATTTAATAAATATCATAAAAATGCTAGCATACTACTCTTTGGAACCTATGCTTCAGTAGCTTTACCTTGTTTCATCCATCATGACTAATTTAAATAGAACTGTAATACTTTATTAAATGGTTTAATTGGATATACATGTTAAATGGCTATCAATCCTTTTTTATCACCAGCCTTTGTATAGTGAAAGGCTCCTAATGATCATTTAGCCTAAACACTAATTCTTCAAATTTAACAGCATCAAGTATTCTTTGATATCCCACTTCCCTTTGAAAGCTGAACTATAACACATACAATAAAGTGCACAATTTTGTAGGAAAGTCAATCAATTCACATACACATATACACCACTCCAGAGTGTTCACTGTTCAAATAAAGGCAATATTTGAAGCACAGTGTTTCAGTGTCCCAAGCTCCCAGAAATTAACTGCACAAAGACAACCACATTTTGCCTTTTGTCAGTATAGGTCAGGATCTGTGTAGGGGTGTGTGTGTGTGTGTGTGTGTGTGTGTGTGTGTGTGTGTGTGTGTTTCAACTTCATCCACTGTAAATGGGATCACACATATATTAATGTTTGTCTTTTTCAACTTCTTAGCTCTAGGAGATTCACCCACACTGTTGTGCTATGGCATCCTTTTGTACTGCAGCATCTTATGTAGTATCTACTAATGTTCATTCCAACACATTTAAAACAGTTTGTTTAGGGAGTCTCCAGCCAACAGACATTTGAAGTGAACATTGACAACTTGTTTGTATCATTCTATCCTCTTACCAGCAATGGCCAAAATTTCTATTATTCCACATCCAAGAGAATTCTTGTGTCCTTCTTATTTCTGTGCATATTGGTATGGCAAACATTATATTTTGGGGGGTTTTATTTGGACTTGCAAAATGATTATTGATATCAGTGCCCTTTAATGTACTTATGGAAACCTGTATTAATACAAAATATAGGAAAGGAAACAAATAGTATATGAAAGAAGTCGATGATGGTGAAGTAAAAGAAACAATAACATGAAATTAGGGGTAAAGGTAGGAGCAGCAAGTAAACGCTGTGATTCATTAAGAATCCAATGATAATTCAGGATAGGCAGCCAATCTTCTTAATGTGGTGCTCCACTAAGCTTACAGATAAGTGTTTCTAACAAGGTGATTCTGGTTGATGACAAATAACAAGTATTAAGAAGCCCTAGTAACTCATTATTAGGTTTCAAAATAATACAGAATCCTTTTATGCCAGCCCTTAAGAGAGTTATCTAGCAGCTGTATTCCCAAAGGAAAACTATTAGAATATTTTGTCAAAGAGTAGACTGATTAATATTCTTTCAAACCTCCCTTTCTCAATAAAGCAGAACCTCACATTCATCACTTTTTAATGGTTCTGTTATCCTGGAAAATACAGGTTTAGAAGTCATTAGCTATGCATTTCCAATAAACCTTGCCAAAAATGAGAGGTTCTCTTTAGAGGGTTTGTTCAATAGGTGATACAAAGATAATAATCCTCATAAGAGTGCCATAAGCTACTATGTATCTATTAATAATGTGTACCACCAGCTGCTATGTATCTATTAATAGTTAATATGTGCCATCAGCTATTATGTATCTATTGATAATTGATGCCAAGAAGGGACTGAGCCTTTGGAAAACTTGCAAGAAAGCATCTACCAGTATAGTCATTATTTCTCTTGAGGATATTTTTTCATAAGTTTTAGCTGTCAAATAGCGACATTTTCACATCAGAGACTTTTCAAGTGAAAAAACAGTTTCCTTGTAGCACTCACAACTCAGTATCTTACAATAATAGCCGGAATTAAAACTTTTGCTTTAAATTAGTAAAAAAAAATTGCAACAAATTAACATTTTATTTAGATGAGAAGTAACTTCGTCACCTTTTCAAAAGACCATAACCAAAATATCCAAAAGTGTATGAATGAACATCAATAAAGCTGTCTAAAGTCACATGTTTCAAGAGCTACAAAGAGATGGCCAGGAGCCATCCTCTCACCAGATTGTTCCTGAGTATTGTTCCTAAAGCTTGGGCCTTGAAACACTACACTGAAAAGTAAATCACTTTCATTATTCACAAGAGAGCATCCTCAGTAGTAGCCTGGATTAGTATTTGCAGCACCCCAAGGATTCAACTTTCCTGAAGAAGAACGTATGTTATTTATGATTATAACGCAAGCTTTGGCTAAAAGCTGTAAAACTGCAGATATTAAAAAATAGACAATATAGTTGGGAGGTTTTTTTGTTGTTTGTTCTCAGAGATAGGGTTTCATTGTGTAGTCCTGGCTGTCCTGGAACTCATTTTGTAGACCAGGCTGGCCTCCAACTCACAGAGATCCACCTGTCTTTGCCCCCTGAGTGCTGGGGTTAAAGGCGTGCACCACCACCACCAGGTAAGGTGAAGGTGAAGCTGAGGTATTTGGCAGGATGCACTATGGTTCTCTAGATAAAAGAGGGAAGGTCATTTTGTTTTGTTTTATTTCACTTTGTGTGTATGTGGGAGGGGGAGGGTGTACCTTTGGGTATGGGGTCTCTCATTGGCCTGGGCCTTGCTTTATGATTAGGGTAGGATGGCCTGCCAGTGAGCTCCAGGGATCCACATGCGGATGGAATCTGTGTAGCTTATGCTGACTGTCTCTGCCTAATGGCTCAGAGGAGGCACAGGGATAGTTTAGGCTAGACATCTTCAATAGCTCAGGGATGTCATGTGCTACATCCTCAACATAGGCGTGCTCAATAAAGATGATCTTAATGATCCAGAAATTCAAAAGAGCCTGATGTTTAACAGAAGGGAAAGCTAGGAAAGAAGGAACTGCCTGAAGGATTCTAGGTTCTTCTTGTTTGTTTGTCTGTGCTTATTATGAATTGGAAAGTCAAGGTGTTTTACCTGGTTGGTGAGCACCAGGAATTCCCAGGATCCATTGTGAGCTGTGGGGTGCTGTAGGAAGTTTTACAGCCAGTGGTTACCGGCCCACTGGGGCGTGGCCTCTTATACTATATATGCCTATGTAGAGCATGCCCATATCTGGCCTCTTTTCCAGCCTCTCTGTTCCGGTTGTGGATTTTGGTTTCTGTTCTCCGTTCAAGCAGAGGATTCTGATTTGTGAGTTTACCTCTAAATAAATAACCATCTATTTCTTAATTCTGAGCTAGTGTGGAATTTCTTTTAAGTGTCCTTCTTCAGTGGGTGAGTGAGAAAAGCCAGGATGCCACCAGGAAGCATTATTCCCTAGTAGTTCTTAAGTAACTCAAGTGGCCTGTAAAACTTACAAGATATATGTGGTGATTTCTACATGACTACTCTTTCTATACAACTACCCAGTGTCGTACATACTTTTGTCATTGGATTTCCTTTTAAAGTGTTTCTTAATGTTGTGTTAGGTTAAGTCATAACAATATTCAGGCCAATTTATTCTGTAGCTTGTTAACAATTTCCACACAATATGTACACTCTTATCTGAACACTTCCTACATACATGTCCTGTGAATAAATAATTTATGACACATCCTCAATGATTGCTTGTATTCGAGTTTGAGGCTGAAAGATCAATTTTGGAGACCAGGCTGTTAATGGAAGCAGGTTCTCCAACCCAGGATCTTCTAACAGTTCTCATTGCGCATAGGTCCTTCTTTTAGGAAAAATGTACCTTTGCACATATATGATGTATATATGTGTGCAAAAGATGTGCATGTATGTTTGTATGCATAAATGTGTGTATGTTCTTGCCATGGCACACATGCATACTATGGTATGCATTTGGAACTTAGAGGACCAGCTTGATGTCAATACGTACCTTCTACCTTGTTTTGAAACAGTGTCTTATTTTTATTGTTCATTCCCTACACCATACTGCACATTTGTTGCCCTGCCATCCTTCAGGGGTTCTTCTATCTCTGCCTCCCATCTGGATATAGTAGACCAGGGATTATAGATGTGGATTGCCAACTCTGGCTTTACTTGTGTTCTGAAGATTCAAACTCAGGTCCTCATCCTTATAAGAAATGAACTTCGCCCACATCTGCCAATCCTTCACATATGTTCTTATTCAGTCTTTGTCCAACACATGTTTTACCTCTATTGAGAGCTGGAAAAGAATTTGCACACTGTGTATATTGTTAACAAAGAACAAATTTGGAACTTTGCACAGACTGAAATGGTTGCAGTTATTCCAATGCAAACACTTGAGCATATGTTTGCAGCCTTGGGAAGGGTGCTGAGTTCATAGATCTGTGGGTGTCTATACTTATTGCTATTGAGAAAGCACATGGCAGCTGAAGAAATGAACAGAGTAAGAGAACCAGAAATCATCCACCAGAAAGATATACATTCAGGAGCTTACCAGGACAGTTAACTTTTCATACGTTGCAACATGGAATTATGATATTTTCATTTTGAAGAACACCTTTAGGCCAGTGAATTACTCAGCTGATAAAGGTCCTTGCTGCATTGTCTGACAGCATGAGTTCTTTCTAAAGCTCACATAATTGAAGGAAGGAGAGAACCAACTCCCCCCAGCTGTCCTCAGCTTTCTCATTTATGTATGCATGTGAGTGTGCATGCATAGATACACATGAGTGTGTGCACACACACACACCAATAAAAAGTAATACAAATTTTTAAAAAGATATTAAACAGATAATTTCTTTTTATGATAATTGAATGGAATTATCATTATGTATATAGATCAATATATAAAAGAAATAATACATTCTTGCTTTCTGTTATTTTCTTCAGCATTGTTTCCAGCAATGCATGTGTGGAGAATAGATGAAGTTTCAAAAAATGTATTTTAATAGATATAGAATTACATCACTTTCCCCCCTCCATTTCCTCTCTCCAACTACTTCTATTTTCTCCTCAAATTAATGTCTACTTTTATTTCTTATTATTGTTATATATGCATACACACTTATTATTGTTATATATGCATACACATGCACACACAAATATATAAATACTATCGGCTGAATTCATTTTCAATTTTTTTGTGTTTATACGGCTTCATGCTAAACAAGGAGTAAGTAAAGTTTTAATCTGCCTTTGGGGACAAAATGCATGACATTTAGGTCCTCAACATTACCATAAGCATGATATTTTGAATTTGACAGACAATATTACTGAATATGCAAAAGGTTTAATGTTTCCTATGCTTTATCAACACATTATAAAGTAAAATGTTTGTGTTTCCACTGAAAGGACACAGTACAATTTTAAAGTTCCCCTCATTTGGAACTTTGCTGACTCTTAGAATCTCCCCAATAAGTGTTTGTTAAATCAGTAAACTCTAGCAATAAAAGCATCAACATTTAAGTGACCCAAAGATAATCAAACTCCAAACATTAAAGTGTTGGCCTGGGGATGAGAAAATAGATTTGATAGAAAGCAATTCTATCTGAACATATTTTGACTTGATTTCCTTTTATTCCTAACTGCTGGCATAGATCATGATATGCGGCAAATGCTAAAAACTCTTTGTTGGTTGCATGGGTTCTTTTTTTCATTTGCAGTTATACTCCCTTGTTTACATTTCTTTGCACTGTTTGTTTGGTTAGTGATGTGGTGTTGCAAGCAATACAGAGCAGTTAACTTTGAATGCTTGTGAGCGTCCATCCTCAAGAGTCCATAAATAAGGTACTTGAGAAGTAAGGGAAACTTTCGCATTTCATAACAGATACCCTGCTGCCTTCATTATATGACCAAAGATAGACGTAATGAGCATGGACAGTAATAAGCGTGAGTGAGAGAAAGAGAATATAAGGTTATGGAAAAACAACACATAAAGATGGTGATTGAGAGGGATGTGGGAGTAGATGGCTCATTTGAGTTAGAGAAAGCAGAAGTATACTGAAGAGTAATGAGATACTTGGTTAGAAAATTTACAGAGTCGGGACCCTGTTGATGAAGGGCTTAGGTACCAGACTCTAGAATTTAAGTGAGATGGCATGGGAAGGAGAAAGTGATTCTAGGAGATGGCTCAGTGAACAAGTCGCTTGGGATAAATGGCCCTGGCGAATGTGCCTCATAAAACATCTGGCTCAGCAGCTGGGCATGAAGCTCATAGCTGAAGGGTCAACACTCTTGGGTGGTTTTTTGGAATCTGAAAGAAGTACAAATGCAAAAAGTGTCCCAACAGTAGTATGTGGGGATGGGTGGGCCGAAAGTGAGCTGAAGGGTGTGAGTCAGAGACTAAGGGATATTTGGCTGGTGTTTTGTTTATTTGGTTTTGTTGTTGTTGTTATTGTTGGGGTATTTTTTTTTTGGTGGGAGGGTATGTGCTTTTTGTTTATTTTTATCCAGATTAGTAGATTTGTTTACAACCACTCTTGTAAAATACTTTTTAAAAATACAACTAATGTCTTTGCAAGTTACAAATATCAACTATGATAACCTAATTTTTTTGGTGGATAATATACATGATTAGGCAAAAAGAGGCAAGGTCACACTGGAAGATGAATTATCAAATGACAGTCAAAATCTAATTATGACTCGCTCTTCTTGATCAAATTATTCCCTCTTAGTGTTCCACCACCATGCTAACTTCCTGACCGATATCCCTGTTGACTCTGTCTACCTCATCAGCCACCAGATTGACCACCAGACTGACCTGAGTGGCCCAACCTGCTCTATCTGGGATTAAAAGATGAGTTTCTACCATAATATTCTTCATTTTCATGTAACTGGTTGGCAATGAGAGTATCTGATCTGAATCATACCACACGACCTGTAATATTTCTGACTCAGTTTTAAGAACATCAAAATAAATACTCATATTTCCTTCTAGGAAGCTCCTTCAGGCTATTTGAGAAGAAGTGTTAGTTCTCAATTTTGTGTTAAGTTCTTTCCAAGCACAGTTGGCATCCTGTCTTTCTTCTGGGCATGCCAGAGTCATCGTTACAAACCCCTAATCAGAGGTGATCAGCTCTCATGGTTCGAGCTCGATGCACCAGAAATGTGAGCTAATGCTGTAGCCAAAGCATCCACCGTCCCTTTCTCTTCTACCAGTTGTTGCAAGGAGGCCACAACCAGTCCTTGAGTAGATGCTCAGGAAAATGCCAACAGCAGCAAAATAAACAGAAGCTAGAGACCTGATGGTGTCCACGCTTTTAGATTTAACTAAATCTATCATCGAAGGAACTCTACATATTTAATTGTAATTCCTGCTTTCTGTTCCACATCTCTCAGTTGACCTCTTTCTCTTGGTTGATAAAGACAGACACGAACTCCTGTCCAGCCAGCACTACCTGCGCATCCAGAGTGATGGATATAGTCTCTGGCGTCCTTCAAGCTAACTTTTTGTGACAGTGCAACATCCTCATGAAAACACTAAGCATTTTGCTTGCTGTGTGGCATCATGGTCATTTCAGGAGCATTTTTTATCTTTCTCTTACAGAAGATAACAGCCCTTGCTTCAGATCTACTGCTTTTACAGTATAAGAGACTACGCCCAGGTGGGCTGGTATCTTAAAGGCTACTGGCCGAAGGAGAAGGAGCATCTACAACACTGTATCTTTAATGCTATTGGCTGAGGAAGCAAAATGTGCTCCCACAGCAGTCTTTGATATGCTCCGGGGTCCCAATATCATTCCAAATGTGATTAATTTGGCTTTGATATGATGTTCCATCACACCACACCACACTGAGTTTTCTAGTTATATCTTTGAAATTTTTGGCTTACTTGGTTTGCCAGTTGACTTGTTAGAGCCAAAACAAGTACCTTTGGTGAGCAGCTTTTTAAACTGCTTTTTGAATTCTTTGGAGCCTTTCATTCAAGTGTATGACAAAAGAGAATGTCTTTCCTGTTCATGTCTGGGCTTTAACAATTATATTTTTTCCTTAATATAAAGAACCAAATGTTTTAACTTGACTAGGAAAGAGATAAGCTACTACTCAGCCTTTCAGAAGCTGTGTAGTCTCCCCAGAAACAGAGAAACTGGAGATGGCTCGTTTCTTTTATTCATGTGTTAGAGTCTCTTCCACTTACCACTTGATTTTATGAGAAAAGTTTTGATTTTTTCATATTCTTCAACATCTTCATTTGGTATGTCTTTTCATCTTGACTTATGACATGGGGAGAATTCATCTGAAAGTTTACTGAGTCCATCTTTGGTGTCTCCATTTATCTTATCTTTTGTTTTAACATAAGCTGGGATTGGGTGCATCCAAGTCATATGTGACATCTCTCATTACTGTTTTCTCATCAGGGTCTTAATGGTACCTGACTTCCTTCTACCACTATGTGAGTTTTCTTAGCACCTTAAGATCCCTTATTGTTTTAGGCTTTGTTTTTGTGTGCATTTGTTTTGTTTTCTTTTCTTTTTCAGGTTGAGGTTGGGGTAGAGTCTTTAAAATATTCCTCTACAGTCTTCTGGTGGACTGGGATCATTATGCATCTTTAATTAGTTTAAGCTACTTGGTACTCAAGCAAAGATTCTGTAACGATTAAGCTCAACTAATACAATTTCAGAGGTTCGGTCTATTATCATCGTGGCAGGGAGCAAGGCAGCATGCAGGCAGACATTGGCTGGAAAAGTACCTGAGGGTTCTACATGTTGATTCTCAGACAGGAAACGAGGGCATTTGGCTGGTTTTAAGACTGGTTTATATTGTAGGTATTAGGGACCACAAGAGACCACGATTCTCTTGAACAAAGACAACAATAAATATTTGCAGTTGTAGAGAATTAATTGGCATACTTGTGACAGCTGAAACAGCAAGAGTAAGTAGGCAAATATAAAGGATATTTAGAAAAGGGAGAGATAACAAAATATCAAAGTGAGATTTAGTTGGTTCTTAGAGTATTGACTAATCTGACTGGAGGAAATAGGAAAAACTATGACTGAGAAAGTAGGAATATAGTGTTCTGAATAGGAAGATTTCAAGGGAACACACCAACCAAGTTATTCTTTGAAATTCTTCTCAATGAATTGTTAAAATATGCCACATGATTCCTGTAATAACTGACTAAAATGAGCAATAAATATAATACCTATAACTCCATTATTATAAATATTTCAAGGTGAAAATATGTTCTAAATTTAGGCTTCTAAAGTGTGCATGCCAAAGTTCTATGAATGTGTAACATGAGGGGTCTGCTTGTTTGTGTTAGCTCTAGCCTCTCACTGGCTAACTCTCACATCTTGATTAACCTATTTTTCTGATCTATGTTAGCCATGTGGCTCAGTACCTTTTTTCAGTGGGGCAGATCACATCCTGCTGCTTTGGTGGTCTGGGCAGGAGTGGGAGGAATCAGCTTCCTCCTTCCCAGAATTCTCCTGTTCTCTTTACATCATTTCTACTTCCTGTCTGGTTTTTCCTCCTATATTTCCTGCCTGGCCAATCAGCATTTATTTAAAGTATGATTGACAGAATACAGACAATTCTCTTGCACCATGAATGAGGGAAAAGAAAACATGGGGATAAAATTAAAATCTCAAGCTGTGAAATATATAAACTTGTATTCAAGGCATGTTTTTGTAAGAGTGCTGCATGGAATTTGCATGGTATCCAAGGAAATAAGGGACTGACAAAATCAGCTCATATTCAGCCCTGATTTATTCAACCCTCTATTTGCTTCCAAGCATTAAGTTCTTTCTGTACTGTTATATTTCATATAAATATAAGGTGATTTAACTATTAATCTTGGGCCTGGTGTGATGGCTCAGTGATTAAGTGCCTTTATTGCTCTTCTATAGGACAGCAGTTCAGTTCTCAGCACCTACATCAGACATCTCACAGCCCCTTGTAGCTTCATCATTAGGGGATCTGGTACCCTCTTCTGACCTTTGGGTACCTAGTACACATACATACATACATAATACATACACACACATATATTAAAAATCTTTAAAACACTATTAATCTGATGTATCAGGAATATCTTGTAGCCATGAACTGTTCTTCATGTAGAACCAAGAAGATTAGGTAGGAACAAATGTCAACTCTTTCTAGTGCTCCTCCATTTGATTCTGTCACTATAATATTGACATCACCATAGATATCCAGGTCTTTTTTTTCTAGGGATGAAATTTATTGACACCATATTGTTTAAGACACTTAAATTGCCAGCAGCTGATGTTTGTGTGAAAGGACAACCAAAGGAAAAGAAAAAAAATCAAAACAATTGAGCATAACATATTCTGAAGGATGTCATTCTCAGTAAGAAAAGACACCAATTATTTTGAGACTCTTCAACTCAGGATATTCAGAAGTCAAATTCAAGAAGCAAAATTTAAATTTGTATTTGGAGAAAGCTGTTTACTTTTCCAGAAAACATTGATTAAAATATTGGAGGTACAGCACAATGGTCAAATGTAAGACTTATCTAACACTGCAAGGGTTGAATTCCAGACTCTGTGCCATAAAAACAAAGAAGCCCACAAAAGCCTTACTCAAGGAAAAGAAGAGTGCGCTAAGTGTTAGAAGGCTTGAGCTTGAGATCTGAGATATCTTTCTACCATTAAGGAAGTGATAACCCCAGGCCGTACTTTAACTCATCAACTATAATATTTTCTGATGCATTAATATATAGGCAATATTATTCCAGTTCCAAAATTAACACCAAATTAATAGACTCTATATGTTTAACAAAAAGGTATTAAATAGCCAGAGCCTGGAAAGCACTATGTGAAGTGCCGCTGATGGGAGCTCTTAAAATGAGAAGACGCAGTTCTGACAAGCGACTTAGAAAAAGGTAAATGCCAATGCCAATTGGAGCTAAGCAAATTCTGTAACCAAATACTAATAAACTACCATATAAAGTGCCTTCTTGATGAGGTGATATCACCAAACAGATAGTATTTGTGAATTATTAATTCACGCTAAGAATTTGTGTTAACAAAAAGCAGCACACTTTTTAAATATTTTGCAAAATTATTTTCAGCTGTTTTTGAGATGAAAAGAAAATATTAGTTTTAATATTACCTAAAATTTTAATATCTCGTATAAATGAATATTCATTTCTTTGAAAAGATATTGACCTCATAACTGTCATCACCATTAACTCCTTGAAGCAATGCTTAACACCAACATCAAAATGGAGTCCCCTTTTACTATTTAGTATTTCATCATCCCAGCTCTACGTGACAGACTTGCAAAGAAAAATGAGGTCTCCAAGTCACTCTCAGATTCTCTGCTAGATGAGCTTGTAGTATACCTAGATCTGTAATAAAATAATAGTTACCCTCAAATACGAGTGAGCCATTTTGGTAAGAGTGTAAATTAAAATGGTAACTACTGACATTTTTGTCTCTGTATCCAAATATCTGTTCTATATTCACATAGAGTCAATCTATATTTGCCTATATTTAAGTATGTGATGAAAATCTATAAAATTTAGAAGGGAAGTTAAATCTCTTCACTACCAGAACTCTTTAATTATAGCAGGAAAAACACCTACTTAATGTAAAGAACATATGTATACAGTAGATAAGAACTCTTCAACAGAATTTTGTTTTTTTGTTTAAAAGAAGGCCACATTTGTGTTCATATTCAACATCTTAAAAAACTTGGTAGGAATATATTATTTTCTAAGTGCTATGATCAAACATTTCTTGAGAAGTACCTTAACTTTCAAAAAGTCTTATTTTGGCTCAGTTTGAGTATATACAGTCTTTTATGGCAGTGAAGGAATGGCTGCTGAAGCATAAGGTGTTGGTTACTTTGTGTCTGTAGTTAGAAAGTAGAAACCGATGTCTTACTTGGTATGAAGTCTCTCTGTCTCTCTGCCTCTCTGTCTCCCTCCCTCTCTCATATTTATTTCATTATTCTGGGGATGCTACCACCCACATCCAGGTTAGTTAATCTCCTTAGTAAACCTCTCTGGAAATACACTTTCAGATATACTCAGAGATGTGTCCCTAGGTAGTTCTAAATCAAGTTATAATGAGGATTAACCACCACAAAGGGTGGGTACTTTCTCTCTTGATACACATGAGCAGGTAACTCCGGTGTGTGCACACACATATTTTTCTTTTGAAGGGGCTCACAGTCTTCTTTTTTCCAACATATGAGTATGTTTTGTAAATCTCCTTTCTCATTCTTTGTATCTAAAAAGAGAAAAGACACAGGAACAATCTCCTGTATAGTTGTCATGGAGAGAGATGAATTGCTTTTCTTAGAGGGATGTGGAGTGGAGGAAAGGTGATGCACTTCTACTGGAAGTAGAGTTTGTCTGATGCTCCGGTGAGGAGGGGGAACAAGATATAAGATGCTGGAAAGAAGGAAAGGGAGAGTTCTTTGTACTAAGAATGTCACAAAAATCTAGGCATTTCAAGATATACTCCATGAGACGAATCCATGCCTGATACTGTTCTGGTGGCCAAAAAACTGAGACAAGGCAGGTCATAGACCTATGGGAAAAGCAAACACTACTGCTCTGATGAAAGAACTTGACAATAAAATGACCCTGAACAATATTCTGCTGTCCTCCTGGTGTCTTGCCCAACCATATCAGAGGGACTTCCTCCTGCTGTAGATGCTAACAAACACAGGCCCACAACTGGACAGTGTGCAGAGAGTGAGAGTCCATAGAACACTAAGTCCTAAATCCAATGTCTCCATCAATTCCTTCCACTTAGGCTCAGAAAACTTTGTAGAAGAAAAGCCTGAAAGACTTTGAGATCTACTAGGATGGACAAGAGGGCCTTCTAGCCACAGCAGAACTGACCCACATAGGAACTAACAGAGACTGTAGCAGGATACACCGGGCCTGCACAGGTCTAAGCAAGAAGAAGTTCCAGCTTGGACAGGATCCCCAATCTCTAAGCCAGAATCGATTTCCAATTACAACCACTTGAAAACGAACATTTAATTTTCTTCAAGGGAATTCCATAGGGTATGCAAACCACACTTAAGAGAAGCAGAAGAAGTAGAAGGCCAACACTAAATGAATTCAATGGTGTTTTCGGAGATACTCCGTCTCATAATTCTATGGCCGTTTTTGGCATTACTTGTCCTCTGCTTATCTATTATGGTTCCCAATTTTGTGTGTTTATAGTGCATACGTGTGTATATACACACATACAAGCATGCATGCAGACATACATACATATGTCATGCGTTCTATTTTTCTGTTTGTTTGCTTTATTTTATTCTTTGTGTATGTGTGTGAGTGTGTGTCCTGTTCGTTTTAGAAAGAGAGTGAGAAAGAAGGCATGGAGTTGGGCAGGTGGGGAGGATATGGGAGATGAAGGAGGGAAAAGAGTGATTAGAATGGACTGTGTGAAAAAATATTTTAATAAAAATTCTTATCTAAAAAAAATCTTATCTAAATAACTCCTAAGTGCACTAAATATTTGTCTGTGTATCCACAGTAAGGTGTAACTCTCATCCTAGTCAAAGAAGCTTCTCTTTGCTGTAGCTACAAATCATCACTGAAACCAAAACTGAACAAAATGCAGAAAACAACTGATTGTGGAGTGCTTGTCTCCAGTAGACGCATCTATAACATAACTCCTGAGCCTAAAGGTCAGGAAACACAGAAAAATATGTGAGGCAGAAAAAATGAAGGCCCATAGGAACAGGAAGTCTACTGTGAGATTGTAGCTCCTAACAATGATGTGGCTACATCCATGATACCACATATGACAACCTAAAAACAAACAACAAACAAAACAAATATTGACTGTAACAATAGACATGCTAATGTGGAAGAAAGAAGTTTCACAGGGCTCCACCTAAGACAAAGAACTAAGAACCGTGAAGAGAAGGAAAATTAGTCTTCCTCAGGAATGAGCCACTTAATTGGATATCCATATCTACAGGTCAATCCTGAAATCACACACACACACACACACACACACACACACACATACATATATATATATATATGTACATAATGAATACACTAGGGCTGGACAAGCCATAATTAGTTATTTATAGTGACATTTCAACTGTATCTTAATAAATAAAGACTATCTGAAGATCTGACAATAAAACAGTCCCGCTGATTATCCTTACAGATCAGATTATGGTAACACACACCTTTAATCTCGGTATCCATAATGACACACACTTTTAATCCCAGTTAAACACTAGTTGCCATAGAAACTGAACGGTGCATGCCTTTAATGATGGTGATGCATGCCTTTAATCCCAGTCCTAGAGAGGGATATAACATGGGGGAAGGCAACTCTCAGATGCAGTCTCCTGAGATTCTGGAGGCAGGGTTGCCATTTTCAGACTGAAGTCGAGGTAAGAACCAGTGGCTGGCTGTTTTGCTTTTTGTTTCTTCAGGTTGTACCTCAACTTCTGACCCTTAGATTTTATTAATTGCACTAATTAAATAAAAAAAAACACTAAAAACATGAACATGATGGCAAAGAAATGGGAACAAAATAATTGCTGTGGGGGTCAATACTGAGTGTCAACAGACAAGGTCTAGAATCATCCAAGAGAGAAATATCTGGGGCTGTCAGGAATTGTCCAGACTATTTGTCTCTTGCGTGCCAGTCAGGATTTTCCTGATTAGGTTATTTGAAATGACCCATCCAAAGAGTGATAAGCACTTCCTACCTCCCAGCAGCCATGGCAGTCTAGATGTGAGGAAGGCTGAGTAGAAAGCTTTTGTTTTTGCCCGTTGTCGTTGGCTTTGCCAATAACATCGATGCCCCTGCTGCTGCCCATGGCTGACATGACAAGCAGACTCTCCTGGGCACATCTCTATGTGGATTTCATGAAGGAGTTCTTTCATTTACTGTATTGTTATTGTCCTACAGTTTGAGCAAATGTTCACAAAATAATTATTGATTAATTTTTGTAATAGAAAAATAAGGGGAAACTGTATGGATTTCATGAGGCATTACTCTAAACCATAGGAGGAAATACATGAGTTTTTGCAGGTTTTTGGATCAAATACAGTTTTGGAAACCTATGCCAGAGCTTTGGTATCACAATATTTGTAGATTGTTTCTGAGATTATTATTCTGTCACTCAGGTTTGAAACCCAGAGAACTAGGAAGATCATAAAGATGGTTTAAGTACAGAAAAACTAGAATGATCTCAATGATTGACAGTTACAATAAAAGCAGATGAATTTCTTTCACACTAATCCACTGATATTGCGTGGTGAGTCAACTGTGCTATAGAATCTATTATTTTTCTGTCAGGTTACAGAGAACTCGACCTTCATTTTAAGATTTGGGAACTGAAACTCCTTAATGGAATTAACGTCTAACCTTGTCATTCACACACAATGTGAATATACTTACCATTACCTAAGTACTTTGGAAGCCCAGATGTCTAGGGATAGTTTTATTGTTATTGTGAGCTTACACACTGAGTGGAAAAAATCCTCAACTGCACTCACATATTCAGGCTTGTGTGGGGGTAGAGAGATGATAGATAGATAATAGATAGACAGATAGATAAGTAGATAGAGGCAGATAGATAGATAAATAGACAGATAGATAGATAGATAGATAGATAGATAGATAGATAGATAGATAGATAGATAGATAGATAGACAGACAGACAGACAGACAGACAGACAGACAGACAGACAGGTGTGTATGGTTTGGAATAGTCATGCATTAAACATCAGGAGGCTAAATATCATGACTTGGATATGCCTTTGAGTGTGATAAAGGAGGTGGCAGTTTGAGCAGGTCTGCTGAAATATAAAATGTAATAAAGAAATCATCAGTTCTCATTTTATGATAGAATACTAGAGACTTGATAGATATCCAGGAAGCTAAGGAAATCTGGCCGAAGTATGAATAGGTAAGAGTTATTACTTGACTGGTGATTTATGTAATTAATATAAACAGAGTCAGAGACTCAAGGTGTATACCACGCAGAGCTGCAGCAATAGTGTGGCATCGGGTAAACCTGGGTCATAACCTTTTACTTCTGCACCTTGTCAGCTGTGAACTACTAGACTCATGACCTAGCTAACATGCCTTGAACTCTGTTCCTCTTTTTAAAAATAGGGCTTGCACTGCTGAACATACAGAGGTCTTGCTATCTAGCAGAAGGGCTGGTATAACAGTAAATACACAATAGCTCCTCATATTCTCAGTCTTCTTTAACGAAAGATAAATATTTGCTCCCATGTTAGTCTCTTTTAAACATTTGTTTTGAAAACTCATTTGCTTCATCCCTCAGTGAGTGATGTGGGACAGCGCTGCCACATGGAGCCCTGCAAAGGTTCATATGCCTGATGAATTAATGAAGCAGCAATCACTGCTACCAGAAAGACGTGACGGTGGACTAGCCCGTAGGAGTACACTATGATGCTTATGAACTCCAATTACTCCCAATCGCAAAAGAATAACAAGGTTTTAATTAATGCCAACATCTGGCGATTAGCTAGCCTATAAATAATAACATTCCCTCGGGATTTGAAGTGTCCCTTTTCTCTGGTCCATCTGTGAACTCTGGGGGGCCATTATGGGGAGCACTGGAGATCACAGAGACAGGGAGACCGGAAGCTTGATGATGATGTACAGCTCAGAAGCTATCACAGGAAACGCCTCACTTCACTCTTTTCTGGGGAGGAATTAGGTCTTCTCGAGGACTCTTCTAAGGGAACCTTTCCCCCAGATCTGTTCCCCAGGTTGCACATGTCAGGCTGGCACTGTTGAGATGCCAAAGGTTTTTTCTTTGTGGGGACAGCATCATTGACACCCAGTTCATTCTCATTGGTGCTCCTTTGACGATGCATCTTCTCTTACCACACTGGCTACTGAACACTATGCTTAGTCTTTTCAAATGTCTGATTAACCTTTACTAAAATTTAAAGGACATTAGAGTTGCTAAGCAGACTGCCTCAGTGTCGTTAATTCCTGTTGATTGTCTATCCCTGTGTGTGTCTAGGTGGGCCACCATTGCACTGGGAACGCGCACATCCTGGGACTCCTGCTCCTTCTTACTTACCTTGTCTCCACTGCATTCCATTAGCATCCCTTCTGAGTGATGGAGTGCCTTCCCTGTAGAGCAGCATTTATGCAAGATTACTGATTGTCTTGCTCAACCTCTTTCAGTTACTTGCTGAGACAGCCTGTCTCACCTTGGGCGACTCCAGCAGAGAGGAACTGTGTGGAGGAGTTGTAAGCTCCATGTCACAGACATTTCCGATCCTGTAAAGGGTGACAGCCATCTTTTCACATGGTCTTAACCGCCTCCACGGCTGAGAGTATGCCCCTCCCTGCGTGCACCAACAAGCATGGCTCCATCTGCCAAAGGCAGGCACTTCTCCTTTTCTACCTCCTGTCTCCTTAAACTGTCTCAGAAATCTAACATTCAAAATTTTGCCATGTCCTACATTAAGGATATGGACTTATTTTACTCTGACCCTCACTCTCACCAATAGACAGGTCTCCCAGACAGAAACTAAGCAAAGAAATAATGGAGTTAACATCTTTCTCTTCAAAACATAAAAATTCCCAAATCCAACAAAAATTAAAACAAACTAATAAAAAGAAAACCAACAAGGCAAAAAAATATAGCAGAACAAAACAAAAAGCACACAGAAAACCAACTGGTTGTCCAATTCAGCTAGTTCTGAAAACATTTCATATGGACTGCTTAGGTTATAGTTAAGAATATAAGCAGACAGTGGTGACTCACGTGTTTAATCCCAGCACTTGGAAGGCAGAGGCCGGTTGATCTCTGAGTCTGAGTTCAGCCTGGTTTACAGTGAGAGTTCCAGGACAGCCAGGACTACACAGAGAAAGTCTCTCTCTCTCTTTCTCTATCTCTCTCAGTTTCTCTCTCTCTCTCTCTCTCTCTCTCTCTCTCTCTCTCTCTCTCTCTCTCTCTCTCCCTCTCTCTCTCTCTCTCTGTATATGTATGACACTCACACACACAGACATATATATGCATGCAACAACAATTAGTGAATAAAAGACCATGAATTTGAAGGAGAGGATGGAGGGGAATAGAAAGGGCTTTGAGGGAGAAGAAGGATGGGAGAAATGTGCTAATAAATTATGGTCTCAAAAATTGAAATATTAAGTAAATAAACAAAAACATGGAGTACATTTTGTGATGGTCAACTATTCCTGGATATGAGTCCTGCCCTAGGTGTGACTGATTTATCCAATGACATTGGAGAAAACCGATTTTCTATTTCTCAGGAGATATCAATTATGTGCCCTCCCTCCTTTTCTCCTCCTGTATTTGGACTAAATTTCTTAGCAGTTTCTCAAGCTTTAATCTTTCATCTTATATAAGAATAAAAAATTTCCAGTTTAAAAATGATAGCTCATAATATTTTGAATAATTCACTAAAATGTTTTGAATATCTTTTATGAAAATACAGAAATTTCTCATTTTTGAAAGATGTTTTCAAAATCTTTAAATCTATAACTCCAGTCAAATTTGAGGATGTATTAGCAATACAATTCTGGATAGACAAAGTACACCTTTTCTCCTTGGTATGCTAGATGTTCAACAAACATTTATTGAAAATTGACTGTGTTATAGGTACTAAGGATTCATTGATCCACATTAAACAGTCTATAAAATAATAAAATGTTTTGCAACAGTGTTGACTTGAAATATGCTGCTCCCTCATAGCTCTCATTTAGGGTATTGGGATTCAACAGCTTGCTTTATACAAAATGCCTTTGTCCCACAATCAAAATTTGTTTTTAATTAACCACTGTAGTTTTTTTGAATGATTAGGATGTGAACAACACTCTATAGTTTAAATGGCATATACACATAACTTCATTCTGTTCAAATATTCATGAACATGATCAGATGTCTAGAATAATAGCACAATAACATGTTGTATCTGTTTATCTTACACACTGGACTTCTCCCTGTCTGCTGGGAACTATGCAGTGAGTCTGTAAAGAACTGTCTAAGCCTTTTAAAATGATTGTGCTGGAATTTGAGAAAGACAAGGAAAATTTTGACTTTTCTGTACTAAAAATCAGTTCATTGCCGAAAAACAGGATCAATGTGAAATGAATAGAGCAGAAAGATTTGTGCCTTTCCTAAGCTCTTGTAGGTCAATGGTGAAAGAATGAGGGGTGCTTCTGCAAAGGGGTTCTCCCTGAGATGCAGTGCTGGGGACCACACTCTTCACACTGGCCTTGTGCACATTACTGTTTCTTTTTGTCCTCCTTTCTCTCCCCTGAAGCTCCCAGTCATACTGCTATTACCCCCTCCTCTGACTTAAAGTGTTATGGTTCTATAATTCTTCTATTAAAATTCTTGGTTTGTTTTCTATTATTTCCTCTTCATACCCTTTCATTAGGGAACATGATAAATACTACACTAGGGAAACCGAGCCCTCTTTGACTTCAGTAAATGTAGAGAAAATTAGGCAAATCAAAAGTTACTCAGAACTAAAGTAGTCTGTAGCTTTCATTAAAAATCAATCAAATTTCAACACCATGACTATACTATGAAAGAATATTTGAGAAGAAAATGGCTTTTCCAGCAAGATGCTAACCTCTGTCACTAAAAGCCTTTGTTAGTGTTCTCAGCAGAGCTACTTAATCTTTAAAAAAAAGAAAAAAAGAAAGAAAATCCAGTCTTTCTCAGCTTCTCCAATGGCCAATTAGTACCTGGCTACAAAGTTCGAGAGCTGACCCATGGATACTGCCTGGATTACTGGAGTGGAAAGCCCTTCTGTATATTGTTGCTTTTATTAGTTAATAAATAAAATAGCCTCCTTAGCCTGTGATAGGGCAGAGTAGAGCAAGGTAGGGAAAACTCAAATGCTAGCCATTTAGGCAATAAACTACTCTTTCCTGTACTGCTTTATGTTACGCTGTTTGAAATGGACAGGCAGGACCCACAGAAAAATGACTGCTGAAGTTGCCTAAAGAAGGTGAGATGGTTCTTCAAGGTTCTTGCTTCATGAAAGAGTCTGCCAGACATTCTGTAAGACACAGAAGAAAGTGACTGATAAACTGCCAATATAGGAGAAACTGTCTTTGAAATTTCCTGCTTCATGGAAAAGTCTGCCAGATACTACGGGCCTGTAGGCTGAAGATTAGATGTCCCAACATTACAGAACTTAGAGTGACTGTTCAGGCAGGGATATGTCTCTGTAAATTCTAGAGTTTTGGAAGTTGCTAACAATGCACTTTCTGTTTATTTAGGTAATATTATATCCTTCTAGAGACTTTGATGGAGTTGAAAAATAGATATAGTTTTCTTTAGTTATAATAAAAATAAAGTAGATATAAATATTTTAACTAAAATACTTGCTTTATAACTGTTTTGTTACATGTAATTTTGCTATGTTAAAAAAATTTAATAGAATATTGAAGTGGTAGATTTGAGAAAGAATAAGGTTTAAATTCTTTGGTTTCCTTTTCATCAATCCATGTGCTGTCTGTATGACCATAAACGCATGCTTTAAAATCGCCTTACATAAAAAGTCTTCAAAAAATAATTATTATGGTTAGTCTTCTACTTTCCACACAGGATTATTGGATGGATCAAAAGTTAATGCATGGGAAAACTTTTCGAAACCACACAGAAGTCATTGTTTAACAACTAGCTGAAAAGAATTCCTTGGCTTACGTTTGTTCAGAACTGAAATTTGGATCAAGGTCTATATTTAACAACACATTATCTATACAGACATTGTCGATTAGAAGGAAGTAAACAACAAAATATTAGAGGAGATGTTTGGCTAGAGGAACATCCTCTGATTAAGACACTAGAAACATGTTCATTGTCTTGTTTGTTTGTTTGTTTTTGTTAATTTAGTGGGTTGACCATTTGGTTCACTATATTGCTGGAAGTATTCAAGTTAAAATAAAGTTAGTTTCTGAAGTGTTTTCATTTGAGCTGAAATTAACAGTGAGTTACAAGGAAATAATTGATGTAAAATAGTCTCTCTCTGTTTCATTCTCTATATAATTTCATCTCTTTTAAACATCCCATTGTTTCTGAGGTTCATGACTACAGTACTGAAATACTGAATAGAATTGTTTGATTAGGGAACTTAGAATATGCCAGCCCTGACTTATTGACTCTTTAGAGGTGGCAGGAGGAATACCAGAATCTGAACTAGAAAGAAGCATGTGGGCATAATTTTATATATTCCTGAGTCTACAACTCTACGTGTGTGTGTGTGTGTGTGTGTGTGTGTGTGTGTGTGTGTACCCTACCTGGATAGCATATTTCTATGCTCCAGGAAGTCACTGGGAGGGTAGAAGGGACTTGTGCTGTTTAATGTTTTTAAAGCATAGATTGTATTTAATCATTTTAACTTTAGTCATCTCCTTGGTTATTTCAAAAAAGTTAAAAATTATTTTTTGTCTGTTTTGTGCATTGGCATGTGAAGTTCTTGTACTTTAGCACATGTGGTAAGGAAGCAATATGCACATAGATTATAACTTATTGTGAGTGATAGAATAGAGAATCTTCTATTTGACTGAATTTGTGAGGATGTTCTAGATAGATGGTTGACTTTTCTAAGAGGACATTGCTCTGTGTCTGGATGGAGTGCAATTGTCTCTTGGAAGCTTGACTTTACCTTCTGCTCAATGCCTCCCCCTCCAAACACAGCATAGTGCCCAGGGTTCTCATTAGTGATCTAGCCCCCTCAGATCATATCATTACAGTCTGCATCCTGAGCTCAACCTGCAATAATGTCCTGTTTCCATACACGAAGGTCCTCTTTAGGAAACTCTGCCCTTACCTGTGGCTTCTCATCACTTCTATGTTACTCTTTTCTTTTGAGACAAACTCAGATGCCACACATTGAGAGAGAAATGCTGGGAATCAATGCTCAACCATGACGATGGGAATGGTTAAGGAACTGGTGCCCGGTTATCCCTGCTCCCTCACTCCTCCACGTGAAAACTGAGAGATGCACACGTTAGCTTCTCACAGCATCCTCAGAGTTGAGTCAGGGTAAAATCTATGCATTCACAGACCCTGTGGTGGCTATGTACCTTTTCCTCTATTACCTCTTCCAGCTGATCACTGTCTTAGGTTTCTCATTCACAGATGAATTAGCTGAGTCTTGTCATTCTCAAAATGGCCTGAGGAGTCTAAACTAAATTAAAAAGTTAGGATTCATTTCTTTTTGGCTTCTACACGTTGTTTCTATCTAACACACTAACTTTTATTTGTTGGAAGCATAAACAATTTAAATTATAAAAAATATCTTGCACTGAAAACAGAACAGCACAGGCCTGTGTATAGACTAAGAGAATTATGGGAGGATTCAAGAAGGCTGGTCTGTGGTTCTAGTGCATCTTGCCTTGACAGTTCTTTATTTTTATTTTTTTTAAATTTATTTATTTATTAAAGATTTCTGTCTCTTCCCCGCAGCTGCCTCCAATCAAGTCCCCCTCCCTTGTCAGCCCAAAGAGCAATCAGGGTTCCCTGCCCTGTGGGAAGTCCAAGGACCACCCACCTCCATCCAGGTCTAGTAAGGTGAGCATCCAAACTGCCTAGGCTCCCACAAAGCCAGTACGTGCAGTAGGATCAAAAACCCATTGCCATTGTTCTTGAGTTCTCAGTAGTCCTCATTGTCCGCTATGTTCAGTTCTTATAGGACATATTGACAGAAGTGATATTTATAGTAAACTTGTTATATAAATTTCCATTGAAATTGTCTAAACAAGATACTAAACACCAATCCCACACTTATTTTATTTGCCACGAAATGTGCTCGTATTGCAAATCATTTTATAACTTCAATTGGGAAAGGAAAAGTCATACACAACTATATTGTGATTACAATGTTTATTGGCAAGAGAATTTTTTTCTTTGAATTGTTTTACTTTTTTTTATTCTGGTGAATAAAAGAAGACAGGGCTTAATTGCTGTTAAGAGACACCATTAACACAGCAATTCTTAAGCAAATAGAAAGCATGTAAATGGGGCTGGCTTACAGCTACAGAGAAGGAGTCATGATCACCATGATAGAAAGCAGACAGGCCTGACCTTGGAGCAATAGCAGAGAGCTTTACATCATGATCCATAGGCATCAGGCTGAGAGAGTGACAGAGGACCTGGCCCGGGACGTTGAAACCTCAAAGTTGACTCTTGTGATGCACTTCCTCCAACAAGCCCACATGTTTTCATTCTTCCAAACAGTCATTAACTTGGTCCAAGCATACAGATACATGAGCCTGTGGAGGTCACTCCCATTCAGACCACCATAGAGGCTCATCCATCCACCTTTAGTATGTAGCACTTGGTATTCTGAGGCAGGAGAATTGATATGAGTTTGAGGATAGCCAGAGCTCTATAGTGAGTTTCAGATCACCTTAGACTACATTAAGAGATTCTGTCTAAAAAAAAAAAAATTTTAGCATGCGAAGAAATTGAAACTTAAATGGAAAATATGTTACATAAATACTGGGTTCTGGCACTGGAGACCACTTCCTAAATATAAGTCCAGCATCACAGACACTGACAGAAACAACTAATAAATGAGACCTCTTGAAACTGAAAAGCTTCTGTAAAGCAAAGGACAAGGTCAACAAAACAAAACGACAACCTACAGAATGGGAAAAGATCTTCACTAACACCACATCAAACAGAGGTCTGATCTCCAAACTATACAAAGAACTGAAGAAATTGGTCACCAAAAGAACACGTAATCCAATAAAAATAAATGGACTACAGACCTAAATAGAGAACTCTCAACAGAGGAATCTAAAATGACTGAAAGAAACTTAAGGAAATGTTTAACATCTTTAATCATCAGAGAAATGCAAATCAAAACAACTCTGAGATTCTATCTTACAGCTGTAAGAATGGCTAAAATCAAACACACTGATGACAACTTATGCTGGAGAGGTTGAGGGATAAAGGAAACACTTCTGCATTGCTAGTGGGAATGCAAGCTGGTACAACCCCTTTGGATGTCAGTGTGGCAATTTCTCAGAAAATAATAAACAACCTTGCTCAAGACCCAGTAATACTACTTTTGGGTATATATCCAAAGGATTCTCAATCGTGCCACAAGGACATGTGCTCAACTATGTTCATAGCAGCTTTGTTTGTCATAGCCAGAACCTGGAAACAGCCTAAATACCCCTTGACCAAAAAATGGATATGGAAAATGTGGTACATTTACACAATGGAATACTACACAGAAGAAAAAAAATGACATCTTGAACTTTGCAGGAGAATGGATGGAACTAGAAAACATTATTTGGAGTAAGATAACCCAGACACAGAAAGACAATTATCACATGTACTCACTCATAGGTGGTTTATAAACATAAAGCAAAGAAAACCAGCCTGCAAATCACAATCCCAGAGAACTTAGACAACAATGAGGACACTAAGAGAGATTTACATAGATCTAATCTACATGGGAAGTAGAAAAGGACAAGATCTCCTGAGTAAATTGGGATCATGGGGAACTTGGGGGAGGATTGAAGAGGGGAGGGGAGAGGCAGGGTGGGGAGCAGAGAAAAATATAGAGCTCAATAAATTTTTTTTTTAAAAAGAAACACATGGCTCTTTTCCAAAATGACTTTTGTGCAAAACCAAATTGAGATCATTCAGTTATATAATTCAGCTAATTGGAAAGTTTTTTTTTGTAATTTTAGAACAATAAAAGGTATTTATAAAAAATAAATAAATACTGAGTTCTGGGCTTTATATGGTTTTAGTTTAGTGTAAATAAAATGCATGATTTAGTTAATTACAAAAATTACAATTTCATTTTAAAAGTATTTAGTAAGAAAACATAAACATTCAGTTAAAATACCTAAAATTTTGCTAACCATGCATTTTCAGGATTATAGCTACTAATACTATCACCATATCTGAGTTATTAATTTTAAAAGGAGTTTGGAAAGGAATAGTGACATGATTGATCATCTTCCTGGTTCCATAGACCAAGATTTTGTAATTGGGCTTGAAGTTCACATAATAAATTAATCACATTAAAAGCACATCCAGGACACTTAATACAATTACAATGATCTACAACCACCCCTGTATCTGGTTCCAACATATCTATCTTCATTACCCCAACTGGAGACCCGTACCCACATACCCTCCCATTCCCTGGTAATCACCAATGTGCTTTCACTAAGGATTTACCTATTCAGGAGATTTTGTAGAGAGTCATGCAGTATGTGGTCTTTCTTTCAGGCTTAATACACTTGCGATACTGTTTTTGTGGTTTCTTCATGTAGTAGCATGTCAGAATTTTATTTCTTTTTATTACAGACTAGGCTTCTACTACATATGTTATGTGAACAGAGTTTCTATGAACACGTGCGGATAAGCATCTGTTTGGATCCCTGTTTTCAATTGGAGAACATTTAACTAAAAGTGGAATGTTGAGTTAAAGCAATTTTATCTGTAACATCTTGAGCAACTGCCAACCCTCCACAGCTGCTGCATCCTCTGCATCCTCACTAGTAAAACACAAAAGTCACAGTGTCCTGCATCCTTCCCAACATTTCCTCCCCCCTTTTGGTTTTGTTTTTTGTTGCAGCCATATTGGTGGGTGTGAAGAGCTAGCTCATTGTGAGCTTGTGTTTTGTTTTGACTTTTCTTTTTGAGATGGGTTTTGTTATGTAAAAATAGGTGGCCTGAACCACTATGGCCACTGTGGCTGACTTTGAACTCCTTAATGACCTATGATAAGCATCTTTGTATATGCTTTTTAGCTGTTTTGTATCTTTGGAAAACTTTCTCAAGTCCTTTCTCCAGTGTTCAGTTGATCTGTCCTGTCAATTGTTAAATTATATGAGCTGTCATTATATTCTAGATACTGGACCCTTATTAGATATGACTTAAAAATACATTCTTGTGATTTGAGGGGTGTCCTTTCAATTTCTTTATAATTCCATTTAATGCACAAAAGTTTTTAATTTAGGAAACATCCACCAACTTGCTACTTTCTTTTTAGTTGCTTGGAGTTTTGGTGTCACACATAAGAATCCATTATCAAATCCAAGGTCACAAAAATTTAGTCACATTTTCTTCTGTCTTAAGTTTGGTTTCTTATGTGTAGATTGATGATGCATTTCATTTAAATTTTAAACAATGTTGAAATCTAGTTTCATTCTTTTACATATATGCTTCTGATTGTTATTATATTTTTGTATCTGCTCTAATTTATAATTCACTCACCTTCACTGTTTCCTCCTTTCTGCTAAAGTTAGGTTTGATTTATACTCTTTCTAGTCCCTGGTAGAATAAGAGCATTATTACCAGATCATGCTTCTTTTAGAACTGACAGCTGACAATTTTTATTTGAGCACTCATTTAGATACTTTGGGATATCTTGCTTCTAATTTTGAAGAAAGCAAGAGAAGAGAATGTAAATTCAACTTTTGATTAGCTTAATTGGGTTCCCTGTGAAACACTGAGGTAGAAATAGTAATTAGGAAGCAAGTGATGGTGCCTAGGATTTAGGAGAAGGGTGTAGATTGAAAAGACAGACTTAAGAACATAAAATGAAGCATGAATAGAAGTCATAATGATGGATACTAATTAAAACCATGAATGGCATAAATTATACCTAAAAAGGATGGGCCTTTCACAAATGTTAGCATCTGAAGCTAAATAAGAAACAAGTAGTCAGTACAAAAAAAATGGCAGGAACACATGAAAGGTCTTTAAGGATGGATGTGAAATAGAGAAAAAGTGTTTGAGCTTAGATGCAAAGATATTGAGATGATGAGACAAATCAGGAATGAACGGTGTTTTTCAGGTTCTGTGACAGTGGATAGGGCATCAGCAGAAGCTGCTAGTTAGTTATTGCTTTATTGGATTGCTTAATTTTCTGTGATTTCTTCACCTATACATAAGTCTGTCACTGGCAGGTTACCTTGCTGTTTGGTTCTGAGTGATCTTGGCTCCCAAACTCACCCCACCAACTATGTAGTACACTGTGGCCACATACTCCCACATCATGAAGTAGCAATTAGGGTGCATAGTAGAATCATTTGCCTCTCATTTGATGAAGCCAACTGTTGCTTCTTAGATTCTTAGCTTTTAGAAGACTTTTCTCTGTGACCCTGTTAGTGGCTGTCTCTTCTGCACTAATAGAAAACAGGTCAGCATTTTCTCATTAGTATTCTACTACAACAGATGAATGCAAAATATTTATTTAATAGTTTAGTTAGAGATATTTAGAGTCCCTGGGAACATACCAGCCAAGCACTGGTAGGGTGAACAGGTAGGCTAAGGGTGTAGTGGAAGGAGTAGGTTGCCTGACTAGCTTAACCTCTGAAATAACCACACAGAAATTGTATTAATTAAATTACTGCCTGGCCCATTATATCTAGCCTTGTCTTGGCCAACTCTCACATCTTGATCTAACCCATTTCTATTAACTTGTGTTCACCACGAGGTCGTGGCTTACCGGGAAAGATTCAGCCTATCTGACCTGGCAGCTTCATGGTGGCTCGGGTCTATCTGCTGCTTTCTTCCCCTCAGAATACAGTTATATCTTCTCCGCCTATCTAAGTTTTGCCCTATCAGGCCAAGCAGTTTCTTTATTGATTAACCAATGAAAGCAACACTAATACAGAAGGACCTCCCACACCACAAGGGCAGATCTTCACCAGTTCCACCTTTCTTCCAAATCAAATCACACAGTCTCTTCTCTAGCACTGTGGCAATCTGCTGCAGCTTTCCTCCCCTCTCGCTGCTTCCCCCATATCCAGTGGTTCATACAGCTGCTCCCCTCCAAGTACCCCCCCCATTCATTGCTTTGTCCCAGCCCTGAAATCCAGCATGCATTCCCTGAGAACCCACAGGCTACCCCAGTCAGGGAAATGACTAGGTTAAATGTGCAACTTTCCACTCTGCCTCCTTTCCTCCAAATCCAGTCCCCTGATCTCACTCCACTCTCTGTGGCAGACCACCTGCTTCAGCCTCCTTCTCTTTGCCCCAGTCTTTAGCTGCTCTCGTAGATCTTCATTTCCAAACTGCCTCCCTACTCTGCCTGTTTTCCTAGGTCCAGCGGAGGCATTCTCTGGGAAGCCACCAGGAAAGCCTGCAAGGAAGCAGGGAGGTGAGCTTCAGTTCTTCATTTTCCCCTCCTCTGTTTTATTACCAGTCCTCTAGTCCCATCCCCACATCCTGAGCAGACTTCTTACTGTGGTTTCTTCTCATTCTTTGCCCTGTTTCCAGGGGACTAAGAAGATCCTGGTAAAATACTATTTTTTCTCTCTCCTGTGAATCTAAGCAGTGAAAGACCTATTCGACAAGGACTTACAAGTCTTTGAAAAAAAGAAATTGAAGAAGAGACCAGAAAATGGAAAGATCTCCCATGCTCTTGGATAGGTAAGATCAACATAATAAAAATGGCAATCCTAACAAAAGTGATCTATAGATTCACTGCAATTCCCATCAAAATCCCAACACAAGTTCTTCACAGAATTTGGGGAAATATGCTATGGGGTAAGGGGTGAATATGGAGAAACAGGAATGTGAGCAGCACTGGGGTACATGATGTGAAATTCTCAAAGAATCAATAAAGAATTATTTTTTTTTTGTTTTTTTTAAAAAGTCTCCCAACCAAAACAAGTTCAGTACCAGATGGTTTGTAGTGCAGAATTCTACCAGGTTTCCAAGAAGGGTTAATGCCAATACTCCTCAAATTATTCCACAAAATAGAAATAAAAGGAACATTGCCCAATTCATTTCATGAGGGCTGCAGTTATTCTGATACCCAAAGCACATAAAGATCCTACAAAGAAAGAGAATTACAGACCAGTGTCCCTTATGAAGATAGATGTAAAAATACTCAATAGAATACTCTTAAACAGAATCAAAGAATATATCAAAATAATCATCCACCATGATCAAGTAAGCTTTATTCCAGAGATGCAGGGATGATTCAACACACAAAAAAATTAGTCAATGTACTCTATTATATAAACAAACTGAAAGAAAACAAAAAACACATAATCATCTAACTAGACGCTGAAAAGAACTTTGACAAAATCCAACACCCTTTCAAGACAACAGTTTTGGAGAGAGTAGGAATAAAAAGAACATACCTAAACATAATAAAAGCACTTAACAGTGAGCCTATAGCCAACATCAAATTAAATGTGGAGAAACTCAAAGCAATTCCATTAAAATCAGGAACAAGATAAGGCTATCTATTCTGTCCATCCCTCTTGACTATAGTACTTGAAGTCTTAGCTAGAGAAATAAGCCAGCTGAAGGAGATCAAGGGGATATCAATTAGGAAGCAGTATTTTTATTTGCAGATCATATGATAGTATGTATAAGTGACTCTAAAATTTCCAACTGAAGGACCTACAGCTCATAAACACATTCACCAAAGCAGCTGGGTACAAAATTAATTCACAAAAATCAGTAGCTTTACTATATACAAATAATAATTGGGCTGAGAAAGAAATCAGGAAAATAACACCTTTCACATTAGCCTCAAATAATATAAAAGATTTTAGAGAAACTCTAAACTAGCAAGTGAAAAACATATGATAAAAACTTCAAATGAAGAAACTGAAAAAGATATCAGAAGATGGAAAGATCTCCCATGCTCATGGATCAATAGGATTAACGTAGTAAAAATGGTCACCCTAGCAAAAGCAATCTACAGATTCAATGCAATCCCCACCAAAATTCCAGCACAATTCTTAGCAGACCTAAAAAGAACAACCTAACAACCTCTAGCTTCCACATGGAATTACAAAAATCTCAGGATAGCTAAAAAATAATCTTGAATAATGAAAGAACTGCTAGAGGTATCACAACCTCCAATTTCAAGTTCTATTATCATGTTATAAAAATAAAAATAGCTTGGTATTAGGGCAAAAATAGACACATTGATCCATGAAATTGAATTGCAGACCCATGCATAAATCCACATATCAATGAACACTTAAGTTTTGATAAAGATGCCAGAAATACACACTGTTTAAAGGACACCATCTTCAACAAATGGTGTTGGCCAAACTTGAGAGGTTCCTGTAGAAGAATCCCAGCACTTATCACCATGCACAAAATTCATCGAAGACCTCAACTGATGGAAGACTTCAACACAAAACCATGTACACTGCAGGCTAAAGAAGAGAAAATGGAGTCTAACCTTGAACTCAGTGGGACAAAAAAATCTTTCTGAAAAGAACACTCTTAAAACAGGCAGTAAGATTAAAATAAAGCACACCATCAATCAGGCAAAGTGAAAGCCTACAGAATAGAAAAATATTTTTATTAGCTGTTTATCTGATAGAGGGCTAATATCCAAAATATATAAAGAGCTTTGCAAATTAGATATCAAGGAAAAAATAACCCAATTAAAAAGTTACAAGTTTAAACAGAATTCTCAAAGGAGGAAACACAAATGTCTAAGAAACACTTAAGGAAAATTCAACATCCTTACTCATCAGTGAAATTAAGACTACTTTGAGATTTTATCTTACGTTTGTCAGAATGGCTAAGATCAATGAAACATGTGACAGGTCATGCTTCTAAGGATATAGTATAAAGAGAATATTCATCCATTATTGTTGTAAGTACAAACTTGTACAGCCACTGTAGAAATTAATGTGGTGGTTCCTGTGGACTCTTGGAATAGATAGATCTACTTCAAGATCCAGCTATACCACTCTTGGGCTTATACCCAAAGGTCACTTCATCCCAGGGACTATTGCTTAAACTTGTTCATTGCTACGTTATTTATAATAGCCACAGATGGTGAACAATTTAGATGTCCCTCATAGGAGAACGAATAAAGAAACTGTGGTACATTTACATAATGAAATATTACTCAACAGTTAAAAATTTTAAGTCATGAAATTTGCAGGTAAACGAATGGACCTAGAAAAAAATAATTTTGAGTGAGGTATACCAGAGCCAGAAAGACAATATGGCATGTAACCATGTATATGTGGATATTATCTATCAAGTCAATGATAACCAAGATTCTGTCTGTAGAACCACAGAGGAAAGGCATAGATTAAGTCACCGAGGGGGCTCATTTGGAAAAGAAAATAGAATAAATAGTTATGGGTGGATGGGGGGCTGGAATAAGAGGCTCAAGTGGAAAGGGGGATGAAAGAGGGGAAAGAAAGAGAGAATACAGGGGGAGACAGCTAAAATTAAGGTTCATTTGAGGGTTACTATGAAATTGTAGTACAGTAGAAACTTCCTAAATACCTGTATGAAGATAATCTCATTGAAATCTCTAAATTATGGGGGGAAGCACGGTCTCAAAACACTATATCTCTTGTAACTAATTGAAGATTCCAATACTGGAATTGGTTTTATCTACTTAATTTTTTTGGCCAAAGGGGTCCCATGGGAGCTCCAAACAATCCGGGCTGTTGCTAAGGCAATAGATTGCTCTCCACAAACTGACAGCAAGGCTCTATTGCTGAAGAGAACCCTTATACAACTCATTGAACACGGAGAGGTAAAGCTGGTACCTACATATAGTCTTCACTTCTACGTACTAGTATCTTTGGTACAGGAAGGTATCTTGCATGCTACCAAAGGAGAAACAAATATCAGCCAAGCCACAAATCTTTTGATGTACAATGATGTCCTGTCTACAAGATATGCTAGTTCAATGGTGGCACAAAGCATGTGGGAATAACCAACCATATCTGATTTGACTTGAAACCTACTCTACAAGATGAAACCCCATACCAGACACTGCTTAGATGACCAAGAACCTGAGAATAGATACCCCAGGGACCAAGGGAAAAGCCAAATACTGCTTATTGTTTTAAAAATAAAAATAAAATGACTCTTAATGATATTCTTCTATATTCACAGATCTGTGCCTTGTTTGGTGATCATCAGAGAATTTTCCTTCTGCAGCATATGGTGGCAACAAATACAGAGATACACAGTCAGATATTGTGTGAAAAGAGAGAGACCATGAAACACTCAGTTCCAAATGGGACATCTTTATCAAATCCTTCCCCTCAGGGCTCAGAGAGCTCTGCGAAAGAGGAAGCAGAAAGGTGTAAGAGTCAGAGGAGATGGAAAACAAGACCCTCTAAATCATCAGGAACTGAAGCTCATATGAATTCACAAAGACTGAGAAAGGATGCACAGGGGCTGCACAAATCTGCACCAGATGGGGTCCTAGAGCTGGAGCGAGAGGCAGACACATGCCCCCATCACTAAGCCAGAAGAACCTTCCGTTGATAACCACTTGCAAATGAAAATTTTGTTTCCACCAAGGGAGTCTCCCTGGGGAAATAAACTTCTCTTAAGGGTAGGCTGCAAGCCCATCAGTAAATGGCCAACAGAATAAAACTCAGCAACATATTTGGAGGTTCCTTATCTCATAATATCAACGGGGCCTTTCCTTTTTTTAATGTTGTTATTTTATTTATACATATATATATATACATTTTTGTTTGCGCGCGCGCACACACACACACACACACACACACACATTCTCTTTTTACCCTAGAGGTCCTCTACAAGTATTTTTATGGCTTCCAGGTCAGGTTTTAGGGATTGCGGAGTGTGTGAATGAGTGGATCTGTTTCTAGGGCTTTCTCTCATGCTCTTTCCCTCCCTTTCGCTTGTTTTGTCCTGTTCCAATGTGTTAGTTTTTGTTTTATCTTTTTATACTTTATTTCATTATTAAAAGGGGGGGGGGAGAAGAATAAGTGTTTAGCGCATGTGCTGAAAAGATTGCCCATTGTTGTACACATTTAGTGTAACTGGAAAAGTCCGTGGATTGAATCTGTTCTCAGAAACCATAATGTCAGCACATTTAACACTTTAGAGGTACAGGGAAACTAACTCCTGAGAATCTCTACATAGAAAGATTCAGGGATGTTTGACCATTTGCTCTCCACCTGCCTTCTCTTTCTTCCATCTCCAATTTATGTTTCCTTGAAGCCCAGAGGAAGATTATTGGATCACTGTTTTCACTTCTTCTACTGCTCTCAATATCATTTTAGAAAGATGGAGCCTTAATTTTAATTGTTCTTAATAATAAAAATCCAGAGTCAGCTGTCAAGGGTGAAAGATCAGAGAAGCAGAGCAGTCACCCACTAGAGAGTTCTTACCTCTACCAATGCTCAGACTGAGGGGATGATCCTGTTTTTATGAATCCTTAGACTGAATGCTGTCTCTCAGAATCCGCAGACTGCATCTGAGCTCCTGTCTCCTCCTGCCTTATATTCCTCTCTTAGTCCAGGCATATCATTCCTGTCTCCACCTCCTTAGTGCTGAGATTAAAGGCAAGTGATCCCAAGTGCTGGGATTGCCTTTGTGTGAGCTGTTCCTCTTTTGGACAGATTCAATCTCATATAGCCTGGGGTGACCTTGAACTCACAGAGACCCAACTGCCTCTGTCTCCTGAGTGCTGGGAATAAAGGTGTGCATCACCGCTACCTGGCTTCTATGGCTAACTAGTGACTTAACTCTGCACTCTGATCTTCATGCAAGCTTTGTTAGATCATAAAATATCACTACAGAAAGACATTGACTTTTATTCTATTTGTTAGTATCATGGATGTATATGTGTATGTGATGTCCAGTGTAGGTAGGAGCACAGTAGTTTGAAAGAAAATGGCCCCTAAAGGGAGTGGCACTTTTAGGAGGTGTGGCGTTGTTGGAGTAGGTATAGTATTATTGGAGGAAATGTGTCACTGTGGGGTGGGCTTTGAGGTCTTATAAATGCTCAAGCCACAGCTAATGGGTCAGTTCACTTCCTGTTGCCTGCAAGTCACGATATAGGACACTTGGCTACTTCTCCAGCATCATGTCTGTCTGCATGCCATCTTGTCACACCATGATGGTAATGGACTAAACCTCTGAAACTGTAAGCTGCCACCTCAAATGTTTTCCTTATGAGTTGTCATGTTCATAGCACCTCTTCATAGCAATAGAAATGCTAACCAAGACAAGGTGTCATGTGCCTACCACAATTCATATGTGCATGTCAGAAGACACTTTCTGCATGGGTTCTCTCCTTCCACTTCTTTGGGGCAGGGTCTCTCTTATTGTTTCTTCCAGACTGTAATTTTTTTATTGTTTTTATTGAGCTATACATTTTTCTCTGCTCCCCTCCCTGCCTTTCTTCTCCCCCTCAGCTTCCTCCTGAAGGGTATTATTTTCTCTTGACCCCTTTCTTTCTGCCTCTCTTTCCTGGGGGTAATCAACACCCCACCATCACACACTTCTCCCATGATACACTGCCTCATTACAGACCTAGACATGAATCAAACCAAGTGTCTGCAGAGTGTAACTTGTAGGACACAAAGCCTAGAGAAGTTGTTGCTTTTTAACTTGATGCACACTGCACTGGGGAAGAAGAGGCTGGACCAAGCGCATTGGTGTTCAAGGGCTGTTCCTGCCTCCCAAATATGTTATGCTGAGCTGGGGTGCAGCTCAGTTGTGGGATGCCTGCTGAACATATGCAAAGCCCTGGGTTTCATCCCAGCACTGCCAAAATTTAAAAATAAACACTCCCGGGCTTGGACAAGATGCTCAGACTGATTTCCTTGTTTTAAAGCAATAGTGCCTTACTTAACTAAGTACTCAATCACCACAGAACTAAAATGAAGAAGCTGTCATGCACTGAGATTGAATATGGGGCTGCACTGTACCAGCATCAGGAAGGGTTCCCGCCTTCACCTTTACAGAATTGTATGGGTTCTCTTCACTCTGTCTTTTGGATTCCTCGTACATGCCAATTTATTCTGAAATCTGTGACGTGCTGGAGGAAGGCCCTGGACCATTCTTATTCCTGCATATGGTGATGAATGGAACATTGTCGTTGAGATTCACTGACTATAATTATGACAATTTTACTTGGCAGCCGATCTTGTTTTTGCTCTTTTATCTTGTAGTGAAGTTTATTAATATTTAACTTTTATTTAGTTGCCTACTCAGTAGTGTGTTCTGCACAGATATTTAAACATGCCTACTTTCTGGTCTTCAGGATTCTAATCACTAAAATGATTGTTCTGTTCATTCCCTGGAGGGGTTAAAAAGCAGACAGCAGTTGAGCACTGGTAGAAGTGGCTGTCTAATTCATTGTGCTTTCTCTCCCAGTTATATATGCACTGCAGTCTCTTCCATGTGCACATTGAGATTCTAGCAGCTCCATGCAAAAGCATTCCTTCAACCCACAGTGCAGCCTGAGAACCTGCAGTGTATCTTCCTTCCTGCAAACACTGGAATGGTGTCAGGTCAAGTTTCCCGCACCAACCCACCGCCCTGACCTTTGATTCCTGAAGGAGATATCTCTATTGGGTTGGAAGGTAGAGATCTCAGCAGAGCTCCTAGGAACAAGCACACAGAAACTGAACAGAAGGCTGAGAAGCCAGAAGGAGTCAGAGTTGAGAACTCTCGGGGACTTATGAAACAAACCTGACTCCTCAAAGCCTGGCTGTGGACACAGGCTAAAAGCTATTGAGAACTTGTTGCCTAGCAACGTGAGACCAGTTAATAAAGGAGTTGGAAGCTTTTCATTTCCCAGACGGCAGGTAATTTTTCTAGGGGAGCTTGGAAAGTGTATTCTTCTATCTTTTGCTTTTCTAGAGTCTAATATTTGCTCTGCATGTCGATTAGATGACAGAATTTAGTGAATTCTCCCCGGATGCGATGTGATATTTGGGGTGTGGGGAGTGTCGGTCTCTTCAGTTGCACGAGCAGAGATGCTATATTTAAAACCGAGAGTTCAAGAACGAGTTGCGCTAAGCACCACTTAATGCAAAGGAGTAGCGGTGGCTGCATATATCTGAAATAACAAGGCAGGTAGAGGGGAAAGTGGTAAATAAAACATCAGCTGAACTCCTTCAAGGACACACTTTTTCAAAGATTGATGGAAACATTTGATTCCTAAACATTTGATTCAGTGTTGTATCTCTGAACAAGCCACAGAAAACTGGTGTGGCTTCAGAAAAGGCAGGAAGGCAAGCTTTTCCTCCTGAGCTTTTCCTTGAATATACCCACAAGCCAGTGCTGCTCTCAAACACTTTAGCTATTTGATAGAAGAATTTAGTGTCCACTGAACAGAATTTAGTGTCTGTTCTCAACTCGGGGCTTATATTTTGGTATCTTTATTTTATAATCATTCATTTTTATTGTATGTAAATGGAAACACCAGTCCACAGTGGATCAGAAGTGACAAACCAGAAGGAAGCTGTCCCTTGCATGCCGAGCACAACTCGGGAGCACATCCACAGATCTTTTGAAACTGTCCAGATATTCAATACATTTTCATTTGTGAGTCGTTCAGTCTCACCTGCAGCCAGTACCTCAGCTGCAGACACATCCACAGGCAATGCAGGGCTTACTCATATCAGAAAAAAAAAAAACTCTTCATCCCAAGGACAACCAGTAACCTTTGTTCTAGTCCAGTGCCTCTTGTCCATCAACCTGTGGAAGTTTAGGTTTAACATTTGTAGGCAGCCCCTCAGGTCTGTCCCTGACAACTCCCTGAGGCTGTTCGTGGTGGTTCATGGAGTCGCTCTATGCCAGGGTTAGAGTCCAGATGTTATTCACTAGGATAGAACCTGTGGGAGAGGTCATAGAGCCTTCACACCCAGTTTTCTTCTCTGAATAATGGACATTATTTCTGCCCTGTCCAATGTCTGGGAAATTGTCATTAAATTATGTACTTCATAAAGGTTTATGAAAATGTAAGGTAGATGTTATGAATTGTACATAAATGTAGGTTTTCCCACTGATCTTAATTTTCTTTTAGCTCCTTTAGTTTAAATGGTGAGAACACACATGTGTAGATTATTTTCTGCCTGGGCATGCTAGATGTTGGCTTCCATTTGAGGCATCCTAAAGTTGCAAATCCACACTCTTCTCTGTAGTTAGTTAGATCTGAATAATGTTTATTATTATCAGTCCATGCCACAAAGGTGACAAAGGGAAGCGAGACAATGTGTTACATACATACGCCTTGTAGGTCTTGTTTACATAGGTGTTAGGAAACAGTATTTGTTGTGAAATGTGTCGTCTGATAAGTAGTACATTAAAAATCGACATGTAATGACTCCAAGGACACAGCATCCTCAGACATCAGAGTGAGTCCCTCGTACGGAACATATAGTCTTGCCATCACAAGAGAAGCCAGTTAGCAGGTGAACTGTTAAGGGACTCAAAACAGTGTTGTATTTTTTCATCTAAGGGACTCTTCCTCTTGTCAGAGGCCAGAGGCAGCAAGGACCCAGAAGTTCCCAAATTACAGAGCAGCAACATGACTGGTCCTGTCTGTTTTTTGCCTTTATGCAAATACATATTTGTGTGACGGGAAGTGAGGCTGAGAGGAGACATGAATGGACAGCCAACCCCTGAGTTCCCAATCCTAATAGTTATGGACAGCTTGAATGCTTTAGACTACCTGATAAGATTTTGTTTCATATATATATACACATATATATTGGTGTTTTGCCTACATAAGTTCACACAACATATACATGAGTCACAGACAGTTGTGAGCTTCCATGTGGGTGCTGGGAATTGAACCTGGGTCCTTTGGAAGAGCAGTCAGTGCTCTCAACTACTGAGCCATCTCTCCAGTGCACAAGCGAAAAAACAGCTCCATCTTATGCCTGTGGCTTGGGTGGGCAGGACTCAGCCAGGAGCCTCTAGAGCCAGGTGGCCAATCACCATTACAGCGAGTGAGTACAGGGTGGGGAAATGGAAGAGAGAGAGAGGCAGAATGGTTTTGGTCTGGGAAGAGAGGTGGATCTGAAGACATGGGTGTGGTGAGGAACAGGCTGACATGAACGGCCTACTGGCCACCTGAGTCCAACGTGATGTCTGTGTCTGGGCTATTGCCAAGGACCAAGTCTTGGTCTGAGGTCCAGAAGCAGGTGAGAGAGCCTGTGGTAATGTCTATGACTCCTGTGCCACTGAGGACCGGGCAGATGCCTGTAGTCTGGACCGCTGATCTGAGAGACCTGCACTACCACCTGAGGTCATTGTGATATTCAGGCATGGGTTGCAGCTGAGAACCATGTCTGGGCCTATGGTCCTACCATAACCAGGGTCTGTGTTGATGTCTGGTGGCCCATGTTGCCAAAGATGGCATGGATACCCAAGGTCTAGGCTGCAACCTGAGACCATGTTGGTATCTGAGGACTGTGCCATTGCTGGCGCCATGCCGATGTAAATGGCTAACAATTGTCACCTGGGCCATGGGATCATTTGGGCCAATGTTACTGCTGGGGAGCAGGTCTGTGTCAGTGGCCCTATAATAACCAGGCTCTGACTGATGTCCATGGCCCTAATTATAACTTTATATTACAGGCAAAAGAGCCATTTGCTCTGCCCTGCCCTTCTCAGCAAACTGTCTTCCATAATACAATATTCCTAGTTTGTCCAATAGAGCTGAGTATAGCTTCTCTCAGTTAACTGGATGGTTTCCTCACACCCTCCATTAGAAAAGGAGCACAAACCAAAATGTTAGTGCTTAGCACAATTCCGGGATAAAGATAACAACAAAATCTTATTTTTAAAAGTTCTTTTAACTTTCAATGATTCTTTGTGGATTTTACATCATGCCTCGTGATCCCTCTCATCTCCGTCTCCCCTCGATTCTGCCCTCTGCCCTTGCAACCTCTCCGCAAAAAAAACAAAACAAAATTTCAAAGTAAAACCCCGAACCAAACCAAACAACAACCCAAACAAAAAAAGAAGAAGAAGAAGAAAAAGAATCTTGCCATGGAAGCTGCAGTGTGGCCCTATGAGTCACACAGCTTACCCTTTAGTCCATTCATCTCTGTTTGCAAGTGTTTCTCTGCTATGAGTCATTGGTCTGACTGGAGGCCTCTGGCTTCTGTCACATCATTAATAACAGGCTCTCACTGGGGCTCCTCTTGAATAGCCTGTTGTTGTCCTATGTCATGGAGATCTTGTTGTAGGAGAAGGCCGCTTGTTTTTCCCGGCCGTCTGGCTACCTTAGCCCGGAAATAATCACACAGAAACTGTATTAATTAAATCATTGCTTGGCGCATTAGCTCTATCTTCTTATTGGCTAACCCTTACATCTTAATTTAAACCATTTCTATTAATCTGGGTATCACCATGAGGTCGTGGCCCACGAGCAAAGTTTCAGCACATCTATCTCCAGCCGCAGATCATGGCTTCTCTCTGACTCTGCCTTCTTCCTCCCAGCATTCAGCCCAGTTTACCCCACCTACCTAAGTTCTGCCCTATCAAAAGGACAAGGACAAGGCAGTTTCTTTATCCTTTAATGGTAATCACAGCACACAGAGGGGTCTCCTACATCATCTTGTAGCTTTGGATCTGTAGGTTGGTCTTCTTCTTGTGCTCCAACAGTTCATAGATGAGGTGGATGTTGGGCTGGGCTAACTCATAGTCCTGGTTCTAGCCTTGGGTGGTAGCAGGGTTAGCAAGCCCACCTGCTTTCCCTCATCATCACTACCAGGGCGAGCTCTCTAGGCATCTTTGGGAGATAGAAATGGGGCCTAGGGTCCTGAAAGTGGAGGGTACTGAACCAGTTCTGACAGTCTTCTCAAGACCAGTGGCTGCCTCAGGATGCAGGGCTGGGGGAAAACTATGAGAAAACTCTGCTTCCTGTGAACATAGCTCAGAGGAGGCGCAGGGTTGAGAACACAGCCTCCATCTGGGCATTCTGAGCTTGTTTTCCAGTCCTCTTATGAGATACATTCCAAACCCTCTTGTGTATGTATATGTATACACATATGTATATGATGCACATGATGGAGATATGTGTATGCATGTGTGTGTATGCATGTGTGTGAGTACACAAACGTGTGTGTATGCACATGGAAGCAGAGGACAAACTCCCGTCACTATACACCTTATCTTTTAAGTAAGGTCTCTCGCTATCCTGGAATTTACCAGGGAGGCTAGGTTTGCTGTCTTGCATGCTCCAAGCATCTGACTGTCTCCACCTCTCTAATGTTGGGATTACAAGTGCATGTCGCCAGGCCTAGCATTTCTTATTTTAATGTGGGGTTCTTGGGATTGAACTCTGGTCCTCATGCTTACAAGGCAAGCGCTTTACCAACTGAGCTATCTCCCCAGTCTTTCCCACCTCAAATCCTTTGTATTCATAGCAGCAGACAAATCAAAACAACCTTGATTTGGGAGGCAGAGAAGCTTGTTCTTGTTGAACAAAGTACAGGATGTGTTTTAAAACACCCATGGACACTGGCATGCCTCTGTATGAATCCACATGGAGGAAGAGGAAGGAGAGGATCTGTGTGGAGGCACTGCTGAGCTCAATGGTTTTCCTGTGCCAAGGCTATGATGGTAGGCCTGAAAATAGGCGCTAAGAAATGCCAGCGTGGAGGCTGTTAAAAAGACATTTAGGTTAACTGAGTCTAAGAGAGTGAGATTTTCTACCTACAAAGACAGTGTCCTAGGATGGGTCAGCATGGCCAGAGTAGGGCAAATTCTCAAAAGCATCATGGAAGATAAAATAGTCTTTCTTTTAATAACACCAACAACATGTCAGTTGACTATTTAAGAGTACCACACAACCCTGGCAAAATAAATGCCTGATCAGAAGTGAATGGGACTTCGCATCATTAACTAGAAAATAAAAGACATTTGGGAATTGGAGATATATCTCACTTGGTAGAGTTCTTGCCTGGTATGCATGTAGCCATGCATCCAATCCCAAGTACCAAATGAACTAGGCATGAAGGCACAGGCCTGTAAGCTCAGCACTGGAAAAGTGAAGGTAAGGAGATCAAAGTTCAAGGTTGGCCTCTGCTACATTGTTAGTTTGAAGCCAACCTGAGACCTTGCCTCAAATAAATATTTAGAGAAAACAAAGGGATTGGGAGAATGGCTCAGTGGTTAAAGACTCATTCTGCTCCTTCACAGGACCAGAGTTTAGTTCCTAGGACTCACGTTTGTCAGCTCACAACTGCCTGTAACTCCACTTCTAGATCTCACCCTGCCTTCTGGCATCTGCAGATACCCACATACATGTGGTACATGTGTATGCCCCTGATGCACACACACACACACACCATTTTTATTTTAAAAGCTAATTAATGAAGTAAATCAAGATGTGATAGGACTAACATCATTTATGAAGGAGTTTCTACATTTTTTGTAGTAATCAAACAAAATAGCAAATGTATAGTTTCTTAATAGAAAAAATGACATAACCTCAGAAATCGTCATCATAGGTAGTAGACACGACAATAGGTATCAAAGGTTGGTGCAGGAATCTTGACATGATTAGAGACATATTGAATTTTAATTTGCATGCGTGTCTATGAGCAACCCTGTGGGATCTCTCTGCACAATTTCTCCATAAAGTCTGGTTTAGTCAAGTATCTTCCAACTTAACTAAGATCACTTTAGTCCTGGGCGTTTCATAAAGTCCCTCCATCTGACCCAAACTACAAGTCCACTGGTCCTCCTGTCACTGGAGCTCAAGCTTCAGCCAGAAGGTTCTCAATAATTGCACTCTCTGCAATTTCAGATATGTACCCCCCCCCCCCACTTCTCTGCACTTTGCAGCTATCTCTCGTGTGTTCAGACCAGTTTGCTTTACAAAGATTGGCAGTTTTGATTTCAGAAAAATTAAGAAACTGAAGAAGCTACTATCCTCCTTACACTGTGCTTTTAAAATTTCTCTATCCCAAGGACTGTCATGAAGGGAACTATGTGTGAGTGCTCATGCCATGGCATGTGTGAGGAGGTCAGAAGGACAATTCTATGGAGCTGGCCCTTCCCCCTAACTTTACATATGCTCAGGAGATCCAATTAAGGCATCGGGCTTACTCAGCAGGTTCTTTACTACTGAGCCATCTCAGCAGACTGAGACAGGTTCCACTTGTACACACAATAATTATTTTATGTATCTCCTGGAAATATGGCATGGACAAATAAAATTAAGATGAGGGCATTAGGCTGCGCTCTAGCCCAGCCTTTTTATGAGAAGAGACAGAAATTTTCCTCTGTAGGGAGAGTGCGATACGATTGGAAGTGAAAATTGGAACGAAGCAATGAAATGCCTGAAGCAATGAGAGGACAGGCTGTGCAGGGAAAGATTCTTATAGCTCGATCCTGACAGCGTGGCTGCAGGCTTGCAACCCTTAGAACTTTTTGAGAATTAAATTTTGGTTGTCTGTTTCTAGCAATGCAGTTTGTAGTACTCGGTGTTGACAGGCCTGGAACACCAACAATCAGTTACAAGGACTAATCCCTGTTCCTTTAATTCAGAGGATTATGTGTCAGAACCACAGACAAGTTACAGAAGAAAGGAAATGGTTTCCAAACAGCATGCCATGGAGCCCAAGAGTTCAAATATATAAATATGGGGCATTTCACATCCCTGTCTCAACAGTGAGTATACTAGAACAATTGATGTCTTTTCATGATGAAATGGCCAGCTTTGAGGAAGAGTTAAGGGAGCTGAAATGAGTCACCGTTGACTCTGCCCTAAACTTGTGCTTCTCGAAGATGGGATTTAAAATCTGTGGGTGAGGGGAATGTGCAGCTTCCTAGAGAGAAAATAGTCCTCACCTCCCTGAACTCTGCCACAGACAATATCCACAAACTGTTACCTAGAGTGAGATGGGAATCTCTGAGGGAAAGAAAAATAGGGAAATATGTTCTTAGGACCTTGGTGGAAATGCTAGCAAGAAAAAATTCAGACTTAGTTTCCTAGCAACAAAAGGCAATGGACTTGGGCACTGTTTCGTCATTCCTTGAAAACATTGACTCCTGAAGAGTCTAAATGATGAAGAAAGAAAAGCAAGAATGAATTTCCTGGAGGCTAACATCATATCCAACTCTGTTCCTTAGCAAAAGTAAATTACAAGCTTACAGGTTTAGTCACCCATGTATTTTCAATGATTAAGATCAAAACGTGGCCCTGAAGTTAAATTATAAAAAGCACATACTGTATTTGCAGCCTCATGGTTCTTAACTGACCTACGTCATTTGTCCTCCCACAGCTCTGAGACATTGGAAGCAAACTAACACTAAGAGAGAGGATCACTTAAGACCCCATCATGCACACAGTCACAGTCAAGATTTCAGAATGATTCTGCCATAGTGAAAACATGTATGAGACCGCAGACCCTATAACATTATCCGTACTTCTCCATGCACTTGTGAGATGCTCCAGTTCTGTGTGCTTCACACCCTCTCATGCACAGTATGTGTAACATTCTTGCAACACAGATGCAGTGCTTATGCCTCTAGCTGAGTTTGGTTAGCTTTTCATCATGATTCGAGTCCGGGATTGTGTGTGTGTGTGTGCTTGCCTGTGTGTGTGTGTGTGTACATGTTCATGTATCCATAGGTGAATGCATGAATACTGGGGGGGGGGGAACGTGTCTTCCTTAATCACTCTTTACCTTTGTAGAAACAACCGTGCACACACGCACACATACACATATTTATGCAAGTGTGCACACAGGCATACAATAATTATAGTAATGATAATAATAAAAGAGGAAAAGTAAGATAACAGTAAAACATTCTTGAAACATGTATACCTGATTAGAATACATAGTTGAGACCACTGGCTAACTCACTATTCTTTCTCAAAAGGCACATAAAGCAAACTATTCTAGATGTATATCAAATTGTTTAATTTTATAAAAATTGGGTTCTTATCATTCAACATTTTTCCACTTTGCTCCATAAAAATGGTCATTTTCTTTTCTTATTAAACTTTTTTATTCTTTTCAAAAAAGGATAAATAATACTAGCTTGGAGATCGTACTTGGAGAAAGGATAAACAGAGAAATCATCTTTAAGACACTGTTTTCAATATAGAACTTATATTTAGGAGTTAATTCATTTGTTATTTAGCATGTACCTCTCACTCCTTCCCTAGAAAATGTATCTGCTCTGACACCTAGTTCCCTGATAGTCAAATGAGGGAAATATATATATGTACCCTTATGTACTTCCGTTGCCTTTATTTTTACAGTTAGTAGTAATATGCAATTTTACAATTAGATGATGTTCACGGTGATGGTTCCGTGCATGCTCACAGCAGCATATGCTGCCCACATCCGTCTCTTTTCTGTGGCTCCTTTCCTCACCCTTCCCATCCTTGTCCATTCCTTGAAACACTTTCAAGATGACCTTTGTTGTTTGTTTGTTTGTTTCTGCAGGTGAAAGAGGACATGTGACGCTCATTTTTCTCTGACTAGCTTATTTTGCTTATCAAACTGTCCTCCAGTTCTCTTCATTTTACTACAAAGAGCAGAATTTTGTTAGTTTTTAATGGCTCTGTTGCATATCCATCAGATTTCCTTACCCGCTCGCCTGTTGAAGGGCACTTAGGCTGACTCATCTTGGCTATTGTGTATGGTGGAATGCACCCCTCTCTAAGGTTAGTGTGGATGTTCCAGAGGTAAAACAAGAAATGGGGATCCAGTAATAAAGGCTGCTGCTGTAGCTCACCAGGTAAGTACGACTTACTTCATCAAAATCGTTGATCCTCAGGACAGTTTCGTCACCTGAAATACTCAGAGTTTAAATTGACAGTGTTTTGGAGTTGGTTATGTTTAGGGAGATCTACTAGGGTTCATTAAACAACCAACTGACTGACAGAAAGGTAACTCCCAATTAAAAGCAGAAATACGAACTGAACATGGTATCAGCACCAATCTGACTGGTGCCCTTTCTCTTAGTGAGCACAATTTTGAGAAACTGAAAGATAAAATTCCAGTATAACAAGCAACTCAAACTGAGGAGCTTAGTGTGATGACATAAATGCTTTTTGCCATGAAGCTCTGCCAGGCTGATGTGATTCCATTATACCTGCTGAAGGGAACTATTTTCTCCTCTTCTTGATCTGACAGGTGGCCTCAGACCTTACACCCACAGAGCTAGAATGGGCAATGACAACCACTATCTTTGGAAATCTGCCTTTCCTGTTTTCATGTCTAAAAACCTCTGTTCGAAGAAATAATCCCTTTGGGTCTAAACGTTGATATGAAATCTGACAGTGCTTGGAAACTAATGATACGGTGTATTCATTTTGTCTCGACTTTGATATTTAACTCGCATGAAAATGTTCTATCCGACAGGATGAGTTAGTAGGCACCTCATGCTATGCCACGTCGCATTTACAGGCAATGATGATCGTTCTAATGGATACAAACAAACACAGACGTGGTTTTATAAAATCTTAGGAGAACGGTTGTAGGGCAGAATTTAGGAGAGCCATGTGTCTAGGAATCAAAACATGTGAATGGGAATAATAAGTGAAAGCTGCTCAAATCCGTTCTGGGAGCATTAGGAAACAGTGCTCTAAGAAGGAGGAGTCTTCAGCTAAACCAGGTAATTGGCATTGCCACCCTCGGCTCTGAGGCCCTTCAGTCACTCCACACTTGCCATTCTTGCCGTCAGAGGAGAGAGGTCACACCCAGCAGCTTCCCATGAGTCATTCCGTGAATCACAGGGTAAGATCCAGGAAACCCATTATAGCATGGACTGATGCCCGAAGCCTCATCCCTGGCCTGCAGGTGGGCACACTTGCCCTGTCCCCCTAACCCCCAGCACAGGTATTGAGCTGCCCATGCTATTTCTCACCAGGAGTAGCCAAAACCCAGCAGGGTAAGAGATGAATGAGCAACATCAAGAGGGGAGATAAAAGAAAAATGGGCGAGGATCTTCAGAATTCATTAGAAAAGAAGGGTAAATAGCTTTGTGAGCTCCCAGAGCTGTGAGTAAGCTACTTTTAATGACTATGCATGCATTTAAAATCTTCTGTTATATCGGGTTTATTCCATCATGCTCTGATAATTTGCTTAGCAGCTGAAGTACAATATTCTCTTTAAAGGCTTTGGCCTCCTTAAAATCTTCACTACATTTTTAAAACACATTGTCATTTCGGTTTCCTCTTTGCTTTGCTTTGGCTCGAGCCAAATGCAGCAAGTTTATTTTTTTGTTGTTTTCCTTTTGTAGCCTAGTGTGTTTTAATATGTATTTTCATCTCCATTGTCATTTTTTCTTGCCCAAGATGTGTTTTTAAAACTATAATTAAGTCAGTTATTCTGATACTAACTGCAATCACATAATAACATCACAAAAACATTAATAAAAGTTCAGTTTTCTAGAGAATGTAAAAGTGGCAGCCTTCTCTATAGTCAAAATGAAGGCAGAAGGCTATTCTATTTTATTTATTTATTTATTTGTTTATTTATTAAATTTATTTATTTATTAAGGATTTCTGCCTCCTCCCCGCCACCGCCTCCCTTTTCCCTCCCCCTCCCCCCGGACAAGTCCCCCTCCCCCATCAGCTCGAAGAGCAATCAGGGTTCCCTGACCTGCAGGAAGCCCATGGACCACCCACCTTCATCCAGGTCTCCTGCCTTATCACTGCATTGCCCTGTTTTCAGCTCTTCTGAGGAGACCTGATTGGTCCAGTATCAGGCGCAGCATCCGCTTATCTTTGCAGCATCTACCACCTGCTCCCTTTCTGCACCTGAATCCCTTTGTAGTGGATAGAAGCAAAAGTGTCTGTGAGCCCTTTTAAAGTCACAGGATTCTTTTTCTTTCTTTCTTTCTTTCTTTCTTTCTTTCTTTCTTTCTTTCTTTCTTTCTTTCTTTCTTCCTTTCTCTCTCTCTCTCTCTTCCTTTCTTTTATTAATTTTTATTTTCCATTCCAACCACAGTTCTCCCTCCCACCCTCCTCCCACCTCCTCAGCCCACCCCCCATTCACTCCTCCCAAGGGGTAAGGGCTCCCAAGGGGAATCAACAAAGCACAGATTTCATTCTCCTGTGCCAAGACTTGAATGTCAGTGATGTCTTTATAGAGTTTTCGAGTGTGGTTCTCGGAAAATATCATACAACTAGAAACCACAAGCTTAATTTCAGATTCTTTAATTAAACATAAGCTAAACATACGTTCTTAAGGATTTCTCATCTACTGTTTAACAAAGTGGACACTCCAGTGGTGGTGTTTGAGATCTATTTTTCATGAGCATCCTACCCTCAAAGAGCTTTTATTCTCTTCTGTTTTTTTTTCTGATTGTTCTACACTGAGAATGTTATCCAGTCCATCAAAACTACAAGAAAACACAGATAAAAATTAGCCTCTCATCTTCATCTTGCAATGGTTTCTCTAGTAAAATAAATCCTTTGAGCCGGGCGGTGGTGGCGCACACCTTTAATCCCAGTACTCCGGGAGGCAGAGACAGACAATCTCTGTGAGTTCATGGCCAGTCTGGTCTACAGAGGGAGTTTCAAGATAGGCCCCAAAGCTACAGAGAAACCGTATCTCAAAAAATCAATGTGTGTGTGTGTGTGTGTGTGTGTGTGTGTGTGTGTGTGTGTATTGTAAAGATAATAGATAATTGACTATATTGCCTTTGGGAGAGGGGTGAGATGTTAGAGATAATCTGACACAGGGATTAATATTATTAAATATCTACAACTAGAAAGAGACAAATTGTAGTGAATGGACTCATTTTTAGCCAGCTACTTCGTATATTGAGATGTGACTCTTGATTTATATGCTAAACGCCCTATCATATCTTCTTGACTCTTTTAAAGAGTAACTGGTAGTTGCAAGCAATCTTTTGATTACGACCTAAACTTATACTTTCTGTTTGCTTATCATCTGTGCCATCTGAAAACTGATTTGAACATAAATTACTGTATTTCCTGATTCTAAGATATTATCTTGAATGGAGAGCAAATAATACTATCTAGTGAATGAATCTCCTGATTGTTAGACACAGCAGTTTTAGAACTTTCAAAGCAGAAAACTGTGCATTTGAAATCAAAGATATAACAAGTATTTTTTTTTCTTGCAAGAAATCAAGCTTCATTCTGTGGTCCTTGCTATACAAGTAAATTCTGTGTTTTTTTTTTCCATTTAAATATGTGGGACAGACACAGGCAATTTCAACTGGTTTCTAAATAAGATGAAATGAAAGGCTTGATCTCTCCACAGTGAGGAAATGCCAGCTCTTCAAAGGGTGCGGTCTGCCCAAGTACAGGTCATGCCGCCTCCGGGTCAACCTTTCAGTGTGGGTATTCTGTTGTCTGTCCTTGACTATGGTCTATTTTTGCTATTTCTCATTTTATCCAGAGGTGTTTCAAAGCCCAGGCAGAATTTCAGAATGGAGCAAAAATATTATTATTTTATTATTTAAGTATCACATTGACTTAAAGTTAGGCTGATCATCATAACCATCCTTCATTTCATGACGTGAGTGGTTAATTAGATTAGTGTTTTGTCATTACTTTATTGCTTTCCAGACTATCAGTGAAATGACCAGTCGCACCAGAATTTCTGGTACTGACAGAAATGATGATTCCCAAGGTTGGAAAAATGGCTCAGCATTTAAGAACGTTTGCTGTTCTTCCAAAAGCTCCAAGTTGGGCTCACAGCCACCTTTAACTCCAGTTCTAAGAGATCTTACAGCCACTTCTGGTCTCTGTAGGAATCTACACATATGGCCACAAAACACACACATACACACACTTCTTGGGCAGACAGCACCCTTGCTCGAAATCATTTTACTGCCCCATTCTGCCAGTGATATTCCAACAGGGAGAACACTCCACTGATCATATGGATTCTTGACTAAATGGGGATTAAAAACATCCAGGCTTTTAACTACAGTGTACAGATGGACTTTGTATAAACGTGAGAGCTGGGGGAACATTATTCTTCCCCTGAGGGTTTGGCATAGATGTTATATTCACAGCAAGTAGAAGTTCAGAAATTGTATTTTAAATATATGCAAGTTAGATTCACAATTTTTTGTTGGTAGTGGTGTTTTATTTTTATTTTTTATCAGGACAGGTTTTCTCTGAAGCTTTGGAACCTGTTCTAGAACTTGCTCTGTAGACCAGGCTGGCCTCAAACTCACAGACACCCACCTATCTCTGTTTCCTGAGTGCTGGGATTAAAGTGCGCACCACCACCATGCTGATTAAATGCTAGGGACTGAAAGATAAGACAACCTACTTCTGTAAATAACCAGGACATTCCCTTTTTAAGTTTATAGTCAGAGTCACCTGTTAGACAACCTGAAAGGCAGGCTTTTGGGGGTTGGGCTGTTTTTCATATTATTTTTCCCCTTGAAAGTAGAAAGTGATTTAAGGTGTGGTAACACAAACAGTATCTTGTATTTACACAATACTTTTCCCTAAGGCGTTGGCAGATTTTTATCCACACTGGCTCCTTTTCAGCATGGGATCCATGGGTAGAGATGATGACTAGAAATCAAGAACGACAAAAGAACCAAGTCTATGATGTCATTAATTCACAAGCAGAATGGATTCTGAAATTACGGTAAAGACGAGATCACATCTGGGTGTTCATCATCTTGCCTCCAGAGAGAATTATCTATTTTATGTCTACCTTTAAAATACTATAGCAAGATGATGAGGTAAGATGTCTTTAGTAAAATTTTTGGAACTTAGTGCTTGAATAGGGATGTGTCTACAATAAAACCTAAAATGTAAGGAGGAGATGAGAATATTAGAATATCTCCTTGCTACAGAAATTAAGGTATTCAGTTTGACATTATTTCAGTATGAATTGCATTAAAAATTTATAAAATAGACAAGCTAATTTTTAAAAAGTTATTAGGACTTCTGGATATCGGGAAAACGACATTTACACCTAAACCAATTTTTGAATTTTAAATTTAATGAAAATGAGATGTTTTGAAGTATTTATGTTTTTAAAAAAATATTTTATTTATTCTCTGAGAACTCCACACATGGATACCATGTAGTTTGTCCTTACCCACTCCCATTCTCCACCAACTCTGCCAAGGCCTCTTCACCACATCTCTCTCCTAACTTCGTGTCTTTTTTTTAAAAAAAAAAAACATGAGCCTAATTATGGCAGTCCTAATTACCTGAGTCTAATTAATGCTGTTCATATGTGCATGAATATAGGCATCCACTGGGACATGGTTAACTTACCAAGAGCCACATCCCTGAAGGAAATTGACTGTCCTTCTCCCACAGTCACCAACTGCCTGTAGCTCCTCAGCCATGGGAGGGGATTTGAGGGCTTCCCCCATCTATACCAGAATGTTGAGTAGCTTGACACGGTGCAGATGTTGTGTAGGCAACCACAACTCTCATGAGTTCATGAGTGCTGTGGTCCTGTCATGTCCAGAAACATCACTTCAGAGCAGCCTGACCCAACCTCTGTCTCTTATAGTCTTTCTACCTCATATTCTATGATGTCCCTTGAACCTTGGGGAAGAAGGTAATAGAAACACTCCATTGAGGAATGAGCTCTTTACAGTCATTTTTTCTCTCCACTTTGACCAGTTGTGAGCCTCTGGATTAACTGCTGTCCACTGCAAAAAAAAATAATAATAATTTCTTTGATGAGGATTAAGAGACGTGCAAATCGGAGGATGTAAAGATCAATGTTTAGAAGTATGGTTTGAATGAAAAGGAGCCAATAGGTTCAGATGTGCTTTAATTCTTAGTCCTTATTGATAAATTGTTTCAAAAGGATTAGTAGGTATGTCCTTGTTGGAAGAGGGTTGTCACTGAAGGTGGGCTTTGAAATTTCAAATCTTATATCAGGCTCAGCTTCTCTCTCTCTCTCTCTCTCTCTCTCTCTCTCTCTCTCTCTCTCTCTCTCTCCTGCGTGTAGATGGCAATGGAAAGTTCTTGGCTACTCTTCTAGAACCATGCCTGCCTGCATTCCACCATGCTCCATGTCATGTTGATAATGGACTGACCATCTGAATCTATAAGCATAACCCTATCAAATATTGTTGTTTATAAGTTTCATTGCTCATGGTTTCTCTTCACAGCAATAGAACATCAACCAAGACAAGAGAGCAGTTTGATACTCCGTCCATTTAATACATTGTTAATAGTAGTTTCTCCCTTCAAGCTTATTACTTTCCAAGCCATGGGCTTTTGACAGAATTCTCAGTAGTAAACATGAGTTCTGTCTTCTGGGAGTGGGTTTTAAATCTAGTCAGAATGTGGATGGTTATCCCCCATAGCATTCTTGCCACGATTGTATCAATGTGCATATATCTAGCCTTGTGTGCTACTATTGTAGTTCACAGAGTTCAGAGCTGAGCTACATGTATAGCTACTATTTTAGAAGCTTCATAGAAAGATATTCTACATGGAATTACCTTATATTGGGAGATAACACTTCTCCCAAACACCATACTTTTTATACACACACACACACACACACACACACACACACACACACACACACACACACACACAGCTAGAGAGGAGATGGCTTTAATCCTGGTAAACACTAAAATCTACTACTAGCTTTTATCTTTCCTGTTATATATAACTCTAAACTTTAAAAAAGAACATTTTTTTTTCTTTCAGAGGATTGAGGTTCAAGTTCCCAAAACTACAATTGTGTCTCACAACCATCTACTCCAATTCAAGGGGTACTGACCTTCTCTGACCTCCCAGGCACCAGGCACACATGTAAAATGCATGCATCCATAAAGGCCAAAACACTCATACACATACAATAAAATATGAATCCAATATAAAGAGTCCAGTATGAGTTATGGGATTACCCCCCTTTAAATCGTTGGCCAGTGAAGTGCCATAGGCTCCCCTAAAAAGTATAAGGCTTGTTCTTGCTCTTGACTCCTCCCAGAACTTGATGTTAAGATCCTTCCTGGCTGACTATGGGGGCACACATCTTTAATCCCAGCCCTTGGGTGCCAGAGGCAGGTGGATCTCTGTGAGCTTGGGGACAGCCTGGCCTACATACTAAGCTCCATGCCAGCCAAGACTATGTCCCACGCTTTCAGGAAGTGAATTTGGGGTAGACACAGCTGAGTCTAGATAGGGCCAGTTTACTCCAGCTCCCCCAGTCTTTACTGCATCCATTCCGCAAAATTTAAAGAGATTTTAGAGATTGATATTTTCACATGAGCCCCTCTGTATTTTAAATTTGTCTGTTTTGAACAGTGAATGAGTGTCACAAAATATACTTGCAAATTGTAGGCAAAGCTCACTGGCCCCATGCTCCCTTTGGCTTAGTTGGGTTTAGTTCCTTTTGGTGCTTTTACTATACTCAAGAAAAAATTAAAAAGTAAACACTGTCCCTGCTCCTAAACATGCTCTCCAGCCCTCTTTAATCCCTACTGTTCATTTTTAATAAATTAAAAATCTACTTAACTCTTCAAGGATCTTCAGTGCCCATAATCAAGTGTAAATTCCTTAAGAAAATTTTAGGATCTCTCTCCTTCTTCATGCTGCTTTCTACGTTGGCATATTGTGGTCTGTTAGAGGATGCTCCTTTTGCTCTTGCCCTCTGTTGACCTTGTACTCCAGCTAGAATATTGTGTGCTGTCTGGAGCCCTTTAAGTGATGTTTACACAGCTTACCAGAACACAGAGTACAGGAAGAACTTAATCATAAAACTATTGCTATAATTGATACAGAGTGACCTGTTTTGACCCACTGGATATATTAAAAGTAAACTCAATAAGTATTATTGAGATCTTCCTGTGTGCCACTCAGCTAGGCATTAGAGTTATGAAAATTTAAAGCATCATTCTCTTTGAATTGTTTCAGCCTCAGTTGGAAATGCCATCCACAGGTGGAATAGGGAAGCATTCATGGAGTTTTGTGGAAGATGCTGATGGAGACTAGAGTAAGGAAAGAATGGAAAAGTAATTTAGAGAGTAAATACATGAGAGGATTGCAAGGATTTACATGTGGCGTAGAGAGTGGAGGCATTTTAGGCAGAAGAAAGGTCTATCAAACAGAGGATTAATGTGTTTATGTAAGGAAGGCCAGCGTGAGAATGGCACATTGTTTCCTAGGATTGAAAGTTTGTAGCAGGGTAGACACAGGCTTAAATCATTATTGTCACCCTGTGACAGCTTATATGGAATTTGGTCATGGAAATTATTTTCCTAAGCCTTCCTGTCATGAGACAGGAGTCTCTTCACTAAACCATTAAGACTGAACTGATACCTACTGCTCTTCAAGCCCCTCAGTCACAGCCAATTTAGAGGACTGTTGCCACCCACCGAGAGCTAGTATTAGGAAAGGAATACATCTGAGATCCAGTATTAGGGAAGGAATGTGTTTGAGAGTTTTCTGATAAATTTCTTTGTTCAAATCACGTGCTTGCTCCCACCCCTTTACCTGCATTCTGTTGTGTAAGCCTCAACACATATTTCATATTTTTAAATTCAGTAAGTGAAACTTTGTTAGACATAATTTTGGGATACTTATTTTATGCTTCGTTTTTACAATATTTAGACTTGAAATACAAATTAATAATGATTCCTGGTTATTTTACCTCTAGGTGCTATTGTAGCATTATATTATATGTAACATATATATCATAATATATGATATTATACACTTTTAGTAGTTCTGTAAGATTCTTCAAGGCTGTGCTAACACCTGCAAGAAAGAACTGTGTTGTCATTTAGAAAAATAACATCCTGTCTGTTGTTACTGTCACATACACAAAAGCCCGAGGATAATTCTATAAAGTATAAAACTTTTGGAATATGAAAGTTTAGAGTTATATATGACAGGAAAGATAAAAGCTAGTAGTAGGTCTTAGTGTTTACCAGGATTAAAGCAGCATTAAAAGCCTTTGTTTGTTTAGCTCTCACGATATGTGGTTTCACCAGCAAAGCAAACCTCCTTGGGGCTGATTGAGTCAGCTCTCGAAAAGGCGGTGAGCTATGCTGTTGCCATTCAGAGTTGTCCCCATTAAATGCTTCTCGGAATTAGGTCATACATGGGCACTGGCTGAGCAAGGCACAAAGTGTCCTTCACAATGATTGGGATAATTGTTGGTTCTGTCCACCCTTGCATCTCTCCTCTTTCCATCCTTTCATTTGGTAGTTTTTTCTTTACTGCTATACCTGTTTTTCAGTGCAACCACAGGCATTGATTTGCTCTGATAGTCGCTTGGGCTAAAGGCTGTAGCATTACAAACCTATTGAAAGCCAGAATATATTGCTGTGTCTTGGCCATCCATGTGTCTATACACTCAGTAGAAGGCCTGCCATGCTAATAGAAATGCAACAACTATTTCTTAACTAAAAGTGAATGACAATGTTTTCACTGGACATTTAACATTGAAATAATGGCTGAGTTCTGAATGTGCTATCTTACAAGGTTAATACTGTTATAATTATAGTTTGGAATAAGTAAATTTTAACTTATCATGAAATGGTATTTTGCATAAATATAATATGTGTAGTAGTCATATTATATTTTATCATTATATACTCATAGATTATTTCAGCTTTCAATTGGGTCTTAAGATATAATATCCACTCTTGGTATTTTTCTTTTTTTCCATTTATTTATTTTTAAATGTTTTCTTTATTATTTTATTATGTGTACAGTGTTCTGCCTGCATGTACACCTGCAGGCCAGAAGAGAGCACCAGACCACATTATAGATGGTTGTGAGCCACCATGTGGTTGTTAGGAATTGAACTCAGGACCTTTGGAAGAGCAGTCAGTGATCCTAACCTCTGAGCCATGCCTCCAGCCGTTGGCATTTTTCAATAATACAATATATTAATTAAAATCACCCAGAGTACCTAGACAACAATGATGGCCCTAAGAAAGACATACATCGATCTAATCTATATGGGAAGTAGAAAAAGACAAGATCTCCTGAGTAAATTAGGAGCATGGGGACCTTGGGAGAAGGTTGAAGGGGAGGAGAGAAGCAGGGAAAGGAGCAGAGAAAATTGTAGAGCTCAATAAAAATCAATTTTAAAAAATCCCCATGTTGTATAAGAGATCTCTTAGCTTATTTTTCCCAGCTAACTGAAACTCTGTATCCTTAGTCCATTATCTCTTCAACTCTCCATTCTAAGCATTCTAGCCCACTCAAGCCACAATACTCAAGTCTGTCCATCAACTATTGGAGATTCTACTCTGAATGAAATTATTTAGTATGACCACCTCTCTTTCTGGAAGATAAGCCTCTTTCATATTTTCTGACATTTCTTTCCTTTTCAGGTGTTCTCTGGATTTACACAAGGACTAAGGGTTGTGCCTCCTAGTATTGATGGTGGAACACATGTGTTGAGAAGGCTCTGATGTGCTTTAAGGTACCTGCCCTTGAAGGCCATGTCTTGGGATTAAAAATCAACAAAGCGTTATTAGACCATCTCTATGAGCTCAACAGGAGTCCTGTCTCTGTGCTGTGGAGCCCTGGGATTTGGCTGGAACTCTCTGTCACTGCGTTCATTTCTGACATCTCTCCCTCACCACTGTTTTCATTCTAATGTGACTGGCCCTTTGGGGGTTCCTCAGAAGGTAATTTCTTTCCAGAATCTAACAGGGAAATATGGTTGAAGTCTTGCCCTACACTCTTCAATCCTACTTTTAAAAAAAATAGGTGCTACTCTTCAATATAGCCTTCATGATTGAATCTTTTGGGTAAAAGAGGGGAGGAAGGGAGTCCTGATTGCTGTTCTCATTAACTGGGTCCTTTGCCCTTTCAGGTTTCTAGTTCAAGAAACCTTACCCATTATTATATATCAGATAATACTACCCCCAGGGTCATCATCTCTTCTTTCCAGAACTGACATTAAAGGAATATGATTAGTAGAGAGGAATAAAAACACATTAATTTTAACATTTTCCAAGCGTTATATACGTCAGATTCATTTTACCCAAGAGAATGCTAAAGCTCAAAGTGGTAAAAGTAACTTGCAAAATAGCAGAGCCCTGATTCAAAGCCTGGCTATAAAGCATAATGATAGCACCAGATGGCTGGGAGTTTTTAAGCTTCTCGTATCTCCCCACAAGCTTTAAGCACCAAATATTGCTTATCAAATTTAAAACATAATTTTGTAGCACTTCTCCAACCTCATTTAATGTTCAGCACATGAGACCGGAAGCAATTGCCCTAATTAATTAGTTTTACAAAGCACACTGTAGAAATGAATTAATGATTAAATGAAATTAAAATCTAACTGAGGCAGGCAATTCTACTGCTTTCCACTCATGGTGGGGAGAGCTTTGTTTCAGATAAGTGTTATCTGTGATACATCAAAATGCATCATTGTCATTTTAAAATGTGTTTGACTTAATTTTTCAAAAGAGCAGAGAAGTATTTTGCATTTAAAACTACTGGTTGAGGATTAATGGACTAGAATCTATATTATTTAAGACATAATTTGGTTTGAGTTTTTAAAAAAGTAAGATTAAAATTTGTTTCTAAAAGGAAGTTACAAATATGATTTTTTTTTCAATGTGGATAAAAAAAAACGGATATTTTTTTAACCAACAGGTTGTTCCAGACTACTGCTAGAAAAAATGTCACAGAAATGATCATGAAATAAGCTCTATCTGGCTCTTTGATCACTGTGTTCAATGCATATTGACTGTCGCTTTAAATTAATTGCATGTGCCCTACTGGCGTGCGTCTTCCTCCAGCCAGTTATCTTAGTAAACACGTAGCACGCACTGATCTCCTGGTGATGCTTCCAGCCAAGACTAGCTGTGTGTAGAAAAGCCCTGCTGCCACTACAGCTCCCTTTGGAAACCCTGTTTATCGAGGGTCATCTATACAGAGCTAAGACCCATTGCTGCTCAATGCTTCTGTCCCATGATGTCTACCATTTCTCGAGGCACCTGTCTTTTTCCAGCCCAGATGACTGAATGGGCACCAGTACTGTTCATGGTGTGATCTCGGGGCACCATGGAGATTTTATTGAGGTCACTCTTTTATAGACATCGTGCTTTTTATGTTGTCTTTTTAATGTAAAAGACTGTGAGAAGTTAGCAAAGGCATGGGCTAAAAATAGATCACACACTCTAAGAAAAAATTTCGCTGTGATATTGAACTCATTATCCATCAGGCAAACCTGCCTTAACTCTTTCCTGCTCTAAGTACCTTTCCAGGGAGCTTTTCTTTCCTTATGCAACAAGTCTACTGTGGGTCTATCTAAGGTTTCAAATGAGGACTTCTGCTTTCTTTCTTCCTGACCTTCTACTCATGCTTGCCACTGCCTGCTTGGTATTTGTTTGATACCCCAGATCTACCTTGAATTCAATGGGCTGAGTTAAATGCACCATTTTCCTTGATCTTCCATCTAGGTTTCCTGTTTCAATGAAACAGAACCACGTTTACCCCATTACCTATTTAGAAACTGCCATTTCCAATGCTATCTTCCTCAAACTCACCAATACTCATTTCTCTCTTCTCATAAATCCTGATCTTCTGCCTCCCGAGAATATCATTAAGTCTATTCGCATCTCGTTCCCACTCTCTTAGCTCTTGCCAAGATTTCTGAAATACAGTTCTTGGGAGATGGCTCAATAAGTAAAGTACTTATCATGTAAGCCCAAGGACCTGAATTCGGATCCCTAGCACCCACATAAATTATTGAACATGGCTGTGTGTCTGTAACCCTTGTAACAAAGAGGCGGAGATCCCAGGATCAATGGGGCTCAATAGTCAAGCAGTTTAGAAGAATCACCAAACTCCGGGATCAGTGAAAACCCTTGTCTAAAAAAATTAGGTGGAAAAAGAATCCAATAGACAATTGACATCATTCTCAGGTCTCCGTGTACAGTGCACACTTCCGGTATCCACATACATACCCAGGCACCAGAACAAACAGAGTAAACTAACAAGGTTTCTGCAACAGCATTCTCCCTGCCCTCTTCCTGCTCTAACTTCATATAAATTATTTGCTTAAAACCTCTAAATTTTTCTTTGTCTCAGCCTAGCCTGGTCACAAAGATGTCTTTTTCTCTTTTGATGGTGGTACTGACTCTCTCACCTCTGGGGTTTTCCAAACACCATCCCTTATGTATAGAAAGATGGCTATGTTTTTTAATCAATGGGTGACCAAATTATGCTTGTCTAGAGCAGAGACCCTCAAAGACCTCATGACAAACAGATGCTCTGAATATATTTATCTTTTACCTGAACAAGTTTGCCCCATTTAATTGTCTGTTTTATAAACAAAAATCTGAACTGAAACTGACACCTGCATATGAACCTACAAGATTTGTTTTTAGACCCTGGCAGGAAGGTTCATTGTTCACGCCTGTCAGCAGCATCACAGGATGGTGTTCCTGACTGGGGAGTGTCACCGTCTTTGACTTGCGTGGCACCCTGAAGATGCAGCCAAGACTGAGGGCAGGATGGCAAGCCCAGAACAGCGAGGGAAATACTGTATATCTTCCGTCAGCCAAATCCCTCGACTCCAACCTGGCATGAGTGGGGAGACAGATGTCACTGTCAGATTGCTCCGTCATCCTTGATGTGACCTACCACAAGGTGTTCTGATTTCATATCTAACAGGCTGAGTCATTTCTGCAAGTCTGGACAGTGAAAAGGAGAAAATAATTTTACGATTTGGCAAGGCCAGTGATGTATACTCCACCTAGAAACAGACCTAGAATCTCCACAATTGAAGAGAGCATCTGGCTGCCATCTACAGGAAGCTGGGAGCATGCCAGCTTTAATAATTACAGTCAGCTTGCCCACCTTCCGGCGTCACCTAAGTCAGATGACACACATTCAGTTCTGTTCCAAAGCATACCATGCATGATTGCTAGAAAATTCTGTGAGGTAACTGTCTCATCCTAGAAATGGTAACAGTTTATGGGTACATGGAAGAAAGTAATTACGCAGTGAACTCAGAAGAATGTCTTCAAAATGACAACTTAGGAGATGATAAAATTGCTAATTACTATTCATGCAAATTTAAGTATTTTAATTCATATCACTCACATTGTCTTTCTAGTTTAAGTGAGAAAATACTTATTTTAATTTGCTCTAATATTTTTATTTTGTATTATAATAATTATTCTAAGTCAAATATGATCTGAGATACAAAAACCCCACACAAGAAAGAGATTTGTTTTTGTCTAGTACATGTTGGGCTTTATAAAGTCTAAAATATAATTAAAATATCAGAAAGCAACATTGCATATGTATATATTTCACAATATTATATTACTTCATAATATATACATTGTTTCACAATACTATTTTATACACACCAATTGTGTATATATATTTCACAATGTTCTATTCTTTCATAACACATTATTTCACAATAATATACATATGAAATATTGTGAAATAATTATGGAACAGAGGGTCCCACTTTATTTAAACTTTTCTGAATTTCTTATGTTCAAAGGATTCCACATAATTTTATTAAAAAGTTTGATAGTTTCAGCCATTTTTCTAAAAGTAGTTCTATTTTTCCATGTTATTTTCAGAGTTTTAAGGAGGAAATGGTCTAAGGGCAATTGCTCTTTTGAAAGAAACCAACACCCCAGAGAGGGGAAATTTAGGCAAGTATGTTGAACAGTAATAACCAGCACCTGAATGCCCTTTATAACATTCATGGCAAAGTTCTATGTCGTTTGCCCATGATGACACACTTAATCCTTGTAACTCACTTAGGTGGGTGTTCTTAAAATTCTGATTTCCATGAACAAAGAAACTGAAGTCTGCCCTGGTTAAAGATAAGAATTTCCCTAGGTCACAGCTAGCATATAAAAGAGATAGAATTCAAACAACTCAAACATCCACTGCTGGCCTTCTAAAACACCATGAGAAGAAACTGTTCTTTTTAAAAAGAGTTAAATATCCCCTAGTATATTTGATGCCCAATCACAATAATGACAATTCTGTGAACTGTCTAACATCCTTACAACAAACTCCTGTTTACCCAGCCTCCATCAGCCTCTGTTATTTACAGCCTGCTGATGTCACACCAAACCACAAAGAGTTTACTGATTCATTTTCCAGGTAGAATAACTATATCAGCATTACTGGCATGAATAAAACAGTACTCCTATGAAGAAGGAGTGGGAAACAGAGGATAAAGTGAGAAAAGTAAGTAACAATCAAATTAAGCAGAACATTGAAGAGAAGTAGGTCAGATATGGTGGCTCACAATGGTAATGCCAGCATCTAGGATGCAGAGTCAAGAGAATCAGGAATTCGGCATGGAAAGTTTAAGTTTAGCCTGAGCTACAAAAGACCCTGTTTCAAAGACAAAAAGCCAAGCATGTAGCATGTACATTGTTGAAGTTCTTAAAGAAATAAACAAAGATTGGTTTACATGTTAATTATCTAAGCTATCATTCAAGAAAGCATTTCTGAAATTAAAAACAGGAAACATGTTTGGGCCACTCAGACTGCACAAGAATCAAGGAAAAAGAGAAACTTAACAGTAGCTGTAGATAAGTTGGAGCTCCAAAACCTAAAACTTATACACTCAGAGAGAACAAAACTGCATCTTAAAAATCAACCTGGCCATTTAAACATACCCTGAAGAAGATATGCAAAAATAGGTATGCTACCATGGCGAGGGGGCAGCTCCCAAGGTCTTAAATCTTGATTAAGAACTACAGCAATTAAAAAATGTTGTTCTGACAAAATAACTTTATAAAGACCAAGTAGGTATGTAGGGATGTGTGTGTGTGTGTGTGTGTGTGTGTGTGTGTGTGTGTGTGCATGTATCTATATATGTATCATCAATTAAATAAAGAGAGCAGGTGGGAGAGTATGGAACTAGTTAGAGAATTTAAGTTCAGAGAATTTAAGCCTATTCTTGTTCATTCACAGTTATTGACAGAAGATATGGCTTAAGGTGTGGCTACTAACAAAGGTATCTTGACCTAGCGTATGGTTACTTGGCATTTTGGGTATTAAGATGGTAATTACTTTGTTCCTTGTATCATGATTAAAAAAAAGTCTTTTGTTTTCCTTCACCCTTTTTTGGATTGGGTTATTAAAATTCATAAGAAATAAACAAACACGGGGAGATTCAGGATTCACTGAGTTGCCCTTCCAGTATTATCCTATGTCTCTGCATTTCTTTTGTATCTCTGTTTATTTCTGCCAGCATTTCTAACCCACATACCTCTACCCTGGAACATATGAACCAGTTGGGTTAGACTCCAACACGTCTCCCTAATGTGTGGCTACCGCAGGAGAAGTAGAGGAACCTTTAGAGGGAGCAAAGGAAAGGGAAAATTATTACTGTACTATGATCTCAGAAAAGATTTAACAATAACAATAAATATTAGCTCCAACTTAATAAAAGTCAAATAAAAAATAAAAAAACAAGCAAACCAAACTAGCCATGTTTTCAAGGCAGTTATCACTAGGACTAGCACCAAATTGGGCCTCAGCTTCCAGATGATTGGAACACACATGTCTCAGTCACAGGCATTATCAATGCAGTTATGTTTCCCTGAGTTGTCAGTTGTGACTACAACCATTGGGCTTGAAAAGCTTCGGGAGGAAAATGGTTGGAATGAAGAATCACCATCTTAAGCTAGGAGTCAAGTTTCACGAATCAGCATGATATTAGCATTGGGATGATGATTGATGTACAAAGACAGAAATTTATAAAAATTAGGGAAATTGAAGAGCCACAGGCCATCTCCTGAACAGGAACTTTATGGTTTCCCCTCACCAAATTTCTTTTTTTTTTTTTTTTACCAAATTTCTTTAAAGTTTGGAAAGTGGTTACAGAGCATTTTTTATGGTTTCAATTTCATAACTTATTGATTATTAAATTTATTTAAGAAAATTAAAATGCCTAAGAAGAAATATATATGAAAAGACTTTCATACAATTAATTTAAATTTGTTAAAGATGCTTTAAACCTTCGTAACTGTATATGAATACATTTGCAACAGTGTACTGGAGAGTATGTTTAACTTTAAGCTATTCCTTAATAAAAACACTTCTTACTTGAAATAAGGGACATAAATTTGGACTAGTGAAATGGCTCAGCGGTTAAGAATCCATACAGTCCCATGCTTTTTCAGACGCAGGCCAGCTGGCCTTAGTGGGTTCCCAATTGAACATCCCCATTGTCTCAGTGTGTGGGTGCACCCCTCATGGTCCTGAGTTCCTTGCTCGTGCTCTCTCTCCATCTGCTCCTGATTTGGACCTTGAGATTTCAGTCCTGTGCTCCAATGTGGGTCTCTGTCTCTGTCTCCTTTCATCGCCTGATGAAGGTTAATATTCAGGAGGATGCCTATATATTTGTCTTAGGATGGGGATCCTAGGCAGTTTGGATGCTCACCTTACTAGACCTGGATGGAGGTGGGTGGTCCTTGGACTTCCCACAGGTCAGGGAACCCTGATTGCTCTTCGAGCTGATGAGAGAGGGGGACTTGATGGGGGGAGGGGGAGGGAAATGGGAGGCGGTGGCGGGGAAGAGGCAGAAATCTTTAATAAATAAATAAATTTTAAAAAAAGAATCCATACAGTCCTCACAAAGAACTGGAGTTTGGTTCAGATACCTCAAGACCACCTGTAAGTCCAGTCTCAGGGAATCTGATACCCCCTTCTGGCCTCCTTGGCCTTCTTTACTCTCTCTCTCTCTCTCTCTCTCTCTCTCTCTCTCTCTCTCTCTCTCTCTCCCTCCCTCCCTCCCTCCCTCCCTCCCTCCTTCCCTTGGCCTCTTTTACTCTCTCTCTCTCTCTCTCTCTCTCTCTCTCTCTCTCTCTCTCTCTCTGACACACACACACACACATACACACACATTTTTAAAAATAGAGACAGATTTTAAATTGATTGTCTTCTATTATTCAGGTTTAAAATAACATAAACAGTTTTTAAAAAAATTACAAAAATAAATCACAAGCTGAAACTTCAGAGTATCTTAAAACAATTCACAAATCTTATAGTAACACAATGAAAAAAACAGATAAAAACTCTAAGTAAGAATAAAAATGAAGAAAAACATTTATAACAAAAAATTTGAGTAGAAAACAGACAAAATAGAATTCATGCATTCTAAAATTATTGATGAATCTATAAAACAACAGGCCACTAAATAAAGAGTGTAAAAAAGAGGATGTAGTTACTGTATGAAATATGGAGTATTGATCAGAAATTATCTGTAGGAAAGAAACTTGAAAAATAGATTGCAGAAGGAATTTTTCTCATTACTGAGTGAACTAGTCTGCAAGTAAAGCATATAATTTCCCAGAAAGATTGAATGTTCCAAAATGGTACCAAAAGAGGTAGGAAAATGGAAAAGGCTCTCCCAAGGCTGAACAAGGATAATTATTCCAAAGAGCATGCTCTATTTGAGAATAGGAGCCGAAAGAACTCAAGAGGAAAAGCCTATTGAGTCTTTAATGCAACATATTTTCTTTCAAAAAATGTCTAAGCATTTCCAATTCAGTTAAAAAACAAACACAAAACAACAACAAAAACAAATTTCACTCCTCTGAACAAATATAATGTGAAACACCAACAAATATTCCACAAGAAAAATATATAGACTAATGGAAAAAAGTAAAGATACATTATTAACAAAAATTTCAGCATATTTTATAATATTTTTGAAGTGTAATGAAACAGTGGAGTATTTTGAAAACAAGATATGGATTAATATATTTACCATATTAATAAGAAAATAATCATACCCTCATTTTCACTGATTATAGAGGGCAAAATTCTTGTCATGATTTTTTTAATTCAATATAATAGCAACTTTCCTAATTTTATAAATTATAACTGACATTTCAGCTCAAAAGCAAACATAGTATTTAACAGAGAAACTTTCCATTAAAAGGAGCAAACAGAGATACCAGGCCCTCAAATATTAGCACATTGCTTTTGAGCTCCCCATTACCCTCCAGCATTGTGTTGGAGCAGCTGGGCTGGACTCCGTAAACGTTGCTTTATTTGCAGCTTCTAGAAAGCTAAGCATTATCAGTGAATGGATGGCTCTAGGGAAACCCTGTAGGTGTAAAATAAATTTCTTTTTTCTTTTTAAAAACAACTGAGCAGGACCATGGCCATGGAAGTTAGAATCCACCATGTAACAACTAACCTGCCAAATCAACTAGTCCTGAAAATGGATGGCACTGGAGCACTGGGCCCACAGCCAATGCCAAGAGTCAGAACGGAATGGGTGCAATCATGAGCACACTCACAGCAAATCTCAACGGATACAAAAAAAGATAGAGTAAACCCCTGTATATTATCAGATCACCATGGGTTAAAGTTAGAATTCAACAACACAAACTATAGAAAGCCTACAAACTTATGAAAACTGAACAATTCTCATATGAATTACCACTGGGTCAAGGAAGGAATAAAGAAATTTAAGACTTTGTAGATTTCAATGAAAATGAATGCATAATATACCTCAACTTATGGGACATTATGGAAGCAATGCAAAAAGGAAAGTTCATAGCACTAAGTGACCACATAAAGAATTTGGAGAATTCTCACACCAGCAACTTAACAGTACACCTTAAATCTCTAAAACAAAAGAAGCAAATTCATCCAAGAGGAGTAGATGGAAGGAAATAATCAAACTCAGGCCTGAAATCAATAAAATAGAAACAAAAAGAACAATACAGATAATCAGTGTAGCAAAGAATTAGTTCTTTGAGAAAATAAAAAAAGACTTATAAACCCATATTCAAACTAACCAAAAAGCAGAGAGAGAGAATATCCAAATTAACAAAAATCAGAAATGAAAAGGGGGATATAACAAATCCTGAGACAATCCAGAGAAACATCAGGTTATATTTCAAGAAAACTATACGCTACAAAATTAAAAAACCTAAAAGAAATAAACAATTTTCTTAATAGATACCATACTCCAAAAATTAAATCAAGACCAGATAAATGATTTAAACAGACCTAATACCCCTAAGGAAATAGAAACAGGCATTAAAAGTCTCCAACCAAAAAACTACATGGCGAGATGTTTCAGTACAAAATTCTACTAGAATTCCAAGGAAAAGCTAATGTCAATACTCTTCAAATTGCTCCACACAATAGAAGCAGAAGGAATATTATCAAGCTCTTTTTATAAGGCTACAGTTACCCTCATATCCAAACCATACAAAGATGCAACAAAAAAAAAGAATTACAGACCAATATCTTTCATAAATATTAATGCAAAAATATTTAATAAAATACTGCTGAGGGACAATGGTCTTGTACTCTGTCACTCGTATTGTTTTCATAAAATGCTGATTGGCCAGTATCCAGGCAAGAAGTATAGAAAGGGTAACCAGGCAGAAAGTAGAGGTGGGATGACAAGAACAGGAGAATTCTGGGAAGAGGAAAGACTCTGTCTGCAGTCATCACCTAGATACAGAGAAAGCAAGATGAGAATACCTCGCTGATAAAAGGTACCAATCCACATGGCTGGCACAGACAAGAGTTATGGGTTAACATAGGATGTAAGAGTTAAAAAGAATCCTGAGCTAAAAGGCCAACCAGTTTATGCTTAATATACACCTCTGTGTGCTTCTTTGAAATTAAACAGCTACGGGAATGGGTGTGACAAAAACCTCTGTCAACAAAATACTAGCAAACTGAATCCAAGAATATATAAAAGAAATTAATCACCATGATTAAGTAGGCTTTATCCTAGAGATACAGGGTTGGTACAACATATGAAGATCTGTCAAAGTAATTCACCATATAAACAAACTGAAAGAAAAAACCTACATTCATTATATGTTGTAAACTTAGACAAAAGCCAACACGCCTTCATGATAAAAGTCTTGAAGAGATCAGGGATACAAGGAACATCTCTTAACATAATAAAAGCAATATACAGCAAGATGACAGCCAACATCAAATTAAATAGAGGGAAACTCTAAGCAGTTCCATTAAAATCAGGAGCAAGACAAGGCTGTCTTCTCTCTCCATACCTATTCAATATAGTACTGAAAATTCTAGCTATAGCAATGAGAAAACAAAAGGAGATCAAAGGGATAGAAATTGGAAAGGAAGAAGTCAAGCATTCACTATTTGCAGATGATATGATAGTATACATAAGTGACCCCAAAAATTCTAACAGGGAACTCTTTCAGTTGATAAACACCTTCAGCAATGTGGTTGGATACAAGATTAACTCAAAAAATCAGCAACCCTACTATATACAAATGATAAACTGGATGAGAGAGAAATCATAGAAACATCACTTTTGACAATAGCCACAAATAATATAAATTATCTTGGGGCAACTCTAATCAAGCAAGTGAAAGATCTGTATGACAAGAACTCTAAATCTCTAAAGAAAGATATTGAATAAGAAAGATATCAGAAAATTGAAAGATCTCTCATGCTCTTCAAAAGGCAAGAGCAACATAATAAAAATGGCAATCTTACCAAAAGCAATCTACAGATTCAATGCAATCCTCATCCAAATCCCAGCACAATTCTTCACAGACCTCAAGTCTCAGTTCTCAACTGCATATGGAAAAGCAAAACACACAGGACAGCTAAAACAATCCTGTACAACAAAGAAACTTCTAGAGGCATTACCATCCTTGTCTTCAAGCTCTATTATAGAGCTATAATAATAAATACAGCTTGGTATTGTCATAAAAACAGACACATGGATCAATGGAATCAAACTGAAGACCCTGACATAAATCCATGAATGCCTGATTTTGACAAAGAAGCTAAAATTATACAATGGAGAAAAAGAAAGCATCTTCAACAAATGGTGCTGGCATAACTGGATGTTGACAAGTAGAAGAATGCAAATAGATCCATAGGTATCCCCATGCACAAAACATAAGTCTAAGTGGATCAAAGACCTCAACATAAATCCAGTTATGCTGTAGCTGACAGAATAGAAAGTGGGAGGTAGCCTTGAATGAATTGGCACAGGAGACTACTTCCTAATTAAAACACCAGTAGCCCAAGCACAGAGATTGACAACTAATAAATTGGACCTCCTGAAACTGAGAAACTTTTGTAAGGCAAAAGACATGGTCAATAAGACAAAATGGCAGCCTACAGAATGATGAAAGATCCTCACCAACCCCACATCTGAAAGAGAGAGGACTGATCTCCAAAATATATAAAGAACTCAAGAAGCTGAACTTCAGAAGACCAAACAATCCAATTAAAAAATGGGAAACCGATCTAAAGATATAATTCTCAACAGAAGAATCTCAAATGGCAAAAAGACATTTAAAGAACTGTTCAACAGCCTTAGTCACAGGGAAATGCAAATCAAAACTTCTCTGAGAGTCCATCTTACACCTATCAAAATGGCTAAGAACAAAAACACTGATGACAGCTTATGTTGGAGAGGATGTGGAGTAAGGGGAACACTCCTTCACTGCTTGTGGGAGTGCAAACTTGTACAGGCACTTTGGAAATTGGTATGGCAGTTTTTTAGAAAATTGGGAATCAATCTACCACAAAACCCAGCTATACCAATTTTAGACTTAAACCCAAAGGATGTGTAATCGTACCACAAGGACAGTAGGTGAACTATGTTCATAGCAGCATTATTTGTAATAATTTTAGGGAACTCATGGGTGCTGGATCTCACCTGTGCCCTGTAGATATGGTTTCTACTTTTCTGGGGCCTGTGATTCAGCTCTGAACTTCTTCTTTTGATAGACTCCAACTTTACATTCTTCAGAGAGGTCTCATCTTCAGTGCTGGGCACAGACTGACATTTCTTCAGCTCCCAGCCTCAACCCAGAATTACCACCCAGCATTCTCTTACTCTACTGTGATCTCTTATAAATTTATACGATACTTTATATTAGAATTTTTAATTGCTGTGTAATTTCTTTCACCTGTTTTGATCACCATCCATTTAAATATATCAGATATACTAGGTACTGCAATTATAGAGGAAAAGAAATATTAGGACTAAATATGATATCATTGCATGTTCTTAAAGAAATTTATGTTGTCAACCAAAACCACTACTAAAATTAAATAATTCACTAGATCATAGAATATAAAATTATGGAAAACTATATGCAGGTATCTGTAATAAAGAAAGACATATTAAATAAAAAGAAAAATTGTTGGAGCAAATCTTAATAACATAAAATCTGCATAAGGAAAGGTACAAGACACACTTGTAATGTACAAAGTGAACATATATTTTTAAATAGGAATGTCATCCTCCAGAAATTTTAATTAGATTAATTATTTTTATTTAATTATTTTTCTGATAAAATAATTTGTACGTGATTACTTTACATGATCAAGAGATATTAACTTTTCTATAACTAAGAGAAGCAATATTAAACTTACATCAAAATCAATAAATTAGAGCCAATAAAATTCTTCACTAGAGAAGACCAATAATGAGGTAAAGTGCTGGGTGATATCAGAGCAAAATATAGATGATTATAATTGAAAGAGCTTTGTATCAAACATAGTCATGCAGAAACACCAAAGGACAGTCAGAAGTGGCACTAAGAGACAGTGGATAAGCCGTTAACATAAAATAAGTAAGCAACTCAAGTGGGAAAACTGTCAACTGCTGAGTGAATACTTCTGACAAAAATTGGACTATATCTGACATAGCACACCTAGACCGTTCCCAGTTGATCAAATATTTTAATATGACCATGTTCAATATTAAAAAGTAATTAAAAAACTGTTTTGCCACCTCTATGTGAAAATAACCTTTGAAACTGCAACATGAATTCTAGCTAGAAGAACTAACAAATTCATCTCTGTAAAACTCAGAACAGAGCAACAAACCATCTACATCACGAAAGCATCATGTACAAAATCTAAAGGTGTGACATACTGGATAAACACCCTCTCAACCTCACTTGTATCCATGCATATGTAGAGGATGCCTCTGGAAACAACCTAGATGCCCTTCAATGGAAGAATGGATGAAGAAAGTGTGGAATATATACACATTAGAGTACTACGCTGCGGTAAAAAACAATGACTTCTCGAATTTTGCATGCAAATGGATGGAAATAGAAAACACTATACTGAGTGAGGTAACCCAGACCCAAAAAGATGAACATGGGATGTTCTCACTCATAATTGGTTTCTAGCCATAAATAAGGGTCACGGAGTCTACAATTGGTGAACCTAAAGAAGCTAAGTAAGAAGGTGAACCCAAGGAAAAACATATAGTTATCCTCTTGGCTATGGGAAGTGGACAAAATTGCTGGGGAGAAAATTGGGATCTTGGGGGTGGGGTGGGATGGGGGTAAGGGGAGATGGGGAGAGAAAAGGGAGAAGGGGAGGATGGGGGGAACTTGGGGAAAAGGATGATTGGAGTTTGTCAAGGTTCTCATCCCAAAAGTGTGCATGGAATTAAATGAGTATAACTTGGCATTGGACATTGCTTTGGAACTAAATGCATATGCACACAGAACTGGCCCAGAAACAGACAGCATAGAGCAGAGACCTCTGAGAGGCAGAGATTCTTATATTCTCCTTCTTTTTTCTTCCAACCTTTTAAAAAATGTCTAAAATTAATCTGTGTTTCTGGTAGAGAAAATAATTACTCCCTTACTGATCATAGGATAGCCATCCTCTTTTAGTGGTCAGGAAGATTCTCTTCAAATGAATAGGAGGTTTACGAGAGATGCAGGGCAGTCATTAACACTGCTAACATGAGATGCAACAGGTGAGTCGGTTGATCACACCTGGGTTCTCCTAGGACTGTGTGAAGGGATGAGAGGAGATGCAGCAGGTGAGTTGGTGGGATCACACCTGGGTTCTCCTAGGGCTGTGGGTGTTGGGGCGGGACAAAAAGCAGGCCTGCTCGCAGCTCCTTCTACAACCCGGTAGTTGCAGGTACACTAGTTAGGCACATATAACCCTGTGCAGTTGTTTGGGTTTGGGACGAGACCCTTGACAAACTCCTTGATTATTTGTGGCTATGCCTGTGCTCGTGTGTGGCTGAATCCACACACACAAAGGGTAGTGCAGTGCATGGATAGTACATTTGTTTGACTCATGCTAACGACTGTTGAGAGAAACGCAATAAAAAAAATAGGATGTCTATATGGGAATAGCACTCATTCGATTCTTCGTTACCATTGTGTCCTTCTCTCAGTCTCAACAACAGCAATCCACCTTACTTTTATTAATGTGTTATGGAATTCATAGCTTTTCCATATGGTAACTCATGAGACAAGTAAAAAATCTATTCTTTTCATTGGCTTGACAAACAAAGACATTTGGAAAGGTTTGAGGGAGAATGTCAAGACCAACACAATGAATTATTGACAGACTTGGGATTTGAACGTGGATCCAAAAACTTGTGAATCTATGACTCATGCATTGGTCTAAAGTCTCATGCTCAAGTCTCTTGCCAACCCTAAGGTGGCTCCCTTAACTAAGAATTGTGCTTCCATGCTCCCCTATCCAGCCTTCCTTTATCCCAATCATCCTTTTCCCCAAGTTCCCCCCATCCTCCCCTTCTCCCTTTTCTCTCCCCATCTCCCCTAACCCCCATCCCACCCCACCCCCAAAATCCCACTTTTCTCCCCGGCAATTTTGTCTATTTCCCATAGCCAAGAGGATAACTATATGTTTTTCCTTTGGTTCACCTTCTTACTTAGCTTCTTTAGGTTCACCAATTGTAGACTCCGTGACCCTTATTTATGGCTAGAAACCTTCATCTGGTGATGGATGGAGATAGAGACAGAGACCCACACTGGAGCACTGGACTGAGCTCCCAAGGTTCCAATGAAGAGCAGAAGGAGGGAGAACATGAGCAAAGAAGTCGGGACCACGAGGGGTGCACCCACCCACTGAGACAGTGGGGCTGATCTATTGGAGCTCACCAAGGCCAGCTGGACTGTGACTGAAAAAGCATGAGATAAAACTGGACTCTCTGAACGTGGCAAACAATGAGGGCTGATGAGACGCCAAGGACAATGGCACGGGGTTTTGATCCTACTTAATGTGCTGGCTTGGTGGGAGCCTAGCCAGTTTGGATGTTCACCTTCCTAGATATGGACGGAGGGGGGAGGACCTAGGACTTACCACAGGGCAGGGAACCCTGACTGCTCTTTGGACTGGAGAGGAAGGGGGAGAGGAGTGGGGGGAGGGGGAGAAGGGTGGGAGGAGGGGGAGGGAAATGGGAGGCTGGGAGGAGGCGGAAACTTTTCCTTTTTCTCAATAAAAAAATTAAAAAAAACAAAACTAAAAAAAAAACTTCTGACTCAAACGATGATCTTTAATTTTCAGATGTGTAATCCAGATGTTCATTTCCAGATGTGTGATCCATTCTGGAAATGAACATATGGAGCGAACATCTGGATCACACATCTGGAATGAACATCTGGATCACACATCTGGAATGAACATCTGGATCGCACACATCTGGACTGAACATCAGGATCATACAGCCGGATCACACAACTGGGATAAGCATCTGGATCGCACATCTAGAATGAACAGCAATAACAAACATCTGGAATAAACAGCAATAACACACATCTGGAATGAACATCTGGAGCACACATCTGAAAAATGAACATCTTGGGCGCACATCTGGAATGAACATCTGGATTGCACATCTGGAAAAATGAACATCTGGGGCAAACATCTGGATTGAACATCTAGATCGCACATCCGGAATGAACATTTGGAATGAACATCTGGATCGCACGTCTGGATTGCACATCTGGAACGAACATCTGGATCACACATCTGGAATGAACATCTGGATCGCACATCTGGATCGCACATCTGGAATGAACATCTGGATCGCACATCTGGATCGCACATCTGGATCGCACATCTGGATCGCACATCTGGATCGCACATCTGGATCGCACATCTGGATCGCACATCTGGAATGAACATCTGGAATGAACATCTGGATCGCACATCTGGATCGCATATCTGGATCGCACATCTGGATCGCACATCTGGAATGAACATCTGGAATGAACATCTGGATCGCACATCTGGATCGCACATCTGGATCGCACATCTGGATCGCACATCTGGATCGCACATCTGGATCGCACATCTGGATCGCACATCTGGATCGCACATCTGGAATGAACATCTGGAATGAACATCTGGATCGCACATCTGGATCGCATATCTGGATCGCACATCTGGATCGCACATCTGGATCGTACATCTGGATCGCACATCTGGATCGCACATCTGGATCGCACATCTGGATCGCACATCTGGAATGAACATCTGGATCGCACATCTGGATCGCACATCTGGATCGAACATCTGGATCGCACATCTGGATCGCACATCTGGATCGCACATCTGGATCGCACATCTGGAATGAACATCTGGATCGCACATCTGTAATGAACATCTGGATCGCACATCTGGATCGCACATCTGGAATGAACATCTGGAATGAAAATCTGGATCGCACATCTGGATCGCACATCTGGATCGAACATCTGGAATGAACATCTGGAATGAACATCTGGAATGAACATCTGGATCGCACATCTGGATCGCACATCTGGATCGCACATCTGGATCGCACATCTGGATCGAACATCTGGATCGCACATCTGGATCGAACATCTGGATCGCACATCTGGATCACACATCGGGATCGCACATCTGGATCGCACATCTGGAATGAACATCTGGATCACACATCGGGATCGCACATCTGGATCGCACATCTGGAATGAACATCTGGATCGCACATCTGGATCGCACATCTGGAATGAACATCTGGATCGCACATCTGGAATGAACATCTGGATCGCACATCTGGAATGAACATCTGAATCGCACAAAGATAAGTTTAAACACTCCAGTCTTCTGCATAAATACACCACCGACTCTGCCCTGCTACCCTGTCATGGTGTCCTTTTTTTCTGCTGGGTCTTTTGGGCCTCGCTGGAGACTGAGCAGCCAATTATAATTACAGCAGCTGCGGGCTGTTGTGTGTTTATGTGCCCAGCAATATTATAATGGAAGTCAGTGTTTCGGTTTCTCAGGAAATTCGGGATCAAACTACCCCTGGACCCGGCAATACCACTCTTGGGAATATACCCAAGAGATGCTCTATCACATGTCAAAAGCATTTGTTCAACTATGTTCATAGCAGTATTATTTGTAATAGCCAGAACCTGGAAACAACCTAGACGCCCTTCAATGGAAGAATGGATGAAGAAAGTGTGGAATATCTACACATTAGAGTACTATGCTGCGGTAAAAAACAATGACATGGTGAATTTTGCATGCAAATGGATGGAAATAGAGAACACTATCCTGAGTGAGGTATCCCAGACCCAAAAAGATGAACATGGGATGTACTCACTCATAATTGGTTTCTAGCCATAAATAGGGGTCACAGAATCTACAATTGGCGAACCTAAAGAAGCTAAGTAAGAAGGTGAACCCAAGGAAAAACATATAGTTATCCTCTTGGCTATGGGAAGTAGACAAAATTGCCGGGGGGAAAAGTGGGATCTTGGGGGTGGGGTGGGATGGGGGTAAGGGGAGATGGGGAGAGAAAAGGTAGAAGGGAAGGAGGGGGACTTGGGGAAACAGGAGGATCGGGATAAAGGAAGGTTGGATAGGGGAGCACGAAACCCCATTTCTTAGTTAAAGGACCCACCTTAGGATGGGCAGGAGAATTGACCCTAGAGTGGCTCCCAGGTGCCCAAGCTGAGGTCCCCAGTTAGTTCCTTGGGCAGCTGAGGATAGGGAACCTGAAATGACCCTATCCTAGAGCAATACTGACGAATATCTTGCATATCACCATAGAACCTTCATCTGGTGATGGATGGAGATAGAGACAGAGACCCACACTGGAGCACTGGACTGAGCTCCCAAGGTCCCAATGAAGAGCAGAAGGAGGGAGAACATGAGCAAAGAAGTCGGGACCACGAGGGGTGCACCCACCCACTGAGACAGTGGAGCTGATCTACTGGGAGCTCACCAAGGCCAGCTGGACTGTGACTGAAAAAGCATGGGATAAAACTGGACTCCCTGATCATGACGAACAATGAGGTCTGATGAGACGCCAAGGACAATGGATTGATGATCAAAAAGTAATCAACACATAGGTCATATCTAGATGCAGACACAGATACCCAGAGAAGGAAGATGATATAAAGAGACACAGAGAGAAGACATTATCAACAAACCTAAGAGAAAAGCCTAACAAGGCTCTTCCTCAGAAAGAACCAATAAATAATCCCTATGCAAAACTTAAAGGTTCATGTTTCTACCCTCAAAAGCTGTAAAGCAATGTATTTCTGTGGTTAAACTAAAATAAAATTAAAAAATCAAAAACAAAAAAAAATACTGGCTCATTCTTTATTCAAGTGTTTCTCAAAGAGACGTTAGTATCAGTTGATTAAATCCATGGCAAGTCTCAAGGACCCTGCTCTAATTTCATTGTGTTACTGCTGATGGAAGATCTGGTTCTGTGAATAGGAAAAACTTAATTAGAGTCTTTTCAGAATAACTTGGATTCTATGTATTTTCCCTGTGACCATTGTGTGTGGTATCCACAGGCAACTACTTTGAAATCATTGGAGACTTTACACATCAGGGAAGTTTATTGGGAAAGGCTAATGACCAGAAAGTGTGAATGAGTTAGAAACAGATCTCCCAGCTGTGATAAAGAAGATACTAAGGGAGTAAATTCACATTGGAACCCAATTTGTAGCCAGACAGAGTGGTGGATGCCTTTAATCCCAGCACTTGAGAGGCAGAGGCAGGTGAATCTCTATGAGTTTGAGGGCAGTCTGGTCTACATAGTGAGTTCCAAGAAAGCCAGAGCTACATAGACAGACACTGTTTAAAAACAACAGAAAAACAAACAAAACCCCAAAGGTTTTTTTTGTTTTGTTTCTATTTAAGAATGTAAGAATGAAGAGTAGAGATCTAAATTCCTTGTGAGGATTATACAGTTTCAAAAAATATCTTTTCTAAAAAAACCCGAATAAACCTGAAAGATCCTTTAATATATTCTTTCTAAAATTTCTACAGTTACTTACCTTACGTTACATTCAGCCCATATTCAAGAGTTAGGATTGAAGCAGCAGCTAAAGTGGAGCTCAGCCATAGCCATGAAAAGCTAAGACCTGGTGAGTGTGGCAGGGGGAGATAATTGCACATGATCCAGGCTTTGGGTGGTCAAGCCGCTGTTCATATAATGATTGAGATTCTAGGATTCCCTGCTTTGGGATATAGATAGGAGACCGTTTTTCTTTAGTCAAATTATTACATGTCACAACTGTTCAAAATCCAGTCTTTTTTGAGACTCAAGGCAGTCTCTTAGCTGTGAGTCCCCTGCAAATCAAAACAAATCACATACTTGCAACATACAGTCTGTTTTCCAGCACATGCCTTAGAGCCAGGTTACGCTTCTTCGTGCCATTTTTCTCCAAACCATACATTTTAAATATATTTCTGCCCCACTTGCTCTATTTCACTCTAGCCTAACATCAGAATTATCAGTAATAACCATTCCATAACAGACTCAGTTATATTAACATGGGATTTCCTCTACCAAAGAAATTAGTCCATGACCTTTTAAATTCAAGTAAATTCTCAGGATATGAGCAGAAAACAGATTCCTTGACAAAATTACACAAATGGCCTCAACCTAGTTACGAATACAATCTATGCTTCCTTCTGAAACCTCGTGATTCAGACCTTCGCTGTATACATTACCTTCATCAGAACTTGCGTCGAGCCCTCTACTACAATGGCCTGTTAGACCCTGCATTTGACTGTTTTGTTTTCTAGTGCAAATACTCCCATGCTCCTTCAAGATACAGCATGGTCAGGTTCTTCTGAGCAACAAATACACTGTCTGGTACTAATTTCTATTTTAGTCACTGTTAGGAACCCAGCATTATTCTTTCTGCGCCGATCTCAGCAGCCCACCAGTGTTCAGGCGCCTAGCCAGCCCAGGGCCCTGCGACCTTAAGTCAAGTGTTGCATGTGGCTACATCATGCATTGCATTACTGCATGTGCAAGCTTTCCCTTTTAAGTAAGCTCCACAGAGTCCTCTTCTCTTCTCTTCTCTTCTCTTCTCTTCTCTTCTCTTCTCTTCTCTTCTCTTCTCTTCTCTTCCCTTCCCTTCCCTTCCCTTCCCTTCCCTTCCCTTCCCTTCCCTTCCCTTCCCTTCCCTTCCCTCCCCTCCCCTCCCCTCCCCTCCCCTCCCCTCCCCTCCCCTCTCCTCCCCTCCGTTCCTTTCCCCTCCCTTCTCTCCTCTCCTCTTCTTTTCTCTTTCTTCTCTCCTCTCATACCCCCTATGTCTCTTATCTTCTCTCTCCCTTCTTTTTCCCAATCCCTTCCATTCCCTTCCTCCAGTAAAACTCTCTTAAACTCTGCCGCCTGTTCACCCCCTTTGCACTTCCCTCTCAGTGGATCGCCCTTCCTCTCGCTTCTCCCTGCCCTTTTTTCATGAACTCCCATGTGGGTTTGCTGACCTCTGTGGTTCATTCCTCACTGCTGCTGCTCCAGCCTACCAATAGCAGTCACTTTAGTATTATTGTATTCAAATACCAGGACGGAAAACAACTTATAGAAGGAAGAATTTGATTCAGGGTTCCAAAGGAAAAGTCCATAGTAGAAGGAGAGCGACAGACATGGGAGTAAGTGGCCAAAGGAGGACGCTGGCTTACCACATTTCCATCCATATGTAGGAAACAGTGACCCGTAAGTGGAGCAAGGCCTTAAATGCCCACCCCACTGACATCCTCCTCCAACGAGGTTCCATGTCCTAACAGTTCCATATCCTATCCAAAAAGTACCACCAGTTGTATCCCAAATGTCAAATCCACGAGCCTATCAGGATCATCTCTCATTCAGATCACCACAGATATTAGCACAAAGCATCGAGATCAAAGCAGGGTAACTTTTATTTTTATGAAATCTTTTTTATCACATATAAGCCTTTAAATAAAGTGAGGGGAATTGTATTTCCTGTGGGTTATTTTGAAAGATTTATGCGAAATGATTTTTGCTTTGTGACTAATTATTTTAAATGAATATTCTATTTTGTTCACCAATGTTTAGAAATTTGGGTAGTGATATCTGAGAGGGAAGGGAAGAGAGAGAACAAAGGAAGGAGGGAGAAAGAGAAGACAGAATTGTAAGAGACAGAAAAACATTAGTAACTTAAAAACTGAAACTGCATTGATTAATGTTAGAGTAATAAAAGTAGAGATTACTTGTAATTACAACCAAATCTAGTGAAATTGACTTTTTAAAAAGACATGACCTCAGGGTGCATTTTGATGATAAGATCTGTAGATATACATGACCATTGATGAAATTAGCTCCTCTGCTAATTGGTCTATGACTAGGTCTTGAATACCTGTACCAGGAAAAAGTCCATTCCAATTCCATCCCAAAGAAGAAAGGGTAGAGTAAGGTTAAGAGCCACAAGGCTAGAAGGGCCAGATGGTTAAGCAGGTATTGCTTCAATTGGAACTATAACAAAATTTGCCTTGTCTGTAGTGTGAGGTGGGATTGTGGTTTGTGGTGTTCCGAGGTTGGTGAAAGAAGACCCAGAGAGACAGAGACTTAGAAATCCTTGAATCAAGAGGCATAACTAGGAGTGAGCTTGAGAGCTTTCAGGAAGCTAGGGGCCAAAAAACCATTCGCCTGGTCTTCAACAAAAGAGAAGCTCTTCAATAACTATGTCTCACTTTGCATCTTTATAAACCTGAGGTCATAAGAAGGCAGGTGGTTGATTCTGAAGAACAGATAAAAAAATTTCCTAGGAAAATTTTTTGTTTACCTCCTTTAGAGTAAAAATATATTGATAAAGTTATGAAACTGTACATCTAAACTAAATTATTCACTTAGATTGGAGAAATCAGTTCCATATTGAAATAGACATCTAGCACAAGCCTGTTTTTAACCATGCATTCTTTTAATGTGTAATGATAATCATAGGTCAGATATGATGTCACAAACCTTCAATGCCAGCACTCAGGAGGGAAAAACAGGCAGATCTCTGTAGTTCCAGGCCAGTCTGGTCTACATAGCCAGTTTTAGGGCAGCCACGGCTACATAGTAGAGCCTTTTCTCAAAAAAAAAGTTAAATAATAAACAGAATCCTAAAGACTGAACAAGTTTCATGATTTGTAAAATGTATTCTTGTATTGCCTTCTATTCTGAGTATTGGTGAGAATTATGGCCAGTGCCTTGGGCTGTCGTTTAACCTAGATGTGTCTCAGATTTTGATCTGTTGTCCTTTATAAAGTTAATTGGGTTAATTTTGAATACTAGGTCTAGGTGTTCCTATTATCATTTTTGACAGCTCACAAATAATATAATAACATATGTCACTTATAGCTGACTCCCGGTTATTTATCTTTGCAGAGCCACTTTTCAAATTTGTGTGTGTGTGTGTGTGTGTGTGTGTGTGTGTGTGTGTGTGTAAACATCATGTGTGTGTGTGGTGGGCATGCATGCCACAGCATATATGTGGAGGCAGAGGACAACTTTGTGGGGTCGTTTTTTTCTTTCTACCTTTATGTGGGTTCCAGGATCAAACTTAGCCACCAAGCTTGCAAAGAAAGTGCCTTTACCCACTGGGTCATATCACAGCCTTGGTTTTCTGGTTTTAACAGAAAGTTTAGTGAACTTCACAGTAGCTGTTAGGGACCACAACTTTTACCATTTCATGAACATACCAAGCGAATCTTGTACTGGAAGCCATGGTTTGAGGAATTTAAGCTATCACTAGTCCAACTTTAGAGCTAACTTAATTCTTGTTGAATGAGAATGACTCGCCATTAGTAGTATAACACACAATGGGAGAAAATAAATTTGAAAATAAAATATTCTACTTATCACTGTTTTAAGTATTTGAATTTTTTAGTTTGTTCTTTTAAAAATCATTAGGGAAATGTAGATTTATGACAAATCTGAAAAACAGCAAATAAAATATTTAGTCGGTACTTAGCAAATTCAAGGTAAATAAAGCATTTTAGAAAGGAGATAATTCTGAATAATGTGTGTGCTGAGTGTGTAAGGGAAACATTTTCACTTACTAGGAATTGAATAATCTTGGGTTGGACACAAGTAAGTTTTCCTCTTTGTGTGCAACCTAAATAGGAGAAGGTAAGGACTGGTGAAATGTTTGGAAGCCTTAAAGGAGGCTGTAGTTTTCAGACATATAATTAGGATGAGGGGATGGAAATTAAACACATCTTATGTTACCAAATTGACACAAGCAAAAGCAACAAGTTGATATATGGTGAGAAAGTTCTCCACACTTAAGTCAAACTCTAGGACCTTCAGATACACCATGCGCATACAGGAAAACGCAGGCTTTTTGACTGCATTTGATGGCCAGAGGCTCAGTGTGGGACAGAACGTGAGACTTTGCTTAGAGACAGATGTTCTACGGAACGTCCTTTGAAAACCAGTGCTAAGTAGTATGGCAGATTTATCATTTCCTGCTAAAACAAGAAAAGGATCCGGTTGGGAGAGTAAAATGAGTGAAAATAACCCTGAAATGTGAAATGTAAATTTGCTCCATTTGCAGAAATTGCCAAAGTTTTGCAGACCAAGCAGCTGCGCTTTGCATATTTATAAGCAGACATTACATTTGAGTATAGGACCTATACTCGGTCTTTTTACTTGCTGGGCTTGAAGTCCTAAATGCTGAGGCCTTCTCTTACAGGTTCATATATGGTGTGAGCTTAGCTAAAATGGTGGGTATAGACTTTACCAACAGATGGCCTGCGTTCAAATGCTGGGTGGGATGCTGCAATAAGCGTGTGAATCTGGGCAAATGCTTTAACTTCTTTGTACATCGGATGTGTCATTTGTAAAACAGAAACGGTGAGAATACATAGATGGTGCAGATGATTCAGACAGCTGATTACTTAATCAGAGAAAATGATTCTAAAAATCTCCTGGATTGTCATAAGCCTTCCAACATGTACCCATAGCTGTCACCCAGGAGATACCTACTGGGATACATTAGGTTGAATGAACTGTGACAACACATTTATAGAGAGCCGAAAGCATTATTGCTTAATTTAAAATATGAACAGATAAGAAGAGTGAAGTAAAGAGAATAAAGCTAACCTCAGGGGGAAATCTGCACTATCTTTACTAGTATCAGCACCTTAAATTGCTTATTTATTTGACTCCTGATATTTTAAATTTTTCTAACTATGTGTCCTTATTTTAGAGGAAAAAAATAATTGATTAAAAAATAGCTAGGAAAATTTTAAAAATTCAGCTTGCCTTCTCTTTTTCTTCAATCTATGCTTTTCTTTCTTCTTCTTTATTCTACTCCTTTCCTATTATGATTTTTTTGAGGTGAAATCAGACATTCTGCTCCAGCTTCATCATGTTCTATCATGTATTCAACCAAAATCCCATTTTTTTGTGACTGAATGTTCATATACTGGTATTGCAAGACAGATGTTTGTCGATCAGCAGAAAAGCTTACGTTTTTGAGCCAGGGTCAAATACTAGTTGGCCTGTCATGTAAAAAATCTGGGGAGAAGAACTTCCAGATTTGAGACCAACCTTTGGAGAAAGGTGATCAATTAGAGTTAACAAGAGAAGTCAGGTTTTCTATTAAAACAAAAGGCATTGGTAACGCCGTAAGTCAAGATCTCCCGTCATTAAGTGAAAGGAGTTAGGGCTGGCGAAAGAGCCCAATGACCAGCATTGTGTGGCAGCACATCTACGGCCATTGCTAACTTTCTGCTTGAATCTAAAATGCCTTAAGAATTCTAACAAGACAGAGCATTTTATGAGTCTTTCAAACAGTAAGTGGGTACCATGGATTTTGCTGAATAGAATAGAATCACAATCATTTCTACAGAGCATCAGTCTTATGCCATAATGTGATTCAGAAAAATAATCACTCTTCCTTGGTGTAAAAGTGAATGGACTTTGTAATGAGTACTGCCAGAGAAGACAGCAGCCATGGAGATAAGGCTTCTTGAATGGAAGGATGCCCATACCTTAACAACACACCATCTGTTACGAAACTTCAGATGCTTTTAAGAACTATTTTAATTGTTTTGTTTAATAGAATAATGCTTAGTAAGTTAACCTTTTAATTGGCTGGAAATGTGATTTGCTAGGAGGAGGTTTATAAGAGGGAATTACATTGTAAACATCGTTTATTAAGACAGAGATAAAACATAAGAATAAAAACAATGCCCAAAGAACTTCTTTTCTTGCTCTAAGGTTTCATTGTTTAGATGGCCAATTTTATCTTAAGATTGTGTCAAATATTAAAACTAGGTCTGGAGAGTTAGTTTAAAAGTTAAGAGCAGTTACTGTTCTTCCAGAGGACATCGTTTGGTTCCTAGTGCCTATATCAGACAGCTCTCAAATTGCGTCTATCTTGAGCTTTGGGGGACCTGATGCCCTCTTCAGGCTTCCCATTTATATGTAACATATATACACACATCTAAATTTCAAAATATATTTTAAAAAATAATTAAAACTGATCTACTTTCTAGACCATAACAGTTCTCAAATACAAATAAAATATATATATATATATATTATATTAATAATTGATAATGAGTTTAAGGTGACATTTTAGTATAGAAATACTCCTTTGTGTTTATTTTTTTATCTTTTCCGCATTCAATATTTTTTCTTTACAAAAGCCTTTTCTTTCATATTCACACTGCACTTATAAAAATTTGACTATAACAATTCCAGGGGAGCACTGACCTTTATGATCTATTACTGCAGGGTTTGTCTCTTGGCAAGGTGCAGGAATGGTTCATATTAATGGGAGCATGACAGCTCTGAAAGGAAACCAGCTCATGGCATTATGAATCATGGCGTTCTAAAACATTTATAAATGAATGAAAAGGCTTGGGGCTGACATGAATTATGAGGCTCATTATGGAACTGTAATTTCTCCAGTAATGCCTCAGAATGGCATGACATGTCCCTAGAAAAGTGGTTAAGACTTCCATTACATTATTTTTCTACTGGTAATTGGCTCTGGTCAACAGGGAATGTGGCTTGTATCCCAGGGGTACATGCAGCAACATATCCTTTGCACGTAAACATTTCCATCAGCAACCATCCTGCAAGATGATTTCTTTCATGGACCACACATTTCCACTGTCCTTCAAGAAATAACAAGCTCTAGGACAAAGATAGTATTTCTAATCTTTCCATTTCCTAAAGCAGGATTCAGATACTGTTCCTGCTATCTTGTCGTTGACTCAGGCTGACACCAACTCAGTGACATTAATAAAGCTATTTTCCAAATCAGAAGAACACAAATTATTTAGTTAATTATAAAAAGTGTGAGAAGGAAAAAAATAGTAAGTATGAAGTACTTATTAGTGCGAATAGATGTGTTCCTTAACATTAGCACATCTTAGATTTCCACTCTCTCGATTAATCTCAGGCTAACAACTTCACTAATTAGGTGACTTGAGGAAGACGACCTTGAAATAACTAGAAGCCTACATTTTCACTCCAAGAATATTTTGTATGAATGTCTAATAAAAAAACTTATCAAAGCATATGTTTAAGCAGTGACAAATGTGCTCATTTCAGATGTTTCATTATATTTGGTTTTGTTGGTTTATTTTATTTTTTTAATTCTCTGTGTGCATGTGTGTGTGCGCGCGCATGTGCACATGTGTGTGTGTGTGTCTCCCCCGTGTGCACATGTATGCTTGCCTGTGGGAATGTACATGTGAGTGCAGGTGCCTGTGGAGGCCAGAAGACAGCATGGATCCCCTGAAGCTGGAGTCAGAGGTGTTTGGGAGCCACCTGATGTGGTGCTGTGAACTGAACTGGAATCCTGTGGAAGATGAGTATACACCCTAACCACTGACTCGTCCTCTTTTCTTGTGAGTTGGACTGAAGTGAGAAGAACACTCAGAGAGGATGAAGCTCCATGGCCAGATGACTGATATTCCTAAATGACTGCTCAGCTCTCTGCTCTCCCGATTTTGATGAGAGGTGTGATAACAGACAAACATTTCTCATTTGAAGCATTGAGAGTTTAGGAATGTGAGAAATGTTAGCCTATTATGAAAAATTACTATTAAATAGAGTATCTTTATTGAAACATGACTAACCAAAATTTAGAGAGAGAGAGAGAGAGAGAGAGAGAGAGAGAGAGAGAGAGAGAGAGAGAGAGAGAGAGAGAAATTGGGGTTCAACCTGAAGACCTGAAAAGCAAAGCAGCCAGCTACTGGGTCTTACCTCAGCCACAGTCTGAAATGGTGATACTGCCTCCAGGAATATCAGGATGAGACTTATCACTGTGAGCTGTCTCCTCCTGTTTTATAATCCTTTCTAAGGCTGGAATTAAAGGCGTGCACCACTCGGATTAAAGGCATGCACCACCTGGTTTCTATGGCAACTAGTGTGGCTATTGGGATTAAAGGTGTGTATTACCACTGCCTGGTCTGTAAGGCTGACCAATGGAGCTGTTTTACTCTCTGATCTTCAGGCAAGATTTATTTATTAAAATACAAATGAAATGTCACTACATTTCCCCTTTTTGTCTAAAATAAAAAGGATATAATTAATATAATATATATTATATTATTATAATATAATAATAACTGTTCTAAAATAGTTAGAGCCAACTGCTCCTATCAAAGATTTTTCAGGAGATCTTTTTTGATCAAACCTTATTTTCCTTAACACAGAATGAATCGACAGCCTCTCATTTCCTATGGAAACAAAAGCAATACATGTTCCCCAAGGTAATATACCTTTTGACTAAAATTTTGAAGTCAAAGCATTTTCAAAATATAAACGTTGGATTAATCCAGCAGCATTTATAATTAAATGTCTTTTAGCAGCTGTTTCTCCTTCCTCGGCAGTCAAACAATTCAATGACAGCATAATAACTTACAGTATCCTGATTCTCTGTATATCTTCGATGTTTATGTGATTTATTTTGTTTAGTTTTACTCTATTATTTTATTTTTATTTATTTTTTTTTGAGACAGGTTTTCTCTGTGTATCTTTGGCTGTCCTAGAATTAGCTCTGTAGACAAGGGTGCCCTTGAACACATAGAAATCTGTCTGCCTCTGCTTCCCAAGTTCTGGCATTAAAGGTGTGTGTCACCACACCCAACTACTGTCTTTTGATTTTTAAGGACTTTATCTGCTTTCTTTTCTCTCCCAAGCCAATGCATATTTTTAAACATACTGTGAACTGTTTAGAGGTTTCTTTTGTCTGAATCTGTCTTTACTGTATACCTCTCTTTTTCTCACCACATGTGTCTTTTATTTGCTAAGTAATATGGCTAGAATTAAAGCTGCAAATTTGGTGACTGACCTGCCCTACTCATTGGCTTTCTGAGAGTCTAGCTTCATGGTGGAGGTACTAGCAGGAGCCAGGATTTTTACCACAACTCAATCCATACCACCACCAAGAAGCATGTCAGTGGCTGCTCATAAACACCATTTAAGTGTTTGATGGCAGGACCTTTTAAAAGAGCTGTGAGCTAACTCTGAGTCAGGAAGCCTCTGTTAAATGAGACACACTTGCCTCTAGCAAACAGAGACCACCCAAGAAAATGTTGTTACCAAGAAGCTATGCTTAACTCTGCTCTTTTATGTCTAGAGCCCTTCCTAAACTCTCTCAGGCTTTATGTGCATGTAAATATCCCACATTAATGATAAATGAAGCACCACTAATAAAACCTCAGAGAGAGAAATTGGGAGTTTTCCTTAAGACCTGAAAAGCAAACAGTCAGCCACTTGTTCTTACTTCAACCTCAGTCTGAAACAGCAACCTTGCCTCCAGAAATCTCAGAATGAGCCTGTCACTGTGAGCTGTCTCCTCCCATTTTATAATTCTTTTTAAGACTGGAATTAAATGTGCACCACTGGGATTAAAGGCATGCACCACCTGGTCTCAATGGCAACTGGTGTGGCTACTGGAATTAAAGGTGTATATTACCACTGCCTGGTCTGTAAGGCTGACAAATAGGGCTGTTTTATTCTCTGATCTTCAGGGGAAATTTACTTATTAAAATACAAATAAAATACCACTACACCCTATTTTAAAATATATGAAAGCAAATATTCCTATTTCAGACACATACTGAAATGAAGATGTATTTTCCTTTCTTCCTTAGTTATGTGTTACAGAAAAGCCTTCACAGTGATTCTTGGATTCAGTTTATTATAGAATAGTGTTACTGTATTGTGCTGGACTAAGTTAAGAAACTCCTAGAAACAAGTATATTGAGGGAAGTGATCTTAGCAGGCAAAAGTCCAACCATTTTGTGTGTTGTGTCACCTCACACCTGCTTTCTTCCTGACTTGGCTTCTGCTCCCTTTTCTTAAAAAAAGCCTCACTGTGTTCTAACTTCCTTGCTTTTCCTTAATATCAGTATTCAGCATCTGGTTCCACATCATCAGAACAGCCCTGACACCCATTTTTTCTTCCTTTCTCTATTATAATCAAGTGTTTCGGTTGTTGCTTTTGCTGTTGCTTTTACTGAGTGACAGTTCATTCTGGATTTACATCAACAATTGTAACCATATTCTACAAATAGGAAAGACTATTTTTGTGGCCATTAATTTCTTAATTATTTCTTAATTACTGACTTATCAGTAGAGTGGAACTGAATTCATTATAGTATTTAGTGAAAAGTTTAAAGAGAACACTAGAAATTAAGTTTCCTTACACTGAAAATTGCCATGGAATATAAAGCTACTTTTGGAATGTTTAAAATATGAGATAAATTTATAAAGCTTATTCATATCTTAAGAAATATGCCAATAATATGTATAGTGATTCCATAAAAGTAAACTCACTTCCTTGAAGCATAGGCCTCACACTTTTCTTCAAGAATAACTCTAATTTCTTCCAAATACTTATATCTTCCTAAAGTTCATATGTTGAAATCTTAATTCTGAGTCCCCAGGAATGTGATTTATTTGTAGGTAGTTATTTCAGTGGTAAGTAAACATTACCACTAGAGAGGATGGGCACCAAATCCAGTGGTTAGTATCTGCTTGAACAAAGAAAAAGAGAGAAATCCATGTGTACATGCATACAGAAAAGATGACCAGGTGAGCCTAAAGGCAGGAATCAGCTAAGGGACACCAACTTGCTAAGAAACTGATGCCGCTAAAGTCTTGATGATGATGATTATTGTGAAAAGCCAGAGCAAGAACTTTCTAGGCAAAGGAAATAGAAGGGGCCAAGGTCGTAAGGAAGGAGTGGACTAGGTGCTTTAGGAACAGAATGACTCTGTGACCAGATAACAAAGTGGGAGGTGTCATGATGAGTTTTCATGTTGACTTGACACAAGGTAGAGTCATCTGAACTAAGGAACCTCATTTGAAAAGCTGCCTTTATAATACTGGGCTATAGGCATTTTCTAAATCGTTGATGGGTGTGGGAGGGCCCAATCTACTGTGGATGGGATCATGGCTGAACTTATGGTCCTGGGATCACAAAGAAAGCAGCCCAAGCAAGTCCAAGACATGAGGAATGAGCCAGTAAGAATCTCCTCCCTGGCTTTTGCATAAGTTTCTGCCTCCAGGTTCCTGACTTGAGTTCCTGCCCTGACTTCCTTTGATCATGAACTTCTATGTAGATGTATAATCAAAATAAACCCTTTGCTTCCTGTGTTGTTTTCAGTCATGGTGTTTCTTCACAGCGATTGTATCCCTAAGACAGGAGGGGACGTCTATACAAGCTGAAGTTTGTGAGGCAGGTGTAGTGCTGCGGGTGTTAAGGTGTATAGCTTGTGGTTAACTCACAGTATAATGTAAATATATAATGCAAAATCGTCAGAAGTTTGAAGTAAACAAGTATTGAAAAAATTGCCTAAGGTTTTCAAAGCCTGTGGCAAAGAAGTTAAGGAAAAATTCCTTTGCAATAGGGAAGGTGGATGGTAATGATGACTCAGAACAGGATGGCCACCATGCATATGGCATACAATACGATCTGTAGTGATGGATGAGAAAGGACAGGATGATTTGTTCAGTGGGGCTGATAGTACCGAAGTAAAAGGAAAGATTTCAGGTGAACTAGAAGAAAAGCCATTTGATATAGAAGTTCTGCATTTTGATTTATATATAACTGCCATTAATAGAATAGCATTTTTGTTAGACTTTTTCAGAGGTTTTACATACTTCTTGTAATAAGTGGAACACATTGCGGTTAACCTAACTTTGTCGTTTTGCCACCTAACTTGACAGATAACCTAAATGCTCTCTTTAGTATACGTTAGAAAATGGTTACAGTGGAAGATAAATGAAGATAAAGTTTTCTTCATTCCTAGAGGTCATATAGCTCCAATAAAAGCAACCAAAAAGAGAGTATTCCAAGACAGTCACCTTGATGATTTCTTGAGATTTTTGTTGTTGCTTAAATTGTTTAGAAGATTTTAGACTCTGTTCTCTAAATATTAGTTCTCTCAGAGCTTTAGTGGAATTTCTACAGTGATCTTGTTTATCAAAATAGATGAACTGCTTTGCATGGGTTATTAGAAAGACACAGTCTCATTAATTGGTACACAAAGCCAAGAACCTAAAAATACAGTGTTAATTTACTTCTTAGAGCTAAATGCCATTTAATTGACATTAATGCCCAACCCCCTGCAATCTTCCTCATTCTCCTGCCTTTCACTCTGCTCTGATGACCTTCAAAATCAAAGCCTAAATTTTAGATTAGTTTTCTAATCATGTTTAAAGGACATAGTGAATAATTCTTTCCTGGGCTTGGACTCCTGCAGATATCCAACTACTGAACATATACCATTGTAATTTCCTTTGTACAATGAATGCTGCTTTCTAATAATGAGTTACTGCCAAAGACTAGAAAAAAGTTAATCTAATATAATGCATTTAAAAATAGCTTTTCACATAAAACTGGTCACAAAAAATGAATTTTTCTGTAGGAGATATCTTTGAATTAGAGGCACTTATACTTGGCATAGACTATACTCAGGCTGTCTCAATTCAATTCAGTACTGTTTCCCTACATATGTGAATATGGGAAATTTTCCTAACCTCTTTGTGCTTTATAACCTATATAAGTACTTAGACTATTTGTTTCATAAAATGGCTGAAATGATTAATATATTACCATAGGCTCTCAGATTCTTGCTTCTTATGTGCTATAGCTTGAGTAATAGGAAGAGCTTATGGAGGTTAACCTTACACTGGTAGTCCTGAGACACACTTTTGTATACAATTCATAAGAAGCAAGGATCTGAAAGACTATGATAATATTAAAATTGCTGACAAATTAACAATTATATTGAGATTGGCTAGTTGGTTCTATTGTTAATGGACAAAATAAAGAAAGGAAAGGATGAATTACTGGATTCTGGTGCCCAGCTCAAAGACTGTGATAGGCCTGAAAGCATCTATATGTGGTGTAGGACAATTCTATATTCTGTCAATTATGTTTTAAATAAATACTGATTGGCCATTATTCAGGCAGGATGTATAGTCAGACAACCAGACAGGAAGTAGAGGTGGGACAAGGAGAATAGGAGAATTCTGGGAAACAGGAAGCTCCCTTGGCAGTCCTGCCCAGATCATGGAAGAAGCAGGATGTGACGTGGCCCACTGAAAAAGGTACTGAGCCCTGTGGCTAACATAGATAAGGATAATGGGTTAATATATGTTATAAGAGCTAATACTAATCCTGAGCTAATGGGCCATTCAGTTTATAAACTATGGAGACCTCTGTGTGATTTTCTTTGGGACTTGCTGGCTGTGGGAACTGGGCAGGACAGAAACCCCAACAAGCAGCCCCTCTTACTATATGTGTGTGTGTGTGTGTGTGTGTGTGTGTGTGTGTGTGTGTGCCTTGAAATCAATTCTTATTGTTGAAAATCAAATGGAGAATCTCACTGTGAACTGACTGGATTAGAAGTTCAACTCCCAGTCTCTCTGCCTGCTTTTAACATGAGAGCATTGATTCAGAAATAATAGAATTCTTCAAAATTGGACGGAGTTATTGGAATGATCCTGATGAAACTGAGGACACTGAGCTTCTAAATCCCGATAGACTAGTTTGACTTTCAAAGAGCTTATCCTAAAACAGAATGCTCTCTTTCCTGTCCTCAGGATTAACTTCCATTGACGAAAGAAGCCTTAATAGTCACTCTACTCTTTTGAACCAGGAATCTCAGGTAATACTGATTCTTGGGATTAACTCATCACTTTTCTTTGTTTCAAGTATTACAGCTAGACACATGTCCTGGCAAGTTACTGAAGATTATGTACAATATGTGGTCCACAAATAAGTATACAAAACTATAAAATAACTATTTGCATCTTAAATGCATGTAGAGATAAGTCTGAGACACCTGTATAAGAATGGATACTATATATATATATATATATATATATATATATATATATATATATATATATGATGGAAAAGATGTAAAGTTAGGTCAGTCCAAGCTCATTGTTATAAATTTGGGCCCACTAAGCAGAGATACTACATTTAGTGTTGTAATGTTGGGGAAGTTTAAAGGGCTCTAACACTTTGATTGGATTCTTGGATGAAACATAGACCAAAGGTGGTTCCATAGCGAACTGAAAATACCTTTGTTCAGTTTAGAGGAAGATTTGGAGGCTGGGATATAAAAATTTTAGAGTGGATTTGCCCTTTGAGTGTTTTCACTTACACTCATGGGTCCAGAGACATTATTATATGAGTAATAACACTGAGTGTGAATGGAGCCTTGGCTTCCTTGAAAAGCTCTGTAATTATTTTCAGTAAGGTAGACTTATTTCACTTTCTGTGTGGCATCTTCACTCATCATATCCTGAGATGAGAGGGGCAAAGTGGTCAAACTGAACCTCCAAAGCATAGTTGCTATGATGGAGAAGAGACTCAAGGCTGCAACCAAACATCCTGACCCTAGCATATGTACTCCATCAGCTGCTGGTTATTCACGGTGATTCTAAATTGGAAACAGAAAAGAAGCCTACTCAGTTCTCAGCTGATCTGTATGTACAGAAAATCTCTAAGTCGAATACGCACAAGTCTAACCTGAATCATAAAGGCAGAAAGTCACGGACTCTCAATAAATTTTCAATCTTCAGTCAATTTATAGACCTAACACACTCTCAGTGAAAGGAAGAATGGAAACCCTTTAAAATGTGTCTTGTAGACTTCCAAAGGAATTAGTTTGAATCTCCCCCTCAAATTTCTCCCAAAGGGATCTATGACTTTTTACCAGGACAATTTTATTAGCAAATGGGAACTAATGAGACTTCTGAAGTCTAGCTCTAAATTCATACTCATATCAATAGACCCCAAAATATGACTGTGGGGCTACAGCCAATCCGTTACTCTTAGAAACAACTTACAAAGTTCATGCCATCAACAGAATTGTAGTTTAAATGCATCTATAATGAATTCAGTAGGTTCTCAAACACATCCTGTGGTGTTTCCCCAGTTTAGGAAGACATAGCTAGAATCAGCATATCCAGAAACTGGAAGAACACCCGCATTCATTCCAGAACTTGTAAAATAAGGGATATTATTGCAGGAAGGGCTAAGCAAAAGCTTTACCTAGGTTTATTAAGTAAACCAAAATCAAGACTGCAGTCATGGAGAGGGATGGCAGTGACTAGTGTTACCATCAAGGAAACGAACGCTGCAAAGTGATGATTCTCATTGTACCCACATTCAAATGGTCTAATTAATGTGTTCAGAAGATAGATGCATTTTGGAGAATATAACTGTAAAGTTCACCAAGTGTCAACTTTAACTAAAGATGCTATGCAACCAGGCATGTTTTATTTTTCACCTAATTAACACATCTTTCGACTCTGGTTATCTGTCAAAATGTTTTTACAACATAACCTTGAAAAGGAATTTCACTTGAAGGCTTGTTACAGCTGGAAAAAATCTGTCTACCCACCTGCACGCTGATAACTCAAGTGTATCAACCCTGGAGCCCATTAGTTTACAATGACTTGATCATCTTTCCTTTCTGTAGGATACTATATTGATGATATTAGCATTATTAGACCGACCTAGTGAGCAATAAATATCAACTACTCAAGACTTACTGGTAAAACATGTGATTGTGAGACAGTGGGAACCTTCCCTGTCAAGATGTACCCTCTGTAGTGAAGCATGATGTGTTTCATCTGGCCCCTCCTACAACTGTAAGAGGAACAGTGAACAGTGGGATTCTTTGGTTTTGGAAGAAACAAAATCCTTACTTGATATTACTTGAGGTCATTTCCAAGTGACCTAAAGAAGATGTCATTGGAAGAGTGGGATCAATGTCTGAAGAAAGCTCTACAACAGGCTAGAAAACTACTTTACTTGCTGGGAGGTGGTGGTGCATGCGTATAATCACAGCACCCGGGAAGGCTGAGGCAGGCAGATCTCTGTGAGTTCGAGGCCAGCCTGGTCTACAAGAGCTAGTTCCAGAACAAGCCCCAAAGCTTCAGAGAAACCCTATCTCAAATCCGACCCCCCCAAAAGAAAAGAAAACTGCCTTACCACTCTGATCACATGATGTGACAGATTCAGTGGTGTGAGTGCTCTTCAGACCCTTTGCCAAGTCCCTATCACTAAATAACCTTGAAAGTCCTTAAGATTTTTCTTCAAGACCCTGGCACCTTCTGAAAATTTCAGTTATCCTTTTGTGAAATGCATACTGGATTGATACTCTGCTTTAGTAGAGTCTAAATTCTTAATGATGTGTCAAGCTTCTATGAGACCTGAGCATCTTCTTGTGACCATGAATGCTCTATCCCCATGCAATACACTCATGGAGCCACACTCCATCATCAAAGAAGAGCCATGTTAATGGGTTTAACCAAGCCGTAGAGGCACAGGTACACGAATAAATAGCTCTACTATGCATGATTTCATTCCTGCTACAAGGTCCTCTTATTCCTACCTTATTTGTATGGCTTCTTGGGAAACTCCCTTTGATCAGCTGACAGAGGGAGGAAAGATGGGCCCCACTTATACCTACACACACTTGTGTTGCAACACTTTATACAACGACAAAGAAGGAAACTACACCCAGTGAACAGAACACCAACTAGGGTACTTAGCTATTCATTTTGCTTTAAAATAGAAATAGCTAAGAATATGATCATATACAAATTATTTATGGACCATGATCAATGATTCAGCTGATCTTTAGTAATATGGAAAGAACATGATTGAAAAATTGATGGGAAAATTTTGGGGGAAGATAAGTAAGGTTAGACCTCTCTGAATGGGGAATTAACCCCACAAATATATTCATTTTCCCATGTGAATATTCACCAATGAATGACTTTCCAGAGGACAATTTTTAACATTAAGTAGCTGGATGACTTATTCTGTAAATAGCAGCCAGATTCTTTCCATGTTCTTTACTGTCATTGTATAAGGACTCATCAGCAAAGTGACTATGAAGGTAAGAATAAAGTTTATCAATAGACACAGTAACATGGACTTCTATTCACCCCAGCTGTCCTGTCTACAGTCACTGATGAGGGACAAATCTCTTAGCAACTGAGAAAAATACTGAGTTCCAGTATGGCACCACTCTTCAGCCTGATTGGTCAGTGCTTGGTAGCAGTCTGATTACTCAGAACACTTCAGTCTTGGAATAAATCATATTCTTATAGAAGGTCTTATGGAAATACACTATATATACATATACATACATACATACATATATGTATGTATGTATATATATACTATCTGCATAGAATGCCTATGCTAGAATTACTCTCCATGAGTTTTTAGGTTCTCCTGGGAGTTTACTTAGTCAACTGCAGGATTCAGGGCTTTTCAGCTTCCATATTCACAAAAGTTCATTCCTCACAATAAAAAATGCCTCTAGGCTGGGGATATAGATCAATGGTACAAAGGCTTGTTACACGAGTAAGGGCACTATGAGACATCATAATTTTCAAAGTAATCAAAAAACCTGAAGCAAAACATGCAATCTGAATTCAGTCCCTTACAAAAAGAACCATCTTGATCAAAGTGACTTTATTCAAGAGAAGCAGGGTTGATTTAATATGTCGTTTATCTTTGTAACAGATTGAGGGAGTATCCTTTAAAAACTCAAGTACAGAAATAGCATTTAACAAAATCAATATCCATTTTTAAACTCTTAACTCAAGGTGGAAAGAACTTTAATCATTTTGTAAATGATAGATTATTTTCAATATTTTTAGTTTCTAGTTGACATAGTTGGAGACATATTTAGGATACAATGTAACATTTCAAGACATCCATAGATGCAACATGTAATTATTAGGTCATAGTAAATAACATATATATCTCCTCAAACAGTTATCATTTTTTTGTGCCTAGGGCATCTAATGTTTTCTCTTTCAACTATATAATTATCTAGACCACCACAGCTTTTCACTCTTCATGGAAATGATAAAAATTACTTCTTCTCACTAACTGTATCCTTGGGCTTGTTAAACACCTGCCTTTTCACACATGGAGAATTTTATTCTTTTCTCTGCAAGAGATCATATGACATTTGCCTTTTTATTTTGGCTTATTTCACTTAATATCTTCTAATCTACCCATGGTTAGGCAGATGACAAAGTTCATTCTCTTTGTTAAATTAATACAATTCTAATGTACATATATCTATTTATATAGCATTTTCTTTGCATTGAATAATATTCCATTGCCTACCTGAGCTGTTTTCTTTATGTATTCATATATTGATGGATACCTAGGCTGATTCCATGTCTTAATCATTATAACCAGTTCTACAGTACATACGGGGATGCAGAAATCATTTTGATATATCAGTTTGACCTTCTTTATATTTATACCCAAAAGTAAGATTGCAGAGTAACATGCTAATTCTGTTTCTAGGTTGTGTGTTTGTTTGTTTGACTGACTGGTTTCTTTACATTTTTTGTAACTTCTTTACTAGTCTCTATAATGGCTATAAGTTATTTATATTTCTATTAATGATGTATTTCTGTATCCTTATCAGCAATTGCTATTTTTGCCTGTTTGGTAACAATTGTTCTAACCAGGGTAAAATGATATCCCTCTGTAGTTTAGATATTTATTTCCTGATGCTTAGTGAAGTAATTGAGTGGGTTTTCTTGCTTGTTTCCCTCTTATGCATTTGCTTTTCAGACAGCACTCTTTAGATAATCTGTACATTCGAAAGTCAGATGACGGGGGCACACAAGCAGGCACAGCAGTGCAGGTTATGGCTAGCTCTCTCTTTATACAAACCAATTCCATGCAAAATTATTACCATTTTTGTGATAAAATCAGAATATATCTTCACAGCATGTGGTAGAAACTGATTTTTATTCATGACATAGAAAGCGTTATGAAGATAGAAAAGATTGGCAAATTAATTCTACTCAATTTATTTTTGTCCCCTAAAAGACACTGTTAAAGGGTAAAAATTTAAATATAAGAAATGCAGAAATCGTTTACTTCACACATAACCAGTAAGAATGAACCAACAGCCATAAACATTAAGAGGCTTACTACTACAATGATGAACCAACCATACCACATAATTATATAGAGTTTTCCCCACTTTGCTATGATGGAACATTTTAAGTGCTAAGAATCTAAAATATTTCTTCACTTGGGTACTTTCTTTGTTCTTAAAATACACATATGTTTATATACTCATATTGATAATGATATCTCTCACAAAGACCACCTTAGAACATAGCAAATGAGTTTGATGATCACTTTTGCCACCTAGTAATCTAGAGTTACTTGAGAAGGAAGTCTCAAAGAGGCATTGTGTAGATGGTCTGTTAGCATGTCCATGGGAGAGTTATCTTGAATACCATAACTGAGAGGGAAATATACCCACTGAGGATGGCGCCATTCCCTGGGTGGGGGATTCTGGATGATGCAAAGTGGAATAAGCAAACTGATTGCTAGTGTATATGCATCAATTACTCTGTTTTTTTTTTAAAAAAAAGATTTATTATGTATACAACATTCTGCCTCTACGTATGCCCGCATGCCAGAAGAGGACACCAGATCTCATTACAGATGGTTGTGAGCCACCATGTGGTTGCTGGGATTCGAACTCAGGACCTCTGGAAGAGCAGCCAGTGCTCTTAACCACTGAGCCATCTCTCCAGCCCCTACTCTGTTTCTTATATGACCAATTCCTCCACCTCTTTCCATGACTCCCTGCTATAATAGATCGTACCCTTGAACTAAAATAAACCTCTCAACCTTTAAGTTGATTTTGTTTAAGTATTTTGCCCCAGAAACATGGAAAGAAAGACAGTGATTATAAGACCCCATGCATTTTAATTTACAAGAGGAAGGAGAATTTAAATGAGGAAAATGGAAAGAGGAAGCTAAGGGCCGACAAGGAAAACAAAGAAATTTCAGGTCTTTAGCACATATTTGAGTGAACATGGTAAATGATATGCAGCCAGTAAAACTTGACAGTAATAATTTGCAAAGAGACGAACAAAGAGGATTTTAGATCATGTTGGTTGTAACACTTGTGCTGTCACTCGGTGTAGAAGAGAAGGCTGATTATTTTTAAATGAAAACAAAGAAGAAATTAGTCATTTTCAAAGAGCTGGTGACTCACACAGTAACCTTGGATTTTAGATAAGTAAGATTCAGACAGCTGGTAGATAGAGAGATAATTTTAGTGAACACTTTGTCAACACAACATGGCCTCAAAACTGTCATTTGCCATATTTTGTAGATCAGTACCAATGTCTAAAATTAACTAAAAGCAGCAATGACAGGAAAGGTTCTGTGCTGGGGACCCACAGCTGTGAAAACAGAGCACAGGTTCCCATGCAGATAGAGCTTTCTAAAAAGCTCTATCTTAAAAGCAAAAATTATTTTAGGTAAACTAAAAACTTCCAATGATTATGGTCTATGTCAGTGATATTCATTCAGGCCTTCCCAGGAAAAATTACATAACATATAGATAGAATTATGTCTATAAAGGCCATATATTTAAGCCCCAATCTTCAGTGAGATATTTTGAACTACAACCTTTAGAATGCAATCAGGGTTACATTAGATAGGTAATTAGATGAGTGTGGAATGCATGTAATGTTATCGGTATCCTTATAAGAGGGGACAGCAGAGCTCACTTTCTACTACGAAGTACCTAGGAAAGGTCATGTGATATTGTGGCTACCCTATAAAAATACTGATGACACCTTACACATACAGAAGGCTATTGTCTTCACATGGTTGTATGAATAGAAGGACCAGGTCTAGAAATTCACATATACCTGCCTATAAATATTAAATTTAGAGGCAAGTAGAAGTTGGAAGCCAGGCGTCAAATATTTTACCTTTAAACAGTATTTAATGCATTGCCTTTTCCATTTGAAATGTATTAAGAAAGGAAAGTATAAGAAAATTGTGAAAACTGATGGTGACCTAGCCTGCCAGGTACTGTCTCTAGTCTATTTTCTCAAAACCTTTCAATTCTTTTATTACTCAATTTATTCAATAAATAGTTTAACTCAATGGACCTTTATGATGATTCCCACCCTCACACCACCTTCACTTTTTTTCTGCAAGAGATGTAATCACAACCAGAATCAGTAAAACTGAAATAAGGTTGGAGTCCATGATTTCGGTGAGCAGTAGTAAGAGTATCCCTTCAACAAAGATGGCAGGAGAGGAGCCAGACACTGTGCTAAATGTGGGTACTTATCCATCCCCTTCTCTTCTCCAGATCATTATTTCCCAGAAAATAAAGCCCAAGTTCATTGGAGCAATATTTGAGGTCTGAAATGCTTGATCCTAAAATCACAACTCAGCTCTGTGGAATTTATAATTATGTAGTCAGAACCTGCTCTTCCTTGACCATGTTCCAGCACCTTGTTTAGCCGTGAGTGCTGTCTTGCTATGCTTCCATCAGGTAGAATTGTATAGAGTCAGCACATGGTTCCAACGCTGTCTCCCTTTCTCAGACAAGATGCATTGGAGACTTTCACAAATGCATCCTCCTTTTCACGTTCCTCACTTCTCGTTTGTTTCTTTCCTCATATATGCAGAATATAAATATAACAGAATATGAATATCAATATAACATAGTACTAACATATATGTATATTTATTTCCTTCATTAGATCACTATGTAGTCACTGGTGCACAGGAACATAGATATAAGGCTACATAATTAAATAATATATATCAATATAGGAAACTAGAAACCTGTAAGTGTTGGTCTCACTCCATGATATAGTACTTGACTTTGCACCTGGTAGTTGTTATAGTTTGCATCTTCCCACCAAAGTTCATGTTGAGCTCTTATACAAATTGTGTGTTATTTAGAGGTGAGACTAAGTTGAATCATCAAGAGATACTTGGGTCAAGAGCTCTGCTCATATGGCTGAAGTAATTCATTAATGAATTAGTGAATTAGTGGGTGAATGGATTATCTCAAAATCACTAAGGGTGTTGTAAGTCTGTTTGCCTCCATCTCTAACAGGTACCCTTCACCATGTAATTCCCTGTGCTGTCCCCAGACTCCAAGAGTTCCTACTATAATGAAGAACCTCAATAACATGCAACCTCTCTACACCAGAGTTACAAATTGAATACATTTTCTATCTCTTAGTTACCCAGTCTTTGGTATTCAGGCATAGCAGCAGAGTATGAACTATGGTAGAAGTATTGCAACAATTTGTTTGCTTTCTCATTTGCTCCTCAAATGACTGTTATTACTCTGTATGAGGGCTGTGCTTGATGTGTGGAATACAGTACTGAAAACTGACACACACAGTTCCTGTGTTCAAAGATGTCAGCACCGGTGTCCTCCTTTGCCTAGTGCAATTTGCCTGTGCTGAAGTCTATTCTGCCCTCTCAGGATAACCGAACAGGCATTCTGTCACGAGGTTCACGATTTTTCAGCTATGAAATTGTCCTGCGTGTAAATATTACCCTTAAATTAATTCTCCAGCATCCTGATTCACCTTGTATCTATATGAATTCAATACTTTATCTTTTTTACACTAAATTCGGTGCATTAAGCTCTTTCCTTAAGCCTTTCAACCATGTGAGTTCTGACAAATTTGCTTACAACATACAATACTGATGTGGAATTCCTCTTTGTATTCTGTGAATACCATTAATGAATAAAGAAACTACTTTGAACCTATAGAAAGGTAGAAATTAGCTAGGCGGGGAAAACTAAACTGAATGCTGAGAGGAAGAAGGAAGAGTCAGGGAGAAGCCATGTAGCCCCACTGGACACAGATGCCAGGACTTTACCTAGTAAGCCACAGCCTTGTGGCGATACACAGATTACTAGAAATGGGTTAAATTAAGATGTAAGAGTTAGCTAATAAGAAGCTAGAGTAATGGGCCAAGCAGAGATTTAATTAATACAGTTTCTGTGTTATTATTTTGGGTCTGAGCTTCAGCGTGTCTGGGAAACAAACATGGAATCTTTTTACAACACAATACTGAACACCAACTTGAAATGGTTAGTTGAATGACGAATGGATTAATGTCTATCTCATCATACATAACATTTTCCTATTCTTATTATACATTGTTTCAATTCATTGGGGACACAGATAATCTATTGTGTTTCATTTTATTCTTTATTAATTATAAATTATCAACTCTTCCCTTTTCTGTCATCCAAACACCTCATGCTCACCATCCCACTTGATTTCAGATGACTTTGTATTCATGTCTGTCTATTTTTGTTTATTGTTGATTTCTGAAAAACGTCACCCACCTGAAACATCCTTGCTTTACACTGTACTTATTCCAAACCCAATAGTCCTTTTCAGTATCCCAGTACCAACATGGTTATATTCATCATTCCATAACACCTCTCCCCATTTATAAATTTAGTGTGACAAAGCTTGCTGTTCACCAAGAGTTTAATTCTTTTATCCCACAAACTTTTTCAGCGTTTTTACAGTGTGCTAGGTACTATGCTAGGGAACGTTGATTTATGTCTTAATGAATGGTCCTTGGCTTTCAAAAACTTTCAGTCTAAAGAAAGACACAAACTTACACTTATTTCAAGACGTGTAGTTTTGTAATTATTTTAGCATAAAGGTCATCTCTGTTTGACTACAGTAGCTCAACCATATGTAGTTTTGCCTCTTAGTAGATAGATAGTATTCCTTCATAATAACTGCATATGAACTCACAAGCAATTTTGAAGTTGTTACTATTTCAAGAGTCTTTATAATGACATCTGTTCTGATATATAAAAATTGAGTATTACCTACGGACAAACGCACACCCCATTTGATTTATATGGTGACATAAGGTTTGTCCGCTTGAGCAAACATAGCTAGTAATGATGACAGATGGACTAACAAATGCTTTATGAGTAACTTTGCAAAAATAATCTGAATTAATATTACAATTATAGGATTAGCAAATAATGGTTTAAAAGTCTTAATCCTACTGACTAAACTTTATACTAAGTTATGGCCTTTCATTGGAATAATACTGAAAAATTAGACCAATAACGCTATAGCTTTTTGTTGGATTGTGTCTGTAGTGACTGTAACAGTAAGCATCACTTCCTGACAACAGTGGATGTCAGCTTAGAACTGCTTAGCACTGACTGAGAAGAGATTCAGAATTCTTGGAATAGTTCTAACGTAAGTTAGTTACAGTAAGTGTTGACAGTGAAATTCATTTGCAATTTTTCATCCTGCCTCTTAAAAACAACAAAATGTTACTATCACAATTCAATTGTGGCATGAAGGTGAACTTATGTTGATGCAGGTCTAGAAAGTTGTTGGTACCAAATGTATTTAAACATGCCTTGAGGCTTAATAAAAAATACAGGTCAGTCCCTTTTCATATAGTTTGGTGAGTGAGAACAGTGTGCTTCTATACACAGGCTGTCTTAAATGCATTCATCATTTTCCAGGTTCAAGTGATGAGCACAGTTTCAGGCATCTGGAATGATCACACTACCTATATACACTAAGCTCAGTCTTAGCCCCAAAGCCTTGAAAAAAGGGGTTATGGGGAGAGGGGTCAATTATGTGCTGCTTAGGATCACTCCTGATAGTCCACACCCCAGAAGTCCATTCTCATAAATGGAACTGTGTAAGTTCTTCCCTAGTAACAGTTATAAAAGTGGCTCATTTCTACCATTAGATTAGTTCCTTGAAAGTAAAACAAAGTGGTGTGTCTTGACCTAAAAATTAAGCATCATTTGTGTCAATTTTGTTGTTTGTTTTTGGCTTTTGTTTGCTTGTTTTTTTGGTCAGGGGCATGCTTTGAATTCAAAATGCTATGCCCACAAATTACTTTGACCCATTTGAGTTCTTATAGAATATCAAAGAATATATATTACTTGACTCCAGTACTCAAGACAACTGAAAGAGTAAAGCTCATCATGGGGACCATGGGAGAGGGGAGAAGAAAGGTAGGGAGCAGAGAAAAATATATAGCTCAATAAAGACAATAAAAAAATTAAAAAAGAGTAAAGCTCATCGTATAATTAAGTCACATAAGACCTCTCAATGGGCCAAGTACAGGAGGCGGATCTCAGGACGCTTCTTTGACCACCAAAATAGTCAGATCAATGTGAATGTAGCTGATTTTCAGAGATTAAATAACAATTTATCTGTTTCCTCCACCTGGTGAAATCTTTATAGGAACTCAAAGCAGTAAACCAACAACTTAAACCTTCTTTATCAAGAAACAGGAGGCAGAGGTGGTAGATTGGAGTCCTTCCTGCCTGAGTGAGAGGGAACTCTGCCCAACAGATGATGCAAATCCAGACACATCTCTAATAATAGTTGTGACTTTGCTAGAAAACGTCTGACCCTCATGACCTAAGGAGACTTGCGAAGATGATGCAGAGACCTGAAGTGCTCTAAATGTGACTGTATCAGTTATAGGTCTTATTGCTCCACAAAATGCCTGATGAAAGCAACCCAGGGAAGGAAGGGCTTGTTTTAGTTTATGTTTTCAGGGTTGCAGTTCATGGTGGCAGGAGAAATGCGACAGCAGGCGTAAGAGTGGTTGGTTATATCACTTCACAGTCAGGAAGAAAGAGATACTTGTGCTCATTCAGTGATTTCCTTTTTTATCTTTTGCTCAAGACCATAGCTCATGGAATTGTGTCATGGATGCTTTACACCTGAATTAAACTAATATAGAAAATTCCTCACAGATATGTCCATAGATTTATTTCCCATGTGATTCTGGATTCAATCAAACTTACAGTCATTATAAACCATCACAAGTGCAATGTTTCTCAGTTTGATACCCAGATACATCACTTTAAGCCACAACCTTCTACTCTTTGTCCCTAACAGGTTCATGGCTATCTCAGAATGCAGAAATATATCCAGCCCAACTTTGAAAGTTTTCATAGACTTCAACAGATCCCACACTTCAAAGGTCTTAGTGAAGTGTTTCTTCTGAAATTCTGGCAATGTCTTAACTATAGAGTCAAAAAAACAAGTTACACACTTCCAACATAAAATGGCAAAGAGAAATATCACCATTCTAAAATGGAAGAGTGGGAGTATAGTGAGGAAAGTTTGAACTTTGAACTTATTCACACAAGTTTCCTGACTCAACGTCACCTTTTCACACCTTTTGCTTGGTCTCTCACTGTAAATCTGAAAAGGAGCTCTCAACAGCAACTATACCACAGTCTATCGTTTGATACTGTGCTAAAATATCCTGCCCTAAACAAATTAGCTCATTGTCTTTCAATCCAACCACACTCACATTTTCAGGACATGAACGGAATTCATCTAGAGTATTTGCCATAAGACCATACAAGCAGTTCCTAGCAAACTCCTATTAGAACCCAATTCCTCTCTAAAGCCTTGTAAGTCAAGTCTCTACTGTCTTCCTTTATCTCAGCATCCTTATTTTCTAAGTTTCCAAGATAAAGGACCATTAAATTCTGCTTGCAGTATTAAAAGAGTTTTCTAATCAAAATTCCCAAACTCTTCCACCTCCGGTTCAATTCCAAAGGTCCAAGAACTATATGATCAAGTTAATCACAGCAACATTTCCACTTCTTGGGACAAATTTTCCATCATAGTTTCTCATCTGACTACTATGATGAAATACCTAACAAAATCAATTTCAGGAAAAAAAGGGTTTAATCCAAATGGATCAAAAAAGGCTTGGTCCAGGTAGAGGGTACAGTCTATCACAGTGGTAGGGGCTTAGGCGGCTGGTCCCATCGCTTCAACAGTCGGGAAGCAGACAACGATGCTAAGCTCAGACTCACTTAGCTTATACTAAGTTAGTTTTTTCCTTTCTGACGCAACCTTGAATGGGAATCTCAGTTACCTATATTTAATGGGAATCTCAATTAGCCTAATGTAGGTAATCTCTCACAGATATTCCCAAAGCTTTGTCTCCAAAGCATTTCTAGATCCAGTCAAACTAAAAATCAATATTAACCATTACAATGTTCTAAGAAGCGCTACTTTCTCTGGAAGAGATACCATTTTCTTCTCCTCCTAGAGGATAGCTGTTTTTGGAGATGTTCTGAAGATCTTCAGATCATCAAAATACATTATAAATCATTCTTTTAGTGCTTGAGATATAGAATTTTTTATGGAAGACATTAGAAATGGAGGTCATAGGCATCTGTGAAAAGCTGATATTTGAAAACCACTTTTTAGATTTTATTAAAAGTATTGACTTGATAATCCAAGGATCTTAACATGTCAGGTTGACAACTACAATTAGCCATCACAGAGGGACACATGAAATTGTCCCCTTTTCATGGATCTTCTAGTAATTTCTTTGTTGTAATGATTTTGTTTTGTAGCTGGGATCCAGCAATTTTTAATCACAGTCCTCATTTTATTACAGAACCTATTAAAACTGCTCTTGCTGTCGACCCCCCACCATCATCTCATGAGAGGTCCTTTCGTTCATGTCTACCACATTACCTGATATTACCCCACTCTCCACACTTGCCAATGTAAAGACAAAACAGTTTAACCCCCACTGTCAAAATTTCTGTCTAATTTTAAACAAAATATTGAGAGCAAACAAGAACAATTCTCACATAAAACTGTGGTGACAGACCTGGGCTCTGAGCAGTCCCTAGTGAATTTTAAGGACATAAATCAGTATGAGAAAGAATTTTTGAAATACATTTTTTTAAAAGTTTCATGGAATTTTCCATCATATATAAATGGGACGAGATGGGGGAAAAGGAACTGAGCACTCTCTATAAAAATATTTATTCTCTATTTTTTAAATGTTTGTTTTTAAAATCTATTCTCAAACTCATTCCCACATGAGAAGAAAATTTTATTGTTATTCAAATTACAAGGAGCTAAATGAAAGACAAATTGAATAAATTAGTGAACATGAGCTTATTTCATTGATGCTTGAAAAATTCTAAATTCTAGTGATTGGAAATAAAATAGATAAAAATAATAATTATGTAATCTAAAAAAGAAAAAGATCATATTAATGTAATTAAAGCCTTTTCCTCCAAATTGTCTTCTCTATAAATTCTTGTTTTGAAAGCATTAAAAATAGGAGGGAGTATTTTATTTTTAAAATTCAGCATGATTAGCACGAGACTTTAATACATTAAGACCAGTAACTAAAAATAACAAAAAAAACCTTTAGATTATAGCACAGCTGCTGCATGGTCAGTAATTAAGAAAAGTACTTTGCAAATAGTTATAGATTAAGGAAATTATTCAGTAATGAATGCAAGCAACTATATAAATGTCTTATTTAATTGGTCTGACATTTGAAACTAAAACTCTAAAGGAGAATTTTAAATAACTGTCATTATAATAGAATTTAGACTTCTGAACTAATTTAAATGAAATTTCCCAAAGTGTCTAATAGTTACAGAACATACTAAAGTTGGACTTTGTGTTTTCATGAATAGAGATCAAATAATGATAGATTTGGTGCCCAAAATGACTTGGTGGATAAGTGTGATCAGCTATGTTTATATAATGACTGACTCTGAGAGTCAATATTTGTAATCTTGTTGTGATGTGGGATTCCCCTCTGTATGCTGTGATTACCATTGATTAATAAAGAACTGCTTTGAACCCAGAGCAGAGCAGGGCAGAACAGAAGTAGGTGGGGAAAACTAAACTGAATGCTGGGAGAAAGGAAACCGAGTCAGAGAGTAGCCATGTAGCCCCACCAGATACATACGCTGGAACTTTACCTGGCAAGCCTCAGCCTTGTGGTAATACACAGATTATTAGAAATGGGTTGAATTAAGACAAAAGAGTCAATAAGAAGCTAGAGCTATTGGGCCAAGCAGTGATTTAAACAATATGGTTCCTGTGTGATTATTTGGGGGCTGAGCAGCCGGGAACTAACTAGCAGCTCCTTACAACACCCATCTAGTACCTTTTATAAGATGGCTGCGTGGACTTGGAAATGAAAGAAGCATGAGCAAGGAAAGCAATCGTTGGCACGAAGAATCAATATTTGCAGTTTATAACAGGAAAGTAGGAGGAAATGAAAAGTCGGTGAGAGATCCATTAGTATTCTAAGCTTTTATAGTGCTAAAGGAAAAATAGGACATATTGAACTTGTGCCTTTTCTAGTAGAAATACGGGTTAAATTTAGAATGATTTATATGCTAATAAGAAAGGTTTTGCAATATAAAATGGCTAGGATACAAGTGACTACTCAGGGGTAAGGTTACTCAGAGAAAAAGAGAGCTCATTCAGTGTTTCCTAAGTCCAAGGCATTTGCAGGGGAAACATGAAGCACTCTAGTAAAAAAGATACAAGGAAGCCTAATGCAAGCTCTTTGGGACAGCAAGCCCAGCATGTATCCATGGGAGGCTGAGAACTCTTCTTTTGTGGAACGCATTAAGCTGACAGCATCCATCTCCTTTACCACAGGGAGCTGCTGTAGCATGAAGGCTAAAACTATAGTCCCCCAAGGTAGTTCCAGCCAATAATGGAGTATGATAGCCATTTCTATAGGTGTACGTTCATTACTAAAATGTGCTTGTGTTTATATATGTAATCACGTATAAACAATCTGATCACTACTAAACAATCTGATCTCAGCTGAACACTAGAGTGAGTATCAGGTGCAGGTGGTACACAGCATGGCCATTTCTACACAGTGAAACTCCATTCCAAGGGTTTCCTGGGGAACCCCTTGATATGGATGAGATGTTCTAGAAGCAAGGAAACAATCAGGACTTCTCACCAAACCTCTCTTTGTTCTGTCTTTTTACATTGTGTGAATGCTCCCTCTCTGTTCCTGCTTTGCAGTTTTCCCCAGCAAATCATTACTACTTCATGTTTTTTGTTTGTTTGTTTTCCTCTTTTATTTTACCAGTTTGTAGGTGTGAGCATGTATGCATGTTCGGGGCACATATGTATGTCAACATATGTGCATGGCTGCATGTGCAGTGGCCTGGGGTTGGTGTTGGGACTCATCCTTTCATATCACATCTTACTCCCTGTGAAAGTGTCTCTTGGAGTCAAACGCACTACCATTGTGTGAGGCCATAGGTAGTGTCTCTTAATCAAACCAAGAACTTACAGATACAGCTAATCTGGCTAGGCAGGCAAATTTTCTCTCAAAATCTTCCTTTTCAGAAGGCTAGAATTACAGAGGCTGCCACTCGCACCCAGCGTTTACATAGGTTCTAGAAAATCTAAACTCCAGGATGCTTGTGTAGAAAACACTTAACCACTGAGCTCTCTCTCAGTCCCCAACATTATCATCATCATTTTTATTATTTTATTATTATTTATTTTACAGCTTTATTGTGTATAGTCATTGTCCATTATACTGTGTCACATAGGATATTTTCATATAAGCAAACATTGTATACTTGAAGGCGCATTTGACTGGTATGCTTAAATAAACAGACCAGCTCAAAACAATAGATATAATTTAATAATTGAAAAACGGGGAAACTCACCCAACCAGAGTAAAAGTTCCGATGTCCAAATGGGTCAGGCGAACACTGTGCGCAGAGAGTGAGCGTACCTGAATCTCCAGGTTTTCTTCCCTGGGGACCAGGTCACCACACCCAAGCAAAATGTGATTGGCTGAGCTCCCCGATCAGTATACTGGAATGCTTGACACTTATTCTGTTCTGACTCCTGAAGAATGTTAAAACGTACAAAAGATTATCAGACAGTGCCAATTTTGCCAATGGCAAAGAGTTGAAATAACTCTCAGTGAGAGCGATAAAAATGACCTGTCACTCTTCAGTCTTTAATACAATTCCTGTTTTGTACTGTGCCAGACTTAGTGCATTTCTGAAAACCAAAAACAATAGGGAAAATATTTTAAATTATATTTTTGGTTCAACCGATGACCTGAACTTATAAGGGAAAATCAAGAATCCAGAGTCTAAGTTAAAATCCAAGATCAAACAATTCACTCGACTTTGTGAATCTGAGCCTTGGATTTTATGAGCGTTGGAAATATAGTGCTGATGAAAGATATGGCAAAAGATGACAGTTTTTCTACATCAAGCTGCCACTCCCAAAAAGAAAAAAAATGAAAAGTGCTGTAACATTCTGTCAGGACCCTGAAACATACCAAAAGTTTAAGTCACTAATGCTTTCAACTCTTTCAAACTCTTGATAAGCCCAGAATAGCAGCATAGACAGACATGTAGCCACACTTCCTGGGAGACTGAGGCAAAAAACTTAATTTTGAGGCCAGCCTGAGCTATGTTACAATATATTATGTCAAAACTAAACAAAAACAACTAAATAAAAAACCTCTGGTGATGAGTTTAATGTGTGTCCTAGACAATGTAGAATGACAGTTCAACACTATCATAGGATGAATAAAAACAACCTGACTTTACCGCACATTTGGCTTGAACTCTCATGAGTGTCTGTGGGCTAAAATTTGGTTTGATGTGGTTCCAAGATGCTGCTTCTAAGTGTTTGGAGAAAAACAAACAAAAATAAAACAAACACTTAAGGTAAGTAATGCATCAAGCCTTTAAATCGCTCACAAATAAAGTAGTGACATGAACGTCACTGAAGACAACAGGTACAGTCAAGAAAAGAAGAGCCATGCCTGGGAACCAGGGGAAACAATGTACACAGAATGAGATCAGCAGAGACTTAACACATGACCACCAACTAGAGGATATAAAGTACAATTTTCTTGAAAGTTTGCAAAAATAGAATTATACTGAAGGATAAGTAGAAACAGGGTTGAACTTGTATGACTAAGGCTCAATATGCAGAAATGAAAGTCTTGAAAACTGAAGAGTTACGAGTGAATTGAGAGATCTTCCTGAAGAAATTAACTAAAGCAGAGAAAAAAAGCAAAGATATGAAAAACAATGGGAAAAATACAACACTTTAAAGGGTTATTGCAAAGAATTATCTAGAATTGACTGGCCAAAGATTCAAGGAGCACTACAATCCCAGACTTTCTTTTATTCAGCTTACATAAGCTTTGAGGGATCAAACTATCCCACCCAGGAAGAAAACTTCTACAAAGAAAGGACAGTTGGAAGGAATGATGACTTCTTTTATAAAAATACACAAAATGTGTCTTCTTTTATATATACTTGCCCATGATTTTTCAGGGATCAGTGTCTTTGAATCTGTATCTCTTGCTAATCATTACAACCACCATCTTGAGTATTGAACATATTCATCTGGACTTCTAAGGGTAGTGGTGAGTGCCATTTCAAGCCTGAATTTGAGTCACCCTTTGAACCACAGTGGTTTATGATCCAAATAGGTTGATGGTTTATTTTACAATTTGAGTTTAGGCTGTGTTTAAGTACTCTTTGCTAGTGAGGTGTCTGTTCTGTGTTGTTGTAAACTAGAGAACTAAAATTACTTTCAGGGCTATATTGCATTGACACAGGAGTACTAGACTTGTGTCCCAAAATGCTTGGCCAATAGCTTAGGCTTATTACTAATTGCCTCTTACAACTAAATTAACCTATTTTCTTATTTACACTCTGCTACATGGTGGTACCTTCAATATCATGGCACATTCTTTTCCCTGGATCCCTCTGCATCTGGCTGATGACTCCTGACTCCACCCTTCTCTTTCTCATCATCCTTGGTTTAGTTGCTCTACCTATACTTCCTGACTGGCTACTAGCCAATCAGCATTTTATTAAACCAATTAGAGTAACAAATCTTTACAATGTACAAGGAGATTTTTCCATAGCACCCAGGGAGTTGGTTCACAGGATTGCATGAATGGATTTCAGGTGTAAGAAATTGTTGTAGGATACTACTTGTTTGTTCTTGGCTGCTCAGCCCTCTAAATAACCACACAGATTTATTCATTAAATCACTGTTTGGCCTATTAGCTCTAGCTTCTTATTGGCTAGCTCTTACATCTTAATTTAACCCATTTCTATTCATCTGTGTATCGCCACATATCTGTGAGTATGCTTCTACCTCTGTTTAAAACATTTTTATGTATTGATGTATATATATATATATTTTATATTGATATATATTTACCATATTGCAGTGTAAATTTCTACCTCTGATTAAGATACTTATATATTGTTTATGTAATGATATACATTGTTTACATTTGGAGGTCATTGTCCTCATTTATTGTATAGTTGTTTATTCTCTTAGTCTTTACGTTAGATAGGTATTGAGAATTATAGGTCAATAGTCATCTATGTCTGTCATATTTATAGTTAGGCTAACCAGGTTCTTTAGATACATAGAGATTATATTCAGTATAGATAGTATAATCTTCAGCTTCTTCAAAGAGCTATAAGAAATGACATTTAAGCTAATTTAGAGTTCTGTGGTAGTGAGACACAATAGCTCCTGGCAACACCAATCTATTCCCAAGAGATTGTTGAGCACCAAAGACACTCCACTTGGAGCTTGTCTTTTTGGCAGAACTGGCCTTTGGGAAAATTAAAGCCCACACCTCAACCATTGACAGAGATACAGAGTATCCATAAATAGATAAAACAAAACTGTCATATGCTGCCAAGACAGGGTAAGATAGTTCTAATGAAAATGGTATGTCAGTTACGTTAGGCTTTAGCCAAAGTTGGTTGCCTCAACATTGCAAATGAGACCTTGGGTGATTGCCCAGGTAGTCAGTTGTCTCTGTCATTTGTTGCACATTTTGGAAGTTCCTCAATTGTACTTCCTGTTTACTCAAGTAATATTACTTCCCTTCTCAGATCTTTGATGGAGTTGAAGATTAGATAATTGTAGTTACCCCCCTCATAATTTAGCTAAACTTAATATCAATACATTGTTTAGACTCCTTGAAATAGAATGCTTAGTAAAACTTTTATTATGTGTTTTTTGCTTAATATTGTTTATTGCTTCTAATTTTATATTTGGTATTGGTTCCTATTTTATATAGTTGTATTGGGTTTGGTTCCATCTTGTTTAGACAAAAAGAGGAGATGATGGGGAAGCTCAGCCAATCACATCTGGCTTGGGTGTGACCACCTGGAGCCAGGTAGATAAACAGGGGAGACAGGGTCTCTGCGTGGTGTTCACCTGACCTGTTTGGACATCTGAACTTTTACTCCGGCTGTGTTTCCCAGTTTTCAATTATTAAATTATATCTGTTGTTTTGAGCTGGTCTGGTTATTTTAGCGTACCTATCAAATCTGCCTTCACTTACATTGGTCCATCAAACCACATTAGTCTGGCAGGAGTTCATACATTTTCTCATCCTCTGTGGAAACAAAAAAAGAACTTCTTTTCCAAAGCAACATATCCTTAGACCCAAATTTTGAAGTCAAGATACCAGGAGCACTTTTTAAAATGTTAAGCGCTAGAGTGACTAGGACTAAGGCTGCTTTGCATTTTGTCTCCACCCAGCCCAAAACAAAAAATCTTTTGTTTCCACAGAGAATGAGAACCTACGGTCTCCTGCCAGACTAATGTGGTTTGATTGACCAATATCACCTGAAAGGTCTCCCAAAAATTACTACATGTACAACACCACAGTTTCAGGTATGCAGTGGGTCTATGTCACACCTGTAAGCAGTTTGTAACCATTGCTCACAAACCCCATTTAATTGCTTGGTCTCTTGAAAGATCCAGAGTTTGTAGTGGCAACACAGCCCAGGAAGCTGCCATTTTGAAACTGTGTGGATTTTGTTTGTTGTTTTTTTTCCCTGCTACTGCTGAATTAGGAAAACCTCTCTTAAAGGAGCCACAGCTTTAAGTCATGCTTAACTCTGTTCTTTTGTGTCAAGAATTTTTTTTAAACTCTCTCAGGCTTTTATGTGGATGTAGTTACCCATGTTGGCATGTCAATTTGTTGTAGGAGGACATTTTTTTTTGTTCCTGGCTGTTCAACCCCAAAATAACCACATAGAAACTGTATTAATTAAATCACCGTTTGGCCTATTAACTTCAGCTTCTTATTGCTTAGCTTTTACACAATCCATTTCTATTAATCTGTGTATCGCTACATGCTTACTGGCAAGGTTCCATTCAGTGTCTGTCTCCAGTGGGGCTACATGGCTTCTCCCTGACCCCACCTTTTTTCTCCCAGCATTCAGTTCAGTATTCTCTGCCTAACTTGGTTCTGCCCTATCACAGGCCCCAAACAGCCTCTTTATTAACCACTGATATTCACATCATATAGAAGGGAATCCCACACCAAGAGTTGACTCAGGCCCAAGGCCTTCAGCCCCTAGTACTAAACAGGAAGCCTTGAAAAATTGCTGTATGTTTTTCAGAATATTGTTTCCTCTGACACAAAGTATTTTAAATCTTAAGAAATGTGCTTTTGACAAGGTATGGTAGAATATACCTATAAGCCCAGCACCTGAGAGGCAAAGGCAGGTAGATCGCTGTGAGTCTGAGGCTAGCCTGGTCTATATAGAGAGTTCTAGGTCAGTTGGGGCTACATAGACCTTTTTTAATTAATAGAAAGCTTTTTTTTAAAAAAAGGAGGGGAGGGATCTATTTCTGAGTGGTTATTTCAGGTCTGGGCAGCCAGGAACAAACAAATGGCCTCTCCTAAAATAAAGCCAGGTGAAGAGGGCTTTGTTATTATAACCTCTTTTGAGTCTTTTCGGGAACTTAGAGGCATAAATACTACCAGAGCTTCAGCTGTGGCCTGCTGATGGGTGCCTGCTTTGTGTGGCTGATTTTCTCTTAGAAATCTAGGTTATTGATTCCATCATTACCATCTCTCCAGATGTTTTAAATAAGAACTTACAAGAAATGAAATAAGAGGATAAGAATGCTAATTAATGCAACTTAAAATACTGTCTTCTGTAAGGCTTAAATAAGGTTTACAGAGATGACAGAAATTTCCTCTCTTGAGTTTAACTTTCCAAGGTCATAGATATTTTTGGAAAATTGTCATTTCTCTTTAATGATCATATATATGATTTTATCTATAAACAAAGATTCTTGGTGTGTGTGTGTGTGTGTGTGTGCTTAATAGACTTAATTCACTTAATTTTCTGACATAACACCCCCTCTGTGACAGCTACAGCCAGACCCTGGGTCCTCTGAACAGAAACTCTGGTGCAGGTTTTCACAAGATGATCAGTAAATTCCTGATAAGGATACTTCTGAACACAGTCTCTTTACAGAAGTTGGGAGTCAGATATCTTTAGGTCTTAGAGATGGCATGAAAGGTGGCCTTGGCAAAGTTTCCCAGGGTGACATTACAGTCCCTGGCTGATGTGTAGCAGTCATTAATCTCAGCCATTATCAATAGTTTCTTGGACAAAGGAGGAGAGACGATGCTAGTGCCTCTGGGGCAGGAATGAGATGCACCAACAAAGAGCCACAGCAGCCTCTCACCTTGCAAGAAACAGTACGGGACTTGCCACTCTTGTTCCCCCAGTAGCCTCTCTGCACAGGGATACTAGAAAGCTTGACGAAGATGTTGGGCCCTCAGATGGCAGTGGCTACCTCCTTGGAGCGCCTAACACCAAACCAAGATGACCACTCTAGTCCCAAATAGCAATGAAAACCTTGAATCTGCTCTGCTGGCCGTCCAGAGTCTACTTCTGTACTAGCATGATCTTTAGAACCTCATCCTTTAGGGATCTTCCCAGGAAAAGTCTGTTATCTCGGATTCCTTAATGGGCAGGGAGATGACCTTCAGGGACTTGGTCTTCATGTCTTTGACTAGGCAGCCCAGCTTGATGATATGATCCTCTCCTTGTCTTCAGCTGTACTCACCTCCAGTTAACCTAGCAGCCCCAATCATGGCCATGGTCTCTACTTTGACAGTGACCACAACTGCAACCTCAGCCCCTGAAACAGCTGTGGAATCCTTCCCAGAAGGTGCTGGAGCCATCTAATCCTGAGCCCTCAGGTCCTCCAGGCCCTCACATGGTACTGGCATCGTTTGTCATTTGGTGTTTTGCCAAAGAAGAACAAGTCATTGTTATTGAATATATTCACAAATATAAAGCTCTGTTTAGACTAATGGTTAAATGGTGTGGGAAGTCCTTCTTATATGTGTTGCTTTGATTGTTTAATGAATAAAGAAAATGGTTTGGCCTGTGATAGGGCAGAGTAGAACTAGGTTGGGGGGGTTCTAAACTGAATGTTGGGGAAAAGAAGGCAGAATCTAAAAGATGTCATGTAGGGAAAAAGAACTTCCTTACCTTGTAAAGTAACACTGGAAAGAATAACATCTAGTTTCAGAAACCTTGTGTTCATAATAAAATCAGGGTGAATTTTTTTAAACAGTCTTGTGGAGAAGAACCAAATCACCTTTCAAAAGTAAAGGGAATCATACCTAATGCAACAGAGAACAAGATGTCTTGTTATTCATGGAAAAAATCATTTTTTTAAAAAATAATATGACTAAGTATATAGAAAAATCTAAATGAATAAACCAATTCCTGAGCTAATAGGCAGTTATGATATGATAACAGAAGAAAATGACAATAGAGAACTCAATTACTTTTTCATGTGCCAACAATGAATAACTATCAGTCAAGATCTCTGAAATTAAAAGTTTCTTCCCTGAGAAGGACAATGTCATGAGGATAAGAAGACAAGTCCCACATCAAGAGGAGATGTTTGTAAAGGATGATTCTGATAGACGAATATTATTCAAATATATAAGGAACTCTAAAAATTCAATAATTTAAAAACAAACAACCCAATTAAAAACTGGGCAACAGCTACACCGTGAAGTTTTAAGAACATCACTGCCTAAACAAGACATAATCAAGGATGACACCAATAGATATGCTAACATAGAATAAGGAAATCTCATGGGCCCCCACCCTAGATAAAGAATAACTGAGGATTGTTGAAAGTGGAGAAAGGATCTATAAGGATGGCTAAAATCCCTAAGACTAAAAGCACAAAGCATTAACAACAATGTGGACCTCAGCAATGCTCAATCAACACTGATGCAGAAGAATGGGACAGTAACTTTACCAAAGTCAGGTATACTCATCTTAGCTAAATATTCTTGTCCCACATCTACAGCCCACCACAGAGCATCCATTGGTATCCACCCCCCTCAAAAAGTTGAAGACGTATGACCATACAAACTTACATGTATAAGTTTGTAACATTTTACTTACTGTTCCTAAATCTTGAAAGAAATCAAGATATCCTTCCATATGTGACCAAATATTATTCAGAACTACAAAAATATGCTATCAATTTATAAAAATATTTAGGCAAACAGTTGAAGTCCCTGTGAATGAGCGTGAAAAAGTAAATTTGAAAATATTGACTAGTCTAGAATTTCAACAAAGTTTTATATTCTAGAAAAGTCAAGGCTACCTAGATAATAAAAAGATCTGTGGTTACCAGAGGTTAAAGTGTACGAGAGGTGAAGTAGGGAACAGTACATTAATTATACAGCAGGAAAAAAGAATTCTATGGTACTAAAAGATAGAATCATGTCATCACACATTTGTTAAAACCCATTAAATATACAGCATAAAGAAGAAACTCTGGATTAAACTCTGGTTCTTGAATGATAATAATATGTATATAAGTTTCATTATTTGTAACAAATGTATTATCTTTCCTGGAAATATCAGCAATGAAGCTACTTGTATGTACATGGAGGAGGAGATATTTGGAATCTCCATGTTTTCCTCTAAATTTGGCTGCTATCTGAAACTTTTTTAAATTATAAATTCTATTCAATAATAATAGTAGTACATATCAGTGCAGAAAGGCCTTCAGTAAAAGTCAGTGGAAATCATGTTTAAAAAGTATTTCTTTGCTATCAGTTTGCATCAAATACTACCAAAACTCTCACACCTTCTGCTTCATAAGTCTTCAGTAGGTGAGGCTCCTAGGCTACCTCCAGTGGAATGATGTCCCCACTAGCTGACTATCACCCAAAGGCTTCGGCATGCATTCCCAGATTTTCCCCACCTTCTTCTGTCTATATCTCTACTTGGAAATTTTTATTTGTTTGTGACCCAGCCTTGTGTGACCTAAGTAGGGAGTATGGATTGTAGATTTGATTTTGCTGGTATGTCTCTCATCTTTATTTTTATAGATTGTGTTCCAGATACAGCCTACACGCGTCTAGTATTAGCCCACTCCTCATTTGACTCAGATATTTCAACGTTGTTTACATATTTACATTCCTGGCAGAGCATCTTTAGGCTGAGTTCTAATCATATTCTCATGATTCACAATTAAAAATACTACTTTTGTTCTCTTGGCCAGAATTTTGTATGACATAATAGTCCTGTAGTGATAGAGGACCTAGTCTCCATATATGCTGGAGTTTCTATAACAAAGTATTGTTAAATTTATCATTATTAGAAAAGATTAAGGCATTCTGCTATTTGCAGCAGTGTGCTGGATGTTTTAGAAAACCAGATATGACAGAACTAGTTTCTATCCTTCAGGCGTTTATTTTATAATACAAAAAGCAGGTAGAAGCTCACATTTCAAAATAAGAGTCTACATTAACTGAGAAGAACGTAATTTGTTATAGTTACAGTTCAAGGACTTCGGGTAGGGCCCACCGGGAATGATGGATGATAATGCAGTACCCTTCCATTTCAAAGAACTTGTTTATTGTCTCCATCGGTGTTTTTATGAGAACAGTGATTCAGTTCTCATAATGACTCAATGACACAATGACTCCATGACTTCAAATGACCCAGCAGTGGAGCTGGACTTTGCCCATAAACTGGACTATGCTCCACTGCCAGTCATTACCTCCTCTGTTTTCTTTCTCATCCTTCTCGTGTTTCTCGTATTTCCCTTCATGATGCTCAGATTTAAAGAATGTGACAAGTGCTGTGTGTTATATATAATTCTGGAAAGAAAGTGACAACTTTAATTAAGCATTATGAAGACTGGAAGTAAATGAGTGTGCTTACCACAAGTACTATTTCAGAAATTATTTTTGCTTTATTTATTTTTTTATTCATTTTACATTCCAATCACAGTTCTCCCTCCTATCCCTCCTCCCAACCCCCTCCCCTCCCCTCCAGCCCATCCCCTACCCACTCTCCAAAAAGGTAAGGCCTCCCATGGGAAGTCAACAAAACCTGGCACATTAAGTTGAGGCAGGACCAAGCTCCTCCCCACTTCATCAAGGCTGAGCGAGTCATCCCACCATAGGAAATAGGTTTCAACAAACTAGTTCATGCACCAGGAATAGATCATGGTCCCACTGCCAGGGGCTCCTCAGATAAACCAAGCTACACAGCTGTCTCCCATATGCACAGGGCCTAGTTCGGGCACATGCAGACTCTACAGCTGTCGGTCTAGATTTTGTGAATTCCCATGAGCTTGGTTAAGTTGTCTCTGTAAATATCCCCCTCATGATTTTGACCTCCCTTCCTCATATAATTCCTCCTCCCTCTCTTCGACTGGGTTCCTGGAGATCAGTCTGGTTTTTAGCTGTGGATCTCTGCCTTTGATTCCATCAGGTATAGGATGAAGGCTCTCTGATGACACTTGGGGTATTTACCTGTTTTAGAAATTATTGAAGTTTTCGTGTATCAGTTTATATTTGGCTATATCATTTTCGTCATTTGTTACATGGTACTGGTATATATTCATGGTGCTGCTGTGACAGAGCTAGGCACGGAATTCTGTTATCGTTATTGTGGACACATGATCCTTAGGTGTGAAGGAAAGAGAATTTGTAAAGAAGACTGATGGAACTCGCTTTCTTACTCCCTAGTCAATGCCAGTAACTGGTCAGGCAAGACTACATGCATGGGCACATGTTGGATTTTTTTAACTGCTGTTTGATTTTGTTTTTAGGATTGTAAGAGGGAGTAAAGTACTATGTTGGACTGGAAAAGAGTCAGATTGGGTTCTATCAAGGGTAAATCAGGGTTCTACTAGTCAAAAAGAAATGTATGAGAATATTTGATATTTTGGCATGGAGAAGATAGAAAACATAAAAATAAACTTATAATAAAATTGGAAAATACAATAAAAAATTGTGTAGTGGTCTTGAAACTAACTAAAGGCATACAATAAACAGAGAAACATTTATTTTTACAGAATGGAGTATTTTGAGTAAGACTGGGGTAGCACATCTCCTGGCTTCCACTGAGAGATCAGCACATCTTTGAAATAAATCGGTTGATTTAGTTCAGCAGACTTTTCCATTATCCAATGTCTCTCTGCTGCTGTCGTTCCTTTCTCATTAGCGTTAAGAAAATTCAAGGTTAACAAAGCATTATGTAATCTATTTCTGGGGGTATTTTCGGTCCCTTTCTGTTTGTTCAGCATATCCTTTATAGTACGATTTGATCTTTCTATAACTGCCTGACCTGTAGGATTATTTGGTATACCTGTAATGTGTTTTATATTATAATAATCAAAAAAGCATTTCATTCGTGGCAGGACCTCTTAATGAGCTGCAGGCTTTGCTGCTAAAGCTGAGTCAGGAAGCCTCTCCTAGATGAGGTGCTTGCTTGCCTCTAGCAAGCAGAGCAGACCCAAGAAATTGCCATAAGAAACATGCTTTACTCTATTCTTTTCCAGCATTGATAAAAGCAGATACAGAGAGCTACAGTGAAGCACTGGGCAGAGCTACCTGAGACCAGCCCAAAAGAGTCAACACCATGATGGTTTTAGCCACAGAAACAGCTGACCTGCGCTAGAGAGAGTTGCTGACTCTAGACTGATAGTGGGGGAACCTGCATAGTACAAAATCAGGCCAACTGAATGTGGGGGACAGTTGTGAGGCTTGGACAGCGTGTGGAATCATTGGCAGTGCAGTGGGACCAGGATTTTCCCCTAGTGCTTGAACTGGCATTTAGGAGCATTCTTTTTGGAGAGATACTTTGCTCAGCCTAGATATAGAGAGGAGAGCCTTGGTCTTGCCTCAAAATGAAATGTCAGACTTTGTTGATTACCCATGGGTAGGCTTACCCTTTCTGAGGAGTGGATGCAGAGGTCGGGCAGGGGGAAAGGTGGAGAAGAAGGGAGAGAGTGGGAACGGGGATAGCTATGTAAAATGAGAAAATTCTGTATTAAAATTTTCTTAATAAAAAATAGAAAAAAATTAAGAAAAATTAACTGTATCAAGTATGTTTGGCATTCAACTAGCACATTAACATATTGGGGAAAAAGTGGTTGTACCATAGAAAGGAACAAGACAAAAGAGTAAATAAATTCAAAATAAAAGGAATTATATTTAGAAGTTTGTGTTGGGAATGTAAAGAAAAACATGATTGAATAAATCTTTGAAACCAAACACAATCATTTACGAACCATTTAAAGAGATCATGAAAAATGAAATAGAAATTATTAAAATTAGGAATAACTATAGGCTCTAACAATACTAAGAAAAAAGAGGGACTATCAAGAGAATTTCATAATCTTCTAGTACCTACAAGAAAAAAAATAGATTAAATAGAAAAATTTGTATATGTAAAAGTTTCAGAATTTTGTCAATGTAAATAGAATAAAATCTGATATATCTGTGAGGGAAAGGCGTACATCTGCAATCTTTCCATGCAAAATGAATTCTGGGTTCTGAAATTTTCACTGTGGACGAAGAAGCCCTACTTGTATAGCATAACTTTTCAATAAAATGATTTAAGTCAGTTGTTTCTATTTTGTTTTATAAAGCAAATATTATTCTAACAGCAAAAATAGACCAGAGAAACAAGTTAGTCTAAAGTCATTAATAGAATTAAATGTCAAAACCTCTTTTTAAATACTAGCAAATTGAATCTGGAAACATATAAGACAGATTATACAACATATACAAGTAAAATTTATCTCACAAATTCAAGGTCTTTGTTTTCCTGGATGTTTTCCTTGTTTGTTTTGATTTTTTATTGTTTTTTGAGAGAGAAAGAGGCAGCACGGAATTGGATGATTAGGAATTTGGGGAGAATTTGGAAGGAGTTGGGGGAAGGGAAAGAATATCATCAAATATATTGTAAGAAAAAAATAAAAAATAAATTTAGGCTGGGAAGAGTGGTGCATGCCTTTAATTCCAGTCTTTGGCAGGCAAGGCAGGCAGATCTCTGCAAGCGTGAAGCAAGACTGGTCTACATAATGAGTTCCAAGTTAGCCAGAGCTAAACAGTGAGACCCTGTCTCAAAAAGACCAAAAAAATTAATTAATTAATACACAATATTAATAAAGAACAGATTTGGCCTTCACAATGAGTGTTAACATATTTGGCAGGGCACAACAGTTATTAAACTTTATAAATACCCAGCTAATAAAGATGGTTAGGGAATGTTCTTAATTTGCTCTTTAGGTAATCTGCAGGTATATCTCAGGCCAGTATTATTCTTAATGATGAAAGAATTAATATTTTTCCTGTAAGATTGAAAACAAAACAAGTATATCTGCTCTAAATATTTTTTTCAGCCTTTAACATAGAATTCTAGTCAGTGAAATAACAGAAGAAAAACAAATTCAAATTATGATCAGATGACATGGTCTTTGTAAAAACAAAACTTTTCAAGTATCTATATATAAAAACTAGATTCAGTAAGTGTACATAGCAAGGTTAGAAAACACAATATCAATACACACAAATAATTACATATATATATACATTAGTAATAAATAATCAAAAGTCTGCATAAGAAAGCAATTCCATTCACAATAGCATCAAAAAACTAAAATGCTTAGAAAAATAATAACATTTTTATTCTTTTTATTTCTTTTTTAAATATTTTTATTTTTTAAAAAAACTATCTTTTCTCATTTTACATACCAATTCCAATTCCCACTCCCTCCCCTCCTCCACCTTCTCCCCAATCTCAACCCCCATCCATTTCTCACAGAACATAAGGCTTCCCATGGGGAGTTAACAAAGTCTAGCACATTGCTTTGAGGAAGGACCAAGGCCCTCCCTACTATAAGAACCCAAATAGAATGGGTTCCAATAAGTCAGTACAAGCAGTAGGGATAAATCCTGGTCCCACTGCCAGTGACCCTGCAGTCTGCCACAGCCATACAGCTGTCACCCACATTCAGAATGCCTACTTTGGTCCTATACCAGTTTCTTCCCTGTCAGGCCAGAGTTCATGGGCTCCCACTAACTCAGGTAAGCTCTTTCAGGCGGATATTCATTCCCATCATGATCTTACTTCTTTGCTCGTGTTCTCACTCCTCCCACTTTCTGACTGGACTTTGGAAGATCAGTCCAGTGCTCTGCTATGACTCTGACTCTGCTTCCACCAGTCGCTGGATGAAGGTTCCATGGTGACTTTTAAGATAGTCATCCATTTGACTACAGGGTAAGGCCAGTTTGGACACCCTCTCCACTACTGCTTAGGGTCTTAGCTCGAGTCATCCTTGTAGATTGTCTAGTGTCAGGTTTCTTGTTAGTCTCATAATGGATTCCTCAATCAAGATACCTCTTTCGTTGCTCTCCCTCTCTGTTCTTCCACCATCTCGACTATCCAGTTCCCTCAAGTTCTTTTCCCCCCTCCTTTTCCCCCCTCTTCTCCTATTATCCCTCCCTTTCCCCAAACCCCCATGCTCCCAATTTTCTCAGGAGATCTGTCTACTATTTCCCTTTTCCAAGTGGAGCTATATATGTTTCTATTAGGGTTCTTCTTGTTACTTAGCTTCTCTGGGGTCATTGGCTGAAACTCATTATCCTTTGCTTTACAGCTAGTATCCGCTATGAATGAGTCCATATCATGCTAATCTTCCTGGGTCTGGGTTACCTCACTCAGGATAGTTTTTTCTAGTTCCATCCATTTGCAAGCAGATTTTAAGATGTCATTGTTTTTTATAGTTGAATAGTACCCCATTGTGTAAATATACCACATTTTCTTTATCCATTCTTCATTTGAGGAGAATCTAGGTTGTTTCCAGGTTATGGCTATTAGAAATAATGCTGCTATAAATATAGTTGAATAAATGCCTTTGTAGAATGTTTGAGTATTCTTTGTGTATATGCCCAAGAGTGGTATCGCTGGGTCTCAAGATAGGTTGATTTCCAGTTTTCTGAGAAAGCACCATACTGATTTGCTGAGTTGTTGCACAAGTTTGCATTTGCACCCGCAATGGAGGAGTGTTCCCCTGACTCCACATTCTCTCCAGCATAATCCGTCATTGGTGTTTTTGATCTTAGCCATTCTGACGGGTGTAAGATGGTACCTCAGAGTTGTTTTGATTTGCATTTCCCTGATGGCTAAGGATGTTGAACATTTCTTTACGTGCCTTTCGACCATTTGAGATTTTTCTGTTGAGAATTCTCTAGGTATATCCGAGCCCAATTTTTATTGTATTATTTGGAATTTTGATGTCTAATATCTTGAATTCTTTATATATTTTGGAGATCAGTCCTCAGTCTGATGGGGAGTCTTGGCAAAGATCTTTTCCCATTCAGTAAGCTGCCTTTTTTTCTTATTGACAGTGTCCTTTGCTTTACAGAGGCTTCTCAGTTTTAGGAGGTCCCATTTATTTATTGTTGTTTTCAGTGTCTATGCTATTGGAGTTATATTTAGGAAGTGATTTCCTGTGCCCATGCATTGAAGACTAATTCCCACTTCTTTCTTTTCTAATGGGTTCAGTGTAGTCGTGTTTATATTGAGGTCTTTAATCTATTTGTACTTGAGTTTTTTAATGGATTTTATTGAACTATACATTTTTCTCTGCTACCCTCCCCTTCAACCCTCTCCCAGGGACCCCATGCTCCCAATGTACTCAGAAGATCTTATCTTTTTCTACTTCCTATGTAGATTAGATCCATGTATGTCTTTCTTAGGATCCTCATTGTTGCCTAGGTTCTCTAGGATTGTGATTTGTAGGCTGGTTTCCTTTGCTTTATGTTTAAAAAACACTTGGACTTGCGTTCTGCACAGGGATAGTATGGATCTATTTACATTCTTCTACATGTTGATATCCAATTACACCAGCACCATTTGTTGACAATGCTTTCTTTTTTCCATTTTATAATTTTAGCTTCTTTGTCAAATATCAGGTGTTCATAAGTATGTGGATTAATATTCAAGTCTTTAATTCCATTCCATTTGCCAACCTGTCTTCTTTTATGCCAATAGCAGGCTGTTTTCATTACTGTACCTTTATAACAGAGCTTGATATCAGGGATGGTGATGTCTCTGGAAATTACTTTAATGTACAGGATTGTTTTGGCTATTCTTGGTTTTTGTTTTTTCATATGTGTAGTAATATGGAGCTGCGGCGGGACTGTGTCCCCAAAACCCCAGCCGCTTGCCCGGCTAGCTTTACCCCGAAATAATTACACGGAAACTGTATTCTTTTAAACACTGCTTTGGCCCATTCCTATCTAGCCTCTTCTAGGCTAATTCTCACATATTAATTTAGCCCATTTCTAATCATCTGTGTAGCGCCCCTAGGTGCGCTTACTGGGAAGATTCTAGCCTAAGTCCATCCTGGGTCGGAGCTTCATAGCGTGCGTCTTCCCTGGAGCAGGTAGCATGGCGTCTCTCCTGCGTCTGCTCCGGAGAGGAGAGCTGTCGAGTCTGACCTCACTTCCTCTTCCTCCCAGCGTTCTGTTCTGTTTACTCCACCCACCTAAGGGTGGGCCTATCCAATGGGCCTAGCAGTTTCTTTATTGCTTAGCCAATGAAATCAACAGATTGATATATGACACTCCCACATCACATATGAAGTTGAGTATTGTTCTTTCAAGGTATGTGAAGAATTGTGTTGGGATTTTGATGGGGATTGCATTGCATCTATAGATTGCTTTTTTTAGGATTGCCATTTTTTTCTATTTTGATCCTACCCATCCAAGAGTATGGGAGATCTTTCCTTTTTCTGGTATCTTCTTCAATTTCTTTCTTGTCACACAGGTCTTTCACTTCTTAGTTAGTGTTATCCCAACATATTTTATGTTATTTGTGGCTATTGTGAAGGATGATGTTTCTATGATTTCTTTCTTCCGTTTCTTTATCATTTGTATAGAGAGGGGCTACTGATTTTTTTGTTGATCTTGTATCCTGCCACATTACTCAATGTAGTTATCAGCTGTAAGAGTTCCCTGGTAGAGTTTTGGTGGTTACTTATGTATACTATCATATCATCTGCAAATAGCAAAATTGTATCCTCTTGATCTCTTTTGTTGTCTTATTGATATAGCTAGAACTTCTCAAGAACTATGTTGAATAGATATGAAGAGAGAGGAATCATTGTCTTGTTCCTGATTTTAATAGGATCACTTTGAGTTTCTTTCCATTCAATTTGATGTTGGCTGTCGGCTTGCTGTATACTGCTTTTTATTATGTTTAGATATGTTCCTTTTCTCTCTCATCTCTTTAAGACCTTTATAATAAAGGGGTGTTGGATTTTGTTAAAGGCTTTTTCAGCATCTAATGAGATGATCATATGGCTTTTTCTTTCAAATTATTTATATGGTGGATTACTTTGATAGATTTTCATATGTTGAGCTATCCCTGCATCTCTTGGATTAAGCCAACTCATGCCTATATACACTGTACTTTGATTATACCCACCCCATATTAACTCCCTCAAGCTCCCATTGAAAAACACTAATTCACCTTTCTCTGAACTTGATGTCCTTTATCATCATCATCATCATCATCATCATCATCATCATCATCACTAGTAGCCCCCTGAGTCCAATTAAGTCAATGTTGTAGAGCTTTTGACTGATGCATGATCAGCAGCTATATTCCCATATCCAGCAAGTTACTCTCCCTCAGAGACCATCAGCTCTCAATTGACTCTGTTAGGATGAGGCCCATGGAGCCCTTCCTCCATCCGTGCTTTCATTTTGACTGGCGTGATCATATGCAGGCAACCACAGCTTCTGTGGGTTGAAGAGTGCATCAGTTATATCATACACAGATTAGGAACAAGCATAATGTTCACAAATCCTGTTCAATAAAACTACAAAAAATTGTTGGGAAGTTTTTAAGAAACACTGCATAAAGATGAAGATAGACCTTGCCTATAGAATGGAATTCTCAATAGTGTTTTGCATGGCAATTCTTCCCAAATGAATCTACAGATTCAGTGGAATCCCTACTTAAGCTCAACCTAATTTTGAAAAAGTAAACAAACAACCCAGACAATCACAAACTTACAAAGACTTTTAAAAACTATTAAAGTAGACAAATGATTCCAAAGAAATATAAAGAAGATATACTTATCTGACTTCAAAACTGCAAACTGCACTAACAAGGCAGTGTGCTATTGTGAGTATAGCTATTTAGAGCATCGCCAGCAATGACCTACACATTTATAGTCAATTCAGTTGATAGAAAAAAGCAACATAATTGGTTGGGAAAGCTACTATGAGTTTTTAAAAAGATATTATCCATTCTAAAGATTGAAAATGTCTTCCAAATAGTACACAAACATTTTAATGGAAATGCTGAAAATTGAAGAAATTATACATTCATACAAAAACAAGTGCTCATAGCAATATCATTAGCAGAAAAAGACTAAAGAAAATAAAATGCCCATTAGTTGTGAAAAAGCATAATGCAACAGTGAAATATTATTGATATAGAGGAACAAAGTGATCATATGATGCCATCAAGAAATCACAAGTGTTAAACAAAATATGGCATGGACAAAGGTCTATATATTGTCTGCTTCCATATCTGATGTTTAGACACTGTTCTCTTTAAATCCCCTGTAACCTTAGAAAGAAAAAATTAATTTTAGAAACAGGTTCATTTTTTTCAGCAGTAACTTTGTTCCTCTATTTCTCAAAATATATACTGTATTTCTGTCATTTTCGTTGCAACTTATTGCTCATGTATTATTTCACCTTTCCCTGCTATAAATGTCTTGTCTCTAGATTTTCTTTTCTAATTACCACTCTTTGTTTTGAAATAAATATCATCAGCTGAGCAAGATTCAGGTCATACTGAGAATTTTCCTCCATATATTTAAATGAATAATTTTCCCTTAAACTCTGAATTCAGTCTCTGATTCATGCAAGTTTTTGCAACCTGAAAAATTACTGATCATATCAGAATCAGCCATAGAGTGAATCACAGCTATTTTAGTTTGAAGTGAAGAAATTAGGTGAAATCAAGGTCACATACTTAGCATATGTTAGCACTGCCAAGATCAATGCCTACTAACCAATTTCTATAAAGTATGATACAGCCCTTAATGTACCCTGAAAGTGATATCTATAGGAATGAGAACAATTCAGTATTCTTCATTCATCATTACTCAGGGTAATCTATCCGCCTGTCAATGTGAAAGTTTCAGAAGATAAAAAATTGAAGAAAAAAAAAACCGTAACCTTGGGGATGCTGTCATTCAACTAAAATAGGACATGACAAGAGAAAACTTCCTCTCCAATGATGGCAAAACTGCAATGTAGTATCAATAAATATTAGAAGATACTGGAGAGAATGGAATATATTTCCTCACTCCTATTACCATATTCAACCCCTCACTTTTTACATGATCTCTTAGGAGTAAATGGAAAGGCAAGCAAAGGAATAGCATGAATCTGTCAAGATGTTGGTCATAGAAGTGGTTGTACAGCCTTACATTCTTAGGTTCTACAATCTGAAAACAGTTAATAGAAATGAGCAAGTCGAAAGCATTTATGTTGGTGTTATTACACACACACACACACACACACACACAATGTTGCACTTTGGGATAAAAATAGTGATGGAACGCAAACATTGTTATAACTTAGACATGCTATGTCCCCCAGGGTCTTGTATATTTAACTCTTGATCCCTACCTGATGACTCTATTTTGGAAGGTGGAGAAACTTTAAAAGGTGGGGTTTACTGGATAAAGTCCATCATTGGGGTATGTTCCTGAGCACTGAGTCTTATGATGTAGTCCTCTATGCTTCTTTTTGACTATGAGGTGAGCAGCTTCTACCACATATTCCCACCACTATGTTGTTCTGTTTCTTCATGGGTCCCGAGTCAACAAGCTAAAGACTAGGGATCGAAATCTTTGAAACCGAATCAAAATAAACCTCTCTTAAGGAGTTTATGACAGATACTTTTGTCACAGGGATGAAAAGTGTCACATACCACTTACTTTTATTTCCTCTTGATTTCATTCAAGCAATAATAGAGATAATTTTGAAGATGCATATTCATAAAAAATGTGAAAAATGGGGAAAAAGAAATTAGTAATACAACTTTAGGAGGAAAAAGGAAATAGAACTGTCGCTAAGATGAAGTCTAAGCTGACTGCGTGGAAAACCAAGAACAATCCTGAAATCTACCAAAGTTTCAGGAATAGAAAGCAACATCTCGTGGAAGTACAGAACAGCGATGTGCCTGTGTGGAAGGTGGAACACTAATTTCGTAATCCCAAGCCTCTCTGTCCATTCCCCAACAAAGTAGGAGAGTCTGCTTGGTTAGTAAATAGTCATGCTTTCACAAACATCATCCCCAGGGATGTAAATTTTTAAAAAACAAATAAGTAGTTTGTTTATTTATTTATTTATTTATTTATTTGCTGTAGGATCAGTAGACTTTCAAATAGGGGAAATAATGACAGCTACACTCGTGTAGTAATTACTATGCCCTGGGTGTTTTCTAAGTATTTACCTATGTTGACTCATTTACATTGCCCTAGTTTTATGAGGTAGCTACGCAATTTTTCCACAGATTACTGATGCAAAGAGAGAGAGAGAATCCAGAGAAGTGAGAGCTGTTGTCTGTACATTGTGTGCTAAAATGTACGCATCCTCTCTACCCAGTGTACCTTCCTTTCTGGCTTCAGACCTGTGAGGAGGAGATGCAGACTCCTCTCCAGTGATTCTGAGATCACAGTTGTAGTAAGAAAAAGAGAAAGTTAGTGACATCGGCGTTTTCCAACCATATAGCCCTGACAATTTAGTGAAAACCATTTTCTCCCACTATGGAAGAATTGCCAGCCAGCTCTCTGCTGCCCACATGGAGATACATATCCATGAAGCCTGGCAGGCATCAGAGAAAAGGTGCTTAATGAAATCTTGAGATCAGAACAAAGAAGTATACATCTCTTTTTAATTTTAAAAGTGAATAGAATAAAGATCTGCAAGCAGCGAAGGAAACAAAGCAAGCACAAGCATTACCTACTCACAAATCAGCAGCAGAACACAGTTTTAAGTTTTACTGTGTGTGTGTGTGTGTGTGTGTGCGTGTGCGTGTGCGTGTGCGTGTGCGTGTGCATGCATACATGTGCACAAGTGTCACAGCATGTGTATGGAGCTCAGAAAACAAATTTGGGTACCGGTTCTTCCTTTCCACCCTGTGGGCTGTGAAACTGAATCCAGTCCTCAGACTTGACAGAAAGGGCCTTCATCCACTGAGCCATCTTCTGGTTCCATTTCTGTTGATCTGCATTTTAACTGACTTATTCTTTGAAAATCTCATAAATATTTATTGTATTCTTATAGTATTCACCACCCACTTTATCTTATTTCACTCCCTCTGTACTCCTTCCAGAATGTGTTTTAGTCATGAAAAGAGATATTTTGAAAGTAAAGAGGCCATTTTAAAAAATTATGTCTAGACTATGTTCAATATGCTAACAACTAAATATAACTATTTTAATAAGCATATAATATATACTATTACATAATAATTGTAACACGTAAAATGCATAGAAACATAAATGCTGAGTAAATCTAAGGTTAGTGCTAAAAGGCATATATATAGAATATAAAAGAAAGCTGAGTGCTGACTTGAAAAATGAAATATTGGAATGACACACAGACTCAAAAGAAAACAAATGGCCAATAAATCAAATCATCTCTAGAAGAGTGCTATATGAACTTTTCCCATTTAGAAAGCCCATTGAAGGGCTGCACAGAACACACACAAAAAAGCAGACCCACACTGCAGATAACTTGGAAGAGAAGAGCTGAGTATTTGAAAGAAAAAATTTGTAAATGAATGAAAATCAAAATATTCTTAAATTGTATAGAACCATCACTAACATCTACTAAAATGTGACGCTTGAACTATTGACTGAGAGCAAGAAGAGAATAAGGATGCCCTCAGAAGAGTGAATTTCAGAACACTGACTCCCCGAGCATTCTACCTCAAAGAGTCCTCCTCTGAATGCTCTACTTGACAGAACAGGGCAGAAGAAAATGAAGGAAGCTCTTCAGGTCCAGGACAGCCTACCTAGAGGAAATGAAAGGTCCAGAACAAAGAGGCATTGTGAAATTGAATCAACCATCTACTTGGGGAGCAAGTAGAAGCAACTTCTTTAGGAAGATAAAACGGACAGGATACAGTTGGATCCAAATGTAAAGAGGAATATATATGCCAAGGACAGTGAGGTTGAATTAGTAGTAAAGACAAGGAAAGTGCATAGAAAATTATGCAAAGGGCAGCAGAAGCAACAACAACAGCAAAATAAATAAATGAATTAATTAAATAAAACCCCAGGAAAGTAAGCCGAATCATTGCTACCTTGCTACTATAGTCTGTTTGTACAGCTGTGCTAATGCAGTGAAAGGGTACCAAGTGATGAAAGGGAGAGGGCATGAAGAGACATTCAGAGAAGTCAGTAAATGCAGCCTGAAGGACAAACATCATGAAAGGGCACAAAAAGAAAATTACAAAATAACTACCAAATTTCATGCGAAGGTTGGTTCCAAAAATTGAGAAATCTGTGTTGTTTTATTGTGCTTGTTTTTCTTATAGAGCTTGATATTGGTCCACAACATGTCTTGTGTGTGAACAGACTTGCTGTCCAGACCTGCTACCTCAAGTACAATGCCTAGTGCACATAAAGATAAGAGAGAATCCGCTCCTTAAAGTTGTTCTCTGACATTCACACCTGGATCATGGTAGGTGCACCTCTCTCCACACACCCAATGGAGGACCCAGTTAAGACCCCAAGCAATTGTGAAGAAAGTGCCCCAACTTGCCTCACCCTATAGTCAGATTGATAAATAACTTAAATGTCATTATGGAACCTTCATCCAGCAACTGATGGAAGCAGAGGCAATGGGCCAAGCTCCCAAAATCCCTTTGAAGAGACGAGGAGTGAGAATATGAGCAAAGGGGTCAAGACCATGATGGGGACACCCACTGAAACAGTCTACCTGAGCTAATGGGAGCCCATAGACTCCAGCCTGACAGCAGGGGAACCAGCACAGGACCAAACTAGGCTCTCTAAATGTGAGTCACAGTTTTATGACTAAGGCAGACTGTGGGATCACTTACAGTGAGACCAGGATTTATCCCTACTTCTTATACTGTTTTTTGGAATCCATTCCCTTTGAAGGGATACCTTGCTTAGCTTAGATATAGTAGAGAGGGCTTTTGTTCTTCCAGAAAGCAATATGCTGGACTTTGGTGACTTCCCATGGGAAGCCTTACCCTCCCTGAGGAGTGGATGGGGGGTGGAGTATGGGGGAGGGGAGGGAGTGGGAACTGGAATTTGGTATGTAAAATGAGAGTTTAAAAGTTTAATAAAAAAGAGAAAAAAAAGAGAGTTTGCTGCTACAAAACAAAACTTTAAACTATGTGTATATATAATCCTGAAAAAAGTAATTTATGAAACAATAAGCAAATCTATGATATTATGTCAGTGGCCATGTCAGAGAAGCAGCATGTGGCAACTGAAGTTCAAGGTGCCAGCCCACTAGTAAGAAACTCTCCGATTGGTCAGTCTTGAACAGACAAGACCCTGAGACCACAGACCCTTAAATGTCTTTTGCTTCTGCTGTGTTTTTACATGTTTGCTGCTGCTATCTGTCTCTGGTGTCTGGCATGGTGTAAATGGGTGTCCGGAGATCTCTACTACCTGTAATGTGGTGTGGTGTGTCTCATGGAAACATCCCATTCTACTGGGCATTTTTACCTGTGACTTATTATGAAGATGATTCCTCCCTAAACTGTACTGTCTACTTATAATAATGCTAGCTTATACAGAGTTTTGATGAATAAAAGTAAATAGAAGGAAATGCTACACAGCTAGAGCCTACGAATTTCACTTAAGGAGCTGCATAGCTTACAGCTCAAGTTAATGATTAAGAGAAACAATTGTTCCCAGAGACAGGCTGACTCAAATTCTTTTAACGTTAACGCTTAAAGATGCAGTCACAGGTTTAAGTGCGCATCATTAGCTGAAACAAGGCCTTAAAATGACTTCAGGTTAGATTAGATGTTTTGATCATATCCTTAAGATGAAAACAATCTAAAGTTCGCAAGGACACACAGCTGAGGTCAAACATACAAAGCAGCCCAACGGTTGCTGGCTGACATACTTTCCTTGCTAGGATTGGTTGATGATCAAAGATGATGATTAATTCCTGTGCCCATTTCTGACCTTGCTCTCCTGATATAAAAATCTATTAAAGAGTGGGTATTGATCCTAAAGATATAAAGTACAGCTGACTGATTGTTTTGGGTTTTTTTTAATGTATAAAAGTTTATGTCTGTGATTCCTTTAAGATTCCTTATAAGATTAACTTTCAAAATAAATAGTAAAATGGTTGATTCTTTCTCTGTAACCCCAATATGCAGCCTGTCAACAGAGATAACTGTGAAGAAAAATGCTTTCTTGTTTGCTCATGTTCTGTTAATCTGTAAAAAGGTACTTAGATGCAAATGTATATGGGTTATTGGGGTGACTGTGTTTAATCATGTAAGAAAAATAAAAAATATGTTTTCCCTTGTACTCTGTGGGAATTTAGCAGAGTCACTGTATGGGGTGGAAATTAGAATGAGCAGCTGTTTTTTGTTTTTTTTTTTTTTTTCAGAAGGACCTTGACCTTGAAGAATCCTTGTACAAAACAGTGGCTGTTTTCCTGAGGGGCCCTTGTGGTCATCCCATGACTTTGATCACAAGATGCCTCTGGCACACGTGAGACCCTTGCATTACTGTGTATTGCACACAAGGCACAATAAAGGACTAGAGTCATGAAGGCATGTGATGGTCTCCTTCAGTGAGACACGTAAGTCAAGGCTAGGGACCTTGGTGTGAGGAAATACTTGGTATAACAATCAATAGATACGCCTTTGTATGGTTTAGGTCAGTGCATCCAAAGAACCGGGACCTTCCTGCTGTCACATAGGCCTCAAAAATTTCATCTTGGAGTGCCTTTTTTTTTTAAAATTAAACTGACAATGAAAGAACACAGAACACGAACGAGTAGAGAATAAAGGACAGCATCGAGAGAGAATGTGAGTGTCTTCTCCCCCAACCCGCTCAGATAGAAAAGCCTAGTGTGTGTCCAAGCTGTGGATTTCCCTTTGATCCCTGTGCTGCTGGAGGCTGGTCCCCTGGGCAAGGATAATATTGTCCACACCTGTCATTTGCCTGCTATTTGACATAGCCTGTTCCTTCTAGTGAGCAAAAAAAAGCCAATTAATTGTCCTTCCTTATTATTCTTAGCTACTTCAAAGGGAATGACTGAATTTTATAAATGTCAAGCACAATGCTTTCTAGTCCAAGGAATTATGGTTAATTTCCAAATATTTATATATGCTTGAGAAAAATGTAGGTGACAGACGTTAACCATACACCAAGCGGCGCGAGAGAAGTTTTACTTCCTGCCTCCACAGCTGCTCAAGGCCGAAAGTAACTCCATAGCTACATAAAGGCAGTGGTATACTAACACCCAAACTCCAGCTCTTCAACCTCTTTTATTTCAGGAGTTATCTTGGAAGAAGTCAGGGATCGCGGGAGGGAAAAGAAACAATGAATGCATCACTCTGAGAAATCCAGGAAGTGTAACGGCGTAAACGAATGCAGACAGATTGTAACAATATATATATAGCTTTAATGTCGAAAGAGACTTACAGAACCACCGTTCCAGCGGAGGCCAGGAAAGCAGAAACGACAGCTGGGAGCACGCTGGCCAAATTTATAGGCAGACATTAGCCCTAGGCGAACACGCCCCCCAAGGGGCGGGACTTATCCCTACAAGGAAGAATCTGACAAAGGCCCACTCATCACTATCTATCTTGTGAAATAATTTTTGCTACAAGAGAAAGTGTTATGTAAATCCAGAACCTTCCATACATGGGAGCCACAAGGACACATCACATAGCGAATCAATATATGTGCAACAGGTTTGTTTACTTTAATCAAAGGAAAGTAGAGGTGACTACCAGAATCCTTAAAACAAAACCACTGTGATTTCAAATCTGTGGCTATCTTATTAAGTGAACCAAAAACTAAAGGTAAGATTAACGACTGTTTGAACTCTGTCTTTGTGAGAAGAAGCTATTATAGGATACAAGAAAAATGTTTTAGGAGGTTGATTTTGTCCTAAACCAAGGAAAAAAAATAACCTTTTTTTTCTTTTTAACATATCTGACACAGATTCAGTTGACTAAATGACAATCAAATGACACATCCTGAGTAGACATTACACATATCTACTGAAGATGGAATAACACCTAGACAAGAGTATAGGCTTCTAGGGGATGAAAGAAGCATCAAAAAATATCGCTGCAGAAGTGGTGGTACCATCCAGTGGGGGAGTACTCACCTAGCACATGCAAGGCCCTAAGTTCATTTTCCAGTACAGAAAAGAAAAAGATTGTAATACATAACTTTTCACCGAATATATTCAATACTAAGGATCTTTCCTCAAATCCCATATTTCTAAAAATTTACACATATAAGTATGATTACTACACTATTATAAATGAGATCAGCAAAGGAACCGTCTAGAACAATAATTTTGGAATGTTTCAAATGGTGTCTCTGACTTACGGAATAGACATACATCTAACATGTGGACAACACACATATAACAATATATTTAGGACTTTTTATGAAGCCAATTCAAAAATATCTATCTACCATTTCTTTCCTGGATATACATTAAGGAGTACATTCACAAAGTTTAATTGTATATTCCACGTCAGCCTTGGACTCATGATAACATTGCCTCAGCCTCCCAGGTGTGGGTATTATAGACCTGTACCACCCTATCCAGACCCATTTATGTTTTTAAGAGATAAGTCTGTTAAACACACGAAAGAATATGAAACGTGGTGTTAAAGAATCCATCCCTTGTTGTCAGGGACATCCACTAGAAGAGTTACATGGAAAGATCAAGACTAGGAAGTACCATATGCAGCAGTGAATGACATAGACTTTGAAGCAAAACCAAGCTTTAGATCATGGCATGAACACTTCTCTGCCTCCTTTCCAAGGTCCGCATCTTTGAAATATTGTATTCGTGTGAGTACGGCTTCGAATAAACTCGGCACACAATTATCCCTACACCAACTAGCAAGCATTAAACAGATGTTCATTGATATTTTTAGGAGATCATTGGTTTTCATCCTGTAATTGATGTTCTATTTAGCGCTTGTGAAATGCATCAACGTTGCATTCTTTTATAACCTTAAAAAGAAGACTGAATCTATTGATGTTGCTGTTACTGTCGAATGGGGATGGAACTGGATGAAAAAGTCAGAGTGTTCAGTTCCAAGACCTCCTGTCCCTTCATGAGTGCTTGACTGCAGTATACAGAATAAATAATTACCCTTCTACTGTCTCAAGGGCAGGAAATTACTGCTCTTTGCCCTAAATGAGTCCCTCTGTGCTGTGTACCCAGCGGGTGTGCACAGAATGTTTGCTGATAATGGTAATGGTGAGGATGCTGATGGTTGTGACATACTGCAAGGTTTAATTTAAAAGCCGTTGGGGAAACATAACCAAACACGATGCTTCAGAATTTCATCTGCCTGGGAAACAGATTCCGTGAGATTGTTAATAAATAAAGTAACTCAGAGCACATTGTACTACCAATTGCTTTGGGGCCGTTCTGAGTTTCACTCATTAGCATGGCCTAATTATTGCTTCAGATGTACCAGAGGGCAAAACAAGGTCCGTTTCTATTATTTTAGTCTGAAAAGTCTGCCTCCTGTAAGCACTTTTTAAATTAAATGCCGAAAATGACTGCTATCAAGTAAATGATACTTAACCACTACAGCAAGGTTTGAAATGTACTGTTTTCTATTCCCTAGGTCACTGTTCTACTTTGTTTCCATAATGACACCCATTTGCTCTCTATTTCAGTGGTTCTGGCATGAACAGAGTGACTTTGCTGAAAGATGGTGGTACCTCTCTAGTCTAGTTCCATCCCAGTTGTAAGGATGGGACTTTCCTTATTGGTAGGTTATATTGCTTGTCTTCCATGGTCACCGAAGAATCATCTAGACACTCTCTGGAAGAAAACCTGTCCCTCCCATCAGCAAAGTGCAAAACTGGTCTCTAATGATGAAGCCTTAATTCCTTGACTCTGGTCTGTGGTGTCTGTGTGGTAGGCAGAGACACCACATAGAAAAATGCATTGCAGGAAAAAGAGTTGGTGTCTTGAAAGGGTGATCTACCCACCTCCCCTGTCCCCCGAATTGTTGTATCTGAGACTCTACAGTCAGTCTGAACAGGGAATTATAGTGAACAGAATGATGGACTTGTAACAGGACATCCAGTCCATAAAGATGGAAGCAGAAAACTCAAGAAAGGATCAGAAGGTGAAGATCCCCTTTCCTCGGCTGAGACTTTAGCCTCAGCGCGGAGCTGTGTGTGTTTACTGAGTGACAGTGGCTTGCTGACATGCTCCCAGCATGGGATTCGCTGCTGGGAGGCCAGGGAAGCTCGTTAAGAGACTGTTCACTGGAGCATCAATAAGACTCGGTGGGAAGGCAGCAGAGAAGCCAGATAAGACAAACTTCCCCCTCCTAGGAAGTCACTCGTGGAGGTGCTGGAGAGTTGCAAGGAAGTCACTTCCAGAACGTCCACGAAAAGCTAAGTTCTGAATGCGGCCCTGACTTCCTGTGAAGTGGCCAGCTGGGGTACTAATAAGCTTCATGGGGATATGGGGAAGGGTGAGTGCCATACACAGCCAGTCTTACCCAGGATGATGTGGAAGGAAAAAATATTCCGATAAACACTCAGGAAAGGAGGAAGACATCTCCCCAGTGTCCTCTGTTTATACTAATGGCACGCTTATTGACAGAAGTCAATCACGTATCTCATTTGCTATTATGTCAAGTCTTGGTCTTCAGTATACAAAGCGGGAAAAAGACTGATTTAGGATTCAAAACCAATAACTTGACAGCTGGCACATGGCCTACCTGCTGCATGTCATCTCCTCCCCCCACACCCACAGCCCTAAGAGAACCCAGGTGTGACCCCACAAACTCACCTGCTGCATCTCATCTCATCCCTTCACACAGTCCTAGGAGAACCCAGGTGTGATCAACCGACTCACCTGTTGCATCTCATGTTAGCAGTGTTAATGACTGCCCTGCATCTCTCGTAAACCTCCTATTCATTTGAAGAGAATCTTCCTGACCAATAAGAGAGGATGGCTATCCTATGGTCAGTAAAGGAGTAATTATTTTCTCTACCAGACTCCCCAGGAAACACAGATTATTCTCAGACATTTTTTAAAAGGTTGGAGAAAAAAGGAAGGAGAATATAAGAATCTCTGCCTCTCAGAGGTCTCTGCTCTATGATGTCTGTTTCTGGGCCAGTTCTGTGTGCATATGCGTTTAGTTCCAAAGCAATGTCCAACGTCAAGTTATACTCATTTAATTCCATGCACACTTTTGATTCTTTAAGACAGATAATGTAGCACACCAACCCACCATAGAAATCATCCTGACTACTTGACTACTGGTGGAAAGAGCACTGATGTAAATCTGTGCTAGTTAGCAAATGCAGTCACAAATCGTGACCACACATATTAACTTAGCCACTTTTAGCTTTGGTTGTGAGCTACAGTAAAAGGTAAAGTTGTCTTCACTCTTAGAATGTAACAAAATGTTTCTTAGAAATGTTTAGGAAACGTCTCCATTCCCAATGAATCATGTTTCTTCTCTATATATCTGAATTTTTGTATTTTCAGTCAAAGTCCCACAAGGACAGTTTCTTGGGAGAAGAGGACCTTTGAGCTGTAATTTCAAAACTCAAGTATTTGGAGTATTAACATCTACAATTTTCATGCTACTATAAATATTTTAAAAGGCTAAGTTATGAACTCCTTCCCCTAGGGGTACAATAAGTTGCTGATTTTGTAGAGGTCTGGTAAGTGTTGAGTATTATCCGAGCCTAAATTGAATTTCAGAAAAAAAGAGAAATTAAGCTTAGGTTTAAATAGCAAGCTAGAACAGCAGACTACTGTTACTAATATGAAAACAAGAACAAGTTCTTATTAATAGTAAGAACTACTCTCATTAAAAACAGAACAAGGCCACAAAACCTGGTAGGCTGCCTGCAGATTCTGTGCTTTCTCTCTGTTCCCCCAGACCCAATCCCCCAGACTCATCCATAGCCTTATTAAGGAACACCAGCTACAACCTTCCCTTCCCCTCCCCCATATTAACTATAGATTCTACAGACCATCCACTCATAACTTCCCTTCCCACACTCTTCCCATTATCCAGTTCCCAACCCCAGGAATCCCTTCTGCTAAGCCACAGGACACTACTGCCCGAAAACCAAGTAGGCTGCCCACAGACCTCTCTTCCATATGTCACACTAGGGTCAGACAGACTATGAACAGAGATAATATTGTAGATGCTTGATGTCAAGGACTTATTTAGAAATTGAATTCCTGGAAGAAGAAATAACAAAAAAATTAAAGGTAATTCTAGAGAAATAAGAATTTCATTGGAAAGAATAGGAACTAAGATCAAGTTATCATGGAGCCAAAGTTGGTCTTGAACTTGTGATGTGGCTAAGGTTGTTGAACTGTTTATCCTCCTCCCTATGTTTTCTGAGTTTTGGGACTACAAGTAGGTGTTACCATGCCCAGCTACCCTGAGGAATTTGGAACATCTTTAGATAACATCAATTTTGTGTTGTGGCATTTGTCTGGTTCCACAAAGGATAAATTGAAGGCTGAAGGAAGAAATAACTTTGAGAAGACTTTTTAGCAATGTGTGTGAAAGATTGTGGCTCTCAAAATGCAAAGGAGATGTGAGGATGGAGCTGTACAATTTAATAAATATTTAGAAAACTGATTTGAATGGAGCCTAATTATAAAGATCCAGAAAAGAAAGAGTAAAGAAGCAAGTTACATGGCCAGATTTGGGATTTTTTTATTGTTTTTATTGAGCCATACATTTTTCTCCGCTCCCCTCCCTTCCTCCTCCTACATTTTCCCATAGACTCCATGTTCCCAGTTTACTCAGGAGATCTTGTATTTCTCTCCTTCCTGTATAGATCCATGTGTTTTTGATCTTGGCCATTCCATCTGTAAGATGGAATCTCAGAGTTTCTTTGATTTGCTTTCTCTGATGGCTAAAGATGTTGAGCACTTCCATAAGTGTCTTTCATCCATTTGAGATTCCTCTGTTGAGAGTTCTCTGTTTAGGTCTATACTCCATTTTTATTGGATTATTTGTTATTTTGATGTTATTTCCAGTCTGTAGGCTGCTGTTTTCTTTTGTTGACCATGTCCTTTGCTTTACAGAAGCTTCTCAGTTTCAGGAGGTCCCATTTATTAATCGTTTCTCTTAGTGTCTGTGCTACTGGGGTTATAGTTAGGAAGTGGTCTCCTCTACCAATGTATTCTGGTGTACTTCCCACTTTCTCTTCTATGAGGTTAGTGTGGTTGGTTTTATGTTGAGGTCTTTGATCCACTTGGCTTTGAGTGTTATGCATGGCAATATATATGGATCTATTTTCATTCTTCTACATGTTGCTATCCAGTTGCAACAGCACCATTTGTTGAAGATGCTTTCTTTTATCCATTTTATATTTTTAGCTTCTTTGTCAAAAGAACAAGGCAGATGAAGAGGAAAAAGAGAAGCTTGAAGAGAAACAGAAAAGCCATGCTGAAGAAGATGGTGGCACTCACAGTCAAGATGAGGAACATAAAAACTTTACAGCAGAGGAGAATGAAATTCTAAACAGGTCACCAAGAAACAGAAAGCCACGAAGAGAGTAAAACAAACATAAGAACTTGATTTGTGATTTCTACTCCCTCCTCTCCCCCTGTTTTATATTCTTCTCTAGGGCTGGAGTTAAAGGTGTACACTGCCAGGTTTCTATGGCAAACTAGTAAGGCTACTTTTAATGTGTGTGTCACAATGCCTAATCTGTAAGGCTGAGCAGTGGGGCTGTTTTACTTTCTGATCTTCAGGCGAAACTTATTTATTAAAATGCAAATTAAATATCACTACAATTGAGCATCCAAGTGAGGATGGATATATGTCAGGAACACTCACTATGAAGAGGGAGGTTTTGAATCCTTGGAATTCAGGAAATTGTGGTCTGCTCATCTGATGTGACAGTCTCCTAAGCATGCTGCAGGAATGTCAGCGCTAGCTAAAGGAGTTATGTAACTTTGGTTCAGGAACTGCTGTGAGCTGATATTAGTTACTTCTCTGTTATTGTGATAAAATATCATGATGACAAGCAACTTATAGATAATTTATTTTGCCTTATAGTTCTAGAGAAGAAATCTATACTGGTGAGAAATGCATGGCAGCATAGGGAGCTGAGAGATCATATCTCAGCTGCACATAAGAAGCAAAGAGCAAGTAAAAATTGGGTCAGGCTCTAAAGCCTCAAATTACACCACCCAGTGATGTACTTCCTCCTTCAAGATTGCACTGCACCTCTCAAACGTTCATAACCTCCACCCCAGCAATACCAACTGGGGAATAAGTGTCCAAGTACACAAGCCTATGAGTGACATGTCTTGTTCAACCTATAGCAGGGCTGGGCAGATGACTCAGTTGGTAAAGTCACATGCCCAGCTTGAATACTTGAATTCAATTCTTAAAAACCACATTGCTGAAAGAAAGAGCTCAGTCCTACAAGTTGTCCTCTGACCTACACCTTTGTGCCTTGGCACATAAGTACACACAAAGAAAGACAGAAGAGGCAGACAGAAAGAGAGAGAGAGACAGAGACAGAGAGAGACAGAGAGAGAGAGAGAGAGAGAGAGAGAGAGAATAAATAAAAAAGTTTTAGAACTGCTTCTCCAAATGGCGAAGTTTGAACACCATACAGTTAATAAATTTTCTATAAATTATTAACTATAAATTATTATAGTTAATAAATACTGGTTCACTTTCCATGAATGTTCCCTAGGGTTCATAATTTGAAAAGCAAGAGGATGTCTCAAAAATAGAATGAACAAAAACTTAATGTATTTTCTCTCCACAATTTTAGTGGTCACTCAAAATAACAGTAGATCACCAAGGACAGGGATGGGGTTCTTTGTAATGAAAGTGAATTAACTATAGAGAAACTGCTTTTTTGATCCTTTCCACTAGATTGCAGTGACCTTCTGAAACCAGGAAAATGGGCGGTGTCACTGGGGACACTGGTGACACAGTAGTCGTTTTCATGACTGTCATATAAAGATTCTAAAAAAGACATTGTGATAATGGCAATTTGAATAAATATTTTTTAAAAGTTCTTTTAAGGAATATCTTGAAAATGGCAAACCAACAAAACACACTATCCCTGGATTCACCAAAGACCTATAGTGAGCTATTCTTCAACCAAGCTAAATAGCAAGGAAATATTTTGAAATGACCTCCTTGAGAGATTTACCCCCAAAATGCAGATTAACAAAGCCTTTGACCCAAGACAAGAGCCAGTTGGAAAAAGTAAGACACCAGTGTAAGGATGTTTAGTAGCTGTGCTAACCTACTTCTCAGTATAGCTGACTCTGACTGGCTAATGTAGCCCCAGTGAGACTAATAAAAGACAGAGAAATTGAGTCTGCAGGGACTTACAGTTTCATCCTTCCTAAATGTCAGTTTATGAAAACACACTTGCCATAGCAAATCTTAGCTCAAAGGGAATAAAGAAGCTGGTAATAAATGCAAAGAAGTTCTAAGAGCATACACAAAAAAGATCTCATGGGACAGCAGAGACTTCAATAATTTCCACAAAAAAAAATTCACGATACTTCACAAACTCTATAACTATCTGGTTAGAATACTGGGGAACATTATTGATCAAAACCTGAAATAAAAAACTTAGAGAAGAGTCAAAAAACTTCTCTTGGACTCAGAAATGCATAGTCTGTGAAGGATTGTCTGTTTATTATTATATATTTAATATATATATATTACAAAAAAGAAAAAAAGATACTGTAAGGATCTCTAAATTCCAATTACCATGGAGTCAACCAACCATGAGCCAAAAATATTTGTGAAAAAATGCCTTCACTGAACATGTAAAAAAATTTGTTCTTATCCTTACTCCCTTAGCAATGCATTATAACAAAATTCAACATAGACATTATTTATAGTATACAGAAAGATATACATAGGCTATATGCAAATAACATATTACTTTACATAAGAGACTTGAGTATTTATAGGCTTTCTATCTGTAGGGGACCTAGAACAAAGCCCCCATGGATCTCAAGGGATGGTTATGTTTAGTTGATTTTAATAAACGTACATATAGTAGTTGACATGTCTATAAATGTTATTTCTTTAAATATACCAAGAACAACTAGTTGTCAGAAAACTCTACTAGCATGTCCAAAAATTGAGATCTTATGATCATTAAATAGGTAGGTGATGCCTTGATCATTAAGAAGGGTCAGTATTTTGGTTTCATCTTAAGAGAGAAAATTTAGATGCTATGGCAACATTTTCACTGACCTAATTTTGATTCTGTACGGAGCTGGGGGTGGTAGAAAGTACATGCGGAAAACAGAATTCAGGAAGAAAGACTATGCATTTCTCTTTCTGCTTTTGTTTTTTTTTAATATCACTTGTGCATCACCATTTTTATTTTACTTGAAGAGTTAACTCCAAGGATTAGAAACTTGTATTCCTTTACTTATAGCCAAGAGAATACGCCTAAATCACACACATATATGTACTTGTTAAGAGAAAGAAATCAGATTGAAGAATAAATATTATTCATTTTCTCTTGTTGTGGGTTATTCACCAGAAAAGACTGCTCAGACATGGGTTCAAACCAATAGAAAGTCTTTTTCAGCCAGTCAGCAACTATACTGGCTGTTCAGGATCCCCATGATCTCAGTCCTTATCAAGGTGAGGTTTCTTTCTTTCTTTCTTTAAATTTTTTTCATTTATTTTACATTCCAATCACTATTTCCTTTCCCTCCTGTCTTTCTGTTCCCTCCCCACTGCTCTTATCTGCCCTCTACCCATTCACTCCTCCTCCATTCAGAGAGGGGCTGGCCTCCTATGGGAGTCAACAAAGCAAGTCATATCATCTAGAGAAAGGACCAAGCTTTTCCCGCTGCATCAAAGTTATGTGAGTCGTCCCTGCATGGGAAGTAGTTTCCAAAAAGACAACCATGTGCCAGCTCCTGATCCCATTGCTAATCAGGTCCTGATCCCACTGCTAGAGGCCCCACAAACAGATCAAACTACACAATTGTCATCCACATGCAGAGGACCTAGGTCACTCCCGTGCAGGCTCCATAGCTGCCAGTCCAGAGTCTTTGAGCTCCCATTATCTCAGGTCTGCTGTCTCTGTGGGCTACCCTGTCATGATCTTGACACCACAACCATCACCACCCACCCCAGCTAATACAGTGCCTCCTCACTCTCATTAACTGGACTCTGGGAGCTCAGCCCAGTACTTGGCTGTGGATCTCTGCATCTGCTTCCCTTGGTTACTGGATGAAGGCTTTCTGTTGACAATTAGGGTAGTTACCGGTCTGATTTACAAGAGAAGGCCAATTCAGGCACCCTTTCCACTGTTGCTAGAAGTCTTAGCTAGGGTGAGGGTTTAAGCACCAAAAAAAAAAAAAAAAAAAAAAAAAAAAAAAAAAAAAAAAAAACATGTTCTTGGTTGACATACTTTAATTAACAAGAACTGTTAGTTGGAGTCAGAACTACAGAAGCTAAAAAGCAAGGTTGGTATATTTAGAGACTTTCCCATAATGTGGACTTTGATAGATTAGCCTTGTTTTCCTTTCACATGTGGTGCTATCTGCGCTCTGTTTAATTGACTGAATGTCACTTCCATCATGGAGTTAGGTGTGCCAAGGTCTGGGGGCCTATTAAGCTTTGCGGCCCTGTTATACGTCTATATATGGAACTTCACTTTAAAATTATATATGTATATGCAACTAGCTAAAGTGATCAGTGTTTTGTCTTGGTAAAAAGAGAACACACAGTATTGAAAACTGCTGATTTATAGTCAGTGAATATAGTTCATTGTGAATTAAAATCTAACAATTTTGGGATGTGAGCCTAGCCTTTGCTGGCTGAGCCATTTCTCTAGCCCACAATCTAACAATTTTTAATTACATGACATCCATGGCCTTCTAGTAAGTAAAGAAAATGATACAATGTAAACAAAAGAAATGCATTGATTGGGGGAAGAAATACATAAAAATTGATGGGAACTAAGACATTTTTAAAATTATAGAAATAAGTAAAACTGTATTAACAATAATCTCATATTTATATGTGATATACATGCATAATATATGTGTTTCTGTTACCCCTAAAACTCTGTAGGGGACCTCCCAAAAGAACCAGAGTCATTTTTTCCACCAGCATGAACCAGGAAACCAGCTCTTAAAGAAGCCATGCCTCTGCTCCCACAAGCAAACAGAGAATATCTTTTTTAAAAAATGCAGCTACCAAGAAACTGTGCTTGGCTCTGGGTTTTGTGGGTCTAGAAGCCCTCTCTTTTTTTCTTAAGCTTTTATAGGTCTCATGTGGATACAAACCCCAGACAGTGGATGCCATTGTGTAAGCGGAAACTGCTCTTGCATTTCCTGGCTGCCCAGACCCAAATAATCACACAGAAACTTAATTATAATATAGTAATTAACTATTTTAATTACAACACTGTTTGGCCTATTAGCTCAGGCTTCTTATTAATTAAGCCTTACATCTTAAATGAACCCATTTATATTAATCTGTGTATCGCTACAAGGCTGTGGCCTAACTGTAAATTTCCAGTGTGTGTGTGTGTGTGTGTGTGTGTGTGTGTGTGTTGTGGTTTTTCGAGACAGGATTTCTCTGTGGTTTTGGAGCCTGTCCTGGAACTAGCTCTTGTAGACCAGGCTGGTCTCGAACTCACAGAGATCCGCCTGCCTCTGCCTCCTGAGTGCTGGGATTAAAGGCGTGCGCCACCACCAACCGGCTCCAATGTTTTTTTCTTTTGGCAACTGCTTGGCATCTCCTTGACTTTGCCTACTCTCTCTTTATATGTTTGTTTTGTTTCCGCACCTAGTTCTATTCTGGTCTGCGATAGGCCAAGGGAGTTTCTTTATTAACCAATGGTAATAAAACGAATTCATAGCATACAGAGGGCAGTCCCACATCACATGGCATCATCCAGGCTTAGGCTACTGTCAAGGGCCATCTCTGGGTCTGTGGCCCTGCCAGAGCCTCAGTTTGTGCAGATATCTGTGGCTCCTGTTGCCACTGAAGATAATAAGGATAGAACTGCACAGAACTGGCCCCGCCCCTCACTGGCTGTAGCACAAGGGAGAAAGCATCCTTCCTCCCACCTACTGCACCTCAGGGCAGGGGTGGGGGGTGGGGATGGTAGAACTGGCGTGGTAGTACGGGTGCAGGTGAGCTGACCCTGAGGGCAAGAGAGCAGAATTGTCCCCACTCCTTCCTGCTGCCGCCTTGAGAGCAGAATTGTCCCCACTCCTTCCTGCTGCCGCCTTGTGTGAACTAGCCCAGGCAGTGCTGGAAAGCTTGTCCTGATGGCGTCAATAAAGGAAGGCAGGCAGGCTGACCGACCCAGCTACCACCTAGGCCCGAAACCAGGGATAAGAGCTGGCCCACGCCAACATCCACCCCATCTATGATATGCTGGAGCGTGTGAAAGAGCCATACTTGTAGATCCAAAGCTGCAGGATCTCCATGACACAAGGCGAGAAGAGGATAGATATCCAACAGGAGTCCCAGTGAGGGACCAAAATCGAAGGTGTAGCAGAAGTCAGTGGCCTTGTACCAGACCAGTGACTCACTGCAAAGAGAGATGTGTGGACTAAAGGGTATACTATGTGATCACGTGTCACACTACAGCTTCCAGGCTGAGACTTTATTTTTAATGCTACTTTGGTTTTTTCTTTGTTTGGGGGTTATTTTCTTTTTGTTTGTTTTATTTTTCTTTTAAACTATTTTATTGGGGGTGCAAGGGCAAAGGGTGGGGCTATGAAGGGATGGGGAGATGAATAATACAGGGATGCATGAGGTGAAATCCACAAAGCAACAATTTTAAAAGTATGAAAGAAAAAAGAGAGATGAGTGGCTGATCTAGAACCTGGGGTTCAATTCCCAGCATCACACAGTGGTTCATAGCCATCTGTACCAGCAAATGTAACACATTCTGCTGACTCCTGAAAACATCAGCCTCTCTTATTCTTACTGGTGTTACTGGGCAAGTTGCCAGTCCTATCTATTTTTCAAATTCCTCATTTATTTAAAATTAAAAAAGGATAAAAATGAGTTCCTGTGTTTAGCTTTACTCTGTTGACCAGAACCTGCGAATTGACAAATATTAGCTATAGGTAGTACAATCAGCTTTGTTACATAGAGGACTTCAAATGCTAATAATACAGCATCAATAAATACAAGAATAGCGGTGAGATTTTCTAAGACCATGGTGCATGGTATGTTTGACAATAAGTATGATTTTCATTGTATTGACATCATTTTTTTTTTGCTGTTTCTCGCAGGATTGAGAACTCTAGTTCTCCTTTGGGGCTTTAGAAGTAATCTGCAATTGATATGAAAACTGAAACATTTTGCTGAGATAGATTTTAAAAATTGCTTGATACAGCGAGTTTAGAGCTGTGCTAGATAATAACACACCCAGGACACACAGGGGTTACGTGAGCCAGCTTAGAATGTAAAAAACAGTACCAGTGGTTGTCCAGCAGCAGAGTATCTTCTGAGAAAGCTGTACTAATAAAATGCAGTCTTGATCAGCTTTGGGCTGGTGATTTTTTTGTATTCATTATCAAATAGATATAGAGGGTTTGCTTCCCAGAACTCTTACGCCAAGAACTAGATGACCCCCACAAAACAGGCTCAGCAAATCCTCACAATGTCAACTCACTAAGCATTTTCCATGGGCAGCAGCAGACCTTGGCTGTGCCCTTATAGTAATATCCCCACAAAGTGGGGGAAAGGAACTCTGCCCTAGCAACCCAGGAAACAAACTAAGGGTGGTGCTGTATATTAGTTTTTAACTAAAGGAATACTCAGATAAGGGCTGGGCAGACGGCACAGACTGTAAAGAGCTTGCCATGCATACACGAGGCATGTATGCATACGTTCTGTCCCTGAAACATTAAAAGCCCAGTAATGGTCCACACTTGGAATTCCAGCATGAGGGAGGTGAAGACAAGAAGATATATGGGGCTCTTTTGCTAGTCAGCCTTGCATAGTTGACAGGCTACAGGATAAAGGAGAGTCTACCTCAAAATACAAGATGGACTGGCCATCCTGAAAAAGAATCTTGTAAACTGACCCCTCACCTCCATTCATACAGGTGTATGCACACACACACATACCACATGTGCAGGTGCACACACACGTGCACAACTAGTGTTTTCAGTAGAAATAGGTTTGGCTGTTTCTTTAGGTCCAAACATATGTTGACACACTATTTAAATTCTAAAGCAGTAGTTTAAAGAATCGAGTGAGAACCCTGGGGATCATTTCCTAGAGAGTGCATTCTCTGCAATTTGCATTAAGCTCTGACAGAAACAGCTGGCAGGAGGTAGAGGGACCTCCGCAGTGTGAGACTTCATCTTCTGCTCAGATCTGAGCTTATACTCACATAGCCAACGGATGGACTTGATACTGTCTGCATTCTCTGCTAGACTGTTAGGCTTGTTAAAAATTGGCAGGAGATAAACTCAGAAGCCTGTGTAGGAATCGAAATGGTTGGAACTGAAGAAAGGGGAACATTTGGATTTACTATATATAAACAGTAGAAATCTTCCTACAACGGGCTATCACTGTTTCAGTTTAGCTCTGTATTTGGCTCCAGGCAGCACTTTATTGAACTGATCTGTCTTATATTTAGAACATGAAATCTTTAAGAGTAGCGCTTATTTTGAATTCTATATATCTGGGACACTCTGCACACAATGTTTAAATGCTCCCTTAATGCGAGTTTGTTATTTTATTTATTAAGTCTGCTAAGAAAGTTAATTGTCACCAGACAGTTTTCCTGACCTCTGAGGCAATGTCTTGATCTTTTCGACCTCCCCAGAAATACTACTGGACTTTAAATTACTTTAAAGCCACTGCTGTATTTGAGAGCTGGAGAGGCACCATCTCCAGTACTGCCAGTGTCCCTCAAATCAATGTCTATGGTCACTCAAGGGCTCTAACCCTTCTGGTTTCATTTGCAACACATTCTCTAATGCATCCTGTTCTTTGGCTGACTACCTTGTGATGTGGGAGGATCTTCTATGTGTTACTTTCATTGGTTAATAAAGAAACTGCCTTGGCCCTTTGATAGGACAGCAGCTTAGATAGGTGGAATAGACAGAAAAGAATGCTGGGAGAAAGAAAGCAATGAGACAGCCACCATGGAGCCAGCCGCCAGGTTAGACATGCTGAATCTTTCCCAGTAAGCCACCACCTTGTGGTGCTACACAGACTATTAGAAATGGGTTAGTCACGATGCGAGAGTTAGCCAGTAAGAGGCTAGAGATAATGGGCCAGGCAGTGTTTAAAAGAATACAGTTTCCTTGTTATTATTTCTGGGGCTAAGCTAGCCATGCGGACCTGGGCAGGACAAAAAAGCAGGCCTGCTCGCAGCTCCTTCTACAACCCTGTAGTTGCAGGTACACTAGTTAGGTACATATAACCCTGTGCAGCTGTTTGGGTTTGGGATGAGACCCTTGACAAACTCCTTGATTATTTGTGGCTATGCCTGTGCTCGTGTGTGGCTGACTCCACACAAACAAAGGGTAGTGCAGTGCATGGATAGTACATCTGTTTGACTCATGCTAACGACTGTTGAGAATAACTCAATAAAAAAAAAATAGGATGTCTATATGGGAATAGCACTCATTCGATTCTTCGTTACCATTGTGTCCTTCTCTCAGTCTCAACAACAGCAATCCACCTTACTTTTATTAATGTTTTATGGAATTCATAACTTTTCCATATGGTAAGTCATGAGGCAAGTAAAAAACCTATTCTTTTCATTGGCTTGACAAACAAAGACATTTGGAAAGGTTTGAGGGAGAATGTCGAGACCAACACAATGAATGATTGACAGAGTTGGGATTTGAACGTGGATCCAAAAACCTGTGAATCTATGACGCATGCATTGGTCTAAATTAGAATAGTAGTTTTTGCCTTTTAGTGGACTTAAAAATCACTTGGACCTTAATGATGTACTGTACCCTTCCAATGTTCTAGTTCTTCCTCTCAGGGCACCTTGATGCCACAGTAGACAGAAAGCACAGAAGACCAGAAACTATGACTCCCCCAGTCCAACCAAAACCTATGCCTAAATTTTGAGGAAAGCAAGGTGGTTGGAACTGGGGGCTATCACTGATCACAGCATAAGCCTACAGGATAACACTTTTTAAATACAGCAGAAAAACAGTTTTCAAAGAAAGTGGAAAGAGAAAGGTATAAAATATAGATAGATTATGGAAACATAGGGACCAAAACTGAGCTAATAATAGTAGTTATGGCAGAAAGGGAAAAACAAAGCAAAAATGAAATAATTGAGAAAATAATGAAAGTAACTACTACTGATTTTTCTCCATAAGAATTGCTCTACTTTGTGTCCCCCTCCAGCTGAGTATGAGAGGCATTCATTTGTCTGCAGCCTAGTCAACTCAGTGCGCAAGTAGTCACGAATTTTAAACACTTTGACACATGTTATTTCAGTGTATTTTAAATTTACAATTATCTCAATATGAATAAAATTTACTATGTTTGCATGTTTAAGGGCTCTTTAACATGTGCATGCTGAATGAAAATCCCTTGCTCATTTCTTTAGCTTAATTTCCCATTGGACTTTTGTTCTTTGTCTGTATTTTCCATGTTCATTTGCTTCAGGGCAGAATTTCTAATCTTCATTTAAATAAGTTTGAATAAATTTTTCTCTCTTAAAATTTCTGAATTGTTGGTATTGTGGATTAGCTGTCTCATAATGAGGCTGTAATTCTTGGAGAATGTTTTTAAACAAATTTCTAAGTGACTGCCTTGGAATTTCTATTTCTGTTATTGTCCAATGGAGCCAAAAGTCTGCTTTCATGATCTCAGTCTAGACCTGTCTACTAAATATTTAACAGGTGAGTCACAGTGTCAGCAACTCAAATACCAAATGCCACTAAGTCACTTGAATGCATAGCTCAATGGGATCAAAATCCAGTATTCTCTAAAGGTAAAACTGATACCATTTGAGTACTTAAAACATTCACATGTTGAAAGAAGTTACTCAGAAATGGGAGCATGTGAGTAGCACTTTTTCCCATGGCTGCTTTCAAGAGTGCTTGTCACTGCTTTTTCCAAATAGATCCTTGTTTACCAAACATGGAGGGATGGTGATGCATATAAGACCAGGGTTACAAAGGCGAGACTCAGACTGCTTTCTGGTCATCTTATTATACTTCCCCTACATCACTTGCTCCATCAAATCAGAGCTCACTGATTGACTTAAACATCCCTCACTCCTCTCTCCTCATCACCACATCCTCAGTGGTCCTCAATTCCCCACTCCAAATGTCAGAATGTTAAGGCACATCAAACCACTCAGAACTTTTAAAAGTGGACAACAGGTTCTAAAATCACTCTAGGTGTGTTTTTTGTAATGTTTTTGAGATAACTATTACATCATAATTTTTAACCTGGAATTGGATTGAACAACAGCTTGTCTGGTTCAGTCTCTGCATCTATCTCGCCACTGAAAAACAAGCACATCCAAAAATAAACAGAGGGATACCATCAGATTCCAGAGAAACCAAGGGAAGTACTGTTGGAGAATGGTTCTGTTTCTAGATAATGTTTGCAGTAAATAACATGTCTCTCTAGAGACCAACACAAAGAACTTGTTACATTTTGACACTTTAAAAGCCCTAAAATTCTCTCTTCCTTTTCATGGGTGTAATTGATGAAGTAACAGTTACAGTATGATCTTACTTCATTCATCTTTGTTATTACTCAATACTTCCTCTATAATATTAATATACATATATATGATCATGTATGGGCATTTTTAGTTTCTCATATATTCTAGATCTAAGACATGAAATATCAGATATTCTGCAGACAAAAATAAAGTAAGGATTTTTTTTCTCCAACAGTCAGATGCCTTTCTCTAAAGCTGAAGACATTTTATTATACTAAAATAATGTCTCTTCCCCTTCTTGAGTGCTTAAATGTGATGACTGGCCTACTGTGTGACTGGCGGCATGCATATGTGTGTATGTATGTGTGTGTGTGTGTATGTGTGTGTGTGTGTATGTGTGTGTGTGTGCATGCTTTTCAACAATAACTGCTGTCTCCAGACCTAATGATTCACATTCTGTTTTCCATGGCATTCTCCATATCAGATTTATTTGACCTGAAAAAAGAATTTCCTCAGTTTTAGTCATTTTCCAAATTTTCTTTTTTGCCATGAAGCCTTTCTTTTCTCTGTTCTTCCACAAACTAAAATAAGGACTCTTTTAAATAAAATTTATCACAAATAAAAAATGTATTTATATTAATAATAGTGCTACTTAGTTTACTGTTGATAAAGAATAGATAACGCCTGTAGTTCTGCAAAGTGTAACATTAAGTCTGTTGTTCTTATGTGTTCCATTGCTCCAGTGTGTTAACAGTAAGTTCGTATTAACATGTATATAATAAATTGTAAGTTTGGAGGTTTTAATCATAAAGACTTTTTAAGAAAAGCTTTTGCAACTCTCAAAACATATAAGATATTGCTATTGCTCTTGGTTGACCCCCAGGGGTGAAAGGCAAGTCCTTGTCACTGAAGATACCAATCAATTCAGACACATAGCTCAGAGCCAACTGACCTAAAGGTCTCCTCCCTGGTGCCAGCCTTCACAGCACCAGAAGATGCTATGCAAGTTTCAAAAAAAAAAAAAAAAGGAAGCAAACAACAGTCCTCTATAGTTCTGATGCCTATGAACCACAATAGCAACCAGCTTGGCCCAGTAACCCTAAGGGTGCAGTAGTGGCACACATACATTGATGGTAACCAACAGCTCTATAGTTAGATTAAAATCTGATAAACAAGGGGAAAATTATGACTGGTACTGGAAACCTAGCTATCTACCAGCACTAGTGAAGACATGGATCTAAGAGAAGAACCTACAACCATCCCTTTACTATGACTGGTACTGGAAACCCAGCTAACTCCCATGACCAGTGAAGACATAGATCTTTGAGAAGAACCTACAACCATCCCTTTACTATGACTAGTACTAGAAACCCAGCTAACTACCTGCACTAGTGAAGACATGGATCTTTGAGAAGAACCTACAACCATCACTTTACTAAACTAGCAAGATTTCTTAGCTACACTCTAAACATTTGTCTTTACACTCACAGATGAGTATAGTCCTACCCCTCATCACGGAAACTTTTCTTTACGATAGATGAAGACCATTAAAGAAAACCACAACCAATTAAAATGCTGAGTTTTGTAGCCTAGTCCCAATGGATACATCTTCAAAGCATTCCTTCCCTAAGGCTTTGGGATCTTTGCTTAAGAGAGGGCATAAAGGGTATAAGAACCAGAGTACCAGGGTGTTTTCTTTAATTGCGTGTCCTAGTAACGTCAGAAGCTACAAACATAAGCTGTCACCAACAGGACTCTCTAAACATCAGATGAACAAAAACAACAGCAATAGGCATGCCAACGTGAATGTGGGAAAACCCATGAAGTCTCAACACTACACAAAGAACTACAGACACCCAAGAATGGGAGAAACAGTCTTCCCCAGGGAAGAGCATGTCAATTGCTTAATAGTTATCCAATACCAAATAGTCAGCCCTGAAAACATTCACACAAGTAACATTATACAGACCGAGCAGGGTGTATTTACTATATGTGTGTATACATATGTGTGTGTATGTACATGAGTATATATTCAAATACATATATATGTATATGTGTGTATGCATGTAACAACAATTCACCTATTAATGACTGAAGGACTATGAATTTGCAAGAGAACAAAGAGGGATATATGGTAGGGTTCGGAGGCAGAAAAAGTAAGAGATGATGTAATTATATTGTAATCTCAAAAAGAAAAATGATAGGCTCTTGCTACGTTGCTCAGGCTGGCTTGGAACTTATGGTGTAGGATAGACTGGCCTCAAAAATTGGGAAGTGGTTCCCACCTTCCTAATGCTGTGACCCTTTCATACAGTTCCTCATGTTGTGATGATCCTCAAGAAGAAAACCATTAGCTGTTACTTCAAAATGTAATTTTGCTACTGTTATGAATCATAATGTAAATATCTGTGTTTCGTTTGGTTACATCTTGAAGAAAAACTGCTCTAGATCCTCCTTTACCAGTCTCCTGGAGTCCCAGCAAGCATCACCTTTCCTAGCAGAGGATAGTAATTCACAGTCAGAAGCTTATCTCATCAGCCAGCCCTTGTGCTACCAACAGGATATATATTTAAATATTTTTGAATGCAAATCTCTTTTATCAACAAAATTTTCATATTATTTAACTATAAACAGCTAAAGTAGAAAATGATACTAAGGCAGAGCTTATTAAATTAATCAACTTTTTAGAATTCACTCATATCAAATGTAGTTATTTACTAATGATTACTGAATGTGAAATAAATTTATACAAATGAAGCACCATAATATTCTTTTGCCAGTAATGATAATTTGAAAGTTATGGAAAAATCTCGACTTCCTCATAATTAGCAATTTTGAGTTTTCTGATAATTTACAATAAAAATTTAGATAAGCTTGGGTTTTTCAAGTATCCTCAGGATCAGTTAGCTGGTGCTGTGATGCCCAAAGTCGGATGACCAGAGTTCAGTCTCTGGACCCATATAATGAATGGAAAGAAAAATTTCTACAGCTGTCCTCAGACCTATACACACATAGTAGGTATGCTGACACACCTACATTCACATGCTGCGTGTGTGTATCTAATAAAATATTTTAAAATACCTTCACTGTAAAAATACATATCTAATATTTCCCAAACTTGAATAATTTTATTGTATATTTATGTGCATTAGGTTTTAATGTAAAAGCTTCCTAACCATATTATTCTTTTGCTTCCTGCAGAAAGATGAAGTCAAAATATTCATCCTTACAAAACACTGGGGCTTTTTTCTTCCTTTTCCTTTCGTTTTTTTTTAAACTCATTAAAGTGTGTTTTCACCTTCTGACTTTATAGTGTGTGTTCCATGTCACTTTAACATGAGAACTGTCAGCTCTGCTCTCATTTAACAATGTGTGGCCCTTAGATAGTGCTTAGGGTTAATCAAAAATTTATATCTAGCAATATTCTGTAATTTGCAGATCAAGGGTAACAATAAACCAGTATTATTATTTCCATTAGTGCTGCCCTTTTTGAATTAACTACTGGATTCTTGTAAGGTCTCCAAGTATAAAATCTTTACTATGGTAATATTGTCAGGCATAATTTTGCCTTATTTTTAATGAGAAAGATGTGATGGCCCTCAATGTTATATGATGCTTTTTAAAATGTCACATTGTAAATGCTGTTTTTATTCTTACTTTAATATTTATGTTTATGGTTGCACAAAAAAATCTATTGAATTACATGAATAATTTAATAGAACGTGTCTCGCCCTTTCTGCTTATGCTTTCATAAATGTGTAATAAGAACCACACATTAAATTTGTAAAGATTTTTTTTGGGGGAGGGAGTTTCGAGACAGGGTTTCTCTGTGTAACAGCCTAGCTCTCCAGGAGCCAACTCTGTAGACCAAGTTAGGTTGGCCTCAAACTCACAGAGATCCACCAGCCTCTGCCTCCCAGGTACTTGGATTAAGGGCACCACAATCTGACTTGTAAAGCGAATTTTTACGAATATTACACAGTAACTTTAGGGCTTGTGAATGGTGGCTTTGAAAAAAAATGACTTTCATTTTACTGCACAAGTAGAATGATGTCATAAATGATCTGATCCTTTTTTCTGCCTTTATCGTACCTAATACATTCTGATTAACTTCCTAATCAGAATGTCTATGCAAGCTGATATGGACTGAGGCGAGGTGGGTAGACACACAGCAGTGTAGAAGTAGTGAAAGTGGAGAGTATCCTCGGGCCGTTATCTAATTGTTGCTCTCTCCTGCTGTCCTTTTCTGTGACCTGGAACTTGTCTTGGAAGTTCCACTCTCGTTCAGGTTAAAATATATATATATATATATATATATATATATATATATATATATATATATATATATATATTTCTTGCCTAATTAAATATGTGAAATAGAACCAAGAACATACTTTCTTAGCAGAAATTTAAATGCTTTGTGATAAAAGGTCAAATCTTGGAGGTGGGATATGTGAAACTTCTCGAAGATGACATACCTGCAATTTAATAGTTTCCATCAATGAACAGGGTCTCTATAAGGATGATCATACAGAGATAGAGCTTGCTGTCGAATAATAGCCGATAACTTCAGATCTGTGAGTTTGAAACTTTTAGTTGTTTCATTTGGAGAGTACAGTTCAGGAGAAAACCATCAAGGGCAATGTACAAAATGTGACAAGCAGATGGAAGATAATCTTCTTTCTCATTAACAAAATATGCATGGGAAGCACAAAAGATATAAAAGCAGATTTCATAGCTGTAGAACAGCACAGAAGCCATCTATCTAATCTAATCGCTCATCTGGTGCTTAAACTGCCTTCCTCCATTTGATGACATGGTGACCAGAGTCTGTGCAGTAAGTGTCCAAGCATAACCCAGGAGGCCAAGTCAGAGGTGCAATAGATGCGATATAAAACGTAGAATTAAGTTACTCTCACGGCTCCTCTTTGCTAACCTATTATTACTATGATGTGACGGATCAGAATTAACATGACATACGAAATAGAACACCATTTTGCATATTTTATTTAAAGATTGTTATGCTAATCTGTGTGAAGCAAATGCTGGCAGTGTGCACCAAATCTGAAAAGCTATTTATAAGACTAGTGTTCTGTTCCTACTTTCCTGCATACACAACAGAAGGTAAATGCTTCGGAGAGGAAATGGAGATGTGCTCATGCTTTAAAAATATCCAAGTGATCAATTGGGGGTCTGTTATAAATTTCAACTCTCTCCTGATATCTGATCAATATCTGTGTACTGACAGCATCTAACAGTGTGGAAAGGATCCTGCTTGAAGATGATGCCATTTTAGCTGACCTAGCAGAGATTCTGTTGTGCTTTCCCTCCTAGCTTCCATTTCTCAGTCCTGTCGATGATCTTGGAGGTTCCTTAAGATTCCCAGCCATGCCTGAGGTCCCATACAGACTGTGTGACAGCCAGACCCATGGGTGGCAAGTGCCAAGTAGCGTGAAGTATTATAAGATGTATAATGACTCCAAAGGAAAAGACTTTACATTTTTATGTCGATTTTTAAATAAGAAAAATAATTCTGTACTTTTTCTTTCTTTTGTTCATCATCATTCCTAAACCCTCTTCTTAATGTAACCTTTTGGAAAAGAAAACTGTCTATTTTAAAAGGATGTTTCCCAAGGGGATAAAAAAAAAGATTTCCAGCCATTCAGGAACAACATGACCATGAAAACTCCCAAGACTACTGAGGGATCTAGAGTAGAGTGGATATTTGTCAATTGTCAGAATGTGCAACAAGAATTGCAAAAGTTCTAAAATACACATCATTCTTTTTTTTTTTTTTTGGTTTTTCGAGACAGGGTTTCTCTGTGGCTTTGGAGTCTGTCCTGGAACTCGCTCTGTAGACCAGGCTGGTCTCGAACTCACAGAGATCCGCCTGCCTCTGCCTCCCGAGTGCTGGGATTAAAGGCGTGCGCCACCATCGCCCGGCTCTAAAATACACATCATTCTTAACCATCACACTTATGAAGGTTGTGTCAAAAATTTGAAAGATTTGGATAGTAGTGGAAATATGACTTAGTAAGATATCCACCTTCCCCAGCTTCTGAAGTGGAGAGAGATGAGAATGTTTCCCTTTCAACCTCCAGTCAGTACAGTGCTCAGTGACCCTTGTCTGGGGAAAATAAAAGAACAAAATGTGAATTGGATCTCTTTCTCTGGTGATAATGTACAAATCTTGTGATGAGAGGAGTCAGTGTCCCAGAATCTGTTACAGGTTAGAAGAAAGGGAGGAGAAAAACTTGCTCAAAATAAGAGGAAGTTTGATGTGGGATTCCCCTCTGTATAGTGTGAACATGCTTTATTACTGTTGGTTAATAAAGAAGCTGCTTGGGCCTATGACAGGGCAGAATATAATTAGGCAGGGAAGCTAACCTGAATGCTGGGAGAAAGGAGGCGAGTCAGGGAGAGGCCATGTAGTTGTCAAAAAAGAAAGATTCCAGAATCTTACAGGTAGGCCACAGATTAATGGAAATGGATTAATTTAAGATGCAAGAGTTAGCTAGGAATACACCTAAGATATTGGCCAAACAGTGTTGAAAATAATATAGTTTTCATGTGATTACTTGGGTCTGGGCAGTTGGGAAAAGAATAAGCAGTCTCCATTTATATAATGGCACTCGACACTCAGCAGCATATATCTACATAAAGACTAAGAAAGTAAAAAAGGCAGAGAGTTTCTTGACCCACAAAAACAGGAATCAATTGGAGCTTCTTGGTAGCCACATATTTTCAGATAGATTCTGTTTGCTGGCAGCCATCAGAGGTCTGTTTCTTTAATTAGCTGTTCAGCTTCTTGGTTCATGCTGGTGGCATGAATGACTCTAGATCTTTTGGGAGGTCTTGCTACAAAGCAATTAAATAGGGTTTGTGAGCAGAGTGCTACAAGTTGCTTAATGACAACATGGACCTGCTGCATCCCTGGAACTGGAGTGGCGAGCATGGCTCATAGAGGCAGAGCCTGTTAGCCACAACATTAGTCCTAGCCATGCCCGATTAGCAAAATTAATTCATTAAAATCCTCTCCTGGTCAGATGCAGAAATTATCAAAGGATTGTCTTAGAGTCTTCCCCTAAGTCTGTCCTACAATATACAGACAGATGGAAAGAAAAGTGATGAAAAATAGAAGCTGGGGCCTTTGGAGAAAGTAGGTGAGTCACTGGGAGTATGTCCCTGGGATACATGTTGTTTTGGCTCTCCTCCTTTCTCTGCTTCCTATCCACCAAGTGAGTTTGCTCTACTTCCATAATGTCCTGCTTATGTGTGGAGGGACCAAGTGATCATTGTCGGAATCCTCTGAAACTATTAAGAATAAAATAAATCCTACTTTTAAGTTGTCTGTGAGTGTTGTATCACAATCACAAAAAAATTGTAACTAATACATACTGATAATTTTTTTCTCTATTTATCTTGACCTTCAAAATATAGCCTGTCTTCAAGTCAAATCTGTACTGACAGAGGCGCACCTGAGGTGGCTTCTGTGATGTCAGCATGTATTTTAAATTCACCAATCAAAGGATATTGCAAAAAGAAAATACAATATATCCTCTTCCAGAATCTAAGGTATCCGGCTTCATGATGACTTTCTAATACTTGGAGAGCACTGGTGACTTCTGCTGTCCCCACTGTGCCCAGGGTCCCTTACTATCTCAGGTCTTTCGGCTGTTTCCCTTCTTTCTAACCTCTCTTATCATCTCGGAGAAATTTCTTCCTATCTTTTCTGTGTCTACTTTGTGTTTTTCCTAACACAGGCACTCAGAATTCTTTTTTGTTGTTGTTGTTGTTGTTGTTGTTGTTGTTGAGACAGGGCTTCTCCTGTTCTTGAACTAGCTCTTGTAGACCAGGCTGGCCTTGAACTCATAAAAATCCACCTGCTTCTGCCTCCCAAGTGCTGGCATTAAAGGCATGCGCCACCACTGCCTGACTTCTTAGAATTCTTTAATAGAAAATTTTACTAAGAAAGATGACCACTGGCAGTCAGTTGTGTGAAGTATCAGAGAGACCACTTGTGTCCACTGGAAGTCAGTCATGAGAAATAATACAGAGACCACTTGCACGATTCTTCTAGGGGAAAATTTTGAAAAATTGGGGTATAGTGTAATGACCAGGATGCTGGCATCTGTTATGGACTGTTGGCCACGTTTATAACACTATATTTTATTTTGACTTTTGTGTGTGTGTGAGAGAGTGTGCGTGTGTGTGTGTGTGTTGGTGTGTGTATAGATTATCTGCAAATTAATCAGTCATGCTTGGTCATGTACCTGCTAACAATGTTAAAATAACCAATTTGCCCACATCAGCAGGATCCCAGGCGACCTCACATTGATAGTTTTAGTAGCTGCCTGTGTCTCCTTCCTTGTGGTTCCACTATTGATCACATCTGACCACATTAATCTATTCTAGCTTCCTAAATTCCTGACATTTCCAAGCATGCTATAAGCAAAAGTTTTGGAGATTTGCGTTTTCCACTTTTTCACAATCCTTAGACGTTATTGTGTAAATTAGTACAGTCATTAGCTTAATGCCTATTGACTGCAAAAATGTATGATTTAATGATTTCACATAAAAACTGTCCTGCTGTTTTCTAAAAATACCTCATTTGATGCCTTTGGATATCATTGTTAAAAATCAGCTTATACTTCCTGATTAGACATGCAATACAAATGCTTTAAATACATGTTTTTTTTTATCACCCTGACACGCCAATACTTAAATACACCAAGCTAAAAACTGTAGCATGAATTTCAATTGGCCTTAGTAATAAAACCTCAGAGTCAGCTTTCAGGGGGTGAAAGCTAGAGGATCAGAGAAGCAGAGAGGCCAGCCACTAGAGTTCTTACCTCTACTAATGTCCAGAACGAATGGGTGACCCTGACTTCAGCCTGCCTCCTCAGACCGTATCGAGCTCCTTTCTCCTCCTGCCTTATATGCCTCCTTTTTCCTCCTGCCTTATATGCCTCTCTCAGCCCAGCCATATCACTCCTGGCTCCACCTCTCTAATGCTTGGCTCACAAGTGCTGGGATCACCTTTGTGTGAGCTGTTTCTCTATTAGACTGGATCAGTTTCGTTTAGCTCAGAATGACCTTGAACTAACAGAGACCCACCTGTCTCCCAGGTCCTGGGATTAAAGGTGTGTGCCACCACTGCCCCAGCCTCTAGTGACTTATCTCTGCACTCCGATCTTAGGCAAGCTTATTTGTTAACACACAAACAAATATCACTACAAAAAACAATTGCTTTTGTGGGACGAATTACTTTGTAGCTTTTACAAAACATGTTGCGACTGAACTCCCTATGACTGATGTGTATTAGAGACAGCACAGGAGAAGTCAGGGGACACTCACCTGTTCCATTATCTGTCTTATACAAATGAATTCTCATCCTGACTGAAAAAGAGAATCATCTGACAAGTGATGGAGGAAAACTGACTCTGGGACCTCAAAAAAAAAAAAAAAAAAACTCAAAACATTCAAAGGTGAATGCATTAGATCCAGAAGTGATATCCAGCCAACATGTTTTTTTTTTTCTCATTAGCATCTGACATGTATTTTGATTAGATAATGCCCAGGCTGTATCAGTTTTTAAATATTTTTAATAGCACCCCTAAATATGTCACATTTTACACAGAATAGCAAGTTAAAGAGCTTAATTGACCCCGATTCTAAAATTTACATTTGAAATTGAAGTCAAATTGTAGTGCTTCTGGTAGAGAATAAAATAAGATGGTTTCAGGATCCTCACTCTGACTTCATAAGCCACACAAGTAAAAGTCTCTTTCAATAACACTAGCAGCTGTTGAATTTATAGACACAGTCCCAGAATTTCTTCCTGTTTTCCTTATTTTATATTAATTCATAGATGAATGTTTTCAGAAAACATTTTTGAATATTATTGAACTTGTTCTCTTCATACATTCTTTAGTCTGGTCTAATGATACTTCTTCAGATGTCTTTAGATGCATTGATTGCTGCCTTTCAGTATCGTTGAAATTCTCTACATTTGGGAGTGTTGATCCTTGCAGCTATACTCTCAAAGTCTTGGGTTTCCTTGAAGTGAAAAAAAAACATGTGATACAGAGACAATCAATCAATGGTATGAGAGTCTACCAATGCAAGATACAAGCAAGATATTGAACAAGACGATGATATTGCTAATTTTGTGTAAACCAAGTTTCCCTTGACTCTCATCTGGACTGTAATCAAGAATAAGGAAAGTGTGATGGGAATCTTGTAAATAAGGATGATGGGACCAGAATCTGAACATGCTTTGGAGTACCATGGGGATTTGATTTTCCTATCCTTATCTCTATTTGGGTCAGATAAATCACATACATGTTTGGAATCTGTCAGATGGAGTCAAGTGCAACGGTGACTAACGCAACAATTGAAACCATGTACTGCAAGTGGTGCCTGCCTAAAACTGATGGAAGCTGTTTGTGGTTTCCTCCATTTCTTTGAGATAATGTTTCATTTCCTCTTTAAGGGCCTCACACATCCTCCTAAAGTTATTTTTAGGTCATTTTCTTTGGTTTCACCTGTGTTGAGGTGTTTAAGTCTTACTGTTTTAGGGTCCCTAGTTTTTGTTGGTGTCATGTTGCTCTTTGTGGTGTTGAATGTGTTTTACCTTCTCTACCCATCTTTTCCTCTAATTGGTGTAGTTGGGGACATTTCTCTGGTGGATACAAGGCTCAGATGGTTACTCTTCATGGTGGAGTCAGGGCCACGGTTCCAGTCACTACAGAGGTCATTCGGCGTTCCCAGAGGTTGCCCCTCACTCTCAGAGGCCATTCTGCAATCACAGATGTTGTTTAAGCCTGCTCCCACAGAGGTCGCTGACTCTGGCCGGCTCCTGCCGAGATCACTGGTTCAGGCCTGATCCCATGGAGGTGGCTGCCTCAGGCCTGCTCCAGCAGAGGTTGCTCTCTTGGGCCTGGTCCAATGGATGTCCCCTTTCTCAATTCTTTTTTTTTTTTGTGGTTTTTCGAGACAGGGTTTCTCTGTGGTTTTGGAGCCTGTCCTGGAACTAGCTCTTGTAGACCAGGCTAGTCTCGAACTCACAGAGATCCGCCTGCCTCTGCCTCCCGAGTGCTGGGATTAAAGGCGTGCGCCACCACCGCCCGGCCCCTTTCTCAATTCTTAAACATAGCTATCTCTTCATCATTCCTCTTTGACTACCAGCACATAACAGAGGCCTAATAAAACCCTCCTATTCTCTCAATGAAATACATCTATACCTTCCTATGGATCACCGTTTACCCCTTTGTAGCCAAGAGTGAGCTTTGGCACACTAGTTATACTGAATGGTTTAGTGTTGACATGTATCACATTCATCCATACCCACCTTTCATTCCTGATCCTCGGGAAGTTTGGATTTCTCTTCTTGACAAAGCTGATTCTTATTCTTACTTTTGGTCCATAAATAAACATTCTCTATTCAGAACTCAGGGCATTTTGTGTTTATCTTTAACTTAGATTCTTTCTTTCCACGTGTGGCAGCAGGAATAGAGCTGACTCTGTCCACCATGCCTATAACATACTAGGCACTCACTATGTATTTGCTAATCACAGTTGACTTTGAGTTACCCACTATGAAGGGAAACAGGCAGCAAATAGCCCTTTATAATGTAATGAATGCCGTTCCACACCACAAAACCAAGCAATGATTCTCTCTTCATGATGTTTTCAACAAAGTTATGAATCTTTTAAAGAGTGGCCAACATCACATTGAGGGTGGAGAGCATAGATTTATTGACCCAGTTTTTTTTGTATTTATAGGTCTGTTTTAATCAAACTCTACATATAACTGAATGCAAACACACTACACATTAATTCCTTTTGGTTAAGGAGAAGGAAGGAAAATCATGAATAATACAGTCTCTGTGTTTTCAGGTTATTCTAGATGTGTTATTTTGAGCTCCCCAAGAAGCAGGTGTTGGGGTCATTGGTTGGGGAATGAGGCATCAGAGGAGAGATCCAACAAACTGCTCCCCCAGTTCAACCCATGAAATCTGATTGCAAACTGACTGCCAGTTGGGCAACTGGAATACCTAATCTTCATCTCCCATCATCCCCAGATGATGTTCTGGCCTCAGCAACCTATGTTAGCCACTCTTAGGTATGTGTAGCCAGGGTGTCCCCAGTGACAGGCTCTGGGTATGGCTCTAAAGGTGAGTGCAAGGAACATGAGAAGCATGACAGCATCTGCTACCTCAGGTAAGCTAGAGTGCAAAAGAAAGTCAGCGTGTCCAGCGACACTGCAAATGTCCACATGATCAAGAGGCAGTTTCCATGGGTTGTGCTTTGGACTCTGAAACAATATTCAAGTCAGGATTTTAAGTATTAAAGTAAGGATAATTCATTAGAGGGTGGATGTCTCTTATATAAAACACTTGGGACTTTTATTTCTCTAGATTCTGGACTATTTGCATTTATATAATGAGATGCCTTGGGACTAGGACCCAGGTGTAAACAAAGAATTCATTCAAGTCTTGTGTGTACTTTATTTACATAGTTTTAATATAATTTTATATAATATTTTAAATAAGTTTGTACATAAAGCAATGTTTAGTATCATGGAATTTTCCACATGAAGAATTATTAGTGCCAAAAATATTCCAGATTTTTGGGCATCTCAAATGATTTTGTATTTGAGAATTAGGAAGGTGCCATATGTAAATGTTGGCTAGGGGAAAGGTAAGGTGATTTATACCCTTGGCAAATGAGGTGAGAAAATAGCAAATGAATGGGAAAGGACAATGTAGAACTATAGTCTCTTCCTTTCAATGTTCATCAGAAACAAGTTGGAGACTATAATTTCTCGGTTTCAACTACTACTTATATACTTATAGGAGGTACCAGCTTTTTCTAGTATGGAAACTTTTTATTTTAAATGCTATTTTTAGAGGTATTTAAATCCACAAATTTTTTTCTTTTGGTGTTTGTCTGGCTAGCTGGTTGGTTGGTTGGTTGACTTTTCATAACATGATATCATTCTGTAGTTACAGCTACCTAAAACTTTCTATTATATCATGTATGCCAGCTTTGAACCCATGAATGACCTCCTGCCTCAGCCTGCTGAGTGCTGTGGTTATAGGTAGAAACCACCCCATCCAATTTTGAATCTACATTTTTAAAAAAGTTCCCAAATTTGTTCTCAAAGAGAAGCTCTTAGCTATCTTATAGCATCTGGAAGATCTCTAAATTGATCTAACAACCTATGTTCCAAGAAGCATCCCCATCAAAGAAAGAGGAGCCTGCCTGAATCATAGAGCAAAGTGGAGGCTGTGATGGACTTCCTCTAGCCATCTTTCTCCAGAAACACCTTTGGGAATTGTGGTTGTTGTTTTCTAAACTTCATTTCTAGCATTCCTAACTATGCTATTACCAAAAAGGCTTGTTTTCTATCACAAGAAGGAACTCAGACCGAAATTGGATAACACTTGTCTGGAATGTTCTGCAGCTCATACATCTAAGAGGAGAAATCAAATGACTCCTAATATTCATTTCCAGTTTTGAAAGGTATCTTTTCTACTACAAGTTGCCAGCTTTCCCAAAAAGAAAATTAAAAAAAAATTCATATACGTCTGTTTAAATGCTCAAATTTCTTTCATGGTATTTTCTTACTAAATATTCCACAAAGCTAAGATATCTGAGGGGAAAGAGCACCTCATTACCCAAGCTCATTATCTTTGTCATGGTCCCTGCATTGCCTAGGAAATACTTATGTGCTTTTGCTTGGTGCTGGCAGATGGGCTGATAGGCAAGTGCCCAGCTGCTTGTCATAGTACTGATGAGGAAAGCCTGGCCCCTACATTCATACAGCCAACTCCCGACAGCAGGGCGGCAGAGCCCTGACTGCAGCATCTGCCTTTGCTAACTGCCGCATGCGACAGACCAGAGGATGAGACAGAAGTTTTTGCAAAAAAAAATAAAATAAAAAAATAAAAAATGCAAATTGTTAACAAAGTGCCCGGATGAACCATACCAAGCCCCTTAAATCAGAAAGTAGGGGGGAAAGGGGGAAATTGGGCAATGGTCACGATGGTCTTACCTAATTGAATCCCTTTTGTTCTCATTGTAAGCATGTATAGACTTGGCTCTTCACACTATTAGCGCCAAATCTCTTCTGGGTCTCACGAGAGAATTAAATCATCCGGAATGTAAGCACGTTGTTTAAAGCTTGTAAGAAATTTGTGCCCAAGTGGTACCAAAGGTCTTATCCAAGGTCTGGGTCCTTGTTTCTGTTTATGGGTCCCAAAATATGTGAGCTTTGGTATTCTATGTGAATGTGGCTTAGGTAAGTTTTGAAAACGGTGATTTGGTTTCAAGTTCACAGTTGTCTTCTCACTCACCATTCACTCAGCCTCATACCTCGTGCCACTCAAGCGGACAGGGACTTGTTCCTTTTCATTAATTAACACACCCCAAAGTTCAAAAATTTTAGCAGAATGCTTACATGTGAGCATTCTTGAATCCAAATGTTTCAGAGAATTGTGTCATAGCTTCATCTGTAATTCAAATCTTTTATGAAAAACACTGCCTAGCTTCAGGGACTGCTAGGAAAACTGTCTTCGTGGAAAAATATGATTGAAGTTTGTTTTGAAACATTGAAGAAAGAAATTTTAATTGAGCTCATGGACATTTAAATGCACTCCCGAGAAATAAAATTAAAGCTGTAGCCATCCAACGGAAGACAAAATTAGAAAATGAAAACCATGCAGAAAAATTTAACCCCTTAAGAGATGTTGCCTTCCAAGGGGAGACGGAAGCCTTCTCAATGATAGCAAGGTCTTGCTTTGAGAATCCCTTCTTCTGGGGCTTCTTCTGCCTTTGTACAAACTCAAGTATAGTGTGTGGACTTGATAGACAAAGCTCCTGTTACTGTGGGGCGGGTTCTGAATGAAGAGTTTAACAGCTACACAACACAGTGACTGTGCCAGGTCCCCGCTAGGTACCTCTCCTTTGTGATGCCAGGGTTTCCACTTTGTCTTCCCCTCTGTGCCTCCATCCTGCGCCAGACACATACTTCCTGTCACAACCAGCATCTTTCCTTGTTACTTTTCCTATATGGACACTAATTTCCATATGTGTCAGTTAGAATCCATTCCTAAATTTATTCTTTTATTGGAACAAAGGGAAAAGTGCTTTTTGTTTCTGTTTTAGGTTGTTTTTTTTTTCAGTGAGGAGAAATCTGCAATGATGCCAGTGTGAATCTTGGGGAAGATGTATTTTCATACACAGAGTACTCTACTGAAGAAATAAACACAATATACAGAGCACGGAAGAACTACAGAGACAGACAGTCCCTGTGGTGTTCAGTCCCATATGGTTCTCAGAAGGTTTTAATACTATTTAGTTGGCCTCCTAAAGAAAAAAGTCTTCTTTAGGGCAGAAGTTTAAGTTACTTTGTTATGGTTGCAGTTAAAAAGTACCGAGTTTTGTGGAGTATGACTGAAGCATGTCATGGATTGGTCAGAGGAAAAAAATATAAATAAACATCCAAAATTATGTGCTATCGTCACCTTTTATATTCTGTACAATTTGTGACGTCCTAGTAGCACAAGCTGCTATATCCAGCACTGCAATGATGGTATAATCCTTCTGTTGTAATATGAGTGGCCTGAACTCAAGCGGAGAAAACTGAGCTATGCAAGTACCTTGTGAACATACATGCCATCTCTTGGTAAAATCATGTACTTGTTCCTATGAATTCAGTGCAGAGAATACAGTCTTTTTTGACCATGCAATGTACCATTCCAAAGATTAGAAAATGGACCACATTCTTTATCTTCGTAACTATTTCTGATAAAGCTTTCTACAATTATCGATTTCACTATTCAACACCGTGCTTTTTTTAAAGCTTGAATTTTTTTCCCATGTGGAAAAGTTATCTTCACCACTTTACAAACACAGAATTATTCTGAACCTGGAATCAAATACAAATTACCTCATAATTGCCTGTGGTGTGGGAGGCCCTTCCGTCTATCTGTTGCTTTTATTGGTTGATGAATAAAGAACTGGCTTGGCCTATAGCAAGAGAGGAGGAAGGCAGAGTCAGGCAGACACCATGGAGCCGCCAGAGTCAGACATGCCGAAACTTTGCCAGTAAGCCACTGCCACGTGGTATACACAAATTAATAGAAATGGGTTAAATTCATATCTAAGAATTAGCCAATAAGAAACTTGAGCTAATGGGCCAAGCAGTGATTTAATTAATATGGTTTCTGTGTAATTATTTTAGGTCTAAGCTAGCCGGGCGGCTGGGAACAAACAAGTGACCCTTCCCCCAAAATGCCTGGTATGATATTCTTCAGGTAAAAACATCAGTGTCCTATTTGGATGTTCATGGTAAGTTTGGGTCTTGAAAAATTGAAACTAAAAGAGACAAGATGCTATACTTATAAGACCCAGATACTGAAGATCTTGGTTGAATGGAAGCCAAGCTTGCAGAGAACACCTGAAGTCCAAATTCCTTTAAGTGACCTTCAAAACCAAGGACAGATCATGAAACCAGTAATGGATGACAAAGAAGAAAAGTCACCAAAGCAGTCATCCCATGTTCACAGTTGGTGATGGAGCCATAGCCAGAACCATTGTGGCAAACGAAGAGGCTTTTATTTCCCAGAGAGTTAAAGGTACACGAGTTAGATGGGTTTAAAAGCTCAAGGGCGGAGCAGATGGCAGTAGATGAAAAACATTATTGTTCTTGTATTAAAGCAAACCTGAATCATTAAATTTTCTTGAAACTAATTCCAATTCTGCTGAAAGGCCAGAAAGACACATTTGGTTTCAACACATCAAAGAGTCTGGAAGATATAAACACAAACCATTAAAAAAAAAATCTTCCAGGCAACATAAATTAAATCTCTAAAGAAAAAAAATTCTTAGAGAACAAGATAAATGGTTATTACTGGAAAACATGGAAGCTGACGTATAGGTGCAGATTTCAAAGTGATATGGTTTTCTGATATGCACAACATCTTTCTGTTATGTGACATCTGCATCCCTGGTTACAAAGTTACATCATTTACTCAGTTTCTTCCTGAGTCCATGCAATATGGTCAACTATCAACTTATTATCTTCTGACCTCTATTTTTTCATGTCTTACCAGACATTTATTCTCTCTCAAGTTATGGATTGTCTAATCATCTATTGGCATTAATGCTAACACCCTAACGTTTAAGGAGTACAAGTATAATGCTTCTGCAAATAATAGCTACAAGGGGAAAATCGGTCATGGGAGGGAAGAGCTATAGGACTATGAGTGGTGAACAGTTCCTGTTTGCCCTCATGAGTATTAGATAAACGGTGCCACACTCTCTGTTCATGAATATGAGGTGGACAGTGAATAAAATATGGAGGCAGGGACCTGGGAATAGAAGCAATTAACAGTCAATATACACTAACGGTAAACACTGTATCACACTATACAAGACAGCGCAGAGTATCCATGATGCAGATAATAGCATACATGATAATAAAACAATGTCATGAAAGAGAAGGAAACCAGGGGAAACCATTTTTGATACAGATTACCCAGAATGTAAATTGCATAAATGTTAAGAACTAAAGGTCTATTGAATATCTAATTGGGGATTTGAGTCTCAACTTGACAGTTAGTTAGCATCTTCGTCTATAGTCAACTTGTTGTTGTTTTGTTTTGTTTTTACCAAAACTTTCACACAAGAGAGGAAAGGGAACCTATTCAGAAGGTAGGTGTGGTGGCTCCTTGTGACGCTGGAACAGGCTAATGTTCGGTAGTGGTCTGCTGTCTCAGATTTCAGACTGTGATGTGCCACATAGAGGTATCTGTGCTGTGCAGGGGCAGCCTCTCTACCTCCTGTGGCACCATGAACAGCACATTGAAACAAAATGCCTGCTTCTCGCCTTATGTCTTTCACATTTCCCCAAAGTTGAGAGCATACGCATTGCTTTTTAATTTAGTTTCCTTTGTTTTTTAACTAATTTTTATTGACTTTCTCTAGCAAAATCAAACATACAACCATTTAAGCACCACCGGCTAGCTTTTTGCCATCTATCTCCAATGTGTAAATATTATTTCTACCAATTTTCAGAGTTCTGTTCCAAACTAAGTGTTATGGATAATTTACATGCTGATTTACTGAGATGGAGGACCGGGTAGGGAGTAGGAAGGAAATTCCATTGGTAAAGTGCTTACAGAACACACATGAAACCCTTGGCTCAGTCCCACAGCTGTGGTGCACATGCCTATAATCCAAGAATAGAGGGGTGGGAGCAAGAGGGTTAAAAAGTTAAGGATTTAAGGTCATGGTTTGCTACACGGTTAGTCTGAAGCTATCTGGAGATACATGATTTCCTCTCAGAAAGAAAGAAGGAAGAGGAAAGGAAGGAAGGAAGGGAGGAAGGAAGCGAGGGAGGGAGCGAGGGAGCGAGAGAGGGAAAGACTAGTGAAGTACATGTTTGGATGAATCTGTAAAGGCATTTCCAGGGAGACTTAACTGAGTGGCATAATCCCACAAGTAAGGTTATAAATTGAACTAAAGGTGGAAAAGGAACAAGCTAGCTAAGCTCCAATGTTCTTCTCCCTATACACTATATGCAGATACAATGTAACTTGCCACCTCACACCCCTCTGGCCAAATCTTTCCCATTGTGATTTATTATATACTCTCAAATTTTGAGCCAATATAATCCATTTCCTTCTTTCTTAAATTGCTTTTATTTGGTAGTCTGTCTTTTTTAAAGGTTTTTATTTTTTTAGATTTACTTATTTTATTAATTTTGTATGAATGTTTTCTTTGCATGTGTGTCTGTGTACCATGTGAATACTGGTGTCTGAGGAAGTCAGAAGGGGACATTGGCTCTCCTGAGAGTGAAGTTACAGATGGTTGTGAGCTGTCATGTGGAATCAAATCCAGGTCCTCTGCAAGCACCAAACCCAGATCCTCCAAAAGAGCAGCAAGTGCATTTAACCACCGAGCCAGTTCTCCAGCCCCCAAAGGAGTCTGTTTTACTGAGGAGACTAGTAACCAATATATCAAGTCAAACCACAATGTTGACCCATTCGTCTTTGAGGGGAAGGGTAATATTAAAATGGTGTGAAACCATCTGGCTTATATACAAAATAAATAGGATCAGTATATAAAAAACACTCCTAGATTTCATTTTTTGCTGGATAAACAGGCAATAGTAAGAGTTCTGAATGGGGGGAATGGGGGAATGTTGACTTCATTTATTTCCTGCCCTCCTTTTTCTCCTCCTCCTCCTCCTCCTCTTCCTCCTCCTCCTCCTCCTCCTCCTCCTCCTCCTCCTCTTCCTCTTCCTCTCTCTCTCTCTCTCTCTCTCTCTCTCTCTCTCTCTCTCTCTCTCTCTCTCTCTCTCTTTCTGTTTTCTTTTTGTTATTTTTGTCCTTCTTGACAACTTTTACAGAGCACAGCATCTGGTAATGATGGCACATCCCAGTACATCACCTGGTGACAGTGTCCAGCTTACTTCAATGACCTTCCCAATCCAAATGACCCAGTTACTCAGATGACCTGGAAATCTTCCAGAAACCTACCATATGGATGAGAGCAGAGATGACGTAGACCAAGGCACAAGAGGTGAGACATGAACTCTCATTCCCTGATGCTGAGCTTAGCCAGCTCCATAGACTTTACAAATTCACCCTTTCTCTGAGCATATGGGACAAACTCATCCCTAAGATCAATAGCCAGGAATCTATTAGCAGGTGAAGGATTGAGTTTTGTGGCAAATATAGACTTTTTTTTTCTACAAGCCAACCAAAACTGCCAGGAACACAGCCATTCTATAGTTAAAATATTATTTAAATTTATTCAGCAGTCATATAAAATGTGTAATAATACAAAATAGGAATAACAACATTGTGCTCAATTTAATAGCATCTGTGTACTGAGTAATGGAACCAAAGAAAGCCACAAATTCTATGAGAACCAAAGCTCTAGCAACAAATTGGAATGTGTCACCATGCTTTGGATAATTGAATCTTTCCAAAATAAATCCCTTGTAGGATGAAGTTTTATATAGAATCCATCTGGTGTTTGAGTCCACAATGGCCCTTTCTTTTATATTAATCCACATGTATGTTTAAATTGCTCTGCAATACAAATAGAATCTATCAAGAGAGCATATTATGCATTCCTGCCAAACATCTCAGAGGGGTAAACATGCAGGAAGCCTTTCCTATCAGAGAGAATAGCAAACTCAAGCTGAATTAGACTCTACACTAATGTAGTTATGGGCAAAATTTGTTAAGACAAAGATTGCCTAATTGCTGCTTAATATTGATTGCTAACCTGACAGGCTCTCAAGTCACCAGATGTCAAACTTCTCATCATGGCGCTGAGGTAGCTTCTAGGTTGGGTTAGCTGAAGTAATTACAAAGTAATACCCACATAAATGTGGATGGTAGTCTTCCATGGGCTGGGTACTAAGCTAAATATAAAAGCGAAGCATTCCACTCCCTCTAGCTCTTCACTGTGAACAAATGTGCCCAGCTGCCTCACGCTCCTGCCACAGTGACCTCCCAGAAATGATGGCATGTACCCTCAAACTGAGAGCAAAAATAGCTCTTCCTTCATTAAGTTGCTTTTGTAAGATACTTTCTCACAGCATTAAGAAAAGTAACAAAGACATCTATAAAAAGCACAAATTTAAAATGTTTTCATCATTGGAAAATAATGTACGTTCTTACTAAATTGAAGCATAGGTAAGAGTTGTCTGCCCTTATGCCTAGATCACAGGTACCTTATTCAGAAGAGACCTGACACTTTAAGTGACCTCATAAGACAAGGCAAGCAAAAATATAAATGCATTTGAGAACACTTGAGTGCACACTCACAGAGGATCAGTCAGTACCCAAGACCTGTTGTAATGAACAATGCTATTCAGGCCCCCTGAGGCATGACTGCTCAACCTGCTGCTGGTTTCCCAACACAAAGTGCAGCTGCATTGTGAGGCTGTGAAGATGGTTGACTGCAGCACTGCCCAGTGGTGCACAACTGTGCAGGGAAGAGAAAATGAAAGATTAGCTCCTTCTCAGACAACATGAAAGAAGGTACTGTAAGAGGTACAGAGCAGCAACCTCGCTCCCAGTATTTCCTAAAGAAAAAACTTCAAAGCGCAATTATTTTCTCATCAATGTATTTATTGCCAAACATAGTGATACACACCTGTGATCCCCATACTCAGGAGGAAGGCAGGAGGAACAAGAATAAAAGTCCAACCCGAGCTACACGGTGAGAACCCTTCGCAAACATAAAGGGATGGAGATATAGCTCAGCAGTAGACTAGGCCCTAGCATCCCCCTCTGTAGATCCACTCCTTTCTGATTCTCACTAGAAAAGAACAGGCTTCTAAGAGATAACAACCAAACATAGCAAAATAAAATATAATAAGATGAAGCAAAAGCTATCACATCAAAGTTGGGCATGGCAGCCCAACAGGAGGAAAAGAGTCCCAAGAGCAGGCACAAGAAACAGAGACCTGACCTGGAGAGATAGCTCAGAGATTAAGAACACCTGCTGCCTTTCCAGAGGCTCACAACCATCTATAATGATATCTGTTGCCATCTTCTGACTAGTAGGCATACATGCAGACAGAACACTGCATACACAATAAATAAATAAATAAATATTTTTTAAAAAGAAAGATAATGTAAAAAAAAAGAGTCAGAGACCCACTCTTTCTCACCATCAGGAGTCCCCTAAAAATACTAAGCTAATAGCTATAATATATACTCAGAGGGCTGGTACAGACCCAGGTAGGCCCCATGCTTGCTGGTTCCTTCTTTATGAGCTCATATGTACCCTGCTTAGTTGAGTCAGGGGAACTTGTTCTCCTGGTATCCTCCAGCCCCTCTGAGTTTTACAATCTTTCCAACTCCTCTTCTGTGGGATTCTCTGAGCTCTGAGAGGTTGTATTTGATGAAGAACTCCAATTTGGACTTGCCACACAATTTGATCAGACTTTAAACTGTACATTTCATGCTATCCAAATCATTATAATGTTGTAAAACATTATATATAAGCATTATGTATATAATATATATTTTCAGTACACTAAAAGTATACCTAATATTGGTATCCGTTTGAATGACTTAAGGTTAATCAGCATTACTGAGTTAAAGCCACTGAAAACAGGATAGCGGCAATTATTTGGGCAGAAAGTCTCAGGCTACAACTAGTGTTACTTCCATAGCTCAGCTCTGTCCTTGAATAAAATTATTTTCAATCTTTTGTTCTGTTGTGTGTGGTCTTTGTCCTTCACATTGTCACCTGATGATTCAACATGGCCTTTCACAGTTCTGAATCTTACACACTCACACTGTTGTGGTCAAAGAAGGAAGCAAAATGGTTGCCACCAAAAAGGTTTCCTCCTAAAATCTATGCTGTTTAAGAAGAAACAACATCTTGCTAGAACCCTCAGAAGATACCTATATGTGATAGGCCAGCTCTTAGGTCACAGACTTAAACATAGGAATAATATTCCATAGCTCACAGCTGTTTTAGAGTAATCAGAACGTATCACCCAAGAGTGAGCATTTTGTTATTTATAATGTGGTTTGTGGAATGGGAGAAGGGACTCTGGAGAGGAGAACAGCAGGCTGCGGGTGCTATCAAGGGAGAAATGAGAGAAATAGAAAGGGGGAGCTTTGACCCTGAAGGGGGAATGGAAAATACACAGGGGGTGGAGGAAATATAAATAGCACAAAGGGTGTCTGAAAAAACACAGGAAATTGTATTTTTATATTTACCTAAAATTATGTATAACATATTGAAGGGTATGAGTATACACGGTTTAGCTGAAATTGTGCCTCTCGTTATATTAATACTCCCTCCAAGAACCATAGTCTACACAACACAAACCCTAGTAACCAGGCACGAGGAACCTCCTTTCAAGCAGTTGGTCAGGAGAGTCCACGAGACCCCTTAAACAATAAACTATTGTAGTTGCCCTTGGTTGCCTCCCAGAATTTGAAAGTGAATCTGTTTTGCTGACGACACCACACTTTTGAGATACAGGAATGAAGACAGACCTTACTTGAAAGCCTCCTTCCCGGGGACTAGCTCTTGTTGCACTGTGTAGTGCTATGCAATCCGCCAAGGCACGAAAGCAACCTGAACTCCTGCCCAGCAGTGATACCTACAAAATGCAAAGATAACCAACATGGCAAGATATGTCCAAAGCTACAAAGGTAGCCCTTGTATTTTGGTGCTAAGCAGCAGCTGTCTTATTGGACTGAAGACTTCCTCAATAGGAGGGAGTACACACCTGCGACTGTATGTATTCTGCTAGGGTTTTAATTTGACTTTTCATTAAATTTGCCTGTTACTGATGAAGATTTTTTTAAGTTATAAATACAATTGAAAAACAGCCGTCTTCAGTCTAGATTTTAGAACTACATTTTATTATAGTAGATTCTTTCTGCTCTATATAAGCATGCACATGTTCCTGCCGTGTGTGTGTGTGCATGCATGAGTGCACACACACATGCAGGCTTGTGGGTATGGAGGTCAGAGGTCAGATTTAACAGTTTTCTTCAATTTCTCTCCATGCTATTCTTTGAAATATGGTCTTTCACTCAATCTAGAACTCAACAATTCAGCTATACAGGATGGTCAGTGAGTTCGAGGCTCACCACCTTCACCTCCCAACACAGGTATTTATTACAGATTCATGCCATTATGCTTGATTTTGTTATGCATTCTCATGGATTGAATTCAGATTTTCATGTTTGCTCAGAGAGCACTTAACCAACTGAGCCATCTCCCCACCTCCCAAAATAAACCTTCCAAAAATATATGACAAAATGAAAATGCTTTATATTCAGAGGAGACAGTGTCCAGCCCACTGTTTATACTAAACAGCAAAGTAGATGGGCAGGTAGGTAGGTGGTAGGTAGATAGGTAGGTAGATGATAGATGGATAATTTGAAATGCAGAAGTTGAAGGTTGCCTAGTTGTTCCCAATAGTCATCTTTGGGAATGGAATAAAAAAGTAGTTTACTTTACTCCATGTACTTACTTTTATATATTTTGAGCTTTACAAATAATAATATATTTGAGTATATTTGTGTCCAGTTGTTGAACTCCAGATTCTGTGAACTCCAGGAGTGACAGCACCTACATCCCTGGTGCTGGGCAAATGAAAAAGGCATCATATCCCAGCATATCCCAGGGATTTGCTGGCCAGACAGTATAGCCAAAATGGTGATCCTCGGGTTCAAGTAAGAGACCCTATCTTAAAACATAAAGGGGAGAGAGCCAGAGGAAGACACTCAGATTCTACATGTGTGCATACATACACATACATGCACATAAACATAGACACAGAAGGGTAGGGGGAGAAAAAGAGAGCAATCCTAAAAACAGATTCATAATACATAAAATACCTAGCAATAAGTTTAACCAAAGAGGCAAAATCTCTGTGCCAATAAGACTATAAGACATCAATGGAGAAATCAGACAGTTTACAGGCAAATGGGAAGCCATGCCCTGCATATGAAGGAGAATAAGTAGTAAGATTCTGGTAGAACCTGTCTTCCACAGAGTGAATGCAAACCCTATCAAAATCCCAAAGATGTTCTTCACAGAACTAGAAAAATAATAAAAATGTGTATAAAAGCACACAAAAAGTCTAAAAAGCCAGTTCATCTTGAACAAAAGAAAGACACAGCAGGAGGCTATCCATTCTAGAAATACAAAGCAAAACTAAGTGAGATATCACCACAGCCTTGTCCTCGTTCTGTATCAGATGACACACGCTGGTGGGTGGGTGGTAGCTAAGTTCATAGCATCATTATAGAAGACAGTATGGAAGCCAGCTCCTCCCCCAAATGGAAATTAAACTACCATGTATGTCCTGTGCCCAGCAATTCAAATAGTGGGTATACAAACAAGTGATAGGGACAGGGAGGGAGGAAGGGAAGAATCATGGAAGGAGGAAGGAGAGAAAGGAAGGAGAGAATAAAGAAAGAGATGAGAAAGAAATATGTGCAGCTCAGTGCAGCTTACTGCAACAGCTCTTGTCTTAGTTAGGCTTTCTGCTGTTGTCATAAGAACACCACGAACACAAGTAACTTTGAGAGTAACGGGTTTATTTTGTCTCACATGTCCCAGTCATGGTCCATCGAGAAGAGAAATCAGGCCAGACACTCGGGCTAGGAGCCTGAAAGGGAGAGGTGACACAGAAACCACAGAGGAACACTGTTTACTGGCTTGCTCTTCATGGCTTGCTCAGCCTGCTTCCTAATAGCATCCGGGACCATCAGCCCAGGGATAGCACCATCCACAGTGAGTTGAGACCTCCCACATCAATTTTCAATCAAGAAAATGCATCACAAGCTTGCCCACAACCCAGTCTGGAAAGGGCATTTTCTCAACTGTGGCTCCTTCTTCGAAACGGACTCTGGCTTGTGCTAAGTAGACATAAAAGTAGTCAGTACACTATTTATAATAACGGAGAAACAGGAACAAGCTCAAAGCTTATTAAGGAATGGGCATGTATGCAGCGCGTGTATACAATGGTAGATTAGGCGGTTGTGAAAAGAAAGAAATCCTGTCATTTGCATGAGCGTGAGTGGGTTTGGAAAACATTATGGTAAATGAAAGAAGCAAGGCACTTAAGACCAAGAACACATGGTCTCGCTTCCATGTGGTGTTTTGAGAAGAATGATAATTATCAAAGGCTGGGCCGCATAAAGGGAGATTAAGCCATGGAAAGATTGACCAACAAGTACTAAGCTACAGTTTGCAAAGAGAATGAAATTCTGATGTGTTGTTGAACATTAAGGTAACTCAATCTACAGAAAAACTACATCCGTACTACATCTTAAAAACTAGAGGTGGGGATTTTAAATACTTTTTTTTACCATAAAGCAACAACAGTTCGAAGAGACAGATATGTTTAACCATACACGAACATTTTTTAATGTGTGGACTTATCAATGCATTATTTTATACTCATTAGCATATATAATTCTTATGCTTTTAACTATTGGCCAAAAACAGATTTATTTTTAATTTTATAAAACAGTGGGAATAAATGTGTTATATGATTTTTAAATACAAGAAAATCAAAGCTTGTTTCTTGTGAAACAGCTTCAAGGACTTTGAACCTGGGCCAGGCCTGGCAGTGGATACATGACTTTAACCTCAGCACTTGAAGCAGAGGCAGGTAGATCTCTGTGTATTCAACATTTGCCTGATCTACATAGAGAGCTCCAGGCCAGCCAGGCCTGCGAAGTGAGACCCTATCTCAAAATAAAAAATAAATAGATAAAATACAAATATTCTGAAACTGCTATCTATGCTCACACACGTCAATCGTGGATGCCAATCTTTGTTTGGTCTATCTTTCTCCAGCCCAAGCAGGAAATAAGAAGTGTTGCTTCTGCTGAGAAGGATGGAGTTTTGCCTGAATCCTGCCTCTCAAATTTAAAAACAAATTCCAAGCGGCCAAAGAAAACATATTATTTTGAAAATGTAGTTCATTTTCCAAGGACGTTATTATTTTCTGCCTCACACAGTATGAGATTTCATGTGGTAGCCCATGCAATTTTTACAGCTAAACACACGGTCTGAGGACAGAATATAGTTGTGGTCTGTACAAAGCCCGAAGTCTTAACCAGGATAGCACGCTGCTTTTCTTCCATGTCTGGGAGAGACTAAGAAAGGCTCTCCTGATTTAAGTATGCTGGGCCTCGTTCTTCATAGCTCAAAAAGCAAGTCCACATAAATTCATTATCTTTAAAAATACTTAGGATTGGAATTCTGATCAAAGTGTGATGCCCACATTCATTTTTAGCCATCGAAAGGTTCCGTTCTATCTTTATGCACCTTGGTTTCTGGCTGTAATCCTTCCCCCATCCCCTAACCCTCGCCCACTTGGAAGAATTGTTGGGATTTAAGTTTGAGCCAAAAAAAAAAAAAGGCTAAAAAGGCTAGGAAGCACTTACAGATGGAGATAATTAGCATATTAAAATAGGCCAGCCAGTTTTTTTATTTTTATTTTTTTTAATCAGGAAGTAGAGGGGTAAGTGCTCTTTCTGGCAAGGCTATAGAAGCTGTGTGGACAGAGGAAATGCGATTCAAACGAGTATGAGATTGGTATTTTCCTTGAACCAGATTTCAAAAGGCTAAAGCTGGAGTTCCTTTGACTGAAAACCAAGAAGCTGGCGGACTGAGCAGGGGCCTCCCTTGAAATTCTGCTCCAAGAGCACTGTTTTGAATTTTGTTTGAAAGTCTTAGAATGGGAGCTACTTGGTTTCGGAAGACACAGGATAAACACGGAGAAGTTCATTGCTCCCTAATGTGTGGTGGAGGAAGTGGCATTCTGGCACCACCTCCCTCTAAAAGGGGATTATAGAAGCGAGTGAGATGGGAAAGAAGGCCCTGGAACAAAACCTCAGCTCCTTGGGCATTTTTTTGCCAATTCTACAGCAACGGCCTGAGGCTGATTTGGGGTTCAGCCTCCATCAATGGGGTGTGCCTAATTGCCAGAAAATTTACTGTGGTTTCCGGAAATAGTGACGTAGTCAGACCTTCGGCTTATGCGTCTTCAGCAGCTTATTGGAAACAGACGTAAGGGACCATCATGAAGCAAGGCTTTTTAATGGGTAATATGGCACGTGCTGAACAAGGTACATCCCCATAGACCAGACACATTATAACACTGGCCAAGAATGAACATGCTTTGATTTCTGTGGTCATCTACAAGAACAGTAGACTTGCCATGGTCTTCCCATCTGCAAACATTTGTTACTACCTTTTACAGTCTTTTTTTTTTCTTCAGCAAATAATTAGTACAAAGAAATGTGCAGAGATGTAATGGAGCTTCCATGATGAACTCAAAGACGGAAGACGAAGCTGAGTGAGTACCTTTCCCACTAACCTACTTAGAGTGAAATGATCAGGCCAAAAGATTCTTGTCATGGCCTTCAATGATGAGCTCCATTGTCAGGAATCCTTTCCTTCTGTCAAGATGAAATATTGGGTATGCTACAGTGTGGAAGATTTTCAAATAGACTATTCTTACCTCTACTGAATAAATAGGTTTGCTTGGTGGTGACAGTGGAGGTGTTGTTGTTGGTGGTGGTGGTGATATGTGTGTGTGTTTCTTTTTTTCCTTTTCTTGGATTTTTTTTTCTCACATAAAATATTCTGATTATGGTTTTCCTTCCTTTACTCTTCCACAGAGTTAAAGCCAACTTCTGTTTATACACAGTTAACTCAAGTCACATGAATGCACATACACACACACACACACACACACACATATAAAACTGGAGTTGGGAGAGGTGGATGCTCTGGTGGGCTGGACCGAAAGCATGCCATTACACAAAACACATATGTAGCAGAGTTAATAAGAGAAATTTGGAGATAGAAACATAAGTAAACTTTTAGTCTAGGGAATGAATACCTTAGTAAAGATGGTGGGACTTGATCATTTGCCCTGCCCTTGATCAAGATGGTGATGAGGTCACCTGACATTAGTCAAAATGGCGATGGTCATGTGTTGTATAGAGAAACCACATTTTCAGAGCCACAGAGGGAATTTTAAACAGATACAATTAACAAGAGAGACATAGAGGCCGTGTTGAACACACATTTAAAACAGAATTACGTCCATGTGGCCACACCATTCACACGTTCCTTCATACATGAAGTAGACAGGACAATTACTCGGCAACGTGAGCTGCTGTGCCTCCAGATGCAACTGGGAGCGAGGCCTGGAACTGGAAACAGCTGCTTTGCAGATCTGACTAATCTTGCCGGTTTTTGCAGGACCAGCGGTAGTGGTGGCAGAGATAGAATAGAAGGAATAGGAATGAGAAAAGAAATATGAGCAAGAAAAAGAGCATTTTGAGGTGGGTGGGAATGGGGCAGCCCAGCAATAGAAAAAGCAGACAGGCGTGAGATGCAGGCGGGACACCGGCAGTCCTGTTTGCTGATAGTAATTAGAAAGCTCCCTTGTTAGGTTGTCATTTAAGGGCACATAGGTCACTTGTTAGTGCAAAGGTGGGTAACGTTAGGAATCTGTAAGGCAGAGGTTTTAAGGTCTGTAAAAGACACCATGGGGGCGGCTGGATGGATAGTTTATGATGGTTTGTTTTCCATGGTTAAAAATGTGAAAAAAGGGAAAACCCAAAGGCAACTAATCAGGACATCTCCTGAATAGTGCGAGGGTTGAGAGATAGGCCAAGCCAGTTTTTTATTTTTATTTTTTATTGAGAAAAAAAGTTTCTGCCTCCTCCCAGCCTCCCATTTCCCTTTTCCTCGACCCACTCCTCTCCCCTTCCCCCCACTCCTCTCCCCCTCCCTCTCCAGTCCAAAGAGTAGTCAGGGTTCCCTGCCTTGTGGAAAGTCCAAGGTCCTCCCCACTCCACCCAGGTCTAGGAAGGTGAACATCCAAACTGGCTAGGCTCCCACAAAGCCAGAACATGAAGTAGGATCAAAACCCCGTGCCATTATCCTTGGCTTCTCATCAGCCCTCTTTGTCGGCCATGTTCAGAGAGTCCGGTTTTATCCCATGCTTTTTCAGTCCCAGTCCAGCTGGCCTTGGTGAGCTCCCAATAGATCAGCCCCACTGTCTCAGTGGGTGGGTGCACCCCTCGTGGTCCTGACTTCCTTGCTCATGTTCTCCCTCCTTCTGTTCCTCATTGGGACCTTGGGAGCTCAGTCTCTATCTCCATCCATCGCTAGATGAAGGTTCTATGGTGATATGCAAGATATTCATCAGTATGGCTATAGGATAGGGCCATTTCAGGTTCCCTCTCCTCAGCTGCCCAAGGAACTAACTGGGGACATCGCCCTGGGCACCTGGGAGCCCCTCTAGGTTCAAGTCTCTTGCCAACCCTAAGATGGCTCCCTTAATTAAGATATATGCTTCCCTGCTCCCGTATCCATCCTTCCTTTATCCCAACCATGCCATTTCCCCAAGTTCCCCCCGTCCTCCCCTTTTCACTTTTCTCTCCCCATCTCCCCTTACTCTCTCCCCCAAGATCTGTCGGTACAGGAATTGGGGGCCAGAAAGGACCACTTCTGAGTGGTTGGATAGAGGACAAAATGTCCAAACAGTGGTGGTGACAGTGGTGCGAAATCTCAGTCTTTAGTCGTGGGGAACAACCAGAGATGAATGTGAGCAAAAGCCAACTTGGAGAAGGGAACCTTACCATTTGCAGCGATGGTGCAGGTACAGAATGTTGGAAAATGGTCTGCGTCCAGGGTCCCCACGCGTTCTCAGCCAGGCCGCCCACCCATGGGCAGGAGGAAATGTGGAGAGAACCTGGTTTTGTCATGCACCAATGTTATCATTTATAAAGGAATGTAAATGACCCGAGGCCGGTCCCACAAGGGGTGAGAGGTGGTGGCAGGTCAACTGAGGCCTCGGAGGTTCCCTTGGTGGGTGGACTCACAGACAGACACATAGGCCATGCAGAGAGAGTTTGAATATAGATTTTATTTAGTGTGTAATGTAGGGGAAAAAGAAAGGGATGGGGGAGGGGAGAGGGAGGGGGAAGAGAGAGAAACAGTAGTTACCTCTGCAGAAGAGGGACAGAAAGAAAGCAGGCTGGAGAGGAGGCAGGAGATCCAAACAAGAGATTGGGAATGGGTGGGGCTTATCTCTTAAAGGGACAGGGTAACCAGGCCACAGACCAGGTCAGCAGATTGTAACACAACACACTCTTCCTTCCAGATCCATTCCCTTTTTGTCTCTCATTAGAAAAGAACAGGCTTCAAAGAGATACATTAAAATACAACAAAATAAAATATAAGATAAAAGAAAACTATCACATTAAAGTTGGACAGGACAAACCAAGAGAAGGAAGATGCTATCAGAGACCCACTCACTCACACACTTAGAATCCCATATTAATCATGATTTCCAAATATCACAAAACTAGGACCAACCTCTGCCAGTGTTCCTGACACCCCCTTTATCCTTCACAGCCTTGAATGCACAGTCACAGTCACCCTGTAGGAAGACTACGATCACCAAGGCTTTCAAGTGAAGGAAGACTTCCTCCACCAGATAAATGATTGACCTGCATGGTGCAAGCTGAGGTGAGGGGTGAGCATGGATTTGGAATGATGAGAAAACCTGGGGAAGGTGCAGACCAGAAAATGAAGTTAGTGAGGTGAACCAATGTACCGACTGCGGAGCCTTGTGCTCTGCTTCACCCCGCTAACGTCTCTCTTCTGGGTTTCTTCTCAAAGACAAGCCCATAGGAAACATGGGGGAGTGGCTTCCAAGCTTGTTGGCTCAAGTATATCTGCACAGGATAGGAAGCACAGTGCAGCAGCCATGGAAATGTGTGGCTAAAAGAAAACTCTCTGCAGCGGGAGAGCTGATTGATAGCCCAGAGGCAGCCCTTCTGGATCCTCTACCACCATCACCATGTGTGAATTTCACCTGACCTCCTCAAGATTCATGAGTGTGGTATATGTCTTCCTGGTGACAAGATGCAGGATTCTTCATGTGGGAAACTATGGCTTGGGGGTCCCTTAACCAGCCTGGGCAATTTTCTCAAAACTGCGCCACTATTTGGCTTTTCCTGCTTTGAGAATTCTCCCCAGTTGCCGTTCTCGCTTTCAAAATTATAAACACAACAATCCCTGCTATTGCTTAAAGGGAATACTTCATCTCTCATATCAAAGGTATGACAGTTAAGTCAGGGTAAGGTAAGGGACTAGAAGCTGATTATTTCCCCCAAAATCTACATTTCAATGCTTTAACCCCACAGTGAAAGCATTTAGAGATAAACCTTTAGGAGGTACTGATTTTTGGATGAGATTGTGAAATGAGGCCTATGTGGAAATAGTCTTTATTTATCTCTGTTGCTATAATTAAACACCATGGATAGACAAAAACAACTTAAGGGAGGAGAGGACTTATTTGGCTTATATGTCTGATGTGGGATTCCCCTCTGTATGCTATGAATATGTTTTATTACCATTGGTTATTAAAGAAGTTGTTTCAGCCAATGGCTTAGTAGAGTAAAGCCAGGTGGGAAATCAGAACAAAGATATAGAGAGGAAGTAGACAGAGTCAGGGAGACACCCTATAACTGCCAAAAGAGACGGATGCTAGAAGCCAGCCAGAACTAGTAGGCCACTGCCTTGTGGTGATTCACAGATTAATAGAAATGGGTAAATTTAAGATGTAAGAGTTAGCTAGAAATATGCATAAGCTATTAGTGTTGTAATTAATATAGTTCCTGTGTTGTTATTCAGGTTTGAGCAGCCGGGAAATGAATAAGCAGCCTACGCCTACATATGTCCATATCGTGGTCCATGACTGAGAAAAGTCAGGGCAGGAACTCAAGCAGGAATCTGAAAGAAAAGTGGAAAGACATTACATTTTTTGTGGTTCACTTTCAAGATCATTCTTGGCTATCTTACTTATAAATCCAAAGATCACCAACGCAGGAATATACTGAGTTAGCTGAGCCTTCTTATATTACTTAACAATCAAGATGGTCTCCCATGGATCTGAGCAATCCCTCAATGGAGCCTCATCTCTCTTCCCTGACAAACTTATATAATAGCTTTATTTTTAAAATTAACTCCCTTTCTAGGAGGTATGGAGTTTTCTGTTTTCCCCAGAATAAAGACTAAGAAATAAAGTCTTGTAATTGGCTCCTTAACAACAGAAAGGGCTACAATTTATATTGTAGTGACATGGCCTTTTATTTGGATGTTGTTGGGGGACATTGTGTGTGTGTGTGTGTGTGTGTGTGTGTGTGTGTATTTATTTCTGTGTGTACAATAAGGATTATGGGAAACTATCACTTTTTATACCTAAACATGGTTCTTTTTATCCTTTGCCATGAGTGGAGTCTTGAACTTCCCCTTGTGCTGTTGGTCTTTATAAGTTGATCAGGGATAAAAAAAAATCTTCTGAAATTCCTCTGTTAGCTACAAAAGTGTTTTAGGCTTGCTTGCTTGCTTATAGCATTTATCTTTTAATTTTAAATCTATGTTACCTCAATGTTCATTTATTTAAATTCCTACTTTAGTAGAGCATTTATAAAGTATTGCGTCTGCCCACACATAAACTCTGTGAAGCTAATTTAGCCAGCCCATCAGTCCTGGTAATGAACTAGGTACTGACAGCCTTGTAGTTGGTCTCATTGTTTTATAATGTATACATCTTTCTGCTGCTGCTGAAAAATTTCCTGCAGACTCTTTGGGGTTTAAAGAAGCACAATGAAATGCTTGAATACAAAATGAATTTTTAAAACACCATAGAAAGTTTCATTCTTTCTCATGCATGAATGACTAAACAGACTTTGAATTGGAAAAAAAAAGGGAGACTCAAAGAAATCTTTGAATAGTAGGAAGAAGCGCTCAAAAGCAAAAGTATTCATCCCTTGAATGTTGATGCTCTTTCCTCCTATAGCACATGTGGTAGATGAGAGATAGGTCTCAAAACTGCAAGTTGATTAACCCAAGAATCCTTATTCTTGAGAAACATAGTGAAAATGAGAACTTATAACCATAATTGTCATTACTTTAATTTATACTTGCCAAACAAGAATATAAACTAAAAGCAGTGGCGAGCAGAGGAGCAGCATTATTCGGTTAACACAAAAATCTATCACAGTCCCCCATCTATCCACAAGTTCTGACAGTCACCCACCAAACTGAGAAAAAGTTTGAATGCATTTATCAGGTTTTCCTAAATGGTATAACCCTTCTAAGTCCGTGAGATATAACCTATAACCAAAAGAGTAAGTTATTAAAATTTCAAAGGACTGATAAATCCCAACAGATTCATTTCCCCTTATGAGACACTCCAATTTAGTGTCATGAAACCAAAGCAAGTTAGAAACAGACTGGCATGTTTCCAAAAAGGTTGCATTTCTTCACTATATGTTTTAAAATCCTTGTGAAAGACATGGTCCACATCTGACCTCCCAAAGACTCAATTCACCAATGTGATGATACAAGGAAATATTCCGTTAGATGTCGCTTTTCATCCTATCCCATTATCGGGGTCTAAAATACATCAATAATATGCAAACTAGGCATCCCAGTTCTACCTGAAAGAAGAAGAAACATAGAAGCTTCTAATGCTAACATACTTTGGAAAAGACTGAGGATTCCCATGTAAGTGGAGGCTTCTCAGCAAGAATCCAAAACTACTATCACCATAAAAAAAATTTTTTTAAAAAATGTCTCTTAAACCTCTCCATGTGCTCTGAAATAAATCAGTAAGAAAGTGTGGCAAAATGAAAAAGAGCCAAGTATGTGAAATGAGGGTTTGAAATCTGAAGATATCCTACTGATGTAATATGCTAGAACTCAGTCATGTGTAGTAGGAAGCTGTTCATTGGTTCTCGGCTGCCCAGATCCAAAATAATCACACAGAAACTATATTATTTAAAAGAGTCCTTGGCCAATAGCTTAAGCATATTTCTAGCTCACCCTTATCTCTTAAATTAACCAATTTTTATTATTTTATATTTTACCATGAGGGTTATGGCCTACCGGAAAGATTCCAACTTTCATTTTGCATTTCTCCTCTGGCAGCACCATGGCATCTCTCCGACTCCGCCTTCTTTCTCTCAGCATTCAGTTTAGTTTTCCACACCTACTTCTATTCTACCCTATCTCAGGCCAGGGCAGATTCTTTATTCATTAACCAATAAAAGCAAGACATGCAGAAGGACTTCCCACACCTGTCATGTTCTTTCCCTTTTATAGCTTTACTATTAAAGTAATAGGAAGGGAGTTGGATCCTGTGTGTCACAGGGGACAGTTTTCTGTATTATTATTTGAAAATCATTTAATCTGTCTTTAAGGATGGTTTGTGGCAAATCCCTGCACTAGAACAGCAGTTGTTAACCAGTGGGTCACAACCTCTTTGACAATCCTCTATCTCCAAAAATATTTACATTAAATGGTTTATAACAGTATCAAAGTTGCAGTTATGAGGTAGCCATGAAAATAATTTTATGTCAGGGGTCACCACAACATGAGAAATTGTATTAAAGGGTCACAGTATTAGAGAAGATGATAACCACTGCACTAGAAAGAAAAATGCTTCTAAATAAAAAGATCATTGACGAAAAAAAAGGAGGAGAAGAAAAGGAAAGAAGACAGGAAGGAAGGGTAAGATGAAAGAAAGAAAAAGGAGAGGAAGAGGCATTTAAGAGCCCTAGAACACAGATAAGAATTTTTTACCCGGCAATCTTGTCTACTTCCCATATCCAGGAGGATAACTATGTTTTTCTTTGGGTTCTTATTTAGCTTCTTTAGGATCACAAATTATAGACTCAGTGACCTTTATTTATGGCTAGAAACCAATTATGAGTGAGTACATCCCATGTTCATCTTTTTGGGTCTGGGTTACCTCACTCAGGATAGTGTTTTCTATTTCCATCCATCTGCATGCAAAATCCGAGAAGTCATTGTTTTTTACCGCAGAATAGTACTCTAATGTGTATATATTCCACACTTTCTTCATCCATTCTTCCATTGAAGGACATCTAGGTTGTTTCCAGGTTCTGGCTATTACAAATAATGCTGCTAAGAACATAGTTGAACAAATGGTTTTGTCATATGATAGGGCATCTCTTGGGTATATTCCCAGGAGTGGTTTTGCTGGGTCCCGGGGTAGGTTGATCCCGAATTTCCTAAGACTGCCACACTGATTTCCAAAATTGGGATCTTGAGGGTGGGGTGGGATGGGGTTAAGGGGAGATGGGGAGAGAAAAGTGAAAAGGGGCGGATGGGGGGAACTTGGGGAAACGGGATGATTGGGATAAAGGAAGGTTGGATAGGGGAGCAGGGAAGCATATATCTTAGTTAAGGGAGCTACCTTAGGGTTGGCAAGAGACTTGAACCTAGAGGGGCTTCCAGGTGCCCAGGGCGATGTCCCCAGTTAGTTCCTTGGGCAGATGAGGATAGGGAACCTGAAATGGCCCTATCCTATAGCAATACTGATGAATATCTTGCATATCACCATAGAACATTCATCTGGCGATGGATGGAGATAGAGACAGAGACCCACATTGGAGCACTGGACTGAGCTCCCAAGGTCCCAATGAGGAGCAGAAGGAGGGAGAACATGAGCAAGGAAGTCAGGACCACGAGGGGTGCACCCACCCACTGAGACAGTGGGGCTGATCTATTGGGAGCTCACCAAGGCCAGCTGGACTGGGACTGAAAAAGCATGGGATAAAACCAGACTCTCTGAACATGGCAGACAATGAGGGCTGAGGAGAAGCCAAGGACAATGGCACGGGGTTTTGATCCTACTTCATGTTCTGGCTTTGTGGGAGCCTAGCCAGTTTGGATGTTCACCTTCCTAGACCTGGGTGGAGGGGGGAGGACCTTGGACTTTCCACAGGGCAGAGAACCCTGACTGCTCTTGGGACTGGAGAGGGAGGGGGAGAGGAGTGGGGGGAGGGGGAGAGGAGTGGGGGTAAGGGGGAGAGGGGCGGGAGAAGGGGGAGGGAAATGGGAGGCTGGGAGGAGGCGAAAAAATTTTTTTTTGAATAAAAAATAAAAAAAAGAATTTTTTAAAATAAAATTGGTAAGGATTACAGTGATGATGATGATGACTTGTACTTAGTAAATACTTGGTTGACATCAGGACTTTGCTAAATGTTATTCCTTTGATTTCACGTAGTGAGTGGGTGGCGTCACTGTCCTACTTCATAAAGTCATTTTGCTAAGCGAACACACAAACACAAAAGCCCAGAAGTCAAGATGAAAAGCTAAAACTGGATTCTTGAACCATGATTTCATACTCATAAGTTCCCAGGGATTTCTAATGTGGTTCCTTAAAACCTGCCAAACTGATGACCTGTTTTAGCTCGGTGATCCACAGTGACTCTTGTTGGACACTGTCAACTAAGAGTTCTCTGTGTCCAGGGGTCACCGATAAAACTCCCGTGAATTAAAAGTTATTGAGCAGTCAGAATATGGCCACCGTGACTCACAGGTATTTATGGGACCCGGAGGATGGCACTCTTACCCTGCCCTTCATGAAGCTCTGTACTTCCTGAAAAGAAGAAAATAGCGATGTGAGAACGAGTGCCAGTGTCATTGATGAATAATGAGCAAAGCAGAAATAGTGGCCAGGACAATACCCAAGAGAATTAAAGAAGTCTGACAGCATTTGGGGAAGAAATGATATGGAAGCCATAATGGGAAGGGTCAGTGCCTTTGCAAAAAAAGAAAAGCGCTTAAGTGAAGGACCCGTGAAAAGGGAATAGAAGCACTGCCAATGACAAGGACTTCCTCTGTGTTGTCTCTCTTTTTGTCAACAGGGATGCACCACCTGTCACAGACAGCTCACAGGAATGTGCACCTTTACCACTGCCCTGATGTATGTAGTGAAGCTATCTTCTCCCCTGCTGATAAGCGAAAAATGAACACTTCTGTTTACTGCAGTTACTACTAGTTGCACAACAGTCACAACGTTTATTCCCACGCAGTTGAAGTCTTTCCCTCACCATGGACTGTAGCAAGCTCCTCTTGTTCTCACCCGGGATTTCCTTCCTCTTCTTCCCTCACTCCATCATGTTTGCCAACCTCCAAAATGTCTGGCCTTCCAGATGTGCAGCCAAGAGTGATAACAAGAATTACGGAGCAGAGGTTCTGTGTTTGCAGGACAGCAGCACACCCTTGGCTTAGCATTCCTTTACAGCTGATAGTACTAAGAGTTATCTTGCAAATCCTCTGTTTCTCAACAAAACACCCACCTAAGGGGCTCAGTGATTAAAAGCACTTTCTTCTCTTACAGAGGACCCATGTGGTGGCTCACAACCATCTGTAACTCCAGATCCAAGGGATACAAGACCTTTTCTGGCCTTGACAGACTCCTTGACCCAGATTGTACATATAAACTATACAAACACACACATATACACACAAAATTAAAGATAATTATTTATTTAGTAAACAGCTGACAATTTCTGGCCCCAGGTGCTACCTAGTAACACACTTGTCTTAAGCTCTCGCAATGTAACGATACTTTGATACTTTCAACTCATCATCTATAAGAACCTAAAAATACAAGACTCACCCTTGTATCCATGGCCTGCAACACATTCACAGAAAATGCATACTTCATCTTAGCCCAACTCTGAGAGTTCTGGAAGAGTCCCAAATATAACCACTCTGACTCAGCTGCCCTTGATAATCTTTCACACTTGAGATTACTTAGGAGATTCAGACACTGGTCCACTTCAACCTGAAGGAATACTTATCTGGCTATCAAAGTATGCCAGCGGAAGAACCATCCTGACGAGAGGGGCAAGCATCTGTCAGAACTTGCCCTTATAGGAGTGATGGGACCTCAGCACAGTTCTGCAAAAAAGCATCTTAAGAAGTCACTCTGCAACCCTCTTCTCATGCTTGGATGTTCCTGCTTAAGGTGAGGAGACTATGAATGAGCTTCTCCTATTCTTACTTAGAAGCCATGTCACATGACTCCAACTTACAATAGGTGGGTGTCTATTGTTTTGAAACCTAAACTTCCATTTATACAAACTTTTCTATAACATATTGCATATGTTCTATATTTAATAGTTTCCATTTTTATATAGACCCAATTGTCTAAAACACACTTGCGTTCCACTTATGTCTAAATTATGTTGGCATGAGCTTCAAAACCTCAAGTGTCCCCAAGATATTTTAGGGAGCCAAAAAGGGTGTCACACACATGGCCACAGCCCGGTCTATAACTGTGTGGTGTCTGTGTTTTCCGTCCTTTCCTGCTCTCACCTATAATTTTCCAAATTCTCTGTTTCCAGATTTGAAGGGTGTCAGATCATTGCTGGGTTCCAAGGGGAAACAGAGGAGATGGTCTTCTCCTCACATATTGCATGTTGAATCTGTTAACCAAGACTCTAAAGTGATTCTTTCATAGAAATTAACTGTGGGACATCTCCTACTTTCCATAATCCTCCAAATAAGTTTAATACCCTCCCCCTTTCAAAGGCAAAACCTAAAAGAGCGCCATTATTTTCCTGACCATTCCTTTTCTTGGCATGGGTAGTACAACTTAGTGTAGGGCCAAAGCCACTCCTATCCTTAGCTCCCCACAGCCACAGCCTCCACAACCCAAATTCCTTCCTTATTTTTCCTCTCGGCCCAGCAGAAAACAGAAATGTCCACACATGTTGATGGATGGCAGGCAAGGGAGGGCACATGTACCACTGGTCATTTCTGACTCATTGGTCTGAAAACAAAGGATGCCCACGATTATCTTGATTATAATCTTTAAACTTACAGGCCATTCTGGAGGGGGAAAAAATCAAAGTAAATCTACTTCATGAAAGAGAAATTATAAATATGTAAATGCTTTCAAGTGCAAAACATGTCTCCAGAAAGACCCCAAGGAACTTATTCATGTAAGAGGCTACTTCCAACACGAGAAGTTGTTGACTGGGAAGAGAGGTACAGAAGGTTTCTTTTCAAAAGAATTTTATTTTCCATAGTTTAAGTGTTTTGCATGTGCCTATATTTTCTATTCAATATATGTCTTGAAAGACTATTCAGTGAAAATACTTCTAATTCCCCAACTTTGAAGTTGTTGCCTATATGTCTTTATTAGCTCCACTGAGAAAGTACTTCAAATGGAGGGCAATGAGAAGAGGGTTTTCTTTTTTCTCCTTTTCATGGTTAATCACTTCTTCAGAGCAGGGATATTCTTTTACAAAAGACATTATTCTAAAGATTGTCTATTGCACTGTATTCTAACAAATATAAATTCAGCAAGTCTCCATGTCAGCAAGGAATTTAGGCCGTGATGAAACACAGATTGACTGACTCTTTCTAATATGGATTCTTCAGCAGTTCTTGATGAATCCTGCCAAGGTTCTTTTAAATGAACAATATCAAAAGTTTTAAGCCAAGAGCACACATTTCAACTTTATTATCTTATACATTTTTAATTTGGCTGTTCTAAATTTATTTATGGCATGCCTGAGTGTACTTCTACTTCCAATGCATGAATGTATCACTTGATCACTTGTTCAAGTTTCTCTTAAGATTTTTCTTACCAGGTAGTATGAAAATTGTTTCATGTAAAAATGGAGAAGTTAATTTGTTGTCTTTATGAAACTCAAAGAATATCACGGGCATTGAAATGTTGCCTCATTTTCCCAAATCTTTAGAAATCGAGCTACAGAAAGGTAAGAATGTTGCAAGGGAATGATATGGTCAGTAATTTGGGAACTAATCTATATAATCAACACATGGAGGTAGAAATAAAATATGACAACAAAGACATTATTACTATATACTCTCACAGGCAAAAATTAGAAACTTCATTTTCTCTTCTTCCCACTAGGTCCAAGGTGCGACTAAAGATCCTTCTACTAATTCTTTTCTTGAATTAGGAATATAGATAAAGTCTGTTCTACTTAAGCATTTTATGCATACATGCACACACACAGAGAAAGAGAGAGAGAAAGAGAGAGAGAGAGAGAGAGAGAGAGAGAGAGAGAGAGAGAGAGAGAGAGAGAGAATGGGGAAACATGGGCTCATACATGCATACATAGAGATAAATTGGTACATAGACATAACCCAGACACATGGAGACAAACACACATGGAGACACACCCACAAGTACTCTCACGACTCTTATCATCTAGCTCCAGGTTCTCAAAAAACAGGGATCCACAGGGCTAACCTGGTGGGTCACTTCCCTTCCCTCCTCTCCCTCTCGACTCTTCTCCCTGTTCTACCACATCCATTAATGACTCTCCTCAGAAACCCTGTTCATTCCAAAGCCAGAAGCCATATATACCCACAGTTCTCTGCCTTCCTGACCTCTCTTAGTGTCTGACACTATAGCAATTCCTTGGAAAAACACATTTGTCAGTGAATTTCAGGGACTTACAATGCCATTGCTTTTCTCTACTTTTCTGATTATTTAATGTCAGTTGTTGGGTTTGGAGAACAATGCACAATTTTATAATTGTTACTATATATTCATATATTTATATAGGGATATTTCTAGACGATACAAAAAACACAGCATTTCTTTTTTTTCATAGAACTTGCTGGCAAGCAGAGAAGAAAATCAATAAAACCAGCAATTATCATAAAAGCAGTAAGTATCAGGACTAGAACTGTACAGAGTGCTAGGCCAAATGGGGACAGAGCAGCAACAGCTAAACCTTTGAAGGATGGACAGAAACATTATCCCAGAGAAATGCTGTGTAGGTCTAAGTCTGAAGGGTAATAGCCACACACAGAAAGGGTTTACTCCAGAATGAACTAGACAAGCTGTTCTTCCTGGAATCTCAACATGGAAAACAGGGCATAAAACAAAAAAGGGGTCTGGTGGGCTGCAAGGGCTGGTGACTCAAGCCTACAAGTTTCTTATTATCATAGCTCCCTATATGCACCTCAAATGAGAAGAAGAAAAGAAGACAATAAAGGGCATCAGACAGCAGGCGCTCCGAGCAGCTTTCACTTCTCTTTTGCAAGGTAAATGCCGGTACAGTAATCAAAGCATTTCACATCTCGTTGTGTGGAACATTTGACCATAGATTTATAGGGAAACTATTAGGCTTTATTCCCCAGCCTCAGCCCCCTGAGAGCCCTGGTGCCGGTCCATTGATGGCCTCACTGAGCACGACCCTGACAGGAAGCAGAAGTCTAGCACTTCTTGTTCCAACCCATGGGACCCTGAAGGGCCTTTGGCTCCAGCTCCTCCTTGACACCAGGTGAAGACAGTAGAGTGTGTGGAAATCTGGAAATGAGATAAATTCTCCTTTGGAGAATTAAGATGGTTTCACGCTACTGAGACATAGGTGTTGGTAACTCTCACCACTGACATCTACTGGGAAATGGGTTCTAGATAACATGTAATTTAACATCTTCTCTAGCTCCCTTCAAACAGGGCCATCAGACAGTTGTCATTATAGCTAAAAGCTTCCTGTTTCTTTGCTATGTAAGTCTCTGATATCTCTTACTGCCCCTATTCATTGAATAGGAAGTTTATACATGAAAAGGCAAGCCTTCTATACCTCCTTCTGTTCCTCTGTCATCCCCTGCCCTCCTCCCATCCACCCTATCCTCTTCTGCTTTTCTCCATGTTACCAGTTCACACGGTTGGACAGACACTGAGGCAAAGGAAACCCAGGCAACAGACCCTTTTACAGGTGTCGTGGGACCCCATCATAAGAAGTACAAATAAAGCTTCAAGAGAGTTTGTTGGTGATGGAGCTCGAGGGGTAGGAGGTCAGGAACAATGAAAATATGAATGAAGAAAAGGAGGGACATAGAAGAATGGGTTGGCTGCAAAGGAGAGGAGAAATCCACAGAGGGACTGTTGTGTTCAGGAAAGAGTGACAATACGGGGTTGGGGGGGGCATTCACTAATCACATTTTTCCCAGCTTGGTTTTTACTATTACATTGTTTCATTGGTAATTAAAACTGACGGAAAATCTTCAGCCCCAAGTTTCATGGATAGTTCTTGGTAAGAGAAATAATAGACTCATGAATAAGCTTCCACCATTCCTAAAATAATAACATTTTTGATAGGCTCACTAGCATAATTGAATCTCTTTGTTAGAAAAATGGGTGACCTTTCCTCTGCAGTGTAACTTTAGAATGGGAGCAAGGCATCTAAATGAACAGAGAATGCACGGCAGACCTAAGCCACAGGTTTTGTGTGTGTCGTTTTAGTTAATCCCCCAAATAAGCTATGTGTTATTGTCTTCATGTTCCTGGTGAGAAGTCTAGGGGCCAGAGGTTTCAAATAAACTTGTCTGGGTAGCGTATCTAATGAGAGTAGGAGGCAGAATTCGAGCCTTGAATGTGTAAGTAAGTCTTTGTATGATTGTTAGATGAATTTCAGCTGCCTTAGACTGCCCTGCTGAACTATCTAATCTACTCAGTTTTAGGGTAGAGATTTCACACTTGCTACATGATAATACCACATCCTTCTCTGCCAGAACATGCCCTGGAAAATAGTATAGGTGTCTACTTCAGCAAAGTTTTAGCATACTCTTAATTTTAATGTTTGTTTTCTGTTTCTTCTATATCATCATAAATGTTGTAACCATAGATAGTTTTGCAATATGTTTATATGTGCAATGTATACAGTATTTTCTCACAGTGTGATTATCAAATTTGTAGTGGAGGAAAATGAAGTTCTTGGATTAATAGTCGTATTGCTGAGAATTAGTGTATATTTGAATGATGGGTATTACCAGTGAATGAAAAAGGAAAGGTGGGTCCCCTTTAGGTAGAAATACATTTTCTGTCTAACAACATATGTAATAGTAGACTGAGATAAAATGAAGCAATTTCTCTTGGGTATTTAAGCTGTACAGAAGGTAAAAGAAAGCACACTATGGGTTTTAATGCTTTGTCTCTCAACAGGGGCCCCGGCGAATCTATCTTGGTAGAAAATAATCCCACTCTTGGAAAATAAACCTATCTAATATAAAATACATAAGCACAAAAAGAAAAGAAGTAGCATTGTTAATCACCTTCACCTCAACTTGTTGAACCTTTCTTTTTCTTAATTTTATATTTGGTTTGGTTGCTTGATTTTTCAAGACAGGGTTTCTTTGTGTAGCCTTGGCTGTCCTGACACCAGCTCTGTTGACCAGGCTAGTCCTGTACTCACAGAGACCTTCCTGCCTCTACCTCCCATGTGATGGGATTAAAGGCATGTACTGCCACTACCAACTGTCATCTACCTTTGTTTTGTCTTGAATGTTATGCATATAGGTGTTTTGCTTTCCTGTGTGCCTGTTCACCATGTGTGTGCAGTGCCCACAGAGTCCAGAAGAGGAGGTCATCTCTCCTGGAACTGGAGTTATAGATGGATATGAGCCATCATGTGGGTGCTGGGAATTAAACTCGGAACCTCTGGAAGAATAGCCAGACCTCTTAACATCGAAGTCATATATCGAGCCCCTTAATTTCATAATTTATTTTATACGTATGTATGTTTTGTCTGCATGTATGTATGTGCATGCCTAGAGTTCATAGAGAGTAAAACAGCCACACTGATCAATCTTACAGACCAAGCAGTGGTGACACACACCTTTAATCCCAAGAGCCAGCCTGGTTTGCCATAGAAATCAGGCGATAGTGGTGCATGCCTTTAACCCCAGCCCTAGAGAGGAATGTAAAACAGAAGGAGACAGCTCTCACACACAATCTCATTCTGAAATTCCTGGAGGCAGGATCACCGCTTCAGACTGAGGTAGAAGTAAGAGCCAATGGCTGGCTGTTTTGCTTTTCTGACCTTCTTTTGAGCCCCAATTTCTGTTCCGGGTTTTTTATTAATCATGCTACACCTCTGTAAGAGCAAGTGCTCTGAACCACTGAGTCATTTCTCCAATCCCCAGCTGAATCCCCCTTATAGGTACAGCCTTCTTTCTTTCTTCTTTCAACCAAATGTCTAGTTCAACGATTACAGGCAAGCATAATTAGAAGTAATTGTAGGAGCGTGCTGTTTATGTGCATGGGTGGGTTGAAATGCCAATTTCAACTGTTCTGGGGAAATCCAAATTCCCAAGGTATCTTAAAAGAACAAAACTTTTTTCCTTGTTTTTCAAATTGAGTTTAACTATAGGAATCTTTCTTGAAAGTTATCCTGGGCATACTTTGTTATGTTTGTTTTTTGCTTTTATATTTGAGACAGGGTCTCATGTAGCTCAAGCTGATCTCAAACTCACTATATACCTAAAGCTGTCCTTGGACTACTGGTCCACTGGCTTTCTTCCTCTGCAATATGATATTCCTGATCCATACCAAATTTATTCTGGAGACTGAGCTCAGAGGCTCATGTATACTAGGTAAGCACTCTGCCAAATGAGCTCCATCTCAACCCCTAAATGCGTACTTTCATTGCTCCTTCTTTTTATCTCAGCTATTGCAAGTATTTTTACTTCCTTTCCCTAGTTTCTCATGATCTCATCTAAATAAATGCCAGAATCACAAAATTTTAAAAGTGATCTTTGTATCCTCTGTTCCACCTTTCTCATTTTGTTAATGATATAGAAACTGAAGCTCTTGGAGATCAAAGGACTTGTTTGTGATCTGTTCAGAGATATTCACAGTACAGTGTATAAACCCAATAGCTCACTGCACAAATTATCACGAATGAATTAGTAAATTTGTGGAAGTCAATGAGTTCTCAATCAGAGCCACTACTGAGACAGCATCCTCTCCAGAAAGCCAAAGCTTTGCTGCCTAGACTGGTAAGGTCTCTGTTGGTGTGAATAGAAACTATGACCATGGTAGCTCTTATAAAGGAAAACATTTAATAGGGACTGGTTTACAGTTTCAAAGGTTTAGTCCATTATCATGGTGGGAAACAAGGTAGTAAACAGGCAGACATGGTACTGGAAAAGAAGTTGAGAGTTCTACATCTTGATCTACAGGCCACAGAAGCAATTGTGACACTGGACATGGCTTGAGCATAAAAGACCTCAAAGCCTGCCTCCCAGTGACACACTTCCTCCAAAATGGCCGCATTTCCTAATTAGTGCCGCTCCTTTTGGTAGCCATTTTCTTTCAAACCACCAAACTATCTTAGGTTCTCCTGAAACTGAAAGTTTTGATGACATTGGGTAAAAGTCTATAGAGTTGTGATATTCATCTTCAAAACAGTTCCCACAACTCTTCCAGAGATATCCATTTTGTTATCAAAAAGGAGAAATTTCATGAAGAAATGAGGCACTTGAGTAAGAGCCTACCAAAGGTTGAAGAAAGAAGAGGTAAGATCCAAACCTGAATCTTGAATGCTTTTTGCAATAGCCTAAGTTGCTTCTCCTTCCATGATTCTACTAGTTCAAAGATAAAATGGTATATTTATGTTGCTTTTTTCTGTTTTCGATAAATTATCCTAGATTAACATCAAATTCACTGTGTATCTGAGGATGACCTTGAAGTCCAGATCCTCCAGCCTCCACCTCCCTAGTGCCAGTGTGTGCAACACTATTTCCAGGTCAATTCTACTTTTTGAAAGTCAGAAAATATATTCAGCAAAATAACTATGCATGCACGCCGCTTTTTTGTTTCTTCCCTCAGCTATTCATTCACTGAGTAGTAGACACTTGAAACACAGGCATTAACGCGCCTCTTCAGAAGAAAGCAGAATGGAACCTTCCAGGGAGTTCAGAAGAACTAGCAAATACAAGCTCTGGTTACTGATTTAGGGTATGGAAAGCATTTAATATGTTTTTCTAGGGTGTATACTAAGAAAGAAAGAGGATTTGAAAAGAATCTGAAAATAGCATGATGATTAAATAGTCAGAAAGGAAAGAATTACACAAAGGGAATTATTTTGTCAACTCAAGAGAAGTCAACATAATAATAGTTTTCCAGGGGATGAAAGACCATTATCCTGACAACGATGACAGACTGTTCTCTATTTCCAAATAAAATAAAGCCAAAGGAAACGTAACAAAACCTGCAGGGTTTAGTCTGCTGAGCATGAGATTTAAAATTTTGTTTTTAATTTCATGGTAGGAAAAGATGGAATTTCAAGGACAATGGAATTTTTTATCTCATGAAACTCCATAAATTGTTGTTAAAAACAGAGTGAAGCTATGATTTTCTCTAAGTAAGGCACATATATGGATAAGTCCGGAGAAAAACTGACTTCAAAGTCTCTGAAATTTCCAGGGTTCTATAAAATAAGGCACGCTGATATTATTTTATTAAGAATCTAATCACATCATTTCCTACTTAAAATTGTTCCTGAGAGGCTGACCGGAATTCTCATAACAACTGCAATCCCCACACCACAACTTTGGCCCAATTCTCCCACCCACCTACATGTAGTCTGAAGTAGGCAGGGTGCCATGTCAAAGTTCTAGTGAACAGTATGCCAAGAGTCCAGGGGTGCTCTCAAGATCACAAGGAACTAGTGGGTAGAACTTAACACATACAAGCTAAAGGATGGGCCAAAGGGAACCCAGCGAAGTACCAGCAATGTTCAGCAATACCCTATGAACTGTGCTTATCATTTGGTACACCTTCAGCTATTCAGGTAATGGCCAGGCAATTTGTTGGCTCTCTGAGGCAGCACTGACTTCCCTAAGTGTGTTCTCTACTGTGGGTAAGCTCACTTGATTTTTGTTTACCTAACGCTTTGCTATCATCCCAATTTTAGTTTGAAAGGATGGTTACCCCACTGGAAACTCTCAGTTGTTAACAGTTCTGGGGAAAGGAAATAATTAGTGATAAAATAGCAAGACAAGTAAATTTGATGCTAGGTCTGATATGGGGCAGTAACTGAACTTCACAGGCGAAAAAGGGAGCGGGTTAAAGGCCAGCTGGACTGTTACCAAAAAAAGCATGGGATAAAACTGGACTCTCTGAACATGACGAACAATGAGGGCTGATGAGACGCCAAGGACAATGGCACACGGTTTTGATCCAACGCAATGTGCTGGCTTGGTGGGAGCCTAGCCAGTTTGGATGTTCACCTTCCTAGATATGGACGGAGGGGGGAGGACCTAGGACTTACCACAGGGCAGGGAACCCTGACTGCTCTTTGGACTGGAGAGGGAGGGGGAGAAAAGTGGGGGGAAGGGGAGAGGGGTGGGAGGAGGGGGAGAAGGTTGGGAGGAGGGGGAGGGAAATGGGAGGCTGGGAGGAGGTGGAAATTTGTTTTTTTTTTCTTTCTTTTCTTTATTCTCCTTTTATCAATAATAAATAAATAAATAAATAAATAAATAAATAAAAATTCTGAGGACTCCTGAGGACAATATTCAATCCCATTCAACTACACTTGACATTCCTTCCTGACAGGACAGCAGTGTGGTGAAAGACTGGAGGTGGAGGAGTCTAAGATACTGGATATACAGAAAGCACCTGCTTAAAGTAGGGCAATCAACACTTGGGAGGCAGAGCTGGGAAGATCTCTGTGAGTTCGAGGTCAGCCTGGTCTACGAAGTGAGTTCCAGGACAGCCAGGGCTGTTGCACAGACCCTGTCTGAAAAAGGGAAGTGGGACAACTGTATTGTAGTATGTCAGAATATTCCATTACTAAACCTTTCCTATGCATTAAACAGGACAGCCAACTGATAAACCATTTATAGAAAAACTAGTTTTTAGGCTCCAATTTCGAGACCTCTTACAGCTTTTCAGTCCATTCATTCCTTTGCCTTTTAGCTCGGATGAATTTACCTCTGATGGGTTTCTTAAATTGTTATAATCTGAAGAACATTTGACTCTTCAAAATCATTTTGTAAGTTAACTATCTATCCCCAGAGTACCTAAAACTTGTGTGTGCGTGGGGAGGGGGTGAACTTTTCATTCTTATGCTTTAATAAGCCATATGGGCCACACTGGATTTTCTAAAACATTTAGAAAATTGGAGAAAATATCAATCTTGGATTGGAAGTGAGAATAAGACATGCAGAGCCCATGGGAAAGAAGAAACTTAGAAAGGAAGGAGAGTGGTGCCGAGAAATGACAATACAGACCTCACAGTAACAGAGGCAAGGTTTCGACAGCACAGTCTGAACAAAAGAAAAGAAAGGCTGTATCTCTGAAGCATGTGTGTGGATCTTTCAGAAATTTTATTAGACAACGACATGTCACATGTTACTACTTATCAAATCTGAGTTTGTTGGATCCAATCTTTTAACTTAGCCTTGTTTTACCAAATGTAGGACTATTTTACATAGTCAGACAAGGTCACAGGTAGGCAGCATATGTAATTTGATATTAAACTTGTTCTACAATGTAGCTGAGCTAACTGACACATGCCACACAGCATCTAACTCTTTTCCCCATTGTGTTTAAAGAAAAAAAAAGGCATCTGCAACCTAATTACCATGAACTTCTAAAGATTGTCCCAATTCTATTGTCATTCTAGAATCTTAGAGTAGCGAGAATTATTTGAAAGAAGTAGGTCATGCCTATTGCTGAACAATAGTTCTTGACATTTTTAAAATTATCATTGCTCTGGGGAAAATGGTTTTCCTACAAAATAAGGATTTAGCATAAAATTTGCTATTTTTCATTCACAAAGAAACCGTTCACGGCAAAGGTTGATGGAAGGCCGCAAAACCAATATGCACTGTTGGGATATATGTAAATGTTTAAGAAGCACTAGCATTGATAGGCAGTTTGCACTTGCTAAAACTTATTTTCAAAAATAACCTATAGCTAAAAAGATAAAACAAATGTATGCTATTGGGAAAATAAGTTATGTATGTTGCCATACATACCATACAAATGACAATACCATGAAGTTAAATAAAACAAATTCCAACTGATAGGCAAATACCAATACAGGGGTTTAAAAAGGAAGGTTTCATCACACTTAAATGGGAATTCATCGTTTTGCCTCTAAAACCTGAAAGAGATAGAATCATTGTGGATTTAAAATCAGCATGCAAAATAGTCGAGAGAATCCTCAAACTGAAGAATGTGGTTTCCATTAACTCTGAATAAGTCTATGTGATTCTAAACAAAGACAAAGATGCTCTGTCTCCTAGGGTATCTATAGCCTATGGATTCTGGAAGCATGGTGTCAGGACGACAGTCGAGGATGATTCTTTTGTGGCACCTGAGGAAAGCCTCACAGAGTCTGTGCTGCCTACAGTTGTGTTAAGGAAAAATCAGAAATGTTTTGACTCCTGGAAAGACACAAGAGAGATGATAGCAGATCATACTCCTAGAAGGGTTCAGTAAGAATGAAGAATATTCAGGGATTCGTGTGGCTGTAATGAGTGTGAGACTCCATCAAGACTACAGGTCGTTCATGTAAAGGTTCATGTAAAGGTTCATGTAAAGGTTCATGTAAAGGCTACCCAAAACCACAGCATCAGTTACAATGTGTAGTAGCCAACAGCTGCATGGGATGGTTGAATATCTGAGGTTTCTTTGCCTGGATGATACTGATGCCATCAAGGACTTCAAAGATGAACAAAATGGAAAAGAGGGGGTTGCGGGAGCAAACAGAAGGCAGAATCTATGTTGTGGGAATTTTGATCACACTGTAACACTCTGAGACTGTTAAATAAAGTTTATCCTCAATCAGAGGTTGGAGCCAGGGGCTAGCCGACTGGACTTTGTCATAGAAAAACCAGAGATGGGGATAGGGAAGACACACAGAATGGAAAGGGGAGGGACTTGAGTTTGGGGAGTCTTTTTGGTTTCGGCATGAGTGAAGAAACATGTCTCTTGCTGGGTCTGTGACCAAAAAAGCCAGGTCAGCTGGTTTTGCTTCTCTGCTTCTTTGATATAGTGGGTTTCCAGCCCCACCCACATCTGACTACTGAATCTTTGTTGGTAAACAGAAAGATGGAAACTTAGTTTACAGTGGAAGGCCCTCCAAGCCATCGTCTGAGTAGCCAGAGGGGCTTTGACTGCAAGGCTGTGGGGTCGCAGATGATAATTAAAATATCAGTAGATTCATGTGCAGCTGCTAAACTGACTGGAAAACATCAGTTCTGGATTAGCACTGTGAGTTCTGTGAATATAAAATTAGGTTTGTAAATAAAATCACATAACGAGCCATCTACTCATCAGACAGCATTTATTGATGGAGACCTTAGAAACACTCTCATCTCCACAGTCAGAGCCACTGGAGTTAAGTCCTAGAAACATAAACACTAATAAGGACAAACCCTTTTCTCAAACTAATTACAGACTCACACAGATGTTAGTGGGATTTTAATGTTATGATAGATCTCTGATAAAAAAAAAATAACGAAAAAAAAACACTTAAAAGGGGGGGGGAATCTTTGTTTTGGTCATAGTTTCAGAGGTATGACTGATACCGTGTACTCATGGCTAGCTGACTCCATTGCTTTAGGCCTCAGGTGAGTGAGAACATCACGAAAACAGAACCATGGCACAGCAAAGCAGCTCATTTCATGGTGGTCTGGAAGCAGAGAAGGAAGAACGGAAGGGTCCAGGGAAAGAGCTCCTTCAAAGGGAACCTCATTCCTCCCTCAAGCCTCGTCTTCCACAGTTCACCACCTTCCAATAGTCTACTCTCAATCTGAATCAAATGAAAGCAGTTTCCTACAGAAGCAGACATTTCCCCATTTCACCACACTGAATGCTGCCAGAAGTAGGAACCAAGCTTTAATGCATGAGCCTGGGGAAGGGCGGGGGAGGGCACTTCCTCTCCAAATACGATGGCCCAGTGCAACTTAAATCTCACTGTGACATTCTGAAGGCTGCTGTTTGTCTCAATAATCCATCTTAGGCCCTCGGCATCCATCTTTTCTCTCTAATCTTATTTATTCACTCACCCCACCTCCAATCCCTGTGCTTCTACCTCACATGGTAAACTTCAGACATGAGGACTTGTCTGAAGTTCCTAGGATTCTTTCCACAACTCCAGAGTTTCCCATGTTGCTCTGCCACTAAGTGTCATGTGAAAGAAAATATGTGTTATAGTCAGAACCACACAACTGGCTAAGTTCAAGCTCCTGACCTACTTCTTAGGAGCTGAACATTATTTAATGCTTCCTCTGTTCGTTTGAGTATTCTGACATGAGGAACAAAAGTGCCTACTTTGTTGAGTTTTGGTGACTACTGAATAAAATAACAGGTTAAACTTCCTCATATGGTGCTTGGTACATACCACGTACTCAAGTCAGAAAAACCAGTAAGCTATCATGCTCAGGTAACTTTGTACAACCTGACAAAGAATGCAGTTTCTCAAGAGCTCCCAGGATTGTATCCAGCACGGGTTTTAGGTGATAATTCCTTCTACTAAATACAGAAGCATCCACTGACAGACTAAAAACCTTTGGGAAACACACTGAAGTGTTTTCTACATTTAAATAAGGAAGGTGCTATGCGGAGGCAGAGAGGGCTGTGTAGGTAAACCCATTGATGACTTATGGTCAGACATCAAACATAGCCATTCTTGATGGACAGACACATAGACCATTCAAGACCCTCTGACAGCATCTACCTCTGCCCTCTGTTGTTCTCAGTCTGCACCTAGCATTTACTACATTACATAAGTGGTACTGGGAAGGAGATTGCAGCTGAGCAATGCTGATGTTATGTGGAGCCTTCAGCAAGTTGCCTTACATCTTATAAAGATTTCCCCAAAGATCATTTTGAAAACTACTCAATTGGGAACATTTTGAGGGTGATATTGGGAAATGTAACTATTGAAGTTATTATTGAATTCTGGTGAAAAGAACTAAAAATCTGACACATTCTCATTTTTTTGAATAAAGAAAGAATTTAACTTAAAATTCTATGAATTATTTGAAGAGAACATGTAAATGGAGACTGCTTATTTGTTTCCCAGCCGCCCAGACCCAAATAATCACATAGAAAGTATATTAATTACAACACTTTTTGACCAACAGCTTAGGCTTATTTCTACCTAGCTCTTATATCTTAAATTAACCCATTTCTATTCATCTGTGTATCATCACAAGGCTGTGGTTTACCAGGCAAGGTTCTGGTGCATTTCTCCTATGGCAGCTACATGGTGTTTCTTTGACTCAACCCACTCTCTCTATATTTCTTTTCAGATTTCCTGCCTGGTTATGTGCTGCTAAACCATTGGCCAAAAAAGCTTTATTTATCAACTAATAAAAGCAACACATATACAGAAGGGCCTCCCACATCAAGAACATTAGCATACATTACTAAAATATTTTAGAGCAAGGGAGAGGCTCAGTGGTTAAAAACACATACTATTCTCTCTCTCTCTCTCTCTCTCTCTCTCTCTCTCTCTCTCTCTCTCTCTGTGTGTGTGTGTGTGTGTGTGTGTGTGTGTGTGTGTGTGTGTGTGTGTGTTGTGTGTGTGTGTGTGCCCATACTTTTTTTTGCAGAGGAACTGAGTTGAATGCACCCATATCAGATGACTTGCAACTGCCTGTATCTCCAGCTCTGGGGCATTCAGATAGCATGCATTCACACATGCACACATGTATATACACGCTTTTATGTGTGTGTGTATGTATGCAAACACACACACAAACCACAAAATAAATAAATATTAGCAAATACTAGAATTAGAGTAACTGACAATTTCTCATCCAAACTGGGATAATTAGGCTGTGGGCATAGCTCAGTGCTAGAGTGTTTGCCTAGCGTGCACAAGACCCTGGGTTCAATCTCCATAATGACAAAAAAAGAGATAGGAGTGAGACAGTCAAACTGTAATATTTTTCAAGTAAAACAAATTAAAAAATAAAAATATTAATAACCTAAATGGTAACTGGCTAATTGATGACAAGGTCATATGAAAGTTGGCAGAACCACTGATTCTGTTTACAAGCCATTTACAGAAACTTCTGCTTCCAGCCCCAGTAAATTTGTAACAACTACATTTACTTGTACATTAAGGAACTTCAAAATGGACAAAATATATGATGGAAAGATTTTGAACTTCGAACAATAATCAGACCAGGACAACAATGCAACAGAGAAGAGGAATAAATGAGCTCCATGTAAAATGAAATACATTTGCTCAGCCTTACCGCCTTAATTAGGGTTTTGCTGGGATAAAAACATCATGACGAAAGTAAAGTGGGGAGAGAAGGATTTATTCTGTTTTCACTCCTATATCACTGATCATCATGGAAGGAAGTCAGGACAGAAACACAACCAGGTCAGGAACCTGGCAACAGGGCCTGGTGCAAGGCTGCTGGAGGGGCACTGCTAACTTGCTCATCTAATGAAGGAAATGCTCCACAGCTGAACCTTATGGAAGTATTTTCTCAAGTGAGGTTCCTCCTTTCAGATAACTCTAGGTTGTGTCAAGTTGATATAAGACTAACCTGCACACGATCTATGATGAGTTTCCAGGGAGGGACAACCAGAACTAGAGAGTGGCAGGCTTGCTTAGTTGAATGAGAATCATAGGAGGCTTAGTTAGAAATGAGAATGGAGGAGGCTAAGGGAATACAATTTTCAATATAAAAAGAAAAGAAGCAATATGAAGAGAAAGGAGAGTCATACAAGAGAGAATTCCAGAGATCCACAGTTTTCCCATCAGGCCTTCAGGTAGTTTGTGTGAAAACCCTACTTGGAAGAAAAACCTTGGAACAAATTTAACACTCAAACAGAGTTCAGAGGAGTTACCAGGCTGGGACTTCTCTTCAAACACAGGGGGGTAGGGGCAGGTTTAGAGCAAAACCTGCTCTGGCCTTTCCTAGAGAGCTATAAAAACAAGTTTCCAAAGGTTCATATGTTCTCCAAGTAACAGAGCCCAGAATATAGCTTATTAGTATCATCAGTATACAAGCATCAAGTATCCAAGAAGTTAAAGTTCTTAATATGGGTTTCTAAGCAAAACTGTCCAATTAAGTCAATAGAAACAGTCTCCAAAATCACATGTATGTAGTTATTGTTCAATAATATAAAAGAAATCATGAAACCCCAAAGATGGTTACGGAAGATTTTAAAACAAGCAAGACACAAAGTGAACTTCTAAAAAGTGAAAATGTAATACCTGGGGTGGAAAAACTATACTGATGAATTTAACAGGAGTTCCAGACCAAAAATATCAAAAGTTAAGCCATATTCAAGATATTCCAAAACAAAATCACAGAAGTTCACATTTTTTACACCATATGGGTTCTTTCATTGACTTCGTTCAGTTTTTCTTTTGTAGTTATTTTGTCATATTAAAGTTCAATGCTTTCCCCTTGGCAGAGTTTGAATCTATAATTAGAATGACCTAAAACTGGGAAAAAATTTTGATACTGCAGCATTAAAAAAAAATGTCAAGAGATTGTTGGCATTCCATGTAATTGTTCCATTAAGCATTTCCAATGGTTTCTGAATGAAGTATAAAAAAAATAAAAGGTTCATCTTTCTAAGTTTAAAAACATTGTAAAGTACTGAAGGGGATTTATGAGGATGATCAGTCTCACTGATGATAAACAGGATGGAGGCACACACTTCCTTGGTGATGTACACTCCTCATTCAACACTTTGTCATAATTGTGTTAGCTTCAGTTTTTTAGTGATGAGAAAATATAATCATATTAGGCACCAGCAACTCATAAGTCTTTACAAACACAATATACAATGCACCTCATTGCACAGTTGGTAGAGTAGGAGACTCTTAATCTCAGGGTCGTGGGTTCAAACCCCATGATGAGTGCTGTTTGTAGACGTTAGCTTCTGTTTCACCTGATCCCACAGCCATTCAGCCCCAAAGAAACACATAGAGGCTTATATTAATTACAAACTGTTTAGCCTTTTGGCTCATGCTTATTACTAACTAGCTCTTACAACTTAACCCATAATTCTTATCTGTGTTTAGCCAGGTGGCTTGGTACCTTTTCTCAGTAAGGCATTCTTATCTTGCTTCCTCTGCATTTGGCTGACAACTGTCTCTCTGCCTTTCCTCTTCAAAGAATTCTCCTAGTCTGGTTGCCCTGCCTATACTTCTTGCCTGGCTATTGGCCAAACAGCATTTTATTAAACCAAATCTTTACAGTGTACAAGAGCATTATCCTACAGCATCCATATGTTTCTTGAAGCAGTGACAGCCTTATTTCCCTATGACCCTGTCAACATCCTTAATGTTAAATGTTAGACTTAATTTATGGGGTTAACTTTAATACAGTAAGATATTTCAGTTTTAACAAATTAAATTCCAAAAGCTTTTCACTGATCCTGTGGGTTGGATTAAATTTTTATTTATTTTTATTTGCTTATTTATTGGGTTTTTTGAAACAGGGTCTTACTTTGTAGCTTTGACTGTCACAGAACTCACTATGTAGACCAGGCTGGCTTGGAACTCCTGGAGATCTGCCTGCCTCTGCCTCCTGAGTACTGGGATTAAAGGCAAGTGACACTATACCCAGATGATTTGCAATGGAACCATTAGAACTTATTTATTTGAACTTCTATGTGACATATATGATGCCAACTATATAGGCAAGCTTCAGGGATTTTGATGGTCTAATGGGGATAGCACATTAATTAGCCTATGTGAAAACTGGGCTGGTCATGGTGGTTCATGTAATTCCTACAGTTTCACCATTCAAGAGGCAAGAGAGGAAGATCACCATTCAAGGCCAGGATGGGATATACAATACATTCCAGTCTAGGCTACATAGTAGGCTATGTTGTGATGGAAAAAAAATTAGAGGAACTAATTTCAAGGGATTAGTTTGATTTAGATGACAGCTATGTGCTCTATTTTAAGATGTCCATGACTCTAGTAGACACTGATGTATCCTCAGACTATATTTATCTTCTGGATTTTCATAATCAGTGATGCTGCAGTTGCATCTAAGGTTGATGATAAACATCTTCCAAAATTACACATTATGCTCGTCCTCATCGTTATTGACAAACAGATTTAATTCCTTACCTTTCCACTAAACATGTTGTCTTCGTTAGGGTTTTTACTGCTTTGATAGAACACAATGACTGGAGAGCAAGCTGAGGAGGAAAGGCTTTATTAGGCTTACACTTCAGCATTGTTGCTCATCACTACAGGGACTCAGAACAGGAACTCAAAGAGGATCCCAGAAGCAAGAACTGATAATAGAAGCCGTGGAGGGGAGCTGCTTACTTACTTGCTTCCCCTGACTTGCTCAACCAACTTTCTTATAGAACCCAGGAGCAGTCCAGGGATGGCACCACCCACCGTGGATTGGGCTATCCTCCATTGCCCACTAAATAAGAAAATTCCTTACCGATTGATCTCAAGGAGGCATTTCCTCAGCTGAGGTTTCTTTAGATGACTCTAGTTTGTGTCAAGTAGACACACGAAACCAGCCAGTACGCATGTGCTTTGATTTGTTTTCCTCTTCTCCTTTTTGTGTGATACTGAAAATTGAATCCAGGGCCTTTTCCAAATTAGGTAAATACTCTATTATTTGATTCCAAACTAGTTATTTGTTTTATTATTTCACTTTAATTTTTATTTTACTCTAAGACAGTGTCTTGGTATGTAGCCCAAGCTGTTCCCTAACTTGCCATCCTCCTGACTCAGCTTCCCAAGTAGCTATAAACATGCACCACTTTGCCCAACTCAATTATTTGCTATTTATTTGTTTTATCTTGATCTTAGTGATATCAGAAAGGTTTACTGAAAAATTCAAAAGTGTTAACTAGAATACAAGGTATAAATAAATTCCCACATTGGTTTTTATATAACAAATAACAGAGCTACTATAGCAAGGGCATTCTGTTGACTTCTATAGACAGCTAAGACTCGCTGTGATGGTTTGAAAGACAATGATTCCCAAAGGAGTGGCACTGTTAGGAGGTGTGGCTTTGTTATAGGAAGGGTATCACTGTCGGAGTAGACTTGGGAGTCTCTTTTTCTCAGGCTTCCCTCAGTGTGACAGTCAGTCCATGTTCTGTTACCTCTGAGTCAAGATGTGGGACTCTCACTGCCAGCAGCCACATCTGCCTGCAGTTTGCCACTTTCCCCATCCTGATGATAGTGGGCCGAATCTCTGAAACTGTAAACAAGTAACTCCCATTAAATATTTCCTTTACAAGACTTGCCGTGACCATGGTGTCTCTTCACAGCAATGAAAACCCTAAGGCACTCTTCCAGTTCCTTCATCCAAGTAACTAACAACTTCCTGTTTCCCAGGAACACAGCAGATTATCAGCTGTGAGAGTCTGTGCCTCTGAAGATTGAAGCAGAAGCTGGGTACTGTGGGCTCAGATGCCGACAGACCACAGAGCAGAGGCTCACACGCTCTCTGTCCCTCTCCACCCTGGGGCTAAGCTGTCTTTTGCTGCTCATATCCTATTGCGCTTTATTTTATCAGTGAGTCTTTCATTCTGATCGTGAGACAAAGAGAGTAATTGTGTGTTCTGTCTGAAAACATGAACAGATGGCAATCACTCGCATAAAGCACAAGTTTAGGTCAGTACTGTTCACTGCACCAGAAACCCTAAGCAAAGGTCTGCCAAACAGAATAGCTTATTTGATATTAATATTAATGCTTTTGTTTAAAATACATAAAGAAATAGAAATACAGGATATATGCTAAGAAACAAAAGATATTTTGACAATAGAAATAAGTGGAATTACCCTGGGCAAACCAGGTCATGTGACTACCAGAACAGCCACTTACCGTTTGTTTATTTGGGGGAGTGATTTTGTTTTGCTTCAATGACTCTTTTGCAAGCGCTGATGGGCTATTGTTAACATTGTGAAGAGCACTTTCGGTTATTAGTGTTGCCCACAGAAATGAATTTTCCAGATATGTAAGTGGCATAACTAATTTCCCTCACTGCCTATCTAAATGGCATGATTCTAATTGATTATAGACTTGACATTCTCGTCAAGTGCTAAGCCCATGCTCTTAGCAGTGATCCGAGTCTGCATGCTCTGGCCATCCCTGCTTGGACTCCTGCTGTGATAAGGCAGCTGTGGGTTCATAGTGATCATGGTTTCTCTGAGTCCATTTGCACACAGTTCAGTCTAGACATCTCAAGTCTGTGTAGGGTAACTGAGACCTCAGCTAAGAAGCACTCTCCAGCATTTGGGCTAGAATCCTCCAATGGCTTCTTTAGCACATGCCTCATGACAAGGCTAGATAAGCCTGTTTGGGCGGGGGTGGTATTTTTAATTGTCTGCTTTACAGAAACTCGAATCCTCTGGAAGATGGGCTTCTGAATGTGCCTGTGAGAATTATCTTGGATATTTTAATTGGCATGGAAAGAGCTATATAAATGATGGGCTGTACTATATAAATAAAGAGCTATATAAATTACCAGCAGTATGCTTCCCTGGGGAAGGGAATCCTACACTGTTGGAGAAAGTGAGCTGAGCGCTACCGTGCCTACATCCAGAGCTTTGCCTTCTTGATTGGAGAGGCCTCAGGAGTCTGCTGCAGTCACTTCCCCACCTCAATCGACTTTAGCCTCCAACTGCGAGCTAAAACAATGTTTTTTCCCTGAAGTAGTTTCTGTTGGGGTATTTCAGCACAGCAACGGTAACTGTGACAGAGATGGAGGCTCTACTCCGTAAGAACCAAGAAGCTTCTCAGAATTCCTTCTCTCCATCCTTATCCTTAGTATATAGGAGTGCAACTGATTTTTCCGAGTTGATCTTGTATCCTGCACATCACTAAAGGAGTTCAATGAGGGCTGCTGAGAAGCCAAGGACAATGGCACTGAGTTTTGACCCTACTGCTTGTACTGGCTTTGTGGGAGCCTAGTCGGTTTGGATGCTCACCTTCCTAGACCTGGATGGAGGGAGGAGGACCTCGGACTGCCCACAGGGCAGGGAACCCTGACTGCTCTTTGGACTGGAGAGGGAGGGGGAGGGGAGTGAGGTGGGAGGGAGGGGGAAGGAAAAGGGAGGCGGGGAGGAGGCAGAAATTTTTAATTAAAAAAAAATTATAAAAAAAAAAGAACCAAGAAGGTGACGTGGTCTCTCCAAGTGACTGTGACTTCCCATTCTTTCATGTCCGTGTGGGTTGAAAGGAACCATGAAAACGGGACTGTCTGGAGGTGAGAATTACAAAGGAAGCTAGAGAGAGCCTCCAGGCCTTGGAGGACCTTGCCTCAGAAGCCTTTTAGCCTCCTCACCACCGCCTTGTGTCACTCAAGGCAAGAGCAAGGGAAAGACAGCAAAGATTTTCGGACTGTATTGTGAATGACTACATTCCCCTGTAGTGTGCATATGTGCCTTCGAGCACACACATACACGCACACTCTCCAGTATATAGACATGATATATGGACGAACACCTTTCCGATCATTACTGACTTACTGCAGTATTTAGTTGTCTGCAAACCTTCTTTCCTAGGTTGTTTGTTTCTTAAAACACTGGACACTCTTTTAGCTCTGGGATTTATTATCAGGCAGGGCGCATAGTGCTGGCTCCATAAAAGTGTGCTGAATGATTGATATGGCCAAGAAAACATTGCTTTTTTTTAACTAAATAATTTTCTCAAAAGCCAATTCCTTACTTATCAGGCAGAATTAGTCTTGGTGAATTAAAATATTAATCACCTTCATCCTTCCCTTAATTTCCAAAAGATAGAAAGCTTGTTAGGCAGTGTGGTCCTTGTAAGTTTCCACGAAGTTATGTTGGGTCTGTCCACTGGATCCTGAGTCAGAGAAGTGTAACTGTTCCTTTTACTTTTCTCTGTCTGGCCAGGGCCCAGGTATGCTTTCTCTGATATGTTGTGCTTTGCTATTCTCCCTGTAAAGCCCCATCATGTGGCTGTCTGTGGCCACATGGCTGATATCCATACCAGCTCAACTCAAAGAGTTTGCTTCCTCCAGGCAGCTGCTGAGCTTTACAGCTTGCACACCTAGGGTTTATCTTTTAAACTTTAATAAAATTGTTTGTGAGCTTCTTTTTAAAAAAAGATGAAGGAAGAGAGAGGGGGAGGAAGGAAGAGAGAGAAGAGGAGAGAAGAGAAGGGAAGGGAAGGGAAAAGAAGGAAAGGGAAGGGAAGAGAGGAGAAGAGAAGAGGAGAGGAGAGGAGGGGAGGGGAGGGGAAAGGAAGGGAGGGGAGGGGGGAGGGGAGGGAAGAAAAGGAAAGGGAAGGGAAAAGAGGAGAAGAGAAGAGGAGAGGAGAGTAGTGGGGGGAGGGGAGGGGAGGGGAGGGGAGGGGAGGGGAGGGGAGGGGAGGGAAGGGAAGGGAAGAGAAAAGAGGAGACCCGTTAGCAGAGAAGAAAACATGAACAGTCTATCTTCTTGTCAAAAAGTCCTTTATAAAACGTGAAAATCCAGTGGTTGTTTTGGGAAGGACATTTAAAAGGAAGTATTTCCCCTCCTTTCTCTTTTTTTCTTCCAAATACAGAAAGGACAATACCATGTGATATAGAGGATTGACTGGCAGAGTCCTAACAAGACCACCTTCCTGTCCATTGTCCTGGATACCTACAGTTGGAAGGCTTAGCTCTTTGCTTAGCCACACTCGGTCTTGTGTCTTCCCACAAGAAAACACTCAGCAACCCTTACCCATCTTTCCTCTGCTACCCTAACTTTCATTTTCCCAGGAGAGCTAAACATTATCCAGCATGTTGTGGTCCCACTGAACTTGAAGAGTTGATGACTTCTAAATCACCGGTGGAAAGAACCACAAGGCGTGTGTTACTGAAATGAGAGGGAGTGTTGGTATGTATGTGCCATTATTCTCTATCTTGACACATTTTCTTTATTTTTTTTGTTTATTCTTCTCTCATATATTATACCCCAACAGGACTGCCCCCCCCCACTTCTCACAACCTCTCCTCACCACTGCCCCTCTCCTTCAGATCCATTCTTCCTTGTTTCCCTTCAGAAAAGGGCAGGTCAACCAAACATGTCATATCAAGTTGCAGTAAGATTAGGCGCATCCCCTGGAGTCAAGGCTGCAGGAGGCAGCACAGTGAGAGGAAAGGGGTCCACAAAGCTAGCGAGAGACACCCCCACTCCTACTCTCAGGCATCCCACAAGAATATGGAGCTACACAACTGTAACATGTATGCAGAGGGCCTGGGTCTCACCCATAGCTCTGCAGATTGTCGTATTTTCTCATACATGAACTATATATGTCTGTCTTTTTACTATAGTGACAGGCTGGAAGCCAAGACCCTGTGCATGCTGTACCATTCTGACTGCTACTTACAAAGACATTTTGAAATGCGTCACTAAAACCAATTAGAAATTCCGTATTTCCTATTATTTCATATTTGAAGGGAAACTCCTTTTCATACCTTAATTCATTAAATAAATTTTTAAAAATCAGAAATTGTTGAAGTCTAAAGACCCTACAAGTGAATAATGAAATCAAGAGAAATTAGTGTGATTGAAAGTGAGGTATGCGTTTGGAAATCCAGTTTACACCAAAATAATAATTCATTAAGAAAACATAGAAGTATTAAAGTAATGAGACTATTAGATTGTTTGAGTTTTTTTTTAAAAAAGAAATGAATTATATGAACACACTGGTAAAATGTTCGCATTTTTTCTTATTTTGGCATGAAATATTGGTATTCAGAAATGTACATAGATGTAAAGTCACCTGCAGAGCTTGTCAAAACACAGATTGTGAGACTGCATCCCCAGAGACTCAGAATCAGTGGCATGGGGGCGGGGTGGGATGAGAATTTGTCAATCTAGTTAGTTCTTTCTGATCTACTTCAACTGCATACCAGTGGTTCAGGGGCCACCTTCAGAGAGCAGCTGATTGTCTGAGAATCTCTTCTTCACCGATGTTTCTTGTTATCGTCATAATAAACTCTTTAAAACTGTTGCTTTTCGAGAAGAATTGTCTTACACTCTTAATGACAACACCGTAATTTTGTTTTTCTTTTTATTTCTCTTTGCTTCCAGGAGTAGAAACCCTGTCTTTAATGTATCAACAGTTCACCCAATATCAGCTCATTTCCAACATTAACGTCTGCACATTTAAATGCTGCAATATTCGGATGCAGAATTTCATTCTCTTCAATGTTGTTTCCAAGTATTTGTATAAAATCATTTAGTCTTTGTAATTCAAAAGGAAAAATCTTGAGTCCTCATGTAATACAAAGCTTGAGGTTTTCTGCACGGTTAAAGCTGAGCCTCTGGCTGAATTTGGCTATTACACTTTCTGAGAGAGATGTGATAGTTTATGGTGTTGAGGCTTTGGTTAGCTGTTTCGCAGAGCCCACAAGTGTCTGTGATTTGAGGGCAGTTGAGTCCTTTTTACTTAGTTGGCAAGGTGATGGCTGATTGCAGATTGCTTGGCACATGTAATGTCCCTGGCAATTTTCTGAGTTCTGCCAGATGTTGGGCTGCTTCTGGATGGTCGTAGACAGCTTCTCATTAGTGTTGCATGGCAGTAAAGCCTTGTACTTCATTTCACAGAAACCCGATCCTTTAACTACCCAGTCTTGTGCTGGCTTCTCTTTCCAGCTAATGCGGGACGAAACCCACCTCATTAATCTGCTCAGTGGGATGCATGTCATTGACTTAAACATACAACTGTAATTTTAAAATGGTTAAGAAAATGCTTACCCTTCTTCCATCTTCCATGACAGACTAGTCTCCCAGTTTTCTCCTTTAGAATTTATAAATGAAAGCTAGCCCAAAAGCCCCTCATGTGTCCGATAAAAAAAATGTTTAGTAATTTCTCCATGGAAAAATGTAGTGTCACCCTGTGACAGAGAACATTCTCAGATAGTATTAGAGCTGACAGTGAGTTCTAGGGGTGAGCCAGACAGGCAGATACTCATTCCTTCACTAAGCACAACTAAGATCCTCAGTGCTAATCATAAAGTAGAGGAAACAGGAGGGCTGAAAGAAGTCAGGCAAAAGAGAGACCCCAGGACCCAAGGGAAGAATCTAGCAATACAATCTAACAGTGTGTGGTTTGAGATGTGTGTGTGTGTGTGTGTGTTTGTGTGTGTGTATGTATATATGTGTAGTGTATAAGTATATATGTGGATGTATGACAATGTATAGTGTGTGTGAATATATGCATGTATGCATATGTGTGTTTGTGTGTGTGTTTGTGTGTTATTTTATTACTTTTCTCCTTCATATATCCCAGATGTGAACCTAAACAAACTGGTTATGCTGATGGGTGTGGAGGAGGAGTAAGGTCCATTAAAAAAGCCTGTTCTTTCTAGAGACTGAAAAGAGACAGTCAAAGAGCAGTAAGATTGTAGGTAATCAATCCCTGAGTGACTTTGACCAAACCTCACCATAGGAAAAAAATGAAACTGTGGCCCTTTGTCCATGCATTCATCCAGTAAAGAGCCTAGGAGTGGGAGCTCATTCAGATGTCAGTAGAGGACAGCAGGGAGCAGAAGGAGAGACATCCTGCAGATGCAGTGTGCAGGCTGGAAGTGCCTCAAGGTCAGGAAGTGCCCCACAGTGGCCACAGAAAGAGCCTGGACATTGATGGGAGTCCATCAGTGAACCACAGGTGCAGTGTGAAAGAACTCCCAGTGCCACAGTCAGAGGAGCAAACCAACTTCTAATGGTATCAATACCCTTAGTGTGAAACAAATACCAAGGCATATTGATGAGTCCAAATTAACATAACTCTTCCATCCTCTGTGAGCTGCATATGACATCTTCCTCCTAAAGGCTCCAAGGAAGAGTGACAGCTAGGCTCTTCCCAGGGCAGAAACCTGAGAACATCAGCTCAGCCCGGTGATGGAGTTACTGTCCACAGCAGTACATCAATGCAATGTGATGAAAACAGTGCCTTAGTTATGCAAATTTGATGGGGGAGAGTCTTCTGGCTTGTGTTAATTTCATTGGTTAAATAAAGAGACTGCCTTGGCACTTTAATAGGACATAAAATTAGGTAGGCGGAGTAAACAGAACAGAATGCTGGGAGAAAGAAGCTGAGTCAAGGAGTCGCCATTGTTCTCCCACTCCAGACAGATGCAGGTTAAGATCTTTCCTGGTAAGCGCACCTCATGGTGCTACATAGATTATAAAAATGGGTGAAGAAGCTAAAACTAATGGGCCAAGCAATGTTTAAGAGAATACAGTTTCCGTGTAATTATTTCAGGCATAAGCTAGCCATGTGGGTGGCCGGGTGCCGGGGACGCAGCCCTGCTGCTCCTATTTCAACACAAATTCCTCCCTGATCCCCTAGTCTAAGTCTAATCTTGAGAAAAGATGGCAGAGCCCAAGAAGGAGTTCACACACAAAAAAAATCTGCCAATATGCCTCAAAAACTGTCAAAGTCATCAGAAACAAGGAAAGTCTGAGATATTAGCACTGAAGAGTAGCCTAAGGGGAAAGAATAGCTTGGAGTAAGGAAGTATTCTAGAAAGACCTTCAGAGAGAAAAGGATGTCAGATAAAAACTAAGGAAACCTGAATAAATTTTGAAATCTAGAGCATTTATAAATCCTGGTTGATTTATTATAACAAATATGTCATACTTATGTAAGAGGTGAATAGTAAAATTTAGGTGCAAAATATATGTGCCACCTTCTTGAATCTAAGCTGCCCTACAACACAAGAATTAATTAAAAAGAGTCGCTGCTACTGACCACAACTTATCCAAATAATTACCTGACTTTTTATTTATATTACTTATTAGCTACTCTCAAATAACCACCTACAAAAGAAGAGACGGTGGACCAGATTGGGCCGGAAAAGAAATAACGACTGGCAAAGAGGGTAGGAAATGTAAATGTTGCCAAAAGACAATGATGAAGAAGCAGTTTCTGTAGCTAGGCGCTAAGCGTCATGTTCAGCTTAAACGATGTCAAGAAGCTGCCCCTGAAATAGGCCAAATGGTGTGCCAAGGAGATAGACGTGGAAAGTAGGGCTTCCCAACTTTGTTAGTTGGGGTTTGCTTGCTGTGAGGAGACGCCATGACTACGTCAACCCGTATAATATAAACATTTAATTTGAGATGGCTTGCCTGCAGTTTCAGAGGTTGTCATGACAGAGAGCATAGTGGCGTGCAGGCAGATGTGGTGCCGGAGCTGAGAGCCCTGCATCTTGACTCAAAGGCAACAGGAAGTCAACTGACTGTCACATCGAGGAAACCTTTAGAAAAAGAGACCTCAAAGGCCGTCTCCACAGTGACGCACTTCTTCCAATAAGGTCACACCTTCTAATAGGGCTGTTCCCTTTGGGGATCATTTTTTTTTAAACCACCACACCAACAAAAACAAAAAGAGAAGAAGATTCTCTCCTGGCCACTGTTAGTGGAAGAGCTTGTTCATCCCAGCCGCCTGGCTAGCTTAGCCCCAAAATAACCACACAGAAATTGTATTTATTAAAATGCTGCTTGGCCCATTAATTCTAATTTCTTATTGGCTAATTCTTAGATCTTAATTTAACCCATTTCTATTAACCTGTGTATCACCACATGGCAGTGGCTTACTGGGTAAAACTTCCAACATCTGTCTCCAGCAGATCCATGGCGTCCCTCTGACTCTGCTTTCTTCCTCTCAGAATTCAGTTCTGTCTTCTCTACCTACCTAAGTTCTGCCCTATCAGGCCAAAGCAGTTTCTTTATTCATTAGCCAATACAAGCAACACACAGAGGAAACTGCCACATCAGGCCACAGGTAGAATGAAGAAGTGTAATGGAGAGTAAGCTGATACCAAATGTTTTGGTTCTACTTCTGTTTGAACAGCTTTGTTTTCCGTCATGATATTTTATGCCACTTAGAGCTAGAATAAAGTGCTGTCTTAGAGCTCATTGGATATTTAAGAATAAGCCTTGCTGGGTTTGGTGGTGTGTGGCTTTAATCCTAATGCTTAGTAGGAAGAGGCAGATGGATTTCTGTAAGTCTGAGACCAGACTGGTCTATGTAGCAACTTCCAGGCAAGCAAAAGCTGCACAGTCTCAAAACAAACAAAATATGTTTTGGAAGAAGAAGGAGAAGGAGAAGGAGGAGAGGAGGAGGAGAAAGAGAAAAAGAAACAAAGAAAGGAAGGAAAGGAAAGATGAAGAGAATGAAATGAAGAAAAGAAAGAAGGAAGTAAAGGCTTAGAAGATGATGCAGCTATGTTTGCTAGGCAAGCATAAGCTAGGCTTGATGTGGAACTCTGGTGCTGGATGAATGGAGGTGGGGATTTTGATGGCCATGGTGCCAGCCTCAGCATCATTTCTCAGTCTTCAGTGGAAGGCTTATCCTAATTCTCAGTGATCTGAAATTCATGCCAATGAAGCCAGAGGGGCTAGCAGAGAGGAAAGAGGATCCTTAAAATAGAGATAGATAGATAGATAGATAGATAGATAGATAGATAGATAGATAGATAGATAGATAGATAGATAATAGATAGATAGATAGATAGATAGATAGATAGATAGATAGATAGATAGATAAAATCATTCAAAATTACAGATGGAACATGAGACACAAAAATCATTTTTACTTAATATACAAAAAAATCACAAATTCTAGTGGAATAAATATCACAAAAGTGATAAGAAACACAGCATTTTCCTGGCACACCTCTGAAGTGCTTTCCTCTGCTGGAGTTTACGTCTCTACCTGCAGCCAGGAGTCTGCTAAGTTAATAACTTTTAAAATTCTCACTTCATACTCATGGGGATGTTAGCTCAGACACACAGATGGGAATTAATGGCTTGTAAGAAGCTAAGGAAAGCCCGGGATACACTGTAATTAGTCTCCAGACCTGCGACTTTCCATCAGCCCCTTAGCCATTGAAGCTTTCCTTCAATTTATTCAGTAAATCTGCTTTTGAAGAATGTTGGCTATGAGGTGTCTTCTTTCTGGGAACTCTAACTCACAACCTGTGCTGTCACCATTCTGACGTGACACATAAAAATATTGTTCTGAAGTAAATCATGCATTATGAAAGTTATCAAGAAAAAGATGCAACCCTAATTTGACGAGAACAAAATCGCTGCTCATTGGTACAGTAGTCAGCCAGGACAAGTTGGTTCAAGCATCTTCGGCATTTTCTTTCCACCCACTTTATCCTCTGGCTCATTCCATATGAACTCAATTGCTGTAGTTTCAAATCCATTCTCAGGATCATGTACAGCAATGTCATAGTCACCTGGAAGTACATTTTTTTTGCTGGTTAGTAATGGATCCCGAAAGGTTTTTGTTTTGTCAACCTTCATTTAGGAGGGCAAACATTCTTCTGGCAAAAGAATTTTGAACATCAGGTTAAAATGGCAGAGACATTTCTGGAGTTCTGAAGCTACAGTTCATAGGTAAATTTCACGCCTGCCATTAACAAGACATTTTAAAAATAGCAGGCCTTTCCAAAGAGGTATTTGCTCTCATTGTGTAAACTATAATGTTTGTAAAAATGCGAAGGATGGGGTCCCACAAAGCCAGTACATGCAGTAGGATCAAAACCCAGTGCCATTGTCCTTGGCTTCTCATCAGCCCTCATAGTTCGCCATGTTCAGCAAGTCCGGTTTTATCCCATGCTTTTTCAGACTCAGGCTAGCTGGCCTTGGTGAGCTCCCAATAGATCAGCCCCACCGTCTCAGTGGGTGGGTGCACCCCTCACGGTCCTGACTTTCTTGCTCATGTTCTCACTCCTTCTTCTCCTCATTTGGACCTTGGGAGCTCAGTCCAGTGCTCCAATGTGGGTCTCTGTCTCTATCTCCATCCATCGCCAGATGAAGGCCTGTTTGGATGCTCACCTTCCTAGACCTGGATGGAGCGGGAAGGAACTTGGACTGCCCACAGGGCAGGGAACCCTGACTGCTCTTTGGACTGGAGAGGGAGGGGGAGGGGAGAGGGAGGCAGGGAGGAGGTGGAAATTTTTAATAAAAAAACAATGTGAAGAATAGCTGATGATATATATTGCTAGCACTCACGTGCGCGCGCTCACACACACACACAGAGTCAGATTTCCAAGCTTTGGTCAAGTTTCAGGTGCTTGTTTTATAAACTATAAACACTGTAAGAGTTTAAACTGAACTTTTTAAAATTTGTGCCTAAATTTCTATCTCTAATGGCTTGCTTTACTAACTCACAAAGCTCACTCCACCCTCAGGCACCGCTACTAAGAAAGGGAAACATCAGAATTTAAATAGATATAGATATGAATTATATATTGTTTTATACACACACATTCACACATGCTCTCATACGCGCGCGTGCACACACACACACACACACACACACGTACATGCACATATGCCCAATGTTCCCATATAACCAATCTTAAGCAGGAAGAAGAGCCATATTTGAGCTCAGTGGGAGATCGTTAATGAAGGGTTGAGTGTCTGACCCAGCATCTCACTCACCCTGTCTCAGGGTGGGCCAAGCTGACTCTCAGACATCTTCCCGCTGTTCCACAGCTCGGACTCTGCCTCATCTGACAGTGATTTTTGACAGAGCTTATCAATCAAGGACCCTGGGTATCTAAAACCTCCACATCATTTTTGTCTTCACAAACAATTGTCATTCTCTACTTAATCAGGAAGTAGGTAGATATATGTATTTTCTTTTGACAGTTCCTTTGAGAAAGGATATACGCAACACTGGAAATCAAAATGCTAAGAGTTTGGTATTCAGCACCCCACACCTTCATGCTTTTCAGCCTTTGCAAAGGCAACTGCATCCTCCTTCTTTAGTATGCCTTTGCTCCAATAAAAATATCACTTGCATATACCCCCCATCCTTGTCTTCCTAAGAAAGTACCCCTTTCTGATTGAAATGTGCGGTGGTCTTAAAGACTTCATTAACATCTTGTAACTTTCCACACTAACACAACATCCTGTTTCAATTTTCAATACCAAACTTAACGTGTATTCTAGGCTTCTGCTAACGTTAACTGAAACGTTATGCAAGACGTATTTGAAAGGAAATTTGTACCAGGTTGATAAGCATTTCAAGATAGAAACGCAATTGAAATATTTGCTGCGACCCACATCTTTTTATTCAAATGATTCTGGAGACACATCAGGGTTATGAAGTGGCTTTTCTCAGTATGGCAGAGCTCAGAGAGTATGTGGGAGTCATTCTACCTACCCCTGAAGAACGCTCAGCGGAGCTGTCTCGGCAGCATAAAATAGTTGGGTCAAATACGGATGCTATTGCCTGTCTGCGTCACTAGATGGTGCCAGAAGAATCTAAAACAGCCAATCCTGGCGCATGGGTCCTGAAATATCTTTGTCAGCGGTTCCTTAAATTGCAGAGCATTTTACTTTTAAAAGAGAAAAAATATTTTTTTCTTAAAATTACTTTTGGTAGTTTTTGGAAAAAAAACACTTTTCCCTAAATGTTTTAATTCTACATAGACTTTCAATAGAAATTGTACTTGCTACCTTAAGCAGTATCATTTTTTTTTAAAGCTACTTTCCTTCTCTGCTTGAGAACTGTCTCGGATGATTACGCAGGCCAGCGGTGTTCAGCCGAAGTGAAAAGGCTGCGTTATGGGACCTCAAAAGCTCTTTTGCAAAGAAGCCATGGATTTGAAGGCGATCAGGGAGGGGGTTTGTGGAAGGGTTTGGAGGGAGGAAAGGGCAAAGAGACATACTATAATTACAATGCAATTTCAAGAGTAAGCAAACAAGCAAAAAAGCTTTTTCTCGTGTTCTCTTAATGTCTGAAAGAAAATTAGAAATAGAGGCTGATGGGACGTGTTTGTATAAAGGCAGAGAAACAAGCTACTTGTTGCATGGAGCCCAGGTTTCCAGACTGTGTGATTGGGAGTCCTGAAATTGTAGTTGCCCTGACTCTTGACACTGACTGACTGCATGGGTTAAGTTTGAAAACTTTAGCCTGGAACAAAGCAGAGTCCTTGTTTTGCTGATGTTGGGGAAGAGCCTCTCACCTCCAGATTTGGGGTCCTCCCTCAAACAGACGAGGTTTGTCAGTTCATGATTTCCAGGAGTCTACAGAACAAATTTTAGGACGTACTTTCCTCGTTCTGTTCATTTACTAACTGAAGGGTGGCTGCCACAGATACTTCCCTTAAACAGATCGCTAAGGAGAAAGCGGAGTGGGCCTGGCGCTGGGTATTTAGAGCTGGAGTTGTCGTGTGTCCCTTCGTATCCCGTCACCCCCTGCCCCCCCCACCTTTCCCCTCTCCCCCCACTCCGTTCCCCCCTCCACATTTATTTGGTAAAGTAAATGCACCAACACAATATAAGCTGTTTTTGAAACTGAAAATGCCCTGCTTTCTATATCTCAGAAGTACAAATTATTTCCCAGGAACCCCTAAGCGTCTTACAAAAGTAAGACTACACAAATAGCTCTGATGATCTCTAGGTCGCCTTGTGGAGGGGCTTTCACCTCCAGAGATATGGTATGAAGAAGCCATGGAAACAAAATGCAGCTGACTGAATACATGCTCAAGGGGCTGACTCATTGTCACAGAAGCCCGAACAAAGACAGGATTTTTATCCTGGGATAAGCCTTTGTCATGGTCACAAACACCACCCATTGCGGTTTCTGTGCTTACATGACTAGATTTACCCTAGGATACACCACTGTCATGGCCTCTGATCCCATTCATCGCAAAGTTCCATGCTGATGGCTCTTTACATGAATGTCACCAAGACGCAGCATCATCGTCAAGAACATCCACTTAACTCCGAGAGGTCAGCCAGAAGTACTGCATGATAAAATATTACCATCCCTTGAGGCTTGAATCCACAGGGCTGAACACTGTCAGAGTTTAATTTAATTCAGACTCATTAATTCAGTCTTCAATATGAATATTTCTGTTTTATATCCAAATCCTCACCACAAAGGAACTCAAGATTCTGCTGAGGGTTGGGATTATAGGAATGTGTTACCATGCCTAGCCTAAGACACCGCCTTTAAAGATGTCTGGTTGTTAATTTTCAAACAATTGACCCTTGTCACTACCTCTCAAAAGACTCATTAACGAAGTTCAGGAAGGGTTTTTTTTTTTTTTTAACTCACCTCCTACATTAAGCCCTTGCAGAACAAGGCAAGCCAGAATGGTCACTTGAGTTAAGTGCCCCATGTCAAACTAAAACGTATTGAAATTGGCCAGCACCTTTAATCCTAGCCATTTCACTAAGCAAATGAAAGGCTCATGTGGTCAGAAAAAGAGAGATATACAGTAAAGACAGATTCGGATGAGAAAAACCTCTAAATGATTTAAAGTGTGTTTAAAAATATATGTGGGCTTGGGAAAGAAAAGAAAAAGGATAGAGAAAGTCAGAAGGAAAGAAAGAAAGAAAGAAAGAAAGAAAGAAAGAAAGAAAGAAAGAAAGAAGGGAGGGAGGGAGGGAGGGAGGGAGGGAGGGAGGAGAAAGAGTAGTTGGATGTGGCGGCACACTGCACACCTTTAATCCCAGCACTTGGGAGGCAGTGACAGGTGGATTTCCTTGAGCTTGAGGGCAGCCTGGTTGACAGAGTGAGTTTCAGGATAGCTACAGATACACAGATAAAACCTTTCTCAAAACACCCAAAAGTTAAACAATAAAAATAAAAGGAATAGAGTTGTTTTTTTAAAGCCACGTAAGGGTGGAAAATACACAAAAAGTCTGGATACTGTTTATTATTGTGTTGTCTCTGAATGATAACCCAATGTTTCAGCGGACCTCTCTTGAAGTTGCCTCTGAGTTCCACATGCAGAGCAGCTTCAAGACTGTTGGCTGAGATAGATGATCCAGCCACTCAGAATACTCCAGTCAGGACTTGACCATAATTTTAAATTTTCTTTTGGTCTCCATAAGATTATCATTGCCCCCAGTCAGCAGGAAGTAACCTGAAAAACTGTGCCCACATAGATGCTTGTCTTTGTTTAGTATATTGATTGGCTAAAAGTTGTAATGGATAATGGTCAGGAAAATAGCTAAAGAAAGAAAATTAGATTCAAGGTTCTTGCTTGCAAAAAAGGGGGATATAGATTTGATAAGATAAAGGGGTAAATTATTGAATCTTCTCTGATAAGACAAAAGGGAAGATATTGGTATAATCTTGTTTTAAAAAAACAAGGGGGATATAGATATGATCAACTAGAATTCATCCCAGAGATACTAAAGAAATCTTTGGTTAAATCTAATACCCCCTTCATGATAAAAGTCCTGGAGAGATCAGGGATTTCGAGAGCATGCATAAACATAATAAAAGCAGTATACAGCAAGCCAACAGTCAAAAGTCAATCAAACTAAATGAAGAGAAACTCAAAACAATTTCACCAAAATCAGGAGCAAGACAAGGCTGTGAACTCTCTCCATATCTATTTAAAATAATCCTTTGAATTCTTATTCTAGCAATAAAGTAACAAAAGGAGATCAAGAAGAAACAAATTGAAAAAGAAGTCAAAGTATCACTATTTCTAGATGACATGATAGTGTACATAAGCTATCATGTCATAAAATATAGAGTAAAAAAATTTACCATGAAACTCCTACAGCTAATAAGCACCTTTAGCAAAGTGGCTGGATAAAAAAAAATTAACTAAAAAAAAAATCAGTAGCCTTTCTATATACAAATGAAAAACATGCTGAGAAAAAAAAATCATGAAAACAACATCCTGTACAGTAGCCACAAACAATATAAACTATCCTGGGGGTAGTCCTAACCAATCAAGTGAAAGACCTGTATGACAATAACTTCAAGTCTTTGAAGAATGAAATTGGAGAAGATATCAGAAGATATCCATGATCTCCCATGCTCATGGATTGGTAGGGTTAACATAGTAAAATAAATAAATAAATAAATAAATAAATAAATAAATAAATAAATAAATAAATAAATACATGGCCAGCCTACCAAAAGCAATCTACAGATTCAATGCAATCCCCTTCAAAACTTCAAACACAACTCTTTAAAGACCTTGTAAGGAAAATTCTCAGCTACAAATGGAAAAACAAAGACCCCAGGCTAGCTCAAACACTTCTGCACAATGAAAGAACTGCTGGAGGTCTCACCCTCCCTGATCTCAAGCTCAACTACTGGTGATAAATAAAAAAGTATGGTATTGACATTAAAAACAAACGCATTGAACAATGGAATTGAATTGAAGACCCAGACATAGACTCATGGACACTTGACATGTACTCACTCAGAAGTAGAAATTGAGAGGTACGTAAAGGATGACCATGCTACAGTTCACAGACCCACAGAGGTTAGGTAACAGAGAGGACCCAAAAGGGGGACACATGAATCTCCCTGGAAAGTGGAAATAGAAAAGATCTCCTGGTTGGACTGGGGGCAGACGGCGATGGGAACTGTAGGGATCAGGTTGCTGGACAGATGGGTGGATGAGAGAGTACTGAAAGAGATGACTTAGAAAGGGTTTTTTTTTTAATTTTTTTTTTATTGATAAAAGAAGAATAAAGAAAAAAAAACAAATTTCCACCTCCTCCCAGCCTCCCATTTCCCTCCCCCTCCTCCCACTCTTCTCCCCCTCCTCCCATTCTTCTCCCCCTCCTCCCATTCTTCTCCCCTTCCCCCACTCCCCTCCCCCTCCCTCTCCAGTCCAAAGAGCAGTCAGGGTTCCCTGCCCTGTGGTAAGTCCTAGGTCCTCCCCCCTCCGTCCATATCTAGGAAGGTGAACATCCAAACTGGCTAAGGGTCAGGTAGAGGCCTGATGCAAGGAAAACTCCCACAAATCTATAAGAATGACCCCAGCTAAGACTCCCAGCAACAGGGAGTCCTTAACCTGAACTTGCCATCTCCTGAGATCAGATTAGTGACTACCCCAATTATTATCAGAGACTTTTCATCCAGTAACTGATGGAAACGGATGCAGAGACCCACAGCCAAACATTAGGCCAAACTCAACGAATCCTGCTGAATAGAAGGAGGAAGGATTGTAGGAGCCAGTGGGGTCAAGTACATCACAAAAATATCCACAGATACAACTAACCCGGGCTCACAGGAACTCACAGAGTTTAAATCAACAACCAGGGAGTCTACACGGAGCTGACCTAAGTCCTCTACACATATGTGACAGCTGTATAGCTTGGTCTATTCGTGGGACGACTAACAATGGGAACAGGGGCTGTCTCTAATGCTTTGACTGACCCTTGGGAACCTAGTCTTCATACTGATTGCCTTACCGAGCATAAATACAGGTGGAGGTGCTTACTCTTACCACAACTTGATGTGATATTCTTTGTTGACACCCATGTGAGGCCCGCCTCTTTCTGAACAGAAGCAGAGGAGGAGTTTGTGGGAGGTGGGGGAAGGAATAGAAGAAGGGCGAAACTGTGGTCGTGGTTTAGAATAAATTAATTAAAAAATTCCATCATCTATACACAGAGTTATACATATCTTATGTATGTAACCTGATGCTTTAACATGCTATTAATACATGAAAAATTATTTATACACTCAAGTAAATCAACATATCTGCCATCTCACATTGTCATCTTTTGCATATGACACAAGAATCAACATATACTCTTGAGCAATTTCTGGTTTATAATACAATATTGGTAACTACAGTATGTCATATATTAGATTCTCAGAATATTAAGTTGCATTGTGACATTACCCTACATAACTAGAATATTTTACCCTTTGATGTACATATTGCCATTTGCGTGACCTCATCCTAAGCCCCCAGTGACTTAGTTTCTACTATGTTTCTGTGTACTCAAATAATCACTAATTTTTTTCTAATTATTTGGTATTATTCTAGGCATATTATAAGTTAAAATATATAATAATAAGCGTTCTCTTATTTGTGCATTTTCATTTCTCTTAATTTTTACCTCACGTTTTATTTGAAATGGGATTAGGACATTTAAGAGGTATATTTATTATTTATGGTAATAGTCTTGTGAGAATATTAGTTGGCTAGACAAAAAACACAGATGAAACTCTAGAGGGCAGTCATTGAATTTCTGGGCATAGCTAGTTATCTACACTGCAGGTTTCTTTACACAAACACTGTTCATCTCCACCCTGTTCAAAGCTGATCCTTTCACAAATAGTATGCTTTTCCTGTATGTTAAAGCTTTTAGTCAAAGCTCAGTTTGCATGGAAAACTGTATGAGACGGAAAGAGAGAGCAGATTGGATGGGTTGCCACTAAGTTATATCCCCACTACCTTTAAAATCAAGATTTTTTTTCAAAAGTGTTATATTAAATGTTATATTAAATAGACCCTAAATACGAAATGGTTCGAATATTAGTTTACTTTTTGCCCAGGTAAAAGTCTACAGTTTCTAGAATGGTAAAACAGTTGAGTGGGTAAAATGCTTGCTGTCCAAACTTGAGGATCTGAGGGATCCATATTTAGAGCCAAGAGTAGTGGTGCTTGTTACCCCAGGCCAGTAAGTGAAGGCAATGCCAGAGACACATGAATCACAAGGGATCCCTGGCTACCCAGCTCTCATCCAGCTCAGTTCATCTGGTGATGGATGGAGATAGAGACAGAGACCCACACTGGAGCACTGGACTGAGCTCCCAAGGTCCCAATGAGGAGCAGAAGGAGAGAGAACATGAGCAAGGAAATCAGGACCACGAGGGGTGCACCCACCCACTGAGACAGTGGGGCTCATCTATTGGGAGCTCACCAAGGCCAGCTGGACTGGGACTAAAAAAGCATGGGATAAAACCGGACTCTCTGAACATGGCGAACAATGAGGGCTGATGAGAAGCCAAGGACAATGGCACGGGGTTTTGATCCTACTTAATGTTCTGGCTTTGTGGGAGACTAGCCAGTTTGGATGTTCACCTTCCTAGATATGGACAGAGGGGGGAGGACCTTGGACTTTCCACAGGGCAGGGAACCCTGACTGCTCTTTGGACTGGAGAGGGAGGGGAAGAGGAGTTTGGGGGAGGGGGAGGAGGATGGGAGGAGGAGGAGGGAAATGGGAGACTGGAAACTTTTTTTTTCCTTTTCTCAATAAAAAAAAAAATTCTGCAGAGACATCTGCTACTATTCTGTTTCCCTTTTATTATGGCGGGATTCTGCCTCACATAGTCACACGGAAAGAATTCTGACTTAGAGCTGAGCCCTTTACAAAGCGAACAATTAACTGTCAGGACACAATAAAACATTTTATCACAAGTAGAGGTTTAAAATTTTTTCCTCCCCTTATCCCTTTCTAGAGACATGCTGAAAGGTATTTTCCACCAAAATGAGGGTGCAGACTAAGAAAAGAAAGACAAGAGATGACATAGTGTGCCAGAGATGAAGATAATCCTCAGAACATCTGTTCCTCAAAATCCTCCCCCAGAACCATACCCTAGAACACGAACACGCAAACAGTGGATTACCAGGAATGTTTCCATGGCTGCAATGAGATTTACTCAGCCAGAGAGGGAACTGGGAGAAGCTTACAGAAAGAAAAAGGGCAGAGAGAACCAGTCTTTAGCAGAGATCATTGCAAATCTGCCTCCTTTCTTCTCTTCCCTCACCAACCCCTTTATATGTGCTTTCCATCTCTCCAGTCTCCTCCCTCCCTCTTTCTTATTCATCGAATGATTGTGTGATATACATAATATGTGATATCTGTTAACACTATAAAATGAGAAAAGGTTGAAAGAAGAAGGATAGATGAATGAGTAAAATTAAGTAAAACCACTGTGTGCGGCTCCCAAAGAAAAGGTAGAAAGCAGGGATTGGGCAGAACCACAGGCGAGGTTGGTCTTGACAGTCTGATGTTGATTTTGTCCTTGGTGAAGGTCACATCACAACCTAACAAAATGGCACAGGCAGGAAATGGGACCTGATGGTTCCAGGAATGAATGGTGGCTGGTATCTGTCAGATAAGATATTTCCAGACAAAGTGAGGCACACCTTGCCTACAAGACCTGTGAATTTTGTGCAAAGGCCATTGTCTCCCAAATGATGTGCCTTATTTGGCTACCTTTGCCATATGCCAACTCTTCTATTTGATGATGGTTTCTCCAACACCACGTGTGGAATGAATGGTCTCCTTCCGCCACAGAATGTGTCATATTGTGTTACATTGAACTCTTTTCCTCCTCAGGATAACTGGGAAGCTAAACCATCAGGCAGATGCTAAAATCAGCGTTTAAAGATGATAGCCATCATCAGTGTAGGCTTTGTATGATGGTGTAGAGAAAGAAATCTAAATAATTTCCCAGGACTGTTGAGTGAGAAATGATTGGTATTTAGCTATTGATAATTTGTTGGCTTACTCTGATTACTATACCAAATGAGGCAGACATCTACTTGCATCTCAGTATGTATGCCTGAAAAATAATTGTATTGTTTTTGAAATATATACTTATTTATATTGTACATGTATTATATAGTGTTTATATAATATATCAATTATAATTAGTATGTTGCTGTATGTAAATATATGATATAATTATTATAAATTATTATATAATATATAATATGTGACTGGAGAAAAGGTTCAGCAGTTAAGAATACTGACTGCTCTTCCGGAGAACAAAGGTTCATTCCCAGCACCCACAAGGCAGCTAACAATTGTCTGTAGCTCCAATGTCTGGCACCCTCACACAGACAAACATGCAGACACAATACCAATGCAAATAAAATTAGAATAAACTATTTTCTAAAATTATTCATAGCAAATGTTTATCATATATTATAAATAGATATATTTGTTATACAATATTATAGTTATTTCTAGTATTTATGTCTGAAAATATATAGTTACCGGCAATAATACAATAAGTCTTACATGGGTAAATACTTACAGTAAATAGTAATTTGATCCAACATGACAGCTACATACGAAATAGTACACATAAAATCCAGGTATCAGACAAACTAGAGGAATATTCCTAATAAAGAAAAGAGTTAGCAGATCTGAGAAACTCAGAAGGAAGAATTTCAGGAGAAGGGAAGAGGAAAAGAAACTGCCCAGAGTGGATTCAAAGCTCAGAGCTCTGGCCCAGTGTCAAAGGACTGTGCTTCTCAAAACAAACGGAGGCAATTTGTGCCCACAAAGAACAGGAGAGTGTAGCTTGATATCGTGACTGAGGATAGAACTACAGTTAAAGTGAGGGAAAAGAATGATTTGAGGAAAGCCAGACGGGGAAAAGCCATACAAATTAGAAACCCAATGAATGAGGAGACCGTCTGAGTCAGTGCGGGATCCAACAGCCCCTATTTGTTTTGGCATCTCTGACCTCCGACATGCGTATTCCTTGCCTTTTCTGGTTTTATTATACTCTTTTAAATGTGCTGCAACTAAATTTGCCAACAAAAGTAGCAACCATATTCCACAAAAACATAAATGGTGGTTTTGTGGAGGGATGGAATAACAGGTTCGGTTTGTTTCCGAGGCCTCGGCTTTATCTCAAGCAACGAGGAGCTGAGTTAGGATGCTGCCCAGGTGCACACAATGAAGGAACCTTCAGAAGAAAGGCTTTAAGGCAGAGGCACTTCCAAGGAACCAGATAAGGGCGAGGCAGCGGTATGTGTCCTTGAGGAAACTGTTCCGGAAGACTCTGTCACGGCTAAGCAGAGGGACGCTATCTGGAATAATCAAAAGCTGGACTCCATCCACGTGATTGTGTACCTTACCCCGGACAAGTGCCACAGCCTGAGCATGGTGACTCCCGGATTTACTTCTAGCAAGTACACACCCCACCTTAGCTCCTCCTCCGAAGTCTCAGGTGATTGCTTGGAAATGCGTCGTGAGTTCAGAGACTTTCCGCAAGGACAGATTTAGAAATCAAAATAGTTGGCTTATTTCCTTAAGGTCCTTGAACCTAGGGCTATTGTGACAACAAAGTGGCTGAATGGCTAGTTCAGGCTATATCACTTACTGGACCTTTCTGAGGCTGCTTTCAGTGCACAGACTGCTTATTAAACTTTTATGTAATTTGCGAAGTGGTAAACAAGGGACTAAGGCTGACTGAGGTCAGTTCAGTAAGGCATCTGGCCACATACGGCCATGGTGGATACTGAAGAACGAAACGGTGCCCTAAAAAGACATTGGCACTGAATGCTGTCTTTGGATGTCCCTAACAAAAGTGAAGAACTGAAAAGTTCCTGATGGGAAATACAGAGGACAGCATCTCAAGCAGCTCACTGCTCTCTAGGGGGATGAGAGTAAATGCTGAAAGCCTATGCGTTTATTGGTCTAGCTCAGCGGTTCTCAATTTCCTAACGCTACGATCCTTGAATACAGTTCCTCATATTGCGGTGATCCCTAACCATAAAATTATTTCTGTTGCTACTTTGTCACTGTAATTTTGCTGTTATCAAAAGTCGTAAAGTGAGCATCTGTGTTTTCAGATGGTGTTAGGCTGCCCCTGGGAGAGGGTCATTTGACCCCAAAAGGTCATGACCCACAGGTTGAGAACCGCTCATACTACTCAGCTCCTAGCCTCACAGTATCAATAGAAAAAAACTTTGCAGGACTGGTTATTATCTGAAGGTTGCTGATATTTGCTTAATAGCAGCTATCAAAGCAATGAGAGATCCTGTGTACAGCAGCTCTCTCCAGCCCCTGCTCTCCTTTCCGTTTCTGATTGTTGAATATTGTCTTACTTAGGGACCAATTGTTTGTTACACAGTAGGAGGAAAACACCATCTCTTAGAAGAAAACTTAAGAGGAGGGCATGTTCATATTTCAAGATATTGTGGAGCTAGAAAATAGAAAGTTGAAATTGACTTGGTTCTCTTAGTTTTAAAGACATAATTTCTCTCTCTTCCTTGCCCCTCCCTCTCTTTTGTATCTATCTGTCTGGGCTATAAAACACCGATTTCTTCTCTTAAAGTTTGAACAGACCGTGTGAATTTGGAAGGAAAATTTGTTTCTGTTATGCAAAATGGTGTTATTGCCATCTCTAGTTTGTTAGTAGTGGTTAAATTTAGATTTTACACCAATGAACCTTTCACTTTAGTGTGAACCAGAATTACCTGCTAAGACAGATTGCTAAACTACACTCTGAGTTTCTGATTAAGCCTTTCTGGTGGGGGACCTGAAAATTTGTATTTTCATGAGTTTCTTGATGATAATGGTCGGGGGAATCATTTTTTGGGGGGAACTGTGGGGATGGCTCCGTGAGTTAAGTGCTAGCAGGGAAAGGGTAAAGATCTGAATCCAGAACCCCAATACCTATATAAAAGTCAGTCCCAGAACTCCAGGGATGATATGGAGGCAGAGACAGAGGATCTTTAGAACTCCATGTTAATTTCATTGGTTAAATAAAGAGACTGCCCTGGACCTTTAATAGGACAGAAAATTAGGTAGGCGGAGTAAACAGGACAGAATGCTGGGAGAAAGAAGCTGAGTCAGTGAGTCGCCATGGTTCTCCCACTCCAGACAGATGCAGGTTAAGATCTTCCCTGGTAAGCCACCTCATGGGCTACACAGATTATTAGAAATGGGTTAGATTAATATGTAAGAGCTGGCCAATAAGAGGCTGGAACTAATGGGCCAGGCGGTGTTTAAAAGAAAAAAAAAAGAACTCCATGAGTCCTCTAGCCTTTGTATTTACTAATACTTGCTGTTGTCTTCTGACTGCTACATGTGCTAATATACATATATGCCTGTTGAAGCACTGACTAGGGGCATAGCTCACTTGCTATGGAGCTTGCCTAGCAAGCATTAAGGCCTCTGGCATTAAGCATCTTCAACAGCGTACAAACCAGGCACGGGGACAGGGGCCAATATTCTCAGCACTCTGGAGGTAGAGGCAAGGCAAGTTCAAGGCAAGCCTTGACTACATGAGAACTGGAGTAAACACACACACACAGAAAGAGCACTTATGTATTCTAGTGTGCAGCCTGTTACAGATAGAAGAAGAAAAGTACTAGAGGGCGTGTGCTATAACCTGGTAACGGAAGGCCCCACATAGGTAAACAGTCTATGACTGGGTTTCTTCCCTCCGACTACGGGTTGCTTCTGAAGTCTTATGTCTGGCAAGGTATTACTTAAAAGGGAAAAGGTATTTGTGCATCTTTAAAGACAAAAGAGCAGAATTTACAAAACGGGCACACTAGCTGCATTCCTTCTAGAAAGTCTACACCAGTCATTGGAACAGGTGCGATGTGGAGCTGTGTTGTCCTCTGTCCTCATTCCAAGATTTTTCCTCTTGAAAAAAGCAAGCAGCAAAAGACAAGCTGGGAAGAAAGTCAATGGCAGTAGCCCCTGTACTTAGACTGTTGCATGGGGTCAGAACTGTGTCTTGCTCTGTCCGGGATTAGGAGGGAGGAAGTGGTGAGAAAGAGTCTGAGGAAGCAGAGCAGCTGCATGGAGAAACTGAGAACCCAAGAGACTTTGTGCCCTGATAGCTAGCTAAAGCACCCCACTTCCCCTTCTCAGGGCCTTCCTGCAAGCCTGCCTACTCCAAAAATCTCCTGAGGGTTCTCTAAGACTTCCAAGAATTCCTTAACTCACTGTCTTTATGACAGCTATTTTTTTGAGGGTTGCTTTCCCGTACAAATCAAAACATTGACGAGCCCGGAAAGATGGCTCAAAGCTGAGTCAAGATTACTGACTGTTTGCACATACCTTTGGCTACAGAGTGAGTTCCAGGTCAACCCCAGAGAGTGAGATCCTGTCTCAAAACCAAACCGAAGCAACATCCCAACAAAATATAGTAAAATATGCATTTTGAAGGACTTTGTTGGCTAGCATGGGCCATGGTGCCCAGAAAAGTCCTGTTCACCGTGGCATCATTGCTTTCTTAGTTGTGTGGAAATACTTTTGTCTTGACATCTACCGGTCATCTCTTAATCTTAGTCTTCTTGCATTCATGGGGACACTGGTTGTTTTCCCTTTTCTGTGCCGGGAGAGGAAGTGTTGTTTCTAACCCTCAGCTGCCTTCTAACACCTTCTAAGAAAAACCGAGTGGGTGTTTCGGCTCCGAGGTGGGAAGATTTCTCAATCATGATTCAAACTGTCTGTAACAAGTTTTAACACAAACTATAAATATCCAACACACACCATCTGCTTCCCATCTTTTCATATTTTGAAAGATGAGGGCAAAAGCTACTTGAAGGCATCTGCTTGGAGGTCTTTAGAACTGTCCACTGCGGACATTCCTCCCTCTCACCCTGAGCTCAACGGTGTGAGCACTACTTTCCAGCGTAAGAATGTGCATCATGATTACATAAGGGGGATTCAGTGTAAGAATTGCTGTGACGATATCACATATCTTTGCGAAACGAATCGGCCTTGGCTTTCTTTTCCTCTGATGATCCTCTGGCTTTGTACCTGCAGTTGAGGCTACAATAATAGAAGCTCCTTTTCACAAACAATTTATCTTTCAGACTTTCATTTCTATTTGAATTGTGTAGGAAACAGGCACGTATTTTCTCATGTTAATTAATTTGTAATCTGGTGAATAGATTCCCAGACCTAACCATTGGACTCTCGGTGCCCCTTCTCATCTGTTCATCTCCTAAATCCTACTTCATCTCCTCTGCTAGATAGGATCAGATGAAATGAGGTCGGGCAGGGCACAAATAAGGGAGGGCATGTTTACACAGGATGGGAATGAGCAGAAGGAAAAATGGGACAGCTTGCAGGGGCACCCTTAAAATCTTTGCTGCATCTTATAGGAGGTTGTGAGATTGGCTGGTGCAAACTGAAGACCGCCTTTACTGTGCCGTGGGACTTGACATAGCGCTCACTGCTGTAACACTTTCCTGTGCTTCTGCCCCCTGTATGGAGTCTAATTCAGTCATCACACTCCATCCGAGGCAGTGGAATGCACCCCATATTGTAAGCTTAGAACATATAAGTGGGGTTGACGAGATGTCTCAGTGCTGAACGTTGGTTGCTGTTTAAGTCTGACCACTGAAGATCAACCTCTGGAATTCACATAAAGATGAAGGGATAGGACTGACTTCTCAGAGGTTTCCTCTGGTCTCTCTGTGTGTAGTGGCTTTCACTTTCTTCCTCCTCCTCCTCCTCCTCCTCCTCCTCCTCCTCCTCCTCCTCCTCCTCCTCCTCCTCCTCCTCCTCCTCTTCCTCTCCCTCCTCCTCTTCCTCCCCCTCCTCCTCCTCCTCCTCCTCCTTCTTCTCTCTCTCTCTCTCTCTCTCTCTCTCTCTCTCTCTCTCCTCTCTCTCACTCCTCTCTCTCTCCTCTCTCTCTCTCCCTTAGATAGTGATAGCTATCTAAGCTCTTATTGAATACAATACCTTTTCCTTTGTATAAATTGATTTTAAAGTGGTTTAAATATATTATATGTTGTATGCATGTTTATGAGTTAAATTGCATCTGATTTTCATTTTGTCATGTTCTTGTATTATTTTAATAATGTCTTATTATCTCCTCTATCATAAATTCAGCTAAATTTTTATTAAAATTAGTTTTACAAGGAATTATAATGGACACATAGCTTCTTAGGAACTCTGAATCCCCAATGTAGCATTCTGTACATAGGATCTACCCAACAGCTTACTCTAATTTCCTATTGTTGTGTATCTTATTTTCTCTCTTTTTTGATTTATTATTAGTATATATGTGAACATCTGTGTGCATGTATGTGCATGTGTGTATATGGGTGATAAAAGAGGCCAGAACAGGATGTCAAATGCCCTGGAGTAAGAGTTACAGGTCCCCATGAGCCACCCAGTATGGGTGCTGTGGTCTGAAAGCTGGGCCTCCTGATAGAGCAGCAGGTACCTTTAACTGTCAACTACCTCTCCAGCTCCATCTTGTATTATAGTCTTATGGCTGCTAAAGTGTGTTTGCTCTCAGATATCAACTATGTTGACATTTACAATGTTTCTCAACTGTAGTGCCTGTTGTTTATTTGTGGTTTTGAGGCTTTTATTAATCAATATTATTTTAGATTTGACTTTGCTATGCATGTGTGTTGCTTTGGGGAATTGATGAAGTTCTTTCAGGGCTGGCCTTAACTCATTTATTCTGACACTATGTGTGTATAGAGAGGGACTGGGCTACACAATCCACAGCAACTGTCCAGACAGCAGAGGACAACTCCCGGAAGTTGGTTCTCCTCCTTCACCTGGCTGAGGCCAAGCCACCCTTGCTGTTGATGTATGCTGTAAACTCTTGATGGCCCAAGAGCTTACAGGTGATTCTCTTGACTCTGCCTTCCATCTTCTCATGGGCATGCTGGGATTACATACATGCACCATAGCATCCAACTTTTTGATACTGGTTGCGAGGATCAAACTCAGATTGCCAGACTTACGTAGCAAGATATTTTCCCCACAGAACTATGTCGTAGACTCCTGGGTTGGAACTTAGAAAGTAAAAATTGGAAAAGTGGTTGGCCTAATGCCTTTCTTGTTAAGACAGAGTTGTATTGTGTAAGCCTGGCTGTCGTGGAAGTAGCTCTGTTGTACAGGGCTGACCTTGAACTCACAGAGATCTACCTGCCTCTGCCCAGAGTGCTGGGATCAAATATGTCTGCCTGGCAAGCTTGGCTTAATACAATAAGTATGATTGTTTTGTTCCCTAGTGAATAAAAATGAGGACTTCTGGGTATGGTTGAGAAAAGGGGTTTTGTTGTAGATATAAGGTAGAATACAGCCAGGGACATCAGGAAGGTTCCAGACTGAATTGAACCAGCAGAAGAAAGGTTGGGGAGACTGGAGTAAATGAAAGACAAGGGCAAGAGGGAAAGTGGATCAAAAAAAGGAGCAGCAGACTTAGAAGCCAAGAGTGAGCTATCCAGGAGCCAAGGACCAAAAGAACACATGGCTGAAATAGCAGGTTTATACAGGAAAGAGAAGCTGGAGGAAAGGAAGCAGAGCCCAGCCCCTGTGCTAGAGAGATGAAAAGGAGGGGGCAGGGTAAGAAGTGCTGGGATGAGCCCCAGGTACAGAGTGAGGTTTGTCCAAGGTTTCTTTGGGACCTGACACCCAGATCATCTCCAGCTAAGAACAGCTTGCCTCTTGATAATCTCATTATAAGTTGATAAGGTCAGTTAGGAGTGCATTGAATCTGCAAGCCAAACACAAGGTGTTTGCAGGTTCTTTCCTGATGACGTGGCTGACTGGGAGCTGCTCACTGAATAAGAGAGCATTATGTGCCCTGCCCTTAATATTATCAAAACTCAGAGTCACTCCTTTTTTGCAGCAGGACAAAGGCTATGGATCCTTAGGCTGAGCTCTCTGGCCAGGAGCTGCTTGTGTTCTTTCCCTCCCTCTCAGACCTCCACTATACATACATTTCATGTTTCACTCCAGGTATTTTCCCAGCAGTCCCAAGGTCAGTGTTTATGTTCTTCCTCATCTCTTTTTCTTCCCTCTGCTTTAGTTTGTTTAGTTTCTCTAGACCATGCATGCTATAGAATAGTCTGGAAGCTCATTAACCTTTATATATAAACTACAGTGGGGGTTACACTGATTCAGTGTCTCTAATAAAATTCACAAGCAGTGACTTTATGTTTGCTTAATTTCACTGAACTTCTAAATGTGTCTCCTTTGGTATATGGCAAAATTATTTGGTAGATGAAATATTCACTTTCCCACAATACATTATATTAGTTTTAAACTTACAATACAAATGCTGTCATCCCAATAATGCCTTTCTTAAACATACCTTAGTGTTCTTCTGTAGCTCTTTTCAAAAAGTCTGTCCTGCTAGGACTGTACTGATGTGTGATTCCCCTCTGTATGCTATGAATATGTTTTATTACCATTGGTTAATAAAGAAACTGCTTTGGCCTATGGCATGGCAGAACAGAGCTAAGTGGAAAAACTAAACTGAATGCAGGGAGAAAGAAGGCAGAGTCGGGCAGATGCCATGTAGCTGCCAAAGGAGAAAGATGCCAAAACCTTACCAGTAGGCCACAGCCCCGTGGTGACACATAGATTAATAGAAATGGGTTAAGTTAAGATGTAATAGCTAGAAAGAAATATGCCTGAGCCATCAGCCAAATAGTGTTGGAATTAATATTTGTGTGTGTGTGTGTGTGTGTGTGTGTGTGTGTGTGATTATTTGGGTCTGGGCAGCTGGGAAACAAAAGTATAGTCTCCATTTACAAATGATGCCCAAGCTTTAGGGGCTGACCCACAGGACTTGCCATCCACTTCAGTCTGGTGCTTGTCTGCCCACTTGGGAACAGAAGGAACATAGCTTCCACCAGCAGTCCTAGATGTACCTCCGCCATATTGAAAGGTCAAGAGAAGTGGAGCCAGCGCCCAGGGCTGCCATGACCACGCCGTTTACCATTTTAAAATGCTCTTAGTCAGAAAAGGATTTCAGATACGCAATAAGACAGAATCATGCATGAACATAGTTGAACACATGTCCTTGTGGTATGATTGAGGATCCTTCGGATATATACCTAACAGTGGTATTGCTGGGTCTTGAGGAAGGTTGTTTTCTAATTTTCTGAGAAATCGCCATGCAGATATCCAAAGGGGCTGTACCAGCTTGCATTCCCACCAGCAGTGAAGGAGTCTTCCCTTTACCCCACAACCGCTCCAGCATAAGTTGTCATCAGTGTTTTTGATTTTAGCCATTCTGACAGGTATAAGATGGAATCTCAGAGTTGCTTTGATTTGCATTTCTCTGATGACTAAGAATGTTGAGCATTTCCTTAAGTGTCTTTTATCCATTTTAGATTCCTCTGTTAGAATTCTCTGTTTAGGTCTGTATCCATTTTTAATTAAGTTATTTGCTCTTTTGATGACCAATTTCTTGAGTTCTATGTATATTTTAGAGATTAGACCTCTGTTTGATGTGGAGTTAGTCAAGATCTTTTCCCATTCTGCAGACTGTCATTTTGTCTTGTTGACTGTAGCCTTTACAGAAGCTTTTCAAGTTCAGGAGGTCCCATTTATTAATTGTTTCTCTCTGTGCTACTGAGGTTATATTTAGGAAGTGGTCTCCAGTGCGAACACATTCAGTATACTTCCCATTTTCTCTTCTATAAGGTCCAGTGTGGCTGGCTTTATGTTGAGGTTTTTGATCCATTTTGACTTGAGTTTTGTACATGCTGATAGATATGGATCTATTTTAATTCTTCTAGATAATCAACATGTATATTTTAAAGATATCGTGACTTCAAAATTTGAGTCTAAGAATATGTTACTTTGGAAAAGAGGTTCTCCTTTTGTTTCCACAGAAGATGAGAACCTGTGGATTCCTTCCGGACTAATGTGATTTGATGGAACAAAACCCTTTAGAAGGTCTTCATGACCCCTAAAAATAATTCGTCAAACAAAAAGCAGGAAGCGATTTGGAGAAAACTCTGCCAAAATTATTAAAATGATTGTTCATAGTGATTGTTTACATTTAAAGGGGGATATGATATAGAAATGAATAATTAACATTGGTACAGACTTTGGTATATTGATACAGATTTAAGGCCAATTTTGTTATATGCATATTTTTACTCTTGTTTAAGGTATTATGTTCAAACAGATCATTTAAAAATGTAATGTGTAATTAATAATTAGAGATTAATAGATAGTCCTCTATAATAGTCAAACTGCTAATCATGTTAGGTTTTTTCAGATGTACAGAGATATATTTCAGTTAAATAATCTTTAATACTTCAAAGATCAATGGAATAAAATATTTAAAAGGTTTTAAGCACTTAAACTTTTCTCAACAGGGAGATATGTTTGCTTCTGGCAGCACCAATTACTTCAGAGAGGTTGACAAGTATTGAAGAAACCTGTTATGGAATTTGCCTTCAGTATGAAAAGGCTAGCCATTTGGGCAAGAAGCTGCTCTTGCCTGGACTATTTGATGGTATGTTTTATGAACTGGATATGCAGGACCTAGAGAAAAGTGACTGTAGAACTTTCCAAAAGATGAAATTGTCCTTTATGGTTTCTGCCTCATGAAAGAGTCTATCCGACATTCTACAGGACATAGAAGGAAGTGACTAAAAACTGCCAATATAGGTGAAACAGTCTTTCAAATTTCCTGCTTCATGGAAAAGTCTGCCAGATACTATAGGCCTGTAGGCTGAAGATGGATGTCCCAGTGTAACAGAGGAACTTTGGTTGACTCTCCAGGCAGTGAGGTGTCTATCTCAATTCTAGAGTTTTCAAAGTTGCTTACAATGCACTTCCTGTTTACTTAGGTAATATTATATCCTTCTGGGGTCTGTGGTGGAGTGGAGGACAGATACTTACAGTTATTGGTTATAGTTTTACTTAGTTATGATAAAAGATAACGTAGATATGAAACTTTAGACTCACAAAAAAATACTGAAACTGCAATTCTTGCTTGATTTAGACAGAAAGGGGAAGATGATATGGGATTCCCCTCTATATCCTATGAATATGTTTTATTACCATTGGTTTAAAAAGAATCTGCTTTGGCGTATGTCAGGGAAGAATAGAGCAAGGCAGGAGAAAAAATAAACTGAATGCAGGGAGAAAGAAGATAGAGTCAAGCAGAAGCCATGTAGCTGCTGAAAGAGAAGGATGCTGGAGCCTTACCAGTAGGCCATAGCTTCATGGTGTTATATAACATAGATTAATAGAAATGGGTTAATTTAAGATGTAAGAACTAGATAGAAATATGCTTGAGCAATCAACCAAACAGTATTGCAATTAATATGGTTTCTGTCTGATTATTTGGGTCTGAGTGCTCGGAACACAAGCAAGCAACCTCCCTTTACACTGCACAATTAAATTCTTACATTCATCAGTGCTGGTAATTGAACTCAGAGTCTTCCTTTCTCATGCTAAAATTATCCCTAGTTACTTAGAATAATGATGTTACCAACAGATTCACCACTTTGTCTATTTCTGTTTCTTGAAAATGTTTAAACATTAACATAAACTCATTTATGGGTGGAGAAATGGTTTTGGGGTTAAAAATACTTATTGTTCCACCAGAGGACTACAGTTTGGATCCAGTTTGAGTACCCACGTTAGGTGGCTTACAACCACCTATAATTCCAGTTCTAGGGGATCCAAAATTTTTTTCTGTCCTATGAAGCACCAGCACACACATGGCATACACCCCAATAGATGCAAACCCACATAGATAAAAATAAAATAAGTTATTGAAAGGTAAATAATAAAACAATTAGCTGGTTTCCAAATTAAATTATAAGGTGTATTTGTTAAGACATCTGGTTTATATATGTGTTTTACCCTACTCCTTTATCGTCTTCGTAAATAACTCAATGAGTGCAGAGATTATTTCCCTCACTATTAAAAGATATATATACCTCCATACATGTGTGCATATTTGTACATATATATTCCCACACATTGTATTAGTTAGACGTTCCCATTAATGTGGGAGAGAAACAACTTACAGGGAGAATTATTTATTTCAACTCCTGTTTGCAAAAATTTCAGGACATTGTGGCAGAAAAGACATGATGGATCAAATGTACAGCCAAGAAACAGGGAAAAACAGTGACAAGAATGAGCTTTGACAAATGTGCTCAATCAAGCCCAGCCTGTACTTATGAACTGCCTTAATCTAAACTCAACATTCTAATACCTTCCCAGAATGCTGTGTTAGTATGAGTCTATCAGCTCATTAAATAAGAGATGAGATGATATAATTACCTCTAGAACCCAAAGATGTGTTTTACTTATCTTCTAGATGATTCTCTACCTAGTCATGTGGTCAATAATAATTAATAATCACACTCTCATTAAAGCATAATAATAATAAGCTACACATCCTTTTCCTTCATATTGTTTCCCCAATAAATTTTAGAGATTTCTCCAAACTGCATATACAATTTAATATTCACATATTATAATTTTACACGAACATACCACTTTATTATGTGGATGCTACATAATTTATTTAGCCAGTCTTATACTAGGATAACTGAGTTGTTTACATTTTTATCTCTTAGATCAAAAGTCAATTACATATCAATTCATTTACTTATTTATTGTTGTGTGTGAGCACGTGAGTGTAGGCACCGTAGGCACACATACCACCACATATATGTGGAGGTCAGAAGACAGTTCTCATGAATAGTTCCCTCCTTACACATGGGTTCCGGGAACTGAATTCAGGTCATCAGACTTGGCATCAGGCACTTTTTACTCTCTGAGCCACCTCACCAGTCCAAGAAATATCTTAAAGCTATGTTTTCATGTTTTTCTAGTGTATCTATTGTTGGACTACTGTGGTGGTTTGAAAGAAAATGGTCACGAAAGGGAGTGGTACTAGTAGGGGGTGTGGTTTGGTTGAAGTAGATGTGGTCCTTTTAGAAAGAAGTGTGTCACTGTGGGAACTGGCTTTGAGGTCTATGCTCAATCTACACCCAGTGTGGCAAACTACTTTCTGTTGCCTGCTGATCATGCCTGCCTGCATGCCACCAAGTCCCACCATGATGACAATGGACTAAAACCTCTGAACTTTAAGCCACCCCATTAAATAATTTCCTTCATAAGAGTTACCATGGTCACGGTGTCTCTTCACAGCAATAGAAACCCTAACTATGACAACTACCTTTGTGGGAGTGGAGTTTGGAGAGAAAACAAAAAAATAACTGCATATGTACTTACATTATGTGTTTTTAATTTTTCTCCTGTAGGAGGCCCAAAAATGTAAACCAATTTCCACCCTGTCTGAAGGTCAGAGAGTTTCAACTTGACCTAAATTGTTGCCATTCCACCCTTTCCAAAGGTCAGAGAATTGTAACTTTATTCCTTCAAGGTTATTTTCTGTTTCTACCTCAAACGAAGGTCCCACCTAGATTTAGACCAGAGAGTTCTGCTCTCTCACGGTGATAGTCAACTGGTGTGGCTAATAGCCAGACCTTGTGTTTCAGGTATGGAGAAGTAAATCTCTTTCTACCTCAAACAAAAGTCTAAGGATTCAACAAAGTCCCTACTCCCTTAGGGAGATAACAATGGATTCCATCCAGGGAGTGGTTTGCCTACAGAATGTTTTGGTCTAGGTTATGAGTGTTACTTGCCTTGTTCTAGTAAAAGAATGTTTAACTGAGAATGTAACCTCCAGTCTTCAATAGGTGTGTTCATTTCCTTGTATCATGTTAATGTAGCTCTTATATTACTCCTGCCTTTTGGGGTCGGCGTATTTATTTTAAGCAAACGGAAATTAAACGCGGGTGATTTCAGTATTCACTGGAACTCCTCCCCAGTACTATCCTATGTTTTCTGTTTTATTATTTTCACTCTCTTCTTCGTTCTCTTTACTATTTTTCTAATCCTCATGCCCCTACCCTGGTAAGTGGTATCTTTGTCAAAGCTGATCTCCAATAGTTTCATCAGCTTTAAGTGAGCAGCCCTGCTTCCCTGTGGCCTCAGCATCAGACCGAGCTTTGAACTTTTGAAAGCCTGCCCATCTGATGGGTGAGGAAAAGGTTCCTTCTACTGCCAGGATCTTGGGGTTTTCACTTACCCTGCAAAGAACAAATTGTAAACCACTTTGCATAGTGTCCCAGACCCTAAATGAGGGTTTCATTTACCATGTAATTTATTTCTAGTTCATGTTTCTGTCCTGAACAAGCTTTTGGGTTTGAGGTTATAAACAAGATAATTTGACTGTTTACTTGTGGTTGAACAAATGGCTTAAATATACACATGGAAAAAAATCCTTTCAGAAGGAGAGAAAGTGGGGCAATCATTTCCAAAAATTATCATCTGTTTGTCTGACAAACTTTTGATTCAATAATGTTGTAAAAACACTTGGTTTTATTATTTAAAAGACTTTTCTTTTTCCAGTCAAAAGATCGCTGATAAGCTAAATGAAAATATCTGGTAGCCATTTACTTTTATACTCACTCTCATTAGAGTGACTTGGATTAGATATTCAAGCTTTATTCCCTAATGTCTTCTTTTACTTCAAATTTTGTTCAGTTTCCTACATGATAATTTGCATTTTGTTTTTTCTCATTAAAAAAAACTGCAGGTTTTTTTTTTCCCAATTGGGTTCATTATAGCCCACACTTGCCTAGAACTTACCGTGCAGTGAAGATTGGCCTTGACCTCCTAAGTACTGACAAGGGCTAAGATTGCAGGCATCTGCCACCATTCCTATATCCTTTCTCACTTAAAACATGTTATTTACTCTCCTCCGCTCACACTTCCTCTTTCATCTTGGTTTCCTCTTGCTGCGTAGCCAGTTTTGTCATCTGAGTCAATTGTCTTAGTTAGGGTTTCTAGTTTCTGTGAAGTGACATCATGGCCACAGCAACTCTTACACTGATAAACATCTAACTTGAGCAGACTTACAGTTTAGAGGTGCAGTCCATTGCCATCACAGCAGGAAGCATGGCAACATGAAGGCAGACATGGTGAGGGAGACATATGGAGAGTTCTACATATGGATGGGCAGGCAGCAGGGAGAGTAACACTGGGCCTGCCTTGGACTTCTCACACCCCAATACCCACACCCAGTGACATACTTCCTCTAGCAAGACCACATCTCCTTTAGCAAGCCACACCTCCCAACTGTGCCACTCCCTGTGACTCTATGGGGCTATTGTTATTCAAATCACCAGAGTCATGATTTACGGTGGCTTCAAAATGAAGGTATACTTGAGTGTGTGCACATGCGTGTGTGTGCGCGCGCACGCGCGCGTGTGTGTGTACATGTTCCGACAGAGTTTTGATATTTGGCCTTGAACTTATGAGCCTTCTACTTTAGCACCTCAAATCCTGGGACTGCTCACATGTACCACCATACCTGGCTCAAGAAACTGCTTTTAAAGAAAGATGTCTTTGGGCTGGAGAGTACTGCCATCTATATAAACTACTTTCATTCTAAGAACAAGGCTTTAAATTTCATCTCCAGGGATGCTGGCACACTCTTATAATCCCAGCACTGGGAAGGCTAAGATAGTGGCTTCATGTGGGATGCCCCTCTGTATGCTATGAATATGTTTTATTACCATTAGTTAATAGAGAGGCTGCCTTGGCCTATGGCACAGGACAGTATAGTCAGGTGGAAAATCCAAACAGGGATAGTGGGAGAAAGAATGTAGTGTCAAGGAGATGCCAGCAGTCACCAGAGGTTCAAGATGTGAGGTAACAAGTCACGAGCCTCATGGTACAATATAGAATAATAGAAATGGGTTAAGTTGTAAGAGCTAGTTAATAATAAGCCTGAGCTAATAGGCCAAATAGTTTGTAATTAATATAATTAATAACAGAGTAGTTATTCGGAAACTGACAGGTGGAAGAGAAACCTCCAGTTACAGTGGCTCCCTAGGGTTCGGGAGCAACCCCAGAGCCTACTTAGAACATTCCAGGCCAATGAAAGACCCTGCCTAAGAAAAAATGAAACAGAAAATAAAGGTTACTTGATGTCATCAGGTTGTCCTCTGACCCTCTGACACACACATGCATGCTAACTACATTCACCAGTGCATCAACAGAACACATGCACATGCACACTCTTGTCTTCCCGGACTTGATGAGGTTAACTCTCATGGGATACAAGAATTATAGGCCTAAGGCCATGGGGAAGGTTGGCATATCTGTGCTTTCTTCTGGGACATGTTATCACTGTCTGCATCTTTCTCTAGTCCACTGATCAAACATTCATGGTCTACCTAGTAAATGTGAACTACTGAAGCAGGGAGCAGGGACACATAAATGTGGTGGTGTTCCTATTCTGAGAAGCGTCACAATTTAAGAACCTGACTGATTCCAGTTATAGTGTGTGACTGTAACAGGCACGCAGAAATCCCTTCTCACTCCTGGATGACTGACTCCTATCCTTTTGTCTCTGTGGCCCAAGGCTGAGAAACTTAAAGGACAATTTACTTGGGCTCCTGTCTCAGAAGACTGAGTCATGGTTGGTTTGCCCCATGTACTTGGGAAGAACATGATCGTAATGGGAGCTTGTAGAGGTGCTTAGCTCACATGGACTGATTATAAGGTGCCAAAGAGGAACAGGCTGGAGACAAAATATCCCGAAGATATGCTTCCAGGGATGACTATCTTCTAAAGTTTTCAGAACCTTCCAGCACAGTGCCGCGAGCTGAGAACTAGCACTCCAACACATTGGTCACTTTTTGAAAATGGAGGGGGGCACCTCACCTGCAAGATATGGCACCTACTTGCCTTTTCACTGAATTTGCCACAGTCTCCGAGAATGCCTTCTAACTGACTTCCTCCATTCCCAAAGTTGCTTGGGAACTTGAGGCTCTCCACTCAGGAAATATTTTCCCCCTCATTCCACCCCTTCACCCCTCCACAGTATTGTCATTGTTTCTTTTCCTAGCTTGAAAGTTCAAAAGACCCAGGAAGAAAGCTTAGCTTAGCTTAGCTTAACTACAAGTCCTAGCACCCAACACAGTGAGCTATCTGTGAGATGTTAAAAAAAAACACCGAGTCGACCACACAAGTACTTAGTGTGTGTACTGAACAAAAGAAGTAAAGAGAAGAGAAAGAAAGCACACGTCCTAGTGAAAATAGAATAAGTCAGGATGCTACAAATCAAATAACTTCTCAGAAGTATGTGTGAATGATTATATTGGGGATCTAGTGCTAGTTCTTATCTCGTGAACCGTAAAAGTATTTTTAAAAAACTGCTGTTTAAACTTACTTAACTTCCTTGAGTGATAATGATTGCTACCAGGTAATTCTAATGAATAATTCTTTGTGACATTTATAGGCAAGTACAATGACTAGGCAAATCCTATAATGTTAATCAGTAATCCCTGACAGCTTGGGCACCACTGTAAGTCGCAGCGTTTAGGACACAGTGAATTACTATTATATCTGTCCAGGTACAAGCACAACTGAAAATCAAAGTATGGTGTGTGTGTGTGTGTGTGTGTGTGTGTGTGTGTATGGACTGGAAAATATGGAAGCTTTTCATTTATATCATACTGTTCTATAGTTTTTCTGCTTATTGTTTGTTGACTGAGGTTTCTGTCCTACCCAGTCTCACAGTCATTTGGTCTCAAAGAAATACACAGAGGCCTGCATTAATTATAAACTGATTGGCCTATTAAATCAGGCTTCTTATTAACTTTTATAACTTATATTAGCTCATATTGTTTGTGGTAGCCAGATGGCTTGGTATCTTTTTGGTGAGGCAGTCACATCTTGCTTGCTCTGTACCTGGCTTCCTCTGTGTCTGGGTGATGTGAGGGGTCAAGGAGAAGCCACGTAGCCCCACCAGAGACAGATGCTGGAACTTTACCAGGTAAGTCACAGCCTCAATGCAATACACAGATTAATAAAAATGGGTTAATTAATATGAAAGAGTTAGCCAATAAGAAGCTAGAGCTAATGACTCAAGCAGTGATTCAATTAATACAGTTTCTTTTTGGTTATTTCAGGAGTCTGGGAAGCTGGGAAATGAACAAGCAGCATCCATACAACAAATTGACACTCCAGTGTGTTCTAGCTAAATCCATGTAAAACCTAAGAAAGCTCAAAAAGGAATTCTAGACACAAAAGAAAAGAGTTTAGCACAATTTCTTAGTAGCCACAATTTTTTTTTTCTAGACTGGCTTACAGTATGCAAGCACCACAAGGTGAAGTAAAAACTGCACAGCTTCTTACTCCAACTCTCTCAGGAGGTCTGGCTACAGAGTATTTGAGTGAGGTCTGTGAGCAGACTGTTACAACTTGCATAGTAGCAATATAGAACTACTGTGGGCCTGAAAATGGGGCTGTGAGCATGGCTCACACTAAACAGACCTCCGCCCCACAATGTTGGACTGGGCAGATCCAAAAGACAAAGCAGCCTTAGTTTCTGCTTAGCATTTTAAGAAGTGCTTCTGGTCAGAAAATAATTACATATACACAATAAAGACAGATTCAGATAAAAAGAATCTCTAATTGGGTCACAGTGCTAAATAAATGTACATAGGCTTGGGAGAGAGAAGAGAGTACAAAAAGTTATAAAAAGAAGTAAATGTTTTTTAAAAAAATAAAACAAAGTCTTGGAGACAGAGTAAACTTGTAGAAAAAGCAATAGAGAAAGAAAAATAAGCCACATAAAGATGGAATATACACAGAGAGTCTGGATTATGTATATTACTGTGTTTTCTTTGAATTTTTTAACTATGAAGGAGCTAAGTAACCAACATATATATTTTAGAGGTCTCTTGTCTTCAAAATGTGTGTCTAAGGATATGTTGCTTTAGAAAAGAGGTTCTTCTTTTATTTCAACAGAGGATGAGAACCCTTCAAGACTAATGTGGTTTAATGGATCAAGACCCCCTGAAAGGTCACTGTGAACATCCCCTAAAAATTACTTTGCCTAACAAAAAGCAGGAAGCAGTTTAGATAGAACTATGCCCATATTCCCAAATACTCTTTATAATTGTTTCTTTACATTTAATGGAGGATATGCTATAGAAATTTGCATTGATATGGATCTTGGTTTATCGACACAAATTTAAGGTCAATTTTGCAATATATATTTGCAAAAGAGATTAAGAGATTGTGTTTGTACAGCTCATTTAAAAATGTAATGTATAATTAAGAAATATAGGTTAATAGATATCATCTATAATTGTCATGCTTGTAGTCATGTTAGTTAGGTTTTCTAGATATATGAGATATATTTCAGTTAGACAGATATTCTTTAAATCTTTCAGAGACCTTCAGAATATGGCACTTAGGACTTTTCATGACATGAGACACATCTGCTCCTTACTTCAAGAGGAAGATGGGCATTGAAGAAACTCCTTATGGAGTTTGCTAGCCATCTGGGCAAGAAACTGTTCTTGCCTGGACTGTTTGATGCTATGCTGTATGAATTGAACATGCAGGACCCACAGAGAGATGACTGCTGAACTTGCCTAAAGGTGAGACAGTCCTTCAGGGTTTCTGTTTCATGAAAGAGACTGCCAGATTCTGCAGGACACAGAAGAAAGTGACTGACAAACTGCCAATATAGGTACAACTATCTTTGAAATTTTCTGCTTCGTGGAAAAGTCTGATGGATACTATAGGCCTTTAAGCTGAAGATTGGATGCCCCAATGGTACAGAAGAACTTTGGGTGACTGTCCAGGCAGCAAGAAGTCTCTGTCAATTCTAGACTTTCAAAAGTTGTTTACAAAGCACTACCTGTTTACTTAGGTAATATTATATCCTTTTGGTGTCTTTGAGGGAGTTGAAAATTAGATAGCTATAGTTATAGTTTTCCCTAGTTATGATAAAACATAAAGTAAATATAAATGGTGTAACTGTAATTCTTTCTTGATACCTGTTTTGTTATATGTAATTTTACTGTGTTAAAGGTAAAGCCTTCCTTTTTATTTGAACAGAAAAAGGAAAGTAATATGGGATTTCCCTCTGGATGCTATGAATACCATTGGTTAATAAAGAAAGCGGGCTTGAGCCTGTAGCAGAGCAGAACAGATCTAGGCAGGGAAAACTAAACTGAATGCTGGGAGGAAGAAGGGCAGGGTCAAGAAGCCATGTCACCCCACTGAAGACAGATACCAGAACATTACCTGGTAAGCCCCAGCCTTGTGGCAATACACAGATTAATAAAAATTGGCTAAATCAATATGTAAGAGTTAGCCAATAAGAAGCTAGAGCTAATGGGCCAAGCAGTGTTTTAATTAATACAATTTTTGTGAGATGGATGGATGGATACCTTGCTCAGCTTGTATATACTAGGGAGGGCCTTGGACCTTCCCCACAGCAATGAGCCTTACCCTCTCTAGGATAAAGATGGGTGATGGGGTGGGTGGGAAGATGGAGGGAGTGGGAAACGGGGTGGGAGTGCAAACTGGGATTGGTATATAAAATAGAAAAAGATAATTTGTTTTCTTATATTAAAAACATAAAATAAAATAAATTATAAAAAAGATGCTGAATAAAAATGATATAAAAAGTACTAAGGTTAAAAAGGAATGTATTTAATAATGCATCATATGCAAATTTATAAATGGCCCTTATTCTTCCTTTTTAATTTTTTATTGTTTATTTCTTATTTTATGTGTATGAGTGTTTAACTGCTTGTATATTTATTTATTCACTATTGTCAGACCAAAACAGGAAAAATATGCCTTGCAGGTTTACAGGTTCTGTTTGCAGTTAAGAATAAGTTCCTGTTTGTCCTCTGTTTGACCCATCTGCAGAGGATGTGCTTGATAACCTGTGGGCAGCGGGTAGGCGGTCAGGAACTCCATGGGGATGTATGTTCATCTCTGATCAGACCTGTTGGGAAACATGGTGGCATCTTTCTGCAGTCACAACACTTGGGAGGTAGAGGCAGGTAGATCAGAAGTTCAAGTCATCCTCAGCTTTATACCAAGTTTGATGCTCACCTGGGTTACATGAACTAATGACCTACCCCCCTGCACCCAAATAAAAACATCTGTAGCACTGAAGATACTTGAGTGCCTCCTTGCTTTTGTTTTTACTGAATTATTTTTTATGGTTCTTATTCTTGTGGAGAAAGAAACATGAAATAGCTTGGTGTCTAGCTCTTTATTTTCGTTGATAAGGTAGCTGTTGCTGCTGCTGCTGCTGCTGCTGCTGCTGCTGCTGCTGCTGCTGCTGCTGCTGCTGCTGCTGCTGCTGTAATGTAGACAATGCCTTCTTCAGCACCAGCGTAGTCTGGAGCAGGATCATTCTGAGGTACTAAACAAACCAGAAAGTGTCTGAATCTTAAAACAACGCACTGAGCCAGGCGGTGATGGCACACACCTTTAACCCCAGCACTTGGGAGGCAGAAGCAGGCGGATCTCTGTGAGTTCAAGGCCATCCTGGTTTACAAGAGCTAGTCCAGGATAGTCTCCAAAACTACAGAGAAACCCTGTCTCAAAGAACAAAATACAAAACAAAACAAAATACACTGGAATGTCTTACTCTTACTATGTATCTTTTGTGGGTTAGTAATGGCATTTTCTGATCTTTCAAGGACCCAAACTACTAGAGCAGTCACTAAGTCACTATCTGAACTGTTACTGTTTAGTATAATAAAGAGAAAAGGCACTTTTTTTTCATTCAACAAAAATATTTGTTATTTTTATTCCAAATGAAGCTTCCCCTCCCTCCTCTCCTCCCATTCCCTTCTCTTCCTTACCTCCTTCTGCCCCTCCCCCCACCTCAATCCATGGCACCGAAGTTTCTGTTCAGAAAGGGGCAGACCTCCCATGGGTATCAACAAAGCATGGTGTATCAAGTTACAATAAAACTAACCACCTCCCTTGTTTTCAGGCTGGGCAAGGCAATCCAGTATGAGGAATAGGTTCCCAAGAGCCAGCCCCTGCTCCCATTGTTAGGAGTCCCACAAATAGACCAAGTTACACACTTAGGTCAGTCTTACGTAGGCTCCCTCATCATTGGTTCAGACTCCAAGAGTTCCTATGAGACAGATTAATGTTGTATCTGTGAGTTGACCCCTCTGATTCCTAAAATCTTTCCTCCCTCTCTTCAGCAGGATTTCCCAAGATTGGCCTAATGTTGGGCTACGGATCTCTATATCTGTTTGAATTAGTTACTAGATGAAGGCTCTTTGATGACAACTGGGGAAGTCACCAACGAAAAGGCACTTTTTGATGTCTGACAGCAACGCTTCAGTGACTAAGTACATAGTTATCAGGTGGTTTTTGTCAGACTCAGTCATATCCTCATCCAAATCCAAAGTCTAAGTCTATCAAGTAAAAGGGAGAAGTCCTAGATAGGGCAGGGAATGATTGATGAATGTTCCAGTGACTGCCACAGCTCACTCAAAGAAAAGACATAATGAATATGAGTGTGTGCTAATATCTACGCCAGGCCAAGCAAACAACCGTTTATTCAGTAGACTAAGCAGACCAGATTCGATTGCAGGGTGTTTGGGGGACTCAGTTTGGGTCCCTCTTATTAGTGAGCATCAATATTGTCAAAGACTTCTGTGTGGGTCTGCACCAACAGGGGTCCTAGAGCTGAGAAGTAGCCACGTGCCTCCATCCCTAACCCAAAAGCTGTATCCAACTGATAATCACTTGCAAATGAAAATTAGGTACACAAACATACATGCAGGCAAGACACACACACACATAGACTAAGAAAAAATAATTGAAAGACTAATAACTCTGAGTATCATAGTTATTTAAAGTTATGTATTTTTGAGAACTTTTCAAGTGAAATCATTTTCCCATGCTTTGACAGACTCTTCTTGAGAGTTCATAAATTATATGAACTTAAGTAGTATAAAGAATAGTCTGTCTTTTACAGAAGTCTCCAAATCACCTTTTTATGATATCTTCTGCTTATAGGAAAGAGCTAATTTGCGACACGAGTGAGAAAAAAAAGAAGGAACTAATACAATTGGCACATTGAAAACATATTCATTACAAATGAAAGTCTACATTCTTAATAATCTCCACATTTATCTTTTGTTACTCATTTTTACTGTACCAATCTTAAGGGCTGTTGTTTTGTTAACAATTGTGATGATAACAAGAACCATAGCCTAAGTAAATGTCACTTTGAGTTCACTTTTCATTGGCCGTCAACTGCTAGACATGTAGTCTACCAATGAGTAGTTTGCTTCCCTGTTGTACATCCCTTGGAGAAAACTAATTTTTTATTAGCAAGTGGTTATCGGTTGGAGATTGCTTCTGGGTTAAGGAAAGGGACATGTGTCCCCTTCTCTTCTCAGCTCTAGGATCCCCCCATTGGCGCAGACCCCTACAAGCTACTGCATCGGTGTCTGCGAGTTCATATGTGTGGGGGTCATGTGGATTTAGAGGGCCTTGTTTCCTTGGTTCCTTCTTCCCCTCTGGCTTTTACTCATTTCCTGCCTCTCCTTGTAGGGTTCTCTGAAGGGAGGGATTTGATGGAGACATCCCATTTAATGTTGAGCGTTTCATGGTCTCTTACTTTCTGTATAATGTCTGGCTATGTATGGGTCTCTGTATTTGTTCCATCTGATGCAGGAGGAAGCTTCTCTGATGCTGATTGAATAAGGCATTGATCTTCGAGTACAGAAAGTCATTAGGATTATTTATTGCTATGTTTATTCTTTTTTAAAAACAGCAGTATTTGATTTTTGCCCTAGTTCCTGAACTAACTAATCTCATGTTCTTGGTCACCCAAGCAGCACTGGGTATGGGTTCCTTGTTGCAGAGTGGGCCTTACGTCAAATCAGGTATCGTTGGTTACCCCACAAGCTCTGTGCCACCTTGCACCAGCATATCTTATAGGCAGTGTATTTTTGTAGATCAGACACGTTGTGGTGAGCTGGTGTTTATGTTCTTCTTTGGTGGCATGTGGACTGCCTTCCTTTATCAAATACACTGGCTAACACAAGTGAGTAAATGCTCTATGTAGGCACTAGCTTGACTTCTTCGTGTACCAGAAGCGGTGTAGGTGTTGTCTTCAGCAGTTCGGCCTTGCCATCAACTTGTGGAGAGCAACCTATAGTCTTGGAATTTCCCATATGAGCCCTTTGGCCAACAGCTCAATTATATGTAACGTATTCCCAGTTTTAGTGGCAAGAGATGTCCACTGGGTTTCTGTCATTGGAAGTTCCTTGCCTTATACCCTTCTGTCAGGACTTTCTCTTTGCTTTTCTTTTTTGTCTTTTTTTTTAATTTTAATCTTTTTTGTTTATATATTTTTCTTCTCTTTTTTATCCCACAGGTCCTCTGTGTGTGTGTGTGTGTTTGTGTGTGTGTGTGTGTGTGCATATGTACATGTACACACTCAAAGACATGAATAAGAGGAATAAATGTTTGACTGGCTGTTACGTTTTCTAGTAGATGGTATTTTGTGCCTTAGAAATAACCGTGCTTTTATGATTACGGCTATGACTTCAATTGATCTACTCTGCCTTCTCTTTCTCTAAAATCATTGAACAGAAATGCAGCCTTAATCTTTTTTGTTATTCTTCTTCATGAAACCTCGCATGGAGCATAATTATTCTTGTGACTATGGGGTAGCAGGAGATTCTTTCTCCTCTTTTAAAGACTGGCGTCTTCAAAACTGCTGGATTAAATTGGTACTAGACACACGGGTGGGAGAAAAGACATGGGAGCTCTCTCACATGCGTGGGGGCATCCCATATGACAGTGGTATGCAAAACCCACACAGCCTTCTTCACAGGGAGGTGCAAATGGGGCTGGAGGCAGTTTGGGGGTGGTCAGTGATGTTTATGGGAGGTGAGCAGCCCTGGAGACTGTTCTTGGTCTGTGAGGAAGTTGTCTGGGCTCTGGGTGTGGGATATGACTTCCAGTCATCTCTGTTTGGCATCAGTTTAATACTGCTTGGAGAATGAAGTTTCAGGGGAAGAACTGAAAGGCAGTTGTGTTCTCTTTTCAGCAGATTTGCCTTTGAGTAGATAAGGCGACTTCAGAGCCAGCCTTCCCTAAGTGACTGGGTGGGTGGATTGGCTAAGGCAGAGCCATCTTGGATCTGATGCAGCTTGTTTGGTTTTCTGACTTCCTTTACTTCAAAGGATTTGGCGTGCTCAAATACTATTTAGAGTATGGCTTTCTGAGCCCTCAGCACACAACAACCACTGCAAAGAAGACAGAGTGCATACGGCAAGTTTCCCATTTAACCAGTCTTAATGCTCCATGAGACATGTTCAGTCAGGCAACCGGACGCTTTGAGTACATCCCAGGCAGTGATTAGGAGGCTCTGGGGTTCCACTGCCAGCCCAAATCCCAGACCTGGCAATCCTTCTCCCATCTGGACTTCATCTGCAAATTAAAGATAATAGTAGTATCTCCTTCATAGAGTCTTTGAAGATTTAACCAGCAAAAACACTTTTAAAAATATTTGGTGCCCAATAAGACAAAGTGATTACTGCTTTTCTCCTCATTTTATTTTTGTTTTCTTTCAGGACTTGAATTACAAATGTGGCAGATGTTTAATTGCTATTTTACAAGTGTTCAGCTTTTCCCCTTAAAGAAATTGTCATCCATCAAAGGGAAAAATATTACAGTTTGTGACCTCATTGTGGAGATGAGCAAATACAAAGTCAGCCTAATTAAGATGTATGCTTTCCATTGCCATAAGAGAAATAAAATCAGGCATGAAATACAGTAGAAAATAGTTTGCAGTTACGTGTGAGAGTTACTAACTACAGGTCTGGTGTCTGAAAAATAACATCCAGGCACTACTATTTTTTTTTAATTTATTTATTTATTAAGGATTTCTGCCTCCTCCCCGCCACTGCCCCCATTTCCCTCCCCCTCCCCCGATCAAGTCCCTCTCCCTTGTCAGCTAGAGAAGCTAAATAAGAAGGTGAATCCAAAGACTAACATATAGGCATCCTCCTGAATATTAACCTTCATCAGGCGATGAAAGGAGACAAAGACAGAGACCCACATTGGAGCACCGGACAGAAATCTCAAGGTCCAAATCAGAAGCAGAAGGAGAGAGAGCACGAGCAAGGAACTCAGGACCGCGAGGGGTGCATCCACACACTGAGACAACGGGGATGTTCTATCGGGAATTCACCAAGGCCAGCTGGCCTGGGTCTGAAAAAGCATGGGACAAAACCGAACTTGCTGATCATAGTGGACAATGAGGACTACTGAGAACTCAAGAACAATGGCAATGGGTTTTTGATCCTACTGCACGTACTGGCTTTGGGGGAGCCTAGGCAGTTTGGATGCTCACCTTACTAAACCTGGATGGAGGTGGGCGGTCCTTGGACTTCCCACAGGTCAGGGAACCCTGATTGCTATTCATAGCTCTTAAAACCAGTGGAAATAGTTTTAGTTAATTTACTATTATGAAGATGTGTGTGTGTGTGTGTGTGTGTTTCAGGGTTGGAGAGATAGCACAGTGATTAAGAACATGTAGTGCTCTGATAGAGGACCCAAGTCCGGTTCCCAGCATCCATGACTGGCACGTCACAAACTTCCTATAATTCCATTTTCAGGGGAGCTGATTCTTCTGGCTTATGGGGGCAACACACACACACACACACACACACACACACACATATACCGACAGACATATGCAGAGTTTAAATATAATAAAACTAAATGTTTTCAAATATTTTGTTTTCTTCCCTGTACATCTCCAATTCTTGGTCACTGTTTCACAATAACATGATTAATGAAAGCACTTTGTTAAAAAAAAAAAAAAGCTAGTCATAGTGGTACGTTTTTAATACCAACACTTGATAGGCAGATCTCTGAGTCTGAGGCCAGCCTGGTCTACAGAACGAGTTCCAGGAGAACTGGGGCTACACAGATAAACCCTGTTTCAAAAAAAAAAAAAAAAACCCAGAGCAAAACAAAACAAAAAATAACAAAAAGTAAATAAATACATCTGGAATGGTTTGAAGAGTGCTTCTTCTCCATGTTGACTTATAAGATGGCAGACCTCCTTCTCCTCTTTGAGGAGCCGTCATACATCTTTCTAAGCTTAGATTTCCTTCTATGTCTCCTTTGTGCTTTCAACAAAGTGGCGTAGCTCTTAGAGTTTCTAAAGTAGAGTTTCCTTCATTGGTGTCACATTAGAGCTTCCGCTTGCTTTCCATCGAATCACTTTCTACACCTACGCTGATCAGTTCAGCTACACAACGCTCCTCAAATCACCTAACCATAGCTCCAGAACCAGCAGAGTCCACATGCCCAGGCCAGTGCTGTCGTCTAACTCTGGAATATCCTGCATAGACCCATAGGCTGAGGTCTAGGCCTCTGAGGAGGTACTACAGGAGGTGGGGCCTTGTAGTAGGAAGTCGGGTTGTTGGTCGGTGCCTCATAGGAGACACTAGGATCTTAGTCCTCACTGTGTCTTCTCTTGTTTTCTGGCCTCCGAGAAGTGAGCACCTGTGCTCCACTCAGCCTTGATGCTCTGCTTTGGTATAGACTAAAGCAGCAGGACCAGGCAGCCATGGACTGAAACCTCTGTATCCATGGACAAAACAAATTTTTCCACTTTTTAAATCATTTCAGCTGTTTTTGTCCTGCCAGTGAAAAGCTAACAAAGTCATCTGCTGTAGCTCTCCTTACCTTTGACATGCAAAGCTATGTGCACAATGCAGTAAAAGTTCATGCCATGCTCTGTTGATAGTTCCTTGGGAAGCGCTACCATGCTCTGAATCCATGGCAATCTCTCTAGCCCTTCAAATAAAATATCTCAAGCTTCTTGAGTCTGTTCTTAAATTCCTTTATCCCTGAGACTAGGAATTTTAAGAGGGGAATCCCAATTTTTCTACTAACAGTAGAGTACTTGCCTAGCCTAGAGGCGATCATAGCTTCAATCCCCATTACTGCAGAAAAGACTTGAAAAAAAGAATTCCTTATCTGACAAAATGGATTAGTAAGTTATGTTTGGTGTTAAAAGCAAATTCTGCACGCTCAAGTCCCCAAGAGAATCAACTGACAATATTAGTCTTTAAATGTAAAAGTATTTCATCATCTGTTTCAAGAGCTGGGAAACTACGAGGTGACACAGGTACACTCTTTATTTTCTGCCTGTGAACTGATATTTGGAGAGGATCGTGATTGGTTCACACTACAGCAACTGTCCTTGCTATGTGCAGTTACTCAGTGAGGACACTGTACTCCCTGAAACACAAGCTGTACAGTTGAAGGACTGCCGTCATACAACTAAGGTAACTGAAGTGACCATATCATGGGGCCAATCAAAGTGAAGATTTCTGATATGTGAGTATGAAAATACCCGTTTTCACAGCCCACGTGTGTGTTATTCTAAAATTGACAAGAGAAAAGCAGTTTATTAAAATGTAGGGCAGGAGGTATACATCTGTGAAAATAACGACGATCAAAGAGACGGAAAGAGAGGGAGGAAGAAATTAGGCTAGAGAAGTGATCTGGCTAGGTTCATGTCAACTGGACACACACTGAAATCATCTGAGAGGAGGGACCCTCAATTAAGAAAATACCTCCAGGGGAGCTGTAGGCAAACCTGTAGAGCGGTTTCTTAATTAGTGATTGATATGGGAGGGCCCAGCTCTTTATGGTAGAGCCACACCTGAGCAGTTAGTCCAGGCTCTGTAAGAATGTGGGATGTGTGTTATGGTTTTGGTCCCTGGTCCCTTTAAGAGACAAGCCACATCCACTTCCTCCCCCATCCGCTGAGGCAGGCTGATCTTCAGCTTCCAGCCTGAGCTTGCTCTCTTTTCCATCTTCCTCTCAGAGAGGGAGCTTTGCTTCTGCCTCTCTCCCCATTCTCTGCTTCCCCCCTTCTCTGTCTCTTTCTCCTCTCTCCTCTCTCTCTCTCTCTCCCTCTCTCTCTGTCCCCCCCCCTTTACCCTTCCTCCTCCATAACCCCCTGAATAAACATTCAACCTCACCCTGCATGTCCTGTCTATCCATGTTTCTGTCTTCTGCCCGCCCGCCATGTGTCTCCCTGCCTGGAACCAGCCATTGCTCAGGGACCAGCAGCCGTCTCTGCCTGGGACTGGCTGCTCCCAGGGCCCACTGTCTGCCACCACATGGCCCGCTACCACCATTTGGGACCTACAGCATTTCTGCTGCCTACTGCCACTGGGGATCTTGCAACATTTTTTTTTTAAATTATAAAAATGGGCAAGCCATGAGGAGCGACCCGGTAAGTAGGACCCATCCATGGCCTCTGCATCAGCTCCTGCCTCCAGGATTCAGCCCTGTTTGAGTTCCTGTCCTGACTTGCTCTGATGGTAGACTATGCTGTGAAAGTATAAGCCAGATGAACACTTTCCTCCCCACCTTACTTTTCATCACAGTGTTTCATCTTTGAAATAGCAATGCTAAGACAAGAAGATCAGTCAAGTGTCTATGTAAGGAGCTAGAGTTTGCCTCTGTTGAATACTTAAAGACAGTATGGACTCCGGAGCCAGGAAGTTCACAGTGAGTCATCAGATCCCAGCCTCAGCAGACTGACTGAGGGGCAGTTTTAACCAAAACAGGAAGGATCCCCCCCACTGCCCTTCCTTCCCCCCCTCCCGATTTCCTTTTGAAAGGGTCTCATTTGTTAATAACCTACTGATATAAACACCCAGCATATCTGTGGAAATGAGTGAAGCTGCCTGGAGCTAGCCCCACTCGCTGCCCCCTCCTCCCAGCAGCTATGACACCCAGAAAAGCCATCAGTGTCTTGCTCAATACCATGAAAAGGGAAACTGAAACCAAAATCTGAGACCTTAAGTGAGCCAGGGGAGTGTTACCAGGTTACCCAGTGTTTGGTTTCCATCTGCCAGTGTGCGCACTTGGCCATTCAATTCTACTCAGCCCGAAGCCTTCAACTGTCCCCTATGAATAGAGGGGAGACCACACCCTGTATCTTATTTAGTACCTCCAATATAAAGCCTCTACTCTGTAACAGCCCCTAGGGAGAATGGGCCAGTGAAATTTACTCCCCAACCTACTGCTTGATAGTACCAACATTCGCTACCAAAATTCAGAGGTCCTTCCCCTCTAAGCTCAGAGGGGAAGGCCACCTCTAAAATTCCTACCTGCAAGGAATTTACTCCTGCTGTGAGCAGCTGTTGACTCTCCTAAACTGACTCTTGTGTTAGGTGGTCAATATTATTGAAGGACCTGCTCCCCTGAAACCCCTCTCTATTCATCCCTGTCCTGAACTTGGAAGAAGTGATTGCCTGTAAGCACAGCAATCGAAGAAGAAATGACTTGCTCAAGCTACTCCCAGTGCTGCTGGCTAAGAGCCTAAGGAATTCTCGGGCACAGCTGTAGCTGCAGACACAAATTTCACGGCCAGTCAGTGTGAGTCAAATTTATATATTAGAAAGCACCAGAAATGTCACTCGAAGAGATGAAATGGACAGAGCAGACGTGAAGCAGGACATAGACTTTGTGCCTTTTTCAGCAGTCGTGAAGATTGCATGCAGAGCCTCACACATCCATGCTCTTAGGCACACTGCCTTTGATCTTTACCCCTGTCCTCTTTTTTGTTTGTTTGTTTTTTTGTTTTTCGAGACAGGGTTTCTCTGTGGTTTTGGAGCCTGTCCTGGAACTAGCTCTTGTAGACCAGGCTGGTCTCGAACTCACAGAGATCCGCCTGCCTCTGCCTCCCGAGTGCTGGGATTAAAGGCGTGCGCCACCATCGCTCGGCAGTACCCCTGTCCTCTTTTGTGTTTTTTTCTTTTGTGACAGGGTCCACCTGATTTGCTCAGGTTAGTCTTGAACTCATTCTGCAGTTGGGGCGGGCCTTCGACTCTCAGTTTTCCTGCCTACAGCCTCTGGAATAGCTAGGGTTTTAGGCCTGTGACACCAGGCCAGATTTGTGTCATTCTCTTGGTTTTCATTGCTGTTGTTTTTGAGACAAGGTCTCCCGTAGCCCCAGTTGGACTTGAACTCACTATATAGCTGAGATTGGCCTAGATATTCTGATCGTTTTGCTTCTACCTATCAAGGATCCAAGCATGCGCCACCATGCCCAGCTGCACTTAAGTGTCTTAACAGTAGTCATTGGTCTGTTTCTGTGGCTTTTGAAGCTACACGTTCGAAGGATGTCATTGACAAGAAGGCCGAAATCTTAAGCAAACTTTACAAATCAAATGAAGCCTAAAAGTTAAGTTAAACTCGTGAACTGGTTGACTTCTTTTATGTTGAATATTTTCTTTCTGTAAAGGTGATGATGTAGTTCCTGAGGGGCGTTGATGAGGTCAGGTAAGGATGGAGTATAGGTACAGTTAAAAATCAGATGACCCAGAGTGTGAGACGTGGAACCATTGTGTGTGGATTTTCAGCTGTTCCACTGCTCTTAATAGAGACACCACTTAGAAAAGGAGCCATCTCTATTCAGGGGAATTTAGAGCAGCTGGGTCAGTTGTATTAGAATTCTTGACTCTCAGCCCATGAGAAATAAGCCAGATCCAGAGAAAAGAGAAACTGCTTTCTTTTCTTGTGTTCCCTTTCTCTTTCTAACCTGACTCACACATTGACATTCTCCAGCAAGAATTCTTGGGCCTCAGCCCCAGGCTATCCACACAGTCTAGCTCTCATAGTTGATAAGGGAATATTGTCCCTTTGCCTTTTCTAGGTCAGTCGGTCATTAACCCTTTCCCTGACAATAACCACGCTTGTTATCTTTCAGCCCTGGGCATTTCCGACTTTCCATAGTGATTGCCCATTTGTAAGTGATCTCATACATAACTAGAGATCTTATTTATAGCATTTCCTCACAAACTAGACAGTGTTTTGAGTTGTTATTCCAAAGACTGGAATCAGTTCTTGCTTTTACATTTCACCATGTTCACACAGTTTACGAATCAATGAGGTATATACATAGGCCCTTGGGGAGAGGCACTCTATTCTGTAATATAGTACAGCTACACAGCTCAGTAATAGAATGCTTGCCTACAGTATAAGTGAAATAAAAACAATGGACACAAAAGGTAAATACTAGGTAATGCTAGAAGCCTCAATTCCATAAAATTCAGTAAGAGTTACTCTCCCTTTTTTAGCAACGTGTGGGATGTGCCTGTCCCTTATTGGGTGATCACACACACACACACACACACACACACACACACACACACAAATCCCAACAAACACAAGAAAACACTAAGATGTCTCTAAGGCCTAAGGGAACACTAAATTGTATCTTACATAGGCAGGGATGTCCAAAGTAATACTGTCCTCAGGATCACCATGCCACAAGCTGCTCCAACAACCTAATAAATGCCCTAAATGCCCGAGTCTCACAACATCAGTATAGTTCCATTTTCTCCATCTCTTTTCCTTCCAATGAGAACCATTGTCCTAGGGTTTATCCTCAGTCTCGGATTTTATTTTTTTATCACAAGGACAATCTCTCCTCTCTAGCATCACCTGGCATGGAGTCATTCCAGAGAGACAGAGAGAGAAAGGGGGGAGGGGATGCATAGAGAATAAATACAATACTTTTTAAGATGTATGAGCCTAGAAAAACTGCAGACATTTCCTCCAAAAGCCTTCATCTTTACCCTTTCCACTTGGCCACAAGATTTCTCTTAGCACCTTTGAAACAGGTTTTGTTTTTGTGTGTTTTGCCAACTTCATAATACACTTGATTGGGACCTTGTAGCTTGATTACTGAAACAGTTCAGTTTTCTTGTATATGACCCAAGCAGAGAACTGTGCTTGGTGGTTTCATAAGTATGTTCATCCATCTACATTCTGGCTTGGTTTTTGTTTCTGTTTTTTTTTTTATTTTTTTTATTTTTTGCTTATAAAATAGTAGCTAGCAGACCTGAAGCTGGGCTACAAAGGGTGTGGCAGAGTCATTGAAGTTCTAAACAGGAAACAAATTTTACTTGTAAAATACAATTTCTATCAGACAAAGTGACCTTGCTTGCTGAAGCCAAAGTCTTTGGAACAAGCTAATCAAGGTTTTCTCTGGGCCTTTAGCAGTTTGAAAGTCTGAGAGTACAGAAGCCCTTCATGGTAGAGTTGATCTTAGGCCAGTGTAAGTTCTCCTAAGTCGGTGTTTCATAGAAAATTCCAAAACTGTTAGATGTCCAGCTGCCCGTGCAATCAGAGTCAATAAAAATGTCCAGAAACCTAGGAGCTAACCAGTTTAGAGTCTGACCTCATGAGTTTTTCCTCTGCAAACTACTGGAATATTTTTAACAATAAAAGAGGGTGCGTTATTGCTCCCATTTAAGGGATGATAAATGCAAGCTTCTTTCTTATGAGTTAGTTAAGGACCCCAGGTCCAGCAGAGACAGTAATTCACAGAAGTCCTTCCTCAACTTCAGTGCCCACTCATTTAGACAAGAATCTTAAAATACTGAAGCTAGCTGCCAGCACAGAGTCTGTTTCACAGGTCGGAGAGGGGCAGTTTACATTCCGGCTGTGTTATCAAAAGTTCCTTGTTATGGTTTGAATCTTAAGTGTTGTCCAAAGGTCAACCATGCTAAAAGCTCTGTCACGTGCCCTAGGCTCCATTCAGAGATAATGGAACTTTCTGTGAATGGGAGCGGTGAGAAGAAGTGAGGTCAGTGGGAATGTCTTCCTGATGGAGATGCTCTACTGCAGCTTCCTCCTCTCTCTCTCTGCTTTCTGGCCACTATGGAATGAGCAGCTTTGCTCCACTCTGCCTTTCCTGACTTGGTGCTTTATCTCTGACATAAATCAGTTCATCCAACCATGATCTGAAATCTTCTGATTGTCTCAGGAATTTTGTCATAGCAACAGAAAGTTGACGAACACATCTTAATGCCTCTGGATTGTGAGCAACACATGTATAAAATATACCATTGTTGGTTTCTCTGCTGACTTTATTATAATGACAGCTTAAAGACCAAAGCATATATACATCGTCATCATCATCATCATCATCATCATCATCATCATCATCATCAGACTGTCTGTTGTATGTTGGTTTTGACTTAGGCAACTGTTGATACGCTGATGAATTCTACAGACAGTGACTTCATCAGCTTGCAATTCATGACTAGTCCATGGTATGTCTGAGAACCATACCACTGCTCACATGAAAACACACGAGCAATAAGATCCTAAAGGGAAAAAAAATAACATTTGAATGACTTTGTGTTTCAAAGAGTTATAATATAGATGTCATTATTCAAACATTGCTTCTTTTGGGATACCACAGCTCTTATTCCTAATCTTATTCCTTAAAAATATACCTGAGGTTCTCCTGCCCCACAGCAAACTCCTGCGGGTCCCAGGAGCAAGTGGCTACAGCTTCTCACCAGCCACCAGCGGGAGGGCACGAGCTGCGCTGGCGGTGGCGGCTGTAACAGACATATAAATGCAGGAAATAGCCATAAATGTTTATTAAAAAGGGGGAGGGAGAGAGAGGGGGGCGGAGAAGGAGAGAGAGAAGGAGAGAGAGAGAGATGAGGAGAGAGGCAAAGCCCAGTGTGTACACCCGGAGAGAACACAGGGAGAGAAAGCGATGGCGGATGGAGGGCAGAGGTTAAAAGGAGTGGGCGTGGCTAGGACAGGGACCTAAAGAATAACAACAGCTTTTCTAGAACAATGTAGAAAAACAATGTAGAAAAAGACAGCCATCAGACAAGCAGATAAAAATTGTAAACACTGTATTACATTTTACTTAGGTGAGGGTAGGCATGTGCATGGGACTGTTCTCAGAATACACAAGAGGGCATTGGCTCACTTAGAGCTGGAGACACAGTTGTTTATGACCTTTCTACATAATGTAAATGTTGGGATTTGAGCTCTGACGATGCCGTTGAGGCTTCTCTCCAGGCCCCCAAAAACATTATTTTTAAAGTGGAATTTTTTTCCCCCAAAGCCTTTCGCTTTCCGTTTAGCACCAATCCGTCCCTCATTTCATCCTCTCTTTCAGTCAATGGCCCCTGGCACACATCTTAAATAAAGGTATGCACTGAAGGACACATGGGGTTTGGCTTTGGAAACCCTGTTTCCCACAAACTGGAATAAAATAGCATCACAGACACACGCAGCTGCATAGCAGCATGCTTTATGTGGTTGGAGGAGGTCAGGCCACTGGACGGCTGTCCAGCATCTGCAGAAGCTCCTTGACTTACTGTGGTGGAGTTGTGTCCTCACAGGGAAAAGAGCTCTAAGTCAAACTGCTTTCAGTGTGTCGAAGACACTAAATGTCACAGTTTGGCAGGATAGTTGCACTGCAGAACGTCCCTTCACCCTGAGGACCGCATGGCTTCCTGGGAGCTGCGAGAGGACGATTACAGGGGTTGCAAGCCTGGGAAAGGATCAGAATTCAAAGTAGGGTTTCTATTGCGTGAGCACTGCTTTTTCACTGCTGTGAAATGAAGAACTATATGTCAAACCATTAGAATCTTAGGGCCATCTGGTCAGTTGGCGCATACAAAGCCTGAATTCTGCCATGCACTCTGCTCAATGCCTGACAGGCAGTCAGTCTAGCTCAGCAGACTATGTCCACTCCAAATGAGCTTTCTTTAAGGAAATGGCCTTCAGCTTAGAGAGCTAAGGAAGCCCTGAATGAGTATGTATATTGCTCACATGGGCCTTGGACTCATGGAAAACTGACAAAGCTTGGCAAAGCTCATATGGGCAAGATTCAGGAAGATAAAGCCTTCCTATGTCCAAGTTTGTGTGCCTACTGAAGATTGAACAGTGTGTACAAAAACTAGCAACTGCAGCTTCCTCCTCGTCCTAGATACTTATAGCGCTCTGATTGCCTGTAAAGACCTCCGACTGAGGGTGGACAACTGCTCTGTCTGTGCTGTACATGATAAACATACTGAGGTTCCCTGTTGGGATGGCAGCAAGTATCGTTCCATCAAAATGTGCACACCCTATCTGACCCCAGCTTTTCTGGACATGTGTGTCTGTGTGTCTGTCCTCTCTTCAACCCCTTGTCAGAGTTCTAGGGCCCAAACCGTATGGGACTCTGTACTTCAGCAAGCTGCTTTGGCTTCTGTTTTATCATCTACGAGACAGAAATGATAGCAAAGCTATCTCAGAAGGAGGTTGGCATAAATGAAGTCCTCCACAGAAAGCGCCGAGAACACCGTTCCAGTCCATAGCAAGTGCTTTGTGTGTGATGTCTGTGGGATTAGAGAAAATGAATACTTATCTGAAAAATGGGGCTGTTACTGTTAGGAATATTTCCTAACACGAGTTCCCAGCCAACACAAAATTCCCAATCAAGCCAAATCAAAACAAGCCAAATCAAGAAGTATCCAGGTTTAATGGAAGTTCTGCGCTCTCTAGAGGGGTTGGGACCTGGCCTACTGGGATTTGGAGTTCGGACCAGGCCTGGGGGCTGGAATAGATGCAAGGAGCTGGGATAGATGCAAGCTCCCAACTTGACAGTTACCTCTGTTCTAAAATTGGGGAAAAGAATATATTTCCTGGGGCTGGAGAGATGTCTCAGCAGTTAAGAGCACTGCCTGCTCTTCCAAAAGGTCCTGACTTCAATTCCCAGCAATCAGATGGTGGCTCACAACCATCTGTAATGAGATCTGGTGCCCTCTTCTGGCCTGCAGGCATACATGCAGACAGAATACTGTATACATAATTAAATAAATCTAAAAAAAAATTAACCTTTAAAAACATAAAAATAAAATTTAAAAAAAGAATATCTTTCCCAGTATGAAGAAGTAGCATATGCAGTCTGGCTGAGGAACTGGCTTCTCTAACTTATCGCATCCTGCCTCTCCCAGGAACTGTGTTTTGACGGAAAGGCTCAGATGTACATCACAAAGGTGCACAAAGCAACCACAAATCACGAGTTCCTGAGAAACATTTCCATTAGACCTATGTTTTCTTTGAATTAAAGAGGAAGTGAAATCTTCGATATAATTCGTCTTTTCTCCTTGAGGTCTCTGAAAGGAACAGTGTGGTTTAATAGAAAGAGCATATCCTTAAAAGCTGACACAACTTCCCAGACCCTTGCTGCTTGGAGGCAGATTATGCAAGTTTTCTGAACATGTCTTGTCACTTGGGATACTGCAGAACCACTGACTGCATGCCCCTGTTCTGTGGGTTAAATGGCAAAGCATCCATAAAGGGTATGATCCATGCACTCTGCCACCAAACTACACCTACTGCATAGCTTCTCCTTTTTGGTGATGGATTCAATTAATCGATGTAGCCAGAAACAAGAATATATGTATATAATTCACATATGTGAATGATGTATACACACATATTTGCAGCTATAGGCAAATATGCTAGAAAAATTTGTTTTTATTTAACTATTTGAGCTATCCAAACAGTACCTAGAGCTATTGTTTTTGTGTCTGTAGCTAAGCTTTTAGTCCACAGAGATGACATTGGAGAAGAAAAAGCAGATGTAACGGGGTATAGTACAAGGATATCGTGGAGCATGGATGCTTGAATAAACCTTTGAAGGTAAGTAAAAGCTGGTTAGATCATGTTGTCCCGGATGTCAATGACATGGAAGTCCTATAGAAACCACAGTTTTCTATGTGCACCTAGCTCAGTAGACAGAGAAAATAAAGGAATATCCATGAGAAAGTGAACGGTTCATAAGTCACCATCTTCCCTAACTGAGTTAGCAGAGGGCTGACAATGTGTATCTCACTTCACTTCCATCCTTCAAATCTTCCAAAAGAAATTTTCTTGAGACCCTATATAATAAAAAAAACACAATTCAAAGGGATTGTGGTATACGTCATTGAGTTTAGGTGAGTTAGTGGAACACTAACCAGCATTAAGAACATGAATCTTTAAGTTCACCTGTTTAAATGACATCTATTAATCCACACACTTTCTGAGGTCAAGACTTCAAGAGCACCTTGGTTAAGTGGTTGTGGGTCAGGGTCTCTTCTGATGTTCCAGGTAGTTGTACCTGAGAACATTTGAAGGCTTGGCTGAGAAGGAGAAGCCATATCCAAGTTCACACAGGTGTTCTGTGAGGCTTCAGCGCCCTGCCTTGAGAGTTTCTCCAAAGGGTAGTCCTCAGCACAGCAGAAGACTTCAAGATCTGTAACCTGAGAATCGAGATGGGGAGAGAGAGGCAGGCACAATGGAAGAGGCTCAGAGGATGCCACAGTGTCTTTTGAAAATAATCTTGGTGGTGAATGGATTAAGAAAAATCTGGTATATTTACACAATGGAGTACTACACAGCAGAAAAAAATAACAACATCTTGAATTTTGCAGAAAAATGGATGGAACTAGAAAACACTATTTTGAGTGAGATAACCCAGACACAGAAAGAAAATTATCACATGTACTCACTCATAGGTGGTTTTTAAACATAACGCAAAGAAAACCAGCCTACAAACTGCAATCCCAGAGAACTTAGACAAACAATGAGGACACTAAGATATATATATATTTCCCATGTAGGGTTAGGGTTAGGGTTAGGGAAGTAGAAAAAGACAAGATCTCCTGAGTAAATTAGGAGCATGGGGACCTTGGGGGAGGTTGGAAGGGGAAAAGGGAGAGGCATGGAGGGGAGCAGAGAAAAATGTAGAGCTCAATAAAAATCAATAAAAAAATAATCTCGGTGGTGATATACTGATAAATTGTTACTCATCCCTTGTTTCATTGGCCACAGTCTATTCCCAGGCGGTATGGGAGAAGACAGCACAGTATGTGCTTACCAAGAGGTGGTGTCCTTGGCCCCCTTCTACGCCAGTGCAATTCTGCAGCTCTACCCAAAAGATACCTGTAATTTCAGAGTGGCCTATCTGCTCTTCTCTGATAGGGGAATGTTGCTGTAACCTCCCACAATACCCGCTGTAAACACCATCACTTCTCTGGGATGCCTTAAATAGCAACATTTCAAGTTGGACTTTCCCTGTCATAGCTCATTTTCACCAACATTGTCACATCTGAACCTCATACAGCTAAGATGAGACAGAGCTGAGGCACAGATGTCTGTCATGCTGTGTGGAACATCAGAGCTATTTTTGATACTCTACAGCTGCCTTGACAGCGTTGGCCCTGTCAAAACAGTCCCTCTGTGTTATTAATATTAACTGGAAGGCTCATGATCACTGACAGAGCACGGAAAGTGCCTTCCTCCCTCTCTCGTTAAGAGGAATGTTCATTCGTCTGGCTTGATGTCTCCAGCATTGTTTTTCTCTTTGTCATTTACAATCTAATGATGTGTTTTGCCCTAGCTTGTATTTTTATATCTGAGAGATACACAGGGCCTAGTTTTCTCAGTTACAAAACATCTTGCCAAATATGGTCACATACATTCTAATGTTTTCATGATTTTTAAAGCTAGCTACTCATCATTCAAATTATTGTTTGGATGAGCATGTGACACCTTTAAGTGACAAATTACTTTTTAATTATCTTTGTATTATTTAGTTTCTAGGGCTCTTTCACCACTGATACAAACTTTGTACCTGCATAGTGGCTTCTGAGCGCAAAAGTCCTGCTTAGACTTCCAATTTCGAACCTCTTTTCCTATTCAGTGGATGGACCCGATATTGGGAGAGGAGGGCTGAGGACAGGGAGGGGTCTCACTCTGTGTTTCAACTGGCAAGGAGTTTACTGAGTAGACTAAGCTGGTGTCAAACTTGGAACAGTCCTTCTGTATTTGCTACCTGGTGGGTGACACCCCCCCAGCCAGCTTAACACAGTATTTAAAAAACAGATGAAATGTTTTTGATCCTACGGTACGTACTGGTTTTGTGGGAGCCTAGGCAGTTTGGATGTTCACCTTACTAGACCTGGATGGAGGTGGGTGGTCCTTGGACTTCCCACTGGGCAGGGAACCCTGATAGCTCTATGGGCTGACAAGGGAGGGGAACTTGATTGGGGGAGGGGGAGGGAAATGGGAGGCGGTGGCGGGGAAGAAACAGAAATCTTTAATAAATAAACGGAAAAAAAGCAAAAAAACAAAAAAAAAAACAGCTGAAAAGGAAGCTCACAACCCCACTCTCTGTTCTGGATCTTGAGTCTCTTAAGATTCTAGACCTCCTTTCTCAGCTGGCCCTGCTTCCTCCCTGTGTTTCATGATAGCCAAATGTGACTTTCTAATAAAGATGCTTCCCTCATCAAAAGACACACAGCTCCCAAAGTGCTTATTCTTGCACTAAAAAGATGCCCATCTATCTTAAGCCCTAGCAAAAGATACATTAAAATCTAGCATGTCAGTAACAATCCCTCTTAGTTCTGTCTTCAAACCTCACCCTGCCACAGGAGAGGTTTTCATCTGAACAGTCAGGGAGGAGGTTGTTTAGTCTCTCCAATATTTTCATATCTGTTGTTTTAGCCACGATTGGGCTGAATGCTATGTCTGTAGCAATTTATTGAGCAAATAGCACTTGAAGTGTTCCTCCAACTGTTCTTGAAGTTTCTAAGGAAATAATGAGCTCCCCTCCATTGTATTTCTTGAAACATGTTCTCAACATAACTTTATACACACAAAGACAGCAATTCATTCTAATTGCTTTAGTAGCATCTAAAGATTGTATGTGATTTGCCTACTTAAATGACCCCTTTCCTCTATGTTTTTTTTTTTGTTGTTGTTGTTGTTTCGAGCCAGGATTTCTCTGTGAAACAGTCCTGGCTGTCCTGGAACTCACTCTGCAGACCAGGCTGATTTCAAACTCACAGAGGTGCACCTGCATCTGTCTCCCAAATGCTAGGATTAAAGGTGTGCACCTCTACTACCTTACATTTACCCTACCTTTTTATTAGCTGGGTGCATGACTTTAATCCCAGCACTCAGGAGGCAGAGGGAAGTGAATCTCTATGAGTTAGAGGTCAGCCTGGTCTACAAGATCTAGTTCCAGGACAGGATCCAAAGCTACAGAGAAGCCCTGTGTTGAAAAACCAAAAATAAAAAAAAAAGGAGCGGGGGTTGTTATGGTATATGGGTATTTTGCCTGCAAGTATGTATGTATTTATGACACATGTGTGCCTGGTTCCTGCAGAGGTGAGAAGAGGGTACTTGAGTTACACCTGCTTGGGAGTCACCATATGAATGCTAGGAATTGAACCCAGATCTAAAAGCATCCAGTGCTTTTACCTACTGGGCCATCTTTCTCGCCCCTCCTCCTGCATTTTTTATTTTTTTAATTTTATTTTAATAAAACTATATTTTTTCATTTTACATACCAATTCTAGTTCCCACTCCCTCCCCTCCTCCCATTCCCTCCACCTTCCCTCCCATCCCCCACATCCACTCCTCAGAGACAATAAGACATGGCTTTTAGGAAGGACCAAGGTGCCATTGCCAGTGGCCCCCCTTCTGCCACAGCCATACAACTGTCACCCAGAATCTGAGGGCTTAGTTTGGACTTATGTTAGTTCTTCCCTGTCCAGCAAGAGTTAGTGAGTTCCCATTAGCTCAGGTAAGCTGTTTTAGTGGGTATCCTCATCATGGTCTTGACCTCTTTGCACATATTTTCACTCCTCCCACTCTTTGACTGGACTTTGGGAGCTCAGGCTAGTGGCCCACTGTGGGTCTCTGCCTCTGTTTCCATCCGTTGATGGATGAAGTTTCTATGGTGACATTTAAGAGAGTCCATCAATCTGACTACAGGGCAAGGCTAGTTCGAGTACCCTGTCTGCTATTGCTTAGGTCTTAACTGGGGTCATCCTCGTGGATTCCTGGGAATTTCTCTAGTGCCAGGTTTCTTGCTAGCTGCATAATGGCTCCTTTCTCTCTGTCTCTGTCTTTCCACCATCTTAACTACCTCATTCCCTCAAGTTCTCCCCCCATCCCCTCTTTCTCCCCTTCTGCCCTTCCTTCTCCCCCAACCCGCTTGTTACCAATTTTCTCAGGAGATCTTGTCTATTTCTTCTTCCCAGGTGGATCTATACATGTTTCTCTTAGAGTTCTCCCTGTTACTTAGCTTCTCTGAGGCCGTGGACTATAGGCTTGTTATCAGCTAGTATCCACTTATGAGTGAATATATACCATGTTCATCTTTCTGGTTTGGGTTAGCTCACACAGGATGGTTTTTTTCTAGTTCCATCAATCTGCGTGCAAATTTCAAGATGTCTTTTCCTGGATGGAGGTGGGTGGTCCTTGGACTTCCCACACGGCAGGGAACCCTGATTGCTCTTTGGGCTTACTAGGGAGGGGGACTTGATTGGGGGAGGGGGAGGGAAATGGGAGGTGGTGGCAGGGAAGAGACAGAAATCTTTAATAAATAAATAAATAAATAAATTTTGAAATCAGAAAAAAAAAACCCCACTAAGTAGTATTCCATTGTATAAATGTACCACATTTTCTTTATCCGTTCTTCAGTTGAGGGGCATATAGATTGTTTCCAGGTTCTGGCTATAACAAATAATACTGCTATGAACATAGATGAGCAAGTGTCCTTATAGTAAGAGAGCATCCTTTGGGTATATGCCCAAAAGTGGTATTGTTGGGTGTGTAGGTAGATTGATTTCCAATTTTTGTGTACTGTCATGTTGATTTCCAAAGCAGCTATACAAGTTTGTACTCCTACCAACATTAAAAGAATGTTTCCCTTACTCCACATCCTCTCCAGCATAAAGTGTCATCAGTGTTTTTGATCTTTGCCATTCTGACAGGTATATGATGCTATCTCAGAGTCACTTTAATTTGCATTTCCCTGATGACTTAGGATATTTTGCAACTCCTTAAATGTCTTTCAGCCTTTTAGATTCTTCTGTTGAGAATTCTCTGTTTAAATCTGTATCCTATTTTTAAGTTGAATTTTTTTGGTATTTTAATATCTGGTTTCTTGTTTTCTTTAATATATTTGGGAAATCAGCCCTCTGTTGTTACATGTAAGGTTGGTGAAGATCTTTTCCCATTTAGTAGGCTACTATTTTGTCTTACTGACAGTGTCCTTTGCCTTACAGAAGCTTTTTAGTTTATGTCTGTGTTTCTGGTGTTATATTCAGGAACTAGTCTCCTTTGCCAATGCATTCAAGGCTATCTAACACTTCTATTAAACTCAGTGCGACTGAATTTATGTTGAGATCTTTGATCCATTTGGACTTCAGTTTTGTGCGTGGCGATAGATATGAATCTATTTGTATTCTTCTACATTTGACATCCAGTTATGCCAACAACATTTGCTGAAGATGCTTTCTTTTTTCCATTGTACAATTTTGACTTCTTTGTAAAAAAAAAAATTAGGTGTTCATAGGTGTGTGAATTTGGGGTCTTCAATTAGATTTCATTGGTCCAAGTCTCTGTTTTTATGCCAATACCAGATGTTTTTATTATTGTAGCTCTATAATAGAGCTTGAAGTCAGGGATTGTGATGCCTCCAGAAGTTCCTTTATTATGTATGATTGTTTTAGCTATCATAAGTTTTTTTTGTTTTTCCATATGAAGTTGAATATTCTTTTCAGGTCTGTGAAGAATTGTGCTGGAATTTTGATAGGGATTGCATTGAATCTGTAGATTTCATTTGGTAAGATTGCCATTTTTATTATGTTGCTCCTATCTATCAAAGAGCATGAGAGATCTCTCTATTTTCTGATATCATCTTTAATTTCTTTCTTCAAAGACTTAAAGTTCTTGACATGCAGGTCTTTCACTTCTTTGATCAGAGTTACCCCAAGACAATTTATATTACTTGTGGCTTTTATAAAAGGTGTGGCTATTTCTTTCTTAACCCATATATCATTTGTATATAGGAGGACTGCCGAATTTTTTTAATTGATCTTGTATCCTCCCACATTACTGAAGGTGTTTGCCAGCTGTGGGAATTCCATGATAGAGTTTTTGGGGTCATTTATGTATACTATCATATCATCTGCAAATAGTGAAAGTATTTCTTCCTTTCTAGTTTGTATCCCTTGATCTCCTTTTGTTGTCTTATTGCTCTAGCTAGAATTTTGAGTACCATATTAAATAGACGTGGAGAGAATAGACAGCTTTGTCTTGTTCCTGATTTTAGTAGAATCACTTTGAATTTATCTCCATTTAATTTGATATTTATTGTCAGCTTGCTGTATATTGTCTTTATTATGTTTAGGTATGTTCCTTCTACCCTGTTCTCTCTAGACCTTTTATCATAAAGGGAGGTTGGATTTTGTTGAAGATTTTTCAGCATCTAAAGAGATGATAGTATAGTTTTTTTTATTTTGCTTATATGGTGTATTACCTTGACAGATTTTTGCATTATGAACCACCCCTGCATCTCTGGGATGAAGCCTACTTTATCATGGTGGCTGATTTTTTTTTATGTGTTTTTGGATTTTGTTTCCTAGTATTTTACTGAGTAATTTTGCATCCATGTTCATGAGGGAAATTGGTCTATAATTCTTTCTTGGTAAAGTCTTTGTGTGGTTTGGGTATCAGGGTTACTGTAGCCGCATAAAAAGAGTTTGGCAATGTTCCTTCTGTTTCTCTAACCCATTTTTTGTGTGTCAGACTTGTTTTCCATCGGGCTGGTGACTCTCACTCTGCCCATCCTCACCCCTTCATTCTCAGTGTGGCTTTCCCACCTAACTTTATCCTGTTCGACTATTGGTCAGTCAGCTTGTTTATTAAACCAATCATAGCGACATATATTTAGACAGTAGACAGAAAGATTGCCCCACAGCAGCGTTCCTTGCATCTTTTCAGCTCTCTGCCTCTGCTTCCACTAAGGCTTCCCTGAAGTCCTTGGACTCCTGAAATCTAACCCATTTAGAACCATTCTGTAACTTACACATAAACGGTTATATGTAAAAAAATAACTATTGTCGATGCATGATCAGAGAGTTGATATTAGTAACTAAGAATAAAATAACCCATGCTTGCCAATGGCCAATAATTCAGAGAAATCAAGACTACTTCACAAATTGCAGCCAATGAAGCCAACATACCCTGGGAATTTGTTGTTAGTCAATAAATTCTGATATTGTGGAAAGATACAGATATGTTCATCTATGTTTCTGGCATAGTACACTAGCCACAGAGTAGTTCTAACATAATTTATTTATCTGTCCACCCTTTCAAAGATAGCTGCATGTTCCCAGTGTAAACAAAGCCATTTTAAATATCTTCATGTAAATTTTTTTACAAGATTTTCAGAATGGAAAAGTTAAAGGATGAGGAGTCTTACAAATGTCAGAGGTTTGCTGAATTCCTTTACTTTGGTCAATCTAAGTAAAAGTTTTCTTGTCAACCAAATAAAAAGGCCAAGTCTTCGCTACAGACTGAATTCATCAGGATTTCTTTGCCTAACGGTCCTGGCTGTACTGGAACTTGCTGTGTAGACCAGGCTGACCTTGAACTCACAGAAATCGTCTCACCTCCCAAATTCTAGGATTAAAGGCCTGTGCTACCACTGCAGCTCTAAAATAATGTTCTTAATGTGGCCCCCAATCCCTTTACATCTTGTTACTTGAACTGCTAAGAGACACCAGGATTTGCCTGAGACTCAGTCATTTGCAAAGGAATGGAAAAGAGCCTTCAGAAGAAATCAGATCAGAGGACATTCTAGCTTAAACTTTTAGTCCCTAAACTTTGGGTAAATACATTCCTGTTAGTTAAGCCATTCAGTCCGTGTCATTTTGTTATAGCGGCCTTGGCAAACTAATACAACCTTTCACTGTATTTTGTATAATAACCACACTTCCATCCTAGGATAGCAACATGAATCAAAGGCGTCGGCCCCATCGCAGGTCCTTTAAATGATGCCGTACTTTCCCTGTACTTCAGTAGGCAAGGAAGATGGAAGCAGCCCAAAGGCAAAAGCCTCTGCTTACAAATGTCGTCTGGAGGTCCTCCTGATTACCCCACCTCACAAGGAACATAAGGCAGGGTTCTGAGCTGTTACATGAAACAGATGACAGCTGAGTCAGGAAGGGAAAAGGACTTTATTCAAAATTCTCAGAATCGCTGGGAAGGTCGGCAAACCAGACTTCAGGCTAAGGTTTCAGAAATACAGCACCTAACTCACAACAGGCTTGGCCTGGTAGAAAGCAAAGCCAATGTTGTGGCTGTTTCTCCACTGGTTGCTACAGGGAATTTGGCAGCAGCCACGCTGTGGTGCCTCTTTAGGCCAAGAACTCCACCTTGGATCCAGTGGGAAACCTCTCTGCCACTGCACGATTGGAAGTTTAATATATTGGCTGCCACATGTCCAGGACAAAACCAAAGCTCCCATGTAGGCAGGCAGTCTCCCTTTGCTGCTCACAGACAGCATGGGCCCCGCGTCTGTGTCTTAGCTGGTAGCAAGTCTGGGAATCTCAACTAAGGAAGGATCTGATGTCTGGGCGTTTTCCCAAATGCTGAAAGTTCTTGCAAAGATGAAAGTTATTTGAGGTCAATTCAGCTTCCACGTTGTACTAACTCCACTGTATTCTCAGGGCCCAATTCAGCGTCCACGGTGTACTAACTCTACTTATTTTCAGCGTTCAGTTTCAACAAGACAAAGATGGCTTGTTTCATTTCACCTTAACTTTACCAATATTATTTTAATGATATGTATTCATAGTTTTCCGAGTGGTATATTGATATGATATATAATGATCAACGAGGGTGGTTACCATCTGTGCCTCCTTACGTCTCTGAGACATTTTTGATTAGCATGTAAAAAAGGCTTATTTATGAAGTAAGGCATAATGTTTCAATACCTGTATACAAGAGGTACGAATCTAATCAGAGAGTGATTAACCTGTGTTTCCTTGTTCCTTTGTGACCCTTGAGTACCTCCTCAGTCACAAAGCATGTAATCCAGCCACACTGTGCTGTAGCTCACAAGGACTTGTTATTTCTAGGATCTCTCAACATTCAGCTAGAAACATTTCCTGAAATCTCAGCTTCCTTGAGTCTACACGAAACCCTCCCTTCAGTATCTAGAAAGACACTCACGGGCCTGGCCAAGCCAGCTCTTTCACTGACAAGTCAAAATCTCAGATAAGGCAGAAAGCATCGCCTATGTCCTTTCTGCTAACTGACTTCAGATGGCTTCCAAATAGTGTCTGTTGGTGAACTATTTGGTTGAAATCAATTTACTGTAACCCAAAACAGCTGCTAAGGGAAAAACAGTCTCTAAATCTTGGGCAAAACATTTTTTTAACTCATATTGAAAATGATGTAACACAAGTGTAACTTCCTGGTTTTATTAATTAAATGATCAGCTATATTTTGAAAATCAAATTAATATTAAATTAGATGTATGTTTTTGTCAACTTTCCATTGCTCTGATAGAAATACCAGAGATAAGCAACTTTACAAAGCAAGGTTTATGGCTCCTCCTTCCAAAGGTTGCAATCCCTTGTCTCTGGGCTATGTGACTTTGTTGAAACACTTTGTAGTCCTGTATTAGATACACTATCTAAATTTTTTGATCTCAAAAATGAGGGTCTAATTTATTTTTCACTTTTATAGTCAACAACCTGCTTGTTTTCATGCCAACATAAAGTCTTGTAAAAATTACTATTTATATGTTGAGACTGGGGCAGGCTAGAAAGAAAATTAAGGGAATGTTAAGGGACATGGGAATGGATAGAGTCTGACTGAAACTTCTTACCCCTGGAATTAAGATTTCCAGCATAATAAATCATATTTGCCATGAAAGTTGCCTACAAAGAAACATATTCTTCTCATAGAGACAATATCCTTCTCATGTTGGTATGTTTCAAATAAGAATGTGAAAACAGCAATGAATCATGCTTAAGGCCTAAGTATATATAACCTTTCTCCTTCCCCAACCTTTGTGGGCCATGGGTTTACTTTTTCTGTTTGGAATCTTACCCAAAACACCTCTAGGGCCACCTCACAAGCACATGTGATAAATATGAGGGCTAGTTTCATTTGGCTTGGCCCAGCCTAGAATCATGTAAGAGTCCCAACGAGACATTATCTCGATCAGGTTCATGTCTGTGGGGGAATTTGTGATTGGATTAATAGCTGTGCAACCCCAGAGCCCATCGTGGCACCATTCCCTAGGTTTGGGTCTTGGAGTACATAAAAAGGCAAAAGTAAACTGAACACAAAAATACATGCGCTTAACTGAAGATACATGCGTTGAATGTATTAGCTGCTTTAAGTTTCCTTGACTTCCTCGCAGTGATGGGTAGTAAATTATAAGATGAATGAATAATCCCGTTCTCTCTAAAGTGGTTATCGTTGGGGTGTTTTATCACAGCGATGGAGGTAAAACTAGGATGTTAAAAAGGAAGGAAGGAAAAATTTCTTAGCTCCTTTCTGACATAAAATTCAAGAGTCACTAAAATCGTATATATGGCTGTAGCTAAGCACAGCTCGCCTTTGCGAAGCCCACAGGCATGTGTGGGTGTGTCTCCTTCTATTAACGTGTGTCTAAATCTATTTGGGAAAAATCTGTTTTTAATACACTGTAGCTCTGCTTCTCACAGGCTCAAGTCAAGAACACCATCTTCATCTGAGGAGAGGTCTCTTCAAAGATTCAAAACTGTTCTTCAGTGGCCAGAAGCAGCAGCATGGTAAGACATCTAGGGTCAACCCCCTACCATTGGGTCCAACCCATCAGTTCTGGTCCTTTCTATCCCCATTTTCCTTCCACTCTGGTTTTAATTTGTAAAAGTCCTACTGATCCTTTAAGGAAGACCTGACTCAAATATATATTTTCTAGTTTTTTAATTGGGTCTATTTTATGTCCTATGTGTTCTGCCTGCATTGTGCCACGTGTGTGTTTGGTGCCTGTAGAAGTCAGAAGAGGCTGTCAGATCCTCTGGAAGTGGAGTTATAGGTGGTTGTGAACCACCAGGTGAGTGCTGGGAACTGAACCCAGATCCTTTGGAAGAGCAACAAGTGCTCCTAACTGCTGAGCTATCTCTCCTGCGCCTCAAATATTTCTTTAATAATTTTTTCACATGCCTCTTTGACCTTCTGTATGCCTGTGGCACTTTTGCTCTTTTTTTAAAATAGTCGATTGCATTTTTTTATTTTTAAGACTGAATTTCAATTACATTTCTCCCTCTCTTTTATGCCCCTCTTCATTTTCCTTCAAATTCATTTCTTCTTTTACCATCAATTGTTAGTGCATGCATATTCAATTACAGTCTCTTCCTTTTATTGAAATTAGGTTTTCCCCCCCCCACACACACACTATATCCTGAGTATGGTTTTCCCTCCCTCTACTTCCCCCAGCTTCTTCCCATTTTCCCTCCCATCAAAATCCACTCCCATCTGTCTCTTATCAGAGAATAAATAGGCTTCTGTGGTATAATAATAAAATATAGTAAGATAAAACAAAAACCACACTGGAATTGGAACAAACAGAGTGAAAAGAGCCCAAGGGAAGGCACAAGAAACAGAGACTCACTAGTTTACACCCTCAGAAATGCCATAAATACACTAAACTAGAAGTCATAATATATACGCAAAGGATATGTAGGGTAAAAATAGAGAAAAAAAAGGACATAAATAAAATAAAAATTTAAAAAAAAATAAAGAAGAAAGAGCCTTGACACAAAATCATGAGGCAAAGAATCTCCAAAGATGCTGCTAAGCACGTTTTGTGTTGGCCATCTACTGTTGGGCTTGCAGCCTACACTTAAGAGTGGTTTGCTTCCCTAGTGAGACTCCCTTGGAGGAAACTAAATTTTCATTTGCAAATGGCTACCAATTGGAGATAGTTTCTGGGTTAGGGGTGGAGGCATGCGTCCATTTCCCTGTTTTCAGCTCTAGGACCTCATCTGGAACAGACCCCTGGAGGCCCCGTGTGTGCTGCTGCCTCGGTCTCTGTGAGTTCTTAGTGTGTGAGTAGAGGGCATTGCTGCCTTTGTTTTCTCCATCCCCTCTGGCTCTTACACTCTTTCTGCCTGCTCTTCTGTGGAGTCCCCTGACTCTGAGGGATTTGAAGGAGACATCCTGTATAGCGCTGAGTGATCAGGAGTCTCACGCTCTGCATAAGGTCTGGCTGTGGGTCTCTCCATTTGTTCTCATCTGCTGAAGGGCGAAGCTTCTTTGATGGCAGCTGACTGCCCTTATTCTTACACTCTGTATTTGCATATTGCATTTGAGTCACTTGACTATTTTATAGATTGCTTCTCCTTATAAACCAGGAGTTCTTTGTGACTGAATATTACCTCTTTTTCATCACTACAATGTTGTAGAATATTATCTTAAAATGTGTTACATTGGTTTATGCTGTGGACTATTTGTTTAATGATGAACAGATATGTTGTGTCTTTTACATTGCATTAGTTTACCTCTGTGAAGCTATGTTAATTTGCTTGCCTAAAACACCTGATTGATCTAATAAAGAGCTCAATGGCCAATAGCTAGGCAGGTGAAAGGATGGGCGGGGCTGGCAAGCAGAGAGAATAAATAGAAATCTGGGAAGGAGAGATTGAAGGGCAAGAAAAGGAGAAGAAGAGTAGGATGTCAGGGGCCAGCCACCCAGCTGACAGCAAGTCACGGAGTAAGAGGTGAAGGAAGGTATGTAGAATACAAAAAGATGGAAGCCTAAAGGCAAAACATAGATAGGATAATTTAAGAGAAGCTGGCAAAGCATTACTGCCATTCTCGATACGAGATATCCCACCACTGCAGTGACCACCAGAATCTCAGCCCCACCTACTCCTAGAGGAATAATCACCAGAACCATGGCCCTGCCTCCACCTAGAGGAGTGACCACTGGAGCTGTGGCCCCACCAGTACCTCAAGGAATGGCCATCTGAGGTTTGGGCCCGCTTGCCCCTGGGGGAGTGATCACTAGAGGCTCTGCTCTGCCTGTACCTGAAGCGGCCTTCAACAGAGTCACAACCCCCAACTGCAGCAATCGGAGGAAGAGGAACCCCCTGAAGCACAGGCTCCACCTATACTGATTGGAGAAAGAGATGGGTAGACAACAAGGTGGGAATACACTCAACAACATTAAGAGCAATATGGCACCACCAGAAGCTAGTGGTTCTACAACAGCAAGACCCGAACACCCCAACACAGATGAAACAAAACAAAATGACTTTAAAAATAACTTTATGAAGATTATTGATCACCTTAAAGAGGAAATGAAAAATTTCCTTAAAGAAGTGGAGGAAAAGACAAAAAAAAATGGAAGAAATCAACAAATACCTTAAAAAATACCAAGGTAAAACAATCAAACAGGTGAAGTAAATGATTCAAGACTTGAAAATTGAAATAGAGGAAATAAAGAAAACATAAACTGAGCAAATTCTGGAAATAGAAAATATGGATAAACAATCAGGAACCACAAATGCAAACATAAACAACCAAACACAAGATATGAAAGAGAGAATCTCAGGAGTTGAAGATATGATAGAGGAAAAAGATTCATCGGTCAAAGAAAATGTTAAATCCAACAAAATGTTAACACAAAATATCTAGAAAATATGGGGCACCGTGTAAAGACCAAACCTAAGAATAATGGGGATAGAAGAAAGGGAAGTCCAAATCAAAGGAACAGAAAATATATTCAACAAAGTCATAGGATAAAACTTTCCCAAGCTAAAGAAGGACATGCCTATGAAGGTACAAGAAGCTTACAGAATACCAAATAGACTTGACCCCCTCCCAAAAAAGGCCCCTCACCACATAATAATCAAATAATCACTAAACATACAGAATAAAGACAGGATATTAAGAGCTGCAAAGGGAGAAGACCAAATAAGATATAAAAGCAGACCTATCACAATTATACCTGAATTCTCAATGGAAACAATGAACGCCAGTAGGTCCTGGACAGGTGTTATGCAGACACTAAGAGACCACAGATGCCAACCTAGACTACTATACCCCGCAAAATTGTCAGTCGCCATAGATGGAGAGCAAGATATTCTATGACAAAACTAGATTTAAACAATACCTACCCACAAATCCAGCCCTACAGAAAGTAATAGAAGGAAAACTCCAACTCAGAGAAGTCAGCTACATTCACAAAATCCAAGCAGTAGATGATCTCACAGCAGCAAATTCCAAAGAAAGAAAACGCACACACAATGCCACAGCCAACAACAAAAACAAAAATAACAGGAACTAGTAATCCCTGGTCATTAATCTCCCTTAATAGAAATGGACTCAATATGCCTATAAAAAGACACAGGCTAGCAGGTTGGATATGAAAGCAGAATTCACCCTTCTGCTGCATACAACAAACACACCTCAACCTCAAAGACGGGCATTACTTCAGAGTAAAAGGTTGGGAAAATTGTTTCCAATCAAGTGTACCTAAGAAACAAGCTGGTGTAGCTATCCTAATATCTAACAAAATAAACTTGAAACTAAAAGCAATCAAAAGAAGGACATTTCATAATCATTATAGAAAAAAATTCATCAAGATGAAGTGTCTATTCTAAACATCTATACCCCAAACACAAAAGCACCTGCATTTGTCAAAGAAACAGTACTAAAGCTTAAATAACACATTAAGCCCCACACACTAATAGGGGGAGACTTCAACACTCCACTCTCACCAACGGACAGGTCTGCCCGAAAGACACTTCACAGAGAAATAAGAAAACTAACAGATGTTATTACTCAAATGGGCTTAGCAGACATCAATAGAACATTTCACCCAAATACAAAAGAATATACTGTCTTCTTAGAACCTCATGGAATCTTCTCAAAAATTGACCACATATTCTGTAACAAAGCAAGCTTCAACAGATACAAAAAAAATAGAATAACCTTAAGTATCTTATCAGATCACCGTGGCTTAAAGTTAGTCACAGCAACACTAATTTCAGAAAGCCCACAAACACGTGGAAATTAAACAATGCTCAACTGAATCATCAATGGGTCAAAGAAAAATAAGAATGAAATTAAAGATTTTCTAAAATTCAACGAATTTTAACCGCACAGCATACCCAAACTTATGGCACACAATGAAAGCAGGGCTAAGCACTAAATGCCTAAATTAAGAAGCTGGAAAAATCCCTTACTAGTGAATTAACAAAACATCTGAAAGTCTTAGAATAAAAAGAAACAAAGAGTCACTCAGAAAGAGTAGACAGCAGAAAAAAATTAAATTGAGAGCTGGAATCAACAAAATAGAAACAAAGAAAACAATACAAAGAATCAATGAGACAATGAGTGTTAGTTCTTCGAGAAAATCAACAAGATTGACAAACCTTTATCCAAACTAACCAAAAGGCAGAGAGAGAATATCCAAATTAACAAAACAAGAATTAAAAGGGAACATCACAACAGACATTGAAAAAATCCAGAAAATCATCAGGTCATACTTCAAAACCCTGTACTCCACAAAACTGGATAATTTAAAGGAAATGAGAAATTTTCTGGATAAGCACCACATACCAAAAGTAAATCAAGATCAGATAGACAAATTAAATAGATATATAAACCATAAGGAAATAGAAACAATCACCAAAAGTCTCCCAACTAAAAAAAAAAAAGCTGATTTTAGTGCAGAATTCTACCAGAATTTCAAAGAAGTGGTAATACTCAAGTTGTTCCATATAATAGAAGCAGAATGAACATTACCAAGCTTTTTTTATGAGGCTACAGTTACCCTGATGTCCAAACCACACAAAAATGTAGCTATGAAAGAAAATTACAGACCAATCTCCCTCATGAACACTGATGCAAAAATGCTCAATAAAATACTGCCAAACCAAATCCAAGAACACATCAGAAACATCATCTACCATGATCAAGTATTCTTCATTCATCAAGCCATCTCGGGGTGATTATTTGGGAGCTGGGTGGTGAGACCACCCCTCAAAGAGCAAATAATATTTAAAAATTACACTGTAACCTCTTTGTAACTTTTTTTTTTAATTTGGGGGATTTGATGTTTTGAGAGTGGGTTTTTCTGTGTAGTCCTGGCTGTCCTGGAACTCTGTATAAAGAAAGAGCAGGCTGTACTTGATCTCACAGAGATCTGCCTGCATCTGTCTCCTGTGTGCTGGGGACAAAGGCATGTACACTATGCACTGCTCTTTAGAACTTCTTAAGCTACACCTCATACCTATTTGTATTAATTTCTTTAGTGTCACTGTGACCTACTCCCTCTCTCAGGTAACTGACATACGTGACCTGAGAGAGGGAGATTTGTTTGGCACAGTCACTGTTTCACAGGGTTCAGTCCACTTCTTTCCACAGGCTGGAAGCATAATACTGGAAGCAAGTGGGAGAAGAAAGCTATTCATATCAGAACAGACAGTAAACAAAGAGGATTACAGACAGGATCAAGAATAATATAACCCAAGGACCCCCCCGCCCCCGGGAGGGGGCTCCCTCTCAAGCCCCACCTCCCAGAGTTTCCAGAACATCTCAAAGTAGCACAACTGGGTGGAAATCAAATTTTCAACTCATATCCAAACTCTAATATCTACAGTTTAACATATATTACTAGTTTATGAATAACCAAATGAGCGTGTGACTAGAGAAGTGCATGTATTACAATGCTACCTCATTCCCTTATAACCAACAAATATTTTTTGAGACCATACAATGTCCCAACACCTGCGGTTATTTCTGGGAACAAGAAAGAATCAAACATGGGGTGGAGAGATGCTATTACTCTTGTAGATGACTTGAATTCAGTTCCCAGAATGGCTTCAGGTGACTCAAAAGCGTCTCTAATTCCAGATCCAAGATATTCAATGTTCTCTGTCCGCTTTCAGGTATCCACATTCAAGCAATGCACATAAACTCATGCTGACACATAAATACACATAAATTTTTAAAAATAAATATGTTCCTTTTAAAAAAAAATCTAAGACTGGGCAGTGGAAGCACATGCCTTTAATCCCAGCACTTGGGAGGTAGAGGCAGGTGGGCCTTGGTGAGTTTGAAGCCAGCCTGGTCTACAGGACAGCCAGGGCTACACAGAGAAACTCTGTTTCCAAAAAAAAAAAATCGAAGAACTACATGTATATTTCTTTATTTCTTGCCCACAGATACATTTTAACATGACAGAAACAAGTAAGAATAAAATTTCATCAAAGGGCTGTCTCATAAAGAGACATGGGGCTAAAGGATTCCACAGTAAACATGATTTTCAATTCATCATGGGAAAACAGATGCAAAGATAGTCTAGCCCGTTGCATCTGTTTTCCCATGATGAATCGAAAATACATTTTATTTAAGAAACAATCTTCAACAAGGAGAGCGTTAAACTGTATTTGAGCTCACTTCTCTATGTCCATGTTGTTTAATGTTGTTTAATTCCTTAGCTAATGATTATCAGATCTAATTTCACAAAATCAGAGCAACAGTTTGTCCCTTGTTTTTGAAGACTGGCACATTTTCAGGAGTGCTCTCTTGTGTGGAAGCAGAACTGGGCAACCCAAAGCTCAGTCTTTGCTCTGGGTACAATTTTCCTTTTGTCTGCAGCTCTGCTTGCCAAGCTTAGCCAGTCTGTGGTATTCTTTCTTGATAGTCACTGGCTATGTCTTGGCTTGCTCAAACCATCCAGTCTTGCAGAGCGAATCACAGGGAGGGAGAGAGGAAGGAAGGAAGGAAGGAAGGAAGGAAGGAAGGAAGGAAGGAAGGAAGGAAGGAAGGAAGGAAGGAAGGAAGGAGTGGAATATTCTCCTTCCTGTTAATAAACGCTCACAACCACACCCACTTTAGGAAAATTTTTTCTTGTTTTTCTGGCTGGTTTAGTCATCTCCACGTTCGGTGTTATTTTGACTTCTATTAGTCTATTAGTGGATTTGTATATCAGTTAATCAAACAAACTGTCTCCCTTCTTTCACTCTGGTCTCTGAAGCCATCAACACTCATAGGTGCATTCCCACACACAGATCCCCCTGTAAACACAATTAAAAACACTAATACAATCATTTTTTTAAGCATGACTGAACTTTCTGTGTGCATGAGTGCTTGCTAGCTGGAGGATGCCCCTGAGGGACAGTCAAGTGTGAGTGGGAACGTTCTCTGGATGACTCAAACTGTCTGGAATTAAAGGCAAACCCCACCCCCTCAAGAAACTCTCTCCTTTCCTTCCTTCTCTTTTGCTTCCTTCCCTTCCCTCTCCTCTCCCTCTCCTTTTCTCCCATGTTCTTCTGCCTGAGAGCTCCCTGGGAACCTAGAGGAAGTGGAAAGACTAGGTAGGGTCTTCCCATCCTTTTTGCTGACTCTTACTCTAGTCCCCTGTCCAAAAAAATGACCTCTCAGTTTCACTTTCTCCAGAGGAGGATTTTTGTCAGGCCCTGTGATAAGCCAGAGGGGACCCATTAGCCTCTTGCTCTCTCAGTAGACATCTGCTTCACCCCTCACCAACTCACCAGTTCAAGGTGTCCCAAGTCCAGAGGCGTGGTGCCCTCATGGTCTTCTAGTTTCTAAAACTAGTTTCCCACCTTTTGTTTACTCCTGTCATTTTTACTCAGATTATAGGCATTGGTGATTAGCTTCAAGTTACCAATAATGCATAGGTGTCTCACTAAAGAAAGAAAGGAAAGAATTCTCCTTGGAATCATTTAACCAAGGGTGAGCCCAGATTTGAATTCCTATTTCATGCTCCCTGTGTCTGTCATCTTCTGTCTGTTTGTTGTATGAGTCTGAAGCTGTGACTGCCCTAAGGCTGTCTTATGAACCTGTTTATCCCTATGTCTGTGTGTGTCCCTGTTGATGTCTGCTTCTGCCTTCGCGTGTCTACATCTATGGTATGCACGATGTAGATCTGTCCCTAATGAAGTACTTCTCTCTGTATTAACTGAACAATATAGAAACCATCCCATGGGGGAATGAATAAACACTTTACAGAAATCTTTAACAGAGTGTTACAAGGGATGAAGTCCCTAGGTCCAACTGATCACAACTGACCCAGATAGCAAATGTCCTCTATCAACCAGTAACCATAAATAGTTATTTCCAACCTCTGTGGTAGACTTTAGGACATTGCTTTAAATCTCCCTATTTGCCACTTTCAACAAATGATACACGGGCATTTTCTGGGCCAGGGACATGGCCTGGAAATTCCGTAACTTAAAATGACAGCTATTACTTAGCTTAGGTTGTAAAAGCTGATTACATGGGAAATCAAGGGCAAGTAAGGTTGACTGTTCCATTGTTATCTTGAAGGCAGAGTAAACAATTTGAGTGCACAGTAGGCTAGCAGTCTTAAGTCTTAAAAGACCATAAGGTATATTATTAATTTTGGTTGTGAGGTCCAGCAAGAGTTCCATACTCTTGCAATGTAAGAGATATTTTCAGAATATTGCATCACCATGATTGTCTATGATCTTCTCTTCACTTTCTTCACTTCCTGCCATTTTAGAAAATATTTAGGGAGGAGAAATAATAAGAACCCCTAGGAGGCAAGAACCTGATTGAAAATTATTTATTTGATAACTTTTCTTATTGTTTTGGATTGTATATTACTTAGAAATCCACGTTGAGGAGTGGGAAAGAAGAACAATATAGAGAGGGAGGTGTTATGATTTAAAAATGCCTGTTCAGAGAGAGAGAGAGAGAGGAGAGAGAGAGAGAGAGAGAGAGAGAGAGAGAGAGAGAGAGAGAGAGAGAGAGAGCGCAGATGCCAGAGCTTGCCTTGGAGAGTTTTTATTGGGAGAAGGGGGGGGGGGAGAAAGAAAGAGGTACATGATCTCATGGCAAGAAAGAGAGAGAAAGAGGGATGGGAGTTGGGGAGAGGGGGAGAGAGAAGAGGAAGAAAAGAAAGAAAGCGGGCAGGGTTCTGACTTTTAAAGGGAGGGGGCAATACATGTGCACAGAGACCACACAGCAGGCTAAGGTACTGCCTATGTACTAGGCATTGAGCACAGGGGTGACTCACACTGCCAGGTCTCCAAGGGGCGGGTCAGGTAGGCCTAAATGCCAACATTCCTCCCTTGGGTCTGAGTGAAATAAGACTTCACTCATGGAGGGATGGCCAGAGGTGATTGTCCCTGAAAGAGGCCAGCTGTAGCCCTGAAGGTGTTCCCAGAGGTCTAGAGAAACATTGTTGTTCAGGGTCCCTGTGCCTCAGGTTGCTGGGAGGGCCTGTCAAATCTTTTGGCACCAATGTTATAATTTAAAAAATGCCAGGAGAGAGAGAGAGAGAGAGAGAGAGAGAGAGACAGAGAGAGAGAGAGAGAGAGAGAGACAGAGAGAGAGAGAGAGACAGAGAGAGACAGAGAGACAGAGAGAGACAGAGAGACAGAGAGAGAGAGAGACAGAGAGAGAGATAGAGAGAGAGACAGAGAGAGAGAGAGAGAGAGAGAGAGAGAGACAGAGAGAGAGATAGAGAGAGAGACAGAGAGAGAGAGAGAGAGAGAGAGAGAGAGAGAGAGAGAGAGAGAAAGGAGGGGGGGATAGATGTGCCAGGGCTCATGTGGAGAGTTTTACTGTGGTAGGGAGGGAGAGAGGGAAGAGAGAAAGGGGGTACAGAGTGGCCTCATGGAAAAGGGGAGAGAGTAACAGGCAGAGGCTGGAGATGTGGGAAGAGAGAGAAGAAGAGGAAGAAGAGAGAGAAAGTGGGTGGAGTTCCACCTTTTAAAGGAAGGGGCGCAACACAGAGACCACGTAGCAGGCTACGGTACTGCCTGCATACTGGGCATACACGCAGGGGAAAGTACTCTGCCAGATCTCCAAGGGGCGGACCTGGTATGCCTGAATACCAATAGGAGGAGGAGAGCAAGGGAGAGAGATTATTTTAGTTAAAATTATGACTGTGAGATCATTTTCCATTGCATAAAAATGCCACTATAATATTTTTTCTGACCTTTCAAACATGAGCTTCTGTGCTCGTGGGTAAATTTGAAGTGTGTCATACAGACAAGCTCTAGCATGTCAAAATTTCCTAGTCAAAAGATTTTGTAATTTTATACAAAGGGAAAAAGAAACCTGTACTTGCCAAACGCCAATTAAGTGGCTGCTCTCTGATTCAGCTCTTGGGAAAATCCTTGGGAAAGGTTTGAGGCATTATCTTGATTGCTTTCTTAGATGAGGGACCCCCAAATAAGAGGGTAAAGGAAGCTTGTTAGTGACAACCACAGCCAATAATAATAATAATAATAATAATAATAATAATGGTTAGTATCCACAAAGGACTGATTTAATAGTCCATTTTTTCCTTGGTTTAATTCACTCTCATGACCCACTGTCCTTCCCTAGGCAAGAGTGTGGCCATTGTACCCTGCCCAAAGGCCTCAGCAGCTGTCAGGACATAGCCACCATGTATGCATTCTGAATATTTCCCTGAAAACTGCGACTTACAGATTTTTTCTAAATACAGCTATTTTCTAAACTCATTGCTTGACTCTGAAAAACCAAACCCATATTGCAGAAAACACATCTGGGTGGTTTAAACTAATTTTCATTATTGAGATAGTTTACTAGATTTTTTTTTTTACATGAAGTTTCGTTATGTAGCCCAGACTGTCCTAGAACTAGCTATGAGGCTCAAAGTGAAGATCTGCTCCTTCAATCTCAAGTGTGCCACCATGTTGGCTTAAAATATCTATTTCCAAAAATCTGTTTAAAGACATTGCCTAAGCACACTCACTGACTTTGACCAAAACCTGAGATCATAGCTGCTAAAAGTCTACTTAAATGTAGATCCTGTGCTTATATAAACTCAATAGTATCTACGAATTTAAGCAAAAGAGGGTTTTAAAGGGAATTTTGGTTTATTGTGTACCTTATTTTTAAAAACTTAGAAGTGTAGATTCCATACTTAAAAACAAAACAAACAAACAAAATACCCAGATCCGTGTGACTCATGCCTAGAAGCCTGGTGCTTGGCAGGATGAGCTACTCTGCAGGTTTGTGGGGTTTAGAAAGTTCACAGAAAAGACGTGTGAAACAAGACCAGCCCGAGGAACAGCGGAAGGGGTGCTCCCTTCTGCAGGGCCAGGACTCTGCCACCTTCTCCAGTAACCTGCTTTCTTTCTACTTCTGTGACCTACAGCATGTGCTACCAGCCGGTTGTTTGTTTTCACCAAAATCAAAACCTTTGCCTTTTTAAGTTGCTTGGTTTGCTCTTGCTTCTGAGAACACTCTGCTGATTACTTCTTGGGGTGTTGCCCTTTAGATTCTTAGCACACACTTTCTGATTAATCCAGTTTATCCGTTCAATTATTGACTATAAGTCAGCAATCGTCGGTTCAATCAGTATTGACTAAGACAGACAGGGGATCAGAAGAAAGCCACTAGTCTATCTGTCAGAAGACATGTGAGTTGAGCAGATACCCACCCACATCCATACCCACACTCCCTACCCCCCAATACACATACACACAATTTTTGGTTGGTTGTTTGCTTTTGAGACAGGGTTTCTCTGTGTAGCCCTGGCTGTCCTGGAACTCAGTCTGTAGACCTGAGTCTGTCTGGGATTAGAGGGGTGTGCCACCAAGGTCTGCTGAAGCTTTTTAAAAGAGTGTTCTTCAAGGTCTAATGCCCCATTCCCTTTGATTTCATCTGCTCTAAATGGCAAAGGGGCTGTGTATATGCCTCCTTTGTCCCCTAATACTTGCTTCAGTCTTAGAAGATGGGATGATATTGTCAGGGATAAGAAAGAGTACGATCTATTGATCCAAGTTAGTGCAGGTCTGAAAATCAACTTACTTACCTGTGGCCAGGATTCTGTGTACCTCTTCTGAAGTCCGCCAGCTGGATGTCAGCCATTCATTTCATGGTTTAAGTGGCATGCCTGTGTATTTAAACCAGGGCTCCTTCAGCGTGGAGAGCTTTTGTGACAGTAAATTAGACCTTCAAAGAAGCACATTTCAGCAAGTCTACTGGGTGCCAGACCCGAGACAAGTACATTTCTGTTGTCTTCAGCCACCAAGATTCTGGTGCTGGAGCCCCAGGAAAGCAACACAGTAATGAAGGCCCTATCAGCTCCTCAGCATCTACCACTGTGCTAGAGCAACTGGTGGAATCAGGAACGACTTCCTGCTTCCAATGTGTGTGCTTTCCACAGCAGTAAAAACCCATGTCCTGGAATGCCTCAGGGTGGTTTTCGGTTTCTCAAACTTTCTGCTTATTATTCTCCAACTGGAAACCATGATGTCACTCAAAAGCCGAGTTTTAGCCGCTCTGGTGGACGTTTACATAAGAGTGTTTCTCCGTGAGAACCAAAATGTATAGAGCCTGGTGGATGCTTTCTCTGCAAGAAAGAAGGAGAGGGTCGACTATTATCTCATCGCTACCTGCACAGTGACTAACTGATGGGTGCATTTGTAGTGGTATCTTTTTAGGAAGCAGGGGAATTACTGAGCTGTCTTCCTCCTACCTAAGCCTAATTGTGTGGGAGGGTTTGCTAGTTCTCTGTTCCCCTCTTTGCTGGGACACCAAATCTAATGGCAGATGGGAATAGACATCAAGAAACACGAACACTAGATTAAAGGAATTCGAAGTTGAAGCCACTAAGAATCCAGGGAATATTATTGGATAACGGGAAAGACTAAGCTCCCTGTAAAATGATTAAGCTTTGCCTGCCCATAAAAGAAAAGGGGAAACATCTCTCTCGGTTAGGATTGCTGTCCCTCAGGGACTTTGTAACAACAAGAACAAAAAAAAAAAAAAAAAAAAACCCTGTGTTTTACTTTCAAATGGTCCATGAAGTTGATGCAAACTGTAATTGGAAGATCACTTTTTCAGTGAGCCCTGAGTGGCTGGACAAACCAAAAGCCATATCCAGGAAGACAAACGAGACAAATGAATACTTCAGACAGTTGTCAACAGATGAAAGTAAATGAAGTCTGTAAAAATATTTAAGTGTTTACATAAGCAGCGCAGTATCTAGGGTACCCAAATTACCACAAAAGACACTAACTACAGGGAACCCTGGAAAAGTCTGTAAGTCAAACAACTGCAGTATTTAGCATCGTCTTCTCTCCCTTGCTTTTCCAGTGCTAAACATCTCTCCCACTTCCACCTCAATATAAATGAGGTTTTTAGGGCAATTCTGGGATCTCGAGGAAGCAGAAGTGTGATTGCTGTATGTTAGCACACTAACTAAAGGACAGTAAAGGAACTTATTCCATTCTGGTAGCTGAGATTTTGACCTAGACTTCAAAAATGAACCTACTGTACACTCTGCCTCACCAATCCCATTCCATGACACAATCTTGGACTCTATGGAAATTTGTTCGTTTTGAGATCAGAGTCCAGACTGGCTTCTAACTTATCATGAAGCCAAGATGACCTGGAATTTCTTCTGAGCCTCTGGTCTCTGCCTAGAGAGTGTTGGGTAAGTGCCACCATGCTTGATGTTACGAAGGGCTGAAGCCTGAAGCAAGGCCTTGGATGCTCTACATCCCCAGCCTCCCCCCACAGATGTTCGCACCAGAAGGCAAAACTCGTCTCCCCTGTAAAGATGCAAAGGTTTGTTAAATGTCCCTTGAAGACCTGCGTATTAAAGGCTCTGTGACTTGCATCTGACACTGTTGAAATGGGGAGAGGAGCTTAAAGGATAGGAGCTAATAGGAGGACATCAGATCACTGAGATGCACTGGGAGTGGCCCTTGGAGATCGTTTCCTTGTTTTACTTTTTTCCTGTCTTGATTAATGCAAGCAGCTTTCTTTCCAAAGGTCTATTTATTATAATATGTACAGTGTCCTGTCTGCACACCGGAAGAGGGCACCAGCTCTTATTATAGATGATTCTAAGCCACCATGTGGTCGCTAAGAATTGAATTCAGGACCTCTGGAGGAACAGCCGGTGCTCTTAACCTCTGAACCAGTTCTCCAGCTCCTCAAGCAGCTTTCATTACCTCTTACTTCCCCGTGGTATTCGGCAGCACTACAGTCCAAACGTAATAGAGTTGTGAACCATAGCCTGCAAACACCAGAACCGTAAGTGAAAAATGAGAATTTCTTCTACACAGGTTAAACTCTCTTTGGTATTTTGTGATGCTGATGGAACACTGACTGATAATACACCTCCGAAACAACCCCCAGTCACTGAAGTGAGATCCCTCCCTCCTGTCTGCTAGTTCTTCTGTACTGAAATGATTTTGATTCCTTGAGCAAAATTTCTTGACCATAGTTTCCAGTAAACTTACCTGAACTAAAATAGAAAGTAGTTCTTTCTATTTTAAAACTAAAATAGAAATTCAGTAGTTCTTAGTTCAAAGAAAGACTGGATCTCCGCCCGGTGTCACCAAAAAGCAAACAGAGCAGGACCCAGGAAGGACCGAGAGAAATGCCAACCATCCCAGAGACCTTGGCTCACAGCACATAAAGCAGGATGTTTGCAGACTTTGCCTCTGCATGCCAAGAACTGGCTAGAATGATGTCAGATCTTACTGGGGCAAAGACAACACACTTACTAAAAGGCTGTTCTTTCCCTGACCTTGGTCTTATGCCTTTTCTGCTGACCTTGCCTGTTGTCTCTCTGGATAGTTTCCCCTCCTCTTCCTAGTAGAAAAGACGTTGGAGTTTTCAACACTCCAGTGAGAGCCCAAGTTAGGTAGTACTGCCTCAGCCTGAATCCCTTCCAAAGACACCTTTGCTTTTCAGTTGACCTTTTTGGATGCAAGATCGAATGTCCTCAGATTTGGAGATGGCCCATCTTGCTGTTCCATTGTTATCCTAAATACTCCATAGGCACATAACAAATGGGGTGAAGATAGCCCTCTGCCCAGAGCTCAAGGGTACATAAGGCATTTTACAATAGTAAAGAAAGAAACCAGAAGTTTTCTGTTTGTATTATCACCATACCTCCCACACAGCAAACAGTAGTGAGATGGGGGAGGATGAGAGGATGGCCATCTGTAACTCCTACCTCTGATAAGCACCCTCTTTGTGTCCTGATGCTGTCTATTGATGCCTGATGTGTGTGGGGGGGGACTTCTCTTTAATGATCCCTATAAGCCACTTTCTCAGGTCCAACTATGGCACTGACCCAACAGGCCCTCAGTGGGTGTGTGTGGTGATCTCTATGACTCTGACTCCTGAGCTTTCTGCCATACCTACATTTTTCTGTGTCCTATTAATCTCATTGGAAGCTGAAGTCCAAATGGGCTCATCCCTTAGATGAACAAGGCTTCTTGCTCTTCGTTTTCAGTTGAATTTGAGTTTTACTTTTCCATCAAGAGTTCTCTTCATAAGAGCATCTGACTGAGGGTGCTGGTGCCCACCTTTAAACTCAGTACTTAGAAAGCAGAGAGAGTGGACAGACCTTTGTGAGTTTGAGGCCAGCCTGGTTTACATAGTGAATTTAGGCTGGCTATAAGCTACACAGTAAGACTCTGTCTCAAATAAACAAAAAAGACTAAGGAACTTTTTTCTGCTTGGTTTATTTCAATTAGTCTAGAATCCTATAGATTCAACCAAATTATTTCAATTGACACAGCCATATTTGTTTAAAATTTCTAACTAAAGTCCTATTTTTTTATTTCCTGTTAATCCCATCCAATGAAAATAAGACCAGTACCACAATTTTTGTACCAATTTTGAAGCAAGTTATATTAGATACTGGCCAAGAAGTTGGATACTGGCCAGGTCCATATCTGGGATTCCCCAGGAATGGCACTGAATTACATTAGTCAAGGGCTTATAAAAGGAAAGCCTACAAGGCTATGTACTTCCTGTCTTTCTCCAATCAGGGACAAGCATACATCTCAACATACTTCCTGCCTATCTATCTCCCACCTATGTGTGATCAAGCACATCCTGTACAGTTGGGGTTCACAAAAGCAAAAATACATGGCTCATTATCTTATATGAACAACAGCCCCAGCATTCCAAGAAGTTACCTTGCGCAAGTGGGGCTTGTTTTATATATCTCTTAAGCACAGTAATTTAAACTTAAAACACAATGTTAGCCCTCACAGTTCCTCATGGAAATCATCTTTAATTATTTAGTACAGCCATATGTCATAAATTTTCAGACTTAAATAATCTATATACCACCTTCACAATTTTTATTTTTCTCATTTGAACTCAAATAATTATATATTTAATAACTATCAAAATCATGGCACATTCTATCAATAACACATGTATGAAAACACATAAGGAAAACTGACTTTCAAAATACAATATTAACAGCAGATATTTTTCCACAATAAAAAGAAAGCCTGGTCCTTTTCAGTACAATGTTACTTTACATATGAGTCATTTTTATAAAAGAAAATCCCTCTCAAATAAATTTATTTATTTGTTTATTTGCTTATTTATTTTTGAGACAGGGTTTCTCTGTGTATTCCTGGCCATCCTGGAACTCATTCTGTAGACCAACTAACCTCAAACTCAACAATCTGTCTGTCTCTGTCTTCTGAGTGCTGAGATTAAAGGCGTGTGCCACCATGCCTGATTTTATTGTGCTTTTATTAATGTATGCCGATATTCATATTCAGTAAAGCCTCAGTGACACTGATAGTGAAGCTGGGGAATCAGGGAAATTCTTTAAAGTAAAGTAAAGTATCTGTGACCATGCTTGGAACACAGCCCTTTTGATTTTTCTCCCTTTCCTCAATATAAACTATCTAGGAAATTCAGGCCTTTGAAATATCTAAGTTATTAACTTAATTCTTTGCATAATCCAACTTTTTAACAGATGGCTATATTTTGCTAGTATAGTTTAGGTTAAACTTCCAATGTGATAAAGACAAAGTTAAGTGATGCATTAGCGAGCCCCTGAGGACTACGTGGAAAATGTGACGACAGAAACCTCTCTGCTGCTGTCTCTGAATCCATGGCTTTGGCTTCCAGAAAGCCTTCATGAGCTCAAAAAAGCTATAAATACTCCTCCATCACCCGTTTTCATTTTTTTTTCTGTATAGCAGGTGGGTCTACAGAATGGCATAAAGAGGTATCAGAAAGCAACAGCTGATCCATAGCTATTGCAAACAGGAGAAAACCGAGCTTCCGGGTGGTCAGTAACACAAATGATGAGCTCTCATGTGAGCCTTCCCAACAGAGCGACATATTTCACCAAAGCCAACCAAGGAAAGAGTATTCCAGCAAGACAGAAGATACCACCTCAAACCTGGTCATGATAGCAACATTGATTTACCTTTAGTCTATGGATTAGAAGCAGATGAATGATTCAGTTCAAACCTAAAAGATTATATGAATTCCAGAATTTTGGAATGAATTCTGAACCAGAAAGATAAGCACACACACACACACACAATCACAGATACTACACTGGGATCCTGAACACCCAGTGTAGTTGCTAACCGGCTAAAATAGACTTTCTATTGGCTTAAATCCACGTCTAAGCCATCTTCTCTGGTGAACAGCGCAGCACAAGGGTTCTGCCTTGAATCCCTGCCTCCACTTTCCTCCCTGACAGACTGTATACCTATGAGCCAAATAAACCTATTCTTCCAATTTGATTTGGTCAGTGTTTTACCACAACAATGGAGACCAAATTAAGTAATCATTCACGGTTAAAAAAAAAAAGAGGGAAAGCAAAATATCCTGTGTATAAACACACACACACACACACACACACACACATATATATATATATACATACACACACACATATGTGTGTGTGTGTGTGTGTGTGTGAGAGAGAGAGAGAGAGAGAGAGAGAGAGAGAGAGAGAGAGAGAGAGAGAGAGAGAGAGAGAGAGAGAGAGCCTTGTCCACTTAAGGGATATATATCGTTATAGATTCTCAGTCTGGAGAATGTATGTACATAAAAAGCAAGTGTGATTCTTCATACCTATTCTTGCCCTTCTATTCACTGCCCCCAGGGTTCTAAAGTCCTTTAAAAGCTCAACTAAGCAAACTATGTCCCAAACACAGCAGACTTTTTTTGTGTACTTGTCTGTAATATTTATCCAGACAGCGTTTCTTTACTTAGCTTTGGCTGTCAAAGAATCCACTTTCTAGACCAGATTGGCCTTGAACTCACAGAACCCCACCTGCCTCTGCCTCCTGAGTACTGGGATTAATAGCATGTGCCACCACTGCTGCGCCACAGCAGACCTGAAATTGAATCAGTTAAGTTTCTATGTTTATGCCCTTTCATATGACCTATTTGTGTCAATAAGTGTGCCATGCACAAGTAACAGGCTGTCCTGTCCTCTATGTAGCTTAGCAAAACTGGTCTGACTCTAAGATGGATAGTTGAATCCGGCTCTCTTAAGATTTTCCTTCTTTCCCACTGAGACTGTGGGGCTGATCTATTGGGAGCTCACCAAGGCCAGCTAAACTGGGACTGAAACAGCAGGGGATAAAACCAGACTCTTTGAACATGGCAGACAATGAGGGCTGATGAGAAGCCAAGGACAATGGCAATGGGGTTTTGATCCTACTTCATGTTCTGGCTTTGTGAGAGCCTAGCCAGTTTGGATGTTCACCTTCCTAGACCTGGATGGAGAGGGGAGGACCTTGGACTTTCCACAGGGCAGGGAACCCTGACTGCTCTTCAGACTGGAGAGGGAGGGGGAGAGGAGTGGGGAGAGGGGGAGAGAAGTGGGAGGAGGGGGAGGGAAATGGGAGGCTGGGAGGAGGCGGAAATTTTTTTTTCAATAAAGAATAATATTTTCCTTCTTTGTCAAAACATGCTTGCTCACCATCTTGTTGGCACCCGGTGGTTTTGTTTTTATGCCAATGTACATGTGCTTGAGAACCAATTTACTGTCCTAAGCAAAAAGCTGAGCACGTATTTCTGAAGAAAACCTCAGAAATTAGTCATATAATAGCAACATTCCTGAAAAAGTACATAGAGAAAACACTTGGATTCCATTAAGATGTTTTGCATCATCAAATCTGTTCCATTAAGATGTTTCACATCATCAAATCTGTCCTAAAATATGGCTTATCAGCATGCTATTGAGATGATCCTAGTGGTGCCGGAGTATAGTCTGCATTGGGGTCGGTAGAAAGCAGAAAGGCTGCAAGTTCAGAACCAACTTTGGCAGCTTAGCACAACCGTGCCTCCAAAACTCAATAGCTAAGAATGAAAGGAGAAAGTGGAGGGAGTGTTGAAGACACAGCTCAAGGCCCTAGGTTCAATCCCCAGTACTTCAGCCATCACCAGTTAGTTAGAATAAGGAAAACAAATGGCCTATGCTCTACTCCAGCTTAGACTCTGATCTGAGGTTGTTCCAAAGGTCATGTCACCAGCTACATACATCCTGGACAAACATGATGCCATACATCTGTAATCCTAACTATGCTGGAGGCTGAGATAGGATTTCTAGTTGAAGATACTCCGTAGCAACTCCTAATAAACTCAAAATAAATTAAAGGGCCAATAACACAGCTCAATGGTAGAACTGGTTCAAACCCCACTGAAGGAGAAGGTCATTGGTTAAAAAATAAAGAAACTGCTTGGCCCTCATAGGTTAGAACATAGGTGGGTAGAGTAAACAGAACAGAATGCTGGGAGGAAGAGGAAGTGAGCTCAAACTGGATAGCTCTCCTCTCTGGGGCAGACGCGATGAAGCTCCGACCCAGGATGGACGTAGGCTAGAATCTTGCTGGTAAGCGCACCTTGGGGTGCTACACACATTATTAGAAATGGGCTAATCCAGGTGCGAGAGTTAGCCAAGAAGAGACTAGATATAATGGGCCAAGCAGTGTTTAAAAGAATACAGTTTGTGTGTTGTTATTTCGGGGCATAAGAAGCTAGCCAGGCAACCAAGAGCTGGGGCGGCAGGAACACAGTCCGCAGCTCCCCTCAATACCCCACCACCACAGGAAAGTGAGGATTGTCTCCATCTTCCTTGTGCTAATCATATCTCATAGCTCTATATGACTGACAGCTGCCAGACTGCACAACACCAGTATAGAACATTTCATCACCCCAGAAAGTCAGACTGGAGAAGCCCCTGTTATTTTTCCAATCCCTAGACTGTTTCTGCTCCAGGAAAAACAAAGAATTATAAATCCCTGATACATCTCCAGAACCACAAAAACTTTATTTAAACAGATGCAAATGAGTTCCACAGTACCTCAGTCTGAGCACAACTTAATACAGACCCACACAATAGAGTTTGGGACCACGATGATACAATATATACCTCAAGTAGCAAAACTGTGCATGGAAGAGCCCTTTGAAAGCTACAAGTGAGACATAAAAATAAAATATCCTCTAAGCACTTACTGTTTCTTTCCTGTGGGGATGTCTCAGGATGGCTGCATTTCAGTATTGTTCTCTATAATTTGGTGTGATAAATGCAGGAAATTTGGAAACTTATCAGAGGGGACACACGAAGGTGATGAACGGGTTGGAAAATAAACGACTGTGCAGAAAGACACGGAAATCATTCATCTTGAGGGAATATTTTATAATTATCTTTGAGCATAAGCATGGGTGTTAGAGAGACAATTATGCCCAGCTACTTTGTAAGATAGTATGTGCAGGACGGAATAATTAAACTAAATTAATAGCATAAAACAAATCCCCTGACAAGAGTGGTTTTGCTAGTACAAGCCCTACAGGAACTTGAAGAAATCTGTGGCAGTATTTGAACGCAGAAAAAAATTACATGCAAAACACTTGACAGCCTCATCTCCTGACAGCACTCAGATGGAGCAGAGGGTGAATATATTTGTGCAGGCTTTGTGTACTGGTCCCCAGCTGCTTGACCCCACTCACCACCGAGTGTCCTGGGCTTCTTTAGATCTCTTGCACAAAGGATCACCTCTTGCCTCCTAATCAATACCTCTGATCCTTAATCTAGTTACTGTTCCATGCTTTCCCACTCCTGAGCACTCATGCAAAATTTCAGACACTTTTGCCATTTCTATTTGTCCATTGTGTCTTTCCCTTTGCTTGTTTGTTTGTTTTTTATTTTATTTTTTTCAAAGCAAGGTTTCTCTGTGTAGCCTGTTTGTTCTGAAACTCACTTGTTAGACCAGGATGGCCTAGCACTCAGAAATTTTCCTGTTTCTGCCTCCCAAGTGCTGGGATCAAAGGCGTGTGCCACCATGCCTGGACTCTTTCTCTTAAGCATCATTTTAATGTGGTCTTGGCAAAGAAGCAAGTGTGTTTTGTCAATCCATCATCATTAAATTACTCTCATGATATGAACTGAAAATACAAGAAGATAAAACAACAAAGAATAAAGAAAAAGAATTAAAGCAAGATGAATGTCTGTCATGTGTTATCGTGAACAAATGGCAAGGATTGGAAGAAGCGGCTCTAGGAAGCCATACTAGGTCCTGTCTTAGTTATTTTTCTGTTGCTGTGATAAAACATGATGGCCAAAGAAACTTGTAGGCTAAAGTATTTAATTTCACTTCTTGTCTCAAAGTCTGCACAGGCATTGCAGCAGGAACAGCTGAGAGCTCACAACTTGATCTACAACCACGAGGCAGAGTCACTGGGAATGGCTGGAGACCTTTGGAATGGCCAGCAGGCCCCCAGTGACACACCTCCTCCAACAAGGCCACACCTCCTAACTCTGCCCTAAAAGTTCCACTGGCTAGGGACCAAATATTTAAATATATGAGCCTATGAGGTCATTCTCCACAAAACCATCACAACCCCCACATACTCAGTGAACAGTGCCACAGTGACCAGTGTCTTTACAAACTAACCCTGCACAGTTCTGGCAGACCCAAGCTGCATATGTTTTCAACTGAGACTTTCTCTTAGTCTGCAAAACAGAAACATGAGTTCTTTTAGGTTGATTTCAGATCTTTGAAGATATTTTTGTTGTTTATTTAACAAATATTTAATAGTATACATTGATGGAGACCCAAATCTCACTTTAATTCATCTTTTACTCTATTTGAAATGTAAAGTGGCAGACGACTTTTATCCCAGCACTCAGGAGGCAGAGGGAGACAAATCTCTAGAACAACCTACATAGAACAACCCTCTTTCAAAAAAAAATCAAAAACCAAAAATTTTTAATTAAAATTAAAATGCAAGTGGGGAAGTATTTGTGAATGAGAAAGGCAAGGCAGGAAGTGAAGAAGCTGGCGGATGATGGTGGTGGGTAGGGCGGGGGTCACACACAATTCTTGAGAGTGGTCAGCAATCTGGTGCCAAATGGGAACACTGTCGTTTCTAGATGTCTTCTTAAAACTCCACCTCATCTCATCTGTACAGATCGTGACAGAAAAATTGGCCTGGTGAGGAACATTATTGGTAAAACACACAATTTCCATCTATTCCTCAGCGGAAATCCATAATCTCTGGGCACATAGTTTTTAATTTGGACTTTATAAGGTTGCTTCCTGTTTCAAAATTTTGGAACCAGAGCCAAAATTCTGGCTTCTGGACCATCTCCTCACAGTTTTTCTGTTTGTACCACATCCTGTCCTAAACCATTGAATCTGGTTTTCAGTCAGTCCTGGTTTGGAATTCTGCATAACTTGTTGCAGACTCCACCCTAGATATAGTTTTTTTTTCTTTCCAATTTATGCTTAAGGTTGAACTAAGGTTCATGTTAAACCTAGCAACACATAAATCTAGAAAGAAAACAAAGACTCCAGGTCATTGTTGGATGGTAGAAGAAATGATCTATAGCCATAAATATCCAATTGCTCTCAGATCTGTGGGAATGATTCATTGTATTTTTCAAAGATTTTCAAAAGTCGGGTGGATTTCTTTTTGGGTTTTGTTGTTTTGGGTTTTTTTTCTTGATTGAAATGAATCATTTAGCTGTCGTGATAATCATAGCCTCCCAAACTGAGAAAGACAGGTTTTTTGATACTATAATGTATCACAGAGTCATCTGTCATATAATTTTGACAAATATAATTTTGTTTTCCTTCATAATTGAGAAGAACATCTTAAAATTGTAGGACTTTTTAAAATGGTCAAGAATTCTTTGTTTTCTCTCTTCAAATATTAAAATTAACAAAATCTCTTTTTACTTTTTTATTAAAAAGTTTTTAATACAGTCTTTTCTCATTTTACATAGCTATCTCCATTCCCACTCCCTCCCCTCCTCCTGACCTACCTTTCCCCTCACCTGTCCTCCCCATCCACTCCTCAGAAAGGGTAAGACTTCTCATGAGGAATCAACAAAGTCTGACACTTCACTTTGAGGCAAGACAGAGGCCCTCCCCATTATATCTAGGCTGAGCCAGGTATCCCTCCAAAGAGAATGTGCTCCAAGATGCTTGTTCAAGATCTAGGGATAAATCCTGGTCCCACTGTCATTGGCCCCACAGACTGCCCGAGCCTTACAACTATACCCCACATTCAGTGGTCCTAGTTTGGTCCTATTCAGGTTCCCCTGCTATCAGTCCACAGTCAGTGAGCTCTCATTAGCTCAGGTCAACTGTTTCTGTGGGTATCACCATCATGGTCTTGACCGCTTTGCTCATATTATTGCTTCTCCCTCTCTTGGACTGGTATCCTGAAACTTGGCCCAGTGCTTGGCTGTAGATCTCTGTATTTGCTTTCATTAGTTGCTGGATGAAGGTTCTATGATGACAATTAAGGTAGTCATCAATCTGATTACAGGGGAAGGCCAATTTAGGTGTCCTCTCCACTCTTGCTTAGAGTCTTAGCTGGGGTCATCCTTGTGGATTCCTGGGAATTTCCCTAGTGCCGTGTTTCTCACTAGCCCTTTAATGGCTCCCTCAATCAAGATATCTCTTTCCTTTTTCTTTCTCTCTGTCCTTCCCCCTTCTCGAGCATCCCATTCCCTCATATTCTTCTCCTCTCTCCACTTCTACCCTCCCACTCCCCTTCCACCTTCCATTCTCCCCCACCCCCAACACTCCCATTTTCTCAAGAGATCTTGTCTGTTTCCCATTCTCAGGGATATCTATGCATGTCTTTCTTAGGGTTAGCCTTGCTACCTAGCTTCTGTGGGATCATGGACTATATGTTGGGTATCCTTTGCTTTACATCTAATATCTACTTATGAGTGAGTATATAGCATATTTGTCTATCTGGATCTGGGTTTTCTCACACAGTATTTTTTTTTCCTATTTCCATCCATTTGCATGCAAATTTCAAGATGTCATTGGTTTTTTTTTTACCACTAAGTAGTACACCATTGAGTAAATGTGGCACATTTTCTTTATCAGTTCTTTAGTTGAGGGGCACCTAAGTTGTTTCTAAGTTCTGACTATTGCAAATAATGTTGCTATGAACATAGTTGAGTAAATGTCCTTGTGGTATGAGTGCGTGTCTTTTGGCTATATGCCCAAGAGTGGTATTGCTGGGTCCTGAGGTAGGTTGATTCCCAAACCACCATATGGATTTCCAGAGTAGTTGTAAAAGTTTGCATCTGCACCAGCAATGGAGGAGTGTTTCCCTTACTCCACATCCTCTCCAGCATAAGCTATCATTGGTAATTTTGATCTTAGTCACTCTGGCTGATATAAAATGCTATCTTAGAGTTGTTTTGATGTGCATTTCCCTGATGTCTAGGAATGTTGAACATTTCCTTAGTGTCTTTCAGCCATTTGAGATTCTTCTGTTGAGAATTCTCTATTTAGTTCTGTAACCCATTTTTTTAAATGTATTATTTGGAATTTTGAAGTCTAGTTTCTTGAATTCTTTATATATTTTGGAGATCAGTCCTCTATCCAATATAGGATTAGTGAAGATCTTTTCCTATTTTGTAGGCTGCCATTTTGTCTTAGTGACTATGTCCTTTGCCTTACAGAAGGTTCTCAGTTTCAAGAGGTCCCATTTATTAATTGTTGCTCTCAGTGTCTGTGTTACTGGTGTTATATTTAAGAAGTGTTTTCTGGTGCCCATGTATTCAAAAGCAATGCTGATTGTGGTGATGTAAAGTGGATACTTCCCATCCTTTGACCTATATTGCTGGGCAGTGATGGCACACACCTTTAATTCCAGAACTCAGGAGGCACAGGCTAGTGGATATCTGAGTTCAAGGCCAGCCTGGTCTATGGAGTACAGAGTGAGTTCCAGGACAGTCAAGGAGACTAGAGAAATCCCATCTCAGAAAAACAAACAAAGAAACAAAATTGGGACTATTTGCGTGGCAGTCTGAAATAAGTTTCAGAAGCTACTATGATCCCGAATCATCATGCCTAGGAGTTAGAAGACCCTACTGTTCCTGAGTATAATTTCAGCACTGTAGACAGCTCAGTAAGCATACTTTGGGAATACAGACTTATTCCAAAAATTGCCAAACAGTCCTTCCAATCATCTTCCTCATCATCCCACCCATGTTTTACTCCCTGCTTATCCTCCCACCAACTCAAGAAAAATATTTCTTTTCAAACTCTGCTAAGCGTGCATACTTACATTTTTACATTGCATCAATATACTTTAAAATAAGAGAAAATTAAAAATATAATGGAGATATTTTATTTCACGTGATGATAATATTGTTGCATTACACTTTATGATTCTAGAGCCATAGCCATAGCCACTCTGGGTTATTGGCAATAAGATTGCTGAACTTCCTGGTTTGGCAACCATTAGTTCTCACAGTGTTTTACTCACATGACTTGAGTTGCAAATCTAGTCAAAAGAGATCCAAGGCATTGCAAACCTGAGGGGAAAATATCCAGTGACCAGACGTCACAAAGAACCCTTACATTTCCTGTTCATGACCTCCTGATGACTGAGATTTTGTGGGGTAAAGAGAAAGGTGCTAGCTTATGACTGTAGTGAACAATACCATCATTATCATTCAGGTTTATAGAACTGAAGGGTAAGAGGAATAATGGCAAAGTAAGAGCAAGAAGAGAGCTGTAGTGGTTAAAATTCTAATGAAGGTATTGAGTTCTGGGTGGGGGTTCATGTTCAGTGCCAAGAACTTTCCTGAATCTTCCAAACTCCTGAACACTCTGAGAACAATACTATGAAGTGGGTGGGTTCCTCTTTATCACTAAAAGGGTTCAGTGCCCAGTGTCAGGATATCAGGATACAAGGCACGGTAAGGAAGCTTGGCTACTTATTGCAAGGATTACCCTCTTGATGGCACCATCTTATGCTCTACATTGGCAAAATCAAAACAAACAAAACAACAAAAAAAAGAAATGGGTATTAAAAACTGCTTGCTGCAAACTGTTTATTCCTCTTGAAGCCCCACCTTGCAGCTGCCAAGCGAGATGCCAGGACATAGTTTCTGCTTTTTAAAACTCCATGGTCAGGACACTCAGGGGGCCACATTTAGGTCCCTGATCATTTGGGAGTCTCAATCAAGGAGATCAGATTCCAGTTAAACCTGGAAATAGCCTCAGCAAGAATACAAGGTGTCTTGCCCCACCACACTAGAGGTTAAATCACAGTCTGTCCCTTTGAGACAACAGTTGTTCTTTAAGAGGGCAAACCTCATCCTCCATATTCTCTCTTTCTCTCTCTCTCTCTCTCTCTCTCTCTCTCTCTCTCTCTCTGAGAATTAAACGGTTCTAGCTGGCAGTGGTGCTGCACACCTTTAATCCCAGCACTTGGGCTGCAGAAGTAGGCAGATCTCTGTGATTTCGAGGCCTGCCTAGTCTACAAGAGCTAGCTCCAAAGCCACAGAGAAACACTGTCTCAAAAAAGAAGAAGAAGAAGAAAAAGAAGAAGAAGAAGAGGAGGAGGAGGAGGAGGAGGAGGAAGAGGAAGAGGAAGAAAAAGAAAAAGAAGCAGCAGCAGCTATTCTGTGTTGACAGAGGTTTCTGTTCTGCCCAGTCCCGTAGTCATTCAGTCATTAATTATAAACTGGTTGGCCTATTAGCTCAGGCTTCTTATGAACTAATTCTTATATCTTACAGTAACCCATAATTCTTGTCTGTGTTAGCCATATGGCTTGGTACCTTTAACAGTGAGGCGTTCTCATCTTGCTTGCTCTATGTCTGGGTGACAACAGCAGGCTGAACTCTTCCCAGAATTCTCCTGTTCTCATTGCCCCACCTCTGCTTCCTGCCTGGTTACTTACCAATCAGCATTTTATTAAACAAGTACAAGAAACAAATCTTTATAGGATAAAAACCATTGTCCCACAGCAGTTCTGAGTTGTGGATGTACAACTCCTAATTTATGATCATAACCAGCACCTAAATTTGCCACAACCTTTGCAACAGAACCTCTCCCAGACTAAATTATGTGGTGTAAAACTTCCGACCAGTCCCCAAACCTTGTAAAAGTCAGACGGTTTCCTTAGTTCTTGGAATTTCTCTAAAGCCTCTGCTTCAGGGTGTTGTCCCCCAGCCCTCTCCTCGCAGCAGCTTCATCTGTATTTTCATTGCTCTTGGCTTTAAGCTGTTCCTAGCTCTGCGCTAGGAAAACTACCCGACTCCATTCTAGGAATCAATGGTCGTCAGGATGTCCTAACTAACTTATCTTAGTCTTTGTTAAAACTGCCTGTTAAGAAACCACCCCCACACACACTCTGTCCAGACGACCAACTGCTTATCTTTGCTTTTGATAAAACTGCTTGCTGCAGCAATCTGTTTATTCCTCTTGAAGCCCCCCACCCTGCAGCTGCCAAGCAAGATGTCAGGATGTGGTTTCTGCCTTTTAAACCCCTATGTTCAGGACACTCAGAGGGCCACATTTAGGTCCCTGATCCCTTGGGCGTGGTCCCCGTGTTCTGAAATAACACTTCCAACTGGCTGTACATTGTCTTTGAGTGGTCATCTCTGGAGAGTTCTCCATAACACCAGAAGTCAAATAAACTCACTTTATTAAGCAGCAGGATACTGACTAAACTCATGTGGTTCGCACACTTAGTTCTAAATTAAAGGCATTTGGGAACGTGTAAAGTTCTTAGCTTCATCACACACCAACTAAGCCATAATGTCTTTTGAAGGCAGAGAGAACCAAGCATAAGTTGTTGTGTGTGTGTATTTGTCTGTGTGTGTATGTGTGTGTGTGGTATACATGTGTGACAGGGTCTCCTTTAGCTCACACTAGCTGCAAACTTCCTATGTAGCCAAGAACGCCATTCAACTTTTGATCTTCCTGCCTCTCTTTCTTGAGTACCGAGATAACAAGTATAAACTACAGCAACTGATTTGTGCGGTGTTTGGGTGTTAGACATGGAACTCAGAGCCTCGGCACACTAGGCAAGCACTCCATGAACTGAGCCATAACCCCCAATCTAACTACAAACATTTTTAAGGCTCCTTAGGTGTGATGTACTGGGAACTGTTTGGAGTACTGTCCTAAAGATTGCTCTAGGGTCAGAAATCCCTCCAGAACATCTCACTGTAGTTCTGAAGAAGGACATTTTCCTACAGGTTCTGACTACTCCCTACTTTAAAACATTCTCTCTTTCTACTGTGAGGACTGAAGTTAAGTTTTAAATTTTAATTACTGTGCTTAAGAGATCTATAAAACAAAAATGCCCTCCAACGTGAAAACCCCACTTATACCGAAGGACAGATAACTTCCTAGAATGCTGGGGACTCTTGTTCACGTAGGATAACAAGTCACATGATTTAACTCCTGTAAACAAGCTTGGTTGCTCCAACTGCATAGGATGTGCTTTACCAGAGGTAGACAGGATGTAGACAGGCATCAGAATATATGCTTGTCCCCATTAGGCAAAGGGAGGTAGTGCATAGCCTTGTGGGTTTTTGAAGCCGGATGCTAAAAAGAAATCCCACACTAGCTCTGAATTGAGTATAACAAAGGATTATTTACTCAAGGGTAGACTCACAGATCACTGTCCTCTGCTTGAAGAGAAACAGCAACTGAATCCCACAGCTGGAAGCAAGAGTGACTACATGCTTTACTTTGGCATTTATAGTATAAGAGACCACACCCAAGTGGGCAGGCAACTTAAAGGCTACTGGCTGTAGGAATTCCTACAGCACCTCCCACTTTTGTTTAAATAGGAGAGTTTTGAGCCTAATACAAAATTATATACAATAAAAACAAATACTGGGTATAAAAATTAGAGTTATAACCAGCACAAACAATATCAAGCAAGAAATGTGATAAATGTTTTAATAATTATCCTATCCTAAGGAATTTAAGTCTTGTATTATAAATAACTTGGCCAAGTCATGAGAGGAAAGTAATTACAGCTATCTAGTCTTTAACCCCATAAAGACCTTAGAAGGGAAAATAATATTACTTGAGCAAGTAGGAAGTGCAATCAAGTAACTTCCAAAATGTGCAACAAATGACAGAGACAACTGGTTACTTGGGCAATCACCCAAAGTCTCATTTGCAACATTGGATCAACCAACTTTGGCTAAGGCCTAGAGTAACTGACAAATCATTTTTAGAGGCAGGAAATTTTTCAAAACCATCTTACTCTGTCTTGGCAAGTTTTGACAGCCTTTTCTTTTTATATGCTTGTCCTGTCTGGACAGTGTGTATTTTGTCAGTGGTGGAAGCATGGACAGTTCTTGCTCCAATACCAGTTTTGCCAAGAAGAAAACAAACTCCAAGTGGAGTGTCTTTGGTGCTCAACATTCTCTCAGGAATAAATCGGTGCTGTCAGGAGCAATTTTGTCTCATGTCAAGAGAACACTAAGTTATTTAAATGCCATATTTTGCAGCTCTTTGAAGTGGCTGAAGATTACTTATCTATGCAGAATATAATCTCTATGTATCTAAAGAACCTGATTAGTCTAACTATAAGTATGAAAAACATGGATAACTATTGACCTATAATTCTTAATAATACCTATATAACTTAAAGACTAATGTTTCATATTAGAATATTAAACAATCTTTAAATGACTGTACAACAAATGAGGACATTGTTCTCAAAATGTAAACAGTGTATAAATATCTTGATCAGAGGTAGAAATGTATATTGCAATATGATAAATGTATCCTAAAATTGTATCAATATACAAAATGTCTTAAGCAGAGGTAGAAGCATGCATGCATACAACAAGACAAAATAACTTTGCCTAGGTGTACAAATATTGTAGACGAAAATAGGAATATATTTAACATAATTTCAGTTTGTATTGATGTGCAAGAATTTATAACAACGTAAATAATAGCTATAAATAATAGCTCACAAGTATTCATTCTATTACTCACCATTATTATTAGTGTGAGTAAGCTCACACTAATCTATTATCCCATCCAATTTTGCCTTTATAAATACATGACTAACAGAATTGGCATCCATTATCTGGGAATCATGGGGATGGACTTGGCAGTGTCTTTCAACTTCGTCAGTATATAATAAAGCTTGCCTCAAATTCGTCTCAAAATATGCGGTAGTGATTGTATTCTTGTTCTCAGCCCCGTGGGATAAGCATTTTACTCTCTTTCAAGTACCGCTGCTTTCACTGTTAGTCATCATGATTGGCACATGTGTACAGACTGATGGTAGAATGGCCTTTTTTTAGTGCGCTGGAGCAATCTGAGATAATTGGAAGAAAGTGAGACATGTAGCAGTTAGCAGTTATGTCAGTGTTGCTAGACCGTCAAATAGAAAAAAACTTATGTCCAAACCCATCAGCTTCGAAACTTAATTATCCCATTTGACTATCATGATATGATCAAATTAGTCACCCTCCTGCCTCTTGTTTGCTCTGACTTGTTCTAGTGTGTTATAAGTAAAAACACCCGTGGAAAGCAAGGTTTTTCTTTTTACTCTTCTTTGTACAAGATAAGAACTGAAAATGCTGGGCAAATTCCTTCACTTTACAGCTGAGAGGAGGAGGCCTTGTTCAGCTGACAAACCACGGGGGACCCTTAGGCCTCACACTGCTGTAGCCTAGTGACTCTGGGAAGCAGAGCGAGGGATGTGTGGGATGGACAGACTTGACAGTGGCAGCCACTCTGGGGAGGGACTTATTGTCAGGAGCCATTTCCCCCCAAAATTGGCCTGGAATTACTGACCTGCCAGGCAGGTTACAGCCCCTAGACTGATTGACCCGCCAAGGCGGTCTACAACTTATTATTCTGACAACTGTGTGTTTGGTTCCCTTATGAACTTGATGGGTTGGGCTGAGTATGATGTGAATAATAACAAAATTGAAAGACCCAATTGCTGATTATCTCAAACAGAGCAAGCCTCAAGCCAGCAGCCCAGGCTTGGATCTTCCTTGGCTAGGTGAGGATCTACCAGAAAACCCTCTACTCCTTTCCTCTCCCAGATCAATCAGAAAAATCAGTGTGCTTCAGCCCTGAAAAAACTATAGTGTGATGGCAGCTGAGGAAAGCAAAGAGGAGCTGACTTACCAGCTAGGAAGGTGGGGATCAGCAGGGATGTCGCTACAAACTTCCCTGAACTCTGAAGGGTTGCTGTCTATCCCAAGGGTCCTCAGTCCCAGGTACCTCTAATCCCTTTGCCCAGACAGGCTTGGGTGAGAAGGACAAAGCATCTGGGCAGAGTTCAGAAACCATATTTAGTGAATATGTTGTGTTGCAGTAGAAAACATGCTGTTCCTCCAACCAAGCACCAAGTCTCCTCATGGATCCAAAAGTGTGAGTCTTCTCATGGATCCCAAAGAGTTGTTACCGCCAGGGCGCCAGTCGCGTGAACCAGCTCTGCCTTTTGCGTTCAAAGACAAGTTTCACCCCTGACCAGTTTGGAAGTCTTATAAAGAGCTGTTTACTATAGGAAGTCTTTCTCACTCCCACAAGTCAGCTCCCAAAACATGATACCGAGATTTCTTATTAATTATGAAAGCTTGGCAGATAGCTTAGGTTGTTCCTAACTTTGTTCTTGTAACTTAAATTAACCTATTCCTGTTCATCTCCATCCTGCTGTGTAGTGCTTGGTTATTACCTCTCCTCCTGTACGTTCTGCTTACTCTGCATCTGGCTGGCGACTTTACCCTTCTTCTCAGCATCCTCTGTGCCTGGAACTCCTGCCTAGCTATTGGCCACTCAGCTCTTTACTAAACCAACCAGAGTGACACATCTCCACAGTGTACAAAAAAGATTCTTCCACAACAGTCCACAGACATAGGTAATCATGTTCATTCTGGGGGTAGAGGTTTATGGGGGTGAGTGAGTCCTCCTCAGGCTCTGACCTTATCAACCTTGCTCCCAAGAGCAGAGAGGTTAGGAGCTGTTCACCTAACCATTAGGGTAAAGATACTCTAAATAGACCGTTGTGTTCCCTGCTTAGGCATCAGACCCTTGAGATGACAGAATCCAAAAAACTGGAATTCCCCTCACGAGTCTCAGGTTGGGAAAAGGAAAAGGCTGGGAGTGTTGTACCCCCCAGAGGCAGAGTTTGTCTCCAGGAAAGAAGAGATTTCCCACAGAGATTTCTGACCAGTCAGACCAGACCACCTTGAAGGAGAGACTGGAGCCAAGACACTGATGATAGGTGGGACTGCGTGTTGATCAGATGCTTGGCTGTGCACACCTCCTTTCCCCTATTTAAACCCAACACCTCCATGCCAAGTTACGATACCTTATAGCTGGAAATAGGAGATTTCCTTGGTGTGATAGTTCTGGAAAATACCATTTCCTTGGGGACCACTCTGATAGCGAAGGGAGGGTGCAGGTATCTCTTTAGATATCGTCTCCCGCTGGCAAGGTAGCATTATCTGTGACCTATTGGTTTGTTCTAGCATCTTATCTATCTCCTCTTGGGTCAGACAATGATTTTTCGATCTTGTCTCCCTATTTCAGCGACTAAGACTCCTTGTTCCTTTACCCCTCATTATGTAGTTTCTACGACTTCTCTCATTTTTAAATCCCCCTCTCTCCCTTTCCCTCTGTACCTTCCTCCCTTTCTCCCCACCCCATCTTCCCCCTCCTTTTTTCCCCTCTCTCTGTAGTCTAATCTCCTTGCTCTTTCACTCATTCACTCGCATACACAGTTCGTTGTACGAGATGCAATCTTTCTCTGTCTTCCTTCAGTTCTTCAGCCGTGCAGCCTCCAGACCCTCTCCGGGTTCCTCACAATTGTACTATACATTATAATCTGTTTCTCTACGCTTGATGGCTTCCGTCTCATTAATGCCATTGCTAAGCTGCCTCGACACCGCATTTACTGAGTTTGCTGTCTTAATATTTAAAGCTGCATATAAAATCCTTTTACGCTGATCCCATCCTCTCCTTCACTACATGCCGCAGCATTCTAACTCCTGCAGATCCAAAGCCTTTGGCAGCCCTGAGTTGTCTCACCAGCGCCCTTTATGAAACTGGCCTCTCTTCTGAGACTCATCCGCATAACTGACAACATATCTGTCACCACAACACAGCTTGTTCCAGGCATTGACATTCTGGGGAACTACATGCTATCATGTTCTGGAGAGACCACGTCCATGGAACAGCAGTAAGTGCTCTTAACCACTGACTTAGTTAGGGTTTCTATTGCTGTAAAGAGACACCATGACCACAGCAACTCTATAAGGAACACATTGAATTGGGTGGTTTGGTTACAGTTCAGAGGTCCGGTTTATTATCATTGTGGTGGGACATGTCATATACCAACAGACATGGTGCCAGAGAAGGAGTTGAGAGTCCTGTATCTTGCAGGCAACTATCTCACTTCTCACTGGAATAGCTTGAGCGTATACAAGACCCCAAAGCCAACCTCCACAGTGACATATTTCCTTTTAAAAAAAAATCCCATGACCTAATAGTGCCATTCTCTATGAGTTTATGGGGGGGCAGATTACATTCAAACTACCACAATCACCTGTAGGAGGGACGACTTCTTGATTTTTTTCTAGAGTAACAATGTCTTAGAGAGATAGGTCCATAATCTAGCAATAATGTCACTTGAAGGACAGGCCTCATCAATTTGGAAGCTCTTTGAAGCAAATTTAAAATTTTGTTGAACTGTGTGGGGCAACTATATGATAGGAAAGGTCTGGAGGATCTCTTGAGCCTCTGGAGTTCTGTGGAACCACTTAGAGTAGACACAAGAGGGTTGAGGAGATCTGCTGTGATTTATATAACCATAAAGACATTGAGTCTGACTAGTTTGGCTCCCCCTAAGGACACTTACAGCCAACCAATCTCTATAAACTTAGGGTGATTTCTAAGACACCGATGGGGCAGAAACTAGTCTCTACTCCTGGAACTCATGAAGAAGAAACTCTGATTACTCTAGTTTTGCATTTTCGGGAAAACCTATTTTACACTAATAGTCACTAGCATTCCCTTGTAAAAAATGTTGAGTGTTTGTGTATCTGAATGTATTTTGGATCATTTTGGAATAAATAGGGGAAATTCTTTCTGAGTTAGAAAATTTAAATTTAAGGGGAAAAAGTTAATTTTTAGATGTTACCTCTGGCAGGCCTATCTAAAATTAATTGAAATGTTAATTTGAAGCTTAGTCCTTAAAATGATCTGGATATGATACTTTCAAAAGTTAATTATGGGAGCTCAGGTTGAGAGAAAAATCTGATCACAAAATGAAGAGCACTAACCATTAAAGATACCCAGATAGATATTATTATTGAATGGCCAAAAAATTCTAAACTACTTTTGCTAAACAAACTGTAAGATTAGCTCAAATTGCTTTGAAGTAATCAAAAGATTAGTTTAAATTAATTCCAGGATTCCATGAAAGAAATAACCCTATAGGTGAGCAAAGGTGAATGTGGCCTAAATAGCCAAGTATGATTCTATGATACGTTTCCTTATAAAATCATTTTCAGTAAAACCTTTTATGCGGTTCATACTATTTTTGATGGCTCTTTTCTAAGAGTGGCTAACATTTCTGTATTTTGACCTGTTAGTCTTTTAAACATGACTGTATTTGTATGTCTTGAGATCCCATTTCTGTGTATGTGTGTGAGAAAGAGTGATAGAGACAGAGAGATATTTAGGGGTAACTAATTGAAGGTCTAATAATCCCCAACCCTCATGTGGGATGAGAAACTCCAGGCAGGAAGTGTTGACTGATAACACCTGCAGACTATTACGATCAGAGAAAACGCAGATAAGTTCAGCATACTAACCTCCATTGACGTCTACAACCCTGAAACAACAGAGGAACAGATATGCAGACAGAATCATGCCACCCAAAAGCTCCCTCTTCCTTCCAAAGACCGTACATGTTGATTTGAACACGAACGTCCCCTAGACACTCATGTGTTTGAACAGTTGGTCCCCAGTTGGTGGAACTTTGCTGGAAGAACTGGGAGACATGGCCTTGTTAGAGAAGGTGTGTCTCTGAGAGTGGGCTTTGAGGTTTCAAAAGACTAGTTCCATCCCTAGTATTGGCTCTCCATTTCTCTCCTCCTCTCTGCCTCCTACTCACAGACCAAGTATAAGCTCTAGCTGGTCTTGCCATCCATGCCTTTACTCTGCCTTTATGAACTCTATGAAATAGTAACTCCAACTTAAATACTTTCTTTTATACGTTGGTTTGGTCATAGTGTTTCATTCACAGCAACATAAAAGTAACTAAAACAAAGACTATCTTTTGGTTGTCAGTCTGGTTTTAGGGGGTGCGGTTTGTTAAAAGACAATAGAACCCAGAAGAGTAAGGTGTAGTAGGAAAACACTGGATCACTGAACGTATGCCATTTAAGAAGACATTGGAAGGCCAGTGTCTTTCTTCTTCGCTCTTCCCCATTCTTTTCCCTTCATTCCCCCATTCCTTCCTCTCTCTGTCTCTCCCAAACCCCCAAACATGGTGTCGTATAACTATGGACTGGAAAGCACAGAAATTGTGACTCGGAGTAAATCTTTTTTTCCTCATGCACAGGAAACAGAAGACGCCCTGAGTGAATGAAGTCCTGAGTAAACATGGGCACGGTGGGTCAAGGCCTGCAAGACAAATTGACCGATGACAAACTGGCAAAGTCATTAGCCATATGGGCAAGGCTTAAGAGAGAGGCAAAGCTTTCCTTGGAAGTTTGAGTGTTTATAAATGATTATGAGTGTGGACAAAGATTAGAAACTGGCACCATTCTCCTCCCAACTGTTTACAGCGGAGACTGCTCACCTACAGAGACCTCCTACTGAGACTAGCCCACCCCTCCCCCTTCTAAGAAACATGTGAGGTTCCTGGTTGTGTCTGTGAGGACACCACCTGATCTCAGATTCATTGCATGCGTGTTTGTGTGTCTCTTCTTTCTTCATTTCCTGTAGACCACTAGCTAGGGTTGTGGGATTCAACCTGTGCCAGATGAAATGCTTATAATAAGTTCATTATCTCAGGTACTTTGTCATGACAGAAAGCTAACACACTGGCAATGTTTACATTGCTTAAAGCCAAGGGACTCGATAAGATTAATCAGGTATACTGTGCACATAAAGAAAATTGTTCAGAACTAAATTCTGGAGCAACTAAGCATCCCAAAGCTTGAGCAGATAAAAAGGAGCTTCCAGTGAGAAGGAAAAAAAATTATATTAATTTGGTTCTTATTGCTGTCGTAAACACCATGACAGAAATCAACTGAAGGGAGAAAGGGGTTATTTGGCTTTACGCATCCTAATCACAATTCATTCAAAACAGGAACTAAAGCAGGCAGGAACCCGGAAACAGGAACCAAAGCAGAGACCAAAGAAGAGTGCTGCTGCCTGTGATGTTCTCCATGACTTTCTCAGCCTCATTTCTTATATGGCCTAGTACCACCTACCTACCTGCTTACCCAGGGATAGCACTGGCCACCGTGGTTGAGACCTCCCACATCAAATGGTTAATCTAGAAATGTTTCCAGAGTTTTGCCTATAGGCTAATCTGATGAAGGCATTTTCTCAACCGAGATTCCTCTTTTCAGAGGACTGTAGCTTGTGCCACCTGGGGAATACAACACCAATAAACAAACAAACAAAAAACCCAAAACTTGTGTAAGTAAAAAGAACACTTCAAGTGAGACAGAGAAAAAGCCAATTGCTAGGTAATAAAAAAGAAACCGTCCTGGAAGCCCAGAGAGGAGAAAACAAAAGAGAAAGCAGACAAGTTCAATGAAACACAGCACAGGCCATCAGAGCAGCTGGAGAACCAACAGAGCTGCCACCTTTGAAGCAGCACAGGAAATAGAATGGAGGTCTCTTACAGGATACTTGATCACACTGTGTGAAGATGCTTCTGTTCTACCTCTGCTTCCTCAGGCACCTTCTGATTGGCTTAATAAAGAGCTGAATAGCCAGTGGCTAGGCAGCAGAGGATAGGCTGGAATTCTGGGGTGGGGAGGAGAGTAACTGGGCGAAGAATCAAAGAGGTGGAGATTTTCCAGGGAGACACTGTGAAGGTCAGACATGTGGTTCTGAGGAGAGGTAACGAGCCACATGGCAGAAGGTTGATTAATATAATGGGTAAAATTCAGTGATAAGAGTTTCATACTTAATAAGCTCCCATGTCATTATTCATTAGCTGGGGGTCCAAAGAAAGTCTGTGACAGAGGGCAGCCCCCAAAGCGAGCCTGGAATGAAAATAAAAATGCATGAGTGAGCCGGGTGGTGGTGGCGCACGCCTTTAATCCCAGCACTCGGGAGGCAGAGGCAGGCGGATCTCTGTGAGTTCGAGACCAGCCTGGTCTACAAGAGCTAGTTCCAGGACAGGCTCCAAAGCCACAGAGAAACCCTGTCTTGAAAAACCAAAAACAAAACAAAACAAAAAAAAACAAAACAAAAAAACGCATGAGTGGTGAGGACAGGGAGAAAGGATCAGAGGGCAGCTCTTTTGAGAAGTTTTAAAGGGAACGTAGACTGGGATGTGATATCTGAGAGAAAGATAGTTCTAAAACAGCTGCTATATGAAGATACTAGAGAATGTGTGCATGCTGATAAGAATATTCAGCGGAAGCGCTGAGCGGCCCAGCATGACTGAGTAAAGAGAGAGCAGAAAAAGGCACCCCACTCAGGGGTTGACGAAGACAGTCTTATCAGGGTGCAGGCCCTTGAGATAACAAGATTCACTTCTTGCAGGAAGGGGTTAAGAGGCCTGGTTCAGGTACTGGGATGAGGTAGATGCTATGGTGACTAGAGAAATGATTCGTTGCCAGTTTCCATTTGGGTTGAGTAAGACGGTGATCTCATCTCTCTGAGAAGTGGAGCAACAGGGGGAAGATTTTACAAGAGAGACGTTAGAGAGTGGCAAAGAAGGAAGAGAGAAGTGTAAACTCGCTGCTAGGTGGCACAGATAATCCACACAACGTGTGTTGTAAGTATATGTACTTAACATGAAGTCGACTTCTTGGAGTGCTTTTCTCCAGCAAAACAGAGAGTGGAAGAGAGAGAGCTCGGAAGTTAAGAGCACTCGCTGCTCTTGCTGAGGACTCTTGGTTTAGAATACTGACTCAGCAACTCACAACTAGTGCTAACTCTGGTTCCAGAGGATCTGATTGTAGTGGGTTTTAATTTGTATTTTAATAAATAAAGCTTGCCTGGAGATCTGAGAGTAAAACAGCCCCACTGATCAGCCTTACAGACCAAGCAGTGGTGACACACACCTTTAGTCCCAGTAGCCATACTAGTTTGTCATAGAAACGGGGCCGTGCATGCCTTTAATCCCAGCCCTAGAGAGGCTTATAAAATGGAAGGAGACAGCTCTCAGTCTCAGTCTCATTTTGAGATTCTTGGAGGCAGGATTGCCTCTTTGGGTTGAGGTCGAGGTAAGAGCCAGTAGCTGGCTGCTTTGCTTTTCCAGTCTTCAGGCTGAACCCCAATTTACCTCTCTGAGTTTTTATTAGTCGTCCATTATGTGATGCTCTCTTCTAGCCTCTGTGGGCACCAGAAACACACGTGGTACAAATACATACATATAGCATATAGTATACACACACACACACACACACGTATTCATGCTTAAAATCAAAATAAATTCATCTTTGGAAAAACCAGAAAATAATGAGATATTTATGTATATAGAAAGGGATGGAGCAGGAACTGTACACAGGAGCTTAGGGATGGCTTCTCAGGTGGTTTGAGCAGAACTTTGAGAAGTGAGGGTCGTTTCCCAGCATCCTATCCAACGAAGACTGTAAGAGAAAATCTCCTAAGTGGAAGCAAAACTCTATATTCAGTGTCGCTTGCATAGTTTGAAGATGAGTGGCAAGACATGAAAAGAAATGGAACCCATTTTCATAATTCCTGTAGATGAGGATAAATGAAAATAATATTAAATATGCAGAAACTCAATTTTGAGCTAGAGTAGTCCTCAGAGCTCATTTGGCCCAATATATATTCTTATACAAGAATAATGACTTAACGAGGCTGGAGCAGTCATGAGATGGACAACAGAAGACCTGATCCTTGAACCCCTGTCATGGAGTTCTAAGTTGAACCACTTTCTACTATATTATACTTTACTATACTTTACTATACTATACTATACTGTTTTTCTTTCTTCCTTTCTTCCTTTTTTTTTTCTTTTTGGTTTTTCAAGACAGGGTTTTCCTGTGTAGTTTTGGCTGTCCTATAACTTGCTCTGTAGACCAGACTGGCCTCAAACTCATAGAGATCCACCTGCCTCTGCTTCCTGAGTATGAGATTAAAGGTATGTATCACCACTACCTGGTCTCTTATCTTTTCTTCCCCCTTTCTCCTCCTCGTCCTCATCTTCATCCTTGTTCTCCTCCTCCTCCTCCTCCTCCTCCTCCTCCTCCTCCTCCTCCTCCTCCTCCTTCTCCTCCTCCTATTCCTCTTCTACTTCTTCTAGGCAGGGTCTCTTCATGGATGTCCTGGAACTTACTTTACAGACCAGGCTGGCCTTAAGCTCACAGAGATCAGCTTTCTTCTCTGACTCCTGGGAGTAAATGTGTGCTCCATCATGCCCAGCTACTTTGCTACTTTTCTAAGAATAAAGCTCATAGTGTCCCACAACAGAAGAGGGCAAGCTGCATTGAGACAATATTCTTCAATTAACACCGTAACAAGTCTTCTTCTGTCTTGCCAGCTAGCTCTCAAATTATGACACGGAGACATCTTATTAATTATGAAAGCTTGATCTATAGCTTAGGCTTGCTACTAACTAGCCCTTATAACTTTACATTTATATGAATGTACATCTATCACATGGTGTCAGAACTCTCTTATATCTTGCACCTTCTGTTTCTTCTCTGTGTCTCCTGGCATCTTCCATGCACCTAGATTTTCCCTCCTCTTCCTTTCTCTCCCCAGAGGTCCTGCTCACACCTCCTGCCCAGCTATTAACCACTCGGCCTTTTTTCACACCAACCACAGCAATACACCCCAAACACTATACAGCTGTCCCACAAAGAACACCAAAAACTCTGCTCTAATAATAAAAGGATGCTAAGCATTTACTATCTAACCATTCTGCTAGTCTATTTATCTTTTCCAGTGTGGGCTCCTAGTCATAAGCATGGACAATAGATATGGAACCTTATCAAGAAAACTATGTTAGTAACAGACTCAGAAGGGAACTCAACAACCAAATCTAAAAAAGGACAAAATTCCAGATGGTTTGCAAAATCTCTGGTGTGGGAAGTCCTTTCTATATGTATTGCTTTTATTGGTTAGTAAATAAAGAAGCTTCATTGGTCTGTGATAGAGCAGACTAGAGCTAGGCAGGAAAACTAAACTGAATGCTGGGAGAAAGTAGGCAGAGTCAGTGAGTTGCCATATAGCCCCTGCCAGAGACAAACATGGGATAGAACTTTACCCGGTAATCCACAGCCACGTGGTGATACACAGATTAATAGAAATGGGTTAATTTAGGATATAAGAGCTAGATAGCAATATGCTTAAGTGATTGGACAAGCAGTGTTTTAATTAATACAGTTTTATGTAATTATTTCTGCTCTGAGTAGCCAGGAAGCAAATGAACATGCCTCCGACAACAGACCTCAATAGCAGCAACTCTCAAAGGATGCACCTATCTTGATGTGTTTCTGTTGGAGACTTGAATTTCTGGTAAGAAACATTGTTTATCCTAGCCTTCATAAGTGGCCTACCCTTGAGATCACAGAATGGAGTTCTATGATTAACGCTCTTCTTACATCATCTAGAGTAATAGAAGAGTTTAACCTTCACAAGAATGAGATCTTAAATGACCAAAACACAAACTGCCCTGCTATAATAGATATTTTATTCAGTCCTTAGAACACAGTGTGACAGTTTGTATTATCGACACTTTACTCAGGAAGAAACTGAGGGTCAGAGATGTTAATTACATTCCCAAGCTCACAGAACTAAAAATCGACACTCACAGGTCTAATGGTTTCTCTGGACTCAGACCTGAGGCTCTTTTTTATGGGTATTTTCTTTCTCTCTCTCTCTCTCTGCTCCGTTTCTGACTATTAGTCTTGACCCTACTGCTGGCTTAAGGCAAATTTTACAATAGGCTCATATGCGGTGGAAGAGTCCTGATTAAAGTGTGGGTTTGAAAGTTGAACGCACAACCGCTACTGCACTATATCTATCCCACAGGCAGAGCATGTTCAACCCCATCGCCTTTGGTCCTTTCTACGTCATGCAGCAACTTTCTGATTGTGAAAGTTTTTAATACATTTGAAAGATTTATTTCATTCTTATTTTTAGCTATGTGTATGAGTCTACGAGTGCATATGTAAACGTGAATACCAGGGCCCTCTAACAAGAGACATCAGATATAGAATTTTAGGTGTTTGTGAGCCACCCAATGTGGGTGTTAGGGATTGTGTTTGAGTCCTCTGCAAGAGAAGGGCGCACTCTTAACCTCTGAAACATCACTCCAGCCCAGTTTTTAATCCGTCTGAGTCAGTTGTAGTGTTGTGTGATAGTCAGTCTTCTGCCACAATAAATACTTGACACAATTTACAAAGAAAAATGTCAGTTTGGGCTCTAGTTGTAGAGGTATCAGGTCTGTGATGAGCTGCATTGCTTTGAGCCTGTAGCACGTAACAACGCGTGTATGTCACTCTGCAAGTGCTTACCTTCAGCCTGGAAATGAGAAAAGAGGAAGAAGAAAGGACGGAGGACCCATTACCCACTAAGGACATTGAACTCATTGCAGTGACCTAGAGACCTCCCTCTAGGCTCTACCTCTGGAAGGCCCTATCACTTCCTAATAGCCCCAAGCAGGGACCAGGTCTCCAACTCGTGGATCTTTGTAGCTGTAAGAAATAGCACAGACTGAGTGAGATAAGCTTTAGGGTTTATTTTTCGTAGCTTGAGCATTCAAGATCAAAGTATAAGGGAATTTTATTTCTGGGAAAAGCTCCCTTCCTGACTGGCAAGTAGCTACTGCTGACACCACCTCTTGTTCTTTCCTCTCCTTCCTCTTTCTCCTTTATTAAGATTTATTCATGGGGCTGTGGAGATGACTCAGCACCCACCTGGCTGCTCACAGCTATCTATGACACTAGTTCGAGGAGATCTATGCCTTCTTTTGGGCTCTGTGAGCACTAAGTATGCCTGTGGTGCAAACCTTCATACACATAAACAACACTTACTTGTTTTTGTTTTCTATGTGTGAGTATTTGCCTGCATGATGTGTATATATGTACCACATATGTGCCTGGTGCCTGCAGAAGCCATAGAAAGCATCCGACTCCCTGAAATAAGAGATAGAGACAGCCGTGAGCCACCATGTGAGTGCTGGAACCAAGCCTTCTTCCTCTGCAAGACCAGCAAATGTTCTTAACGACTGAGCCATCTCTTTAGCACAAATAGCCAACGTGTCACTGTGTCCTCACAAGGCAGAGAAAGCCTGAGTTTTCATCATCTTACAAAAGCTCCAGTTCTTCTGTAGAGCTCCCCTGCCCCACCCTCAGCCAGAACCTCTTCCAAATCTGAGCTCTTCTTAAAGCTCTGCATTCAAATACATCAGCGGTCAGAATTTGCACATATCACTTCACAGGTAATAGGAACATCCTCTCTAACACCACCTACCACTTCAACAGAAGGTGAAACATTTGAGAGATACAAAAGTCAGTGCTTTTATATTTATATTTTATATTTATATTTTGTATATTTATATACAGGGTGATTGTTAACAACTCCGAAAGGACAAAAATAAAAAGAGAGTAGGCTGGGGAAAATATAGGTCTGCCCACATTTTGGCAAGAATTTTGCTTGCTGCTTTCTAAGTGTTCATAATTGCTGTTTAGAATTAATTTGATTTAATAGATAAGAGAATTTCATCTAGCCAAAGAATCTTTTCCTATTAAAAGCTTCCAGCTCTAAATTTTAAGGGCATAATTTTTAGTTGACTTTGAATTTAAAAAACAAAAACTGAAGTAGTAGTCAAAATCCCTAAAATGGAGAAGGAGTTTTTGGCTTTTTACAGCCTCTACTTCATTTAATTAATAAGAAAAACAAATCAGTTTTATTTTTATAAAGGTTAGTTTTTAGCACCATGAGTAATTAGTATGAGACAACACATCTTTATATCCAACTTTGAAATTATTTATTCTATAAATCAATACATAAAACTGGGTGTTTTGACATTCATGTATTGAAGCTGGTGAAATATTTTCATTTTTTCTCCTTTTGAAATATCAGATTCACCAACAAATTAATTTCTTAGCAAAAAAACACCTAGATTTTTTTCTTAGACATAGAAACACATTGAAAATTGAACAAAGTACAATATTCATATTGTACAATATTCATTTATTTCAAGATCTTAGAGTCGACTATTAGTTAAAAGAGCTGTCAGTGCCCACTCCTTCTACTTCATAACAATCCAATTTAGTCTAGCACACCCCCACCCAACATGAGACTATCAGATTCCCTAGCAGCTGGACATGTCCAGGTGACAAGGTGTCTTAGGTAGGCTTACTATTGCTGTAAAGAGACACCATGATCATGGCAACTCATAAGGAAAGTATTTAATTAGGGGGCTCCCTTACAGTTTCAGAGGTTCAGTCATGGTGGCTAGCATGACGGCATGCAGGCAGAGGTGGTGGCTCTATCTTGATCAGAAGACAAAAGAAATCAACTGAGACACAGAGCACAGGAAACCTTAAAGCCTGCCCCCACAGTAGCACACTTCCTCCAATAAAATCATACCTATTCCAACAAAGCCACACCTTGTAATAGAGCCATTCCCTATGAGATTATGGGGGCCAATTACATCCAAACTTTTATCTTCCACTCCATGGTCTCCATAAGCTTGCAATAATATCACAATGCAAAATGCATTTAGTCCAACTTCAAAAATTCTCATAGACTATTATTATACTCTCAATAATGTTTTCAAGTTCAAAGTCTCTTCTGAGATTCATGCAATCTCTTCACTATAATCACCTGCAAAAATAAAAATTAAAAGCAAATCACATACTTCCCACATATAATGGCACCTGATATACTTAAGCATTCCAAAACTCAGGGAAGGGAGGAAATACTAGATTAAAAAAAAAGACTGAAAACCAGTTGGGTATACTCCAAACTCAGCATCTCCATGTCTGATGGCAAAATGCTCTTCAGATCTCCAATTCCATTCAGCTTTGTTGACTGCAACACACATCTTCCTCTTGTTCCTTCTATTAGCATCTCTCCCTGGCAGGTATCCCACAACTCTGGAATCTCTACCATCTTGGATTTTCCAAGGCCATCCAGGCTTTAACCTCACAGCTTCACTCAATGGCCTCTCTACTAGGCCTCCATTCAGGGACACCCTTGACACATAGTTTGTTTGAATAAATACATCATTTAAGAAAGGAAAGTCTGATGTGAAAAAAGCAACGAGAATTGCAATGGTTGGCAGGTTGAATTCAGGAAAAAGGTAAAGTTGAGCAAGTATGAGCAGCTCATACAAAAATTCAAGTTCTTCACCAATAACCTGATGCAAATATGACATTAAGATGAACAGATTAGTGTCATAGATCAGCTTCCACAAAAATATCTCTTGTATGGAGGTTTCGAAATATTAGTAAAGAATATGGAGATGCATGAAAAAAAATAAGACAGAAACCATAGAACAGTACCAGAAGGGCATTTCAGTGAATACTGAAATCACCTGCATTTATTTTTCCATAGCTTTTATACCCAATGTAAATGGGGGGAGGGGAAAATGTAATGAAAAACTTTATTAACACGATACAAATGATAACTTAATCAGTCAATCACTCTAACATCCTGAGACATCAAATCATTAGCATTTTGTTGTTTAAGTGTGAAGCTGCTCTAGGTGGCCTCATAGTTACAAAAGAAGGAGCAGAAGTCCATTTGCATATCCTGACCACCTGTCAGGATAGCATAGGCCTACTTGTATGAGCTATTTTAATGTTAAAGAATCAAGCAGTCACATCTTGAGTAGGGCTGTGCAGCTAGGCTTGTCAACCATTTGAGCATCCTCCAACTCTGACTGTCAGAAAAGGTGGAAATGGGCCCACAGTTTTGGGCCTCCACAGATCAGTGTGAGAAGAGTCAGACTCAGGTTCTATGAACTCTGGCCAACGATGAGAAAAAACAAGGCTTTCATCACAAATTGATTTTGTCAGATATGTCTCTTAGTTGACTAACACAGGAGGATTACCTAAGTAGATGAGCCACTTCTAAAATCATGGTTTGGGCTTTTTTTTTGGTTTGTTTTGTTTTCAAGATGCTTTCTCTGGGTAGTCCTGGATGTCCTGGAACTTGCTCTGTAGACCAGGCTGGCCTCGAGCTCAGAGACCCACCTGCCTCAGCCTCCCAAGTGTAGGGATTAAAGGCGTGTGTCACCACTGCCCAGTTTATGATCATGTTTTACAACCATAATAAATTTGATTACAAATACAATGCACACTAAATAGAAAATACATTAAAACATCACAGCAGGATATCTGAGAGGAGTTTTGGTGAGAGTCCTGTGATGAGGGTGTGCCAGAGGCTTTTTGTCAGACCAGTGACTCGTTGCAATGAACATTTTGCAGGCAGGGCTGTTGGAACAAAAGGGTACACTATGTGGAAGTATAGTGCCGGATGCCAGTAGGATGTATGAAGAGGTGTTGGAAAGACAAAGAAGCAAGGTGACTTTTTTGATTGCTTTTAATTTTTTTTTTTTTTGGTGTGTGTGGGGGGCAGGTTGAAGTGGGATGCTACAGGGGAGAGGAGAGGAACTGGGAAGTGAGCAGGATTGCAAGATTGGGGAGCATGATGTGAAATTCCCAAAGAATCAATAAAGAGTTATGTCATATGTATATAAATGGTATCATCTTGAGAAGGCAAAGATGAACATAAAAAAAGCACAATATTTTTAAAGTTTTGAAATGTAAGATATATATTATACATAATACATACATACATACACATATATATATATATATATGTGTATATATATATACACTGTGGGGTTTGAAACCAGAGCTTCCTGCATGCTAGCAAACAGTCTACCACAGGACCACACTTCACATTTACAATATGTCTATTGTGAAATTGTTCACATATGGTTTACATGGTAATGTAAATGCCTTTCATTTTAAAATAACACTCTATTAAGAAGATAATTCCAGGCCAGGTGTGGTGGCACACGCCTTTAATCCCAGCATTTGCGAGGCAGAGGCAGGTGAATCTCTGTGAGTTCCAGGGTAGCCTGGTCTACAAAGAGAGTTCTAAGAGAGCCAGGACTGTCACACAGAGAATCCCTGTCTACAAAAAATAAATAAATAAATAAATAAATAAATAATTTCACAATTATAATTTCTTTGCTTTAGTATTTTTTTTCAAAGCTGATATTGTGTTATCAGAGGAGTCTTTCCTCATGTATTCTTTTTAGGTACTTGTCAGATGCCATGGTAACATGGAGTCCGTGAAGCATGGTCTAGGAATAGCAAGGAAGCCAATATGACTGGAGGAGAGATAAGAGGAAAGGAAGATAGAGATGTGTTTGATAACATCAGGCTGTATAAACTGGGCAAGAGTTTGGATAAAATAGAAATAAAATATATATACACTACAGAAAACAAACATCTCTGTGGTTGGTAACCGCAATCTAAAGGTGATTCTAGGATGTCAAGGTGTCCCGAGAGAGGCTAGAGCACTCCAATCCACTGTGGTTTATCTTACAAGCTGCAACACTAGTCACACAAAAACCAGGAAAGCCTGGAATAGAAAATTGGAGAGCAAAGTAGATAGAAGTGAAGAGAGGAAAGTGCAACAGCAGGGGACAATGTTATGTTAAAAAGGATCTCGCTTGTGTCCTCAGGGTGGTCATAAAGTCCATCATTAAAATTGTGCTGAAGCTAAATGAGAAGGCTAGAGGGATGGATTTAATAAAGACTCTAGTGACAAACTGAATCAACAAATCCGAAGGCTAGCTATGAAGACAATAAAATCATCAAATGTCTAGTCAGTAAAGTAAGAGACTAGGAGAGAAGATACAAATCACTAATGTCATAAATGAAAGGGAGGCCATCACTACTGATGTTAGAGACATTAGAAGTATAGCAATTGGCCTTCATGAGCAACTCTGTGGCCACACATTGGACAGCCTAAATGAAATGAATTAGTTTCTTGGAAGATAAGATCTGTCAAGTTACACACCTAGAATCCCAGCAGTTAGGAGTCTGGTTCTGGAGGGTTACAAGCTTGAGAATAGTCCGGGCTACATTTTGTAAGCATGTCCCCCGAATAGACAATGAATAAGTCAAACTTAAAGTTGACATTGTAAGTTGAAAGTTTCTTGCACAGATCAGGAACAAAGCAAGAATGTCTGTTCACACTACTGTATTTACACTTTCAAGTTCTAGCTGATACAACAAAACAAGAAAAGGAAATAAAGCATAGAGATTGAAAAAGAGGAAATAAAATTGCTTTTCCCAACTTCATCTACAGATTCAGCATCATCTCAAATTCAGCACATCATTGTTTGCAAATGACATGATGATCTATTGAAAATCTTAAAAAAATCAAAACAAAACAAAAAAATCTCAAAGCCTTTTGAGCCGACAAATGACAGGATTCAAGGTTAATATACAGGATGCAATTGCTTTCCTATATACCGATCATGAACAAGTGGAACTTGGAGCTAAAGCCACATCCCTAGGGTAGCATCTCCTACACTGAAACAAGTGGGTTCAAACTACCAAAGTGTGTAAGATCTCTATGAGGATGACTACAAATTGCTAGAAGACCCCATGAAAGACATACATGAATTGATCTACTTCACATTCATGGCTACAAAAAGTACAACGCTGTGATGTAAGCTTTTCCCAACTTCATCTACAGATTCAGCATCATCTCAAATTCAACACATCATTGTATGATGACAAAATGATCTTAAACTTTATACAGGGAGGCAAAGACAGAGTAGTAAATTCAATATTAGAGGAGAAGATTCAGTGAGGAGGCAACTACTTGATTTCAGGGTTTGCTATATATCTGCACTAACCAAGACCGTTTGGTTAGTGTAGCTTTCATGTCCCTCCCTCACATATACGTTGATGCAGCAATGTTAGGAGATAGGACCTTCTGAGAGGTGGGAAGCACTTGTGAATGGACTTGTGTTAGTTTTGTAGGGGAAGAATTAGAGTTATTGTGGTAGTTTAAATTAGAACGGCCTCCATAGGCTTATATGTTTGGATAATTAGCCTTCAGTAGCTGGAACTGTCTGGGAAGGATGGGGGTGTGACCTTGTTGGAGAAAGTATGTCATAGATGTGAACTTGGAGGCTTCAAAAGCCTCCCGTCATCCCACTGCACTCTCTGCCCCCTGCACCTCTCAGCGGGTGCTCCAAACATCGACCACCATCACCCATGCCTTCACATGAACTCTAACCCTCTGAAAACACAAGCCCAATGAAACTCTTTCTTTTATAAGTTGTCTTGGTGATGGCGTTTTATGACTGCAATGGAAAAGTAACTATTATAGTTATCGAGAGAGACGAATTGAAATTGGAGGGGCTTATGAGTATGTTAAAAGCATATCACAAAAGCCAGTCCCAAGAACTTATTGGGCACACCAGATCATGGAAAGTGTGTTGCACTCTCATCTGGATCCCATAAAGTAATGGATACATCCCACTGTGATGGCTGATACTTGGGGTGTGCATCCAGAACCAACAGCCATGGAACTCAGGACTGTTTGTCCCTGGGGCTTCAGCTTGCTCCCCTGCTGCTAATGGGTCTATTGAATACCAGTTGCTGTTCTATCCATCTGGATGCAAACCTAGCATTTCCTGCTGCTGGACCCGCATTCTGCCTTTTACCTCATGGCTAGACTCAGCTCTGTGGCTTTGTTCTAAAATCTGACTCTCCAACATTTCCCTACAGCACCTTAGGCCCTGGAGAGGGGCTTGGGTTCCTTATCTTATCAAAACAAACTCTACTTGCCTATCTATCATCAACCCACTACTAGAGTCTTCTCAACTCTCTCTTACCCTATCTTGTACTCGTTCTAGAAACCACACATATGCATACATAGATAGACGTAAGTATTTACTATGCAATGTGTGATCCGAGAGTTGATATTAGTAGTAAGATTAGAATAAAGAAACCTACACTTCCCTTGGTCAGACTATCAAGGGAGGTAGGATTATTTGACAAACAGCTACCACTGAAATCACCACAGCTTGCGAGTTCTTTGAAATTTGGTAAGTTCTTGCATTTTGGAAGGACATAAACCTGTCCCAGGTCCCAGGTTTCTGACACAATGCCTTCAAGACAACAATAAGTTGTTCTTTTCTACTCTGTAATGAAAAAATATTGAGTCTTGAGAGAATATCATGTGTTATGACTTGTATATGAAATGTCTCCATAGACCCCAGGTTTTGAACATTTCACCCCCACCTGGTGATGTGTTTTAAGTGGCCACAGTTTTATATTTTTTTTTAAAAAAAAATGCTTCAAGATCCCTGGTGGCAGTAGGCAGCAGAAATGCTGTAGGTCCCAAATGGTGGTAGCAGGCCATGTGGCAGCAGACAGTGGACCCTGGGAGCAGCCAGTCCCAGGCAAGGATGGCTGCCGGTCCCCAAGCAGTGGCTGGTCCCAGGCAGGGAGACACATGGTGGGCCGGCAGGAGACAGAGACATGGATAGACACGACATGCAGGGTGAGGTTGAATGTTTATTCAGGGGGTTATGAAGGGGGAAGGGAGAAAGTGGGGAGAGAGAGAGAGAAAGGAGAAAGAGACAGAGAAGGGGGGAAGCGGAGAATTCGGGAGAGAGTCAGAAGCAAAGCTGCCTCTCCAAGAGGAAGATGGGAAAGAGAGCAAGCTCAGGCCAAAAGCTGAAGAACAGCCTGCCTCAGCGAATGGGGGAGAAAGTGGGCATGGCTTGTCTCTTAAGAGACAGAAAACAATAACACACAGCATATTTAGTAGGTAGGGGCCCACCTGGGGGAAGTAGGTCACATGGGGTAAGGTTTTGAAGGTTATATCCAGGTTCCTAGCTGCAGCTACTGTGTGCTTCCCAGTCCAGTGCTGGTGAACAAGACTCTCCCCAATGATCCCACCCACCATGACAGAGCCTCTCTGCTGTGATGGAATGAAATCCCTCCCAAACCATGAAATCTTTGTGTAAATAAATCTTTGTGTAAGTGTTCTTCTCTGTCAGTTCTTTGGTCACAGAAACACAAAATTAACTAACTGTCTTAGTCAGCGTTTCTATTGCTGGGAAGAGACACTGTGATCATAACTCATAAAGAAAACATTTAATTGAGGGAGGCTCACTTACAGTTTCAGAGGTGCGGTCCCTTATCATCATGGCAGGGAGTATGGCGGCATGTGGGCAGATGTGGTGCTGGAGTAGCTGAGAATCCTACATCTTGTAGGGCACAGGAAGTCAACTGAGACTGTGGGCAATATCCTGAGCATGGGAAACCTCAAAGCCTGCTCACACAGTGACAAACTTCCTCCAACAAAGCCACACCTCCTAATGGTGCCACTACCTGTGAGATTATGACGGTCAATTACCAACAGACCCCAGATTATTTAAGCATGCCCTAAGTAATGATGTGGCTTTACAAGATCCAAAAGAGGAGAAGCAGAGGAAAGGATCATGGGATGGTAGATGCAGTGACTAGAATACTGTCACCACAAGCTAAGGACAGCTGTAGCCACCAGAAGATGAGCAAGGTAAAGAAGGAATCTCCACTGACCCTCCAAGACCTGATATGAGAGCTGGGTCCCTGGCCTGTGTGGAAAGCTAACTTTCCAGTTGGGCTGGCTCCTTCACTTTGGCTGAGAAGACCCCTAGGATATATTGATGAGATGGGTGTGATAATTAGTCCTTGAAATATATACTCTATTTTTCCTTCCCAGAATCCTCGCTGTTGCCTGAAGAATTGTAAGTCTGCCTGCTTTTCTGAATTATTTAGAACCGTGTAGCTTTTCCTTTTCTTAGTGTTATTTCTCCAACAATGTGGGCTTTCTCCCTGACACTAGGAGCTTCCTTTCTCTTTCTCTAAGTCCTCCCTCTCCACTGCGTTTCTCTGTCATCTTCCATATCTGATTTCCTGCTTAAAGGCATGGTTTTTCCCTTTCTCTCTCCTGTTCTCCTCCAGTAGCTCCTGAGGTCTTCTTTTTAACTAAGAAATTGTCCTTGAGTTTCCACGGGACTTCTTTCTCAAGTTCTGTTATTGATGTGACTAGGAACTTTAAGAGGGGACCCTAATTTTCCCTAAGTCACTGCCAAGGCTTTGTTTTCATTTCAGACTTCCATCTTGCAAGATGGTGAGAGAATAAATTTCTGTTGTTTAGAATACAAGTCCAAGATTTGTCATGGCAGCCCCAGTAACTAAGACCTCTGTCATTCTCCAGAATTGTTTGAAGATACTATTATCTGTCATTGTGTAATAGGAGACCTGTTCTATGCTAGAGGCTAATAGAATAGCTCCAGGCTCCTGGAATAATTTGTATTGGTTGAATTCTTTCCAGTAGCAGATGCCCAAATCCCTTAAACTCTGATACAAACTGACATTAAATTAGATGAGATGATTCTTCAAGAATACTAACTTAGGTAGTTAGTCATGGATCCTTTTAGGATGGTCCTAATTAAGTCTTTTATTCTGTGGCCATTGTAGGATTATATGCAGCTTTTGGAAGCAATGGAAAGATCTCATCAGTTCTTTACCTGTTTTTCTTCAAAACCAGCAGCTTCAGGTCCAGATGTGCAAGAAGGCAGACTGACAGACATCAGTTGGAGAGGTCACACCAGCAACCGGGGACTGAGCAGAGCTGAAGCTACCAGAACAGACTGCCCTTGGTTCCCTCATTCTAGTTAGTTCTGGATACACAGACAGGGTATCTGTCACCACAGTGAAGAGACAGAATTACCTGAGCGCCGCAAAGAAACCTCTCAAGTCCTTTTATAACCACATCCTTTTCTTACTTTGGGGATAACAAATGGGCAAATGGTAAGGAAATTCCATTGGAAAAAAGTCCATCTCACGGTTCCATTTGGGCAATAACAGAAGTGACAAAGTTGCAGCAATATACAACAGACGTCTAGTTGCCAGTGCGTGCATTTTCTCTTGAAAATGAGATATATTAAAACATCTGAGGGTTCATACAGAGCTCAAAATTGTCCTGTATTGTGCTGCTGAGTTCAATAGGCACAAAGGTAGGGGAGCTGCGGTGTGCCTGACACTATTCTGATGCTGAAGATATTCAACTACTGTTTCGAATTCCTCGGTGATAGCAGGCGAGCAGCTCTGAAATGAAATTACATCATACATTCCTGGTGCAAAGGAGAGGCTCCTCTAAAGTTGTTAAAGGGCCACCCCCCACCCCCAGGGACACGGAGAGGATTGGTACAGGAGCTAAGCGTTTGGCAGGGTGAGCTAAATTACAGGCACAGGGAGTAAATGTGTAGCCTCTTATGTCCTGGAGGGGGTCAGTGGATGAGCACCCGTGGCGTGCCCTGGGGTCAGAGATGTGACACGTCGGCTGACTGCTGGAAGCCTGCTGCTATGACTCAGGGTAGACACGCGGAAGGTAGTGCAGATTACACTGAAAATAACAAACCTCTGGAGTCCCGAGGATGGGGAAGGTAAGATCATGCAAATGAACAGGATGGCTGGCCAAACTGATAAGCGTGCACCTCCGTGTGTGCGTGCAACAAGGGGAAGGCCCTCTTTCAGCCACTTCTGAGAGCATAGGTAAGTTCCATCTCTATACTAAAAACAGCAAGAGAAATGTTATTGTTCTAATTTACAGATACAACATGGCCTTGGAAAGACCAAGCAATTTGCTTCAAGTCACTTGGCTAGTAAAACGGATGGAACCAGGATCTAAAATTCCTGTTTCTAATTCCAAACACAGCTCTGTCACCTCAAGTCTGTCATCATTACCATATAATGGGGCATATGGTGGCCTGGAGGAATGGAAGAAAAAAGGGATTTGGGAGGATGAGTGGGCTTTGGAATCTATAGAGCCTGAAGGGTCAATTTCCCCCCTGCTATTTTATTTATTTATTTTATTATTATTATTATTTTTCCAGTAAAGTGAGCAATTTCTTTGGCTTTGGCTTCATGAATAGAAATGGAAAATTTGACTATTGAATGGAACATTACAAAATACCAGATTCTGTATGGGAGCCGGACCTTCTCTGGCTAAATAAATTAGACTTGAAAATACAAACTAAGCCTCAAAGAAACCACAGCAGTTCTACAGAAAAATATTTCAAAAATATATATAGAAAAAATAATAAAGGATTCATAACTAAGCTTTCATATTCAATCAGGGTACAGTCAGAATAGCTCAGATGTGGTACTTGGTTGGTCTCCTTGTAACAAACCTCTACCATAAAGTTCCACCACCAACATAAGCCACACTGCCGAGGCTGCTATGCCATGGAATCCTTTTGAAACGGTGGGCGAATATGAATCAATCTTTCCCTCCATACATTTTTTTCCCTGTCAGATATTTTGTTCACAGTGACAGAAAAAAAAATGACTAAAATGCACTGGATTCCCTAAGTGAGTCTAAAGCAACAGCGTGGAAGGAGAGAATCAGAAGAAGCATTGAGGAACATAGATGTGAATTCCCTCACCGTGGGAGTGGAGGTAATAAAGACACTGCAATAAATATTAACCTAGAATTTGTAAAGCAGTTTAAAAAGCAACTAGGGAAGCAAGGTGAGTCCGGCTCTATATTTAGGTCATAGATTTGCATTGAGGTAAGATATGCCACTCATGAAATCATGCCAGCATTTGAAAGTCGATGCAGCTATCCAGGGCTCCAGTATTTCCGTCTGATTTCTTGGGACAGATGATCATTGTACTAATGACAAAGGCTCCACAAAGTTCAGAGTAGGGAATGCCCAGTGGAAAAGGTACACTGTAGGCAGTTTGGATGCTCACCTTACTATACCTGGATGGAGGTGGGTGGTTCTTGGACTTCCCACAGGGCAGGGAACCCTGATCGCATTTTGGGCCGACGAGGAAGGGGGACTCGATCGGGGGAGGGGGAGGGAAATGGGAGGCGGAGGCGGGGAAGAGACAGAAATCTTTAATAAATAAATTTAAAAAAAAAAGGTACAGAAGGAACCCGGCAATGTATCAGTAAGTTCTGCTTTGTTTTATTTTATCTCTCTTCCGTTACTTGTTTCTTTCTTAGCCCTGTTGTGAACACACGGGATTTTGGCCCTGACCTTGTTGTGGATCTGCCGGCAATGGCCAGGTAATTCACGAGAGAACAATGTTAATGGGAGTCTAACAATTAGGTAGTATTTTGTTCCACATATTACTACTATCTTGCCTCTCAGAGCAAACAGCACATCGCAATTGAATGTAACTAGAGAAGTTAATGTTTAATAAAAACAGCACAGTCAGCCCGAGTCCTTTAGGGCTTAAAGGGTTCCCACACTACATCTTCAGTGACGAAGTCACAGACCTAAGCAGTTATATCTTAGAATAACACAACTTTATTCAATATTTGTTCAGTTGTGTTTTCTGTAAAGCTTTTCTAGCCAATTTTTTATTTTTTTCTATGTGGACAGACGTGTTTTTGTTGACTCGAGTTTATCTCATTGAGCTACAGGAAGGTCAAAGGTGCAGTCACATTTTCCTGTTTGCTCCATGGCAAAGAAAGCACTTACGGCATTAGCTTTAAAAATCCGACAAACATAAATTTACAATATTTTTAGATGTATTTTGTTGGGAGCTGTTGGAGGCTGTGGACCCCCAGACCCTGAATTTCTGGTAAACAGCTTGTTTTCCTCTGTTCTGAGCAGCCTGCAGCTGCTCTGAGCTCGAGCCCCTGATGGTGGAGTGGGCTCTGATGGGTCTGCAGCTGAAAGATCCCGAGAGCTGGGGCGTGGCCAGTGCACTATATAAGCTGCTCCTGAGCACAATAAAGTGGGCATTCTTGTCTCAAGAATGTGTCTGTCTCTGTGTGTGTTTTTAAGTCTCCGGGCCCAGTTCCTGGCTTGAGTACCAACCTGCAGTGGCACAGGACCATTCGGCTTTTTACAGTATTTACTTTATTCATATATATAAATATATCTGTATATATATATATATATTCAGATATATTTATTTCAATATATATGCTTTGCATGTTTCTCTGTGCATCACATGCATGCTTTGTACCCTCAGAGGTTAAAAGAGGGAGTCCAAGTCCCTGGACTTGGAGTTATGGATAGTTATGAGCTACTATATGAGGTTAAAAGGGAGAGTAATATGCTATGAGACAGAATTACAAAGTAATTTTGAGGGATCCATTAATAATCTTAATAATTGTTATATACGTCTGCATTTTATTCCAAGGCCAGGAGTTCTGATTTGTAGTCATTACTTGAATGCATTTTCAAGATATGGGTCATCTTATACACTGTCACCTAATTTTACTCATAACTTAGACAAAAATGCTAAAGTTTTCGCACACTGAAAGATACTCTTGAAGCAAATGGAAATGATATTATTTGAACAAGCAAACTTTTTGAGCATTTAGAATTCTCTTTTACATTAATAGAAAAGTAGGGACAGACTGAAAACTTAAGCATGCTTTTTATGCAAAGGAAATGATTAAATGATTATATTCTGTTTTATATATACATCATAGCAAATTAAACCACTTAGTTTGTGGACTTATCAAAATTCAGTGCTATGAAAAGCACTGGTATAGAGAGGTTCTATCCTCTCTATAATTATTGTTCTTATGAGCAAAAACAAAGCTCAAAATTCTGAGTGCACCTTGTTATAAAAATTCTGAATCATAGTTTTAAACTACACCTGAGTTTTATATTTTACCCAGTATGACTATAAAGCTTGCCACTTTTACTCTGTATTTCGCATTAATCTATCATGCTTCCCACTTTTTTTTTAAAGCACAGTAAGTTTCTGGCCATCTCTCACAGTTGTGTCTATAATTCATTTAAACATATTTTTATATTTTAAAGCAATCCTACTCCTATCCCCAGCCAGCTCTCCTCACCGCTCAATAAACCTTATTCTCTGTGGTTACGTTTTTGACGACTATCTTAAAAACCATGTCAGAGCTTAACAAATGTCTGTGATGTCAGGATGCTGTGGGTGCTTTCATCTGGGTAGGCCCACTGGCACCGTCTAGAGTCACTTTGGAGATTCACTTAGCTCCGAGCACAGCTAGGGTTGTGTTAGCTTTCTATCAGTGGACAGAATTCCTGAGATTATCAACTCAGGATTTCTTTTAGATCAGCTTTTCGGATATTTGTATCCATGTTAGCTAAACTGTTATTTTTGGGTCTATGGACTTCATGCCAGGACCTCGTGGCAGGAGCTGGGCAGTAGGATTACTTTAAGATATAAAAATATGCTTATATTGAATTCTAAACTCAGACCCCATGCAGGAGAACACTCATTTCACAGTGGCAGAGGAGCAAATGAGAGAAAGGAAGTGGTTGGGTTGCCAATGTCTCAATCAAGAATCCACCCTTAGTAATCTTATATCCTCACTGAGAGCTTACTTCTTATAGGTAGGTCCCAACATCAACCAACAGTATCACAGACTACCGACCGGTACTTTAACACTTGTTTCTGGGGCCACCAACCCAAACCATACCAGGTTGGAGGCACAATACGACACACCCACACCATTGCCCCAGTGTGGGTGATCAGCACAGCTTGGAGATACGTACCGTCCCCTCCCGTGTGGTAGTTTCTCATCATTTAGTATCCCGGTCTGAGTTACTTTGCAGAATAACTGCAATCCTTGGTGGTCATATTTATACATAATGTATTCTAAATACAGAAGAATGATTCCATATGGACTATTCCAGTTAACTAAGATCCTGAGGATTTTTATAATTTTTATATTTTATAATATGATAGAATCTTTATAAACACAGATTGTAGTTTTACCTCAAAACCCACACCCATTTAATAGAAGATGAATCTTCTTCTCCTCTTTTTTCCTCCTCCTCCTTCATTTTGTGTTTTGAGACAGACTCTCTTTATGTAGTCCTGGCTGTCCTGAAGCTCACTATGTAAACCATACTGGTCTTGAACTCACAAAGACCTCCCTCTCTTTGCCTCTCAAGTAAGTGCTGGGATTAAAGGTATATGGCACCATGCCTGATCCATAAAAATTCTTCTTTGGCAAGAAAATGGGAGGGGCTATGAATTTACTCGCGTGGGTTGCAGCTTGGTCCTGTGAGGTCCTAGCAATTCAACTTTGGCATAATTTTCTTCTGCTCATTCTTTTCCTTCTCTGTATTTATAGGATTAAATGAATGGGCAGACGTCAAGATCTTAGACCTGTGCTGGCAGGTAGTAAGTAGACACGCAACATTAGCTCTGGAACGTAAGTGATCATCACCTGTCATAACACACAGGAACACTAGGTTGGTCAGTACCTCCCAGAGCTGTAAAGTGTCTGGCATTTTCCTTAACTGGTGCTCATTAAACCCAAATACTTCACCTGCCTCCCTAACCCTGACAAATAAAACACAGGAAGTTAGTCTGACCTTTCCACAAAACAGGCTAAGTCTGGGCCATTCTAAAGGAGTGATTTATTGACTTAAAAACAAAAACTCACAACCTGTCCTAAGTAAGAAATAAAAAGTCTACATTATAACACAGGACATATCCACAGACACACAGATTCTCACAGAGTGCAGGCTGCACGTGTTTGGGAATGGTTGAGCTCTGTTTTATTCAACAAATCAAAATAAAACAATGTCGGTTGTGACTCAGTATTCTTAACGTTATTGCTGACCAGAAGGACTTTGAGCTACATCTTATTGTGCGTTGGGAATAGGAGATCAAACAGCCTTTAGGAAGAAACACTGCTTCAGGAGTGGGGTTCTAAGGATGTGGCAACTACAGGTTCCTTACTGGTCTGTTCATCCCCAAACAGGAAATTCCTACTCAAGAGGCTTCCTAAATTCTTTCAGTGGGATACAGGAAGTAGAGGGATGGCATATATACACGGCCACAGCTTTGTGGTAAGGTAAAAGCTAAATGCTTCTTATTTGTGGCTGAGCGGAATCAAATGGAAATGCACAACTTGCTTTTTGACCAAGTGATTTAGAGCTAATTTTTAAATCTTGGTTCATTGATTCATTAAAGTAACATACAGATTTCTACTTTGCCTAAGCATGAGAACATGTACCTTAAGAAAGTGGTGGCTTGAATGAGAACGCAACCCCTCCCCCACGGGCTCACATATTTGAAAGCTTAGTCACCAGTTAGTGGAACTGTTTGGGAAGAATTAGGAGGTGTGGCTTTGCTGGAGAAGGAGTGTCACTAGGGGTGGGCTTTGAGGTTTCAAAAGCCCTTGCCAGGCCCAGTAATGTCTCTTGTTCTCTACCTGGTGCCTGAAGATCAGGGCATAAAGTTCTCTGCTACTACCCCAGCTCCATTTTTGTCTGCTTCCCTCTGCGACGATCGTGGACTGTAAGAAAGTCCACAGTGAAATGATTTCAAGAGTTGCCTTGTTCATGGTGTCTCTTCACAGCAACAGCACAGTGACTCAAAGACCTAGAAAGGTATTGGGCAGTTAGAAGGTGCTCAGCTGTTTTCTCTTTCTTTCCCTTTCCCGGGTCATAAGCATCAGAATCCAAAACTCTGTTTTAGGTTGCATGTTTCATATTTTTGAAGGAAAGCTGAAATATGTTAACCTAATTGCCATAGCCTGCATTTTAATTTTTGCTACCATAAATTATCCAACCATGAAATTTTCCTAGGAAATAATAGTTAATAGTTGCTAATTATTCAGATATGGATTTGAAGCATGATATAATATTGTACTCTCAGATTGCGCATACTAAAATTTGTGTTAATTTCTCAGTGACCCATACAATCTTACAAAAAAAAAATAAAGTTCCTAACAAAAGAGGAAAAACATTTATCATATTGCAAATAATTTGAAAAAAGAAATTGGCTTGCAAACAACACTTTTTTTCTTGGATAGACCACTCAGGGCTGCAGAATTTGCTGTGATGCTCCTGCCTATGGGATTTTTCTCATCAGTTACCTAGTTTCTAGCAGTCAAGTGAAGATTTTCCGTATGGTCCTAGTCTGATGCAAGTCTAGGAGAGGGCTGGTCATTTCAAAGGTTGGGATTCTGTACGTGTGACTTCAGGGCGGAGGCGCTGACCCATTTTCCCTCCTCCCGGGGGAGTCACTCAGCCCCTGGCTGAGGACGCGGCAGGCAGCTCCCACGTGGCAAGCGCAGATTGAGCAAGGCTGGGCTGGAGTCGCAGAGGCGACCGGGGAGGGTGGCGGCACCGGCTCGGTCCTCCACCGGCAGAGGGCGTGCGCGGCTGAGCGGCGGCGGGGCCCATTGGCGGCGGCGGGCAGCGTGGGAGGAGGCCTGGGGCGAGCTGGCTTCCTCCTAGGCGCGGGCGAGCGCGGGGCCCGGCGGGACGAGCCGGAGGGAGCCGGGGCGCGAGCGGGAGGCGGCGGCGGCGGCGGCGGAGGAGGAGGAGGTTCCCGTCGGCCTCCTGCAGGAGTAGCGGCGGCGCGGCTGCTGGCGGGTGAGGCTCGGGCAGGAGGCGGGCTTGGGCGCGGCTGGGCGCGGAGGCAGGAGAGGAGCTCCAAGCCGGCTGCCTTGCATCCCGACGCGGGTCCCGGCTGCTGCTGCTGCTGCTGCTGCTGCTGCTGCTGCTGCTGCTGCTGCCGCCGCGGGTCCGGGCCGTGCGAGCATCGCGGCCCGCACGGCCAGCGGCGTCTGCACCTGGCTCCGGGTCGCGGCCGTCCCCGGGCTCGAGCTGCACCCACCTGGAAGCCGGGTGTGCCCCTGGCGGCCGGAATCCCGCAGGCTGAGCGTTCCCGGAGAACGGGATGGGATGGGACTTGCAAGGTTGGACTTGAACTCCGTGCAGGGCCGGCTTGACTCCCTTGTAAAGTTGAAAGGCTCTGCCCAGCTGGAGCCACTTGCAAAGCCACGTTCTCCCTTTGCAAGCTAGCCCGTTGGTGTTTTATGTCTTTGATGAGCGCTGTTTGTATTATCTCATTTTTTCCCCCCTGCTGTATTCATAGCTGGAGTACACATGATGGTCAGTGCCATTATGCCTAAATAACGAGTGACGGTTGGGCTGTTTCAGATTGATGTGTCCGGCCGTAACTTGGTGGAAGTCGTCAGCTTCCACTTACAATCACTTCCTATAATACAGAACTGATAGAACTTTTGCCTTGCTTCTTTTTAGGCAGAAATACATGGATACAAAGTCGGTACTTTGTGTCTTTACTATCTCAGTTCCCCAGTATTTTCACGCACATATTTTTCACAACTCCAGGGACCTATTGCTACTCACATTCTACGTATTAAAATAAGAGTTTTCGTGAGATATTAAGTAGAATTGGATGATAATGGTAGATTCCGGGCCTGTGAGATTCATTCAGGACCAAGATAGACTGTTAGATTTCCCAAGACTTTGGAAACATTGTTGCCTACACAGTGACTTAGGGAGTACAGAGAGATCTCCATTTCATGCAGAAAATACAGTTAATAACTTTCCCGTTGCCACTAAATGGGAAAGTGGCGGAATGGGTAAGTTAGCCTTCCTTAAGCTACTGTACTTCTGTTTCTGGAGGATGCTAGTCTGGTGATTTCTCTGGCAGTCTACTAGGTTTTGTCTTTAGCTTTATGCGAGTGATTAGGGCTGTTCCACAGATTCTTAAAACGTGTTCTCTATTAGAAACGACCATTCTTCGTATGAAGAAATAACATAAAAGGGCAAGATAAAAATTCCTCCAGTCAGTGACTTTCAGTGTCTCTGCATGGTTGTGGAGATGAAAAGCTACAGAGAGGGGGATTATGTAAACCCGAGTGATCGCCACAAACTCTCAGTGTCGCACTCTCTATTTTGTCTCCCCCTGCCCCTTTGGTACCCAGTTGAGCATCTTGTGTGCTAGTTGGATTGATGCAGGAGCATCCGTACTTAGCAATGAGTTCCTGGTGGTTTTCATCACATCTCCACCAAGCTTGTTAAGAGTGTGCTGTGGGATCAGCTGTGCTGACTAATGGCACCTGCAATTAGTGGTCTTGGAATGAGTTTTGAAGGGCATTGGACAATAAAAAAATAGGAGCTTGTAAAATCGTTTTAGCTGATACATTTTTCTTTTCCTCTGTGGCTTCTTTCTGTGCTGTGCCAATGGCTGCTGAACTGCCTTTCTGTTCGGGCAGGTCGAGCCCTTCTCAGAAGTGGTTTGGCTGCTGAAGCCTGTCAACCTTGGTGTGTTTCAGTTTTCCCTTTGACCTCAAGTGTAAAGGAAGTGTCTGTGTAGGGGAATCCTGAAACCCGAGCTTAAGAAGCTGCAAATCCTTATCAAGTGTAGTGTAAAGTAGTTGCAGGAAGTGACAACCCCCGCCACACGGGGTGTTGATTTGTGCCTCCCTTTCTTTCTTGTTTTCTTTCTTAAAAACAAATCAAAAACCTCAACAGTGTGTAAACTGACATGTCATACCCTACTTTGTTCCTCCTATAATTAAAACATAGTTTTTATTTTTGTCATTCTTTTCGAAAGAAGTTTATTTTTATTTTTCTTTGTTCCTTTTCGTATGTAGAAGGAGGGGAAAACACCCATGTCGTGGCTCCTGTGTGGGGGTAAAGGACAACTTGTAGGAGCTGGCTTTCTTTCTGGGACTTGAGCTCTGGGCGTCAGGCTTGTCAGCAAGCACACTTACCTGCAGAACCACCTTGCCGCCCCTTTGTACCTTTTTCTTGGTAATATCTGTCTGCCCGTCTTTCCCGTAATTGTATAGGGTAGGATTAAGGTTTTTAAACATGCTAGTTTGTAGGACTCTGCACTGTTTTTTTATGTTCTGGGTTCTAGAAAGCGAATCACCATTTCAGTTTTTCAAGTGGCCATTAGAGTTTTGAACAGAATTCTGCTTTGTAGAGGAGAAGACCTGGAAGATCTGTGGGAAAACATGTGGGCAGTTTAGGCCTGAGGAATCTGTTTTAACCGTTGCCAAAGAGTTCTTTTTCTTTTCCTCACCGCTCTCCAGCTTCCCTGCCTGCTTTCCCCTCTTCCACCTGGCAGACCTGGCCCGGGGACAGACAGCCCCATTTCCATCTGTGCTTCAAAGAAGAATGAACATTCCTGCCATATGACTTGTACTTTGGGTTTTTATTTTGTCTTGGATCCGCCTTGGTTTTCATTTTTTATTTTTTTCCCCCTCTCTTACCTTTTCCTCTGTGTGGGTTGGTGTGCTGTTACCCTGAAGCTCTCAGCTCTAAGTCCCAGAGAGACTCAGTCCAGAAGCTTGTTAAACGTGGAGGATTTTAATGCCTGCTCCGAGGAGTCTGATCCTGCAGGTCTGTAGGAGCACAGGAATTGGCTTGTTCAAAGGCACACTAGTGCTTCTGACCTCCCTGGTGTGGGTAACACTTCTGTGAGGCCGTAAAAGAGCGTGATAGGGTGTGTCACTGAATCTTTACAAAGACAAGTGTGTTCAGGACCCTCTGCATTTAGACTGTTAATGGGAAAGGCAGCGTGTTTCTTAAGAAAGGATTTTAGGTGTCTAGGGCCTCAGGGCTGCTCTTGCGATGTTAAAGAGTTATTGTGAAGGTTAGGATATAAGATAAGAACAGTTCTACTGGAGTTTGGGGAGACCTCTTACTCTTCAGAGTGCTTGCCAAGGGATCTCTGGGACTCCCTGGTTGGTCCATCTAGCCTAAAGAGTATCCAGTTTCAACGAGAGAGCACAGGGAGTAACTGAAGAAGACAGCTGACAGCGATGTCTGGGTCCACACACATGCATGCGTACCCTCCCACACAGTGCATGCGTACACCCACACAGATGTGCACACATCAATACCATGCACAGACAATCCTTCATCTCTAGCCCTGCTGCTCATTCCCATCCATTTATGCAGTCGTGGCTTCCTAGAAAGTCTTGTAGTACACTGAAAGATTTCCTTCGTGTAGCATGCACAGTAGGTGTGGCGGGTCCATTTGACCTGTAGCTTTTTTATCAGTTCTTTTTAATAGTCCTCACTAATTCCCACTTTATTGACTAAATAGCCTGACTCGGCGATGTGACTCGCGATGTACCCTCCTGGGCAGAATGGTTTTGAGATGTAGTGGCAATGAAGGTTAACCAGCCCGTCTCAGAAGAGACCCATACTCTGGCTGCCAGCTCAGGAAAATGAAAAGCTCGGATGGCATTTGTGATCCTACACTGTCTTTCTGTATCACTGAGAAGTGGGTGCCGAACCACCCTAAGTGTGTTTGAGCTTCCTTCATGGACGAAGAAAGTTGGTTCGCTGTATTACTTAGGTTGAGGGAAGAATTCTCTCTTTTATTTTCTTTTGAATCCCATAAGCGTTTTGTTGGAAAACTGGTTAAGTGCATGTGGGTCAGCCGGCATGCTTCCGCCGTCAGCCCCATGTCTTGGAGGGGCAGAAAGAATTCTAGGTCTCTTCCTGGTTTCTCTAGTCTCCAGAGTTCTGCTAGGAAATGGCTAACACTGAGCTGTCTGGGGTTGCAACACTGCTCTCAGAATGTCTGTCAGGCTTGACTGCCTGTTGTTGCCTAGCCTGGGCAAAGTTGGCCTAGCCTAGGCACCTATTGTCACCTGTTTTTAAGTAGAGACTGTGTATTAGAGTGTGTTTGCCAGTGTAGGAGAGTGGATCTTTCTCTGGGCTGCGGTAGATCAGATAACAGGTTTCTGGAGTGTTCTTCCCTGTTGCTAACCAGGAAGAGCAGCTGAGAGGTAAGGTTTAAGGACAGTTTATGTGGGTGTGGTAGATAGTGAAGTCTCCCGAGTACAATCCTGTTTTGTCTCATCTCCCCGTTGCATTGGCTAACAGTCCGTGGGAAGTAAGAACACTCTGGACTTGGGTTTTCACTTTCCCGCATTTAGATGTTAAGCCTGCTTCAAATGAATTTCCACTTTGTGCTACTGAAGACAAGCAAGAAAAACCGTGGGATGTTGATTCAGATACCTGAAAATTCAGAGACGGGGAGGTGGCCCAGGCTAGTGATCCCAGCATTCTGGAGACTGGAGACTGAGCAGGGGGAGTGAGGTGTTTAAATTCTGTCACAGACAAACAAAAAAGAGCAGGTAGGCATAGACCATCTGCATCCCATTCTTCCCAGAGTTTTTCATTAGAACAATATTCTGAAGAGATTAGTCTGCTGACTTATTTAAAAGTTCTTGGTTTATGGCTTTGTAGTCTTCCATTTGGAGTACCACTTAGCAGAAGTAAAACTTTTTTTTTAATGTTGTGTTGCTTAATTTTTTTTTCCTTCCTCTACTCAGAGTACAAGATTAGTTTGTTGTAGACAGAAGGCTTTTCTCTGTCTTGCCTGCTCCCACTGGACCGGTTTCTCTCCACCCCTAGGTCCCGCCCGCTAGTTCCTGCAGCCGTTTATGAAATAACCACCCAGAGGCTTATTATCAGTCACAGTTAATTGGCCAATGTCTTCTTACTGGGTAGCTCTAACTATTAAGTTAACCCATTTCTGTTAATCCGTCTATTGCCATGGAGTTGCAGCTTACTGGTGCCGCATGTTACTCTTTCGGGTACGACATGGCATCTCCTCAGCTCCGCCTGTGCTCTCTCTGCATCTTTGTTTGGACTTCCATCTGGCTTTACTTGGCTAAGCCATTGGCTGAAACAGCTTTATTCATCAACCAGTACAAGCAGCACATATTATACAGAAGGACCTCCCGCATCAGTTTGTTTCCCTAAAAACGTGGAAGACTTTTTCATTGTTAGGGAACCGTGAATGGTTTTTCCCTTCCCATAGCTTTCTTATTCCTTTTGTAGGGCTTTGTTTTGTGTTTGCGGACAGAGTCCCGTGCAGCTCGTTCTGTCCCGAGCACCCTGTCTGAGCAAGGACGACTTTGGACTCTTTGCTCCCTTCCCTTTCCCTCCTAAGTGCAAGGATTTACAGGTGTGTGCATCGTGTGTACTTGGCGTTTTGAAAGCTCACTCTGTAGATTATTTTTTAAAAACACGTGCCTGGTAGGATTCAGTACCAAAGTATCCTGCCAATATTAAGTCATTTTTCAAGTTAATATTTCTGTTAAGCACTCAGTGTTGACATCTATAGTCATTTGATGTTAAGATCTATTAAGTTCACAGTAGCGCAGCAATAACAGCTTAGGCTGCATACTGAGTTATTGTCTGCTCTTGTTTTGTAGTGCAGGAGGCCTTTTGGTGTATCACTCAACTAAATCCTTACCCTTGTTCTGCCGTTTTTGTCTGAACAGGGTTTCAAGTAGCCCCGCTGGCCCTCGATTCATTTTGTAGCAAGGGGTGATCTTGAAATTTGAACTTCACATCAGTCTTGCTCATTGTCCCTTTGCTGTGAGGAGACACTGTGACCAAGGCAACTCTTAGAAAAAGAAAGCATTTAATTGGGGGCTTGCTTGCAGCTTCAGAAGTATAGTTCGTTATCATCATAGTGGAGCAAGACAGCTCACGTGGCATTGGAGCCAAGAGCTACATCCTGATCCTCAGACCGAGGGGGAGAGAGAGAGAGAGAGAGAGAGAGAGAGAGAGAGAGAGAGAGAGAGAGAGAGAGAGAAAGAAAGTGTGTGTGTGTGTGTGTCTGGGGGCTTGGTGGACTTTTGAAACCTCAACACCTACCCCAGTGACACTTCCTCCAAGGCCTCTTAGTCCTTCTTAAGTGCCTCTCCCTGACGACTGAACATTCAGATCTTTGAGCCTGTGGGGGCCATTCTTACTCAAGCCACCACAGCATCTCCACCTCCTGGATGCTGAGGTTGTAGGCACTCATCACGGTACCTAGTTTTTGTGGTGCTTGGGGATCAGACCCAGGGTTCAGTACATGGTGGACAGGCACTGCTGACACTGCTCATGAGCCCTAGTCCTCGTACTGAATTTTAAAAACTTTTTTTTTTGTTTGTTTTTTGGGGGGGGGAACACAGGGTTTCTATGTAGCCCTGGCTGTCCTGGAACTCACTCGGCAGGCCAGACTGCACTTGAATCGAGAGATCTGCCTTTCTCTGCCTCTCAGGTACTAAGTTTAGATGTGCGCACCACCACCCTTGGCTCATCCTGACTTTTTGAATGTTGATATTTCTCTCTAATGAGCACAGTCTTCTTCCCTGCCTTCTTTAGTTTGTTCCGTTTCATACATGTGTCTGGCCTGGCAGAGATCCATCTGGGACTCCGTGGGTTTTGGGGATCCAGGCCCCTCTCCTCATGACTCTGCAGCAAGTGCTTTAGCCACTGAACCATCTCCCCAGACTAGGAAATGTATTTAAGAGCGAAGTTATACAAACTGGTCAAGCATCAGGCACAAAGGTACCCACTCTTTTTAAAAAGCCTGTCGCCAAAATGATCCCACATCAGTGCTTATGTAAGAAGAGTGAGCGCTGTCACCTCCTTCCTGTGATCATGATCGTATCATCAGGGAAACAGAATTGGGTAACCACGTCTGTCCGTGTCTTGCGGACTCACCGTTGCCTTTGTTGCGAGCATATAGCTCCTGCTATAGGAAGTAGAGGTGTTTCCATTTGAAGGGGATTTGTTCTGCTTCTCATGGGGGGATCCATGCTGATGAAATGTCTGACAGAACTTGGTCAACACTTTTCTGCAGCAGGCCTCTCTTCTAAGATGATTTCCAGAAACAGATTATACTTGGATTACTCTCCAAATAATCTAGCAAAAAAAATGTTCCACTATTTAGGTACTATTATGGAAGTTTTTCAGTCATCTGTTTTATTTTTCTCTAATTAAAAAAATGTATTTCTCTTTCTAATCAGATGCGTAGTCCTGTGTGGTCTTCCGGCCAGGATCATTTTTCTGAGTAGGTTGAAAAATAAAATTTTAATATTTCGTTGTCCATAAAGTTTTATTAAAACACAGTTGCATCAGACCTGGTGATGCACTTGGGAGGCAGAGCCAGGCAGATCTCTTTAATTCGAGGTCAGCCTGGTCTACGTAGTAAGTTTTAGGCCAGCCTGGTCTATCTGGTAAGACCCTAACTCAAGAACAACAGTAAAAACCCAAAGCCACAATGTAGTTGGACCATCCATCTTCTTCATCTCATCTAGCTATGGGTATAGAGTTGGGATAGAAATTGTGGCCTTTGAAGACAAAGCATATGTCTTGTGGAAGCCTTCTGGGCCCTGTCCTGAGAATTCATTACATAGTCATGACTGAAGCGTGGACAGCTGTGTGGAAATGTGGTTGGACAAAAAGGAAATGAACTAGTGCCCGTAGACTGTATGGGGTTCCCCCCACCCCCATTCATCTTGGCCTCTGCAGCATCCTCAGGCCTGAGGAGGACCTTCTAACCTAACAGACAAAGCTGCACAGAAAAGTTATTTGTGGCTAGCTACATCAACACAGAAAGGTAGATTAGGTTTCTATCTTTTGCAAGGGAGAAGCTATCTAGGCTAACAGATTACTAGATAGTTCTTACTCCCTGCCTAATGGGATGGATTTGGGGTCAGGAACTATGGATGCTCACAGGTACAAGGAGATACTTACCAGCACCTGGGTTGTCGTGTCTGGATAGGATTCCCACTGAGGAAGGCACTTTGCTTCCCTCGTTCTAGATTCGATTGCTAACCATCCAGAAAGGTCCTTCCAGCACACCCGGAATGGTGCTTACTTACAGGCAGCTTGTGGCCCTGTCAGGTTGGCACATGAAATTCCCCATCACAGACAAGTCTTTTGTAGCTTAAGTCTCTTGAAAAGCTTCTGCTCCCCAGGGGCTCAGAAGGTAGCTCAGGGGTTAAGAGTACTTGTTCTTACAGAGGAACTGGGTTCACACACCAGCAACCACAGGTGGCTCACAGTCTTCTGTAACTCCTGTTCCAGGGGATCAGACACTGTCTTCTGAACTCTGTGGGCCATGCATGTACATATATACAGAACATACATACATACAATAGAAGAATTAAGTTACAAAAGAAAAGCCCCAGCCGACTTAAGTATTGGAACTATCTGAATTTAGTTGGTTTTGGTTAAAATTGTGATTTGGCCAGCACTGACTTAACACTGCATTAAAGTAAATAGTGATTCTCTGTTTTGTGATGGCTCAGTGGTTAAGGGCACTGCCGGCTCTTCCAAAGGTCCTGAGTTCAATTCCCAGCAACCACATGGTGGCACACAACCATCTGTAATGAGATCTGGTGCCCCCTTGAGGAAGAGACCTGGCCAGTCGTCCTCATCAATGTAGACGGTGAAACCCAATTCAGACAAGTTCAACAGAACCGCCATATACGGGCTGCCCATGTTTGCTTCAGCATTGCCAGAGCATAAACTTCATTTCAATCTCATATTTTCTTTTGGCTGGATTAATTTTATTTTTAGTATTTTGCTACTTTATTTATTTGAATGAATGTTTTCTTGCATCATTTTAGTCTTGAGGTGGTAGTGGGATTTCCAACACTCAAACTTAAGTCAGTTTGACAAGCTGTCAGATCTCTGAAGTGGCTAGTTTGCAGCAGAGAGCCTCAATTCCCAGATCAATTTGCAAAAGCCAATTTGATTGACATGGTATTTGTCCACAAACTGTTATACTTGAGTACGTCAGTGTGCAGGAGGAGAAATGGAACAGGCTTTCTTTGTGAGCGTCCCTGCTCTTCTCAGGACAATAGACAAACCCCTCTTCCTCCCTTGTAAGGCCACCCCAATAGCCCGGGCAGCTGGAGAGCTGGTGGGAAGATAACGGAAAGACAGCCCTTCTTGATAACTGTTTTTCTGGCCTGTTTTCTCCGGGAAGAAATGGGAAAGTCATTTGATCTGCGCTTTCGTTACTGTTGGTTCTTGTTTTAATGAATTCTAGACAGGTTCTCCATATTAACATAGCAGCCCAATTTTGAGTAACAAAATTTTATTAAATTGGACAAAGCCCTGTAGTTGGGCCAAAGGAAGTGTTGAAGTGAGGACCAGCCAGATAAGTGGGGTTGGCCCCTCCTAGTTCCTGCTTTAGGATCCCCTTTTCTCTAGGCCACTGCTCCTTCGGCCAGGGGGCAGTGTGGCCCTCCCTGCTTTGATCTTCAGGTGACACTGCACCTTTCATTTAGCGTCTTTGTCCATCTAAAATGCTGAGACCTCTTTTGATCTAGCCTTACACTTTTGGAGTGTTGAATTTATTAAGTATCCTGTCTTGAATATTTACATGTTCAAGAATATTCTGGTTTTTGGGAGTTCTATTTTTTGTTTTTATCTCTCCCTCTTCCTAAGTACGTAGATTAGCATTCTGAGCTTTTAGCCGAGGCCTTTTTATTCCTTCAGTGTTGTGTTCATCGCCTCTGAACCTGTCCCTTCTTGATTGCCTGAAGTCTTCACGAGCTGTTTCTTCCACTGTCCCAGATTGTAATAAGTCCCCAAATGCTCTCTAAACAGCCAGGCTTGGTTTAGAATTAGCACATCATAAACACATGCCATACTTTGCCCTCAAATCTCTTCCCATACTCCTGCTCTTTGGATTGACACTTTTGCATCATTAAAGATGCAAGAGAGTTAATTAAGGAAATCAATTAAAGATGTGTTAATGACCGAGACACTTTGATGGGATTTTAATATAGAAATTTTCCTAAATGTTAATCCCCTACGATATTTTAATGGAGAACCATTGTATTCACAAATGTAGTTGCTGCGATGAGCCGCAGCCTGTGATGATCAGAAGCAGAAGGGCTGGCAGGAGCAGGCAGGCTGCTGGCGACTGTAATGCAGGTGTGAGTCTCCCCCTGCAACAGAAGCCGAAGGAGAACAGCAGGTGTCTGGTTCCCAACTGCTTATCACATTTTCAAAGACATTTTCCTAGGCCACACTCAGATAGGAGTGGGATTCTTTTGGCATATGAAAGGGGAGGGAAGGGCATGTGTGTGTTGTGAATGCAGAGTTCAGTTTCTCTGCAAGCCAAAAGAGGATTTATAACCTGTAGGACAGAGTTCTCTGGAGAAGCCAAAGGGCTCCCTGCCCGCCCCCCCCCACCTTGTGTGAAGTGGAAACTTCAGTGTGATATGATATGCTAACCAGTGTTTGAGTCTAAATGTAGTGAGCTCCCGAAGAATGTGTCATCTCTGAGCATAATAGTTATCATGTGTAGACACGGGTACAACGGGAGCAAAGGACACGGCCAGTGGGAGGCGCAAGCAAGGCAGCTCTTTTTAGCTATTTTTTTATGGCCAGTGGAAGGAGTGGCCAGTATTAAAGAGTTATTTTCATTAATCCTTGGTATTTATTCATAGAATAAATACTTAGACATATCATGGTATTTACTTAATTGGCTTCATGTATACATTCTAAAATAATCTAAAGAGAAATATTCGTTGTATAATTCGTGGTGTTTGTCTTTTTCTTTTGATATTAGGACCTTATTTCTGAGAAGTGCCCTAGGCTGGATAAGCAAAAATGAGGATAGCAGGTAAGACATTTAATCCAGTGAAACTAATTTTTCATTTTATAATTTATTTTATAACTTGTTTGCTCAATAATGACTAAAGGAGGGGGTTCATCATTCATTCATTCTTCTTCATCCTCCTTTCCCCAATCCCCCTTTTGTGGTGGGTCTTGCTTCCCAGTCTAAGCTGGTTCAAGCTGTCTTCCTGCCTCAGAGATTATATGCAGGTGCCGCTATGTAATGTTTGTGAAAGTTAAGTACCAGGCTAAAGTAAATTAAATCATGCTTAGCCTTTCTTGTTCTACATAGTCAACAAATCTCACGTATGCATTACATGGATTTTTTTAGATGAACCTCTTACTGAAATTATTCCAAATATTAATGCTTATTTTTGTGTGGTAAGCTTATTTGTCTAACAGTACATATAAAATACTCAAAGAATGATTTTTAAAATATAAAGAGACTTACTTTTCCTTGCTAAGGTCTGGGGATCAAGAAAAAAGAAATTCTAAAATAGAACTCTTTCCGGTGTGCAGTCAAGTGTGACATACGTGGAGAATTTACTAAAGTGTGGTTTGGCTTTGAATTCTTAGTCTACGTATAAATCCAGAACACGAACGGCAGTCTGGAGTTGCGTGTTATAGACATTGAAAGTCCTTGCTAGATGGCCATAGTACTAATGTCAGCACTGATAAGCATCTTTAGGGGGTGGACCCATAAACGCCAGTTCCCCTTTCTGGACTTGAAAGTGAAAATACATGTGTTTCTGCTACGCGGCCTCCAGCCATAGCTTCCCCACCCCTAAAGGCACATTGCTCTGAGGAATTCCACTAAATGCGTGTGACAGGAGAAAACAGGTTGCTCCTCCAAAATCGTGATAATTAGTCTTATTTTTAATTGTCATTTTCTTAGAAGTATTTTTTTTCATAGAATCGCCTCTCAGAGATACCAGAGGCCTAAGCAAAGGGACAAAAATCCCTCTTCTTAGTTTGCTTACAGTTGTATAGATTCTAACAGAGCTGATCAAACACCGAGATTACTGAAACCAGATTAACCAATGCTTGCTGCGAATGGTTTTGTAGAAATTTGAAAAATCGAACTCTCTTTGCTGTGAAGTGACACTTGTGTCGGAAGAAGATTCCAGAAACCAAGAGCTTGCTTGTTTTTAAAACCTGGGACTCTCATTGGCTTTGGTTTTGGTTTCTGGATGCTCTTGGGGTCAACAGGACGATGTATAACTGTGGTCCCCTGAGGATTTTTAAATGCTCTGTTTAAGTGTGCTAACCAAAGCAAGTTCTTGTTTTGCACATAATTCTAAATTCATTTTCAGGAAAATTAACTTCGCCATCTAGCTTTTATGTTTGTCCTTTTTTGGCATATATCTTGGGGAGGGGGCTGCCTTTAATGGGCAAATAAGGAAGATTAGTTATTATTAGCTCACAGCTTTGAACTAATGAATGAATAGTATCTGGTTGCTCACGTAGCCTGAAATGTAATCTGTATCTTCTGAATGAATAGTATCTGGTTGCTCACGTAGCCTGAAATGTAAGGATCTTTAGTTTATAAACATAGGGACAAACTCAGAGCAGTGCTGTCAGTGACTGAAGGAAGAGGAACGACACACCATGCCAGGAATGGGTGTTGTGGTGCGATACGGTGACCTCCTCCAAGGCTGGCATTGGTGCGATACGGTGATCTCCTCCAAGGCTGGCGGATATAGTGATCCCCTCCAAGGCTGGCATTGGTGCGATACGGTGATCCCCTCCAAGGCTGGCATTGGTGCGATATGGTGATCCCCTCCAAGGCTGGCATTGGACTTTGGGACCAACCCTAGAGACCGTATTCTGTAGCAGGCTCCTGTACTCTTCCCATTGTAGAGACTACATGTGTCTCTGCTGCTAACTTCTGTTTCTTGGAGTGTCTGTTTCTTCCTTGTTCCATTCCAGTGTAAATGAACAGGTCCTGGTTTAAGACGGTGCTGGGGCTAGAGAGATGGACCAGAGGGTTTGAGCACGTATCTATGTTCTTTCTGTAGAGGACCGAGGAGGTTCAGTTCCCAATACCCACGCAGTGACTCACAACCTTCTGTATGTAACTAGTTCAGGGGATGTGACCCTGTCTTCTGACTTCCATGGGCACCAGGCATACACTTTCATATGCATACACAGGCAAAATAAAATACATAATTTATGCAAATCTCATGAAAGAAAAGACCTCCTCATCCCCCACTACCACCGCTGATAAGACCCTATATGCAAGAACAAGGCAAGTTTCATTTCTCTGTTTTAGAGGACAGTGAGGGCGCATCCCCTCTTATACATGCCCATGACTGCTGGAAAACAGAGACTAGCATGCGGTTTGTCACCTTCAAGCCTCCTGGCTCAGTCTTACACGATGAGAACACTGTGTGCCCCCTGCTGTCATTCATCTCTTGAACATAGATGTATTGAGAACATGCTTTCTATGGGACACTCCTGGGAGAGGGAGCTTCAAACCAAATGGAATTTTGCTCTTCTACGCTAAGATTGTAGGTAGCTAGCTAGTAGTTGCTGTAAAGAACAGGAAGCAACCTTTGGACGGAAGGAGTGAGGCAATGGAGGTGAGAAGAGATTAGTTGGCTGTCCTCATTGCCACTTGGTTCTTGTACTAATAGAATTCCTTAGGGCTTTGTTTTTTAGAGCAGTTCTAGATTCGCAGCCAGATTGGAAGGAAGATGCAGAGATTTTTCTTGTTACCTTACGTGTAGCTATGAATAGAGAGAATCTCTAGTGCTGAGGAGGCTCTGGGTGTGGCAGCCTTTCAGCCTCCCCGAGCTTTCCATGCATCTTCCCTTTCTTCCTGGCCCTCCCCTCTGAGGACATAGACTATTCCTTGGGGTCTATGAGATTAGAGGATTTTCTTTTTAATTCTTCCTTACCTACTATATTGAGCTTGGCATTGCCCCTTTCCCCTGAAGAGCATGTCATTTAGGATGATATACTGCGCAGGTCACTAGGTTTTGGGGTGCAGACTTGAGTTCTGGTTCTTGTGCAATCATTGGTGAATCTGTAATCGTCAAGCATTACTTATTTCTGGGATTCTTTTTTTCTCTCTTTAAGGTTAGATGTTTGCTGATTCTGTTTCATATCAGGAGAGATTAAACCTGGACTATTACGCTTGTGTAGACGTGAATTAGCTAGTACTGTTAAGAAGCACATCATGGCTGTAAAATCCAGAGATGGAGAGGGAAACTGTGCCTCTGCCATTGTTCCCTTCCTGTCTTACCTTGCCCTTTGTGGTATGTTTCTTAGACTGAGTACCTAGGAGAAAAGGAGTCAAGAGATGATTCATCCTAAGCAGATGTGGCCCTGATAACATCGTAAAGATACAAAGTCTAAAGTTGAGGGGTGTGTTCTCTCAGAGCTTAGCACATAGCCAGTCACTATGTCGGCTGTCCTCCAGGGGCGAAGTCCTGCCTTAAACTAGGTAATATTCGCAGTTCCCCTTGGGGTCAGAGAGCTCCAGGTGATGGGCTGGTGATAGGTTAGTAAGCGTGCTGCATTTCACGCCCGCTCCTTATTTCCTGGGTGTCTTGGCCTTGGCATCTCCAAGTTTAGTGTTTTGTGTCATCTCCAGATGCAGCACACCACGCCTGTCTATGCACCAACGTACAGTTCGTGAAACGGGCAAGAGCCTGGAGATTTAAACACACAAAGACACACAGACAGAGACACGGGCCATCCTTGAAACAGAAATGCCCCCTTTATTGTGTCCAGGGGCAGCTTATATAGGGATCCTTAACTGATAGCCACGCCCCAGTCAAACTCACCAGGAACCACTCCCCTGCCATCAGGAACTCCTGGGCGTCTTGTGCTCAGAGCAGCTGCAAGCAGAACAGGTGGTTTACCAGGAATTCAGGACCTGGGGGCTTCACAGCTCCCAACACCCAGAGGAGATCTGGAAAGGACTAGGAGCTAGTCATCTCCTAGGTATGCTGGTGGTGCTCCACTCCCCAGGACACCTGTGGTCAGCCAGCAGCTGGTGCAAGGTAAACCTCCTCCCCGCCAATCGCCTTGTGTGTCTGAGAGTCCTGTGATTGTGGGTATCATACAGTCATCGTAAATCCAGTAACATTAAGATCTAGAGATGATAAAACAGCACTGTATTCGTCTTAATGATTGTGTAGAAGCGTAATGTTTGTGTAGCAGGACTTCTGTTGTCTTATAAAACCATGCTGAGTTACTTCTGCCTCTTTTCTAGGAGCTGCAAAGTTGGTGGTGGCGGTTGCAGTATTTCTATTGACATTTTATGTTATTTCTCAAGTATTTGAAATTAAAATGGATGCAAGCTTAGGAAATCTATTTGGTAAGTTTCACCCCCTCCCCATGTACCCTCCCGCTGCCGCTCCCATTGCCTCCACACGTCCCTTCTAGTTTCACGTCTTTGTGATTTTCAACTCATTCAGTTCAGGCTTACTCACCTGGGCGTGAGTTTAGGGCTGTTTACTGGAGCATGGGCACCTACACCACTGAAGAAAACGGCTCTCTCTTCTACTGTAGCAGTTAAATGCCAGTGGCTGCTAATTACCTGTATAACTACAGTTCATTCAGAAGTCAGTTTTTTAACTTCCTTTTATAATAGCTTAATAGTTTGAGCAGATCCTTTTCCCCCTCTGTGTGTTGAAAATATTCTTTTCTCACACAGTATATCCTGACTACACTTCTTGGGAGCTGGGACCTGTCATGGACAGGGCAGGATGGAGACTTGCGTCCACTTTGCCAGCCATGCTCCTGGCTGTGGTTTAATGCGGTATTAGTTTTCAGCAGGGCCATTCAGCTAGTGCAGGGCCGAACACAGTCCAGATCATCTCTGCAGATATTGCTGCAGTGAATGTTGCGGGCTTGTTGATTTTTACACTTGGATATTTAAGCCATTGGTAAATAGTATATGCATAGATTACTTGAGATAGTATTAAAAGCTGGCGTAAAGTAGTTCTAAATTCTCTAGTCTGATTTAACTAAAGGACATTCATTGAAGTCTTATGAATCAGACAGGTTTATATCCATTCCTTGATGTATTATCTGAAAGATATTGACGATTGGGGTTATCAAGTAGAGTCAGAAGTAAAGCCTGCAGTGGGGAGGGGGATGTTGTGTTTCCAGTTTGTGCTTGTGCTGATACTTTGGCCGTACCCTGTATTAATGAAGAATTGTTCCTCTGCTTGCTTCTCACATTCTCAGAATTATAGGCCTAGGGGCAGTCTTTCAATTTTGGTGGGTATTGGATAAAAATAACCTTCCTTTGTGTAAAGTGCTTCCCAGGAGTTTCTTGGCTTTCAAGCAACTCAACAGCTAACACTAGTTCCATGGAGGTATATTCACCCGAAAGCCTGGTGACTAGCAAACTGATTTCGATGAAATCGTTTTTAGTTAAATAGCAAGTACAGGTTTGACATCTGAAATTTAACAGACTCATTTGATCTTTAAATTTTTTTTAAAAAATATGTATTTTTAAATATTTTGCATATATGTGTGCTTAGCCTGCATGTCCTTCGGTCGCCACATGTGTGCTTGCCCTCAGAGGTGGTGAGCCTCCTTGTGGTGCTGGGGATTGAACCCAAATCCTCTGCAACAATCACAATCTGAGTCAACTCTCCAGCCCTGATTTTATCATTTTATAGAGTCCTTCAGCCTTTGCCTCTGTGTCCATCACTCCAGGCTCCTAAGTTTCTTGTCTTGGTCAGTACTGGAATGTTGATGTCCTCGGGTTCTTTCTTTCCTGGACACTCATAGTCCAGTTTCTGTCTTACTCCCAGGTCTTATTTCTAGCTGGCCTCCATATTGTTCCTCTTCTATCTTCACCAAGTATCTTAAGACATGGTGGGTAGAACCCATCGCTGGTGTCCACATACACAGAGACACACACAGACACACACCTCCTTACATAGTTACAAAGGTCTTGAGTGCAGAGAAAGTGTTTTGATCACTTCTTCATGTGAGCGAATGTAGGTGTATTTACAGAGCTAAGCCAGCATCCTGATTCCTGCCTTTGCATCCAGCCTAAGCCCTGTCTGTGCTGTTTCCTTAGAAGCTCTGTATCTGTCTGTTTTAGAAAGTCCCGTGAACACCTCTCATATTTTCTTCCCACAAAACTGGCTTTTTTTTTTTAAAATCCTAAATGACATCAGCAGGGTCTTTGTGGATAGACTCAGGCTTGAGCCTCTCTGGTCAGATTCTCAAAGGTCCCTAACCTGGCTTTCTGTTCTGCTCTGGGTGTGGTTGGTGCTTTTTACTTATATATTCATCTTTGGAAGTGGTACAGTGGCCCGGATGCTACATGAGATGGTTTTAAAAGCCAACTGTGGACTGGTCAGATGGCTCCACAAGTAAATACGCTCCCCGTCAAGCCTGACTACTTCAGTTCAATCCCTGGGATCCACATGGTGGAAGGAGAGAACTGGCTCCCTTAAGTTGTTCTCTGAGGTCTGCACACGTGTCTCTTGGCATGTATATATATATATATATATACACACACACACACACATATACATAACAAATGGCTTGAAAAATTAAAAATAAACTAAAAACTACCTCCATCAATTACACTTATGACCGAACACATATGCACCAGTGAAGCGCTCTGTCCTCAGTGTCCTTATCTCTGTGAGACATGATGACCGTGGCAGAGACCACCCAGACATGCTTGGCACAGCTGGCACATGGGAATGAGTGGTGCTGTGCCAACCCTGTCCGGATCCCACTGTCTCCCCCTGTCCTTACCTCAGATCAGGTAAGCTCTCACCTGATCAGCCTAGCACTGGTCAGGGAGACTAAATTCCTGATTTTCACAGTGTTCCTTTCTAATGATATAGGCGGATGATATACTCTTTTCTTTTTCTTTAATTATTGATTAATTAATTTAGGTTTGTTTTTTTTTTTTTGATTGTTTATGCTCTTGTTTTTGAGACTGGGTTTCTCAGTGCAGCCCTGACTGACTGTTCTGGAACTCACTCTGTTGACCAGGGTTTGTACCACCATTCCCTGACTATAATTTTTTTCTTAATTGCATTTCTCTCTCTCTGTGTGTGTGTGTGTGTGCTTATGTATCTGTATATGAGAGCAGGTGAGCCTGTGACAACCTGCGAAAGTCAGTTCTCTCCTTACACCATCAGATCCTGCGCAACTGCCCAGCTTGGTATCAAGTCCCCGCCCACTTTGCTATCTCGTCCCTTTGCCTTTTAGAACATTTTTGTTTGTTTTATTTTTTGCGACAGGGTTTCTGTGTGTGACAGCCCTGGCTGTCATGGAACTAGCTCTGTAGACCAGGCTGGCCTTGAACTGACAGAGATCCCCCTGCCTCTGCCTCCCAAGTGCTGGGAATAAAGGTTTACTTTTTAAAGACAGTCTGAAGTTGAGAATTTCTAGTCTTCATGATGCTGCCCTGGAGTTTAGTTTCCCCATTAAAAAAAAAAAAAGTGAAAGCATTGGATCAAATCTCTGTAATTATATAAGGAAATGGAACAAATGAGCCAAGGAAAACCCAGTGCCTGAATCTATGCTCCTCCTCCCCTCCCCTTTTCTGTTTTCTATTTGCTTGTTCAAATCTCTCTGCATGGGAATCACCTGTGTCCTTGGGGTCTAGAGATGGGGAAGGCTCTTTTGGCTATATTCCATGCTTCTCTCTTTCCCTATATTATAGCTGTGTGACTAACGGTACAGAATGCTCTCCTAAGTGTTCTACTGAGTCCTGAAGCTACTGGCTTGGTCCCTTCTCTTTAACCATCTAGGTATTCTCTTTCAGCTTCGACTTTCTGTTCCATAATTTGAATAGTGGGGTTACAGGAAATCCATAGTTATCAGAAATCGTAGAGAAGTACAAACTAAGCGACTATTTATAGTTAGACAGCTGGCCAGCAGCCATTACACTGTGTGCTTAGTAGTCAAATCAGAGACCAGCTGTCAATGGCACTTTGATGGTCTGTGTTCAAATCCCTTGGACCGGGATCAGACACTGGTGCATTTATAGAGCACAGAGTGTAATTGGGAAGGAGGACAGTTGAGACCCAGTGTGGGTGTTAGGAGTTGACCTTTTTTCTTCCTTGAACTAATGAAACAAGAAACTCACAGGAACAGCACTGATTTTTCATTAGGCCCTTCTTAGTATATACTCCACACTTCTGTTGTGGAGAAACTCAGATTTCCCCAGCATTCACCCTCCCCTTCTTCTTGGTCTCCCAAATCTTCACCAAACCCCAAGATAGATTTGTACACATTCTCTAGGACTGTGTGGGTACCCAGCCTAGCTCTGCCGAGCAGCATTTAGTTACGGTATTGGTCACCAACACAGTTAGTAGTCTTTTTTCTTCTTTTTTATTAAGTTTTTTTTAATATAATCTTTTATCATTTTACATAGCTGTCCCTCCCTGTTCCCACTCCCCTCCTCCTGCCCCACCCTTCCCCCACCCCACCCCCCATCCACTCAGTCTTTTAAAGGTATATTTTTAGACTAACTTTCTGAGTAGGATTTAAGTTTGTAGTAAATAATTAAGCAAAATATAAACTATAAAATGAACCAGGTGGTGTACACCTTTAATACGAGTACTCGGGAGGCAGAGGCAGGTGGATCTCTGTCAGTTCAAGGCCAGCCTGGTCTACAGCATGAGTTCCAGGACAGCAAGGACTACACAGAGAAACCTGTCTCACCCCCTCCAAAAGGACTCCCAACGTTTAAAATGATCTTTCCATAATAAAGCATTACTCGTCACGGTTTCAACACACACTTGTCCATCATGAATTAACAGAAAGGTACTGCTTCTCTGAAGTGATACTGGTATTGGTACTGGCAGTCATCCGAACGTGCATTTCCTTGACTTAGTAGAAGCTTTACTATGTTTGAAGTAGATAGCTTCCAATGAGCCTGTGTTTTCTAATGATGTTAATTGTTTCTCTTCTTAGCTCGATCTGTGCTGGACCCAGCCACTCGCCGTAAGTCCCTCATCTTGGTGGTTTATGAGTGCTCTATCTAGTACCGCAGTATATGCCCTGTAAGGAGGGGCTTATTTCAAGCAATGCAGGCAGTTTGTGTGAACAAACCCTGAACGAGTTGAGTTTTAAAACTATACAGGTATCGTTTAATTGGATAGCCTTGCATCATAGGTTCTTCATTGCCAGTGGGTGTTTACTCTGTGCTTGGGTTGTAGCCCTGGGCTGTGAGCACAGCCCGCGAGACTGAAGAGGAGAGCCAGCTGCAGCTTGGACCTGGATGGGTGGGAGGGCCGAGCTTTCACTGATCCTGATTTTGAAGTACTAGACAAGCAGAGGAGCAATTAAAAAGCCCCAGGCACCCAGAAGTTTAAAGATAACTTGGAGGATAATTAAATAAGATCTGCCTTGCTCAGCAAGATCGTATGGCACAATCCATTTCTCTCAATAGTTGGCTCATTCCCCAGGAGGGTCTGAGTTGCGTTCTTGTGTCTTTTTATTTCAGGGGGCTTGCCTGCCTTTCTTCCTTGCTTGGTTTTTTGATACCCATAGTGGGGGGATAGTTCTCGAGATTTAAAAATTGGGTGTTTATTTTTAAATATGTGTATTGCTCTTGTTATATTATTTTTCATATGTATGATGCTTTGCATGTACATATGTACATTACGTGTGCTGTGCTCAAGGAGCCTAGGAAAGGGTATGTGATCCCTTGGAACTATAATTACCGTGTGGACACTGGGAATTGAACCTGGGTCCTCTGGAAAAGCAGCCCGTGCTCTTAATCGCCAAGTTGTCCCTCTAGCCCTTAACTAAGTATACCATAGTGATATAAAATATATATTTCTATGTATTATTAGCAATGTAGAACAAACTGATTATGAAATCCTATTAGTCCCATTTCTAAAGGAATCTCAAATCTATTTCTGTTCTCCCTGAAGCTACAAAGCCTCCCAGGTACAAATGCGGAATCTCAAAAGCATGCCCTGAGAAGCATTTTGCTTTTAAAATGGCCAGCGGAGCAGCCAATGTTGTGGGGCCCAAGATCTGCCTGGAAGACAATGTGTGAGTATTGGATGGCTCAGGACACGAAGGGCTTGTATTGAGTGACAGCTGGCGGAGTTGCACTTCTGAAATGCTTTTATTATTGTATAACCCCCCCTTCCCCCAGTGAATTAAGAGAGTGACCAAGTGCTTTTTATTTGGTTTTGTGTAAGGATAAATGTGGCTGTTTCATTTTGATTTTTAAATACTAAGAAAAAATTTGATTTATTTAAATTTATTTTAAAAAAATTTCTTCATCCATAGTTGGAGTATTTCAGGTGCTCACTGGCTCCTGGGGGCTCTTATTTTGGTTTCTTTGGTTTTTTGTTGTTATTGTTGTTTGTTTGGGGTTTTTTTGTTTTGTTTTGTTTTGTTTGTTTTTGAGCATGATTTCTCTGTATAGCATTGACTGCCCTATAACTCAATGTGTAGACCAGGCTGGCCTCGAACTCACAGAGATCTGCCTGCTTCTGCCTCCCGAGTGCTGGGATTAAAGGTGATTACCACCTGCGCCAGGCTCTCCACAGGGCTCTTGACCACAAATCCCACATAAAAACTACTTGGTCAGAACAAAGTTCCATTGACAGCTTTCCCAGAGCAATGACTGTGTCGCATTATAGCCCAGTGTCTTGTGTTGCTTGCTGAGGTGTGAAATAACCTGGCGGTCACGGTGGGCCTCTTAGACTCAGACTGCTCTGAGTTGAGCTGAGTGGCTCCCTGGTGGTGGTGTTTTACACAGGATGCGTGTAGGTTTGTCACCCTGCCTTGCCACAAGTTCCTACTCTGAAATTGAAACCCTGCTTTGGTTGCTTTGCATCTGATTGTTCAGGAAACTCGGGACACGAGCTCATTTAGTAGTGGATGTGCTCTCTGGCTGTGTAGACCGAAGACGAAGATGCTGCGCAGTCACACAGCAGATACTGGGCCTTTTCTCCTAGCTTCTTATGCGTGAATCTCAAACAGCTCTTAAGTTAAATTTGCAGTGAACTACGGAAGAATTAGCCACATGGGGCAACAGTTTCTTGCAGAATCGATGTTTAGCTCTGTCCATTCCCGTTCTTCCCCCCCAGGCTGATGGGCAGCCTCTACCAAATCAGCTACCTTCTGACTTTTCGGTACCCCGATCTGTTTATTGACACAGCAGAGCACATGGGTTTAGGAAGTGTCTGGGTGTTTAAAGACAGTTCTTTCTCCCTTGCTTTACTGAAGAGTCCATGCCTGAAACTGAATAAGGGGATGAAGGTTCATTTGGAATACCTCACCCACGGACCTTTGTCTGTCGCCTACTCCGTGTCTTTGAAGTATGGAGTTGTATGCAAGGAAGGGATCAAACCCTTCTAAACACTGCCTTCTAACCACACTTTAGAAGATAGATAGAAAATAAATGCTTCTTCTTTTCTTTTTAAAGATTTATTTATTAATTATGTATACAGCATCTGCCTGCATGTATCCCTGCAGGCCAGAAGAGGGCACCAGATCTTATTACAGATGGTTGTGAGCCACCATGTGGTTGCTGGGAATTGAACTCAGGACCTCTGGAAGAACAGTCAGTGCTCTTAACCTCTGAGCCATCTCTCCAGCCCAAATAAATGCTTCTTGGGAGTATGGCTGAGCATAACTGTGCCGGGCTAGGAGCCAGATTCTTTGGTCCTAGCATGGTGGGCGTGCCATGTAGAATTTGTCCTGCGCAGTAGTTTGACCCCCCCCCAAAAAAATTAAGGTTGCCCACCTATCAGCTGCATTTCAAGAATCATTCTACTTTTCCCATGAAAGATTAATAATTGATAAAATTTTATAACTAGGCTTCAGATCATGACACTGGTCCTCATGGAAGGGCTTCATAACTAACTGGTCAGGGATCTCCAATGGGATGCTGGAGGGATCGAGTCCGGTGAGTAGAGTATTGGAAGTGAGGGGAAAGGGTCTAACTTTAGATTGAGTGTTGTGGATTGGTTCTAAGACCCTGAGTGTGGTCTAAGAACCTAGGGATCAGGAGACAGCCAGAGGCAGAGCAGAGATATCTGAATATCCTCAGCACATGCTAAGGAAAGTTCAGGAAGGGAGTGAGCCAGACCACACAAGAACTTCTGAGCAATGCAGGTAAAGGGTTGAGGTCATTTTCTATGTGTGCTGAGAAAGTTTTCCCGCTTGCTGTGTTACGATCTCATTTGTATTGAAAAGCGAATTTTGCAGATACATAAAATCATGTAGTTGAATAAAACTGTCGTTAGTTATGCCAGCTGCTTGGCATGGTGGCTCTACTCACAATTTTTATTCCTTGCCCGCCTATCTACCCTACAAAATGTGCAGGTGCATAATAAAAATATGTGTCCTTGTACCCGATCTGAGTCCAGGAACCCACTGTGGAGATAGACAACCGCTCTAGATTGCAGTGAACGGCAGGGCTAATTTTGCTCCCTGTCCTGTATGGGTTATTTGTTAATGTTATTTGTCATCACTGTGGAGAGCCAGAGATGTTGAATATTTTCACTGCTCAGCTCCCTCCAAGATGTTTAGAGTAGCCAGAGCTGGTGGCAGGTATGGGAAGCAACGCTGTATTTGAAAATGTACAGTGTTTATGTCTTTCCTTTAGGGTGTTTTTGCTGAAGGTATGTGGTTGGCCAGAGGGCCTTCCCAGTTATAAAGAATAAAGTATTCTTTATTTTAGTTGCTGTGACTGCTCTTGATGCATTTGGTTTCTTTGGCAGTTTCTCATTGATTGCAAGTTTCCCTGGTTCCATCTGTTTAAAACCTGGTAGGTTGCTGCCCTCTTGTGGGAAGCCTGTGGCACTGTGCTTCTTCCTGCCTTCCTTTCTCTGCTCTGTGATGAACTTAAGTTTATTGTAAAAGAGAAGCGTGTTCCAAGAGGATCTCTGCTTGGAAAGTCACTGGAGTTTGACTATTAGCCAACACGTTAACTGCAACCATTCCTTTTTGGGACCACTGATGGAATTTTTAGTCTAATGTGCTTCTGTAGAGTCTGGAGCACCCCTCCTCTTCCTGGTGCAACCCAGCCAGTCAGTAGTCCTGTGGTGAAGCTTATGTCGGTCTTCTGTGTGTGCTCACGGCAAATCCTTTTGTTTAAACAGCTGGGAGATGCAGTTGATATGCCTGGCTTTCCTCATCTGTACTGTGCAGTCACTGGTTTGTCGTGTGATTCATCGTTGTGTACAAACTGTGCTGTAGTCATTTTCTTCCGCCCTTCATTCTCTTATGGCTATCCTGACCCCCTATCTCTAGAACGCTGGGGTTGCAGTCCCAGCGTAGAACCTCGCCACACTTCTAAAGGAAGCTGTGCCCTTTGACTCTGGCCCCTCTTCATTTCCATTCTACTCCACAGCAAGTCCTACATCACCTTGTCTGCTTCTGTCCCTGCCGACTGGCTTGTTTGCGATGTTTCAGAGATGTGTTATCTGTGGTCTTCAGGAACTGGCTTTTTCGCTTGGTATAATGTTTTTAAGGTTCATCCCGCCTGTAGCACGTATCAGTTAATTCTCGTCACGGATGAATGGTTTCCCATTACAGATATGCCTCATTTGCTTTGCCCTTTAGCAGTTGGTAGATGCATGAGTTATTTCCACTCTCTGACTATCAAGAGAAGTGTTTCTGAAGCATTTCTCTGCAGATTTTATATGGATGTGTTTTCACTGTCTGTACTTGTCCTGAATGGACTTTTCTTTCTGATAGCTGTCTGGCTTTTTAAGTAATTGTCAGATTGATTTTCCAAAGTGACATCATCGGTTGACTTTTGTACTAACGCTGTATGAAGTCCTGGGTCCTCTGTATGCCTGTGCATCTAATAGGAGTCAAGTTGTAGCTCATTGAGTCCATGATTTGTGCCTCCGTAGTTGTTAATAATGTCTTACATTCTGTCAATTCGCCATAGAGAAATGTCCACCTTCTGTTGTTTTTAAAATTGATTGATGATTATTTGTATTTCCTCTGTGGCTTGTTTGTATAAAGACTTTCTTACTCTTTTACTTTCTATTACCTATATCCTTATGTTTACAATGAATTTATTACCACCATTTTGCAGTTGATTCTATTATAGCCAATGGTTCCCCTTCTGTCTTTGTGCTACGGTATGTTGGCGCAATTGTTACAATTATATTCCCTGAAACCACAGTTCAGTTCTAGATACGAGTTTGGTGGAAATCCGTTGACACCTGTGTGAATTAGTTGGCTATGAGGAATGTATGATAAAGTATTGTGTGTGTTTTTTTTTTTTTTTGCAAAATTGTGTGTTACATGTTTTATCAGGAAAGTTTGCATTGTGCTGATGTTCGCACAGTACCCCTCTTCCAGCACACTGCTGAGGACGTTGCTACTACATTTAATTCTATTAATTTAACATTACCTACAAGTTTTGGTTTAATAGTCAGTACAATAAACTGATAGCAAGCCAGCGTGCCCCTGTCGTCTTCTGTAGTCTGTAGACTGCAGCGATGTCGGTTACCACTGTGCCCTCCACCCCGCTGTCATCTGTCATTACGGTCTGTTGGCTGCAGCGACGTTGGTAATTCCAGGCAGCCCATGCATGGCTGTGGTGAGGTGATCAGCAAGTACAGCTTTCCTCTTGCGTGTGGAGAAAGTGTGTGTTAATAATCACTAGGAAGATAGGAAAATGTTCACAGCGAGGTGACTCGGGCATGACAGTTGTCCGTTCCTCCTCCAGCTTCAGACTTTAAAATGTCCATATAGAATGCGACTCCGTTTCATGTCACTGTGTCACAGTGACCCTGCGGAGGTGGGGAGAGGGTGTGTTTGGCTTCTTGCGAGTGGTGGGGATCGAGCCCGGTAGTGCCCATGTCTTAAAGGATTGCTCGGGTGGCCCTGCACAGAACGAGGCAGAGCAGTAACACTGTCGTTGAGCCATAATGCTTTCTAAAGGCTTCCCTTTCATTTGTGTGTGCCTGGGTGTGTGCACATGAGCGTAGGCGTTGATGGCAGCCAGAGACATCAGATCCCTGTAGCTGGAGTTAGAGGAGGTTGGGAGCCTCCTGGCGTGGGCATTGGGTCTCTGTGTGAGTGTACATGTCCTTAACCACTGAACTCTCTCTGGCGACAGTGTACCTTTGTGTGTAGTGTTTGATTTTTATGAAGTATTTGAGTTGACATTACAGTTGATCCAACTTATGACTGTCTTTGATGGAGTTAGTTTTTAATTTGCTGAGCTGAGTGTTTGCTATGTGTAAAATACCTTTTTTTTTTTTGCTTTGTATTTGTGTGGCATGTCCATATACTATCTAATTCTAATGAGTTTGTCTTGACTTCTTTTCCTTTAGTCTGATGAGCGGTGTCAAAAACAACGTTGGAAGAGGAATAAATGTCGCCTTGGTAAATGGTAAGAATAATTATTGTACTTTATGGATGTAATCAATGGGTGTATGTATGCCCCACACTAAAATTTACCCTTGGCACCAGAGTAGAAAGCACCACTCAATATTGAAACCTTCCCAACAAGGATACCCTCTTGTCCAAACCATTGTAGATGGAGACTTGGAATCTCCTGGTGGGTAGCATGTTTTCTTGGGCATATTGTAGTCATGTGCATTGTGTGGCAAGCTTCTTGTGAAGCTGCAAGCCACAACCCTGATACTGAAATGAATACAACCTTGCTGCACCTTTCAAAATTCTTACTAAGGAGCTAGGTAGACACGATTAAGGGTGTGCAAAATGACAGAGGATGGTGGACCGTCAGATAAGTAGAGGGGAGAATAAAGTCATAATTTGTTGTAAGTTTTCAGAATCCTGGACGTAGTATCTGTTGCAAAAGTAGATCTTAAGCATCCAGCCCAGGAAGTGCAGGCTGCCTGTGCACTGCTTGCCTCTGCTCAGATACGTGTTCCCTATAACTGCCTGGGGTGAGTAGACTCTAGGAGCAGCATTGCAGCCAGCCCCCAGCAGAGAGAAGCTCTCTTTGCTCTAATCATAGGTAGCATTTATATGATTTTGTACTCCCCCCCCAAGTAAAAATTTTAATGTCTCTTCTATTTAATGGATCTTCTAGATAAAATATGTGTAAATTTTATTTGGAAACAAAAGTTTTAACATAGATTGTTGTTTTCGCTCTGATTTCAGTAGCTAGTTTCTTTGCTGTAGAGGTGATGTGTTGGTGGTTAATGTTGTGGCTTGATGACCACATAGGAAAGTGGAGTGTAGTACGGAACTGGTCTGAAGTCAGTGAGGCACAGCTGTGTGTGTGCTTCAGATCGTAAGTTCTGGAAGCATTCCTTCTGTTGATGAGTTCATGTCCCTCGTTGGGTAAGACTGTTTTTTTCTACGCTGATATTTCAGTTGTGTGATTTAAATTTGATGTGTATTCTGTTTCTTTCAGGGAAGACAGGGGAGGTACTAGACACCAAATATTTTGACATGTGGGGTGGAGGTACGTACGACTCACCCTGTGTTCCTGCTGCTGCTGTCAAACCCATGTGAGAGAAGGCTGCCGCTGTTTGCAGTTGCGCTTTGTTTCCCTACGTGTCCAGCCATGTTGAAGTGGACTGTCATGTTGCATGTGGTTTGGTTATGGTAGGAAAGTTGCCTGTGATTGAGATTCCAATGAGATTAAAGGACATTAGCATTCCGTGTTTTCACAGGACAACTGACTAAAAACCCTGACTTGATTTCGATTTCTACCTGAAAGTCAGATCACTAGGCCAGTACAACCAGTTCACACAGTTTTAGACTGCAGTGGCTTGCGTTCTCGAAAAGCAATAATCGCATTAATCCATCCTGTTTCTATCTTTGGACTCTACTATTATAATAGCAAACATTTAGAAAACGCATAGACTTTTCCTTGTATAATTTACTGGACTCGGAACAAGCCACAGAATTTTTTCCCTTCCATGTTTGGGAGTCCTAGGAATAGGAAGAGGTCGCCATCAAATACTGGTGAATTTGAAGCAAAGACTGGCTCCCCAAAGAATGTTACTCCAAAGGGGAATGTTTCTTTAAGAAACAAAAGAAAAGGAAGAATGTTTGTTTTCATTATTTTATTTGTGTGTAGATGTGTGTCTTCATGTAGGTCTGGCCACGTGGGTGTAGGTGGCTGAGGAGGCAGGTGACACTGGATTCCTGGAGCTGGAATTACAGGCACTGTGAGCCACCGGGTGTGATGCTGGGAGCCAGATTCAAGTCTTCTGGAAGAGTAAAAAGTGGGCTACTAATGTCTGAGTAGCCTAACCTTCCAGTCCCCAGGATTTCTTCGTCTTTAAGGAAGGCGGGCCGACCCTGGCTTATCTTTTGGTTCCCTGGCTTCACTACATACTAGCTACTCTCAGGCCTCCAGACATTTATATTCAGTTTCCAGACAAGCTAACGTGTCTAATATTTCTTCGGCTTTTAATAAGGCGCTATGTGTTATTTATTTAAGCTTTAGAGAACGTTTCGTAGCTGTCAGGCGTATATTAAATTACACCGTTCCCATCAATTTTAGATTCTGAGAGGATAATTGCTCTTAGTATAATTTATAACATAGAAACTCTTCCCTGAAGCTGTTGAAATTGGGCATGTAAACAGAGCTCTGGGATTGCTCTCCCTGCCCATCCCAGGGACCACATTGCTGCCAAAGACTCTTCCTGGTTCAGAAATAATAGCAGTTTAATGCCATCTTCTCCTTTCAATGGGATTGATTTGTTGGCATTTATGTTCCCGCACTGAAAATGTGCTTACTGTAAAATACAATCAATTAGAGAAAAATCTTTGGAATCTTCGATGTTGAAAAAAAAAGAAGTTGGGAAGACTTGAAGTAATATAGTTTTGGAGTAGACGTAGGCTTGTGGTCTATAAGGAAAGCTAGCATTGCAGAGAGCTCGTGATGGAAAATGCGTTAGTCCACGCCCAGTCTATCTGGCGACACCAGTTTGCACTCCCTGAGCTGAGTTATTGGGAACTTCCTGTGGATTGGTTTCCTAAGAGGACCAATGTTGGCCGTAATTAGTTTGGCTCTTAATCACTGTCTACATTCCTTCCCCCAGTTTGTCACAGATTGGTACACCTAAAAACTCTTTCTAAACCCGCCTTCCTACTGATTAAAAATGTTTTACAGAGGTCTCTGAAAATTGGATAAGAGCAGGGCTTCCTTTTCCCAGAAAAGCACCCATATTAACGTTCAATGCCATGCCAGTCTAGTCCCCAAAGCTTAACCTCGACCTGAGAATCAGGCTTCCTGTGGACTCTAAGCTCACTTACGTATTTCTGAGAGCTTTCTGAGGCCCTCACTTTACCAGTGATGTGCTTACATGACTTTTTTGTGGATACAAGTATGAAAGACTCAAGATGATTCAGAACTGGGAAAGAGATCAGGAAGTGGAGGGACCATATTAAAGAATAAATTTGGTAATTTTGTTTAGTTTTTTTTTTTTTTTCTTGCCTGGGTGGACTTAAAAACCTTGAGTTTTTAAGCTTTCCCTAAGATTTGTCTGTCTTACCTTAAATTACTTTTCATTTAGAAACAGTTGTTTTATGGAAACTGCATGTGACATTAATTGTATAGATTATTGTGATAGTAATTCCGTTATTTCTAAGAAAATCTCTAACCCTCTTTTTCTTCAGATGTGGCACCATTCATCGAGTTTCTGAAGAACATACAAGATGGAACAATAGTGTTAATGGCAACATACGACGATGGAGCGACCAAGTATGTAAAATTAGAGCCTAACAACTCTTGGGGCTATAATTTATCCTTTAAAAAGCAGTCTATTTTCACTGAAAAACAAAATCTATTACGTTGATAAGGTAACTACTGATAAGTGCTATCAGTTTTTAAAAATCCTATTTCCTTTCAGTCTTTACATATAAAATTTCTTCATGTGTTATGATGGAATTTGAACCACACTGTACGTAGTGTTTTATAACTTCTTTTACATTGTAAGAGCATTAAGTTGTTTTCTCTAACATTTCTTTGTTTTTTTGGATTAACATTCTTGAGTAGCATTTTTATGGCTCTTAGCAGTTTGACCTGTGGGCTCATATTTATGAAGAGTTTCTTTGTAACTACAAAGTTTTTTATCTAATGAATAATGTTCTTTTACATAATTTTTTCTTTACCTTTGATTATAACATTAGGGTAAATTTCTAAAAGTGAAATTAATGGTCAAGGACATAGATGTGAGGGGTGTGTGTGTCTGTGTGCATGTGTGTGTGTATGTGTACAAGGAGGGTTTTTTCTTTTTTCTCTTATGTATATTTTCTTTTATGAGTTATCCTTTGACCATTCAAGTTGATGCATATTGATTTGTAAGAGCCCTTTATATGTTAAGATATTAATGAGTTCCTTTATTAAAGATACAGTTTTTATAGGCAGTTTGCTTTTAGTTTTGTCAACTTGAGGTATCTTTGACTTCTAGCAGATAGGGTAGCATTTATATATTTGAGACTGTAGATTTTTCCTTTTAGTTTCTCTGACTCTTAAGCTCGAGAAGTATTTTTCCATCTCCAAATTAGATAACCAGTAGATTTTCTCTTGCAGTGATTTTACCCTTTTCCTGTATTTTAAGAACCCATTTGTAATCTCCAGAGATCTCCAGTGTCTGCGCTGTGTCAGGTTCTAAGATTACTTGGGTTTTCTGTTGTTCTCTTCTGTTAATTTCTTTCTTTCTGTTCGTGAGGACACTGTTTCAGTTGCCTTATGGCTGGTTTGTCAAAATGAGCATGCTTTATTCCTCTCCGATGTTACTTTTTAGAGTACTTTATGAGGGACACTGACATTGCATTTTCACTGACTCAACTTACGATAATGTTAAATCGATAAACTCGAAGCTTAGTGTGTCTGGCAGGTTTTATAGTTAAGTAGTACAGCGCCTAATTAAGTAAACTTTTATTCGTTTAGCAAAAGTGACTTGTGCAGTGGTCTGTCTAGGTTATGGGCTATTATATGTATAATGTCAGCTTTTAACATAGAAGCACCTTTTCTATCTAGACACACGTGACCTTTCTTTTCCACCGCATGCTTTTATTCCTGAGCTGATGGGAATCAGAACTCTGATGAGATGCTGATGTAGCCTTGAGAAGGTTGCACTGTGGGTGCCCTGAAGCCCACCTGAAGCAGCCAGCAAGCCTGGACAAGTTCTTAAAAATCTCAACTGTGTCCTTGGACTTCCCACCTGCTGGAGGCCAGTACCCTCGCTGTTTCCCAATTTGTAACAAAAGAAGCTGAGGGCAGAGTGAAGAGATGCTGTCTTCTCAGGGCCAGCTCTCCATTCTGCTCAACAGTCCTTATGTTGGGTAAACGGAATAGCAAAACAGTGAGCATTCCCTTGTCACCTGATACCAAAATATTTGAAGCTAATTGACATTTTTCTTTCAATTTTCCAGACTCAATACACATAGCTTTTTCAAACCCTCTATCATATTAGGTTCTCGCTGGTTTCCCTTTTTGGCTGTATTTCTTGGGCATTCTTTAGTTCGTTATTGTCTCTCTTAAAATGAGTGTCTCAAATTAAACCCAGTGTTCCAGATGTGGTCTGGCCAGAACTGGCTACAGCGGAGACGCTAACTTTGCCATGTTTCAGAGATTACATTTCTTTGAATATTCATGCAGACTGGAATTATATTAGTTTTCTTTAAGCAATCAAATCACATTTTTGGCTCATAAATTTTTAGTCAAGTTAGATTGTTAAATTGTCAAATCTTTTCCTTTGATCTCAGCCGTTCTTTACTTTTTAAGCCACTGCCAAGTCAGGTTTTTCTCCATTCTGAACTTGATTTTATTTAATGTAAATGAAGAACTTTATATTCATTTATTCCTGTTAGATTTGATTGTACTGATTGGGCCTGCTTGGTCTTGAGTCTGACGTGTGTCCTAGGAGGGTTCTGTGATCCAGGCTTTGTACTCACTCCAAAGCCATTCATGTGTCTAAATTTCAGCTCTTGATAAAAATGTTTACGAGGGGCAGCATGCCACCAAGCTAGAGACCTGGTTGCTCACCGGATTCTTCCGTTAATCCATTGCAGGGATGGCTTTGCGGACAGTTGCCAGTGTCCCCCCAATAGGTGTGCCGTCCAGCTGCAACTTAGTTCCTCTACTCACGACAGCGTTTTTCTGAGGCTGTCGGTTGCTAACTTGAAATTCATAGAGGAAACTAATTACAGCGCCCTGATCTGCTGCCATGGAGCTTAAGTTTCAGAGATGTCATTTAGCTTGGCTGGATTCGCTCCTGTGCTCTTCCAGCTACACCCCACCCCCCCTTGCCTCCCTTCATTGTTATACTCACAAGGGCTTTTTGTTGTCTTCTGAGCTAGCGTTTTGCTCGGAATTGGAATTTGTTTTATCGGAGTCAGGGTTATAAGTGTACGCTCTCACTTCTGGCTTCTAAGTGCAATTCTAGAATCAAACTCTTGTTTGCCCTGCAAGCACTCCAGCACCAAGCCATCATTTCCTTGGCCCTGTTTGCCTTAAAAAACAAAACAAAAACTGGATAATCAATCAGCGTGACTGTTTCTCAGCATTCTTTCTTTGCCTGTGTAGTTTGTCTAGGGCTGAGGCCTCCTGAGTGCCCCTTCCCTGCCATGTTAACATGTCTGTTGTTACTCTCCTTGCACAGGCCATGTTTAGGCATGTTTGAGACTTTGCCTGCGGCTACTGATATTTCTAGGAGATAAAGAAATCTCACAGCATACTTCCTGTTCCTCTGGCCCTTAGCATCTTTCTTCTCTTCTGCAGTGATACCAGAGCCATGAAGTACCAGCATATGTGCAGAGCATGTTGGATGTATTTATTTAGGAACACACATCAGCACCACCAAGAGTCTGTACGTGCGGCTCCTGTCTTTAATTCCAGCAGTCTGGAGGAGGCACAGGCAGGCCAGCTTGGTGTACATAGTGAATTTCAGGACAGCCAAGACAAAGGAAGGCCATGAATTGAATTGGAAAGAGAGCAATGATAGGATATGTGGGAGGATTAGGAGGAAGGGTGTCATCTCAGAAATAATTAAACAAAGGTTACTTTTAAAAATAAAATACACAATTTACAAAAAGAAAACCCTGGAGTATTAAACTTTTAATGTCTTAACATCTCCATTTTTCATTATAGAACAGTTGACGCTTCTTTAGATTGCATCAGGCGTTTCCTTTAGAAACTTTGTGTGATGTATGTGGACCCTGAGGCTTAGATTGTATTTAGAATGCATACGTGGACTTGGTTATGGTTCTCTTTTTCCGCCACCCAAGCAATGCTCACCTCCCTGGGCAGATGGCCTTGATGAGACAGTACCCTGTTCCTCTTTTTGTACCACCAGGTTTCTTCATTACACTTCGTTGCTACTCTTTTTGTCTTCGTAGCAGATTTTTTTTAAAAAAAAAGTGGTTTTGAGTCTTGTTTCATTCTGACACGACAGGTCTTCATATAGTATTACTCAAAGCATCCTCTTTAGTAATGTGCTTTGCCTTAGACTTTAAAAGCTTCCTGTTTTCAGTTAAGTATAGTCCTGTGGTAGCACTAATTTAGAAATTACTTCCCTACCCAGATTGTTATACTGTTAAAATTATTTTTCTTTGCTTGCTTGTTTTATATTTATTTATTTATTGGGGGTGGGGGCAGGGGAGTAGATGGCATACGGGTGAAGGTCAGAGGATAGTTTTCAGGAACTGGCTCTTCCGTGCCTTGTGGGCCCAGGGATCAAACGTAGGCCGCCAAGCTTGTTGGCAGGTGTGTTGACCCACTGGGATATCTCCTAGACCTATGTTTGATTTCAATAAACTACATGCTCATAAGAATTTTTGAGGAACTGTGTTTCATCTCTGATCTCTCTAGCCACCTGTGATTATATTTCTTAGTCTTCAGACTCTAGAGGAGGATCACTGTTTTCTTCCAGAATTCCTGGTACTTATATGTCTTGGCTTGTTCTTTCCTGCTGGTCAGAATTGATCCCAAAGCACCGGTTCTCCCTTTTCTGCTCTATGCTTGGAAGAAGAGGCGTGGCTTGGCCAGATGGTGTAGGCCTATTAGGTCTGCCTTCTTGAAGAGACATGGCTTGACTGGATGGTGTAGACCTGCTGAGTATACCTCCTTTCCCAGTAAGACTGGAACCTGAACAGAGACTTCCATCTCTAGTTGTTCCTCCCTGTGTGGTGGGGTGTCCACCAGAGAGGACATGGGTTTGAACCAATAGTCTTTGTCAGCCAGCAGCTACACTGGGTGTTCAGGACCCCAGTAATCTCAGCCTTTTATAGGGTGAGCTTTTCAACATAAAGATCATGTCCTGGGTGACACCCTTCAGGTCACAAGAACAGTTTGTGGAAGCAGAACTTCATTAGCCATTTAGAAGCTTTCCCAGTACTGTGCACTTTGACAGATTAGGTCTTTGCTTTGTTTTATCAGGTAGCACCATGCGCGTTGTTTTATGGCCTGGATGGCACTTCCATCACGGAGTCAGTTATACTAAAGTTTCGGGTCCTACTAAGATCTGGGACCCTATTACACCTATTTCTGTTCTGGGTAAACCCTCTGCAGCATTAGGATGACCTTGAAAACCTGACCCCTTTGTTTCTTTCCTGTTTATTATTGGAAAGTTTTTTTTATTTATCTTAAAGAAAATTCTTCACTAAAATAATTGATTCTACATAATCCTTTAAAAACGCATTACACGTTATTTATTGTGGATGTGTTCATGAGCACGCATACTCTTCCACGGTGTGCATATGGAGATCGGAGGAGAACTCGCCAGAGTTCGTTCTTTATTCCGTCATGTCTGTCCTGGAGACCAAACTCAGATTTTCATGCATCCTGTCAAGAGCTTTTATCTTCTTGAGCCATCTTGCTGGTTCCCAACATTAAAAAAAAAAGTGTGTGTATTTACAAAAGATTGTGTAAGGGTATATACCCTTGAGGACATCAGGTGTCCTCTTCTTGCTTTCTGCTCATTCCCTTGAGACAGTCTCTGGCTGCATCTGCCACGTACCGTTTCTCACCTGGCCGTCGGTTAGCAAGCCAGCCTCCCATACCATCCTGCAGCCTCGTATTCTCCCTAGAACCAGGGATACAGGCGTACGTGGCCTCCCTGGCTTTAATGGACATGCTGATGCTCAAACCATCCTTGTGCGCTCTTAGCCACCAAGCCATCTGCTTACGCTTTCTAAACTGATTGGTTCAGAAGAGATCAGCTAGTGACGGCCATCAGTAAGAACTGAAGCACGCAGCATTCACACAACCCCTGTATTGGGGGGGAGGGGGCGTTGTTACTATTGTTTGTGAATTTAGCATTCATCATTTCAGTTTATCAAGATTGCAAACTGTACTTTTTCTGAGGAACCAATGTGAATGGAGCCCTGCTGCTCTCGGGAGGCAGTGAGCTTGGCACCCTGGAGCCTATTGCCTTGTATTCACATGGCAGTATGTTTTCCTCTCCTTCCAGGAGCGCAGCTCCTTTGCTTGTGTAGAGAGAAGCAGAGAGTTCTCTGAAAAGTAGCCAGACAGTGGAGCACGTAGTGAGACTGCATGTGTAGAAGAACCATGACTTCTGGGGAGGCAGGGCTCAGCCAGTCCTTTCAGGGTTGCTCCAGTGCCGAAGGTGCTCCACAGCCGAGCCGGCCATGGGAAGTGACAGCTGAACCCGTGAGGCGGAGCCAGAAGCAAGTGGGCACCATCTGTGCAAGGGTCTTCACAGACCCACGGACTCAGGTGGCATGCCTCTTGGTTTCTTTCTCTTCCTTTTTGGTTTTTGGAAACAGGGTTTCTCTGTGTAGCTTTGAAGCCTGCTCTCTCTCTCTCTCTCTCTCTCTCTCTCTCTCTCTCTCTCTCTCTCTCTCTCTCTCTCTCTCTCTTTAATTGTGTGTGTGTGTGTGTCAGTGCCCTCAGAGGCATTGAAGTGAAGTTACGCATGACTGTGAGCTACCCATTGCGGTATCTGGGAACTGAACTCGAGTCCTTTGCAGGAGCTGCACCAGCCCTTAGCCACTGCACCATTTCCCCAGTCCACTAAACATTTATTATTTGGTGTTCTGTTTTCATGGGCTCCTTGTGAACGCAGGCAATATGCTTCTTTTCGGTTCTCCCACTCACGCTGCACCTTTTCAGAGTGCGTCTGGCAGGCTGCATGTCTGGGACTTTTGCTTATTTTCTCACGGATACTGGTGAGCTTCCTCCAGGGTGACAACAGCCTTCCAGCTGTGTCTGAAGCAGTCCCTGTGTCCTCTGGATGTGACTGAATAATCTGTGAAAGCCGAATGCTACATCGGTGCGGTTCGTGTTTTATTAAGCTCCTCCTTGAAATGGAAAGCACCGCACTTTAAGTCAGTTTAAGATGGAGTTCGTTCATTAAAGCCTTAGAGTACGGAAGGCTGCTACAGGCGTGGATCAGCACCTTCCTCATTGACTGTCCTGCTGTTTTCAGGTGGAGCATGGTGCTCCGAGTGTTAGCAGGATAGATCTACATAGGTCTATAAAAGTCCTGTCGTCGTTGGGGGTGGTTTTGTGTGTTTATGCAGGACGTCATGTCAGATAGCCTGTGTATCCGACTCTGAGTTTTCCTTGTCTAGCCCTATAGCTAGTGTTCATCACTTTGTTTCTGCTCTTTGTGAGACAGGAGAGGAAATCACTCAACAACATTTTAGGGATCCCTGCAGATATTTTTAGTGGCACCTTTCAACTGAGAGTTTTTCTGGAGGCTGACTTTCGTTACTGTCTTCCTGGTAAACATTTAGCCCTCACGTGGTTCCGACGTCTGTTTTTATTAAGTAACTAAAGGACAATTTATATATCTCTTCTCAAAATTTGCTTTAAATAAAAGGCAGTGCTGAGAAGCCCCCAGCGTCCATCAGTGTTTGTTTCTCTTCCATTGCCACGGAATTCACAAGGCTTTGGGGAGTGAGTGAAGACGCTGGCTGTGTATGTTATCAGGGCCGTGGTCTCCCTTGATGGTGCACGTACTTAGAAATAACTACGTGCAGACAAACTGTTAGGAGATGCGGCTGTTTACGGGGCACGCTCTGTTTGCTTTGTTTCTGCCTTTCGTCACTAAAGAGCTTGAGTAGAGACGTTGTTTTAGACATTTTTTCCTGATTCATTTTTTTCTGTTCTCTGATTTAATCTGAAGTGATTTCACCCTCACGTTCAGTGAGTCTCTGGGTAAGTGTTTAAAAAGTGCAGTGCCCGTGTTTATGTCTGGTCCTCTCTTTCAGACTCACCGACGAGGCGCGGCGGCTCATTGGTGAGCTGGGGAGTACGTCCATCACTAGTCTTGGCTTCCGAGACAACTGGGTCTTCTGTGGTGGGAAGGGGATTAAGACCAAAAGCCCCTTTGAACAGGTTAGCGTCTGAGTTTTTCTCATATAATATTCTCAAACCATTTATTTAGAAATTATGTTAAGTACTGGGCAGTGGTGGTGTTCTCCTTTAATCCCAGCACCTGGGAGGCAGAGGCAGGTGGACTCAGAGTCAGAGTTAGTTCCAGGACAGCCAAGGCTATGTAGAGAAACATGATCTAAACCCCTTCATCCTCCCCCCACAAAGAAAAGATATAAGAAAATTAGATTAAGCAAATACTGAAAATGTCCAGATAGTTTTTATAAGTTCTTGGTATATAATTAAAATAATGATGACTTTTAAAAAAATTTTCAAAACTTAAAATTATTACCCCCTTATTCGACAGTGCATTATCATTCTCAGTTATTAAGGATTTCAGCTATGCTTTCATGCTGGAACGGCTGAATTTGCAGGTATCTCAGAACTCAAATAGAATGTAAACTTTTCGACAAATAATCCTCTAAAAACATTTGGAGATTTTTCTTTACACGCGTGTTTTATTTTTGTAAGGTTTGCCACATAGCTCCCTGCCCACAGAGGTCCCTCCTGTAATCTCTGGAGCTGTAATTTATGTTACCGCATTATTGACCTGTGTTACTGAAACGAGGCTGAGCGGGTTGTGCTATTGCGAGTTAGCAGATCGCAAACATTCATTAAGCTGTGCACTGCCCTTGTGTCCCCGCAGCACATAAAGAACAATAAGGATACAAACAAGTACGAAGGATGGCCCGAGGTGGTGGAGATGGAAGGATGCATCCCCCAGAAGCAAGACTGAAGGGAGCGTGAAGACAGGAGGAACGCACTTTGATTCTGACAGCGGCCAGCTGCAAAGCCGCCGCTCTTCTCCGTGTACATATTCTAGCAGCATGCGGCCGTCCAGGGTGTGCACGAGCAAGATTGTCTCTGTCGATTCCAGGATTATTTATTGTTAACATAAATGACTACCTTTGTAAATAGCCCTCCGATCACTAAACCTCTTTTAAGCACATTTCCCTACAAGAACAACGTGTAGACTTCAGTGGCAATAATGTACTTCAGTACGGAAAGCATATTCAGTGGGTAACCAGGCCGGCTGCATAGGCATTGATTTATATTCTGGTTGCTGTGAAACTCCGTCCTGGAAAACCATGGCTTTTAGGGAGGAAATCTTATTCGTACATATGTCTCTGTATAAATATCTGGCATGGGATGACAGTATCCTTTAAATTAAAGAGATTTTTGGCTAGTTGTATGTATAATGTTATCTTACAGTCTGGCTCCTAGCGCACCTCTTTTCGTAGTCTTAATTTTTTTCCTTCCAAAGAAAGCAAGAAATAAAATGTTTCACATGAAAATTTTCATCAGGTTTGTGAAAAGCACAACGGTTTTTTTTATACACTGAAAATGAACATTAATATAGGTGTCATTTGGGGCTCATCTTCTGGATTTTGTGTTAGTATGAATTATGTGATTTTGTATAAGCTTTTTAGAGTCCGCCTGGAGAACCAGGCCGGGTCCCTTCCTCAACCTAATCAGGTCATTCTCCACTGCTGGGTCCGTGCCCCTAGGGCAATGTAGGCTCTTGTCTGCTTGGTTGCCGGCACTGAGTACATGGATTAATCTACTCTCACAACTTTGATTTGTAAATCAAGAACTTCTGTTATTTACTTCTAATTTCATAGTAGCAACCGTTGCCTGAAATTGCAGCAGAATATTTTAAAAAGTCCCAATTACTTTATTAGGGCACTAAATACCTATCATATGTGACAAGTATGGAATACTTAAAATGCAACATAAACAAATGGAGGGCCCATGCTGCCTTTCATGGGATGAGGCAACACTTAAAATTTGAACCTAAAATTTAGGTGGCTTGTATAAAAATCAAAAAGCAGTATTTGCTATTTTGTTAAAAGCTGGAAGCAATTCCCATATTTCTTGAATATTACTGACCTTGTGTTACTGTTTCTTCTCACAAACTGAATGTAGTAGTTGATAAAGAGTCATGTCTTCTGTCTTCGGGCCAGTTTTGTAAACTTTTAAGAGTTCCGGTGCTTCTATCCTTACTCATGCCCCACACGCCTGTCTTGACATGTAAAATATTTTCCTAGATTCCGTTAGTTGTTTTACAGTTTCTGGGGATTGGAAAATAAATGTTGCAGGTTTTGTTTTTTGTTATTGTTTTTTTTAATAATGTAAGTACTCTTGGTTGCCCATTGTCAATTGTGTGTGTATTTGACAAAGTACATACTTGTACCTGCAGGACATCACATGACTGTCTTTTTTGACAATTTTTTAGTACTTCTTAACATTTAAAAAATTAAGTGTTTGCATTAAACACAGTAATGTTCTCTGGATATGTCTGAACATGTGTGGAAATTAAGTTGCTTGACAACAGACGATCCCTTTGGATTGTACAGACTGGAGAGATGGCTCTTCAGTATAAAGTGCGGGAAGGTTAGCACTGCTTATGGAACTGCTACAGTGCGATTGTTTTCGTCTGGCTCCTGTCTTGTGTTGGTTGCACCAGCATAACTGGAAGCAATAATCGACTGTTTTACGTTCACATCAGCCTTAGAAGCGAAACAATGCTCATTTGGTGTTGAGACTTTTCTTTATTAAAGTCAAAGCTCTAACACTGGCGTGTAGTCGTTGAAGTGATGGGAGAGGCCTGCGGATGCAGTTCCATCTGTAATCATGAGTGCGCCCCTAGCAGAGCTGTGGGAGGTGGGGGTTAGAACGGGAAGGGGAAAATAAGTGGTGTCTGGGCAATGGGAAAAATAAAGAGGAGGTTTATATTCTTTTAACTTGGTTCAAGTTAAAGTCATTTTATTTTGTTGTATTTGTTTTTGAATAAATCAGCCAATAATTTGCAAATTTTATAATTTAGCTTGTGTTTTGTATTTCAAAGGTTTGCATAAATTATAATTTCATCTCAAAATTATGCATGGTTTATTCGGTTTTGTCAGCCCTCTCTCCCAATCCATTTTAAATGAAAAAGAGAGAGAGATGCACTGTGCTCAGTGAGCACAACGAGCAAAGCAGTTTAAATGGAAATGCATTTGACATCTTTTCAAGTCAGTATGAAATGGGGATGCTTGTTGATTGGGTAAAAGATTTGCCACTCAACCAATTACTTCTGCCTCTTCAAATGCTAGAAATGGATTTTACCTTTTCTAAAGCATTCTAAGAGTTCTTGTCCTTACCAGGAAGACTTTTCTACCACAAACTTGGTTTGATTGTCACATGCCAAATGGCCAGTCAATCCCCACCTCTCAAATCCCATCTTTCTCCTCTTATTCCTTCTTGAAACTCTTGGCACCCATCAAATCAGAGCAAGGTGGGATGAAAAATTGTCAGGCTTAGGGAGGGGCGGTTGTTGCCAGATAGGATAAGGGAGCATCAAAGGACTCCCTGGGGAGTCTTAAGTCTTCCTCCAGCGGAGGGCACTGTACAGAGGAAGCAGTTCTGTGGTGGCCAGAGGGCAAAGCGATTGGTCAGCCCTGAGGTTAGGTGACAGCCGTACTTCTCTTGGGTTGTCCGTAACCTTGTGATTAGCTCATGGAGACTTGCCAGCCCCTGAGCTGACAGGTACTATTTGTTGCTAGTACTAAACTCACTGTCCAGCTCGGCATCAATTCGGCAGCGTGGAGTGCACCGAACATGGAGCGAACTTGAGATCGTATTAATAAAGATGTTCCGGTATTGGGGACAATTTGTGGACATGTCAGCTACTAACATGTCATAGAATTAGCTTCTGTTTGCTTGGTAACCAGAGAGAAGAGGACCTAAAACCTTAAAGGGGGACATTCTGAAAGAGGAAACCATGGAGCGTACTGCTTAACACCACAGATATGCCTGAGTGTGCCCTGTGTGTGTACTGGTCATGGTTTGAATATTGTTAGTTTCCTGTAAAGCAGTACTAGAGTGTTTCCAGCCAAAGGATGAAATACTCATGGCCGGGCGATGGTGGCGCACGCCTTTAATCCCAGCACTCGGGAGGCAGAGGCAGGCGGATCTCTGTGAGTTCGAGACCAGCCTGGTCTACAGAGCTAGTTCCAGGACAGGCTCCAAAAAGCCACAGAGAAACCCTGTCTCAAAAAAAAAAAAGAAATACTCATTAAATCTGATTTATTTACTGATGCCTATTGCAGACTAGTAGACTCTAGAGCCAGAAAAGTTACCAAGTATACATCTGTGGTTTGCCAGTTCTCTAAGCCAGAAAGGATCCAGTCAGTGAAGGGACAGTGACCTTATTCACGGATGAGATGCGGCTGCCTGTGAAGCCATCTTTGATCTCCAAAGCTCCAACTGGCTTTTTTTTTTTTTTTTTTTTTTTTTTTTTTGGTTTTCGAGACAGGGTTTCTCTGCAGCTTTGGAGCCTATCCTGGAACTAGCTCTGTAGACCAGGCTGGTCTCGAACTCACAGAGATCTGCCTGCCTCTGCCTCCCGAGTGCTGGGATTAAAGGCGTGCGCCACCATCGCCCAGCTATCCAACTGGCTTTCACATTCTATCTCATTCACTACTCAGAACACCAAAAGTCATGTCATATGCAGAATCCAAGATTTCATTTCTTTCTAGGTGGTCAGTATTTCAAATCCAATAAAAATGGGGTGGGGTCTGCTCATCAGGCTAGCTATGAATGAAAATGTGAGGAACCTTGTAGGGAACCCAGACATTGGTCCCTGTTAATAACTGGCTGTAGGGCACCTTGAGAACATTAGGAATAGGGAGACAGCAAGACTTCGTTGCAATCCCACTAACACTTGCCCCTTGCTTAGAAGGGCCACTAAGAAAGTATCTTGCCGTCAGGACTGTCTAGGCATAGGAAGACTCTTAAGTGGGGATTTTGAAACTTTTATCATTATTGCTATTATTGTTTACTTTGGGGGATTTCCGAGTACCTCTTCCACAGCGTGTTAACCACCATTCAAATGAGCTTTGCCTTACCAGTGAGGTTGGTATCACCATTTGGATACAGCTTGATGTATCCGACAAACTCAACCTAGGGACAAGTGAGTTCTCTGCTGGGTCTGTCTTTCTGCATCACCCGTGAAATATGACAGCGCATTGTATGTCTACTACCAAACAGAAATGTCATCTACAGTAGAGATATCCCATCAAGCAGAGAAGGGTTAATACTCACCCCTGGGACTCAGGTTTTAACTAAGAGCCCAGTGTGATTCTCGGGTGTCTTTATCTTAAAACTAAATGTCAAGCTTTGCATTTTGATTTATTTATGCATGATGACATTAGCATGGAAATCTGAATCATTTTCAAGTTCAGCTCCAAAACTACTGTGCTTAAGTTTAGTTCTGTTGGGAACTAAATTGGGAGTTTGACTAGAGACCTGCATTCTCTGACGAGAGCAGAAATGAACAGCGAGACTGTCTTGGGAGTTCAGTTGCGAATGGAGGGAAGATTTAAGAGTGAATCATGTTGGGCACTGTCCTCTGGATGTGTTCAGTTCACCCACAAGCCAGTAGTCAGTAGTGCCTGTAAGCGGGACACTCCAAGAATACAGAACAGAAGGTTTAGTTGCTTGGTTTCCTTAGGCGTGAGGAATGGGATCTAGGTTCTTGCTCTGGAGACTGCTCTGCCCTCAATAGTTTTCTGCTCTTCAGTAGGTAGCTGTGAGACACCAGAGAGATGAATGAACCTGTCCCTAAACTACAGACGTTGGAAGCTCTTGGTGAGCATGAGGTGGGAAACCAGCAGAGTGGTTAATTATGTGTTTTGCAAATACCGCCAAAATTCTATTATCATGGAAATATTCTGGAGTGGGTCCCCCATGGTTCTGAATCCCGGGGGGCATGTTGGATGTGGACCCAGTGGCAGGGATTGTGGCAACTAGAATTTTGAGGTTTCTATATTTAATCAGTGAAGTTCAAAGTGGTATTTTGAGAAATAATTGATTTGGTGATTTGGAGAGAGAAAATATTTTCAGGTTGGCAAAGTGAAAAATTTCTCAAAATAATGGAATTTGTTTTTGTGACATCATCCTGTTCTCATTAAATAGAGGGCACATCAGAGACCATGTACCCATCCCACTGACTTCAGCTTTCCTGCTTTCAGTCGTACTGTATGCTAGTTTATTTATTTTTTTATTTTTTTTACCCAAAGAACTTGAGCGCAGCAAATACTAGTTTTCTGGAGAGTTTACGATGCAGGAATGGTAGTGCATAGAACCAGTGAAGAGGGCAGATTATGTACTGAGAGAAAGCAGATTGTTGATTTAATTTGTGTCTCCCCTCTGCTTGTCTTAGAGCATAAGTTGTATTTCTGCTTGCTTGCCTTAGAGTATAAGTTGTATTGAAATATCCAGTAAAATATGGTGCTGGCCTTTGCTCATCAGAAATACTCAGTGGGGACGCAGGGTTACCTTTTGTTATCATAGAGGCCCAGATCTAGGTAGAGAGAGGCTATAGCCACAGCTGTTAGGTTGTTACTAATAGTTCTCGGCAGCTGTGGAGGTCACCCCTGGTGCTAGACCAGCCATTTAACAGGAAATAGACAGTCTTGATTCCATCACATTTTGCTTCCAATTCTTATGAATCAGATGATTCCACTTACTGTGCTCATTAAAAAGACACAGATGAACCTCCGTTTGAGTTGACTCGGTTCTTATTTACTGCTGTCTCCACAATCACTCAGGGGGCTGCTTTCTCTAGCATTTTTTTTTTTCAAGGTTTTAACCTGGTGCAAAACTTTCTGTCTGGGAGATAAAACATTGCAAACGACAAATGTTACCTATTTTCTGAAGAGAATACCTGTGAAGCAGTGTGCTCTAAGCCCATCAGCGAGGGCATATTTATTTTATGCTGACGTTAATTGTTCTGTTATTTCCTCAGATCATTCCTTCTTGGACTGTTGACAGCTTCTTGGGTAATCCAACTGTTAGCAATGTGGGGATCTAAAATAGAGGCTAGTTTAAATCACTTTGAACTCCTTGACCAAGTTTATATAACCGAACTATGAAGAAACATCTGCAATTTGATGATACAGATCCCTCAAAGTCTTTCCATGGTGTGATCCTTGTCCATTGGTGATTTGGATACCATGTGATGCACAGTAGCAGTGTGGCAAGGGATGGCACAGGAGCAGCCGGTCCATCCTGTGCGAGCATGGGAGGCTACTTGATTGACAGTTACTATGGTAACCTCCCTTATCTGAGAAATGGAGCCACAAAAATGGTGCCTAATTTATAGGACTGTTGTGTACATGTATGTATTATGTATATGATATTTATTTTGGTTCATGTCAGCTATACAGCAAACAGTATCAAGGTGATTACTAGAGTTATATTTTCATTCAAAGGAAATGAGTCCCATCTCTCTCTGGTATCCCACTATGCCCCCTTACACGCAATGGCATAGTTCTGCTCTTTATCCAAGACGTGTATACTTGCTGCATTGGAAAATTGAAATTAAAGCCAGAATCAGTACAACTTAGCTTTCCTTCGAAAGGTTTGTCTTGGGGATTATGTGTGGTTCTTGGAGAAAGAATTTGAACTTTTCCTTCAACAAATCAGCTTAGCAGATCATAGCACTCTGAGTTAAGGACCTAGCTAATTAGTGGCTTATTTTTCCAGGCTTTGAGAACTTATGGGAGGTGATACAGAAACTTCTAGCAACTCACAAAGGGCTGCCACTTCTCCTCTCATGCTTCTCTTTTAGTAAAAAATATAACTTTGATGAATTTTAAGGGTCACGGTTAAATGTTCAGTACTGATCTTAACAGTGGAACTGTTCATATCAGCACGAAAAATGCTTCCGAAAATGTGTGTTTCAAAAAATATGTACTGTGAATATCTCATGGTTCTAAAGCAGCAAGGGCATGTGAAATAATAGCGTGTAAACATATGTAATGAAGTGTTCTTATTCTTGCTATCATGTATAGTTCCTTAAACTATAGAACAGAGGAAATGCCATTCAAATTGGGAGTGGGGGATACTGTGGAAGTTTATATTCAAAACAGTGAATAGGATCTATAGCGTACTGTTATTAGAGAAATGCTTTCTCTATTCCTATAGTAGAGGTTATAGATGCTATTGTTTAAGGTAGCTTTCCTTATTATTATTATTATTTTTTTTAAAGATAGAGTCTTACTATGTAGACCTGACTAGAATGGAGTGCCCTATATATACCAGACTGCCCTGGAACTCACTGAGATCTGCTTGCCTCCACCTCCCAAGTGCTGGAATCAAAAGTGTGTACCACCATACCTGGTTTATTTTTTCTTTGATTTCATTTTAAGGTGATCCATTGTCTCTTATTAGTTCCAAATCAGGAAGGAAAAAAAAAACCAACAAAAACTTAAATTTGCAAGTTGAAAAAACAATACATTAGTGGAACTGCTTCCACATGCACAGCCCACAGTATTTGGGCTTGATCAGTCTGTCTGAGAGTTCTGTGTGAGGCCAGACACTGCCAACACATTGCTAGAAGCAGGCATGGTGGTCATTCTTGTTTCCTTATGTCCTGGTTTTCTGCTAAACCCAATCTCCTCCTCTCTACTCCCAAACTGCCTAAATTAGTTGTAGTTGAAATCCTACTGCTGGTGCCCGGCAAGGGCTCAGATTGCCACTAGACAGATAAGACTGCCTGTTGCCTGCCCCCAGCTCCCAGTTGTCACTGTGATTGGCTTAAGTAGAAGCACATTTAACTGGTCAGTGCTAACATCAACTCAGAAGATCTTTGCCAGACCTTCCGGGAAGGCAGCTTTTTCCCTGTCTTTGGTGTACATAACAAGAAAATGACCTTCGTTTTTCCTTAGAAGGTTACGTCTGTAAATGTGGTAGCCACGTGACCAAGAGAGGCAGAGATGGAGCGGCCGGGGCTGCAAGCATTTGGGGCACACAGCCACAGAGCCTGGCATTCAGGACAATGCCGGAGTGATGGGGAGACCGGAGCCTGAGGACTGTGGCAGACTCTTACTGATAATTCTTCCTCTGACCCAGTTAACATTTGGAAGTTTTCAATTTCTGAGTTAATATGCTTCCTTTAATGTTTAACTCCGTCTAGTTCTGGGTTTGTGGTTACTTGCAACATAAAGACACATAGGTGAAAAACGCATGGCTGACTGAAAAAGGTGGTGTCTAAGAGAAGAAGGGAAAGAACCCAGAGACTGTGGGAGTGAGAAATTCCTTCTTGGCATCATAGAGAGGACAACCACAGCCACAGCCACGTAGGGACTGGGTTTTTGATGCAATGGCTGGAGTCAGCAGCTGCTAGTCAGTAAGAGGGTAACTAATTCTCAGTCAAGCACTAGGGTAGTAGGAAAGGTTTCCTAGTTAATAGAATAAGCAGTTAATGTGCTGTAGTCTTTCTCTATAAAAGTAAAAGGGTGATTATTTTTAGTGCAGATAAATTAGTTACTTTGCAAAAAGACCGTGAGCGTGCCTCACCCCACATTATACTCAGAGTAACAAGGAACGGGAAACAATTCTTTCAAATTAGCACAGTATTTGTTCATTTGCCGTGTCCGTATTTCTCATTTAGCAAACAGTAACTGTTAGACTTTATGGGTCACAATTAAATGCGCAGTCTTGATTTTCTTAATATCAGAATTTGAGATACCTTCCATGGGTTTGATTTTCATGTTGTTGTTCAATATTTATTTTAAAAAATAATAGGAAAAATTGAAATCTTTGATAAATATCTTATTAATAAAAAAGAATATTCTTTGTGTCCATCATGAGCTTAGAAGAGCTATTTTTCCATATAATTTGAAAATATTTTAACAAAGCATGAAAGTGTAACCATTTACATTAAAATGTAACCTTAGATACAGCCCTGTGATGTTTAAATAGGTATCTTGTAAAATATGAACATACATATGTGGATATTAAAATAAGAGAGGGACTAAAGATTTAACTTAGTGGTAGAGTATTTGCATAGCAAACACAAGGCCCTTGCTTCTGTCCTTAGATCCAAAAGAAAAAAGAAAAAAAAAAGAAGGGAGAGAAAGAGAAAAGAAAAACAGTACTCAATTTTCAAATGGAAAGACAACATTGCATAAAATTTAATAAATACCCAGGGTATCAAGTTCACCATTATTCTGGCTTAGATTCCTTTTCCCAACTAATACCTTTACTATGAAATTGTTATAATAAAGCAGAGATAAGGTTGAAATGAGTTCAGTTATCTGGCTACTGAAATAAGACAATCTGTAATATTTTATAACATACTTTAACCTATAGCATAAAAAAAACCCTGTCACTTTCAAGATATCCAGGGCTATGCCGAGAAACCCTGTCTTGATAAAAACAAGTTTTGTTTTTCTTAAAAGAAGAAAGAAAGCTGTCATTTTGGCAAGAAATATACATCCGGGCAACTGCCCCAACTGTTTTCTTTTGCAATGCTTTAAGAAAGAATTAGTGGTATGAAAAAGAAAAGATTATTGTTATTTCTTGACATAACCTTATTATTGTAGTCCTCTAAGAATTTGACCATAAATGTCTTTAAGTCTTAATATATGTCACATAAGTTAAATACTATATTTACAAATTATAAAACTTTTAAAGCAAAAGACTATACAAAATACTGTCTTTATATAATTAGGGGGCTTTTTCTTGTTACTCCCATTTTTTTTCTTATCTTTTAAGGGATCTCACTTCCCAGTATATCACAGCTGAGTTTTTGATGGTAAACACTGGTCTATAACAAAAGGATAAGCCCAAAGATTAAAAGTGAGATAAACTCTGCAGAGCTTTTTCACTCCCTAAACAAATCCCCCTAGTTAAAGGCACCTAAAAATCCAACTCATGCTTCACTCCTTACATTACTGATTCTTTTTTTTTTTGCTTAATATCTTTAAAAATACTTTGACTTTTTTTTTGCAGTCTATGGAAGCATAAACAAGCACCTGCCCCTCAGTTAATTTTTAGTCTCCGCTCTCTATGCGCAAAAACAAAATAGTATAATCAATTCTAGTAACATACTGAGGGAGAATGCAAATCATGTGTGCTGTTCCTTTGCTCCTATAAGAGATGTCTTTAAAACATGATCGCTGTGCACACACCATGACTGATTTCTGCATCTATGTCCTTGGTCTTTGCTCTTATCCTGAGCCTGCCTGGATACTCCAGATAGGGACTTTTCCCCCCCTTTTCCCCCTTTCCTTTCCTTTCCTTTCCTTTCCTTTCCTTTCCTTTCCTTTCCTTTCCTTTCCTTTCCTTTCCTTTCCTTTCCTTTCCTTTCCTTTCCTTTCCTTTCCTTTCCTTTCCTCTCTCTTTTTTCCTTCCTTCTTTCCTCCTTCCCTCCTTCCCTCCCTCCCTTCCTCCCTCCCTCCTTTCCTTCGTTTCTATTTCTTAGGGGACAGATTGATGTTCCCCATATGTCAATATCTTTTCACAAAACCATCCAAAGGTGACTGCCAACCTTTTCTCTTTTAGAACTCCAAGCAATCCTCGTCTTGCGATCAGAAAGAAGAAATCACAGCTTGACCCAGGGATCTGCAATGGCATCGCAGGCAGTGAGGTCTTCCGCCGTGCACAGTAGGGGGCGCCCTCCAGGTTTCAACCCTTGGTTGCTAGTCTTGACGGAGAGATTACTTACAAGTGTGGACATCAGTCATGCTTTCGCACCTCCGGCAGCGGACGTAGCAGCACCAGATAAACTTACATTCACACCTCTCCACGTGTCTCACCACGTGGGTGTTGTAGCCCCGGCCACAGCAGAGGAGGTTGCAGCCATCGGCACCTCCTGACGTACGGTTGCACTCTCTGCCCTGTGTCCCAGGAATTCCCAGTTTCTTGTTCTCCACACAGTAGTTGGGAGACTTATGAACGTACAGCAGGTCGTCTTTATGGATGGGTGTCTGTGTCTGACCTTTTTCTCTCCTGCGCATTTTCCTCTTGGCTTTGTCTGAAATCTGGATGCTGTTTTCATATTTATCCTTTAAAAAATGCCCAATCTTTTCAAAAGAGGACATAGTTTTCCAGCAGGTTTTCACAGCGCAGGAGCCGGAAACTCCATGACAGCGGCAGTCCACAGACATTAACTTGGCGACAGCCTGAAACGAACAATGATTGTGTTCAAATGTGCAGGTTTTCATTCAACAGCAGAAACAGTTAACCTAGCCACTCCAAGTTGTTCTCGCCCTTTTCCTCTATAAAAATGACGCTTTGAACACAAACCATCTTTAAGGTTGTTTAGAGTTCAAATATTTTGTCATTTATTTCTGTCTAAATGTTTTGAGTCCACAAACAAAACCCTCCCGTGCCACATTAAAAACAGTAGGGGTGGGAGGGGCGGCGAGGTGCCCACGAAGTGCTGTCAAGCCTGATGACTTGAGTTGGAACCCTGGGAAACCACAGGGTTGAAGGAGAGAACCAATTCCTGCAAGCGGTCTTCTGGCTTCCACATGTGCGCCGTGGTGTGTGTGTGTAGCTCCCTATGCTAAATAAATAGTTACATAAAAACTATAAAATAAATGATCACCAGAACAGCCACGTTTACTACTTACCAAAGACAATCCGAAACCTCACAGGGAAAGTCCTCTCATTCCTAATAAGTACCTCACTCCTTTGGGGGTGAGGAAGGATGCTGGTGCTTGCCTGCATCTCCCTAATACCACTCCAAGCCTTGCTATTCAAAGTCTGGTTCATGGGCCACCGGCTCCAGCATCCCTTGTAAGAAATGAAGACAACTCTGGTCTTAAGTCCGATGTACAGAATGAAAAGCTACACCGTAAGCCAAAGCTCCAGGTGGTTAGCACGCAGAGCACTCACAGGGGAGGTCGTAGCCATCAATTTTCACAGCAAACACAGAAACATCAGTACAACTCTCCCAGGAAACCAATTCTCAAGCCCGTGGAATCTGACAGGCTGGGGTGAGCTGCTTACATGCTACGGCGGCACCTGTTGGTTGATTCTATAGAACCTTCCTAGGGTTTGTCACTATATTGTCAATTACATCGGAGGGGGGTGTAAAGGCGGAGTGAGAACATGCTATACCCTGGACACAGACCACACGAGAAACCCTGCCTCAAGTCAGATTGCCTCAGGGAGAGGAGCTGCATGCAGTGAGGCAGCTGCCGACAAGTTCCGCTTTTCTGAAAAGTTTAATTGAAAACATAGCTCCTGTCCTTGACGAATAAACAGCAGTATATTAGCACAAAGAATAAAAAGAGAAATAATTCCTGTAATCGCCACTCTCGGTAGGTTGAGGTAGGAAGGCTGTGAACGTGAGGCTACCTTGGGTAACTTAGAGCGTCCAGGCCAACCTAGGCTGCAGAGTGGGACCTTGTCTGAAGAAAAGGAAAAGACGACCATGTTTATGTAATTTTAGATTCATTTCTAAGTGCTTCAGTTTTTCCAACCCGGAGCACTACTTGATCTTACACACGCTTGTGCTAGCCCATTGTTTGCGGTGTAGTATGGTCTAGACACTCCCGCCTTTGAGAAAGTTAGAGTAAAAGTTAAGATGAATTTTTCAATGAGCCTAAAATAACAATCTAGAGAGTTCTAAAGGGGAGCTCTAACCTCTAGTGTATGAACATTGCTTCCTGCAGTCCCCAGACGATGGCAGGACAGATTAATAAATTATCAGGACTGGTTGTAGAGTGGATATTCTGTCGACAGGCTGGGCAAATGAAAAATGAATCCGCCCATTCAACAACTTGAAAATTATGTGCATAGTCTCACAATAGAAATTTAAATTCCATTTACAGTTCTTATCAAAACTACAATATAACCAAGGCTTTATTACTATTGATATGTCTGCAGAAGGGCATTTCCTAACATTCTCTGAACAGTAACCACACAGAATATTTCAAACAAGTAATATTGTATTGCAGCCTTACACGAGCACATATGATATTGATTTGTACAATACATTTAGTAGCATTGAAAACAATCAATAGAATGGTATTGAATCCTGTCCTTTCTAGAACATAGGACACAATCATTTTTTACTCATAAAACTTCAAAACTGATACATGTTTCTATTTCTTAAACACAGAAAAAAAAACCCTATGGGACAACTTATCACACAAAGTGTAATCTGATTTGTGGTATTTGTTATGCACAAAATCCTGGTTTCTTTAAGAACTCTATATGCAGATAAATATTTAAAATTAATGCAATCTGGCCACCTTTGTTCATATTTTAAGTGCCAAAGGATACGAAGGAGAAAAAGAGCTCAATCAGTGTAGGTAATAAAATAAATAGTCCGAGAAGCCCCAGACCCGAGAGTAAGTACATGTTTAAACCAGATCAGCGTTCCTGATAGTCATCACCCAGTGATTTAAAGCTGCCTCTCCTCCTGATCGTGACTGAAAGCCCAACTTCCTTTTTTTTTTTTTAACCCATTCAGACATGTGCACTGCTGGTTTGCTAAGCATGAGAAACAGAGTAAATTCTGCACTTCAAATGACGGGGCACTTGCGCAAGCCATTCTAATGCACCCTCCATGGCTAACCCCAGTAGGAAGAGTAACAAAAACCACCCTCACAAAGGCAGATCACACTGCTGGAGGGGCAGTGGTCCCAGAGGATCTTGAGCCAGCAGGGCTCTCCTCCAGCTTCATCATAACTCTCTGCCAAACAGCATGAGTACACCAAATTGCTGTACAAAAAAAAAAATTGCAAAAAGAGGCTTGCAAATACAACTTTGTCACCTACTAAGCTTATATTAGGATTTTGAAGGATTTTCCTACTCTAAAAAAACCGGCTCTTTTTAAATACTGGAGTTGATAATTTTGCACTATATTATGCTTTTCGACTTTTAGTTCTAAAACTTTTGTGCAAAACTGGCCAGAACATACGTAGCAGAAGATAGCATTCTTTTCATAGATGTCACATATTATTTTTCTACCCCAGAATTTACATATATAAGTTCACTCCGAGTAGAAGAAGCCCAAGAGTCTCGCATACAATTTGAATGATGATGTCCTCATAACACACCAAGGATTGAGCTTGGGATTAAAGCAGAGCAAAATAATCATTGCTCGGAGAATTTTATGAAATACGGAGTTTCAGGGTAGGCACATACACACAAGGGTTTAACTTTGCCGACAGTGTTTTTTGGAGCACATTTTCATAAATCTTGTACTCGATCTGGTTTTATAGCAAGAAATTCTTTTTACTTAATGTGTAGTTAATGAACAGGTACTTAGTTGTGATTCCAGTTTTATAGAAAAATAAACAATGTGGTTAAGACACTTGTCTTACATAAATTAGTGACATATGATATAAGGTCTTTATAACTCAGCAAGATTATGTTAGAAAAACAGAAAAAAAAAACGAAAGTGGAAAATACAAGTATATTTAAAAATATTCCAGCAACTCCCCGAAATGTGTGTTCTCCATCTTTCCTGCCGGGGTTCTTAATTGATGTGAAATGGTTAGTGTGAGCCACAGTGGTGGCTCTGATGTTTTCTGCTAACTGGAAAAGAGAATAGCAACCGAATGAATTGTGTGTGGTTATGGGGAAATTCCTCTCTCTCCTCTAGTTGAGTTGTTAAGGTTTATAACGACATTAACAGAGGAATGTTTTGTTAACTATTGCAAACAGATGTGCGCATTTTGATGGAACAGTGTAAAACTATAGGAGAGTGATTAGGCTGGTGGCATTTAATCCACAGGGCTCCTCATGGAAGTTTTGGGTCAATCAGTTCTACTGAAGGGAAATGGGAAAGATGTATCATTACTGGAACTCGGTGCAAAGGCAGATGCCGCATAAGAAATGATTTATGGGCTAATTTTTTCACAATTTTCAGTCAAAGGTAACGCTGAGGGCAGAGATCTTTTTCTACATATTGCTTTATCCAAACTTTACGAGGAATGGCCAGAAACTGTGTGGAACATTCTGTAGTCAACACTGCACTGCGTCTGCCACCGGAGGATCTGCTTAACTTAAGAACTCTGCGAGTTAAGATCGGATGGGTGTGTGTGTAGGATTTCTGTTCCTCCGTCCACTTTATCCCTTTCTATCCCAAAATACGCCTGAACCTGCTGAAAATGAAAACACAGTTGTGTTGTTCAACTACTTATAAATATTCTTGAAACAGGTCAATGAAAATTTGGGGTCTGCCCCTTCCCACTTTGTTGAGTTACTCATAATAAAACAAATTATGGGGTAGGAAAACTTAAAAGTTTATGAGGTAGACATGGTAAGAATGGAAATATTTTAAGCACACCAAAAGAAATACCCATAAATATTCCAAGTCACAGTATTCCCAGAAGTTCTGCCCCTGGAAGACATCACATCACTCTCGCAGCCAATCACCGCCCAGCAACATTATTCTTGGAGTCATAAGTTTAGGAATGGTGTCAGAAACCAAGTGGGAATCAGAGTATTTAAGGTCAGCGGTTAGAAAATCATCTATCCTGTTCACAGTGCTACTAAGCGCCAGTACCCACATTTCTCTGAACGCTTTCCTACATTCTGAGTTTGGGATTTGGAGACTAGAAAAACCAACTCAATTGAATGCAGACCTTAAACTTTATTCAGACAAATATGCCTGACAGATCAAAATCATAATAGCTAATATTAAAAATTGAGTCAGTTTCTCGTCCATGTTAGAGAAACCTCCTTTTGTTTATTTAGACTTTTTTTTAAAGGTAGCAGTGGAAAGAAAAATACGAAAATATTTTGAATTAGAATGCCTCCCCAAAAAAAAAGATCAACAAAAACGCCCAAGAATTACCCTCAAAATAGTCAGGTAAATGTTTTGTAATATTTTAGGATTCCATCTAGAACAATGTGAGGCAAAAGATTCAGTAAGGGAAACTGAAAATTTCACAAAACCTGCATCTTTATATGGACTGAACTGTTCTTTGCTAATACAGAAAAATAGCAAAAAAAAAACTATGTAAAATGGAGTAATTGAGTTTTTCCCAATTCTTAGTATAATGTATTAAAATTGATGCAGATAAAAAACCCAAAATCAAAATGTAAATAACTGTTTAAGACCCATATTATCAATGATAGAGGTGAATATAGCTGTCTAATTTGAAAGTAAGATGAAATAAAAGAGAATGTTAATAATAAAATTAATTTTCTTTAATACAAATGTTTTAGGTTTTCATAAGCTCAGGTACAACTATATTTATTTAAGAGTTAACCATAAGATGAACTTCTGAGTTTCGTTTTTTGGTTAAATTTTAAAATCACTACCAAGCCATTTAAAGAATGAGGAGTAATGAATATTTATGCAATTGTTTTCTCAACTCTTAATTGGCTGTAGTGATTTGGTGTCCACTGATGTTTTTTTCTTGAGCTTAGTGCTAGAGTTTCATAGTAATATGCTAGAAATAATAAATATTTATTTAAATTCAATGGACAGCTCATTCTTATTTTCACAACGAAAAACAAATCCAAGGGAAAAAAGGTATATGCCTAACTGTTGTAGTGCAGACCCAGAGTGGTGTTAGTAAAATCAAATAACTTTTCTGAAACTCCAAAATAAAAATATGGAAAACTTGCAAAACCTGTCTATTGATTTTCCTGTTTTCTATTTTTGCTTTATTGAATTGCATATTCAAATTAAATGGAACTATAAATCCAAACTTGTGGAGTTATGGTGATATTTTACTGAGTCTTCTGGCTTTTTGTATTTTAAGCCAGGGCAGTTAAAGAAAGAAAACTGGCTGGGACTTCCAAGCATTGTGAATGAGCCCCGTTCTTCATTTGCCAAAAAATGTAAAACACAAATGCAACATATACTTTAACTGTTCCTAAGAGATGCTGCAAATGGACCGAATTTACTTCAGGAGGAGGTGGCAGATTGTGGGAACAACATTGCGACCTTGACAGGTTATTGGAAATTCAAAATAGTACCTTTCTTGAAAAGTTTATTATAGCAGAAAGTATGTATTTATAAAAATGTTACCGTCTTTTAGGAAATTTAGGGTGAATTGCCAAAGAACTCAACAGTGCTTTAGATCCAAACTTTATGGTATCAATTGTCTATAATGTAAATATAGAAAAGGTAAGTAGGGTACACACATATTTTTTTAAGCAAACAATTTTCAAAAGCAGAATTCATAAAGCAGTTTACTAGGTGTTAGGTATTCCCCTCCTCTCAACCTGTCTTTAAGATAGCTTTATTTTATAATGTCTTTATCTTTAATATAGCCATGGCTTTATAGTCATATTCTTTTATAGTCTTAATTGAACCTACATTAATTTATAAAGTTAACAATTTTTCATAAAAAAACCTTTGCTTTATAAAAAAAAATAGTGATTGCAAATTCCCTAAGAAAGCTTACCAAAATAGTCAATACACACTCGTGAAAGGATATATTGCCAGTGTTTGGTTTTAAAATTCTTGGCATGGATTCACCTGAAGCCTTAGCCCCAATTTCTATTTACCCAATGATGCCGGAGTCTTAGTCAATTTTCTAATACATACCTGCCTTCCTGCTTCGTTGTTGTGTAGATTCATGGCTAGGAGCACTTTGCTTTCTTGTCCTGTGGTGTTCCTGATGGGGAAATCTAGAAACTTTCTGCTGAACCACATGCCGTATTGGACGTCATCAGAGCATCCCCCCCAATGCCAGCCTTCACTTGGAGAGCCACCATTTTGCAAAGTGCTATCACAGGAACATTCCGTCATGTTTCCAGCACTGCATGACCTGGTTACCGAGTGCACCAGGCCTGCAGCCATAACGGCGTAAATGAACGCGGTCTCCTTGGTGCCTAGGGAGGAAACATTGATAAATTGCAGAGCCGTCATTTTCTGGCGAAATTCAGTCCTACAGCCTCTTACTCGTCGACTTATGGGGCAATCGATTTTTTCAAGTGTTCGCAACGGATGTTGTAATGAGTGGACACTGGAAAGCAGATCTACTATTTTGGACTTTAAAAAAAAAAGCATTATTATTTTTCAGGATTCCACATCATGGGATGTCACGTGCCACATTGTCACCCACTCTCCTCATCTATCAAAATTCATGCTTGTCTTTAAATTTGCCACCCTCACTAGCACCTACCCTAGTGTTCCGGGTGGACGGAGGTAACTCATTAGTACATGTTGAAGGTAAATCCCCTGCACGGACCACGGAAACGGCAACGGAAAAGGGAGCAGACGCCTTATCTTTTGTCTAACTGTGCGGCTGTCACAAAACACAAACGAAAGTTTCGGCGCGCTGTTTCTTTGAATAGATATTATGCGTCAGAATGCAGGCTACAACTGCTGGATGATTTGCTTTCTTTCACATTAAAGATGAGATTTTAAAAGGGGAGAACATACTGAACATCGTTGATATCAAGTAGCTAACATGTTCTGCAGTAAAGCAGGCCTTACAGTCATAAAACCAATGGAAAGAAGATATTAGAAAACTTGGAAAAAGTCGAATTGTTGTGGAAAAGTGTCCTGTTTTGAAGCAGTTACATTTTGCACTCAGTAGAGTTGGAGTTAAAATTCTTTGAAATCAAAGTTTCTTTAACACATTCATAAAACAGACTAGAAAGGACTCAGCGGGCGATTTTTTTTTTCTTTCCAGATGTTTAGGTTGGAATAGAAACAGTTTCACTCACGCCGGTTGTCCAATAAACCTTTTCAGCAGCAAATGCTTCTGCATCTCAGCACTATTTAGGACACATCATTTTCCTCTTTCTTACATTTCTTTCTTTCTCTCCAGGCTTTTACCCTTCATTTCCAACCCCCAGGTAAGAGATCCATCCTCAGCCCTTGATAGCCAAAACTCAGAGCTGGGGAGGTGCGGCTCTGGGGAGGCGCATGCAGAAAGCGTGAGGAAGAGTCAAAGACGCAGTACAAACGGAAACGAACTTTTAAAAACACGGCGAAGGCATCATTCAATGCTTTGGGCCTAAAACTCTCTGACCCTGCTAATATCCCGGGAAGGATCTTGGGTGCGAGTACGGTTATCCTAGCTAAGTCACCAGGCACGTGGAAGAACTTTTTCTTTTTTTCACTGAACTTTTCCGTACCGCGGAAAATGCACCCAGTCAGGGAGAGATGGAAGGAACAGAAAATGAGGGAAAGCAAAAGAAGTCGCGCCCAGGTGACATTTCCTTTAAAAATCACCATTGTACACTAAACCTAGTGTTTCCAGGACTCAATAAAACGTGCAGCTGTCTCTCAATTAGCCACTTGTCTACAGCTCCGAGAGCCACAGAGCTGCCTAAATCAAAGCAGATGCGGCTGCAGCATTCCCGGCTGCAGACCTCATGTTTGTCCAGCTGGTCACCCACGGAGCGGGGCGCCACGGGGTCCGAGGGGTCGATGGGGTGGGGACTCATAGTTTTTCTGCAACTTCGGCAGGGGCCACGGGAAGGACAGAGAACTGCAACCCCTCTAAATGTCCCTCTGTAGATCAGGGGTGTCCCTCTCTGGGGCTGCACCTGCACGCTGGGGTCTGGCCCCTGTGCCCCAGTTTCCCTATTTGAAGATCTCGCGAGCACCGGACGGTGCAGTTACTATTTACTCTATCGAAGACGCTAGCAGAAAATTTGTCGCTTTCTATGTCCCGCCAACCCCAGGGGTCCCGGTGACTCACCGCTACTCAGCTCATAGCCAAAGAGGGGGCTGGTGGCAAGCGGGGCGGAGGTGGCGGTGGCGACCATACAGTTCCACCGCTCGTGTCGGAACTGGCTCCTGCACTCCTGAATGCCCAGCCGGGCGCCCTCTCGGATGCTAGGCAGCAGGTATGGTTTCCTCTTGCACAGCTCCTTCTGGCGGCTGTTCAGAGGCAAGCCAGCGCAGCCCAGCTTCTCCGGTACCCCGAAGGAGGCAATGCCCAGCCACCTGTAAAATAAGGCGCCCCTGCCGTAAGTCGCCCCCGCCCCCGCTCTCCGCCCCTACCCCAGATGCATTAGGTCAGCGATTCTAGGGTCCCCGCTCCTCCTCCCCTGGCCTCAGTTGAAAAGTTCCCTGGCATGGGTCATCCCTTTGGCCACCTACCCTTAACGCCTCCGCAGCGCCCATACTCACATCCAGTTGCCCTGGGTTCCACAGGGGAACAGCGAGAGCACAGCTGCCCACAGCGCGCACAAGCTGGGCAGGGCCAGGAGCGCCGCTCTGTCCATGGTCCACGCATGGAGTCCCCCAGCCCCGGCCACTCCTTTTCTGTTCCCTTTCTCCAGAGGCCCGCAGGGCTTGAGGTCAGTTCCTTAGCTCCCAGTTGTTCCTTGCTCTCTTTCCCCTGGAAGGTAACATCAAAAAGGGCAGCAAGGACAGAGACTAACAGCAGGCTCCCAGGCCCCAGCAGGATGAGGTGGAGAAAGTAGCCTAAGGTCCTCTCGCGCAGAGGTGGACGTGTGCCGGAGATGCCGGAGCGTCCCTCACATTCCAAGGTGAGAAACTTCTGCTGATGTTTCTGTGTCTCCATCGCCTCAGGCTTCTCCTCGCATCTCCTCCCCACCCCTCCCCGACCCCGCCTGGCGCCTGATTGGCCCAACAGCAGACCCGTATCTCACCGTCTGTAAACCTCAGTCTCTCATTGGCTAACAGTGGGCTCTGCGGGGGGCGCTCTTGGACTGAGCTTCGGTGACTGACTAGACCTGCGAGTGTCACGACCTTTCGTCCTGTCACGTTGTCCTTAGAGGAGGTCACTGTGAGACTGACTCAACCTGAAGAGCAAAGAAGTGATGGACATTTCTGTCTTAGCATCTTTGAGTGAAAGTGTAGCTCCTTTATCCAATCCTGTCTGCATTTACCCTCTGAGTAAAAAGGATGAAGGCGCGCGAAAGGGGGTGGGGTGGGGCACCTGGTTCTTTTTTCCTGTACTTCTCCCTGGAGAGTTATCTTTTTAAAGTTGGAGTTGGTACCTCCCCTCCTCGCAAAAAAGTGAGTTTTCGACGCCCAGCTTGAGGTCCGTTTTGGCAGAGAGGATAGGTGAGAAGCTGTCTGGGCTATGGTCCTCGTCATTTACTTTAAGCATAGCATAAAATTTACCTTCCATGTTTTAATTGGGTTCTGTGAAGGCTTTTCCCACTTCTCTTATTTCTGTAACTTTTGAGAGCATGGTCTATCCTAAGGTGGGGAAAAACATGCCGACGAATGAGTGAGAGCGGACCAGAAAATTCCCAAATGGATGAGGGTTGTCCCTGCCCTTGTCTTCTGACCCCAGGAAGACCTTATACAGGGCTACTGCCACCGGCCGAAAACAGCAGCAACCATGACAAAACCCAGAAATACTGCATGCCGTACCAACTGCATGCTCAGCCCTATGGAAAGTTGTAGAACTAGGACGACTTTCCACAAGTGTAAAAACGAGCCAGGCAGGCAAATCTAAGGCCAAATAAATTCTGATTATCAGTAATGGAGATTATAGGTAAATGGTATTGGCAGCTAGCTTATGCTTTGGCCAAATGTGCTTTAAAAGTAGGAAGTGTTCTGGCAGCCGGTAGTTTTGGAAGGTTAGTTAGCCAGCGTTTTGTCTCCAAGATCTCTTTGAAGCCCGGACTCTGTCTTGCTGCAGTATCAAAGAGGCCTGCCTCGTCTGCTTCCACACACACCTGCTCCCAGGAGGACGTCTGGAATGTTAACAAACTCTCCCGGTGGTATCACCTTGGCGGGGGCCCCAACTCAGCCCCATCCTGCAAAGCTTTGAGGACATTTGCCAGTTATAATCCTAGGCATCACAGACGGTCAATCAAAGATCAGTCAAACTCCCGCCATTCCTTATCCGGCAACTATTTATTGCATGTACACTACGTACCAGGTCCTAAAACCACATTGTAATTTTTAGAAAGTCAAGTTGATGATAGGGTATGGTTACTGATCCAGAAATATTTTGGCTAATGGTTAGTGGCCTCTTTGAAAATCGGAGCCTTGATCCAAGCTCACTTTATCCTGTGAGCCTCTCCAAGAAGGGACCATGGTACATCGGCTGCTGCGCCACTGTCCAGAGCATCAGATCTTCTTTCGAAGCACAACTTATTGAGTGGATTAGTGTGATGAGGAACATCCCGAACAGATGCCTAAGTGGCCTAAAGGCTGGAAATAGAGACATGTCTTCCTTGTGCTGGAAATGAGATTTGGGAGGAGGGCGTGGGGAGCATCCATCCCCTTAAGCTGATTTCTTTCTAGGGCCAACTGTGGTAAAGGTTTTAAAATGATTGTTTAATTTTTCTTTTCATGCAGACATTTATTTGCAGACTGTTGTGGGGTCAAGTGGGAGACTAGCCGTGAGTCAGTCACGTGGTTGTAGAGCTCCTAAGTCACGTGACAAAACAGACACGTAAAACGACAATTCCAGTCCGAAGCGGTAAAGGTGGGAAGTACAGTATGCCATGAAAACACATGGAAGAGAATGCAGAGGTGTGGGCCAGAGGGTTGAGTCTGCCGAAGGCTGCCTCCATTTTTCCTCAAGGGATCCAGCACCATGCAGGAATCCTGTTGAAGCTTTGGGGTTAATACCAGAGTACGCCATTCTGGGCGCCAGCTAGCGTCAGCCCACTAGCTCAAACATTTTCAGGTCCTAGACACAATTCTACAGTGCCTAGGGCCCGGGGAGGGGTGTGATTTGGTGTGTATTTTCATAACAACGTAGACATTCCCACTAGTTCAGCTGAAGGAGTCGGCGTGACGCTCAGGCCTTGTGAATTTCCACAGGCTGAGAGCCTGTTGTGTGCCCTCAGATTCTTTCGTTCTCTGTCTCTTCCTTCTTCTTTTCACTCCCGACCCCCAACTTGCGCCTGCACAGGTAGAGTGGGCTGTCAGGGAAAGACATTGTACAGGGATCAGTTCTCACACTCCACCACGTGGGCCGTGGGGATCAAACTCAGGCCATCGGGTTTGGATTGGAGGCAAGCTCCTTCACTCGTGAGCCCCCTCACAGGCTCCATCTCTGTCTCTTTCTATCTTTCTGTCTCCCTCTTTGAAGGTTTACACAATTCTACCCTCCTCGCACAATTTATGGTGATTTTACAGCTGGAGTTATAAGCTTGGGAAGATTCGGAGGTTTCCTGGAGATCCCTCTGCGAGTAGCAGAGCCAAAGACCGATTTTATTTTAGACCTCCTCTCCCTCTGCCACATACGCTGGCTGCTGTATACCCTCATTCTAAGCTACATTCACTTTTTTTTTTCTGACCAAATCTCAGATTGGTAAGTATTAGGGCATGCATTTCTTAGTGTGTCTCTGGGTTCTGTGCACAAAGTGCATTTAACTATTGTTTGTTTTCTGGCATAAACCAAGCATGTCATGGGGAAGTCTCCCACAAAGCTCTCTGGGAAGTGTGTGTCTCTGAGGCAGGTGGCAGTTTGCAAGAGCAGGCTTCCATTTCCCTGCCTTTGTTGAACTGGGCATGGGTTGGACACTGGGAAGACCAGTGGAAGGATCACTAACTAGCCTGGGCTAGCCAGTTGGTGCTGTAGGCAGAGGTGATCTGGGGAACACATACAAAGTCTGATACTATTTTCTTACTTGTAAAATGATGAAGAGTGATGTATTTGTCAGATCTGAATATCTTACCAGAGCTCTCCTACCGAGAGAAAGAAAGCAGCCAGCTCAACAGGCCTGTCTCCCCCAGACGCGTTGGGGCAAAAGCATCTTACAGCTTCACCGTCATGTTTGCTTCTGAATTTCAAGGAGATGCAGTATTTAGATCCAGAAATCTTTCTAAATGGTCACATTGTAGTTTGTCAAAATCTAGTCAGATCAGATGAAATTTTATTGACAGAGTAAAAGACACTATAGGAACTTTATCCTGGAAGATGAAATTGAGGAACTTATGATCTAATTTATTTCTCTTAAAATAGGGTGACTTATCTCTACTCTTGCTAACAAATGTTAAATTTCTCTATTAAGACTAGAGGAATAACAGAAAAAAATAGGTTAAATGTAACCATACATATATCTACAGATTTCAAATACTATATTTCTTTTGCAGAATGTTTTCATTTAATGTTTTTATTTCTGTAATGTGGAGAGGAGACACCATCCCACTGGGCCAATGGGCCTGATGCTCATTACTGCAGGTACTGCCTCTCTGAGGCTTTTCAGCTGAAGAGGGTTTGCCTGAGGTCAAACTGAGGCTCTTACAGACACTAGGCAGGCACTCTGCCACGAAACCATGTCAGCAGCCCTAAATGTTTTAAAATCCATGCCATTACTTGCTTAAGAAGTGAGAACTATTATCACACCACCTCCTAACCCAAACTTACCACCCCATGTTTGACCAGTGCTGTTAATGTGACTCCAAGTTTTCACAGGTGACTGAAGTAACTGTGGTTTCTTGATTCTGTAAGAAGGGCATTGTGTCCTTGAACATCTTTCTTAGCAGGGTGGGTGGGTTTTGAGCTGCCCCTCTGAGAAGGAAGTTTAGGAGGGAAAAACGAGTTTTTAAGGGTTTTCATTCAATGTATTTATATACTTCCCCCTTCCCTTCTCGCTCTCTCTTTTTCCCGCCCCGTTCTCTCCCTCTCATCTGCATGGTCATCTCCATCCAGATTAACAATGGAACCAGATGACTATGTAGCTGCTGATCGATTACTAGGTGTAGAACACAAATGGGGCCTGTTCCTTCTGGTAGTTTTCTCCCAGTCCCTGGGAACTCAGTAAAAAGTCTGCTTACAGAGATATGCCTTGGACTCTGCCTCTGGCAGCCCATCAGAGAACGAGACTTCTAAGGGCCCTGTTGTAAGAATTTCTGCTGCAGATCACAGAGACTTAGGCCCTGGAAACTGATACTAAGAGCAACCCAGCTGGTCTTAACTCCCACGACAGAACAGGAGGCCAGAGGTGACTTTTTATATAACTGGGTCTCCATGCATTCTATTTTAAAATTCACCTGGATTCTGCAAGTGTGGAGCAGGGCACAGGGCACAGGGAGCTGGCTCCCGGGTGGGGGTGGAGAACTGTATTCTGGATGCCCTGCTGGCCTTTGGTGGCCAGAAAAGCTTATAGGAAGGACAGACCCAGGATAAGAGGAGACATCAGTGGTCACCTTGGGAGAAAGAACAGGGTCTGGAAAAGGATGGGATCTTTCTCTTTAAATCTCGACAACGATAAAAGTTAGCTGTTTATTTACTGGTCTTGTGGTTAAAAGTTGAAGGAGGATCACATGCTGTTAATAGAAAGTGATTCAAGAAATGATTGACATCTACTACCATCTTGCTTAAAACACAATATTAAACTTTGTGTGTCTGTGTGAGTATGGATGTATGTGTTTAAGTGTGGTATATGGCATATGCACGTGTGGGCAGGTACATGTACCTATACAAACATGAGTGAGGAAGCCAGAGGCAGACATCAGGTGTCCTGCCTCTCACAGAACATGGAGCTGGGCTGGCGGCCAACAAGCTCTGGAGATCGTCCTGTCCCCACCTTTCACAGAACTGGGATTACAAGCCCACACAGCTGTGCCTGGCTTTTACACGGGTACTGGGATCTGAACTCCACCCCTCATGGTTTGTGAGTAGCTAGCACGCTTCCCTACCAAGCCATCTCTCCAACCCTCGAATTAAAATCTTATGAAGTTCATCTTGAAATCTGCCCCAAATGTGGCTCGTTTCTTGCAGCATTTGTAGACAGAATGCATCATTTTAGAATGGGAGGGGCAACAGCAAGTCACACAGCAAGAGGAGTCTCTGTTACCTACAGTTACAGGTAAGGAGAGCACACAGAGACTGGATTTGGTAATTATTCCTATAAATATTTTTTCTCTGAATTTTTCAAAATAAAGCATTTTTACCAATGAATTCACTATTACTGGTTCTATAAGTTATCAAAACTACGTTTAGAAATCTGGTATTTACATTTTTTTAAAAGTTAGAATATTTATGGAATGACCATTAGGCACCTACAGTGGAAAAAACAAATGAACTTCTTTTCTGAGAGGATTTTTACTGAAGTAGAAGAACCAAACTTGTTCAAGTTATTTAGTCTTGACCATGCCTGTCTTCGTCAAACTAGGGGTCTGTGAGATGACACTTAATATTGTGATGTCATAAATGTCATTTATCCAACAAACCCCAGACAAGATCCAGCTAACACATACAGCTGGTGTACAGCACGCTGCATTCATAGACAAAGCTGCCCTTCAAATGGTTTCATGCCCCATACTGTACTGTTCTTGTGGTGCTGAAGAGCAGGCAAACATGGGGTTTGTTGAGTCTGGCCAAGACACCAATGACAAGGCCGGGCGGTGGTGGCGCACGCCTTTAATCCCAGCACTCAGGAGGCAGAGGCAGGCGGATCTCTGGGAGTTTGAGGCCAGCTTGGTCTACAAGAGCTAGTTCCGGGATGGGCACCAAAGCTACAGAGAAACCCTGTCTTGAAAAACAAAACAAAACAAAAAAAAGACACCAATGACATTTGGTGCTTAGTCAGGCCTACGTCTGATTTTAATTGTTTCTTTTTATATTTTTAAAAAGAAAACAAACTATGTTTTTTTATTATACATACCAATCCAAGTTCCCACTCCCTCTCCTCCTCCCATTCCCTTCACATACCCCTCACCCACCCCCAATCCACTCCTCAGAGTGGTTAAGGCACATTGCTTTGGGGAAGGTTCAAGGCCCTCGCTACTATATTTAGGATGAGCAAGGTATCCATCCAAAGAGAATAGGTTCCCCAAAAGCCTGTACAAGCAGTAGGGATAAATCCTGGTGCCAGTGACAGTGGCCCCGCAGTCTGCCCCAGCCATGCAACTTAGAGGAACTAGTTTGGCAGTAGGCTCCCGGTTTGGCTGGTGTTGGTGAGCTCCTGTTAGCCCAGGTACACTATTTTAGTGGGTGTAGCCAAGGTGGTCTTGACCACTTTGCTCATATTCTCATTCCTCCCACTCTTCAACTGGACTTTGGGAGCTCAGTCCTGTGCCTTGATGCAGGTCTCTGCCTCTGTTTCCATCTGTTGGATGAAGGTTCTATGGTGATATTTAAGATATCCATCAGTCTGACTACAGGACAAGGCCAGTTTGGGCACCCTCTTCTCTATTGCTTAGGGTCTTAGCAGGCGTCATCCTTGTGGATCCCTGGGAATTTCTCTAGAGCCAGGTTTCTTGCTAGCCCCATAATGGCTCTCTCAATCAAGATATCTCTTTCCTTGCTCTCATCTCTGTCCTTCCTCTATCTCAACTATCCTATTTCCTCAAGTTCTCCCCTTCTCCCCTCCTCTTCCCCTTCTCACCTCCCTTTTTCCCCCACCCCTATTTTGCCAGGCGATCTTGTCTATTTCAACTTTCCAGGTGGTTCTATATATGTTTTTCTTAGGGTTCACCTTGTTACTTAGCTTCTTTAGAATCATGAACTCTAAGGTCTCGATCTTTACATAAAGAGAACAACTTAAAAACCTGACTGATGTTTTCATTTTCTTAACTGAAATCTTTCTTAGTTTTAATCTTTCCACAAGACAGTTTGAAGCCCTCTGCTCTGGCTTCCAGTATCACTTATTCAGGGTTTTCTCTGTAGACCTCGTTTCTGATTAAAGACACCCCTTCTTCACACTCATTTTCTGTAGGCATCCTAAGTTGTTTTTTTCATAAACAGATGTTTACATCCAATTTCTTGAGAAACACCGCCACCAAGAGTAGAATTTTCCTTTCTCATTTTCCCACTCACCTGGTTTCTAGATCACAGCATTTAGGAAGGAGCAAGCCATATTTATGACCCTTTCTGCCCAATGCTCATATCATTTGAGATCCATAGCACAACACTTTTCTGTAAACTTGCTTCTTATTTCAGTGATCCAATGTGCCCCATTGCTAGTCACTGGTTACATCATGCGTCTTTAAATAAAAGACAATGGGAGATTTGCATTGTCTACCACAGGGTCAAGCACACAAGGCATTCAGTAGGAGGTGTGGTTTGAACAGGCAGGGAAGCTTTCATAAGAATGGTGGCCTCAGGAAGCATTACACTGAGAGTTGTCCACAACGGCATAATATATTGAGTCCTCTGCTTTTCCACAGGAAATCAACCATGCCTAATATCTACCCACTTCCATTTGGAGAGGAAACGGGACCTCCACAAAGTCCAAGGGGACCTCTGCCTGGCTATGGCTAGAGACATCATGTCTTTTGTTTCCCCTAGTGTAAAATGAGTCCATAAACCGAGATTCTTAAATCATTCAGGTAAATCTGTAGTCATGTCTTGTGCCCCTGTCAGGCAAGCTTCCTGATCTATGCTAATAACTCTAACTCTTCCTGCAGTTTTCCTTGGAGAATGCTTTTATTCGAGGGGGTCAATACACAGAACCAGGAGGTTTATGAGGGCTCGGGGAAGGGAAACACAAGTGTGCAGGAGGTGTGAGGTGTGTTCCAACTGCACCCTCGCCCCTTCTGTTAGTGATTATGGGGAAGGAGGCATCAATACAAAAACAGGCAACTGGAGGCCTCTCAGATTCGCAATCTGATGAAGTCTTCTGGTGCCAGACCAACTTTTGGGGTTGTCACATGGCTTAGTGGAGCAGCTTCCAAAACGGGCTGCAAAACCACAATTTTGATACACTGGGCCGGATGCCAGAACAGAATCGGAGTCCAGCCGACTGACTTAAGAGACTTCAGCCGCTACTTCAGGACCAGCGCTCATTGTCCGCAATCCCCAGGGCTCACTCGTGAAACCAGCAGCTGGCCAATAAGGTGGATGGACTTCTTAATGCTGTTGTGGGGAGAGAACCAATACTCGCCTCCCAGGTTAACTGCGTTAGGGCAGGCTTCCCTGGAAGGATTCCCTTTCAGGCACTGATTTGGCCCTCAGCGTGTATCTTAATCTTACAGTAATTGTTGGCAGCGCAGGGTGGGGTTCAGGGCTGGAATCTAACTTGTCATGCTCCTTAACCCCCCCTCCACCTCTCCACCCCACCCCGTCCCGGGGGGTTCTGATGAAGAAAGCGTGCAGGCAGGGAGCTGAACCGGTTTGAGTAAATATCGGTGTTATGGAGAGGGAAAATGCTTCTTAGCGGAGTTCATTCCCCGGAGCTGAGGATCATATGGCAGATAAAACAAAGCTGGGTCCAGTATTCACACCCAGCCTCAGGTCAAAGGACAACCGTAAAATTTTCTCATCAAACACCGTCTCTTACAGTTAAGCGCTAATTCAGGACCCTGATACAGTAAAGGGACATCAGGAAGCAAGAGGTTGCTCTCTTGGAGGATACAGAGGGCTGTGGAGAAGAAGCGTTGAATCATTTCTTTTGCAGGTTCCAGCCAGTAATGAGACCGAATTCACCACCACGTGTTTTCCTACACCAGGAGGTGAGAAATAAGGTCAGATTTCTTATCCTAGAAGAAAGAAAGGAGAGCACTGAAATTTCAAAGAGGCAGAGAGAAACTAATTAGTTTTGCCGTGTGTTGTTAAAGGGCAATGTTGTGGGCTCTCTAAACAGGCAGACAGGCACCTTACAGAAGCTGGAAGGCAATCAGCGGCTGTGTGGGGCGTGGTTAGCCGCAGGCCCGTCAATCACCAAAAAGCGGTAGGCTATTATCGGACATCTCGGATGACCAAGTTAACTCAGAGACAGAGAGGAAAATCTTACCAAACTCATGGTGTGCCTATACGATATCATCCTCTGTGACTGACTGTAACTACAGAACACACTATCTCCTTTTTTAAAAATTCCTCTTCGCTCACCGCTTTCAGTTTTCTTTGTTAGCATTAGAATTAACCCGTCATCCCTAATAACTTCTCACCTCAGGCAAGTGGTCTGGGAACACAGAGAGCAGCTAATTCATAGGAGGTACAAAAGCTGGATGAGATTAAATTAAAAAATAAGTAATCGGGGTCAAAGAGAGGGCTTAGTGGGTAAAGGTGCTTGCTGTGCAAGTCCGGGGACCTGAGTTCGATCCCTGGAACCTTCGGAAAGGTAGAAGGAGAAAATTGACTCCAAAATAGAACCAGCTTCACAAAGTTGCCCTCTGGCCCCTATGCATGTATCCTGATATGCACACTTATGTGTACATATATGTATACCCATGAGAACTCACATACAATAATAGGTTAATTTTTTTTGAAAATGTGTCTTGTAATAAGTATATTGCCTTTGAGAAATATCATTGAAGTATGCAGATGAGCATCAAAATACTAAAGAAGTATTTTGATTTGTTTAATAGCTATAATGACTTGTTGATAGAGTATGTATTTTGCAGGCTCCTAAGCACATCCCACAGGTGTGTGAGTGCACCATGCAAAGAAATCGGACACAGTTTTCATGGAGATTTAAGGCAGCTGGTAACACCATGACGGAAGGTTATTTTTGGCAATGCTTTCTTTAAGGTGTGTCCTCCTTGGAATTCAAAAATGAGCAAATAAAAACACCCCGAGTCATCAATATGTTTCACAGCTGGAGAAAACAGAAGAAGAATGCAGGAAGGCGAGGCTCATCCAGGGCTGTTTATATTCCAGGCTAAACCATGTGTAGTAACTTCAACAAGCTGAGGAGGCTCTCTGTGGCTAGCTTTTCCTCATATTTAAACAATGCTATTTGACCAAATACGTGTAATAGACACTCAGTAGCACATGGCAAAACGGCTTGAATATAGTGATCCTCTTGTAGCAATTCTGATAATACCAGGGCTTAGAAAAAAGCCGTATACATGACGCAAATAGATTCATGTAATAAAAATAACATCTGCCGCTTTCTCACTTACCCATTGCCTTTCCCCAGAAGTAGCAACTTCTGTTTCTTTAATTGATGTTTAGTATTTTTCTTTAATTGGTTATGTATAGTCTTTATTATTATTACTATTCGTGTGTATATGTATCTGTATGTGCTTGCACGTGTGTATGTGTATGTGTATGTGTTCATTCATGTATGTGTCGGTGTGTGCGTGTGTGTCTGTGTGGTTGTGTGTGTATACAGGTATGTGTTTGTGTTTGTGTAGGCCAGAGGCTGATGTCAGGTGTGTCTCTTGATCACTTTTGACCTTATCTATATTGAAGTGGGGGTCTCTCACTTGAACTCCAATTTCTCTGATTCAGCTAGTCTTCTTAGTTCATTCGCTATCAGGATCCTGTCTCTTCCTTGCCTGAGACTGCATGCAGGCCATTGCACCAGCCCAGAATTTCCATGGGTGCTGGAGTTCTGAAATCCAGGTGCCACACTTGTGTTGCAAGGGCTTTCTTTATCCACTGAGTCCTCTCTCTTGGCACTACTTCTTACTTTACAAGTTATAAAACTCTTAGGACATACTCTACAGCTTTCACCCCAGCTGTTGAACATACACACTTGAAAAAGTATTTTGCATCATTAGTACAGCTGTTTGAAAATTATGCTTAGATCAACAATGTATTAGTGTATCAATAATCATATTATTGTTGGGCCTGGCTTACCTCACTCAGGATAGTGTTTTCTATTTCCGTCCATTTGCATGCAAAATTCAAGAAGTCATTGTTTTTTACTGCTGAGTAGTGCCCTAATATGTATGTATTCCATACTTTCCTCATCCATTCTTCCATTGAAGGGCATCTAGGTTGTTTCCAGGTTCTGGCTATTACAAACAATGCTGCTATGAACATGGGATTTACTCACTCATATTTGGTTTCTAGCCATGAATAAAGGACATTGAGCCTATAATTCGTTATCCTAGAGAAGCTAAATAAGAAGGTGAACCCAAAGGAAAACATAGGCATCCTCCTGAATATTAACCTTCATCAGGCGATGAAAGGAGACAGAGACAGAGACCCACATAGGAGCACCGGACTGAAATCTCAAGGTCCAAATCAGGAGCAGAAGGAGAGAGAGCACGAGCAAGGAACTCAGGACCACGAGGGGTGCACCCACACACTGAGACAATGGGGACGTTCAATTGGGAACTCACCAAGGCCAGCTGGCCTGGGTCTGAAAAAGCATGGGATAAAACCGGACTTGCTGAACATAGCGGACAATGAGGACTACTGAGAACTCAAGAACTATGGCAATGGGTTTTTTTTTTATCCTACTGCACGTACTGGCTTTGGGGGAGCCTAGGCAGTTTGGATGCTCACCTTACTAGACCTGGATGGAGGTGCCTGGTCCTTGGACTTCCCACAGGGCAGGGAACCCTGATTGCTCTTCCAGCTGATGAGGGAGGGAGACTTGATTGAGGGAGGGGGAGAGAAATGGGAGGTGGTGTCGGGGAGGAGGCAGAAATCTTAAATAAATAAATAAATGCAGCTGTAAAGAAATTATATTATTGTTGTTTTGAGACAATGGCTCATGCTATATTCCATGCTAGCCTAGATCTTGACATACAGATCAGGTTGGCCTAGAACTCACAGAGATCCACCCATTTCTGCCTTCCAAGCGCTAGGATCAAAGGCTTGAACTACCACACCTGGCTGAGCCTTTATCGCTGTCTTTAGAATTATTCACGTTAAGTCGGCCAAGTTATGCTATGATCAGTTTTCTTTTTCTACCTTTCACCTTCCATTTGCCTAGTTTTCCTTTCAGATTTTATTACGAATTGAACGTTTTTAGTTATATATGCCATGTTCAGCCATCAACAGAGAAGCTACCTTCTTCTATAGGGAATAAATGCAGAGACTCACAGCCAGAGAATGAGAGACCTTGGAACACTCAGGCCCCGAAAGGATGTCTCTATCAAATCCCTCCCCTCTGTTCAGGGAACCCTATGGAAGAGGAGGCAGAAAGAATGTAAAAGCCAGAGGGGTTGGAGGACACCAGGGAATCAAGGCCTTCTAGACACAAGAGTGCTGGCACACAAATGAGTTTACAGAGACGCGCACAAGGCATGCACAGGTCTGTACCAGAGAGAGTTCTAGAATTTAAAGGGGAAATGAACAAACACCCCCTCCTTAGCCCAGAAGCTATGTCCAAATGATAGTCACAAATGAAAATTTTGTTTTCTCCAAGAGAGTCTCACTGAGGAGACAAACCATTGCTAAGGGTGCCCCATGCCCAGCAGTAGTTGACCAACACAAAATGAGCTCAGTAGTATCGTTGGAGGCTCTTTGTCATATGTTAAGTCAGGCAAATTTTCTTCTAACCTTATAGGTTTTGGGGGTATATGCTATGCATACTGTTAGGGTTTATGTTTTAGTTTTGTATTTTTATGTGATTTTTGTATATTTTGTGTATGCTCCTGTGGATAGATACTGAAGTATAGGTTAGCAATAGCTTACTCTGAGAATTCTGAAGATAATTTCATATTGTTACCTAGTTTTCATCATTAGTACCAGACCATCAGGCCATTAGCCAATGAACAATTTTCCCTCTGGTATCTTTGGAATTCTACTTTCTCTGTAACTTGGAAACTTCATGACCCTGGATAGATGGACTTACAATCTTCAGTTTTACTAGACTCCCAGTATGCAATGTTTCACCTGCAGAAAATATGAGAAAGCTATTTCATTGATTTCCTTCTCCTTCCCGAAGAATTCCTGTTTTGTGAATACTCAGCTTCATATTTCTTTAAATATTACTAACAGTCCTACTTTACACATTATTTTGTATATTTTTGTTCATTTTCTATGAGGTTTTCTCAATTAAAGCTCACTTATTTCTATTAGGTTTTGCATGTCTGCTAATATACATGCAAATATGTACATGGGTATAATGTGTATGATGTCTAAGAGCTCTTGTTCTCTTCTCTGTATGGTCCATTAAAAATTCAACCATTTCATTCTAATTTTAAGATGTGTTATTTTCTTTTATCATTATGTGTGTGTGTGTGTGTGTGTGTGTGTGTGTGTGTGTGTGTGTGTGTGTGAATCTCAATTTCTTTTTGTTCCCATTAGATATTCCTACACACTTTTTGTTCGTTTTGAGACAGGGTCTCTCTGTTACATAGCTCTGACTGTCCTGGAGTTCGATATATAGACCAATTTGGCCTCAAACTCACAGAGATCCACCTGCCTCTTTTTCCCAAGTATGTGCTACTATGTCCAGCCAGAAATACTTACAATTTTAATGGTTTGCCATAATACACATTCATACTATAGAGTTCTGGAGATTAGAAGTCTACCATGGATCTGCAAGACTGGATTCCATTAGGGGTGCTAGAAGATAATTTGTTTCACTGAGACCTAGACTCCTTGACTTGTGGTCTCTTCTTCACGTTAAACTGACCTCTGCTCTTGTCACATCTCCTCTTGTGACCATGCCCATCCTGTTTTCTATTCTAAAGTATTTTTGTGGCTATACTGAAAGTCCACGACAATCCAGGAAATCCTCTTCATTTTAAGATCCTTTGCCACAATTGTAAATTCGCTTGTGCCAAGTGAAGTAAATACCTTGGGTTTCCAGATCAGGACATTGTAGAGAGAGTACTGGTAAATTTTCCAAAGATATATGAAATTCAAGTACCCAATGCCTATGAATAATGATGTTAACAGATAACATTAAGTTAAGCATATTGAAGCAAGGGCATTCTGGATTATCTGTCGAGGTCCTAAATTCAGTACACGTTATTTTATTAGGGACAGAAGAGAAGATACATGTATGGATCAGGAGGAGGAATTCTTGGGAAAACAAGTGGGGCGGCATCTGCACTGATGCCAGAAGGAACCCCTGGAACCATGGGAAGTTAGATAGAGTGAAGACATTTCTTCTCTAGAGTATCTAGAGGGAACCCAGTCCTGCTGGCACTTTGATGAGCTAGCACTAGGAAACCAACAGAGTAACACATACCTGGGGGGGGGGGGGAGGGAGTGTTATACTGTCTAAAAGAACATACAAATTAAAAAAAAAAACCTTAAAAAATTGTCTTATTTTAATTTAGGCATATTTGTGTTTGTCTCTGTGTATATGCATGCATATGTGTATGGGTGCCCACAGAAAACAGAGCAGGGCATTAGGTCCCTGAGAGCAGGAATTACAGGTGGTAGTGGACTGGTTGACATTGGTGCTGGAAACCAAACTAAGGTCTTCTGGAAGAGCAGCAAGTATTTTTACACACCGAGCCATCTATCCGGCTTCACTATATGGATTTTTTGTTGAAATTTCCTTCCTTCTGCCTCTTCCAAGTTTCCCTTTTGGCTGCTTGTTTTGTTTGTGTCATTTCAGAAGTTGCCTCAGATGTCCGGTAATCCTTGGTGGTTGATCATAATTATGAGGGTGTACTTAGACAATCAGCGGCTCTGACCGTGTGGGTGGGGCATGTATTGACTTGGTTTGGATTTTACCATGACCTCGATGGTGACTCATTTGTTGTGGCAGTTCTCCAGTGTTTGTGCTTTGTCCCTTAGGCTAGTTAGTTTCCCCAAAATAGACTATTGCCGTCTCCTGTTTTGATGCCTAGTGTTCATCTGTCTTTTCGGGCACATGACTTGACAGCTCTTACCAGTTGGTATCTTTAATAAATTAAGTATAGTATCTGTATTTCCATTCTGGTCCCCCTTCATCCTTACACTTGGATATGAATATATCCAAAGAGTAGGCACACTGTCCTCTGCTAGAGCCTAGGGGAACACTCACTAAGCCCTCTATACTGGGAAAAACAGTTTAAGATCTAACTGCTTCTTGACTTTTCAGTCCATCCTTTCGTATTTATTCCCATATTTAAATTAACTTACAGGAGTTGTGGTTCATCCCAGTTCCTGAGGCTTTTGAAAATCTTATGGCTAACCCTAATGACTCAGGACTCTACTGACCTGAGTCTGATCATACAGTGAGCATTCAGTTTTGATTTTAATTTTACTCATGGTACCTCCTCTTCCTTTCTTGTTCTTTCCCATTTGATGAATGAACTTTAAAAGCCAATCATGGTGTGTCTAGGAGACTTTTGGAAAAGAACAAAAGGAAATGTTTCTGGACACTATATCACTAAAACTTACCGCATAAGGAGACATACACTATATATTCTGTTTAATATATATGTTTCCTTGTTCCTTTTTTTTTCAGTGCCAGAAAATCTTACATAGTGTTTGTAGTTTTCCGTTTATTGAGACAGGGTTTCTTTGTGTAGCCTTGGCCAACATGGAACTAACTCTGTCAACCAGACTGGCCTTGGTTTTACAGAGATCCTCCTGTCTCTGCTTCTGAAGTGATGGAATTAAAGGCATATGCCACCACATGTTTTTAATAAAATATTTTCATTTTGTTGTTTGCTTTAAAACCTCATTTTTAAAACCTCTTGGTAATTCTTTGAAAGATCTTAGCCACATTAGACTATTTTCCTTTTGTAGAAAGACTGGCATATTTTGTCGAGCACCAAAAAAAGGTCATTTGTGATCCCATTGTTCCTGTTGACATTTTATGGTATGTTATTCTTTATTTTGATTGTTTGTGTGCATTTCTTCTAATATGCCATATTATATGTTATTCTGTATATGTGTTACTTTTATTGGTTAATAAATAAAGCTGTTTTGGCCTATGGCTTAGCAGAGTAAAGCCAGGCAGGAAATCTGAATTTGAGATATATAGAGAGAGTAGGTGGAGTTGGGGAGACGCCATGCAACTGCTGAAGGAGAAAGACACTGTGGAACCTTTCTGGTAAGTCACAGCCTCGTGGTGATACACAGATTAATAGAAATGGGTTCATTTAAGATGTACTAGTTAGTTAATAAGAAGCCTGAGCTAATAGGCCAATTGTAATTAGTATAGTTTCTGTGTGATTATTCAGGTCTGGGCAGCCTGGAAATGAACGAGAAGCCTCAGTCTATAGTCATTTACTGTAAACATCTAATTTTTAAAACCTCTTGATCATTCTTTGAAAGATCTTAACCACATTAGCACATACTTCTTATGTAGAAAGGCTGGCATATTTTGAAGAGCTCCAAGAAAACTCACTTGTGATCCCATTGTCCCTGTTGACCTTTTATTGTATGTTATTCTTTATTTTGACTGTGTACATTTCTTCTAAAATACCGTATCACAATACTACTGAAGGATTCTACTTTTAATTTAATATGTAAAACAAGATTATTTTTAATTTAATAAAAATGAAAATTGTATTCAATCTTGTGATTACATTAGACAGTGGTTACAATTCTTTGGTAATTCTTGATTTAGCACTTTGAGTATTTACTGCTGCTCTTAGCAAGAATCCAACAAATACCCAAGCTTGTTTATACTTGTGTATTTCTTCAGTAAACTTATAGCCTTGCACCAAATAACCAAGTTTAGTCACCAGTAAGCCACACAAACTACATATGCAACTTACAGTTTAGGTCTGTAGCAGGTGGGCTTCTTAGGGTTCTACAAGGACTGTGTAAATGTCGGCACAATAATGACTTTGCCTGGAGATGGAACTTTCAGAATCTATTTTCTCTTGTCAGACCCTGTTTTTTGAAAGAAAAACAGATTCTACTTAAAGTCTTCGGGACAACACCTAGTGACCATAGTACACTTTCCCTATGGCTGTGTTGAATTCGTTGGCTCTGATCTCAACTTGGGAGTACAGTCAGGTGAGACCTGGTCATCTCATGCACAGAGTGCCCAGGGAGTCTATTGGTTTGAATCCAGACATTCAAGGGCAATGTGAAGCAGTGATCTTGATAAGAAAGCTGCAGAGGGAGCATAGCCAGGGGAGCCTGGGCAGCATCTGGAGGTCACATAGGGAGATGCTTTCCCCTAGCAGCTGCCCCTCGGTGTGACCATTCGGTACCTGTGATGCCGCACTGTGGTGCGTTGCAATGTCAGCCATAACTGAACAAGCAGTTCCGGAGTTCAGAGTCATAGTCATCAACACAGATGCTGTTGGAAATGTCTATCGACAACGAAAACAATCTGGAAATTAATCTTTGGATATTGATTTAGAGCTCCAGATGGATCATCTTTAGTGTGTAAAGCTATTGGGACTATATTCTAGGGAGGACAATGAGCCGTGACCAACCTTGTCCTGAAATCCTAACAACATTCACTGAGCATTTGGAGAACATAACGGCCTGAGTTAATACCCTGGGGACACTCCAGTCAGAGTAAAGGACAGCTTCCATTACTGGAAACTGTGACAAACACAGTGGACAAATGAATTGCAGTGGGAAAAGCTTATTTCTGATGCAGAAAAACCTCATGATTCTGGAAACTAAGCTAAGAAAAGGTCCAGTCCTTTTCAAAAGGGGACTTTCGACAGCATCACTAATCAAATTAGCTCGTACAAAGCAGGGTATTTTCTTCCTGTGACCACCCCCATCCTCTCTCTGATTAAGAAAGTCTTTGTATTCTGTCAGACCAGCAGTTATTTCGTGGCTGTAAACACACATCTGGATAGCTGAGTTTTACTCTCCATGGAAAGCTGTGAGTCGTTACTGCCTTGTTTTGGCCTTGGATTCTGAGATCTACTTGCTGAGCTTTTGAGTAAATTCAACATGGGTCTGGATAAGTGCTTAACGTGATGCTAGTGGAACCTGCCATCATTTTATTAGGGTCTCCAAACCCTTGGCCATTTTCTCTTTAACTGCTTTTATTCTGATGCTTTTCCTCTAAAAAAAGCTTGAATCATCAGTGATGGTGCATGCCTTTAAGTGCTCAGGTGCAGCACTTGAGGCAGAGGCAGGCAGATCTCAGTGAGTTCAAGGTCAGCCTGGTCTACAATGCAAGTTCCAGGACAACCAGGACTGCTAAACAGAGAAACTCTGTCTCCAAAAAATGTTTTTAAAATTATTTTGGAAATGGAATGTCATCATCATGTCCAACAGTCCCCTTCTTCTCATCTACTGTCACCCACGTTCCCTCTGCTTCTTCTCATATTCTGATGCACAAAATAGGCTTATCTTCTCCACCGGGATACTTGGAGGAGGTCAGATCCTCTGAAAGCATGGTAACCAGGGAAAGTTTACCTAGCTCTCTTCTTACATGACTACACAAAAACCATCATAGCACATTTAGGTACTATTTACACTCTTAATTGGCACAAAGAGGATCAAGTAGAAGTTTTCTGATTGATCTTCAGGTCACTGAACTACTATATTTCTCTGGAGGTCAGAGAATTAGTTGCACTTAAGAATTAAATCCCTTTCAGAAACTGCAACCACATTTTGAAGCATTTCATTCGGTGACTTCCTCAGGAAAATGTCTCTGTATTTGGTTTTGTTTTTTTGTTTAATTTTGTTTTGTTTTTGCTTTCGTTTTAGTTTTTTAACTATTATTTTAAAATTAGTTCATTTATTTTACATCCTGATCACAGTTTTCCCTCCCTTCTCCCCTCCAAGTCCCTCAAACTCCTTCTGTTCCTACCCCCCCCCCAATACACTCCTTCTCCATTTCTGTTCAGGAAAGGGCAGGTCTCCCATGAGTGTCAACAAAACATGGCATATCAAGTTGCAGTAAGACTAATCACCTTTCCATGTATTAAGTCTGGGCAAGGCAACCCAGTACGAGGAACAAGGTTCCAAAAGCCAGTAAAAGAATCAGAGACAGCCCCTGTTCCCAGTGTTAGTAATCACACAAGAGGACCAAGCTACACAACTGTAACATATACAGGGTGCCTGGGTCAGCCCCATGCAGGCTCCCTGGTTGTCTGCTCAGTCTCTGTGAGCCGCTAAGAGCCCAGGTGAGTTGCTTCTGAGTTTTCTTGTGGTGTCTTTCACCCCTCTGGATCCTACAGTTCTTTCTCTCCCTCTTCTGCAGGATTCCCCGAGCTCCACCTAATGTTTGGCTGTCGGTCTGTCTGCATTTGTTTCCATCAGTTGCTGGATGAAGCCTCTTTTATGACAGTTGGGCTAGGCATCAATGTGTGTGTATGGCAGAATGTCAGTAGGCATCAATATATTGGCATTTTTTTTCCTTTCGTTTATGTTTGGTTCTATTCTAGGTCTCTGGGTCATCCAGCCTGTGGGTTCTGGGGCCCCAGGCAGTGTCAGGGATGTGCTTACTCTCCTGGAATGACCTAGATGGTTCATTGTTTGGCTACTTCAGTCTCTAGGCCACCCTAACCTGAGAACATCTCATAGGCAGAACAGATTAGGTCAAAGGTGGCTGGGTTGGTTTCCTACTTCCTCCACTTAAAGTCTTGTCTGGTCACCGAAGATGACCACTTCAGGCTACTATCCACTATAGCTAGGAATCTCAACTGGGGTCATCCTTATAGATTCCTGAGAGATTCCCTTGCACCAGGTTTTTACCTAACAGTGAAATGCCCCTTCTTTCCCGTAGTCTCTTTCAGCACTCTCCTCCTCCGCACCCCGCAGCTTGATTGCTCCTCTTCCCACCCCACCCATCCACAGTCCACTCATCAAATTTCTTCTATTTCCCCTTCCCAGGCAGATCCAGGCTTCCCCCCACGAGCCCTCTTTGTTACCTAGTCTCTCTGGGTCTGTGGAGTGTAGCATAGTTATCCTTTATTTTACAGCTAACGTCCACTTATGAGTGCATACGTACCGTGTTTGTCTTTCTCAGTCCAGGACACCTCACTCAGGATGATTTTTTTTTCTAGTTCCTTCTCTGTATTTGTTTTTATCCATTTGTGACTTGGCTAACTGGCAAAGTCATATAAGTGATCTGTGATTGTTTTAGAGGTTCTAGGGGAAGAAGACAGCTGCTGCTTATAATTGTTTGGGCAATTTTTTTTTCTGTCAGAGAAAAACATGAGTCCTTGTGGCTGAGTGGAGGACAGAGGACACTGACTGTCCTGGATCAGTCAGATCGAGCCCAACAATCATGGCGAGAGCTGGTATCTTATTTAGATCGCACCAAGTAGCAAAAATGTATTCATATTCACTAAGTAACAAAGGATGGATGTAAGCTTTTAACTGCATCAGCAGCTAAGCAGTGGCTGCTCATGAACGGTGTTTCCTATCCTTGGCAACTCTCACGATCATCTGAACCCAACTACAGTTGTTTGTGGTAAGGATGATGAAGAACCAATGCTTCTTAGAGCAATACACAGCAGCAGCTGGAGAGACAGCGAAGCAGCACCGTAGCTTTTGTGAGCTATTTAGGGTACCCTGATGTGGTTAAAATGCAAACCAAGAGGTAAGGGATGCAGCTGTCTCGTCTCTGAAATCTTCATGTCTCAGGTAATTTGTGCCCCCTTAGCAGTTCTTCAAACTGGCAATGCTTCAAACCCTTCCTGGTCAACTGTGAGAGAGTTGAAACCTCAGCCTGCACAGGTGAACTTGGCACACTTCGACACTTGGCCACAGTGGCCCTAACTGTGGCAGCCAATGCCCTCTGCTTCTCAGGTTCTTCTTCCCCTTCTAGAGGAACCTGCATTTCAACACGATTCCTTCCAAGTCAAGTCCTATCCCCAGCTCTTTATTTGTTCAGCGCGTTAACCACACAGGAATACTAGTATCTTAAGCTATATCAGAGGTTAACTAAGGTGACTCATTTAATCGATGGGGTTTTGAATGCAGAATCATGTGCTACATTGCGGACACAGTGTGGAAGCCGTTGATCACAATTCCTCTAATTCTCTATCTCACTGTGCGATACCGTGAGCACAATTCTCAAGCTTTGCTGTCCTCCTCATACTTCCTATAGCCATACTTGAAAGGCGCATATGATGATACCTACAAGATAAAATTTTAGACGAAATATATCTGCCATCTTATGTTAGGAAAAAAATGTACAGAAATAAACTTTGTACTAAGTCACTATTGCAAAATTATATAGAATGTGTGGGTGCAAAAGATTCAAGTATGTTTTAAAAACTCGCCAGAATCAGGTGCCTTCTTAACTGTGTTTTCCAGTGCCTATGTGATTGCTCCCTTCGGCATGATTTTACTCCTATAATTAAATTCAGTTGCATTGTTAACGTACTGTTGACATGAACTTCTATTTCTTATATACAAGGCTGGAAATACACATACATTAATTTGAAACAGCTGCTTACAAAATTACTACATACGGACAGTTTTTGTCTGTAGACCATTATGTCCTTCTATTTAGGCATGATTTGCAACTGTAAAAACTTATTATCTATAAAGTTAAATGGAGATTTACTGACATACAATGAATTTTGCTGCTGCGCTTAATGTTGCACTTGACAAATACGCAGCAGAAAAGGAAAGCCAGGAGAGGTGTTTCCTTAGGCCAGCAGTCATGCCCCATTGGCATGCAGTCCAGAGGGGCAGAGACCACATGGCCACCTCCTGACACACTTTAAGCTCCACTTAGCTGACAGATCGCAGTGGGACCGTCCTCCAGCTTCTCTCCCATCTTCTGTAATCCTGAAGGCGTCTTGGGGCTATGTTATACGGTATTCTCTGCTTCTTTTAACAGTCCTAATTCTGGCTAGCTGATAACCTGACCTTCCACAACCAAATGGTATTACTTTACCTTAACAAAACAAAAACAAAAAACCTTTAGTCCCTTTGCTGGTCCTGAAGGACACAGCCTGGTTATTTATTCAGACCTGGGCATGGTCATCTAAGCCTTTCAAGTTTTGATAGGGCAGGGTAGAGAAAGCACCACTCCTGGAGGATGAGCAATCTGCATGGGTATGCAAAGAAGGAGGCATGGGACACTTTAGGTCTGTATAAGGCACAAGCCTTATTCCGGCTCAGCATTCCCATCGGGTCTAGGCAGTCAGCTTTTTGTCTGAAACACACATCTTCTTTTTTTTTTAAATTTATTTATTTATTAAGGATTTCTGCCTCCTCCCCGCCACCGCCTCCCATTTCCCTCCCCCTCCCCCGATCAAGTCACCCTCCCTCATCTGCTCAAAGAGCAATCAGGGTTCCCTGACCTGTGGGAAGCCCAAGGACCGCCCACCTCTATCCAGGTCTCATAAGGTGAGCATCCAAACTGCCTAGGCTCCCCCAAAGCCAGTACGTGCATTAGGATCAAAAACCCACTGCGATTGTTCTTGAGTTCCCATTCTTCCTCATTGTCCGCTATGTTCAGCTAGTCCAAATTTATCCCATGCTTTTTCAGACCCAGGCCAGCTGGCCTTGGTGAGTTCCCAGTAGAACATCCCCATTGTCTCAGTGTGTGGGCGCACCCCACGCGGTCCTGAGTTCCTTGCTCGTGCTTCGTCTCCTTCTGCTCCTGATTTGGACCTTGAGATTTCAGTCCGGTGCTCCAATGTGGATCTCTGTCTCTGTCTCCTTTCATCGCCTGATGAAGGTTAATATTCAGGAGGATGCCTAAACACACATCTTCTTAAACTGCTTTCATAGTACAACGGGGACAAACGACTGGGATTGACTTACGAGGGTTCGACAAGCGATGGCAGCCTTTCCAAGACAATGCGTTTTCAAAGCCTTTCTGTTTGGAAGACGACTTCCAACCCCAGGAAACGCTAGTGGTTGTTGCAGTCGGTGATTCATTTTGTAAAAGTTAGTTGCCCTTCCTACACGAAACAAGTAATTTCTAAATAGTATGTAAAAACCAAAACATAGCAAAAGTGAGGGAAAGAAGTCAGCTACAGAAGATCACGCATTGCATGGGTCTATTCACGTGAACATCCAGGCTAGACAGATCCATAGAGAGAGAAGGTTAGGGCTGCCAATGTGTGGAGATGGAGAGGAGGATGTGGGAAATGTGACTGCCAGGTTTCTTTTAGGGGTGAGAGAATATTCTAATGTTATGGTGAGTAAGCTAACTGGTTAGGTATGTTTTTTTTCTAGTTTTTTTTCTTTTTTTTGTTTCTTTTCTTTTTTTTTATTTATTCTTTTTTTTCTTTTTTAAATTTATTTATTTATTAAGGATTTCTGCCTCCTGGTATGTTTAAATGCAGGGCATAAATGTACTTAAAATGCCAGAATTGTATACTTTTAAAAGAGCAAACCTGGGAGAGATGGCTGATGTTCTTATAGGGGACCTGAATTTGGTCCTCAGCACTTACGTTAGACGACTCACAACTCCCTATAACTCCAGCTCCCGGGGCGTCCACAGGCACTCATGCTAACACACACATACACACATAGACATATACACAATTGAAATTAAAATTATTCTTTAAAAAGCAAATTTTATAGCAAGAAAATTATATCTTGATACCTAAAGTCATAAGAAAAATTAGCAAATAACGAAATACTAACAGATAACTCTACAAAGCTGAAAGACCCTTTGTCCTTGTCTTTAGCATCTTACAGTTTAGGAGTTCACACTTAGAGAGATTGATTGGGACTGGCCTAAGGGTGATCATAGAGAATTAATTCCTAAGCACAAAGTAAGGACAAAGAAAATAGATTTTGTTCAGTCTTTGGGGACTCAAAGAGAGGTCCCTAGAGGGGACAAAGAAAAGAGCACAGCATAACATTTGTGGAACCTCTACCCTGTTTAAGGCATTGTTCACATTCAGGTGGCTGTGGTGCACGTCTTTAATCCCAGCACTCAGGACTCAGAGGCAGGAGGGTCTCTGAGGATGAGGCCAGCTTGGTCTTAAGAGTGGGTTACAGAGGAGCCAAAGCGGAAACACAGAGAAACCCTGTCTCAAAAAAAAAAAACCAATAAAAATAAAGAAATAAAATTAAATTAAAAAAAAGAAGAAAGAGAACATTGTTCACTGTAGAGATGTGTGGGTCAGCCCCGAGCTTTGAGATGTTTGTTGGGACAGAATATAGCAAGGTTATTGTAGTCGGATGAAACTGGGATAGTAGAATGGCAGGGAGAGAGAAAGTCACTAAAAGGGGAATGGAGGTGGAGGTCAAATGATAACCTTAATTTGGAGGGGATTGCATTTTAACACAGAAGGCTGCATGATTGTGATCTGCCAAGTGCCTTCCCCTCAGTGGTGCTCTCAGCCCTAGCTCGCGCGGGATGCAGTTAGATTGCCGTCATGGCCTTAGTCCTCATCCGCCCATCTCAGAATTTAGCGGAGGGAGACGCTCTGAGGTCAGAGGCTCAGGGGAAAGCTGTGAGCTAGCCACAGAGGCAGCATGCATCACCAGGATTGCTGCTGGGTGGTCTCTACAGCAGCACCAAGGCACTCATTTCCAGAAGGTCACTGAGCTAACGTGCTCCCTTGACTGTCTGAACTTCTGTCTCGTTTCAAAGGTGCAGCCTCTGTGGCTCTGAAGTCTAGAGTTTCCTGCTGTCTTCCTCTCCTGGTGATTTGTGGGTGTTCAGTAACTTGTCACTTCTCGGGGAGCATCTGGCCGACTCCTCCCCGTGTGTCTGAGGGATGTGATGATCCCTCCAGGCTCTGCCACTGCTTGGCATAGACCTGGAACCACATTCTCCGCATGCCCAGACGAGCACCTGGCAGAAGCATCTAGAGATATAGAGTCTGTCATTCTAAAGGTTTTACATACTGCTATAAATCAAAACTAAGACGACCATGTTAAGAACAATTCAATGATGGGAAGATTAATTGGTATAATAAAAATAGAAATACCAGTTTATCTATTGCTCTGTGAATGTACATGGCCACATGAATATATGCTTTATGTATGTATACATCACAATACACATTATGGGCACTTCTCTTTAAAATAATACAGAATTAATTTTAAAAGTTTTTACTTGACACACACCCTACCCAGACACAAACCAGGGGAGGCCTGATCTTGCCCCAATAATTTAGGCTTCCTCTCTACAGACGCAGCATAATGAGTCCATGGTGGAGGTAAGACATTTATTTTCACTGGATTTGGTAACCGTTTACTGGGATATCTGCCCAAAGATGCTTGCATTGGAAGATAAGTTGACTTCAAGGGAGACAATACTTCAAAGACTTCCATGATCCCAGGAAACAGAAAAATACAACCGAAGCCAAGTGCTCGCTGGAGATCACCTATTCTTCTGGGGAAGCTGGAACCTGAGCGGCAATGACTATCAGCTTCATCTCAGAGTCTATAAATAATTCATAGAAGGTATCAATTTATTTGTTAGGTAGGTGGCCAAGACTGAGTTCTGCGTGCTAACCAATGACACGGCCCTGGATACCCACCCCATCCTGCTGAAAGGATCCAGTTCTTGGCATGAGTGGCTTTGTTAAAGCTGCTGGCTGGATCCACACCCTTTGAAACACATGCCACTGCTTCTGCATAGCTAATGTGAACGTTGAGATGAATATACAGGAGAGACGTGTGTGAACTGGCTTTCTCCAGGGGGCATGCACACGTGGTGGAAACCAGAGGCTCCAGATCGGGGCCATTTGGTGATTAAACTCACTCTAGACTATACAGAAATTGCTTCAGTACTACTCACGTTATTCTTAATTCAGAGTAAACCTTATGTTTCAAGAAGCAGCTGCAGATAATCCTATGTTCTGCCAATTACACGGACAGTGACTTTTTTTTTAACCAAAGGCGCATTAATTCTCTTTCTGATACTGTAAAACTGGAGAGCCCATGAAGCATAAGCTTCATGTTACATGTAATGAAGGTAAGGGATAGGAATGTAAAATATAAACTTTAAGATGATTGTATTACATAGTAGATGCACCCAGAGAAATGCTGTATAACTTCCATTTCAAAGATAAAGGTAGGGATGAAGAGGGATTGGAATGACCCTGGGAGAGAAATGACCTCTTGGCTGCGGTTTGGAGGATGCAGTGTAGTGGAAAATGAGCTGTCATTTTAGGCTCTCCAGACAAACACCGTATGAGTAATTATAGCACATTTTCTACTTTTCTTATTAAATAATATACAATTAAAAGCACATTTGCCGTCTATTCGGTTGATTTAGGTTACCAAGTTTGGCTCAACAAGCAAATAAAATGATTACTTATGTGTTTATTTTAGGAGTTATTGGGCCTTGTAGAATGACTTTCACACTAAGGAGAAGGTTTGGAAAGGTAGCTAGCTTTTATCAAGGTAGCTGCACAGTGCTTATGAACTGTGTCCTTCCCAGGATCTCCGAGCCCGAGCAAATGCTTCTAATTCCTTTTCTTTCAACCCCATGTTGACTGTGGTGGCCCTTAGGGACTAACCTGGGCTACTCTTGATTTAGTGTTGGCATCACACCCCACCCACTCATATTCACAAATCTACTAGCAAGAGCTACATGGATTATGTGCCCAGAGCTGTAGTTATTAAGATAAAAATGGGCTGGAAACCAATAACCTTTCCTATTTAGAAGGAGACCTGTTCACACAGCCTACCCTGAAAGGTTCATGTGCTCATTTTATTGGAAGATTCTTGAATTTTTTTTATGACACCAAGCATAGTGTCATAGTCTTATAATATTAGCACACTGGAAGATTACCAGTTCACGACCAGCCTAGGCTGCAGAGGGAGGCCCTGTCTCAAAACAAACAAAAATTAGTTTCTTAAGACCAATTAATGTTTTAATTTTTAAAACATGCAAATATGTTGTGAGCCTAGCCTTTAACAGCTGTGCCATCTTTCCAGCCCAAGACAATTATCACGTGTACTCACTCATAGGTGGTTTTTAAACAGAGAGCAAAGAAAACAAGCCTACAAATCCCAATCCTAGAGAACGTAGACAACAATGAGAACCCTAAGAGAGACATACATAGATCTAATCTACATGGGAAGTAGAAAAAGACAAGATCTGAGTAAATTGGGAGCATGGGGAACTTGGGGGAGGGCTGAAAGGGAGGGGAGAGGCAGGGAGGGAGCAGAGAAAAATGTAGAGCTCAATAAAAATCAATAAAAAAAACCCAAATGAATTCATTGTACAGATTTAGCAACCAGAAAAAAAAAAACCACGCAAATATGAACCCAATTTGAATGTGAGACTTTAAGAAAAATCAAAATATTGACCTTGATGTCATACTCAAGTGAAAATGAATTTTTTTAAGATTTCAACCCATAGATTTTATTATAAAGAGAAAGTGGAAATACAACCGAAGGAATTATGTATGAATCACATGCCATTACCATTTACTCACACTAAAAGCTTCATCAAGTTGACACACTGTGCCCACCAACCTATCATGAGAAAAACCACCACATAGTTGAGAATCTACTGAATACATTTAAGTTTATGAAACCCTTGTGCTTCTGGCTGCTTATGTGGTCATAAGCAAGTATAATCACTTTGCTTTAAATGTATCTAAGCATTTTTAGGGAGAGTGTATGAATTACTTTTTATGCAACAAAAAGTACCTATTTTTATTACCTGTAATAAAGTGAACATTATGGATGTTATACATAAATGGCCTGAGGGGGAAAATCTTGGTTTGAGATATGAAATGTCTTTTCATAACTTAATCTAAAATGCAATTTTCCCAGATGAATTTTACAGTGTTAGAAAAAAAGGCTTTTTATTGGCTAAATTAAAACAGTTCTTTGCAGAAGCCTACAGTATTAATTAAGATGCCAATCAGCACAAATTAAGTCCCAAACCTAACCTACGTGAATATTGGCACCAGATACGAATCTGCCATAATACTTTCTCTCAACGTAGATGTTGTTCTTTCTGTTAGAGCTAAGGAATTATGCTGATTTATGTTGTAAGTAGACTTATAGATTACCCTCGGTACATTGTAAATGTGAACAAATTGATTGTATTATTGAGTGTGCCGAGGCTCCGTGATCTGTTATCCACAGAGCAAATTCTTTACATTCCAGTGAACATAAAGAAAAGAAGTCGATTGTGGTGCTAGGAACACAGTTTGTATTGGTGAGGGGAAAATGAGCCTGGCTGTCCATCTACCAAGTGAGTGGATCATCAGAGGAATATGGAAGGTGGCAACAGTAGTTACTACAAAAATAAAAACATGATTAATGGTTTTCAGACCTGCAAGCGTTGCCGGGCACAGTCTAGTTGGCAGGCAGGCTCAAGATCCCGTTTTCTTTAGCAGGTTTTGGGGGATGGGTTCTGACAATGTCTGAATCAACTCCTTAAACTGATATGATCTACCAAAATTGCCTTCACTTCCAAGAGTCATCAGAAGCATTTGAAATTTAAATGCATATAAAAAATAAAGTCAGGTGTAATGATTCGTGACTGTAACTCAAGGAGGATGTTGAGTTTCAGGCCAGAGTTGGCTACATAGGGAGCCTCTGTTTCAAAAACAAGCAAGGCAGCAAGCAAACAGCAGCAAAATTCAGAGTACCATTCGCAGGGCAGTTATTCCTTGATTTAGTCAAAACTGTAGGACGGGGTGTGGCTGAGATGTTCTGGGATGTGTGCTTTTGAAGTTGTTGTTCCCTTTGCTTATTTTAAGTGCAGCAGTACTAGCGTAGATATTGGTGATTTTCTTCTATTTTCGTTTCAGCATTTGCTTAAATGTAAGGCAGTGTTTGGTGTGATCTTGGCTTGAGCTTTTACAACACTAGATGCCTCTTCTCTCATTTGATGCCAAAGTCTTAGATCTGCGAAAAGAACTCTTATTGGACAATGTACCTTTGGACCCCCTTTTTTTTTTTAATTTCTTTGGAATTTTTCAGTGGAATGGAACTAAAAAGACAAACTAAAGATGCAGGTACCATTGGGTTTTGTTTTCTTCCTTACTTCCATTACAATTGTTTCCAGTAAGTTCTCCCAATGCTTTAAAGTGAGACTCAGTGCATCTGTAGGGAAGACTTATGGGCATAAAATAAATTAGTCTAAAATAGGTTCTACAGCTCCACTGTAAACCAGCCCAACAAGATGGATGAGCGTATTTTGGCATCTCTACAAGGTCCTGCTTGGTTATAGGTGAACAGTACACAGCACTTGTAACACACACACAAACACCACATGCACAAGCACAATACACACATACACACACACACACACACACACACACACACACACACACACACAATGTACATGCTCCCTTGCACACACAGGCACACCCTATCCCTCTGCCCAGTGTCAATAGAGCAGCTTGGAAATGTTTATGCAGTTATTCTTGACTTTTAATATTACAAATGTTTTGTTTTAAGTTTAGCTTAGATTGGATGCTGATCAAATTTTACTCAAAACAATACACTTCCTGTAACTTTCACACTTAAAATGTTTTTAAAGGCCGACTCCTAATTTCCCCTGCTCAAATTAAAATGCTCTAAAATAGAAAAACACATTTGTAAAGACACATTTTCACATCTATTTACCCAATGCAAAACACAGTTTCTTCAGGTAAGAAATGATTGAAACAGTTACTAGAATTTCAGTGCCTTCTTTTACAAAAATAATCTTAAAAACCCACCTTATTATTAAACTACATTCAGAAACTCTGGAGACAGCAGAGAGAGTTCATCCCGTGCCTTGTTGAGAGAGTGTCACAGCTGAAGGACTATGTGGTTAGTTCTGCTTGCCATGCCCACCATGAGAAGCCACTTGACAGTACACCTTCCCAGTAGGCATTCTATTTTATTATTATTTTTCATTTTCATTTCTCTTTCATTTTATATATCACCAATAGTTTTCTCTCCTTCTCCCCCTCCCTCTTCCCCCCCTCCACTCACCCACCATCCACTCCTCAGAAAGGATGAAGTCTTTCATGGAGAGTCAACAAAGTCTGTCTTATCACTTGACGCGGGACCAAGCTCTCCCCCCATATCGCGGCCGAGCAAGGTATCCTTCCATAGGGAATGGGCTCCAAAATTTCAGGACATGCACCAGGGTAAATCATGCTCCCACTGCCAGTGGCCCCACAGACTGCCCAGCCACACAACTGTCACCCACATTCCTAGTTTGGTCCTATGGAGGTTCCCCCATCTATCAATCCACAGTCAATAAGCTTCTGCTAGCTCTGGCCAGCTATCTCAGTGATCCAGGTGTTAAAAGCTAGGCTCACAACTGGTAGGCACTCTTGATGTAGCTGTATAACTTTAGCAGATGAGAAGCTAAGGGTCTGGAGAGATGGCGCAGTGGCTAAGGACACTTGTTCTTGCAGAGGTCTGTGATTTCATTACCAGCATTTGCACAGTGGCTCAGAAACCTCTGTAACCCCACTTCTAGAGAATCTAGTGCTCAATTCTGACCTCCATGAACAGCAGGGACTCATGTGATACGCATACAATACATACATGCAGGCAGAAATTTCATATACATTGTAAAACACATACATCTAAAAATCTTTTTAAAAGAGGGAAGGTATAAAACACTCTCTGAACACAGATTGTTACCAGTTTGACATTTATTGAAAAATACATTACAATTGTTTCTAAGGTCTAGTATTATTTCAGTGGTGAAGAAGAAAATGTCAGGCTAACTCAAGTCAGAGAGTTTTTACAGTGACATGGCTAGTGAGTTACAAAAGGCTAGCATTAACTTTAATACTGTCGTGGAATATGCAATGCATTAAAATTTGATGCATTTCATAACATCGAAAAATAACTGAAAATCTAAAAACCGTGTTTGTATATAGATGTATGTATGGAAAATATGTAATTTTTAAGTTAATTTGGTACCGCTGTTCAAAAAAATCTATTTCTAAATGCATATGTTGTTTTTATCAAAGTGATATGCATATTTAAATATAATTTAATACAGTTAAATATAAATCCATGTTTATGTTCTTATAAAAATAGATATAAAAATAGAGCATTTGAAGGAGGTGGATATGCATTCGAGATAACTCGGGTCAATAGAACAAAATAGTTTCATTTTTTATGGCAATGAATTTGAGGTATTTGTACATTGAGTAATCTTAGCTACATACTGAGTTAGGCCTCTCAGTTTCTTCTTCTTCTCAGGCTCAACTCATTCTTTAAAACCCACCATAGATAGCAGTAAGATGTTATCCCGTAAAACAGTTATATAATAAGGCAATTTTCCATTTTGTACCTAAAAAGACAGAAGTGAAAGTTTTCAAGGCTAGAAATAGGTATGTTCCCTACTTATGCCACAATTTTCATAAAAATTCTTATAAGGCTACTTTAATTTAAATTAAACACATTTGTTCAAATAAAAATACAGATACTAGTCACATAGTACACTTTGTGGGTACATAGAAAATTCTTATACATTTGAGAATCTGCAGTCCTTTGCAAAAATATCTAAAATGTAACCGTTGTCTTAGATGAGATACATCTAAAAGGACAAGGGAAAGCTTCTTCAAAGAGAGTATCCACAAACGTAACAAAGTAACCAATGGGGACTTTATTTTCTTCCAAACTTCAAAATTATGTCTATCAGCAACTTAGACTGTGCTCCCCATCAGGGCTCACAGTCTGGTGTAGAGGGATGTTTGTGGAACTCACAAGAGCACAGAGTTCAATACAATATCGCTTCTTATCACAGGCAGAGAATCCCTTTGACTCCCCCTGCAAAGTATCTCTCCTGTTCTTGCCCTTCCATTACGAACTTAAAAGTATAACAAGAAATGTTTTTCATAAGCGTTAGATCCTCAAAGCCCAAACCACCACAAATAGCCCGCTTTCTCCTGGTAAAGAACTGAAACGTTATATCCCTCCATGTGGAATGTATTGCTTCTTCCCACGTTAGTGTGCCTATGGAGCAGATAGCGCAGGAACGGCATTACCCCTATGCCCATATCGCTGCATTTCCATTGTCTTGATTATCATTGCAGTACAATATCTGGTCCATGTGGTCCTAGTTTGTGATCACCTTTTAAGTGGTCTCCTTATAGTTCTCTGTCCTTGGGCCTGAAACCAAGGATGGATGCTCAAGGTCACTTTTGAGTGTGTTCTGTTCTGAGAAAAAGGTGTCATTACTTTTTTGTAAGCCGCGTGCTTTGGTGTGCATGCTTGCACTGGTGAGTGTGCAATCCTTGCAAAGCATGCGTGAGGCACATTCGGTTCTCAGACCATTGTCCTGGTGAATGGCTTATCTCTAATTCTGAATTCACCTCTTCTTCAGGGAGCCTGCGCAGACCGCCGACTCGCACACATCCTGCTGAACAGGATCTCCGAACAAACCTGATTTATTGGCCCTCTGACATGATATGGCGAATGAACATTTGGGACAGAATTTTGTTGGTGCCGCTTGTTTTGACTGCTGAAGTATTTTTCCACAGTATGGTTCTTGGATCTTTTCATCTTGAGAACGTGGTGCTCTCTGGATAACTTCGATTTAACCACCTGCAAATAAAGAACAAGAAATTAGAGGTGCGAAACCCCAGATATTTGAGCTCCACATCGACCAACATGACTGACGTTCACGCTTGCACTGCGTGGCTGCCTCACAGACGCTGCCTGAAAGGCACAGAGATGATTTACATAAACAGGAACTGCCGCTACCTGTGTTTCACAGAAGACCAGAGCTGAGGTTAGAAGTCCTGTCTCTTTTTACACCTTGAGTCTTCTGTTACCAGTGAGACTGTGGAAATGTTCCACATGATGCCTCTTTCACACCGTGTGTGTGTGTGTGTAAGCATGTGTGTGTATTGGACCAGATGCAGTATCTGACGGTTTGACATTATCCCTCTACAGTAGAGCAGACACTGTTGTGAGTTTCTAAATTATTATTTCAAATTTGGTACTTTAAGTCTGTCATGGAACAAAATGGCAACTTGCATTATTTTCAGAGAAAACAAAAGTACTTTTCCATTCCTTACCCCAAAGATGACAGTGTTATAGTTAGAAGCTGGATTCCTTTGGACAGTTAGTAAATCATGGAACTTACGAAAACTAGCCTATGCTTTAAGTTTCATGTATGTTTGTATGCACATATGCCTTTATTTCAAGCATTATTTTGAGTAGATGGTATTCTAAAGAATTCATGGACTCAAAAGAGTTTACAATCAGAACTTTCCTTCCCATCTCTTTCCCTATCTTGGTCACTTACCACTTTTGTGTAATTCACGGCTACTTTGTAAATAGCCACACTCATACATACATAAGGCTATATTTATGGTTCATATTTACATTTTGCAAGATATTGTCCTGGTGGAAGCCTAAATCATTATCTTCTGCCTGTGAGCAAACAGAACTCAGGGTGTCAGAATTAAAGGATTGGGAAAGTCAAGTAGGGGACAAGAAAGAAACTGGGGAGGCGTAAGGTCCCTGGGAAGTCAGATAATAGAAAGGAAGAAAATACTAGTGAGCATGCTCCAAAGCAACAAATAGCAAAGCAAGAACTTCATCATGTTCGCCACATGACATCAATATTATGTCAGTTCCTGGGACATGGGAAAATATTCCTGGATAACAACTGGAAGTATACTATGTCACATAGATTTTTCTATTCTTTCAGGAATAATGCAATAATTAAGGCACATATCATTTGATCCCATATGAGAGAATGAATGCAATGAAAACAGTTCCTGCAAACAAAATGGTATATTTGAGAAATAAATATTATAGCTATATACTTTAAGTAAACGAAATTATTTTAGAAAATCATTGAAACAGAAACTTTTTAAAGATCTATACCAAAATGTTAACCGAGTTACTTTTCAATGTAAGGATTCCATGTGGATTTAATGTGTCCTATTAGCTTTTTATCTTGACTTTAAAAAAAAAACATAATCAATTTGCACGATTTTAAGGCAACGGAAAAAGAAGAAAGATGTTAGAGTTGAGGAAAAAGTTGCCAGTAGTGTATTTCAAAACCAGTAGTCCTAGCTAAACCCCGGGGTGTGAATCTCTTTCTGTGAGAATGGTTGGCTTTTCCTCTCTCAGGCTCTAGGATCAGGTAGGTGACTCTTAGGAAGGGCAGTGAAAACATTCACTTGTGACAAAGAAACTCTGTGGGTTATGATTCAGGCTCAGTTTGCCATTATGCTTGGGCTGACTTTCCAGATCTTCAGGGAGATGCTTCTTCCAGGTCCTTCTACCCCCAAGAGATTACATCAGCACTCACGAATGATAGGCCTGTGTAGAGACCAGTGCGTTCCTGAAGATTCTCTGTAGTTTGAAGTGGGGGGGGGGGGGGTCCTCAGGTAACATTCGTGAACACCATTCTAAAAGTTTATATAAGGAAGCATTAAAGCATACGTATGGCATGCAGTCTTGAAATAATATCATTCCAATGTTCTGCAGCCAAAATGAAGGCAATTTTTAAATATGATTTTATCTTGTTTGGTTTCTGCAATTACCATGGTGGTCTATACACTCATTACATGTAAGATGAAAGCAAGTCTATCATGACACACGAGGCTAGAGTGATTTAAACATTATTTTAATACTTGGGGCTGATGTATTTGCTACTCTTAAGTAGATGTGTAGGGAGGATATTCAAGAATATGTACTTCAATCTCTCTGAGATAAATAGATTTCACCTAAAGGTAGGGTCAGCGTTTTCCGTTGTCTCAGTAGGAAACTTGTTAATTTACTTCTGATTTTAGACAGCTGATGTTAGTCTCGGAGAAAGAGAGCTGAGATGAGGGGCTCTCCCAGCAGTTTCTCAAGGGTAGGCTAATTAATACTCCTGAATTCCTAATGTTCCTCAGACATTGTTTGAAATGGACTCTTGAATGCCCAGGTCAGTGAATGGGCCTACCACACTTGGTTCACTTTGCTTTGATTTTGGAAACTATTTTTTAGGGAATAATAAAAGATTGTGTTTCCAAATCTTTTTTTTTTTTTGTAAAGTCACTACTGATTTGATACTGAATCCTGAATGGAGATAAATAAAGAAAATTATTTCATTTTTGATTTACCAATAGATATATACATGTGGAAATTCCCTCAAAATGGCAATGTGGATTAAATCCATTAAGATACCCTGTAATAGTATACGTCACACTACTAGCAATACACTTTACTTCAGGACAGAAAACCACTTCAACATTATAAAATATTTCATTACAGGAAATTGCCAAAGCATTATGTAGAAATGCACAATCATTTGTTCTGAAAACTCAAATGAGTCTCCTAAAAATGATCATATATTCTAAAGCCGATGTTTAAAAATGACAAAGCTTTTCCATAGTCTATCAATAATTAAGATAAAATATTAAAAACATCTCTTGCAAGACCAAATAACTAAGCTCCATAATGATCTACTGGCTGCAGGTGAGGAATCCTTCACCTGGTTAATGAGGCACCAATGACTCATGGACCAATAAAAAGATAGAGCACATCAGATCTTCACAGTTGATTAGAGTTGCTGTGCAATTGAGGGTTGCAAGTCAAACTCTAAATACATGCTAAGAATCAATACAGGACCAGGCTGTGGTGGCTCACACCTTTAATTCTAGCATTGGGAGGCAGAAGCTGGTGGATCTCTGTGAGTTTGAAGCCAGCCTGGTCTACAGAGTGAGATCCGGGACAGTCAAAGCTACCCAGAGAGAAACCCTGTTTCAAAAAACAAAAACAGACAAACAATGAGTCAATAGGAAAATAACCACCATCATTTGAGAATGAAAAGTACTGGTGGTTGGTGGGGTGGGCTTTCTGTATGAGCTGTTTCTCCATAAGTATGAAAAAGTCTACTCTCAAAATTAACCATGACTCGATCCATTCTAGCCAAAATGAAAATATTCTTTGTTAAGAGCTTTGCTTCTTTTTTCCACAGTCTTTTCCAGTGTGTGTGTGTGTGTGTGTGTGTGTGTGTGTGTGTGTGTGTGTGTGTAGAGGGTGGAGCACTTGAGGAAACAGAATAAGAGCAATGGCAGTGATCCTCATCTTTCCCCAGGTTTAGTATCTGTGATGTGGAGTGTATGTGTGTGTGCATGTGTGTGCGTGTGTGTGTGTGTGTGTGTGCATGAGTGTATGTGTCTGTTCTTATAACTGAACCCAGGATCTGGTACATGCTAAGCACGCAGAGCCAATGTTCACAGTCTAAGTCCCAAGTCCAGCTGTGCTCTCTGAAACCCTCACTGTCCTTCAGAAAGATGACTCTCCTGTCCGGCTTGCCTTCTGCTCCTCACAGATACATGCCAGCCAGGGATATCTTTCCCTAATTCTTCTATAACCCAACATCTAGGGAACAATTCTAATCCTGTTCTCATCTTGATTGTCAACAGGATATTTATACAGCAGATTTGATAAGGCATTCGTCTTGAATCAGGGTCTACCAGGAGCAGGAGGAGAATAGGAACTGAATAAGATTGTGCTTTGATAGTGAGACTCTGGTTTGGGCTGAGGGCTCCTGTTACACAGGCTTGTGTACCCTACTGATGGATAGGCATTCTGATCAAGCCGCATGAGTTACCAGGGCCAAGAAGCCTTGTGGGGAAAACCCATAAACTTTGCTTTCTGCTTGACTGCAGATATAGTTTATCGAAGCTCAAGGATTAGAGGGTAAAGTTATCTGACCGAGTTCCATGGTCTGCAAACAAACTATAAGTAAATGCTGAAGAAAAGGTCCTGTTTCACCAAATGGCCCACATCATTGGAGCCTAGGCTTTGGAAGCCCAGTGGCCGTCAGTATGGAGAGGAGAGACTAAGTCTGCAAAGGGCTGTGCAGATGTGTGTCTAAAAACATGTGCCAGGCAGAACAACACAAATGAGTGAGCAAGACCAGTGTCTGAGATCTGCATTGTGTGTGTTTACATCAACCAGGTGGTGACCTGTCCTGAATTAACTCAGTAATCACGGAGTTCCCTGGAATGGCTTGTCCCAAGTATGCCTAAAGTCACACCATCGGACATCCAGGAGTTGAGGTGCGTCACTAGTGGGTGGAGGCAGATAGGGATTATGGGGTAACACACTGAACTGAACACATCAGTGGGGCTCACTTGCCCATTTTCAGAGCTCAGAGTTCTGGATGCAGAGGGTTTGGGACAGAATCTGGAATTAATCACGTGCTCAATGTTTGTTAAACTGCCAAGTATATTTTAAATTGTATTATTATGTTTATACCTACATTAAGGAAGAAAGTTTCTTGATGGGGAGCAACCTTCGATGCTATTCTTTCTGTAACTTGATTGAAAAATTTGGGTTAAAGGGGCCTGCAAGATGGCTCAGTGGGTAAAGGAGATTGCCACCAAGTCTGACATCCTGAATTTATTTCCCTAAAATCCACATAATGGGAGGAGACAACTGACTTCCGCATGTGTTTGCTGACTGACACACATGTGCACAAGCACATATAGACGTATGCATAAAATAAACAAATAAAGCCATTGAATTATAAATATTTTAAAATGTAGGTTAATATATGCAATGTTCACTACTGTGATGGAAAGCACAATGCTTATTCTGCAGATTAAAAAGCATTTCATATATTCTCTTTCCTTCTTAAAATTTTTGGGTAGAAATAAAGGAATTCTAAATTGCATCCAGTGCTATATAAATCTAGTAACTCTAAGTGTTGAAAGCCCAACATTTTTAAATAAATTGTATTAAAATCAAGAATGTAAGCTTAAAATAGAGCTATAGGCTAGGCATGGTGGCACACGCCTTTATTCCCAGCACTCAGGAAGGAGAGGCAGGCAGATCTCTGTGAGTTTGAAGCCAGTCTATAGAGTCAGTTCCAGAAGAGCCAGACCTACATACAGAGAAACCTTGTTTAAAAAAAACAAAACCAAAAACCAAAACCAACAACAAATAGACAAACAGCTAGGTACCACATTGAAAGTGTCAGCAATGCATGGAAAGGGTTTTAGCTTTATTGTATATACTTATTTTTAAACTTTTAGAAGAACAAGAATTCATGCAATCTTTTTGCAATGAAAAAGCAAAAGAGCAAGAAAATAACATAGGGTTTCATATACAAATTCCTAATGATTCCTTCCTCCATGTAAAACCTATCTTACTAAATTCAGAGCTCTCTGCGCTAGAAAACATGTGGAGGAATTCAGATATGGTCCCTACCCTCAAGAGGACTATATAAAGACACATGTCTAAGATGCTTGAAGTAGGAACAAGAATGAAGTGACTTCAAAGACATTGTCTGGGACCAGATCTACAAGGTCAGGCATCATGTTGTTTCCACGTAATAAATAGTTCCCAAGTACATTAAGAAGACTGGTGCTAATTTATGGTAGGCCCGAGAATCTGTTTCCATGCCCATTATTTCTTTGAACTTATTTGTAAAACCCAACATCCAGACTTCAAACTGCTGTCTCCAGATGTCAAAAATCTCATCTTATTTCAGTTTCGGTCTCGAGAGTGGAGAAAAAGTAATTTAGACACATATTTAAGGGTTGGAAATGGTATGCCAAAAAGGATGCTTGATACCTGTATAGTAAAAAGTCCTTTCCTTTGATCTCGTGTGGAAACAAGTCAAGTTGGGATCCTCCCAAAAGTCAGAGGACCGTTTGGGGTTGCTAAAATCCAACTGATGTGTCAAGTGTAGCGTTGCTTTGAAAGAGAGCAGCTATTAGCAATGGCAATAAACAGTGTAAGGGAGCTGTAAGAAATCCTCAATGAAAGATTTAGACCTCAAAATCAGGACAAAGGGTCCAAACACACTGGCACACAGGTCACCTCTGCCAGGGACTAATACTAAGCTGCACATTTAACGCTGCTATATGTTTGCTACAGGGGACAGTAGATGGGTCTGCCTAGCAAGGAAAGGACCCACTTCATGTGGTTAATAATACAGTTAATGGCATACACATATATGATTTGGTAAATGTTGGCAGTATTTAATTAGGAGTATTAAATAACAAATCTTTTGCCCTCTTTAATGCAAAGTGAGTCATTTTACCTCTTTCCTTTGCCTATTTCCTAAATTTGCTGCTGTGAACTATATTTTAAATTCAGACGAAACAAAAGGACAACTGAACTTCACAAAACATGATAGCCTATCAAGGTGATAGCATTGTTCAACAGAATAAAGTCTTACCATTTAGCACATCTTATAATAAAGATTTATCACAGCAAAGATCTAGGCTAGAATATGGCAGTCACAGTTGTGGACTTCCGACTTTATTTTCAGGTAAAAACTAGTCTTTTAATAGTAATTGATAGGTAAATCCGATAACTGTGGTACTTAGGATAATTGGGGAGTGGAACTTCATGTGGCGGGAATATAAAAACCCCACAGGAGATCAGTTCCCTGATGCCTGACTCAGTGTAGGAGAACAGAGGTTTTGTCCTTTGCATCCCGGACATAACTTCTAGTCTTCCATAGATTTTATTTTAATATGTTGAGATATCGCTCAGTTTGCAATCGTAGGTCTTCCCTTATTTTTATGTATAGACATTTTAGAATGTGCAGAAATGCCGTCTTTACTTTATGTTATCCAGGGGAGGGCATGAACGCAGTCCCTCCCTACCACAAATCAATGCATTTGAGTTCCCTTCATTTGGAGAAATCACAGGGGTCAGCCTATCCGGCGTTCAATGGATGGTGCCCGCCCCGGGAAAACCACCTTCATGATCATGATATTTCCTCTGCCAGGTAAGTATATGAAATGCCACATTTCAGCTTGATTAGTTTTGACCTATGACTTTTCAGACTTTCCAAACAAGTGGAAAAATTCTTTTAAGTTACATCATAAAACTAGCATTACAGCTTTTAACACGGGCACTCAAGATTGATTTCACATAAACGTTCATCAGAATGAATGTCTTGCTACGGCAATTAATAGCTACATCTGAAATAACTTTGAATTTTCCAAAAGTCCGTGCAGAAAGAGCAGGCCTGCTGCACTCAGAATGTGCGACAAGCAAATTCCTTCCCTAAAACTGATCTCGACCTGAATAACCTCCAAGGAACTTTTGATGTGGTTCCAGGCTCCGAGAACAAAATAGGAAACAATTTCCATGGTGTAAGTGTTCCAAAACTTCCCTGGACAGGATCAGAGGGGTGTTCTGACCGCAAACGTGAATGAGGATTGTGGATGGGGTCTGAGGAGCAACGAGGTGACCATTTTCTAAGGCTGGAGAACGGGAATGACCTTAGGAAAAGCTCTGTCATCTCCCGTGTGTGCTTCTGAAGTCCTGTCTGTTTATGAGTCACTCTGCATGCTAACCTGGCTCCAAATCCCGACTAGCTAAAAAAGAAGCCCAAGAATCCGAAGAAATGGGATCAGACGAAGGCAACACGAAACAGTCAGAAGCTGGCATTTCTAATTTTTAATTACATTTTAGAACATCACACAATTTTGGCAAATAGCGGGGAATGCCTTTCTTTCACGCGCTCCCCCAATATTTAATTATAGCGCATTCAAAAACTGTATCGCTTCAAGAGCGTCCAAGTTTTGAATGAGACAAAGATGCCGAGGATTAGGGCACAAGATTAAATTTTGTAAGGGTTGGGTTTTGTTCTGTTTGGGGTTTTCCAGATTTTCAGCGAGCACATTGTTGCTGTCTTCCACAATACCTCCTTCATAATCCTTTCTCTGAGAGCTTAATCCAGCGCTCAGTGGTTCTCAACCTTGCTAATGCTGAGGCTCTTTAATATGCTTCCTCATATCGTGGTGACCCCCAACCATCAAATTACCTTGTTGCTTCTTCGTAACTGTAACTATGCTACTATTATGAATTAAAATGTAAATGTCTGATGTTTCCAATGGTCTTAGGTGACCCCTGTGTAATGGTCATTCAACCCCCAAAGGAATTGAAACCCACGAGTTGAGAACTGCACCTCTAGGTCTTTAGTTTTGGCTTTATGGGAACAAATTGTGCTTTAACGTGAGCAGTTAGATTATACAGGGCTGTAGATTACTGTATTGCACTCCCAGGCACCTTCCCAATGATTCCCTGTCCTTAGCTCAAATATTCCCTTAGCCTGACGGATTACAAGCCGGGTTCCTACTGTACTTTAGCTACACACATTGCTTGGAAGCTGGCTCTTAGGTGTTTGTTTCATCTCTGTCTCTTGAGCTTAGAAATTATATTTAAGAATAAGGCATCAACTTGGGAATGGCTTCTCAGGCCTCTAATTCCAGTATATGGGATGCTGATACAGGAGGATGCCCATGAGTGATCCCAGTCTGGAATATATAATGAGGTCTAGAAAACCTGAGTCACAGGGAGTTTCCAAAACAAACGAAGAAGCAAAACAAAAGCATGAAACTGTCACTCAGAGAGACTTTGTGTGACCGATGTCCTACACTGCCAGCTGGCCTTGAGGCATTTGCTCTGACCACACTGGTCATTTCTCATCAGGAGACCTCTGCAGTCTTATTCTGATTGCTGCACTCCAGGAGGCCCGGGAACAGGTTGAAGAGCGCTGTTGGTCAGATATTAATTTTACCTTTATTTTATTGTTCCAGTCTCGAGCTTAAATTGTTCTTTAGTACACCTGTACATCCTGTTTCAACCCTGCAGCTCACTTGCAAGAGGCTGCGAGCATGGATGCAGGTTCTTGACTGCATAAACCTGGAGAAAGGACCCAGTGGCTGGCGAATTTGGCACCAAATCTTAGACAATCCGTGAGTTCCTTCTGGTGCCTCTGTTTCCTTGCCATCTGGCGCTGTAGTTTCCCTTACCTCTTAAGTCAGATTTTATAATATGAGTTCTTTGGGTTGAGGTAAATAGCTTTATGTTTTTAGAGCCTTTTCACAGGAATTCATGTGAAAGAGAAGAGAAATATTTCTACACCTTCCACCATGCATGATGTTTAGACCTGTTTGCTATGCCTGCTTTTCCACCATCTACATCCTCCTGCCTCGACCTTCAGAATGCGGAGATGAAAGGCATGCACCACCATTTATAGTTGAAGTTCAACTTTATTTATTGTAGGGGCTTTGAGATCACTTAGTATACTTATATTATTTGAGAATCCATAAAGTAGAGGTGCAGTGGCATTTCATTTGTATTTTAATAAATAAAGCTTGCCTGCAGATCAGAAAAGTAAAAACAGCCACACTGGCCAGCCTTACAGACCATAGAGCAAGGACACATATCTTTAACCCCAGCAGCCACAATGACACAGACCTTAAATCCCAGTAGCCACAATGACATGCACCTTTAATCCCAGTAGCCACCCTAGTTGCCATAGAAACCAGGCAGTAGTGGTGCACGCCCTTAATCCCAGAACTAGAGAGGATTCTAAAAGAGGAAGAGACAGCGCTCAGTCTCAGTCTCATTGTGATGTTCCCTGGAGACAGAATCGCCATTTTCAGACTGAGGCTGTAGTAAGAATCATGACTGGTTGCTTCGCTTTCTGGTCTTCAGGTTGAACCCCAATATCTGTCTCTGAGTTTTTATTAATTATGCTTCTAGGTAAAGCATTTTTCAAATATAGATCCTGTCCTCATTAAAACAGAACATAAAACAGTATGGGCAATGCTACTCCAGGCAGTTCAGAATCTTGATTTGATTCTTTAAAGTTAGCAGTGAACTTCTAGACATCATGGTCTACCACATGCAACATGAAATGCCGAGGGGTCAGCTTTCCTAGCCACGCTAACATTCTAGTTTCTGGAATTGCAAAGCATGGGATGTATAATTACCTCACAGAGGCATAATACCAGTTGGACATAAAGTAAAGACACCCGGGGGTTGGAGAGATGGCTCAGAGGTTAAGAGCACTGGTTGTTCTTCCAGAGGTCCTGAGTTCAATTCTCAACAATGACATGGTTACTCACAACCATCTGAAATGAGATCTGATTCCCTCTTCTGGCTCAGGGGATACACGCAACTGGAATACTTTATACATAATAAATAAATCATTAAAAAAGTCTCAAGACTTTAAAAAAAAGCTGGGCAGTGGTGGCCCATGCCTTTAATCCCAGCACTTGGGAGGCAGAGGCAGGCAGACCTCTGTGAGTTCGAGGCCAGCCTTGTCTACAAAGCAAGTTACAGAACAGCCAGGACTGTTGTTACACAGAGAAACTCTGCCTCCGAAAAGAAAAGAGTAAAGACACTCTTTGCTTGTCTTTCATTTAATTATACTTCCTAAGAGACAGAATCGGATCTTATTGGTAGCACCGACTATGCATGGCAGAGTACTATCTTTTTTAATTGTAAATTAATACAATGTATTGTGATTGTGGTTTCTCTATCTCCTCCAGGATTCTTCCCCAACTATCTGACTCCATACCTTTTCTCTCTCTCTTTTCTGGAAAACAGGCAAATAAAAAGAAAACAAATAATGATGCTAAAAATAATGATTAAAAACAGCAACAAAGCATAAGAAACCCTCACAGGCATGACACACACAAAAACAAAATGTGTAAAAACACAAAACTAGAAACCATAACATACAAGCACCAGTAAGATTTTTTTTTAATGTCCAAAGAAAGCAATATGTGGCAAAAAAAATCTATAGAACCACTACTGAGTTTGCTTTGTATTGGCTGTCTACTGCCAGGCATGAGGCCTACCCTTAAGTGCGGTTTATATATCGAGTGAGACACCGTAAAAGAAAACTTAATTTTCCTTTGCAAGTGGTTGTCAACTGGAGATAGCTTCCGGGTTAAGGGTGGGGGCTCGTGTCCCTTCTTGTCTCAGCAGCGGGACTCCATCTGGCTGAGAAATGTACAAGCTGTCAGAGTCTCTGTGGGCTCATCTGGGTGTCTGTCCCAGGGTGTTAAGTCTGGAAGACACTATTTCCTTGATCTCATCCCTCCCCCTTGGTTCTTCCCATCTTTTCACCTCCTCTTCTGCATAGTCCCTTAAGCTGAGAAGGGAAGGCTTTGATGAAGATGGTCATGGGATAGAGTGTTCGAAAGTTAGAGTACTATCTTTAATACAACATTTTATATCCAATAATTTTAGAAAGGCCTGGGGTCTCTCACGGCTAATGGATCCATGCTCAGCAGGTAGTGTCCTCTGATCTAAATCCATCCTCACCGGATACTGGCCTCTAATCTAAATCATTGCCACCAGGCCCTGCCCTCTTTCTAATCTAATCTGTTTGTAGAAAATGTGAGACTCTCTTGTAGGTCATGGAATGATTCCTGGTCAGTTTATACAGAAGAAACTGTTTCCTAAACAGGGAGCCGGGATACAGGAATAGGAAACAAGTGTCCTACTACCGGAAACTAGAAGTTATGAAAAGGAAACATCAAGATAATCCACTGCAAATCAACCAGAAGGAAGAAGAGGCACCCACCTCCCCCACCTTGCCCCAGTGTCTTTGACCCCTTGCTCCTGTGAGTGGAGGGCGGCATTGCTTCAACAACCTCAATCTTCTCTGTATGTTTAACTTGGTTATTTCTCTTGAGTGAACAGACATGACGAAGGCTTTTCCTTTTCTCTTCTAAACCCAACCTTCTCCCTCCCCCTTTAGATAAAAGGCCACGCGAAGTACTTTTCCCCCCTTTTGGTATATCTTTACAATTGATAGCCCCCTCATTCCTGCCCCCAGTATCTTATTATTCATTTCACTGTCAGATAGGACCTTGTTGCTGCCAAAACACTGAGGATTTCAAAGTCCTTATCTGAAATGAAGTGTCTACTACATTTGACATTCTGTCCTGAGAATTCCTTACTCTGACTTTCCAGGGTCGGACTGTTCCTAGAACTACACAAACTGTACACAGCTCATGCTCGAAATTTGCATTTGTCACGTTTCCCCAAGCTTTTCCTGATCTATTTTTATAGCTTCAACTATTGCCTATTTACTGATGACTCCCAGTCCTACCTCCAGTCTCAACCTGCCCCCTGATCTTCTTACCTGTGCATCCAACTGCCCGTTCAGAAGAGCACCTGGATGTCCTACAGGCATCGCAGAGGCAACATGTTGAAAACTGAATAGTCATCTTCTCCCTAAGCTGATGCCTTCTCAGTTCTTCTTTGTCTCCCTCGCTGCCTTGGCTCTTTAATCAGTCATGCAAGTTAGGAATCCCCTTTGATTCTTCCCACTCCTTCATTCCACAGATAAAACCTACAGATTAAGCTCTTTAAATAGAGCTTGTGTTTGTCCACTTCTCTTTTAGGCTTGTTGCATCTGCCCTCTTTGTAGTAGGCCTTTATCATCTCTCCTAGGATTTCTGGAAAAATTACCTTACGCTCTTGGCTTACTTCTCTCTTCATTTGGTTATATGTCCTACCTTTTAGAAGTAGATGTTATTCATTTTTGTTTTATGTTCCTGAGTGTTTCCCTGAATGCATGTATATGCAACACATGGGTGCAATTTTCTAGTTAGAGAGGGCATCAGATACCCTGGCATTGGAGTTGCAGGCACCTGTGAGCTATCAGGTGGGACCTGGGAACCATGCCTGGGTTCTCTGCAAGAACAGCGAGTATTTTAGAAACAACTCTCAGGTCTTGGGTTCCAACTTGTTCAGGCAAAGACATTACCACCTCATTCTTCCCTGTAAGAATTTCAGTGCCACCTACAGGATTGAATGTTAAGCTTTCACCATGATTTGGTCCTTGATTACTTTTTTCCCAGTTCCCCTTTCTTAGTGATGCTCTACAAAATCCATCAAAACCCAGAATTGCTTGTGGTTTTATGAGAGCAGCGGGTCATTTCAGAATGGCTCATTGTTCCATAGAATCAGAATGGCCTTCATCCCTGGACCTTGGCCAGGGCTAGTTTTCCTCCACAATCCAACTGTGGTTTCTTTATTTTTTTTAAAGGGGAAGTTCACCCAATTTTTAGATCACATCCTACACCTCATATATATATATATATAACACCACCATAGCTTCTGTGTATCTCTAACATGCTACTCCACATACTGTGTCATACAGGTTTTTATAACTTATGTCTTAGCCATATCTTCAGGCCAGGGAACAAATGTGCCTTATTTGTTTTTACTTTCTACTGTTTAGCTCAAGAAGTGGACCCACTAAACAAATGCTGGATGATTGCATGAAAGAATAAACAAGGCTGATATATTTGGAACAGGATGCAGGGAAAAGGCTTAGGAGAGTCTTCAAGTGTAAACAGGGCTCAGTAACTGGCTTGATTGGGCTGCTAGCTGGTAAGGAAGGATAAGCAGAAAGATTCAGTTTGTATGTGGAAATACAGGGCATATTAGTGAGAACAAAAGTTAAAGGGGATTTGAGTCTGGCCTTGGGGACGTATGGCTTTTTAGGTACTTCTTGCAGTCTAGCTGATTTCCCAACAGTAGTAGAGGTTTTAGAGTGCTTAAAAACATTTTCTAAGAAATCTGCCATAGTTATTTATTACAAAAACTCATGCTTTGGTAAGATAGCCATAAAGGTGCAATAATGGCACTGATATCTAGGTGGTAACCAACACCTGTCTGATTGGACTTAAGGCCCACAGGAGTGAAATCGTGCATGTTACTGGAAAGTTAGCCAATTACCCAGGGACAGTGAAGCTATTGATCTCAGAGGAGAACTTACAACAGCGACCTTAAGAAGCCAGCCTAAATACTCTTTCTTGTACTCACAGGTAAGTTTAACTCCCATCATGCATCAAAGAAACTTCTCTTAGCAGCAGACGGGAAGATTCCCTTTCTCATCACAGAAAGTCTCAATGGTCAAAAGGCAGAGAACAGTGAATCATGGGGCATCCAGCCCAAATGGATACATTTACAGCATAACCCCACACCTAAGCCTCAGGGAAGATTATGGAAGTGGGGCCAGAGGACCAAGAAGCCAAGTATGTGATTGTGTCTCTGAGAAATGACAGAATGTATACCTCAACAACATGGCTATTTAAAGAAGACCTGGATGGTGACAACACCACCAAGGGGCATGCTAAAGAGGAGGGAGAAAATCTCAGAGGGTCCATCCCTAGACAAAGAGCTATAGGCAGCTAATGACTGGAGAGAGAGAGAGAGAGAGAGAGAGAGAGAGAGAGAGAGAGAGAGAGAGAGAGAGAGAGAGAGAATTAGTGTTTCCTAGGGATGAGCCCCTAATCGTTCTTCTAATAATCATGTAGTCATCCCTGGAGTCATGAATATACAAAAAACTCTAAACAGACTCAACAGGCTGCATTTATATATGTATGCATTTGTGTATACATGATAATACTAATTGGGGGTGTGGGAGCTGTGAATTTGAAAGTGAATGAGGGGGAATGTAGGAAGGAGAAGGGTGGGAAAGAGGGGAGGGATGAAGAAATGATGCAATTATGTTTAGTTTTTAAAAGTTTTAGAAGTTACAAAAAGCAAATCCATGCTAATAGTTGAATTCTGAGATTTTCAGTTATATATTCACTTTGTTCTTTTTTTCTTTCAGTTTTAGACTGATGAAGTTAAGGATTGTATGTGTGTATGTTGTGTGTGTATATGTTGTGTTTACGTGTGTGTATGTTTGTATTTGTGTTTGTATATATGTGAATGTGTGCATGCGTGTATATGTGTGTGTGTGTTTGGTGCTGGGGATTGAAGCTAGGGATTCATACACACTAGGCAAGTGCCAATGGTCCTATCGCTGAGCTACATCTTCAGTCCAAAGGTATTTTATTTGTTTTCAGGCCTTGTAGTGTTCAGACACTGAATTTTTGAAATGTAAAGGAGTAAGAGAAAAACATGATTTCTAAGCTCCACCATGTTGTTTATTTAATTAGCTCAAATACTGAGACTAAAGAATCGTGGAAAAACCATCCCTAACAGAGAACTGAACCTCCTTCCTCTTTTCTTTCCATGTCTGCATACCAAGGCAACCTGTTGGGTCTTAACGCCATATGCTCTCTGTCGCTGGAGTCAAAAATTACAGTCACATTTGCCAGACATTAAAGCCTGCTATTACCTAAGGCCTGCACAGCTGAATGGGCTGATTAGAAACCACCCAGCGACTCTTGTGGCTTTGCCCTTTCTGTAGCTAGATTTGGGCTGATATTACCAAATAGTTTCCAGGTCTCTGCTTCTCTCACAGTAGATGTTTGCCACACAGTGACAGACACCGTCAGAAACCTCTGTTGGGTAAGAGTGCCCAGGATCCAGTTTGTTGTCCTGAATAAACATGGGGAAAATAAGGTTCCATTTCCACCCATCAAAAGAAACACCTGCTTTGCTAATCAGGGAGGAGTTTTTGGCAAGATGCATGCGCACCGTTTGGAGACAGCTTCTAGATTCACAGTGACAGCCTGTTCTCTTTCGATCTTTTGACAGAGCGAAGAGGCTTTCTAAACTGCAGTTTCACCTGTGACAAGTTCCCAGGAAGCAGGCTTGCTGTGTCTGCAGTAGAATCCTGACCACAGAGCGATGAGTTGTCAAGGTCTCACTGAAATGATTATACCAACTCCTTGCAAGTATTCTTGAGTGTATGTGGACATAGTTTAATTGAACACCAGAGGATAAAATTCTTGAGCTAAAATTCTTAAGGTTCTAATACTACCATTTCTTCTTTTTTGCTATTATTTTAAGGTGAATTCCTCATTTTGGCTAATCTTATAAAATAAACATGAAGCAAAAGATGAGAATCAGTAGAATGTTAATATTTTGCTATGTGAAACCTTAGAAATATTATAAAATGTCAGTGTCATCATGAGAGATGGCCTGAGTGAGGTTCAAGTGCTCAACTGCTGATAAGGAGAGGTCATGCCCCGATCAATGTCTGAGTTTGGAGACCCTGTGCAGACAGTCAATTGGAAAGCTGACCTCATCAACTCCGTATTGTATCGAAAATGACAAATGCTCCTGGAAGCTAACTGCATTGAAATTGTGGGAGATTGAGCATGGATTTCGGCACTCAGGAATCAGCTGACTTCATTGGTGGGAGACGCACATGGTTTGCTGTCAAAACAGTGTACATGAGGAAGAAAGTCAACAGAAAGTCGTCTGTGTATGGTTGCTATAGGAACATTTTATAATCTCATACGTGAAATATTTGACATGCCATGCTTCAATCGTCTCTTGTAAGTTAAAGATAGCTTTTGCTAGAAGTAATTCTAAATCAGTATTCTAGTGCTAGTGGTTCAAAGACTCTTTGTGTGTGTGTGTGTGTGGTTTTCAAATTCCAGGACTATTAGTATAAACCCACTGACATTGTGACAGCAGACACATGTAATAATGATCATGTGGGAAGGACATCCGCTGGTTTTAATTGGAACTGTGCTCCAAGCCTTTGGGAGACATTTCCTTTTTAGTCTGTCGGAGCCTGATGCTGAAAGAGAGAAGCACACACCCTTCCTCCAGAGTACTAATTGAAGACATATTATATAAACACAAATAAGTAAACATTTTCTAAAAGAGATTAAAAAATGCATGCTGTTTTTTAAAGTGCCAATTTTCTGTGACAATTGGCTTGCTTTTGTGACCCACGATGATCCTGGGATAGTTCACTGTATTTTGTTTGTTTGTTTGTTTTTCCATTTTTGATTTTTTTTCTCTCCTGAACTATCTGAGCTTCTATTTCTAAGCATGGAGTTTTCTAAACGAGAAGAAGCACTCTACGGTGGTAGATTTCTTATGGAAGAGATTAGTGGACAGTACACTACAACTTAACATCTGCTATGCTGAAACACGGCCAAGTTTCAGGATGGTTGTTCAGAACTTAGACACTCTCCACCGTGGCTTCTGGCTCTCACTTCTTAGAGAGTTACTGTCACTGGTCACGTAAAGAGATGATGTGGCCAGGTGGCGGTGGTGCACGCCTTTAATCCCAGCGCTTGGGAGGCAGAGGCAGGCAGATTTCTGTGAGTTTGAGGCTAATCTGCTTTACAGAGCAAGTTCCAGGACAGACACCGATACACAGAGAAACTCTGTCTTGAATGTTTCCCCCCCCAACAAGCAGAAAATAAAAAAAAAAAGAAAGGAAGAAAGGAAGGAGGGAGGGAGGTTGAGAAGAAGCGAGGGAGAACGAGAGAGAGAGAGAGAGAGAGAGAGAGAGAGAGAGAGAGAGAGAGAGAGAAAAGTAATGTGAATTTCTCATCAGAGCATAGAGAACACCACTGACCACTGTTTTAATGACTTTGGGGTACCTGTGAGAAGCTGGGGACCAAGAGGGATGAAGACAGCTAGATAAATAAACAGGATCAGACACAAACTGCAGCTCTATCTCACTAGCCAACTGACTAAATGTGTTCTGGGTTGTAAGGGGACACCAAGAAAGCACAAGTGGAGTGAATCAAGATCTACTGGGAAGGTAAACTGGGGAACTCTTCATCTGAGCAGCACGCATCCACGGAGGGTTGACGAGGGAGCTCCTGTTTTCATGGTGGTGAAGCATTTCCTCCTAGAGGCAGGTGGGAGACGTGGCTAACACAAGGAAGCCTCCGGGTTCTCAAGCCCCAGTCCGGGAGGTTATATTCAGCAGTGACAACTGCTGGGAAGAGGGAACTCTGGTAGAGCTTCCAGTCCCTTGAGCAAGGGACTCTGGGAACGCTGCTTCTGTGGTTTATCGCCCCGGGGTGAACTTTTCAGCGATGTAGATACCTTCGAACCACAACTTCCTGTGACTAACCTTTCCCTGATGTTTCTGAAGGCGATCTTAATAAACTCAGTGTGGTTTCTGGTGGAAAGGACACGTGAAGTCTGTTGGAGAAGCCAGCCCTCTTCAAACTTCCACGTCTTTCTGGCTGCATCCATTCAAGATTCTGGGTTTACCATGTCTGAACACTAACGTCTAGCGCTTCATTTCACAAAGCGGATAGTCATAGCAACTTTTGACATATTTTTTTCCTTTTGACGTTTTTTTTTTCTCTCATGTAAAATACATTAAAGGTATAAGATCAAAACAACAAAACTAAACCCAGCAACCCCAAACTACAAAACTCTAAACTCCGTTACAAATACCTCATGGAAATGGCATCCACAATTGCCCTGCAGGAATTCCTTGTGTCGTCCCATCGTGATAGTGAATGTGTCTACTACTTCATAGCCGTAGTTTTTGGCAGCTTCCAGAATGTTCTGGTTTTCTTTATATAAGTTTCGTACTTCATTCTGTATTGTCAAGCAAAGAGACATAGGATTTTGATTAACAAAGAATTATTTTGTGATTTAGTAACTCAGACATTATATAAATTTCACCTTCTTTTACCGAGATTGGTTATATTGAGAGATACATTTCATATCAATTTTTAAAAATAAAACATGCCCTTTTTCTTATGTGTATATGACACAAAAATAAAAGAATGTCTTCCTTACCTGAAAACAATTATGTTTATTGCTTGTAAATGTATTTAAAATTCTCAAATTGAAAGGTGGTGTTTTACCTACCGCAAAGTAGACCTCCATTTTCTGGGTTTTTATTTAATTAAGACCCTTGAATATTAACTGGCCCCTGAGTTTTGCTTAGCCTCTTGCTAAGGGACAGAATGGAAGGGTACATAGTGTGTGATCTGTGCTTGGAAAACTCAGCACTCTGAATGGAGAAGTGGGTATATCCATAGTTAGTAAGTCCTTTAGTAGGGAAAAATATGCCAGAAGGAATAACTGCCAGGAGAAGGGGAGCAAGTGGACCATGGCACAGAAGATTCCAGAATAGTTCTGAGTGAGGTTTACTCAAAACTTGGACATGGAGGAAGAGTATGCGTTGAGGAAAGCGGCAAAATTGGGCGGGGATTCCATGTGTTTCCTCTTTGGATCATATTCCTCCCACCTTGCCTGCTGTGTTGCTGGCAATGACTGAAGCTAGCTGAGTTCTAGCTCAGGTTCACTCTGTCAGGGAGGGACAGCATCACCAATTGTTCTGTCTCCAAGATCTCCCCATGGCCTGGTTAAGTTTCTCAAAGCAGCCTGCAATCCGAGCCTCCCCCTCCCCAGTGCAGCCTGCCTGCTCTCCTTTCCCATCAGAGGCTGTGTCAAACATGACCATCAGGACATTGGCCACTCAGTAGATGAGTGGTAAAAACCGAATGACATTCATCGGACTGCATTGCGAACGCTTCCAGCCTGCTCTTAACGCTTGCTTCCTTTTTACCATTTCAATGCATTTCCTCCGCACATCCTCTCATTCCGTCAAGCCTTTTGTGAAGAGGATCTTAGAAGACCCAGCTAACACAAGGAAGGAATCACTCTCCCTTCCCCATTTATAAAAGGTAATAGGAATGTCTGATGGTTTCTTCATTAGAAAAAGGCAAACAATTGCTTTCATTTGCTAAGCCAAAAGCATGATAAAAGAAGTGGTACACGTCATTTTTATTTCTGTTGTCTCTGCTAGGCTTACATGCACCCGAAGAAGAGTGTTTTCTTTAAGATAAAGTCAGTGACTAGAAAGACCTCTTAACGAGGCAGTCCCAAAAAAAATGACACTTAAGTTAATACTTGATGGGTCTGAGGAAGTTAGCAAGGTGAGGAGGTGGGCGAGAATATGATCCATGAAGGGGAAACATTGATCTAAAGGTTTAGGAGTCACTGAGAGAATGGCATGCATGGCGCATGCACGCACGCATGTGGTGTATGTGTGTGTGTGTGTGTGTGTGTGTACAACCCTGCCCTTATTTACATATATATCCATGCCCTGGTGAGAAGGGATGTGTCTACAAAGGAGGTCAAAGGCCCCTCTTGGACAGCTATGAGCGTGAACAATGCGCTGTCTTCCCTTGCTGTGGTCGCTTTCCCCTTTCTATTCTTTGCCTCTCTTTTCCCCACCTTTTGTCCTCACTTCATTTATAAAGACTGATGAGCTATACCACAGATCTGGGGCAGGTGAAATCTTAACACAGGATCTAGAATACAGCAAATGCAGGAGACAAATGCTGGGAAGCTAACAACCTAGATGTAAGCGAGGGTCACAAGTATCGGATGCTGTGAGGAGCTCTGTAAGAACAGCAATATGTGGTGCTCCCGAGTCTCAGGAATGAATCTCAGCCCTGACTGGAAGCATTTGAAAGACACTAAAATGATTCAAGCTCCTAATTCACAGCAAAAACTATCAAGCCCCCCCCACCTCCGATTCCCACTTGTCCTAAATCTTTCTGTTCCCTAGAGGTTGATGTCCCAACTTACTTTAAGTTAACCAAAGCTAAGGCGGCCTCACTGTGATGAATTTGGAGTTTTGAACACAGCTCTTCTGTGTTGTAGATAATTGGCATTCAGGAAGGCGAAGTTTCCAGTAAAGGGGGTGGGGGAATCCCACTCCCTGCTTGAAGAAGCTAGAGCGTCTCCGTACAGAGACAAAAGGCAATGTTTTCGTTTGTTTGTTTCTTTTGTTCTCTGTGAAACAGCCTTAACTGTCCCAGAACTAGCTCTTGTAGACCAGGATGGCCTTGAACTCACAAAGATCTGCCTGCCTCTGTCTCCCCGAGTGCTGGAACTAAAGGCATGGGGTGCCACTACTGCCCGGGCAATGAAAGGCAATCTTAACCTCGTTACATATTAAGTGGACAGTCTGCCCTGAATCACGATTCTGCACTTGCGTATCAACTTGGCTAGTCTCTGTGCTGGAGTAAGGTTCTCTAACCTACAGGTGTCGTTATTTTCTGTTCTAATTTTCATACTTAGTGGTGAGACAAATTTACTGTCTTTAAGGACTGGCCAGTGTAGGGTAGTGGTGGTGCACAACCTTTAATCCCAACATTCAGGAGGCAGAGGCAGGAGGATCTCTGTGAGTTCGAGGCTAGCTTGGTCTACAGAGCAAGTTCCAGGACAGGCTCCAAAGCTACACAGAGAAAACCTGTCTCTAAAAAAGCAAGCAAACAAACAAACAAAAAAAAACGTGACCAGAGGCATCTAATACCTTTCATTTGTGGATATCCAACTGATTTAAAAACAATTATATCACTCATATACATGGATCATCAGATACTGTTTCCCAAAAGATTCACTGATATTGACAATTTCATTTGTGGTTTCTGCGTGGATCTGAAGAGAAGTCTCTTATTATAAACGCCAAAGGTGAACACACAAGTTCTCTTGTCTGTGAGTCTAGTGCTATTTCCCATAGCTGTTTATTTTTTTTCCCCTTGAACTCGGTGCATTATTTATAGCACATGAATGAACTATGGTCTCCGGGTCTGCAGGAACTGTTAGGATATATTTGTAATCGTATTTCCTAAGCATACAATTTTTATTTGTATGAAGGCTGGCGAGTATGGTAGAAGGCCTCTTGGCCTTCCGCATTGCCTATCAGGGATTCATCAGTTCATGCAGCCTGGGAGAAATGGCTTACCTGGGTTAGGAAATGCACTCCGTCCACTGGCAGATGAAATCCAATCCCCAGAGTTTTGATGACCACTAGGATATTGAGCAAGTTTTCCCTGAAGGAAATGATCACAACTTTAAAGTAAAAAACTTCAGTTGCCTTTCTATGCATTCGTTATTTATAAAAAAAATATATATGGTAGAATCAATTTATAATGTGATCATTTGCATATAGGATGAAACTCCTATTGTATTTACTTGTCATATATTAAGACTTTCTGTAGATAGAATTTTGCGTGTTAATAGACGTTATTCAATAATAAGGATAAATAATAATGTCTTAAATATATTAATCACTTTGTTTCATCTGAGTCACTTATATAACAATGAGACCATATTAGGCATTGTTCTTATTACTTTCAATATATGCATATGTTTGTTCTGAGACAAGGGGTTAGTTTATAGTCACTGCTGAATATGAATTCACTACCCTCCTAAACATTTGAATTACAGGTATGTACTACCACACCTGACTAGTACATAGGTTTTGATCTGGAGTAATTTTAAATTAGGATGCTAAGCATCCCTGATTGAATATAAAATTATTTTGAAATATAAGATTTGCCTTTAAATTTCTAATTATCAGTTCTACATCTGCCCTCTAAATAAGCCCTGGATGAGGTTTGGTTAAATACACGGTACTTTCAAAGAAAAGAAGAAGACATGGATGACGGTGGCTACAGTTACCTCTTTAAAACCTTGTGAATAATTTGCAGGTGATTGGAATTGAGCCACTGAACACCACCAACAACCAATACTGTCCGGTCAGTATTCTCTAGGGGATGTGATCTGAAATCCAGAAAGAAAAAACAACACGTGTTGCTTTAGAACAGATGGTAAATATTTTAACCGGATTGCCTTACATTTCAACGAACCATGCCTGGCTTCCTGATCACAAGGCTTCCTTGTCATTTGCAGCTCGTTTGCGGCCACATTAGCGGATATCTAAGCTTTTCAGCACATTTGATATACAGCGCGCAATTACGACTACACAATGATGGCATTTTGCCATGCATAGTAGCGCTATTGTACCTTTGCAAGAGATGCTCAAGCGCTTTCTCAAATGTTGGTCTCAGTGAAGGGTTTATCCAGAACTGAGGGTAGTAGGAGTAGCTGATCAAAGTCTTCCCCCCGTTGACACCGGGATACAGTTTAGTGCCATGCACCTTCTGCCACTCCTGCAGGGTTTCGTTCAGTCTCTCAATAAGATAGTACATCATTCCTCTGTTGGTGGAATCGCCAATGAAAAGAATCTGTAGAGAAAACATGTTTGTTGTCAAGTCGTGTGTTTACCTGGTACATACTACAGTGCACATAAGACCACACATCTAAGTGAAGGATAGCCTTTCAACCTTTAGAAACATCCTTAATCTTCTCCACCGTAATCTCCCCCAAACTGTTCTTTTGTTTCTTTCATATTGTTAGCAATGATATCATCTCCTGTTCCACTGATTAGTGTGTGGAACTTCCTCTTCATTTTATTTTCATTCTTTCTCTCTCTTTTATATCCATCCCTTTCCTTATATTCATCTAAGCAGGTAAACAAGACTTACTGACGTTAAGATCCAGGGAATATTGCAGAACTCTAGAGATACTTAGGATTTTCAGGCTTTGTTCGATAGATCTACAAACTGAGAACCCACAGAAGTAGCTCCATAGAAGATATGCCATTACTTAATAAAGAAAGAAACATGGGACGGGGATCCTTTTGAACAATAGTTCACAACCCACTTTGCATTTGTTTTCCAGTGAAGTCTGTCCCGTGCCAGCACAGCTCAGCTTCAGGCTAGCTCTGCCTCAAAGTTGTGTTGTGGCAAACACATCACTTACATCTTCTTTCTTGCATTCTGATTCATTAAACATTATCTTATTTGCTTCTCAACGTTGTGTTCATTTACCGTTCCCTACAGAGTCAGTTCTGAAGTATTTAGGTTCAGCTAATACTTACTGAGATTTTATTGCCTAATAGTCTATGTTATGTGGAGATTGCCACAGATGGGCAATTTGAGACTTGGGAAGACTGGTGTCATAAATCTAGTAAATGGTGAACACAAGACCCAAACCAGGTTCTCTGCCTTCAAGTGCAGGCCCAGCTTCTCATCGCATCGCCTCGTATCAGAGGGACAGACTCGGGCTTTCTGGGGGAACATGATTTGTGTTCTCCAACATCTGGTTTTCCCTTGTATTAATCCACCTGCCTTGAGAGTCCCTCCCTGTACAAACGCACCTGTCAACCATCGGAACTGACATAAACGACGCTCCCACCAAAGGCCTCCTCTGGTGCCCCAGCTACAGTGACTCACTCTGTGTTCTATGATTCCATTACGTTTTAGTTTCATTACAGATTTTATCAAAGGCTACATGACGCCATGGCTACTTGCATCTGTGTCCTTCCCCCATATCTTACTAAGAAGTATTTGGAAAGATAAATTTCGAACTCTGTTTTCCCTCACAGTGCGGAACATACACAGGAAAAGAACTTAGTGAATTGAAGGTAATAGGGTCCTTCACTGTAGACCATTCCCTTGAATGCTTTGGATGAGGTTTAACTCATTCTGCAGTTTTTTTTTTCT